>NW_028277094.1:527500-2007500 GCF_059951505.1 Python bivittatus | reverse complement strand
TGAGAGTTGCATAGTCGGGATCCTGGTCCTTCTCCTTAATGCAGGAGGTGAGTGGGTGGGGGGAGAGAGATTTACTGCCTGAATGATCCTTTAAAAGATTCCTATTTCTTAATGGAAGAAAGAGCTGTGTTCGCTCCAGAAACTCACCAAGTTGTCCATGCAGGATTAATGCTAAGGGAAGAAGCAATTCACCTTGTTAATCGTCCCCTCTGGCATCTTCAGTGGGTGACTGTATTTTTTCCTCATTAAGATCTCTTCTTGGCCACAGAATGGAAGACATTTTGAAGAGAGAGTTTTTGCCGATGTGATTATTTCTTAGTTCTCTTCTTTAGAGCTGGTAATAAAGTGTCCTGCATTCTTCTTTTCTAACCCATGAAAGTCATCATCCACAGAAGATCCATAATGAGTCTGCTGCTCCTTTGGAAAAAAATGTTTTTTTCCTGATTTTATAGTTCTCTGCCTCCAGTCAAGCTTTAAAATACCCTCCATCACATGAATGGCGAAAACAAATGCCAATAGAAGTCCTACCTGATAATCTTGGAAAGAGTTCTGCTGCTTTCAGAGTTATGTTGAAGCAAGAGAAGGTATCTTGATGCCCTCCAGATGTTGGGAGAATCAACTCCCATCAGATCCAGCCTGCCTGATCTATATATAATTAACGAAGTTAATTATATCTTGAAGCATCTGCAGACCATGGTATTATTTTATATTGAAGAGAAATTCAGAAGGCGTAACTTGTTCTGTCGACAATTTTCTGCTATTTGTTTCCCGTTTCCATATAATTAACAGTGTAGGAGGTCTATTTTCTTCTGTATATGGCTAGCTAGGATCCTCACCAATGTCTTCACTGAAGTATTGATTACTACAGAATTTGAAGTATGACAAAATCCTCAGTGACAAAATAGTATTGATGAGCCAAGTATTTTTAAGTAGAGAAATATGAATTATGTTTTTACTGGTTTCTCATCATTTGTACGTTTTTTTTAAACCTGGCATTTTCACTCCACTTTGAACCTTTTTTTTAAAAGTTCGCATTAACATTCCTATTTATTTTTTTCCTCCTAATACATGTCCATTAACGCACGTTTTGCAAGCATTTGCCTTGTTCCACACAAGTTTTGTACTTTTTGAAAAATAAGAAATTACATTGCCAATTTCGGAGAACTGCAGATGTTAAAGGATAACGGAATATCAGTTTGCCAATTGGTTGGAAAGCATGAAATTAGCGATCAGATGGATACATATAGTTGCTTTGTGATATCTTAGGAGTAAAGCATCCTAAAGGGGAGTTTGGGGAAAAATCAAGCAGGACGTGATACATTTCCATGCTCCTTGTTCCCAGCTGCCTCTAGATGCCACGATGATTGTGGTGGCAGCAAGAAATACATTTCAGTCATTACATTCAGTGCATAAACTGTGACTATTTCTGGCTGGCTGACTTTGTAATAGTTGCCCATGTTTTAGTTATCTCCCAGCTTGACTACTGGAATCTGTGCCATACAGGGCTACACGAGGTTACTCGCTATTATAGACGACTGAGAGCACGTTATGCCTATCCTGACTGCTAATTATTTTCTAGATACCAGTTAAGTAATAGGATTTGACCCTGAAAATCCTAAACAGATTTAGCCCTGACTGTTTGGGGGACCACCTATCTCATAAGAAACCTATCCTGATATTAAATCAGGAAATGCGGTCTTCTTTAAGATATGTAACAAGGGTCAAACTGATTGAATCAGCATAGGAATGCGAGCCAGAAGGTAATACATGAGCAAACAAATAAAATATCTTCATTTTCAGAGGTCTGTTTGTCAGACATCTTAAATTGGTTCTTGTTTCCTTGCATTGTGCTCAAGATAGGGGGTGCACCTATTGCTGCTCAGCTTTGAATTTTATTTGAATTGGACCCACAAGGTGGATGTTCATTTATGGTGACCATTGTGGTCCTCAGCTCCCATTAGGTATATTCATCATTACTGTTCGGTGATATCTCAGTTATAATCCTATGTTAGCTGTCCAGAGTACTGTTGTGAGATAAAATAAACAAATTTATTTGTTTGTTTCATATAAATGAAACAAACAAATAAATAAATACATGGAAAAAGTCAAGCTCTTCCTCTTTAGCTAGACCTTTTCAATCTTAGCTAGTTTAGTTCTGATGTTTTAAATGGATTTAAACTTTTTTTTTAAAATAAAACCATATTTAGCTTCCTTGACTGACGAAGGACATCAGTGGTGACAGCACCAATCAAACTACATTCCACTGGAATTTTAATTGGTCAATTAAAATGTGTTTCCATTAATTAATCAGCTAATCCCTGTAATGACCCAACTAAAGCTTAAGTTAATATATCAACTCACCATTGAATTGATGAAGAGTTCAACAGTAATTTACAAGCCTACAAATTCTCAATATGCTTTGCTGAGTTTGCATCACTCACCATGTGAACAAGTAAAGCATCATAGGACCCTGTAAATGGAAATATTTTCTTAAATGTAAAGAACAGATGACTCTAAGCAGAGTCAGGGCCCTAGTTCCAAATGCCTTACATCAGATTGCAAAAACTCTCCAAAGTTTTAGACAGAGGTATTTCCTATCACCTACTCCTGGAATCATGGTACCATTTTTTAAAAATAATTTTCATTAAAGTTTTTTTTTTTAATAAGTAAAGGATAAATCTAAAAAAGAAAGAAGAAAAGAAGAAAGAAAGTGCAAAGAAAGAGAGTGCGAAGAAAAAAGATAACTAAAGAAACTAAAGTAAATGACTTCCAACCTTTCCAACAGATATTAACAAACTCATCATCCCCCTCCCTCTTAACTATTCCAGAGATCCCCTCAACCCTTATTTAACCCTCATCTTTTTCCATCATTAAATCCATAAGTTATCATTTCACTTTTTTCTTCTTTTAGCAAAAAGTCCATAAAAGGTTTCCCGTCTGAATCATGGCACCATTTTGATTTTTAAAATTCAAATTTCTCTCCTTACTCTCTCCTGTCCTCAAAGCAAAACTGTTACATATGTAAACATAAAATGCAGAAATCTATTCAAGTACAAATTTAGTTCTTCTCTCCAAGATGTAAAACTTCCTGGAAATAGATATGAATAACACATTTCAACTTTCCACAAAGAGAGATTTCATACCAGAATAAAAATGATTTCTTACTTTGTTCTCTAACGTATGCAGTCATCTGAAAAGTCAATGCTCCTTGGTGCCATATAAAAATCTACAAAATGGGTACATACTTTATGTAAGTGGGTGTGCAGATGTATTCATGTGTCTATATGCTGAGCTGTATTGCCTGAATAAGAAATAGTCTTCAAGGATGGAAGGAAATATTTATATTTGCTATACAGCTTCTTTTATATTAGATTTAATAGAGCCCATCTCATAGACAGTTAAGCTGTCCTTGAGTCATTTATTCTGGTGGATTCATTCATGTCTAACTGTACAGAAAAATTGATTGAATGACTTTATTTGGAGATCCTTGGTCATACAATATTATCATCATTCTTTTTATTGATTTATTACATTAGTTTATCTCCCACTTTTCTAATCACGAGGCACCTGTAATATTTATCTATGCATATTGTATATTGTTTTGTTTGGAGACTATTCATATGTACATGTATTGAAAGAATGCATCCAAGTGATTGGGACTGAAGTTGAAATGAGGGGTTCCTGGAAGAAGCATTTCAGACATTTATATGGGAATGATAGTGGCATGCTGAAAGGAAGAATTGAAACAAATGCTAGAAATGCCACTGTCCTAGAAAAAGAGTGATGAAAACGAAGTCTTAAATGCTAAAAAATGTTGAAAAATAGGAAGAATGCAGATGTAGATGGTATAAAGAGAAATGTGGTTGTGTTACTTAGATAACTTTCATAATTCTGATTGAAAAAGTACAAGAGGTAAAATACAAGTTAATAAGTAAATCTGAGAAATGCAGTGTGGCTTTATGCCAGGCACAGGGTGTATGGATTAGACGTTTTATCTTCAGTAGGCCATTAAGAAATGTATAATTGTTTTTAAAATCTACATTATCTTTAATTTTATCATACCATTAAAAAAAAAGAAGTGCCACCCAAACCTCAGGATGTGTCCTCCTAGTTCAAATATTCTTTTATTTCTCAACAGTACCCACTCTTTCATCCAAACCAAACAGCAGACAGCAAAATACAATTTAAAGTCAGGTAGTCCTAATCTTCCTTTGCATCTTGTAAAAATTTATATTTAACCCTTGGTTTCTTCCCCTGACATATAAATTTGGATATATCTCTTTGTCATTGCTTACAATGTGCATCATTCTTCAAAACAGGTATTGTTTAAAATGAAAATATGATTTTATGGTATGATAAATTTAAAGTGAATGAAGAAATGTATAAATTTGAGAAACAATGTTTACTGTATGTTTGTTGATTTAGAGAAGGCATATGATAAAGTGAATGGGCTTGAATTATGGAATGCCTTCCATCAATATGATGCTGAAGTTTGGTTGGTTAATGTGATAAGAGATGTATATGAAAAAATAAAGAAAGAGTGAAAATAAATGGAACACTTAGTGAATGGTTCTACAGTGGTCTAGGAGTAAGATACAGAAATCTGGTATCTCTTGGTTGTTGAATGTATTTATGGATAAACACTAAAAAGAATGCTTGTGATGATGTTAGAGAGGGATTTTGGCTGGGGACATGAATGGAGGTGTACATTTGCATGAAGATGTTGTCCTGTGACTGAGAACCAAAATGATTTGCAGTGAAAGTTACATAGACTGTACAATGGAATAAGGAGCATGGATTGGCAGATTAATGAATCAAAGACCATGATAGTTGTGTTTGACCAGAAAAATGTAATGAACAATTTTAAGTTAAACATTAGTGGCAGAAAAACTAGGGCAAGTAGATAAAATTGTGTACCTTGGTAGAACATTGACTAAAATGGAGAAAATAAGACATGCAAATGCAGATAGAAAAGCAGTGCGAAGAAGTATGTGGACAGTTGTAGGAATGAATGTTTGGCAAAAGTTATGACAGTGGCTCTGTATAGGAATATGCTCCTGCTCCCTTTGTTATATCAAAAGTGAGAGATACCTATGTCAGAAGTAACATAAATGGGGTACTTGTGTATCTAGTAAAACAAGAGGCAATAAGAAGGTCCCGGGCCTCTCTCTGAAGGTGCTGAATGGATGTGGGTTGAATACAGAATGAATGCAGTGAATAAATATGGATTGGAAACAAACATGTGGATTGAATACAAAACTAGTACAAATCACTTTGAGGTGATATGGCTATGTAGAGGAAAGGGAAGGGAAGACTGAGAGAAAGGAAGAAAGTTGTGGTTGGGTGATGTTGAGCAGATCCTCAAAAAGAGAGAGGTGTAAACATCAATGGGTAACGTATGAAGCAATGTAGAGATGAAATGGAAGCAGGATGGATTACAGAGATAAACTTTGATAGGGAACGGTATGGTGTAAACTAGTTCTGTGATTCCTTTTGTAATTCCTGGAATGGTTGGTGTAAACTAGTTTTGTGTTTCCTTCTGTTATTCCTATCTTGTGCCTTTCAGGTTACACAGCTCTGCCTGCCACTCAGATCCAAAGAACCGTCCACTACATTTTTGTTGTTCTTGTTTAGTCGTTAAGTCGTGTCCGACTCTTTGTGACCCCATGAACCATATTGCGCCAGGCCTTCCTGTCCTTCACTGCCTCCCTGAGTTTGCTCAGTTTCATGCTCATTGCTTCAGTGATGCTATCTAACCATCTCATCCTCTGCCGTCCTCTTCTCCTTTTGCCTTCAATCTTTCCCAGCATCAGGGTCTTCTCCAAAGAGATCTCTCTTCGCATTAGGTGACCAAAGTATCTGAGCTTGAGCTTCATTATCGATCCTTCCAATGAGCAATCAGGGTTGATTTCCTTTAAGATTGACTGGTTTGACCTCCTAGCAGTCCAGGGGACTCTCAAGAGTCTTCTCCAGCACCACAGTTCAAAGGCATCAATTCTTTGGCGCTCGGCCTTTTTTATGGTCCAGCTCTCACAGCCATACATTACTACTGGAAAAACCATAGCTTTGACTATGCGGATCTTTGTCGGCAAGGTGACGTCTCTGCTTTTTAATATGCTATCTAGGCTTGCCATAGCTTTCCTCCCAAGGAGCAAGCGTCTTTTAATTTCATGGCTGCAGTCTCCGTCTGCGGTGATCTTGGAGCCCAAATAAATGAAGTCTGTTACTGCTTCCATTTCTACCCCTTCTATTTGCCAGGAATTGATGGGTCCAGATGCCATGATCTTAGTTTTTTTAATGTTGAGTTTCAAGCCAGCTTTTGCACTCTCCTCTTTCACCCTCATCAAGAGGCTCTTTAGTTCTTCTTCACTTTCTGCCATTAGGGTGGTATCATCTGCATATCTGAGGTTGTTGATGATTCTCCCTGCAATCTTAATTCCGGCTTGTGATTCTTCCAGCCTGGCATTTCTCATGATGTACTCTGCATATAGGTTAAATAAGCAGGGTGACAGTATACAGCCTTGTCGTACACCTTTCCCTATTTTGAACCAATCGGTTGTTCCATGACCGGTTCTGACTGTTGCTTCTTGGCCCGCATACAGATTTCTCAGGAGACAGGTAAGGTGGTCTGGTACTCCCATCTCTTTAAGAATTTGCCACAGTTTGTTGTGATCCACACAATTGAAGGCATTTTAAATAAAATGACGTCTTGAATACCTAACTCTTCACAGCGCACATATTTTAATGGAGAAGAACTGGGAGAAATCAGTGAAGAAAACTTAGGTAATTTCTGTGCAGCATCACTGTGCACAGTTAAAACAAACAAACCAGTGAAAACATTGCTTATTTAACAAGCCATCTTCCAAACTTTATTTATGATTTATGATTTATTTTATTATTCTTTGTTTATTTCTTTTATTATCCATTCTTCAAGCAGTTCCTCCCCCTTCTTCCCCCCCCCCCCAAAAAAAACAGAGGGAAAATCCTGAAATAAGTTATCTGAAGAAGTGAGGACAGATGAAAAAGGAAAATATACTTTGGGGTGGGTGAGGAATAAGATGCTCTTGAACATCTGCATTGCTATGTTAATCCATGAGGGAGATGAAAGATCCCGTTGTCAACCAGAGAATTTATTTCTGTGTGCGCGCCCGGGTGTGTGTGTGTGTGTGTGTGTGTGTGTGTGTGTGTGTGTGATGTTAGGATTGTCTGAGGAAAGTGATCCTCCTGGAGTGATCAGACACCTGCTAATGATCAATGTGAGACAGATTTTCATCTTATCTTACCTTACTCTTCTTCTCCCTGAGGGTATCCGCCCATCTCACTAGGTGAGATAAGGTGGGCGTGCTCCAGATCCCCTCCCTTAAATGTTGTCATCAGATGAGACCTCAAAGCTGTGCCCTCTCTGTAGCCTCCCTAGCCTTTGGAAGATCCTCCCACCTGAGATTTGAGGAGCCCCTACTCTTCTAGCCCCCCAGAAGGTCGCAAAGACCCTGGCTCTTCCCCCAAGCGCTGGAATGGAATGGACTTGAGTCAGCAGGTTGGCCTGGCACCTGGTGGGAAGGAAAGGGTTGTTCTGTTTTTGTCCTATTGTTTTCGATGGGTTGTTGTGAGATCACTATGGGAGATAGGCGGCTATGTAAGTTCTATAGATAGATAGATAGATAGATAGATAGATAGATAGATAGATAGATAGATAGATAGATAGATAGATAGATAGATAGATAGATAGATAGACAGACTGACTGACTGACTGACTGACTGACTGACTGACTGACTGACTGATTTGGGAAATTCGGCGCCCGAAAGCCAAACAAGCAGGTGCATAACTTCTATGGTCATGTTTCAAAGCAGGGCTGGAGGCTCTTTCTACTCCCAGCCGCCCCCCCCCATCCTTCTTCTTGGAGCTTTCAGAGCTCAGCCCCAGACATTTCGGAGGCCGGAACAGCGCGAAGGCTGCCGGCGGACCGGAGAGAAGCCCGCCGCCGCGCCGCTTTCTCCTGATCCGCAGGACGGCAGCCAGGGAGACGCTTCCCTCCCGAAAGCGGCACCGCGAAGGGGGCGGGGCACGGCCCGCCGCTTCAGCCAATGAGGGGGCGGCCCGCTGGAAGGGCGTGGCCAGGACGGTCCTATAATGTCATTGAGGGTGCCAGAGCGCCGGTCAGAGACAATAAGACGCGCCGGCGGGCTGGAGCGGCCACCTGCTCGCCTCCTCCGGTTCTTCCTCGCCGCCGCCGCCGCCGCCGCCGCCGCCGCCACCATGATGTCCATGAACAGCAAGCAGGCGTTCAGCATGCACCCCATCTTGCACGAGCCGAAGTACACCCACCTGCACTCCAGCTCCGAGGCCATCCGAAGGGCCTGCCTGCCCGCCCCGCAGGTGAGGGGAAGTGGGGGAGCGGGAAGGCGGCCAGACGGCGCGCACGGGAAGGGAAGGGAAAGGAAACGCTCCAGTTTGGGGCTCAGGCTGGGCATCCTCGCCCCCTCCCTGATCCGGCCCAGGGGATCTGCAAGCGCCCCCCCCCAATGTCTGGGTCCAGATCCCCGGGAGAAGAGGAAGGGGAACTGGTGGGCTTCGACGTGAGTTCCGCCGATCCCACCGGGAAAGTCTCCCGGGACTGCAACGGAATGCAGACGCCACCGGCCGCCCCCGCCCGGTGTTTACCCAACGCCGCCGCGACGCCAAGGGGTTGGAGAGTTGCGGAGTCCCGCTCGGTGTGGCTTCTCGTTCTGGAATCGAGCCTCAAAGAGATGCCCGGGACCTGAAGAATGTCGGGAAATGGGATTAGGCTCCCCCTTCCCCAGCTTTAACCCTGGTCCCCCAAACGCACAACTGCCGAAAACCTCTCTCGTTCTAGCTCCAAGGCTGGAACGAGACGCTTTAGTCTCTGTGGGGCCCCTCAGGGAGAGGGGGCGGCGGTTGGGACGGGCTCCAGGAGGGGCTTAGAGAGAGGGGAGCCGCTCTGATCGGCGGGCGAGGGTGGGCTGGAATGAGGAGAGATTCCCGCGGCCCGGGGTCTTTCTGCGCTGGCTGCACATGCTGGGAGTTATAGTCCCAGTATATCTGGGGGGACAGATGGCCCGAAGGGGAAAGCAATGTGGCGAGAAGAAACGCGGCCGTTGGGGGGAAAGTTCCGAGGATCCCAAATGGGGCGACTTTCCCATTTCAGGGTTCGCCCGTCGTGCCGAGCCAGGACTTGTTCAGCCACGAAGAGGCCAGGGTTGGCTTGGCCCATGGGGCTCTGACAAGCCAAGGGGGTGGGGGGTGCGGGGTTAGCCTTGGCGCAGGGCGCGACTGCCGTCTCCCGACGGTTCCCCTCTCTAAGCCGCGTGTCCGTCTCTCTCGCCCCCCACCTCGCAGCTGCAGAGCAATTTCTTCGCCGGCCTGGACGAGACGCTGCTGCGCGGGGCCGAGGCGCTGGCGGCCGTGGACCTGGTCTCGCAGAAGAGCCACCCCTTCAAGCCGGACGCCACCTACCACACCATGAGCAGCGTCTCGGTCTCCTGCACGCCCACCTCCTCCTCCGTCCACCTGCACCCGCCCTCGGTGCTGAGCGGCCACGCGCACCACGCGCCCCCCCACCAGCCGGCGCAGGGCCTGGAGGGCGAGCTCCTGGAGCACCTCACCTCGGCCCTGCCGCTGCCCGACGTGGGGGCCGCGCCCGCGCACCCACATGCGCACCCGCCCGCCCACCTGCCGGCCCTCAACGGCCTGGGCCACCCGGCGCACGGGCAGCCGCCCCTGGCCATGGGCCCCCACCCGCCGCACGGCCTGGCCTCGCACCCCGCCGTCCTGGCCGGCCCGGAGACGGAGACGGACCCGCGGGAGCTGGAGGCCTTCGCCGAGCGCTTCAAGCAGCGGCGCATCAAGCTGGGCGTGACGCAGGCCGACGTGGGGTCGGCGCTGGCCAACCTCAAGATCCCCGGCGTGGGCTGCCTCAGCCAGAGCACCATCTGCCGCTTCGAGTCGCTCACTCTCTCGCACAACAACATGGTGGCCCTCAAGCCCATCCTGGAGGCCTGGCTGGAGGAGGCGGAGCGCGCGCAGCGCGAGAAGCTGGCCAAGCCCGAGGCGTACTCGACGGGCGACAAGAAGCGCAAGCGCACCTCCATCGCGGCGCCCGAGAAGCGCTCGCTCGAGGCGTACTTCGCCGTCCAGCCGCGGCCCTCCTCCGAGAAGATCGCGGCCATCGCCGAGAAACTGGACCTCAAGAAGAACGTGGTGCGGGTCTGGTTCTGCAACCAGAGACAGAAACAGAAGCGCATGAAGTTCTCCGCCGCTTACTAGGCCGGTGCGGACGGAAGCGGGGAGGCGCCCCGACGGCCGCTGCCGCGCGCGGGACTGGAGGCGCAGGCGGCTTCGGAGGGCGAGGACTGGACGGCGGGCGCCGCTTTCCATGCCCGGCGGCCAGGCCCGAAGGGGAGGCGCCGCTTCCTCGCGGGGCGCTTCAGCCGTCCTGGACTTTTGCGACCGTCCTCCCTCCGGCTGAGGGGGGGGGAGGCGTGGAAAAGGACTGAGCCCCACCCGAGTGGGGAAGACCAACCAACCAACCAACCAACCAACCAACCAACCAACCAACCAACCGAAACATCAAAAGACAGACTCTTTTTTTCTAAATAAAAGGACAATACAAACAATTAAAAGCGTTACACAGAAGGGGGGAACCCCGCCCCCCATTCCTGTACCGTATTCCTGGTGAGTGGCAAAAGTGGCGGGTGTTTTTTTTTTTCTTTCTTTCGTGCGTTTCTTTCTTTTTGATCCAAAACAGGGGAGGGGAAAACTTTCAGCCGTGGCATCTTAGTCCCATCCCTGAATTTACGGGAAAAAGGTGAGTTCAGAAAAACGCCGCTGGCATAGTTTCTGCATTTAAGATACGAACCATGTGGGGATGACTGGGTGTTTTTCCCCCCCCTTTGACCGCCATTTAATATGTTAAGGCTATACTGACTTCGACTGAAAGGTTCTCTCCCTGTATTTCGGCAAAGAAAAAAAAATCAGACAGAAAGGATCTCCGTGATTTTTACCCCCTCGCTCCGGCTTCCCTCCGCATGCTTCGGGTCTCTCGCCTCCTCCCTTCTCCGCATCAAAAGACCCCCTCGCCTGGTTTGCAATAAAGTGTTGTGTTCCTACCTCATCCGTTGAAGCGAGAAAGAGGAGAATTTACGAGCGAAAGCAAACGGGGCCAAAGAAACCGGTGACCAGCTGGGCTGCTTCGGAACCTGGGCTGGCGGTGGCGGGGAAGACTTGATTTAACTTTAATTTGATACGACACGAACGATGCGAACGCCTGTGTAATTTCACTGTAAAAAAAAAAGGGGGGGGGGAGGGAAATGACAGCGCTTTGACAATCAATTAAACCTCGCGTTCATGATTTCTGAGCCCTTTGGAATGCGGTAGATTTCACGAGGGAGGCGCGCTTGGTTCTTGAGTCATCGTCCGATCGTCTGATTGCGTCTGCCCCACAGCACAGTTTTTCTTCTAGCTCCCCTTCGCCCTCTCCCTACCTTCCAACCCTCTTAGTTCCACGAGACAGCAGTTCAAGCGTGTTTCTTTGGTTTTTTTGGGGGGGGGGAGTGAGGAGGGCGTGTTTCTTCATTTATACGCCTCTTTTTTTTTTTAAACGAGCACCCTGTCTCGCGAAATAACTTATTTGCGAAGATTTCACAGAGCACTTTCTAAGAAGCTTGCTTTCCTTTATCTATGGAATAGAGAAATGCCCTCCGCTTCTTTTAGCTTTTTTTAAACCGGGGCGGGGGGCGGGGGCGGGGTGAGACTCTGTCGTTTGTGTGGGTGTGAGAGGAACGCCTTTCTGTGTCGGTGTATGCTCCAGAATTTCAAATAAAACATGCACGTTTTACCTCATCCCGTTCCACGGCTTTGGATAATGCCGCCGAGAAGCGAATGGAAGCAAATGGGAGCGAGCGAAAAGTTAAGCCGGTTTCTCTCCCACCCGCTTCATTATCAGCACAGTTGTTTCGTTCTGGGTGGCTGTGCACCGGTGTCTTGCGAGGCTGAAATCATCCCCTTCGTCTGAGGGCTGAGATACCCGCGTTGAACGAATGCCGTTCAGAAGGAAATTAATAAAATACCCCCCCCCCCAGCTCCAGATTCCAGCCCTGAGAGTACACCTTGGCTGTTCACACGACTCACTTAACCAGATCTAGTGTCTAAACTTGGGGTTAAGCTTGGTTGGCTGGTTGGTGTGGCTTAGCGAGTTACACCAATCCAGCCACGTTTGCTCCTTTATTATGCACACCCAGGAAACAGCTGGACTGAAGGACCCCGTTGAGGGAACTCCGCTGATGGCCCAGAGCAAACGAAGACCCTCGCTTGGCGGAGATCTTTGTAGCTCGCAACCTTCCGATAAGAACTCGATCCTCAGCGAGCGAAGCCAGGCTGAAGTTTTGTTTTATTTACAGAAACCCCTCCTAAGAAGGACAGGTCCAGTGGATAGCAGATGATGATAATGATGATGATGATGATAATAATTTCCTTGATGATTTTTCCCCCCAAATCCTAAGGGATGTTTTTTTGTTTTTCTGTTGGTGGGAGTGCACGTCGGTGATTGCTTTATGTTCCTCCACCCCCCCACCCCTGCCTTTGAAAGCAGTCTGGGATTTCCCCGCCAGCTTCTGCAGTTGCGAGGGCGTGGCAAAGTAGCCCCGAGACACGAGAAATCAACCAAATATTTCATTACAGCCTGCAGATTGAGTTGTCAATATAATCTTTTGAAGCTGAAAACGCTTTCGATTAAAGTGAATCCTAATCAGAAGCAGCCAAGCAGGAAACAGAAACCGGCTTTTTTAACAGCTCGCAGTGGGTGGAGAGTGGTTAGCGCAGCCTCCAGCAAGCTGGATCGCCCATCGCACTACAATGCCCATCATCCGCTGCCCGGGCCACACTGGGTGAGGATCATAGAATTTAGAGTTGGCCTGGTCTGGATTGGGGAGGGTTTATTGTCCTGGAGGAGAAGAACATCTAACTCCTTCCTTCTTGGAAGTGTTTATGTGCTTGGTGGGCGTGTATACACACCACCATTGCACTTCAGAAGGAACTTTGGTCTGTCTTTCTTTCTGAAACAACCCTGTAGTGTAGGCTACATCAAAGAATAGACAGATCCTTTCAGAACTGAGACATGAACTGCTGTTGGACCACAGCCTCATCTTGTTTCACTCTTTGTCCTAAGACTGGAAAAACAAAAAACAAAAAAGCTTCTTTTAGTGTATGTATGCATTTATTAAATGTCTGTACAGGCCCAAACCGTAGGAGATGTGGAAGGCGTGAGAGAGGCAGATTCCTCCTTCTCCAACCGGTGCCACTGCCCCGACAACGCGAAAGGAATGTGAAGATTTGGACAAGCATCTTGGAATCTGGCTGGGAGAAAATTATTCAAAAAAGGCCACACATTCTAACTTCACAAAGTGTCGACTGATGCAAAGCACGACATGTGCTCAGTCACACAATTACCCAAACTCCTCACCCAATGCAGGAATCCATCTTCTCCTTCCCAACCAATCAACGGGTCTTTCCCTCTGGATCTTAGGGTCACCACCACTGGAGGCCCAAGGAGCAGCCAGCCGCCCCGCAAAGCCCTGACTCTGGATTTTTTTGTGCCAGATGGTTGCCCGCCAGCGCCTTGCTCTGCCCCAGACAGGCCACATGCCAGTCACTACCTGGAGAGAAAGGGGTGAAGTAAGTAGAGTCTGTAGAAAGATTGCAAGGAAGCTTCTGGATTCACCAATGGAGCCCCTTTCAGCTACCGAACTTCGATGAAGATAAGATTGAGGCTGTATGGCTGGCAAGGAGGACATTCCTGATGTCTTTTACCGGTTGCATCTCTGGCCTGGGAAGTCTACTCCCAGTGTCCGATGGGTGACACTTCTGGGCCATTGCAACCTTCCACAAAATGCCTGTAAGATGGCCTTAGGCACTCTGGTGCATCTGAGCAGGAAAGCCAGAGATCTTCAGAGCGCTGTTAGCAGGACATGCTTAACTGGTCTGGGGCGGGACAGGGGCAGCACATGTTCCAACAATCTAAAACAGTCCCTTAACTCCAGAAAACTCAGAAAAAGCCTGGGGCTGAACTAACTTCACCCACCTGACATCTGTGTGGTGTGAATCCAGCTAACCAGAACTCGCTCATGCTCCCCAGTTCTTCTTTGTGTCTTAGCCTCTAAGTGGGTTTGTAAACTTCTCCAAGAGTTACAGATGGTGTTCATAAAACACGTTTTACTTGGTTCCTGATTTAACCCATCTTTCTGGCCTTGTACAATTAATTGAGCTAAACAACCCTAACTAAACGAGCTGGGGTTGCACAGCCCGCTCGGCACACACACAAACACTACCTCAATCAGGAATAAAACTCAGGACATTGAGGATGTTGGAAATGAAGCCTGCAGGGCTTTAACCGACCTGGGGAAGTGAGCTGGAGGCTGTCCTGGAGCCCATCGAGGATGAGCTACAGTGCAGCCCCCAAGAAGGTTGGGTCTGTGTTGGGTGGCTTTCCAGCCTTGGCTCCAAGAAGAAGACTGTCACCTCCCAGGGCAGCCAACCTGTCCCACTGTCTGGCAGTGCCCAAGTATACTGTAAATGGCTTGGCATTGTCTCTAGCCCAACATCTGGTGCTGGACACTTCCATCAGAAGCAATGCAGGAAAAAAACAGCTGCCAGTGGTTCAGACACTCAAAGGTAGGCAGTGCTCAGAAGCGTTTCCAGGCGCCCTTCCACACATCCCTGGTTGCTCTTTGGGGGATAAATCCCTGCCTCTCCAAACCACAAAGGTCCTCCCGTTATTTGCTCCTGTTTGGCTAGGAAAGTGTGGGGCGGAGGGACCGCAACTGTACCCCTACCCAGAAACTACCTGCATGGAAAAAAAAAATCAGGGCTTACCTTTCATCAATCGGTCTGTGCCTGTTCTATAAGGCCACAATCTTGGGCATACTTCCTTTGGGGTTGTGGGGGGACCTCACACTGAAAGCAATATCCCAGGAGTAAAATCATGCCACGGAAAATGTGTGCGAATCCTCTAGCAAATGAACTGATTTGGGAAATTGAGGTCCCTATGCTGGGTTTTTGAAAAGGCCATCAAGAAATGGAGCCAAAGCCAGTGGGAGTAGCCAGGAATCTGTTTGCTTTCGATCCTTGTGAAATATTCTAGACCTGTAGAATTCTGGTGGGAGGGAAGAATCTTGACCATCAGATCCTTAAATGTTGCCTTGTTTAATTAGGACTTGGTAGTGGATTAAAGTCTGACTTAAAAATAATAAGGGAGGAGCAGAAAAGAATGGCCTCACTTGGATTTGCTTTCCCCGACAATTAGTTCCTCTCTGAATTTTCCAGCTGTCTTGATTAATCTCCCACATGTATTGTTTCTCCCCACCCAAAGAATATCTCTTAAGCAATTAACACTGAATTAACCCGGACATAACTTCCAAGTAAAGAGGCACATTTTTTTCAGCATTAATGAATCAAAATCTAGGAGATAAAATGATACCAAATCAGGTTTCTGCAAATATTCACAATTTGTGTTCTTCTTCTTCTTCTTCTTCTTCTTCTTATTTTGGTATCAATTTAACACACTTTGCATTAAGAGGGCTTCCCACCGCTCCTATCTTGCTTTGCCTAACTATTTTTCCTTCCTTAAAATGCCAGGGTTTCTCTTGGAATGACAACCAGGGAAACGTTGGGGTGGGTTGTATTTTGTAGAAAATGGGCCACTGAAGCCGCCTAATTTACTTTTTTTTCGCCCTTTCCCATCCCCTTCTTTCCTTTGGTTCACCTGTGGGGGGCTGAGGGTGATCGTGAAGGGTCTGAAGGCGATCTAATAAACAACAAATATTAAGAAATGCCATTAAAAGGAGATTACGCTGCATGGAACAAAGAAGTAGTAGTAAACCGATACCAAGAGACCTGATTTTCTTGTTCCAGTGAGATACATGTTTGCTTGTGTTTGGACTCCCAGTCCCATCATCCACTAATGCTGAGCCAAATAGACAGCGCTCTCACATAAAAAGCTCCCCCCACCAGCTGTTCCCAAGCGTTCTCCTTACAGTATTTCTCAGCTTAATTTTCGGGGAAGGGGCGGAGAGTCATTTGAAGCTTGTTGTAGGCAAAAGCATTTCCAGATTTACTGCAATTCACCCAGGGGCTTGTCCTGACCCACCTTGTGCCTTTTTTCTTTAGATCAAGCAGGAGGAAAACAAATGCATTTTTTAAAAAATCCCTTTTTCCATGTGCTCACCTGGAATTGTCTTGCACTCCCTAGGCATGGAAGGAAATTAGCAAAAAGAAACATTTCCAAGGGTGGCTTCCAGCTACTCTGCATGTTTTGGGGTGGGGAGGGAAGAGGCGTGATGAAGTCCCTTTTAATTCTGACGTTTCTTCTTAGCCTCACAGGGCAGACTAAGGAGCCCCTAAAGTCTGGTTGGTATTTCTAGGGTGAGCCGATAGATGTTGAAGTCTGGGCAAAGGGCAGAAAGTTTAGGGAAACCAATGGACAGGACGGTGAGGTTCATAGGTGGCCGCAATCCTCTGGAGGGAATGCAAAAATAATCCCCCCCCCCTTGCAGAAATGGAAAGATGCCCTCCACACAGCCCGAACACTTTCTGAAACAATAAAAGTAATAATAAACAGCATAAATAAAAAGAGCCTTTCAGAAGCTGATCAAAGGATAGCTTTTGAGTCGAGTGCTCCTCGCCCCCCCAGCCCCATGTGTCCAGTAAGAACTCCTGTCACTCCTGCCAGAACTCAGCCATGCTGGCTGGGGAGATGGGAGTTGTAGTTCTGAATGGCGCCTCATTGGGACAGACGGTTAAAGAGCCACTCCGCGCTGCATCCCTGGTGAGTGCTAGACGGGTACAAAAGCTGTTGCTAGGACCCCCCTAGGGAAGTCACAGGCAGAGCAAGGAAGCCTTGGGTCTCTCCTTCCATCGCTTCTTTCCTCCACTTTCCCTCCGCCCCCAACTCCTACTCTTGCTGCTCCTGAATGTGCAGGTTCTTTGAAACCTTCATGGCTCAGTCACCTTGAGTGGATCTGTCCTCCGTCAAATCCTTTTTTCAAAACCATCAGCCAACAGCTGCCCTACATCTGGTGGCTGCAAGTTCCTTGCATTTCTCTGAAGGGGCACGTTTTCTTTTCCCCCCTCCCTTTTTCAGGGAAAAAAAAAAAACACGAAGCAGCAATTCATTTCTGAAAGAAGACAGATTGGGTTGTGTTTAGATTTTCTTTCATTAACCTGTCCCAGATCCCTGCTAATTCAATGTTGTGGTTATCATAACCATTTTGTTTACATTTGTTTTTATTTCAACACAAGTGTGTGTGTGGGGGGGTACTTACTCCTTCATCACATTTCAGGAGAATATATATATATTCCCCCAAGCCAAGAACAAGGAACCAGTCCCTGAATTCTAGGAATTAATAGTCTTGGAAGGGAAAGATAGGGGAAAGGCAATTTTGATAAGAGAAATGATGAAAAGAAAAATACTGAACAGAGAAGAGTAAATAAAAACAAAGAGAAACAAAAAAGAGGTTTTTTTTAAAAGGATTCATACATAAAGAGAAAGGAATATTTCAGTCCAAATGGAATAAAAAGATGCAACTTATACAAAGTTTTTGAGAAAGAAAAGTGTTGAAACGTGGCTGGTTCAGTTGCTTCCTGCAGCTGTCCAGAAGAAAAAGTGACATCTCTTTCTTTGTCAACCTTTAAGAGAGTCTTTAACATGCTTAAAAAGGATGATGAGGGTGAGGATGATTTATGGCACGTTAATAAGAAAAAGACAAGATGCTTTAGAGGAGCTCCCAAACTTTTTTTTTTAAAGGAAAAACTTTATTGCCTCCCCTCTGTTAAATTTTGCAAATCATTGCTAACTACTTGAAGCAGACCTCTGTAACAGAGAGAGAAAAAGAGGAGGAATGTATATGAGATTGCAACACTAGCTTTGCTAGGGAATTTGAAATTTATTATTTTTTAAAAATCCAATCAATTAGATAGTCATCTGGTGCACTGCTCTAGGTGATGTGCAGTCAAAATTATTGTTGCTTTTTCCCCTCCAGTATGGACCTTAAGCTACCATTGGATAACAGAGAGAAGTTTCTGCCCCTAGGTACCACTACAGAAATCTCCTTATCGATCTCTCTGGAGACCAGGAGTTTGAGCCAGCAGCTGCTTCTCGTGCAAAAGCTGGTTTCTTTGGGGTTTAGATTCTGCAGTTCCCAAAAGGTTTCCAATTTGTCTTCCTGGGAAAAGGATATACTGTAATTCTAGGGAACAATTCTTTGTTGCTTTTGATAAATTTAGAAACAAATCTGGGGTTTCTTCTTGAGCTTGATCATAGCCAGGAAGTTTTGTCTAATCTTGGCAGTAAAGAGGCTGGGAAGATCTGCGGGGGTGAGGGCGGGGGTGAGGGGGGGATAGACAGGGAGAAGGCAGATTTCCTTCCCCACAGGAATAAAAGCTTAGTCCTGTATAAGAGTATTCAACAATTACATTTATTTTGGTAAAGCTTACTCTTAAGTAAGAGAATTATATTAACTTAGCCTACAACAATAACAATATAATGCCAGTGACTTCTTCTATTTCTAATAGGATTTGTGTTTTTTAAAAACATATTTCTAATTTGGGGTAACATTTATAAGCAGTTTTGATTTATTCTGGAATATGGCAGAGGCTTATTTGCATTTTGCATTTTGATGGCTCTGCTACCTTTCTAAATAGTTCAAAAATTTTTTAATTTGAGCAGTGAAAGCTCAGAGAAACTTTTCTTTCTTGAGAAAGAAAAAATTAAATATTCCCTCTGGGACCGATACATGAATGTCGTGGTTTGGGTGACAGAGTCCCAAAATTTGCCCCTAACATAGCACTGTTCAGTCCCATCACTTATTTTTATGGAATAACTCAGAGGGCTTCAAAGTACATCTTTAAGGAACTGAATTCTGCTGGTTTGTGGACAGCAGGACTCAAGTTTCCAACCTGGTGGAAATCAACTGTTTTTATTCACTTGGCCAAAAAGTTGGTGGATTTTTCTTGCTTGCTTATTTCCTGGACCACTGTCTGCCCTGGCCCTTCGTTCCCTTTTCTGCTCCAGCCCTTTTGCTTGGCCTTAACTGACAACACGCAGGGCTTCCTTGGCGCTTGGCATTCTGCCTGGGGACCACATTAAATCTTCTCTCCCAGGCATTAGGCAGAGAGAATGGATTGGACCCTGACTTTCTGCATGAATGAGAGGCTTTTGGAGGGCGGGGGAGGAGGGATAATCAGCTCTCCATCACTCCTGTCGCTTCCTTTTATGATCCTACTCCCCCTGGGCTGCTGTTTTCAAGACCCTGGACAGCTCACAGAGTCCTCTTAATACAAGACGCGCTTTATGGGGGAATTGTGGACTTGGCGGAGTATGCCCGGGAGCTCTCCAGGGTTCTGAAGCAGCCCTGGGCAGCGGGGAGGAGCACATTCTCCCTCCCTCTCTCTCTTGACTTCTCCCCCCCCCCCCCCCGCCGGTTTGCATCCAATCTCCACTGGAAACTCTCCGGCAGATCCTGGACAGGACGCTACATGCAGCTTTCAGCTCCCTTCAGCTCAGATGCCTCCCGCTATGTTCTTTAGTCGGAGCCCTGTTTTTTTCCATGCCACGAAATACGCATTTTCATAAATAGACCTTGGCCAAGTGCTGGGTATGAAATTTTAATGAAGTCTGGATGTTGAGTGCTGCCTGGGGGGCCTTTGAGAATCATTTCAGTGCAACATTAGCAGGGCCCCTTCTCCTGCTCCCCCTTCTTCCCCATCACTGCTCTTTCCAAGAGACATCAAACCCTCCACGGCTTTAGACAGGACACGCGTCTGAACTGGCTAGATCCCTTTCCCTACAGAGCAGGGCAGAGAGGGGGGTTGTGCTAGCTGCAGCTCCCCACCCATAAAAAGAGCCCCCCCCAAACTCTGCCTTAGGAGGAAGGGCAAAAAGTGGGAGGGATTGGGCAAGCAAAGCAAACCCACAGGTGCCTCTCCTACTCCCGTCCTAGTATTAAAAGTTTTAAATGTGCACGATGCAATATTTATCACCTAAGATAATAAAAAGGTGAGCCAGTATTTCCTCATTGCAAAATTCAAACAGCTTTAAGCAAAAATGCTTCTCCTGAGGAATCGATCTGGACTTGGAGAGCTGTTTCAGGAGGAAGCACTTCCCCAAATTGCAGGACTGTTTTCTTGTCTGTCTTGTTTCTTTTTCTTTCTTTCTTTCTTTCTTTCTTTCTTTCTTTCTTTCTTTCTTTCTTTCTTTCTTTCTTTCTTTTTCTCTTTCTTTTTTTTGTGAGGAGTATTTATCTGAGAGCACCTTTCGAAGGCCATAAAACAGCCCTCTCCTCTAAGGTGTGGCTGAAGCAGGTAAGGGCCATTTTCCTTTAAAAGGGAGGAAGCCTTCAGAGGCCCAATGGGGGAAGAGAGCCAGGAAGTAAAGGGCAGTTCCAAGAAAAGTGAAAACCTTTGGGGGGCATGCAAGTCATTGTCTCTTATGGTCAGAGCAAAAATCAACATCCCTCCTCCCCCTAAAAAAAACAAACACCCCCCCCCCCAAATTGAATCCATGTTTTTATGCTTTGACCAGGATAAGAGAGAACGACTCATGTTCAGAGTAACTCAACTGAATACTTGTGACAAGGCACAAGGGTTGTGTTGTACAATTAAGAAAGCCAACCAAAGGATTACATGCTCATTTGCTCTAAAGACCGTTGGTTTTTACTTTCTAGTCAGCTGCTCATCTAGACAACTGGCAAGGTGGAATAGAGTGAGATTGGTTTGGTTCGGTTTTAAGTGGAGGAGCTGGCAAGGGATTCAATTCCATGGACGCTGTTGTGAATTTGGCAGGATCGATTCACTGATGTTCTTTAACATCCTGCACTTCAGAAAAAGTGGAAACTTTCTTCTGCTGGATAAGAAATCTGACCAACAGTCATTTCCTATCCATAACATTTACTAGGAAGTAAATTGTTATTGGAATGCAATCCCATGTAGCCTGGGAGGAAGTTTTTCAAACTGAACGAGCCTTATTTCTCAGTAGACGTGTCTAGCGTTGCAGTCTGGTAGAAGGCTTTAGCGGCTCCTTCACTCCTAAGGATGCCCAGGACTGCAGCCGTCAGTCCCTCCAGCAAATGTTCCATAAATGTTGTCCTTTGCATTTGTTCTTTGAGATGCACGGCTGAACCCAGAGGTTCTGCTGAGCTGTTATGATTAGTCACGACGTTTATCTGACCCAAAACAAAAGCCCACTAAAGGAGAAGCCACAGTCCCATCTTATGGTGGGAATGACATCAATGGCAAAGAATTCATCTTGCTCCTCCTTCTGCTTCATCAGCCTGATTTGCTGTTTATCATCTTCTTTGAATGATTGCATGGGTAGGAAGACTGTTTTGACAGCTAAGGAAAAAACATGTCTGTGTGCGTGTGTGTGTGTGTGAGTAGGAAGGGAGAGAGAGATGGGGAGAGAATAGATGGAGGATACTACACCCCCCACACCCTTTCTGTTGTATCTATGCACACATATCAAATAACCTGAACAGGTTCAGGTTACTAGGCTGTTTCCTTAAACTAGCCTTTCCACAAATAGTGACTTTTAAAATACATTGGACTATGAACACCATCACTCCCCAGCCACCCCATGCCAGGGCAGTGACTGATGGGACCTGTAGTCCATCACATCTGATGAATGTCAAGTTAAGGAAATCTGGCTGAAATGCAGCATGTGGTCCATTAGACAATTAGATGAGCTGCAGTCAGAAAGCACTCCAGGAGGAGATAAATGACAGATGATGATGATGATGATGATGATGATGATGATGATGATACAAACCAAAATTGTTGAAAATTGTGCTAGCATATAAGTAACTTTTCTTAACCCTTGCAATTACTGAGTTCTGTTGAAATGCCTTCTAAAATGGCCTTTAAATGGAGATTATATTATTATATAATATTATAATATAATATAATATAATATAATAATATAATAATAATATTATATAATATATAATATATTATAATATAATATAATATAATATAATATAATATAATATAATATAATATAATAGGGGGACGCGGTGGCGCAGCGGCTTAATGACGCTGAAAGTTGCCGGCCAGAAATGGTCGACGCTTCAGCGGTTCGAGTCCAGCCTTCGCGTTAGCAGGGTGAGCTCCTGTTTCCTCCCCAGTTCCTGTAAACCCAACAGTTCGAAAACTCATGTGAGTAGATAAATGGGTACTCTCACTCCGGTGGGAGGAAAAATGCTGGCGGCGCCTTGCAAAAAAAAAAAAAGGAGTCGGGAGCAGTTGCTGGTAAGCGCGAAAAATCGCGCGCACCTGAAAAGGGCGCGAAGCAACGGAAACCCTGCCTCTTGCTCTCGCCAGCTGGGCTCTGCCCTAGGAAGGAGGCTCCGGCAAACCACTTCTGAAACAATTGCCTTGAAAACTGCAAGGACTCGTCCAAGCAGTCACTGCAGAGTCGGTAACGACTGAGCGCAGATTAAAAAAAAAATAATTATTAATTGGGTATATTCTGATGATTCATGTTCTAAGCAAGACTCTAGGGATCATGGAGGTATTGTCACACTATGTAGGAAGTTCCAAGCAAGTTTTTTTCTTTTATTTTGCAAGGTCAGTGGTATCAAGTCCAGTAGATTTAAAACTTCCAAATGTTTGGTGAATCCTTTTGGTATAACTCTGACCACTACTGGTATTGTAGTTAATTTTTCCTTTCAACGTCTCTCAACTTCAATTTCAATTTCAATATTTTCAATTTCAATATTTTGTTACTTTTTAAATATAGGTCAGTTTGTCTCTCTCCTGATATTGCTACTTCTATGAACCATCCTTTCCCCCCCCCTATTAGTACTATCTTGGATATTGTTTTTCAGATGTTCATCTCTATTTGAAAATATTTAAAATCCCACAAGATTTTAACTTCTTCATTTTCTAAAAGTTTGCAACTGTGTGGTACCAGTAGTTGTTGTTAACAGTAAAGCCAAACTTTCGACATTATTGTAATTCCACTGCATTATGTTTGGAACTCTATCCTGGCATAGCTTATGTTCAGTTTAGATTTTACTGAAATTTCTGTAAATTTCTTTCAGTCCTGAGCATCCTTAGGAGTGAAGGAGCTGCTAAAGCCTACAATTTTACTACAGCTTCCAGTGAAGTGATCTAGCTTCACCTTTGATCTTACCTAGTTGGCCCTTACTATCATCTGAAATAAGTTCAGTTTTGGTTTTGATGATATTCATTTGCATAGCTTGTTCTTGTGCTGTAAGATTGTGCCTTCAATTTATTTTTTTAAGAATTCCAGTTTTTAGCCACAGCCAAGTAAAATTTTGTCATGTCATCATCATAAGCATCATCTAATTGCAAATATATCAATGTAGATGCAATCAATTACCTTCAATGAGCTACAGAACACAAATCCATTTTTGTGTGGCTGTAGAAGGATGACATTTACTGAGTTTTCATGATGTTTTCATGATGTTCATGATGTACATGTTTTCTTTGAAACCAGAGTTTGTAGTTGTCTGACTTTTTCTACTTAGTTTCAGTCATTTAAACTAATGCAAATTAGCAAACCAATAAACAAAGTCAGCAGACATTATAATTTAAAACAATCATACTGAAGCAGCTTTCCTTCAGGACCTGAAGATCTGCCATCATAGACCTAGCCAGAAATCTGACTAACCCAGTTCACTTCTCAACCACATAGGTAATCAGAGACTCTACATATTTACCAATAATTTAAAGCCTGTTCTTCAGCCTGGGAAGGTTGATTTGCAAAGCATATAGAAATCCACAATATCTGAGGACAAACTTCAACTGGGCATATCATATCATGGATCTACAGAGTTGCTAAGTCAGGCTGCCTAAAAATTATGCTACATATAATACTAAGTATATTATTCAAGTACAACCTTAGGGTGATATGTAAACTCAGCTGCTGTTTCGGATCCCACCCAAGACCTTTAGGAAGCTTATAGGCAATTGTTAGTACATCACTACCTTTGTGACTTTGGTTGATGGAGAATCAAGATAAGACTTCTTCAGTACTGAAGTTATGGAATCATTTGATTTTGCTAAGCCTTAAAATTATATTGGCCTCTTGGATTTTGAAAGTTTTAAACATTGTATATGATGGGCAGAAACCCTTTGCCTAACATACTGTGTCTACCATTTCTAATGTGACCTCATCCTCAAGCAAAGCTGCTTTGCCCCCTCCATTTCTGGAGGCCCCAGAAATCCTTCAATTTCCTTTCTTTCTGATGTGTCATTAGAACAAACCCAGATAGATATCTGGCATGTACAAAAATTACAATCCCTGCTCGTGTAGAACTTCAAAGATGAGGAAGTTTTTATTAAGGCAAATGTTGAAATCAGAACCCAGACCTATTGCAGATCACAAGGCCATGGGCTAGTTATATTTTCATTTATGTTTCTTCAGAAGTAAGATGGAAAATGGAGGGCAGGTTTTCATCAAACAAGGTTTTCCTTCTGAGCTCCTTGGCCTGGTAATTTTCAGTACAAAGGTGAGAAGGAAAACCCCAGTGGTTTTCTTGTGGTTCCTGCTCAGAATTCTAGCCTGGCTGATATTCTCAGCATACAATCCTGGTCTCTGAGCTAGACTCTCAATTTGGAATCACATCTTGTTTGCCCCCAAAGCCTCCAAGACATTGCAAGGAAGAAAAGAGAAAGAACAGATATGTGCGTGGTTTGGAAATAGGAGCAAAGCTCCTAGTTTCCCTGGATCTCCTGCTAGACATTGTTCAACTGACAGCACTATCCTATAAACGTATTTGCTTATTTGTCTGTTTATTTGATTTAGTACCTGCCTTTTCTTCAGGAGCTCAAAGCATAATATTTCCCTCCTCCCATTTCCCCCTACCAGAACAACCTTGTGAAGTAAATTAGGCAGAGAGAGAATGACAAGCCTCAAAATCACCCACTCACCTTCCATGACTGAGGATGGATTTGAACCTGGGTCTCCCTGTGCTGGTCAAAAATTTAACCACTACATCACACTGTCTCCTATAGTCTTGAGCAGGACTTCATGCTAAGTAAGTGTGATTTAGCAGGGTAGCTTTACCAGAGAGTTCAATAACCAGAAGTATAGAATTATTAAGCTCTTCAGCAGTAGAATAGCTTGCCTCCATCCTAGAGATGTGGGTTCTCCATCATGGAAGGTTTTCCAGCAAAATCTGGACAGCCATTTGTCTGGGATGTGATGAAGATTCCTGCGCTGGCCCGGGAGTTGGACTAGAAGACCACCAGGTTCTTTCCACCCTATGTTTTTATGGTTCTAGTTAAGTCCCACTGAGTTTGAATGAGTGAGTGCATGCAGCTACATTAATTGTAATTTTTCTTGTTGGCAAAGGATATGGCGTCATTTTTTGGGTGTAAGAAAGAAGGGGGCAATTTCCATTTTAGGTACATAGTAGGAAAACAAAGCAAAGAGAGGAACCTAGATATTCAGACAAAGGGCCACAACCATGATTCATTGCTGCAACATCTACATCTACACCCTCTGTCTATTTTTCTGTCCTACACCACCCTCTTTCAAGAATTAGGAAATCTTAACTGGGAATCCCTAGGCAATGCCAAGGCTGTGGGTCAGATTGCAAAGTCAAAAACCATTCTGGAACAAGCAATGGGACCATTTTTATCATGCTGCCAAGAAAACTGCATGGTTGCAGTCACTAGGAGCCCAGTGCAACTTGATAACGTCTTTCGCTTTTTTAACCTAGCTAGAAAGATGAACTGCTTTGTTCCTGCCTTTGTCCAAATGGGCCCTTGCGCCAGGGAAAGTAATCAGTCTAAAAGGGATGAAAGAAGATAGCACTACTCTAGTCTTGAAAATGCTTAAGATCCGTTTGTTCCCAAGCTGGCTCCACCATGGAGGTGCAATTAACTCTGGTGGGAGATGCTGGGATTAAAGAATGGTGGAAGAATCCTGGACAGGTACTTGCTATTGTTGATTGCTATTAAGCCTATGTGGTGTGTAGCTATTAAAAGGCAAATCCAAGCCTTCTAAAGGCAGAAGTAAACATTAAAAATGTCTATCTGCTCTCAAGATATTACGAAGGTTTCAGGCTCTAATGAGTTTAATGGAGTTGTAGAAGTGAGAGGCATCTTTCAAATAAGGGATGTTTTCTGAGGATAACCCTTATTGCAATCCTTTTATTGAAACAGTACAACAGGGATCTGGAACCTATGGCTGTCCAGACTTTGACGAACTACAACTCCCTGCCCAGTCCATTTTAAGACAGGAGGCTGTTGAGATTTGTAACTTGACAGCCCCTGAAGCCTCAAGATTTCCAGCCCTGCAACCGAAGGAAGAACAAACCCTAAATCATGGCTAGAGATTCCTCATGAGAAAGGCACTCCAGCAAAGAGTAAATCCTGCTGAAAGGTTTTGTCATAGGCTAGGTGTTTGGGCTGAGCTTCAAGACGGTGCATTTTGAGCAAGGTGTGACCTCAAAGACAGCTCTCTTTCACTGCAGAAGAAAAAGCAGAGTCAATTATTACAGGTTCTCATAAAAGCATCCTTATGGCTTGCAGTAATAAAAGGATATCTCAGAGTAAAGACTTCTAATCATTGACCTACAGCTCAGGTGTTGGTAGAAAGGAGATCTTGAGTCACTGCTACAGAACATCATTCCTCTGGATATCTGAATGGCCCCTCCCTCCTGGTTTTTGGGAAGTCCATCAAAACGGGGCTATTTTCTCCAAGTATTGGGGCTGGTAGATATGACCTCTTCTCTCTAGCAACAGAAGCTGTCTTTTACTTGGCTGTTGAAAGAATTAGACTCCCAGTAGTATACATTGCTATACACAGTACAGGTAGTTATTTTTTTATGAATTGTGGTTGCTGCTACTTTATTGTAATGTATATTGTATGTTTTAAACCCAATTTATGATGATTGGGATGTACATAGTTCATAGGTGGCTTCAATTGGAGAAGCTTATAAGCCCAGTAAAATGAATGAATATGAAGAGTGACACATCCTTAAGGGAAATGTTTGGACCTCACAAGGTTACAGTCATCTGTTCCTTACAAGTATTTCTGATGCTTCCAGAAGATCATTAGTACTGAAGTGTGCAACCTGAGGCTCCAAAGCTACCTGTGGCTTCCCCAAACCTTGAAGTAAAGAAGGTCTAAAAGATGTTAGCAATTTGTAATGTTTAACGTGATAGAAGGGAGAAAAAGACAGAATATGGTGACTGGTGAGTTAGCAGATTAACTCTACTTTGATTAATCTTAAATCAAAGTGAAATGAAATCAGCATTGTTTTCCATCTGGTTCTACTCATTACTTGGGGGGGGGCAGTTCCTAGCCCACCACTCAACAGCCATGTGCAGTCCTCTGTAGCAGCTGACTTTCCAAGTTGCTAAAGCTGGGTATGGTTTAGCATAAAGAATGTAGAACCTGAGACCTTTAGATGTAGCTCACTGGCTTCTCTAAAAGTTGCTACCAAATCATAATTTTTCATATTGCAGAAGGGAGAATTTATGAAATATCTGGAAATCAACCATATGAATGGCACTTGATTCAATCTGAATAAAGCTAAATCTAGCTTTCCTTCTAGCCTCACCAGTTTTTTTGTCCTGCCTCTGCTCTACATATAGGAGAAGCTCCATCTGAAGCATAGATCAGTTTTTGAAATAATCTGGTAGGTTGTAATGTCTTTCTTTTAAGGCAGCAAAACCAGCTTAAAATATAACCCAACAGATCTTCCAGACTTTGAGTTTCACTTTATACTTCCTTCTTGCTAGGCCCTTGACTTCAAAGGAAAAGAAACCAGCACTGAACTTTCCTAGAGAACAGGTCCATCCATGGCTGTTAGCTTTGATGATAGATGTGCCTCCACGCATAGGCGGCAGTCCACTTTTACATATTAGGGGCATGGGAACCAGAATGGGAGAGCAGGACTGCCTGGATTTCCAACCTGTGGGCTTCTCAGATTCATCTGGTGGGCTACCATACGAGATGGAATGCTGTCTAGATGATCCAGCAAGATGTCTTCATGTCCTCAACCCAGAGTCTATGAGAAAAATGAGGAGGATTCAGATTATCATTCTGCTCCCAGCCCTGCCTGGCTGTGCAGATTTTCTCAGGACTGCTCTTCTTCTGTTGTAGAGCAAGAGAGTCTATAAGATTCAAATATGTTTCAGTAATGAAAGTGATTCACCTAGATACATTTTTAAAAATATTTTAATTGTGGATATTTATATTTTTATTGTTTTTATTGCCTTGGATTTTAACTGCAAGCCATCCATTCACCCTCTGGGGGAGATGGGCGGCATATACATTTAATAATAAATAAATAAATAAAATACAAAAGCATGAATTTAGAATTTACCCATGTAAATAACTTTTGAGCAATCACACACACTTTTCTGTTTAAATTATTATTTTCTTTAGCTCTTGTTCTAGTGCATTTTCATGTTAGGATAATCAAGATCCACAATTGATGGAAATCAATATTAGTGATCATCACTGACCTGCTTGTATCACTAAGGAGTGGATTGCACACACCCAAAGGCTTCTATAGTCTTCAAATACAACAAAAATCCAGGGATACCATGGGATGAATATATTATGGCAATCCTTCTCACTTTTCCCTAGTGATCACATTAACATGGCTTGCCAGCAACATTCAGCCAAGGTAACCAGCTGTTACACTGAGTGTGGATTGTCTGGGAGAATCTCACCTCTTCAGCACACCTTCTTCTTTTCACAGTTTCCTTCACTAAATTGTTCTTTTGACTGCAGGACAGCCAAGAAGCCTACTTAGATCTCAACTCAGGGGGCAAGTTGGAAAGATTTGCTAACAGAAACAAACCTGGCAACATCCAGGTTGGGCCTCTTAGTTCAGAAAAAGGCAAGAAAATGAGAAATGAAAGACATGGATAAAATCATGAATGGAACAGAGAAGGAAGTCAGTAAGCAAGTGTTCCCTCTCTGTTGGGTGAACTCTAAGTCCTGTTCGTTCAAACAAAAATATTTGAAGGTAGCTTCTAGATAGGCAAATTGATTTTTTAAAAAAGTAGTATGGAAGTTTCAGAACAAAAAACAATAGATCTGTGACCTTAAAGACTAACAAATGCGTTTTTATCAGACCTTCAGATGTGGCAACTGCACTGTTCCAGGTTTCAACAGCCTTCTCCCTGTTTGACAGCTGAACTCCCATAATTTTCCCAGACAACTGGCTTAACTAACTGGATTCAAGTGTTTCCACGTAGCTGACTGGGTTGAGTTAGTGTAGTCCTGCGCCTGACTGGTTTGTTATTTACTCTGAGCACCTTTTCTGTGCTTCCACGATATAGTAACCCTCCATTGATAAGCATGTTGTGGGTATAAGGATGGGAAGGGTTAGTTAGCTGGACATTAATTTACTCCTTTGTGACACAGGTTGAGCTATAATATAGCAGGGCATCTTCAGCATCTGTGCTACACAAAACAGTGTTTGCTGAGTGAAAGACAACTGGAAATGGAGGTCCAGAGGCCTTACAGCCTCCAAAAATATTGGATGTGTCTTATGGAGCTGTTCCTAAAGTTGCTCTGAAATTTTTTAATGAAATTGATTAATTGCTTGATTACATTCTATCAAGTCATTGTTGACCACATGGAGTTTCTCCATGATGATCTGTCTCTAACCTGGTTTTTCAGCATTTCCAATGGTGCACCCATCGCTACTGTAACTGAGTCCATCCACATTACTGCTGGTTGTCCTCTTCTTCTCTTTCCTTTCACTTTTCCCTTCCCCAAAGAGCTGGATCTTCACATAATGTGTCTAGAGTAGGATAATTTGAGCCTGATTATTTGTGCCTTGAGTAAGAACTCTGGGTTGATTTGTTTGATAATCCTTTGATTTGTTTTCTTGGCCATCCACAGTATGCTCAGGAGTCTTTAATACCAAAGTTCAAAAGCATCAGTATCTTCCTATCTTGCTTCTTCAAAGAAATCTTACATATGGGAGAGGAAAATCACATGAATTGTGTATGATTAATTTAATAGAAATTTAACTAAATGTAAATTGTTCTGGCCCACTCGCTTCTTGTCCTGCATGTTTTGGAATGTACCCTGATCCACCATCCAAAGGCCACAAAGGGCTTGAAAAGAATTCTCTAATCTTGACCTTACTGGTTGCCTCTAACCCACTTGCTGCTGTTCCTGTTGGCATTGCTATTAATAATGCACAAGATTCTAATAAATACAAAAACACCCCTCCCCCCCAAAATCTACTGAGTAATTTTGGTCAGATTCTTTTGAAGTATTGCATGATCTCACATGGCAATGATTGTTTGGCCAGTTAAAATGACTTTTTATAAACAGAGGTTTTTATGAAAACTCTTTAAAATACTACATTTTTCTACATCGAGGATAACATTAATATATGTGGCAGATTCTGAGCTGGTTTAAGTTATTTTAGGTTTGCTGTTGAAATCTCATAAAGGAGCATAACAGTGATTTTGTTTACTGAAACCCACAATTTCTCTGCATAAGTAACTGCTGATGGCTTTATTTATAACTTTCCACTGGATTTTTAGAGCTGGTAGAAGATAAAATGCATAATCTGGGTGTTGGAGGGTTATGGCAAAAGAGGCTGAACATCTTCAAACCCAGGCCAGAGTGCCATCTGTTGGAGATGTGGTTTTCCTGGATTTAAGGCATTGATCAAGGGGGTGGAATTTGACTGGCGGGGGGTGGGGGGAGGCTAAGCCCCATTAGCCACATGCTGTTGAGTTTTATATAAGGTTCATTGTCTTAAAGCACTGGGAGATGATTTTGCATTTTTTTTAAAAAACACCCAAAGCTCGCCCCCCCACCTTTTTTAAAAAAGGCCAGGCCAACAATCTTAGCCCTGCCCATTATGTAACCCCCAGAGGTGAGAAAAGGGAAAACATTAAAAGTGCAGCTTCCAGGGAAAGAAAGTTGCATTTTCCTTGTTGACAGACTATTAAGCCCCACCACAGGGGTGGGGGGAGCTGAAGGGTGTGGTCCACAAAGTTAAGAGGGTGGCCATGATGGCACAATCAAAGCTCTGCTCATTTTTATGTGAGCTGTAGATGAAAATGGGCGGAGTTTCATGGGCAACATCATGGCCGCCATCTTGACTTTTTGCACCATACCTGGGACATACCTGCTCCACTGCAATATAATAATTCTGTAAACTGTATGTAATCGTCTATGAGAATGACCTTGGGAAACAGGAGGAAGAGCTGCAGACTGGACAACTGTCATGTAAAAAATATCTCAGCCCACAGAAGGAGAGGAGTCATGGGAAGCGTTTCAGAAGGGACCCTCCCTAGTTTTCTGGAGAGCAAAAGGAAAAGGGGGAGAAATACTTTCAGACTTGCAAGATTCTGTTCATGAAACCTTATCATAGCATACCATTCATGGTTGTGCTAAAAAGAACACTGTAGTTCTTTTTAAAAACGATCCTTTCTCAATGTTGGGGGTGGTGGCGACAACATTCTTTAGCATGTTAAGCTTAGTGCAACAGACATAGCCTTTGGCATACCAAGTCTTTGCACTAAACACAGCCTCCTAAAAGGTATCTGTTGCATGCCTTGGCATACACCTTCAGCTGCAATCTGACAGCATGCACACCATAGATGTCAACGTTTGATCCCATCTGTCAGTTGGCATGCTAGAGACACCAGCCTTCTCAGCTGAGAAAAGACTTACCTCCAGATATTTTATATCTTGAATACATTTCATCAAACTCAATAGGCCATGACCCACAAATATTGATACCAAGTTTTGATCCAAAGTTCAAGCCACAAATCAAAAGGTGAGCATGGATTGAATGTGGTCACCCAAGAAGCATTGCTTCATAAGAATACTTGGCACTACCAGTCCTTTTTTTTTCCACATTTTTCCCCCCAGCATGAACCAATATATCATGAGCTGCTTAGGTTACAAGATGCCCAAGGAAAAGATGGGTTCACTTCCATCTTATTGCATTCCCCCAGGCTTGCTACTTGCTCTGCAAAAATTTGCTGTGCTTTTGCATGGATCACAGGGTCCTCTTCAGTGGCTATGTTGAACAGCAGGACAGAATGCCCAGACACAGAGCCTGAGCTGGACTTCTATTAGCCAAAAAGGCATTCTAATGGCACATTATGGCTTATGTGGCAAGGGTCTTTTCTTGGCCTACAGATGTGGTTGCCCTTGAAATGGCATGGTGTGGGTCTCTTGCAGCAGAAGCATCCATGTGGGGATTCAGAAAAGGTCAGATGATGGCTCAAGGATGCTCCCTTGAAACCCCACCCCTTTTCTGCATGCCTTGCAGGTGCACCATACATCAAATGGGGTGAGGCTTCAATCACACTGTTGTAGCTACCATCTTCACTTTTTTGACCTCCCCCATGGATGCCAAGGTGCTGTGCTCCAAAACATAGGCAAGGCCAGGACAAGAACTAAGTTTAACTTGAAATAAAGGCAATGTGATTGTATTACAGGTAGTCCCCAGTTTAAGAACAAGTTCCATTCTCAAGATCTGTCAAGTCAAATTTGTATGTGAGCCAGAACAGTTTTATTGTATAATACTGTATAAGTAGTACTGTGCAATGAACTCAAACCATTGTGTATTTAATTTAAATCATTGTGTATTTAACTCGAATTTTGCTACAATAGGCTCTGTTCTTAACTATGGGTTGTCCGTAACCCGGGTGTTCTTAACCTGGGGACTACCTGTAATTCAAAACAGTTAATATGGTATCATTCTATACGTATTTAATCATTTTCCCCACCTCATGTTAAAAAATGGTCAGCCCCACTAGATGGGCCAGACCAGGAAATCAACTCCCCAAGAAGGCTGAAATTACTTTTATTGAGATTGGCTATTCGAATTTTGCAAGTTTGATTGTTCTGAGCCTCCTCCTTCTCCTTATAGTTCAGTGAATTAGGGAGGCATCTGCCCTGAGCTGTTTCCAAATGTCATCTGGCTGTTTTGGACTTAAAAAATGCTTCAGTCCCTTTTGCCTAGGCAACAACTCCTGCATATCTCCATCAAGGTCATCTGCCTTGCTCTCTACAAAAACACAATTCAGTGGGGGAGGTGTGGGGTGATGATCCCAAAAGTTGTTGCAGGGATCATCACCCCAAGGTGGTCCTAGTGCCTCAGGCTGTACACTCTGTTCTAAAATATGGATTCATCCTTGCCTGGCCCACCGCCCACCCCCCAGACCTTTGGGTATTTGCTACAAGATAGCTATCATCAATTTCACATGCCAACTGGCCATTGAACGTGGCATCAGCCCAGTCAATGAGGCTGCACACCTCAGAGCAACAAACTGCCCATCTCCTCCGAACTTCTCTCTTGCTACTCATTCATCACGTTTGCGGTCTCTGCTTGCTACCTGCTTGAATATTAAGATGTAGAAGCAGCAATGCCAGAGGGTCCCACCCTGTGCAGGCTTGTGCTTTGTTCACTAGAGTTCATGGCCTGAGTTGGCTGCCCCCCTGCCTGTCTTTTCCAAAAAGTGCTGAGTGTGATATTTTAGGAGAGGGTGATTAGACTAGAAGGCTAGCTAGCAATAAAGGCACTTTGCCTGGGCACACGGGCGCCAGCTCAGGAGAACGGGAACAGCTTTGGGGAGTCTCAAGAGGTTCGCTGGTTGAGAGCAAAGTCAGCCAACTTTGCTCTACCTCAGGATCTACTTGATTCTGGTGGCTATCTCACTCTGTCTAATGGTAGAGTTGGCCCTGCCAACCTAAGCAAGTGGGAACACCTTTGGCCCCAAATAACCCTCTTTTGAACACCCTTGGCTCTGAATCAAGATTTTATGAGAATCAATAAATACCTGGGATTCATTTCTACAAGGAACTCTTATGGACTCTATGCTCTTATTGCTGAAAGGCCTGTCAGCTCAAACAGCTTTTTTCCCCCTCTCCCTGTCTACATGTCCTGCTAAGTAAGGATTCTCTAAATCATCTTTCTCCCATATGGCATCTTCAGATTCTGGAAGTTCCCACCCAATGCATCTGGAGAAAGGGCTGGATAGAGAAGGCTATTTGAAACCCTGGGCCCACAGTTTATGGACCCAGGACTGGACATGGTCCCTGGACGTCCAGAGCATCCTCCAAAATCACACAGGCACGCATAAAGGAGGAGCTCTGCTGAGACATAACTGCAAGGTGGAAATTGCCATAATTCATCCCACTTTATGGGGGACACCTCTATAAATAATTACTCATAGTCATGATGCCCTTTTCCTAAATTCAGTTCATCCAATGGCTGTTCCAGGAAAGAGGAATGACATGTTTTCCCTGGAAGAGACCACTGAATTGGAATTGGTCAGTCTTTCTCCTTTTGAAAGTGCTCCAAGTAAATGTCTTGTTTGCTTGAAAGAAGACCCAGACCTGCCCTCCTGCAAGATATTTAAGTAGAAGCTTCAAGAAGAATTCAGGACAAAGAGAGATCCTGGGTTTGGGGTGCAACCACTGAAAATGTCTTCATAAATATTTTACCCAGGACCCAGTTCAACTCATGTCATATTCTATCAGGGATTTGTTCTTTGCAGGCTGAACACTGGGTAACCTTTTATTGGCTTTAAATAATACTAATATCTGTCTCCTAATCAGGAATCAGGGTTACTGCTGATGCCTCCCTTCTTTCCAACAGTAGTCCTACCTAAGATGAAAGACCTCCCATTGTTAAGAGAATAAGAAAATCAGAGAACCTGAATAGGTTACTGGGATGAGGAAAGGAAGGAAGCCATGAGGCTTTTCCATCACTCCCAGGAACTCTGCTAAAGAGGGTTGGTTATATTGCCATTAGCAATGGAATATCAATGAGCTGAACATCAGGAAAGGATGGGCAGAGCACGAATAAATCGGTGGAGCCATGAGACAAGTCAAAGTTCCTCTCTATTCTGCATTGGTCAGACCACATTTTTGGACACCATGTTTTAAGAAGGGCATTGACAAACTGGAGGAATCCAGAAGAGACCAACAAAGAGGGTAAGTGGTCTGGAAGACAAAGTTCATAAGGAATAGTTTGGAGTTGTGGAGTATGTTTAATTTGGAGAAAAAAGAATAGGAGACTTGATACTTGGCTTCCAGTTTCTGAAGGCCTATCATGTAGAAGACAGGGTAAAATTACTCATAATTGTTCCAGAAGATGTGACTGGAAACAATGGGTTTAATCCTAATGGGAGAGGTGTTCAACAATGGAACAGACTGTCTCAAGGGGTGGTGGAATCTCTTTCATTGAATGTGTTTAAACTATAATAGTATAGTCCTGTCCTGAGCTGGATTAAGGGCTAGATTATCTCCAAGGTTCCTTTCAACCCTTTCCTTTTCTGATTCAGTCAATTCCACTAGGTAGACCAGGTCAGCTCCTGAGGAAAGCTAAAACTACTTTTATTGGGAACGACTATAATAACAGAATCTTGCAAGGCTGATTGTGCTGTACTTCCTCCTCCTTATAGTTCAGTGAATTAGGGAGGTGTCTGTCTGAGCTACTTCTGAATGCTATCTGTCTGTTGTGGACTTAAGATATATTTTATCCCTTATTACTTTGGCAATGGAGCCCACATATCTCCATCAAGGTCTTTCTCTCTCCAGAGTCTATGTTACAAGGACCAAGGACAGCTCATCCATGCTGTGAAGGCTAAGAACCAAACCAAATACAAATCTAAATTGGTTTTAGACCTGACTAAGAGTTCATGTGTACTCCAGAGGAAATCCCACCAGGACTAATCTAAATGTAATGGCTTTTTAGTGAAGGAATTGTGAGAAGGGTAAACTTGAGCACTAAATAAGAAGGGATCCTTCAGACTCTACAATGCTCTGTTTACTTTTCATCGTTTCTTTTTAATTTTATTATGAAAACAACACAATTTTATGATTTGATATTGTGTGCTCATTTTTTTAAAGTTACAAACTGCTTTTAAAGGCCAAATGTATAAAAGAACAGCTGTAGAAGAATTATCTAAAACATCTCCCCACCCCCCAAATTCTTTTGGGTGGTTGTTATAGTTTGGAAATGGTTTATGTTGGCAATATAAATACGCTGTAAGATCAGTCCCCACCCCAGAGACAAATGAGGCAGAATCATTCATGCATTTATTAATTGTAGGAATAGTTTTGGAAGTGTGCATCTGGAAAGAGGGTGCCATCAATCTGGACCTAGATTCTGGAGCAGGGAGCTTTAATTCTTTGCTTTTCATTGTAGTCCCAGTCGGAGTTTTAAATCTTGTTCCACAAGTACAATTCATCAAATTATTTGTGCAATTCCAAGTTGTGGAAATGGAGTTTTCTCTAGTGTGGTCCTTATAAAAATATGAAAGTACAGTGGAACCTCGGGTTACGAACTTAATTTGTTCTGTGACTCTGGCCGCAACCCAAATTGGTCGCAACCCAAAGGAAATTTCCCCATAAGGTTCAATGTAATTACCGTTAATCCGTTCTGGCGTGGAGGACAGGGAGGCGGCTATTGCTTGGAGGGAGAGTCCCCCTCCCTACGACCACATGTCAGGGGCAGAAAATGGCCGTGGACCACATGTCAGGGGTGGAAAAATGGCCGCGGACCACGTGTCAGGGGCGGAAAAATGGCCGCGGACCACGTGTCAGGGGCGGAAAAATGGCCGCGGACCGTGTCACAGGAGGGAAAATGGCCGCATATCCTGTTCGTACCCCGAGGCGGAGTTCACAAACTGAAGCAAAATTTTGCGGCCGGAGCTGGTCGTAACCCAAAAAGTTCGTTAACAGAAGCGTTCGTAACCCGAGGTTCCACTGTAATAGGCTCTTCAGGTAAGACACATTTCACTTTTGGGGGGAGCACAAGCAGGCTAAATGATGTAAGTGTGGGCATATAATAAGACACTTGCACACACATACTTTAGAACAACAATACGTTGATGGGAAGGGTTTTTCCCACTATTTCCACCAAGGAAATGGTGCATGATGTGCTTCTCCATTTGTAAACTCATTTCAGGTAAGCAGGCATCTGAAATGAGTTTACAAATGGAGAAACACACCACCCTTCTCACAATTCCTTCACTAAAAAGCCATTACATTTAGATTAGTCCTGGTGGAATTTCCTCTGGAGTACACATGAACTCTTAGTCAGGTCTAAAACCAATTTAGATTTGTATTTGGTTTGGTTCTTAGCCTTCACAGCATGGATGAGCTGTCCTTGGTCCTTGTAACATAGACTCTGGAGAGAGAAAGACCTTGATGGAGATATGTGGGCTCCATTGCCAAAGTAATAAGGGATAAAATATATCTTAAGTCCACAACAGACAGATAGCATTCAGAAGTAGCTCAGACAGACACCTCCCTAATTCACTGAACTATAAGGAGGAGGAAGTACAGCACAATCAGCCTTGCAAGATTCTGTTATTATAGTCGTTCCCAATAAAAGTAGTTTTAGCTTTCCTTTTAACTCCATCCATCCATCCATCCATCCATCCATCCATCCATCCATCCATCCATCCATCCTCATGGTCTTTTGCAAATGCAGCACTTTCTGCTAACATGATTTCTTGCTGATTTACAATTCACCAGTCGGTCCTCTTCCCAGCGAACTGTAGCTAATTATCAGAATGGGGATTGGAGGTTACATATCAAGATTACATATCAAGTGTTCAGACAGCTCTGGCTCTCTTGCTCTTGATCCAGTTCAACAGGAACTGTAGAACAATACTGCAGTGGCATTATGGACGTTTCTGGATGGAAGAGCTATAGAAAATTTTTTTAAGTCAGCATTTTCATTGCCAAATTGCCAACCTCTTCCCCTTTCCTATTCAAGAAATGCTGCTTTTGGGTTCAAACAAAGCTTTTTCGGTTAAAGCACATATTATGAAGGGGGTGGGGGGAAAGTGTTGCATGTCAACAGTTGGTGCAGCATCTGAATGACATTGTGGAGGGATTCATTTGACACCAGAGTAGAGCAGTGATAGAAGGGCCTCTCTCATGCCAGCTACTCAGATCATCCATTATTTTGGAGAGGGCTCCCCCCTCTTTTTTTTACTTTTCTTATTATTTTTTTTAAATCCTCCACTAGCTTCACTCCCCCTTCAGAGCCTCTGTTCTTCATCCATTATTTAGGAATCTTTGACTGTAACAGCAATGTTCGCCTTGTATACCTTGTGTGGGGTTTAAAATATAGATAAAAGCAGAAGGTCAGACTTGAAACACAGATCCTGACAGTTACTTTCGACTTTGTCTGTAAGCTACAAAATATGGAGAAATCCGTGGCCACCAATTGCATCCCAACTACCCCCCCCCCCACTGCTGCATTCCCACCACCCCCACCATGTCATTGCGGTCTCCTGATGTCTTGCATTGGATATGTCCAACCTCCCTTTAAATTTTTTTTTTTATAAAAATTGTGGAAAAAAAAGATCAGGTAGCTTTTGGATCTCAAGAAGAAGTTCTGAGTTGTGATTTCCAAGGTTGGGATGGTAGAGAGGTGAAAAGGAGCAAAGGAGTCATGTGTGATCCTTCTAGGCAGGAAACAGAGATGTTGAAGGGATCAAGTCACAAATCAATGGGAAAGAAAGGAGACAAAAACCCAAGAGGAATGAGAAAAGGTGTGATAATTCCCAGTGAATTGGGCATCATTGAGCGGGTGAAGATTTTTCTAGGATACATTATCAATCCTTAATAGTTTTGTTATTCAACTGATTTTTTTTTTAAATTCTTTACTCTGAAGAGAAGATCAGAATCTACCTTTCACACTGTTCCTTAAAGTAGTTTGAAATGGAAGTCAGTCGTGTCACTGAACAACCTCCAAATTCTACCCCAGGAGGGTTTGGACTGTTAACACTATTGGGTATAGTGTAGCAATGATTGGACTGATGATACACAGCATTAAACATTTTACACAGTATACGAAGTCGTTACCATCAGCAGCAGCAGATACTCAGAGGAATCAGATAACAGCTGAAATAAAGTTGTATTTAATTCAACTTAGACATCGCCCGACTCCAGTTGACTCCCTCCCAAGAGAGAGGACAGATCTTAGATGGCCATTTCCTAAGAAAGACCAGGTTGCTCCAGTCCTGACTCTCCAGTGCTTGGGCCATTTCCTGCTTCAAATAACCACAGCTGAGTTGTAGAGAATACATTTGGAATGCTGACAATACCAAGATCGCAATACCTCCTGACTCGGTTGGAGAAATTCCATCCAGAAGCCCAGGAAGGCTCTGGGGCTGGGTGAGCTAATGGATTGACTAGGAAAACAGCCAGCTTCCTGTGTTTCCCAGAAGTTTGCAGGCATCAGGTTCATCTCCCTGGACTGAGGCTATGTCACAGGCTTTGGGGGAGGGATATTAAAACCAACTGTTTGCCAAACTCCGCCTTGCATTTTCTGAAACATTTTCATCCCCAACAAAATACGGCTTGGGTTTTGTTCTCAGGATGCTTTAGAATTTCTTTAGAATTTCTCTTGGTGGAGCTTCAGAACTCACTTTATCGTTGGAGGTGATAGAAGATGCTGAAGGGTCATGCATGTTGTTCTTGGGTTTCTATTCTACATTTCTTCATTCTGAACCATCCTTAGTTTACCATATTTCCACACCTGAAAAAGCCCCATGGGAGGAGTCCCTTTCTTGAAATCTTCTCTTGGAAGTGAGAGAAACCAGGGAGGGAATAACTGCTGGAGAGGCAATTCTCTGATGAAAACCTGGATATTCTCCCACACCTCCTTGATCATCTTGTCATTTAATAAATGCAAGAACACTACACTTCTAAACCCGCTATTCCTTGGAAAGAAATTTCAAAGCAACTTCTTCCATCCAATTGAACGAGAACCGGAAGAGAAAAATGTGGGGTAATTTTTCTGAATTACATTAATAAAACAGGCCTCCCCATTCAGTGCCATAAGGTACCTCCACTGACAGAGGAGAGAGCATGTTATAGAAGACATTTTCATTAGTCTTTTATTTCCCAAATCAGGAACTAGTTTTGTTCAATAACGTTTTTTTCTTAAAACATTGACTAATTCACTGACACAAATTCATATTGTCTTAAATCCAAGGGTGCTTTTTTGCTACATTAGGAACCTTCTGAGAGCAGAAGGGAAGCTCATCAGTCCATATTATTAATCCTGTTTAATTCACTTTTCTTTCCCAAATTGCTCCTGATTCTCATCATCGTATTCCCTCTCCTTCTTTTTCTTCCATTTGCCTTTATTGCCATTTAATGTAATTCACTGCAGCAGGCCTTGTGATTTTGGTATTTATTCTTCCTTCTGATGTGTGGATGTCCTAAATACTCATAAAAGAATCTTGGAACTTCCTCTGTCAATCAGATGAAATTGCAGTGAGGGCAAAGAAGTAGCAGATGCAAATAGGGACAAAAAGAAGCAGGTTCCGTGTGAACATAAGGGCACCAAACAGGGTGAGATTTTGAAGGGATGAGTGTTTAAATTTGTTTGACTTTGCCAGTTATGAAGTTTAGTAAAGAGCATTTGCTGCTGACACTGAGCATGACAACTATGTCATCTCTCAAGAGCATTTGCTCTGGTAGAAAAGGTATCTGCAGCTCAGATTGTCTTTTGGACAGAAACATACTACAGAATCACCCAAATATGAAGAACTAAAAACAAAAGAACACATATTTAAGAGATCCGATTTCACCATGTGGTTGCTAAGAGTTGACACGGACTCGATGGTACACAATTAATCAATTTCATCACAACTGGCATGAACATTGGGTCTGTTGGATGAGATAGTCCTTACATTCAAGAGGAAAAGTGCTAAAGTTTCTCATGGAAGACAACAGTAATTCTTTAGAGATATATTTTCTCCCAAACATTTCACCCTTTCAAATCTCTTTTGAAACGTGAATGGCAGGCCATTCTGATGGACAACGCAGAAATTCCCAGCCTCATGTAACCTTCATGGTCACTGTGAAATCAGCAGGGGAATGTAAATAAATGAACTCACTCTAAATTGGTTATGTAAATGAAACGTTGCATGATTAATGAAATGCATAAACTAGGCATGTCTTTAAAGAATGAAGCTGTCCTGAGTTGAATGGAACTTATGTTCAGAGAAGCATATATAGGATCTCACCAAAAACATATAGTGGCAAAACTAGGTTTCATTTCCCTTTTTCCTTACATGCCTCATGATGGTTTTAGTTTTCCCCCTTCCTCATAGAGGCTGGACTGAAGTTTTGTACCGGGCAGCCTCAGTATTGCAAGATATACTCCATCATGCCCCATAGGACCTTTTCAGGAGGAGTCTGAGAGAAGAGTCTTCCTCAGTTTTAGATGGCAAAACTCTCCACAGATCCTCACATCACCAGTGATGGACAGACACTATCCAGCTGTGACCAAAGAATTGTGGATGGGCAGGGGAGGGGAAGTGAAAGAGGAGAATCAGAGAAGAAATGAATTGCCCATATGCCCACAAGTCCATCATACAACAGAGTAAAATTGTGTGCAAAAGGGGAGGAGAGAAGGAAAAAAGCTTGCCAAGAAAGTCACTTAGACTGCCTCAGGCAATCCAGGGGATGACAAAAGTTTGAGCATGTCGTACTGCTTGCAAAGGACAAAATACTCATCTCAGGAGGATGAGCGGAAATGCACTACATGTCAGAATAGAGCAATTTGCATGGAAGCCTCTCTCTCCCTCTCTCTCTCCCCCCCCACCTCCATCTCCATCTCTATCTATCTCTATCTCAAAAGCTCATGATTTTGTTGCATAATTGCATCCTTTGTTCTGATATATCTATATGTCTCCATCTCCTCCACCGCCTCCACTTCCATCTCTAAAGCCCGCGATGTTATTGTATAATTTCATCCTTTGTTCTGATGAAAATATGTCTCTATCTCCATCTCCATCTCTCTTCAAAACCATCATCAGCTAGCCTTCACAAACAAAACAGGTTAAAACAGACATAGCTGCCCGATCAGGAAAAAAAGGTCCAGGCAAATAATGCAGTCTTGACTGCCTTGTGGAAGGCCAATAGGGAAGGTGCCAAGGTTAATCTCAGGTAAAGCATTCCATAGTGTGGGCACCGCTGCAGAGAAGGAACACTTTAGCCCATGTCCTCTTGACTCCTCCCAGGGATGTGACCTAAGCATGCCCTCCCTGTGTACCTGCATGGGCAGATTCTGCTTGGAGGAGATGGTCTCTTTTGGAGCCAAGTTACACAAAGGGCTTTAGATGTCAGATCCACCGTATTGTATACACACACATATCACTTTAATTTGACACAATTAAATTGGAAGCTGGCACAATGGAAAGCCAATCACGCATCTCCAACTGGTTTTATCTCCAGAATGCCTCGGAGCATGGCATAGGCACTCCTAGAGAATAAAAGTGGCCACTGGTTACAGCCCAGGACTTTGTTTCAGTTGATGGGCACAGTTGGAGCCTTACATGCATGCTGTGGGCACCTCTGCAAGATGGCTCCCATGCAGGGGTGCTTCTGTACCCACAAAACTAGTGCTCTAAGTGCATCGATCACCAAACACCCATTTTCCAGAAGGCAAATAGATGCCTTTGTTTCCCGTTACCTCCTTCTAGTTCCCAGGATGTTTCTATCACTCCAGCGGGCGTATTTCTAAAGAAAATACTCATTTATTATTAGCCATGGATGCCTGATGTTGTAAAACCTTACTCAGTTCTTATCTCCCCAATTATATGATGGTTTTTCCATGCGCCTTTCTACGAGCTCACAAGCACCCCACCTTTGATGCTCCGGGCAAAACGTCACTGCTCGATCCTCCATTCTGACTTAAGAGACGTATCAGCATTCCTCATCGGTGCTGGATTGGGGCCTCCAACGGCCTCGGACCATCAATATGTCTAGTATTTCTACCGGCTTCCTGATGTCTCTGGCCGAGGCAAGCACCAGTGAAACAGATCCGGGTCTGTTCGTTGCAATTAAATCAAGAGGCAATGATGGATATTGGGAGATAAAATAGCATGGTGGTCCAAGAGCTTTTAACTGGTGCCTCTGGATACATTTTCCGTCCCCTCTAACTCAGCAATTAGAACCTTTTAAAAGAACAGCTCGTTCCCCAAGCTAACAAAGACAGTGCCGGGCTGCTCTTAGATGCCTATTAAATCATGCTAAAAGATATTGCAACAGCAGCAGCAGCAGTAACAGAGATAGCAAAAATCTAAAAGCCTTTTTTCTTTCCACATTCCAGACATGTGCAATTTCAAGATTTTTTGAGCTGGACTGCCTTGCCCACGCAGACCCTCTCAGCCTTACCAAAGGCTCATGGGATCAGACTGAGATTTATTCATTCATTTTATAAAAGACACTCTGGGTTTCAGAAGTTCCATATTTCAGATCAAGTCCAGCCCTGGTTCAGAGGTTTGGGAGACTGGCAGAAAAAGGGATTGCTTGTGATCCATGAGGGGGTGGGGAGGGGAGGGGAGGGGAGGGGAGGGGAGAAGGGAAGGGAAGGGAAGGGAAGGGAAGGGAAGGGAAGGGAAGGGAAGGGAAGAGAAGAGAAGAGAAGAGAAGAGAAGAGAAGAGAAGAGAAGAGAAGAGAAGAGAAGAGAGCAGGAGAGGAGATTGTGGAAATGCTATAGATGGCTAGGAAGAAGGCAGGGAGAATTATTGATTACTGTTATGATAATTCAGAAACAGGTGCAAGGGGATGGGATCACTATGCATGGGCTTATTCAACTGTAACAAGCCATTAAATCAGTTAAAAGTAGTGATATTGTTATTTCATTTCATTTCATGTTCACCCCCAACTGAATTTTTTTTTACACAGCTCCCCTCCTTTTGCAGCCTGCCCCCATATATGCTGTTCAAAGCCTGCTGCAGCCTTCAACCCCCTCCCCCAAGTTGTGTGTTTTCTTTCAAACGATACCCATCTTTCTTTCTTTATTTGATTTCTATCCTTCCTTTATTTTTTACAACTCAAGGCTGTGTACATAATGCTCCTTCCTCCTCCAAAGTCACCCAGCCAGTCTAAGGGAGAACTAGAACTCTTGGTCTCGAAGTTTCTAGCCAACCTCTTAACCCATACCCCAAACTGACTCTCCCACCATCCCTTAATAATCTTTCTTTTTTACTTCCTTATATGTTTGGAAGGGTAATGTGCAAAGGTAAATGCCCCTGCATCTCAAAGTCAACTCTTGGTGACTACACCGATACATCTAGATACTCTTCTTGGCAACAATAAGGGCATGTTTTGCTACTGATTTTTGCCAGGATATTATTTTGACTTAACTATCTGGCATATAACCCCTTTGATTTCCTGGTAGTATCACATCCAAGCATTAATCAGGTCTGACCTTGCTTAGCATTTTCAAGATTAAATAAAGTCATGGAATTGATGGTACCCCCGACATCTAACCAGAAGGCCCTCTATCACCTATATGTACCAGAGAGAGCAGAACTCTTGACCCTAACTGGTGAGAAACCTGAACAACAGGCACTATTCCTCTCAGATTCTGCTTGCGAGCTTCCTGAGGAAGCGTGCTATTAGCTATTGTGAGAGCAGAAAATTGGACTTAGTTTTGTCTATTGATCAGATTCATCAGGGCCCTTCCGAGGCTCTTCAGAGGGTTACAGTTTGCCAATAAACTAAAAATGCAGCACCACCTATTGATGGAGCTTTACCCTGGCCTTCTTCCATGCTTCCTTTCCATCCCACTGCTACAATGCTGAACTATTTGAAAAGGTTCCTCCTCCATCTGATCTAAGCTGCTTGATTAGCTCCTGAACTGCATCTTGTGAGATCTCCAGCCTCCTTATTCTCTGGCAAGTATTTGGGGAGGGTAAAAAAGACTTTGTTCTCATTTTTGGCTTTCTGTTGCATGGTTACGGCAGAACCTTTTCAAGCTTTTGAGAGACTCTGGACCAAAATGAACATTTCAATTCTTCTCCTTGCCTCTTTTGTAATCTTTTTTTTCTCTTTTTTTTTGTCCATTGAAGTCTACGGACCAATAAATAAGGGAAACCAAGGATATTGAAATAACTCTCAGGGTGATTGTTGCATTGATTGGTTTAACTGCCTTGAACACGAAGTATTCAATCTTCTCATTTCAAATAGTGAGCCTCACTATGAATGTCTCCTTCCCCATGGGTGGAGTCCAGGACAATTGCCCCCTTTGTCAGCATACAATCCTTGACAGATGATTTCAGAAGGAAGAGAGACACCTTCTAATGGAAGAGCTAGGATTAATTATGGAGCCAAAGCCTCCTAGCTAACAGTATCAGGAGGGGACAAGTGACCACACAGTAGGTGAGTTCATGCAAGATGCTTAACCATAAATCCAAGTTAGCAAACCACAACTCCAGTGTTTACAAAACTTGCCATGCCTACCCTAATTACTCCTATTCCGAGGTGATAGAATGCCCTATTCCCACAACTTGCCAAGACAATGGCTGGATTCCCACAACATCTGAACCTTGACTACTCAGTCCCATTGTCACCTAGTCTGGTGGGTTGGCTGAGCTCAGCTATAGAGAAATATGTCATAGAGGCATGCTCTACAAGGGGGGCCTTTAGGCACCCCTTTTGTTGTGACAGACACTCATTTCATTTCTGTTGCCCTTTCAAATCAGTTTATTATAGCCATAAGGCCAGATACAGTAAAATATCCAATAGTAGAACTGCTACAAACATCTATATATATATAAAACAGAAAAACAATGGGCATAATAAGATCTAAGATACATAAGAATGTGTATAATAAAATACAGTAAAACAGGGTTATAAAAAGTGATGAATAAATAAGTATCCAACTTAGTTAATGATGCAACATATTGTACAGATGGTAGCCCAAAACTGGGTGACTTGGCAAGATATTTCTGTGGCCCTTTAGAACCTCTATTATCCTTTCTCCTAGGGCTGCATGGATTGCCTGCATCAGGGTAAGAAAGGACATTGTTCCTCCTCCTCAATGAAGAGTTGAGGGAGGACTCATCTGCATTAACTGGCTGAGCTGCCATGCAAAAATGTGTTCCTGTGCATGGATCTTACAGGCTTTACCAGATCCTGTTGTGCTCTGAATATTAGAAATGGCTTGGCTTTGCACTTCCAAAGGGCATGTTGCTTGTACCTCCTTGGAGACATGCACCATCCTATCTCCTATAAGCAAATGGAGCTTTTTCCCACCTAAAACTTTCCCCTGTAGGAATAATCCACTATGCAACCACCTTTACTGTGCCCAAATACCAGACAGCATTTTCCAGGGCATGTATCTATTAATTTATCATGTTTATATGACTGCCCATCTACCAAAGGCACACTAGGTTGCATGGTTTAATGCCTTTCCATCTGCTTGAATGTGTTTGCCATGGAAATCGTGGTAGCTCTGGAATCATTGAAATGATTGGTCATGTTTTCCTTTATGACTCCCCCCCCCCGAGGTATACCTAATGATTTAATTTTATATCTTTTACTGCCTTTTCTGGGTCATTGAGATTATTTTTATGTTTCTTAGCTTCGGTTGCACAAGCAGCCTGATAACACTTACAAGGTAGCTAGATTTTGTGTGAGAGCTTCTAAAGGCTGCCAAGAGATCACTGCAGACTCATTTACTACGTGTAAATAGACTTTCTGCTCTGGAGCTGCACTTCATGAATTTTATGCTCTGACAATTGCGCTGCTGATCTTGGACGGTAATCAAGTTACTTACTCAGCTAAATCTTTAGCATCAGGGCCCCTAAATCAAACTCCACTTTATTCCTTGAACAATTTAAGTCAGCTGCAAATGTGGACCTACATCTGCACGAAGTATCACTTTTTAGAATGAGGTCTTGTCAGCTGTTAGAATAATGGAATGGCAATATGTGTGGATGGGGGAGAGAAATGTGAGATGTGTACAACACAACTGATGGGCAATTAAAGAGTCTTCTCCTCAGATCATTGTCAGACCTCCAAGGTTGACCAGACTAGGAAACCAAAGTTATGCATGCTAAATTTCACTGTAAGGTTATAGTGACAGATTCTTGCAAATCTGAATGTTTCTCCCCCTTCCTCCCTTTATCTTCTTGAGAACTAGAGAGGGTTCTGAGTCACTTTTTCAAATTACATTTCTGCACTGGACACAGATTTCTTTTATCTGACCAATGCTTTGGTTCCAGCTCTTCCTCCTGTTCCTGACGGTTTTTCCTTCTGTCCATTACAATCATTAAATCCATGTTCCACATTTACCTAGGTGGCCCACCACTCTGGACTTTGATTTCTTTGGCAGTCCTGAACGTAACTGAACTAGACATACAAGCCCCATTGAAAATCAGCAAGGCTGCTTTGGGATTTGAATCCATATATTTAGGAGCAGCGGGTTGGTACGTTAGATTTAGGGTGGAAGGAGAGAAGCAAAAATGAGTTGGAAAGAAAAAATTCTAAGGCCCTCAAACTTTGTTTTAAAAGGATCTATTTTGTAATTGTGTACCTCAGTGTGTGTTTAAATAGAGCCATTAAAATTTGATTGGGAGTTACCCCAAATGTTCACAAACACTTGCTCTTAATAAGGCACTCTCCTCAAATCACTTAACAACTTCTGATCCACAGTAAGGACAACTCTTCTTTACAATTCAGAAATGCTTGCCAGCTCATTTATCTGCAGGATCTGTTGTGGCTATATTGATTTCTTTTCTTTCTTTGCTTTTTTCCTTCCCTCTCCCTCTCCAATCTGTGTTTGCTTTTTGAATTATGCAGAGGGCCCTTCTTTTTCCCTCCCTTGTAAGAGGTGAGTGAATTTCGGAGGATGATCAATTGAGTCCTGCCTGCCCTAATTTAGTCAGGAAACTCCAAAAGGGGGAGCACAAGAAAGAAGAGCAGGCAGAAAATGGGAAACAATCAATCCAGGCCTGCTGAGGAAATAAATAAATAAACAAACAAACAAACAAACAAGCTGGGGGGGAGGGAGGAGAACAAAAAAGGTAGCGGGCTCAGTTGGTGCTCATCACGTGGCTCTTCAAATCTTCCCTTTGAATCAATAATCAACTTTGACGCTGATCACTTCAGAAAATGCAGGGGCAAAGCTGGATGCAAAGAATTGTGGTTCTTTTTTTCTTTGCAATGGTCAATGTTTTGGGTAGGGGAAGTGTCTCCTTTGCTGCTTTTGGGTAACCGCTTTTTAGAACGTATATGATGTGATGCTGGGTTTAGATCTTGGATAACAGAGATGGAAGGAGGTGCAAACAAATCTTTTAGCAGTTTTGTTCATGCGATTCCTTTGCTAATAATCATGATTTGGGACCAGGGTGGAGAAACTTTGAGGGTTCATGTCAAATGCAGTGGAGATTGGATGGGGACATTTGCAAATCAATGGACGGTGATTGTAATGTTTGAGGAGACCATCAAGGTTGTGGCTTTGATGAAACCATGGCCAAATAACTGCAATGGGCTTTTACTCCATCAGTAGAGTTGGTGCTCTTATGTCTCATTGGAGAACAAAAATATTTTATGAATTTCCATCATAGTGAACTTACTTTTACCTCTTTATTTTTTATTTTTTAAATGAAGATTGAAGCTATGCCAGGGGCATTGTGATAAATTTAAACGCTTCTGAAAGGGGTTATAGAGTAGGCAATCAACCCTGATGGATGCTGGGATCCTAGAAGTGGATGGATAATGCCATAGCTGTACCCACAAAAATGCCAGATGGTAGTAAGAGACTCTTCAGCTGTCAGGAGCTGCCATGAAAAGAACTCTTAAATCTGTGACTAGCTGCGCTCTTTATTGCTGAACCATTGGATCTGGAATCTGGGTCATCTTCCAAAATTCTTCAGCAGAACAGTCTGATGAAGACGAGACTTGGGCTGCTTCCTCAGGGAAAGAGTAGTTTGATATTTGGACCTATCTTGTCAGAAGAAACAGCTTTTCCGTCATCTTGAGAATTAGAACCCGAAATCCAATGGAACAACCATCTTTCCCATCTCATCAAAGTCTGAGTTTGCAAATCAGATGAAGATTTTCTTTCAGTAAGGACCGAGGCGACAATTTACTCAGCCTACAAATGGCTATTATTGGTTTTAGATTAGAATGTTGGGGAACAATATTTTTATATTGTTTATACCAGAGGGACTAATGAGATATTCAAAGTCCTGTTTCTTGCTGTCATCTTTATCAAAGGGTCTCTCAGCACTGATCTGAGTTATCTTCATTGAGTGGACATTTCCTGCGAGAGCTTCAGGAAACCATAAACTGGGATAATCACAGTCTATCCATTCTCTCATCCTTGACAAGATGGGACATAAAGGACTTCTTTTTTGGGTTAGGACTATGCCTGAATAAGAAGGCACTCAGTTTCTCTGATTATTTCTTCATCTTCTGAATGCTTTCTCTCAATACGTAGGCAGAACATATTGAACTTTTATAATTTCCAATATCTGGAAATTCTATGGGTGTGTGCAAGTACATTAAAACTGTTAAAAATAATTAAACATTGTGAAAATGGCACACAAGAAAATCATGGGGGGAAAAACTATATAGTTCTTTTTAATAAAATACAGTAAGTTTCTTTTTCAAGGTATGTAGTTTTATTCAGTAATAATACGGTTATATAAAGTGCTATTTAGTGTAACGTTATAAAATATAGTAACTAAGTTTTGAAAAGGAATGTTAATTGTAATGCTTTTAACATTTAATAACAGAAAAGAAAAGAAAAGAAAAGAAAAAAGAAAAGAAAAGAAAAGAAAATAAAAGGAACGAAGGAACGAAGGAACGAAGGAGAAATCTTCATCTAATACTGAATTATTTGGAGTGAGAGTGGAAATAACATGGGACACATTTTTCAGAAATATATAGCTAATTCAGACAATAGAGATTGTGAATTCAGCTACAAATCCAAAAATAAATGACATGGTCATTTCTCACAATACAAGTGTAGACAGAAGACTTGAATTGAATAATTAGAGATAGAAGGTATCTTGGAAGGTATCTAGAGTTGCCTGCAGCTTAATGCAAGATACGTCCACAGATGAACCAGCAGAGAGCCTTCAGCTTCCAATTAAATACCTCCAGTCTCCCGAGGCAACCTGTTCTACCATAAAATAAATCCTAACCATCTTCTCCTAATGTCTTACTGTGAAATTTTAGGCAATTTCATTTATTTGGTTATAAACGTATCCTCCAGAGCAGCAAAGAAGCCTTCTCCATCTTACAGGATGACATCGGATGTCTTACTGTCCTTCACTTCTAAATAAATTGCATTCAACTCTTTCAGTTCTTCCTCACAGAAGTTTCTAATTCCACCAGTGTTTTGACTGGATGCACTTCAGATTTTTACAATGTCCTTCTTAAAACATGGCACCCAGAATTAGCCACTGTATTATAGATGATCAACAGATTAAAGTGAGATGGTAGTTTTCATGTTCTAGATACTAGCCTTTTGACAATGTGGCCTAAGAGTGGGATAGCATTTTTAGCAGTAGGAATACATTGCTGGTTCATGTTCAGTTCTTGTTCCTCTACTGGACAATGTTCAGACTTCTCCTTTCAGATCACCCACAGTCTTTTCACAAGGACTGTTGCCAAATCCATCTCCTTCTACTGAACAATCCTTCCATTAATGCTTGGGACTCTTTTGGATATGAGATATCAAATCCTCCAAGTAAATCATTGTAGAACTGGACTTGAGCCCAAATCAGTTCTCCCCCATCCCAGTCTCAGTGCAAACCAATTCCTTTTCCTGACCTAATGGCAATTCAAATATTCTCTAGCCAGAAATTTCAAGACATTTTAAAAAGTAGACCAAATTTCTGATTTGTGAAAGGCCAGATGGTCCTGTAACTGTTAATTGAACAGCCATGGATAACAAATGCATTTGTAAATTCCACACCAGCTTGTGGCTAGTTTACAAACAGGAATAAACAGTAAAACATGTCAGATAAATTATTCACCAGAAGAATCCAAGATGCTCTTTTGGGAGGAAATAGAAAAACAGCTTAAACCATCTCAAAAAGTGCTGGGGATGTTAAGAGCTCTCATGCAGATGAGCTTTCAAGAGGCCACTGTAAGAAGTGGTTCTTTCAGTAGCGTTGAAGGAAAGAAAATATCCGTCCCTTTAATCAGTGGTAAGCAATCTGGTGCCTATAAACAATCTCTGGTTTCTTCCATGCTCCCTGCCTGATCTGACTTCCACAATTTTAGATTCTTTTAATTAAAACAAATTGGAACGGAAAACCGTCATGCTGCAGTGCAAAATTCCTCTCATGACGTCTTTATTTATAAGTGTTATTCTTTGGGGCCTCCTAGGGTCCCATAGACATGGTTTAAAAATAAAAACGATGGGTAGTTGCTGCTCAGTGCTTTGCTGAGAAGTTTACCCGGGGGGGAAAAAAGAGGAGGAAGGAAAAGAACAAAAGCCAGCTAACCTCACTGCTTTGTCTTCTGGAAGTCTGGCCTCACGTCTCATGGTAGCCATTCTGTAAGATCATTGATGACCTGCTTTCCAAGCAAAGTTGTTTTGTACAGAAGGAGTCCACCCACCTAATTTGGCCATCTTAAAAGGGTCTGATCAAAGATCTGCCTCTAGAAGAGGTAAAAGGCATATGTTGTCCTGAAAGATACATTTGGCCTCTTCACTCCTAGTATTTCAGAGACTATACTAAAACCACCTTAAGGGTTGATGCGTAACCAATGATGGTATGTAACCATCTTAGGGCTCTTATGCTAAAGGTCTTTTGGGTAGAGGTCAGATGTGTTCTTGGGGGGGGGGGTGTTCCGTTGTACATTGCCTAGGGTCACATCATTGAGACAGTATAAAAATCTTGTTAGGAGACAGCATAAACACACACACAATAGAAATTAAAAAAAAAAGCAGGCCAAACATTTTGAACAAAGCTTCCTATGGACTTCGACTTAATAGCTGGGAACAATGATCCTTTCCTGAACCAGCTACTTTCTGAATGCGATGTTTGCAGTAAACATAAAATAAGTCTCTAGCCATTTTATTGTTGGAGCAATGAAGGAAAGAAAACATTTTCCCCATCTGTCTTTTATACACATAAATAACTTTAAGTGGATCTGAATCGTTTTCTTCTGCAACATATCCTAGGACGTTTGACTGGATTCTGCTGTAAAGAATTCTCAGCAGGTCATACCATGTGCTGTTTCTCAACACGCTAGAACAATTATATTGCACATACCAGGGCATATGAACTTTGTTGGGTATAATAAAACTGATTATGGGAAAATAGAGCTCGTATGCTACATTCCTCAGCCCAGGGTCCTCCAGCCGTCAGAACTGGCATGGCCATTGTCCATGCTGGCTAGAAGTTCTGGAGTTGTTGTTTCCACACATAAGGAAGGCCTGCGGTCAACACTACCTGTATTGTGCATGGCTCAAATTGCAGTTTGCGTATAAATCTGTCTGGTCAAATCTCCACTGTTTGGCCTTAAATAAATGTTCACCAGGAATGGTGGTGGCAGCCGCTATTTAATGCATGCCCTGGATATTTATTGTTAGCTGTAGATTTAAATTCTTGATGAGCCAGTATCTTGTTCTGAAATCCCACATGGATCCTTTGTAATTGTGGATGTTGTTACTGTCTAACCGCATAGAAGAAAACTTTTTGCTCACGATTAGTTTTTGCGAGTCTCCAAGGAAAGCAAGGCACACATTAGCACACTATTTGTTTTTAAGCTCATCTGCATTGCTGCTGTTGGCAAAGAGAGAGCTTTGATATCGCCGGGCTAAGAACAGCCTCGAATCTCTAGCATTCCGTGTACTCATAAGCCTCCCGCAACCCACTTTATACGATAACTGGAAGAAGATTGGAGAGGCATTTCATGCAAATTAAGACTTGTACTGATAAGAGAATTAGGTGAGGGTTAGCTTGTTTATGAAGCATGTTTCTGATCTGAATCGGGGTGCCTAGAAATCTAGCGTCTTCCTCCTATGCACATCCCTTCCAGACTGAATCCAGTATCTTCAAGATGCTATTTAGACTGCAGTGCAAATTGACTTAACCAGATGGTCCCCCTTTCAAGGACAAATCTGTACCACCAGGTCCTTAAAACTCCAGGTCAGAATTCAGTCATCAGTTAGAGTGATCCTGCTTGGTAAATGCCTCCTCACCTTTCCCCATGCTGCTGTTTTCTGAATTGGACTGATTGCCAACCTTGGATTAGTCTACCATCAGTTGGTTTTCCAAAAGTGTTTGCTTCTCTCAGAGCTTGACCTATGTCTGTTTTAGACTTCACTCTTGCTTCCTGCCTACAAGAGAGAAGCATGCATGGTCATCTAATCTTCTGGGGGCTACAGAGCAAGCCTTGAGCAGATTCGGAGCCCAAAGTGAGTAGGGAATATACATTCGCTCTTGCACACTCCATATTTTCCAATATTGTTTCTCTCCCAAGCAGAGGTCTAAACTGATCTCTTGCATGGCAAGGTGAGTTGGAGGGACTGGAAAAGGCCTCTTTTGAAGACAGCCTCATTTACAGAGATCTGCTTATCAGCCACGGGGAGTAAGGTATTTTCTCCCAAATGATGGAGCAACCTTCCTTTAGAAACATGATTGGCCCTGAGTCTCTCCTTTTTTATTTTTTTTTTAAAATGTGTTTCATGTTTATATCCTACCTTCCCTTCAGGAATTCTTCCACAACCACAACCCTGAAGGCTGAGCTGAAACATAATGGCTGGCTCAAGGTCATCTACTGACCTCCATGGCTGAAGCTGGACTTGAACTGGAGATTCAACCATCTCTTCAAATGGGCCTAAGATTAACTTTGGCCTTTTATTTTTGGTTTAAATGTTTTAAAATTTATTTTGCTTGCTTGTCTATGGCTTGCTTTGATGGCTTTTAGCAGAAAGGGGGCACAGAAATAACTGTATAATTATAGTCCTATCAGACCAATGTCCGACTTCTCCCTGATCCTAAGCAGACTCATACGATCTGCTCCTCCCTGGATCCTGATACTGATGTCTAGCAGAGAAGATAAAACTACCTCCAGGCTGTTGTCATAATCGTGTTGACTATTTGTATATACTAAACATGAGATGGCATCTGAAAGGGCTTGAGCAAAATGCCATCTTCTACCCTAAGTATTCCCTCCAGGCTCCCTCCCCATTTTTTATTCTTGGCACAATCTCTCTGTTATATGTCTCCTTAATTCCCTTAGCACTTCTTTTTCTCTTTAACAAAAACATGGAGTGACCTGCAAAGGGCACCTTTATTTCTCCAGAGCATATCTGGAAAAGAAGCAAGAAGGACAATCTGAATTAAAAACCTAGGACAGTAAGCCTTGGAACCCAGTCTGTTGGTTTATCCCTTGTGCCCCACCCCCCTTGGCAAACAACTGCTGGATTTTACTGTGGTTATTCAGTTATGAAATGCACGGAGTAGCAGGAACATGTCCCTCCATCTGGGGAGAACATCTCAAGAGGCCACCAGAGCAAATATTGACCCTCTGCAAACTGACTTTTGCTTCAGTCTAGAGCTCTTAATTATTACTTGAGAGCATTTGCTATTGGGACTGTGTCCACTTTTACATAGGGGAGATCCAGAAGGGGGTTTGATGACCCATCAGCAGCATTTCCCCATGGTTCTTTTGGGGCAATCTTCCTTACAAGAGTTTCCTCAAAGATTCTTAAACATAAATAACCTTTTCGTGCCTATTATTGCCCAACCCCAGGGACCTGCTTGGTCTTAACTTGGGAAAAGAGAGAGCCTGTCCAGAATCTGCCCTTGAAGCCTCCATCTTCAGATTTCAAGAGAGCAAAAGGGAATCAGGGAGGCTGGTGGGAGAACTGGATAGCTTGGTCGGTCTGTCTGTCTAGCCCTGACAGACACAACTTCCTACTTTGCTCTGCATTTGCTGTTAATAAGGAAATGAAGAGGCTGATGCGGGAGGTTGGGAAGAGAAGGGTGGAGAGAAGGAAAAACTGCCCTAAATTATTCATTGTCAATATCATTATGTGTCATAACAGTGTGTCTGTGATGTAGGGAGAGCGGGGGGGAAGAGCGCTTGCATGGCAAGGCCAGAGCAACTCATTGCAGGCTGCACAATGGCAGAGAGCTAATTAAATATTGATAGTCTCTAATTGGCTACAGGCTTTTTGGGATAGCCAAAGCTTTGTTGGATCATTTGTATTCTTGCTTTGGAAATGGGGAAGAGAAGGAATGGGGGCAGGGAGGAGGAGGTGCATGCATCTCTCCAGCCAACATTGCAGCATCCCCTTCCTCGATCTTCATGGTGTGCATAAATTAAAGGGTCTACGCATTTCTGGGTGAGCTCTCTGGCTTCTGAGCCCCTAGAAGCAGACTGGAGCTTGCAAGAAGGCACGTCATTGCCTTCCATGGTCTGTCTCTGGCCTATAAGCAGGTCCTTCCTGTAAGCCTACAGCTTCATCTTCTCAATAATCTGTATAGGTGATTTCAGGCCAGGATGAAGGGGAAGGTCCAGAGCTCAGAGACTAATTACATGCTTTGCATGCAGATGATCCCACGTTAAATCCCAAAGATTCACTTGACTTAAAGCAAAGATGGGAAATGTGATGACCTCCAAGTTTTACACCACAGCTCTCACAGTTTCTTGAAGGCCATGGCTAGAACAGATGGGAGTTGAAATCTAACCCCCTAAAGGGCAACAGGTGATGGGGAATATCCTTGACAGTAATGCCAAAAAGTCCCCAACAAAGGAGGCAAAACTGAACTAGATGGACACACCTTGTGATACCCTTCATTTTTCCCACTTAAAAGGACTAAAAAGTATGGTAAAGTCTTCTTCAATTGAGTTCAACTCCTGATGACTTCACAAACTAATCCATATAGTTTTCTTGGCAACAATATGGAATTGGTTTGCTATTGCCTTCTTAGGGGATTTCCTGCTTGTTTCCCATCCAAATACTAATCAGAATCAACCCTGCTCAGCTTTTCAAGATTAGCATAGGTCACCAAGGTATTGCTACTTAGCTGGGCATCTACGACTTACTCCCCTTTAAAAGAAAGCAGGTGCTATACATATTGATTTACTCATCCATCACTTTACCAAAAAGGAAAAAAAAATAATTTTTTTTAAATGCAGAATTCCTCTGGAAATGGGACAAGTTTTTTGTATGTCTCAGAGGTGTTGTCAACAGAGATGATGCTAATAGAGGATTGCTATTGTTGGGCCTATCCCTGTTCAAACGGAAAAATCTATATATATCTAAAGAGCAGATCAGATTAAGAATAAGATGTCTCTTTTCCCCTGCCAAAGTACAGCAATGTCTTTTTACTTAGCCCATCTCAACCCTCCACCTTCTGCAATTATGCACGGGAGATTTCCAGGAGTCCCGTTTTCAGAATGTCCATGTCCTTTTCTCCCAGGTTCTGTCAAGACGGACCCTCATGTTTCATTGATGGCTCTTTCTATAACAATTCCCACCATCTGTTAATCACACTCTTTTAAGTAACTTCTTGGGCAGATCTGACTCATTTTATGTCATCTCCTTCTATTTGATTCACATCTCGACAGGCCTTCCAAGGCAGAGACATTTGTTTCTGGGGCTATACTTGCTAGGAAACCAGGGGTGTCATAGGTGAAATAAAATTTGATCCATGGATTTCAGTTCAGTTCTGCCGCTGTGTTTTATATGGTAGAATTTTCTTCATGTGTTCTGCAGAGAGCCAGGTGGATGCACTGGTGAAGGGGCTGAACTAGGAGTGGGAAGATCCAGGTTCTGGTCCTCCCTTAGGCACCGAAGCCCACCGCGTCCGTCCCTCTCAGCTGTAATTAGTGCCAGGCTCTGCAGTACACTACCTGATGGACAAATGCTCATTAAATCGTGCATTGATAGCTTTACTCTAAAGAACCAGGCAAGTGGAGTGCAAAACCAACTAAATCCTGTCACCATGCAAAACTAATGCTCAGAAACGCAACAACTTCATGTATTTTGCTGTTGATTGTTTCCTCATGTTTTCTTTTTATATCCTTGGTCTTTTTTGTTATTAAGGGTCACCAAGTTTGTATCAACTCTTAGCGACATTATTGTTTGTTTATGCTGGTCTATGACCATAAGGATTTGTTTGATTTGATATTGCACATTGTCCTCACTCCCAATGGTCAAGGGTTTTGCCCCCTTAACCTGCCCTGCTCCCCAAATCTCACCTAAATTTTGGAACTTCAGGGGTGAAATCCACCCATGCGTTGACTTGTATGATTGAGGCAGGACATTGGTTCAGCTGTACGAACAACCAAGAAGCTGCCAAGCCAGGAGATTAATCTCTTATTCTGTATGCTGTTGCAGTATGCAGTGCACTCCTTGGAGAGATCTTTTAAATATTTCACCCCCATGCCCTGCACTCAGATATTCATATCTCCTTGGGGACTTCATGCTAGGAACAACTATTTGCCAAAAGAGCAACTCCACTCATGTCACCATGCCTTATTCTTTTTAACTTGTTTCAGAGAAGTCTTCGAGGGAGAAGTCCCCAACTGCCTGTTGGAATCTGAAAGTAGAGCTCTATCACAGATTTCATTTGGGAAGCTCTGTTGATCAGTTAATTTTCTTGCAGGATCTCAGGAACTGCAATGAACGGCAGCTGGTAGGGCAAGAAAGAGAAGTGGGGAAGCTCTCTTTTCATGTGTCTTCTGGAGTGCAGGAGCCAAGAAGGAAAGAGGAGAGGAGGTGGCCTCTTAATGCCCTTTTCAAATTCTCATTAGGCCCACACAGCTCTTTTAATCGTGTGAGTTAAAGATCTAGCAGCGTGGTTAGGGTTAGTCTTGGGATTTTATTTTGTGGCTTCGGCCATTCACTGGTGGGCAAACCCAGCCTGTTTGGTTGGTTGATGGTTCAATATACTGTGTGAATTCAGAAAATGGATGAATTCAATGACCAGGTTAAGTGTGTAAAAGCAGTGTAAAAATGATGAAAAGAAGTAACTGATGGACAGGCTAAGGATGCAGACCTGACTTTCTAAATTCATCCTATCCTATCCTATCCTATCCTATCCTATCCTATCCTATCCTATCCTATCCTATCCTATCCTCCTCCTCATGGAAATCTACAGAAAAATTCTTGCATGCTGAGAAGGGACACTGCAGCGATGCCTGGCATCTTCTCATGCCCCACCTGGATTCAAAAACTTTCTGGGGAACTCCAGATGCAAGACATGACTGCAGATTGACTCAGCAGCACCTGACTTTGACTCTGAAACAAAAAGAACTGCCCATTCTGCAATTGCCTAGTAAGGATGGAAAAGAGAACCAGAGAGTAGGGCTAGGAAGTCGGATGAATGAAAAAGAAGGAAGTGCCTACAGGGGTGAGGAGAAACAAAGCATGTGGTGGTGAAAAGCATAATGAGAAAGAGTTGTGAGGAAGGGAGGAGAGAAAGAAATCATTTTGAGCGGAACACCAGAAGGAAGAAAAGACAGGGAAACCATGGGGATCAGAGTGAAGAGAGATACAGAAGCAAGGAGTGGGTGGAAGAGTGAAAAAAGGAGTTATGGAACAGGGAGGCAAGCTAGTAAGATGGAGTGAACAGGGAGCATTTTGCTACAGTCTCTCCAGGCACTGTTCCCTAAGCACCCTCCTGATGTGCTTTGAATGCAACTCCCAGAATTCTAAGCCAAGGCAATACTGGTTTGGAATTTGAGGGTTTATGGTCTTCCCTCATCTGGGGGGTGTCACCTTGGAGAAAACTCCTCCAGGTTCTCTCTCTCTCTCTCACACACACACACAGTCTCAACCACTTCAGCCTTGAATGGACACTCCCTGAGTATCTCTCACAATTTGCCATCAGTCTAACTCTAGACTTCAGTACATTGGGACTTCCTTCCTCTGTTCCCATCCTCCACACCCTTGGTTGTTCAATGGCTTTGCCATGGTGATTCTAGCAACGTGCTGACACAGAACGGACTATAATTCCTCTTTCTGGAAGATCCAGTTCAGTGAAGAGATCCTGAGCTTGAAAGCACCATGGTGTCACTTATTAGGGCCATCCTTATTTTCCCAGAGACCTTTGCCTTATTGGACATCTTCTCCCCTTTTCCCCAGCTGTAAAAAGTGGAGGTTATTATTTGTTCATATATTTATTTAGTGAAAACAAACCAGGTCAGCTCTTCCATCTATTGTGCTGGGATGCTGACTTGAAAGGAAGAGCAAGCCGTGAATCTCTGGTGGGCTTGATCATTTGGCTGGATTGATTACTGGCAAGGAGCTATGCTGAGACAAAGAAGAGAAGGACTGGGGTTCATTCTGAAGGGGGAACAGCCTCTCTGAGGCTAAACTTGCTTAAATTTTTCATTAAAGAGAATCTTTTCAATACACCAAATGAGCCTGCCTGCTTCACCTTGTGCTTTCTTCTTTCTCTCTGCACGTGGAATATGGGCAGAATGTTCTATTGGATGACAGAAGTCTTCTTCAACTCATAACCCCAAGAGGTGCTGGGAATACAGCTGTAATTCCAACATTTCTGGAGAATGCTGGTATGGGGAAAGCAGTCCTACCAATTCCATCTGCACCAAGTTGATTTCCACCAATCTTTATAATGATGATTCATTAGCCTCATCTCATTAGCCTAGTCTTTGACAAGCTGGTGCCTGCATTTCTGTTAGACTTCAATTCCCAGGATTCTTAGCCAGAATTGTCAGCTATAGGGGCACAACAGAGAAACTGGGTCCAATCCTTGCTCTTCCTCCCACAATTCTAATCACATACAAAATGGCTCTGCCCAAAATTTATTCCTTTTTGAAGCAGTAATTTTTCTTCTTACTGAAATGCTCCTATGTAGTTATATACTACTAATACATGAGCTTCTGATTATCTTTAATTTCATACCAAATGTTGCTTTAAGAAGAAACACAAGATCCTTTAAAAATATTGGAAGCTTCTAGAATGGATTTGTCTTAACCTGCAACTTTGGTAATACAAGCATAATTGGGGAAGCAGGATAAACTCTTGTATTAGTTACTGTAAATCTTCAGATGCTTTTGAGCAACTTAATGATGCCCAGTTATTGGTTTCATGACTGAAAACTCTTTCTCATTAGCTTTATTCACACAACAACCCTGTTCCTGAATTAAGTCATTTTCTGGGTTCACACAATGCATGGAACCTTTAACTGACAAGTGGGAAGTTTTGCTCAATTTGTTAAGTTGCAAAACCAAACAAAAAACTGAGTTTAGAACCAACCAAACTTTGTATGTTAAACACATCCAAGTGCTACGTCTTTAATGGTGGTTAAGGATGTTGCGTGAACACACTGCCAAATTGTTATGAGAAGATAAAGCCCATACAGAAATTGATTTTCTATTTTCTTTGTCACTGCATTTTACCTTACAGGTGTTTAGAGAATGAATAATAAAAAAGATAAAAAACGTAGGATCAAATGCTAAAATGGGGAGCGGCAGATATTAAAACTTGATGCACCTGGACAGGGAATGCCAAATTAATGTTTGGCAGTGCTTCAGATACAATTCCAAAAAGGTGGCTTGGGACACATGGAGGAGTGAATGTAGCCCCATCCTGCCTACAGCTTGTTAAAGTAGCTATATCTCTCCCTGCAGAGCCACAGTGCAATCTCGGGGAAAGATGCAGCTGTATAAAGAATTACAGACACATGTTGTGTTCATGTCCTAAAACCCCAAAGCATTCTGTATCCCCTTTTAGGAGTCAAAAGTCTTGCCAAGCCCTAGCAAATATCTTCAGCCTCAGACCTCTTGAGAGTCAATCCGTGTACACACACACACACACACACACACACACACATATCTTCTGGGTGACCTTCCTTCAATATTTGAATAATGTGATCATATTCAGAGGTTAAATTTGACCTGCTCCTTCACTGCCTCTTACATTCTAGTCCCCTGATTATTTTTCATCGCCCTTCTCTGAACCCGTTCCAGTTTCTCTGAATCCTCTTACCTATGAAATATGAAAACCTATAGACCAGTCCTAGAACTTGCTATTGCTATGGAAGACTTTCCTCAGGCCAATCATGTTCTGACATATGGGATGCGCTCTACATTTTGGGCAGGGGGTCCTGACATTTTGGAGTGACAGCCCTTTGAAAGGGGGACATCTAGCTGGGGATATATGAAATGCTACAGTTTAGATGAGCAGTCGCAGCTCCAGAGCAGTCACAACAATCTTCCATTGTTGGGGTCTGGTTAGGATCCCACTTGGTGCCAAGCATAGAGAGACCTTCTCAATGCATATTTAGGGCTGATTTGTGAGTGATGACTTCCTTCCTTCCTTCCTTCCTTCCTTCCTTCCTTCCTTCCTTCCTTCCTTCCTTCCTTCCTTCCTTCCTTCCTTCCTTCCTTCCTTCCTCTAACATTTTTAATCCTCCCACGAGCTGGGAGAACTGGCAGCTGAGAAGAAGAAAAAAAAAAGCAAAAGCTGGGGGAGACAGAGGATTTTCTTCCAATCTGCCGTTTATCGCTTGGGCAGAAATTCATTCCCATAATCAGTTTGACAGGTGTGCAACCGTCCTACAAAGTTGGGTGTGGGGAAGAGCCACCAAGGCGAGGGTATAAGCTGGGAGTGTCACAAACCTGCTTTCTTCCAGCAAGGAGAGGAATAAGTGCATACAGGTCAATTATTAGACGTGACAGGAGCACCTGCTGTCTCTGAAGCCCCTGCAATTAAAACGGCTTGCAGGGGCCAGGAAGCCCGTATCAGGATAGGCACCCACTGCCAGCTTCTTAGCATATTACGACTGTCATTAGCATCTTGGTGGGCAGAGGGCACGGCTGTGAACTGCATTCCCTTCCTGCTCAGGAGAGGATATGAAACGACTTCTACAGAAAAGCTGCTTTCTTCCTTCTCTTTTCCTGCTCCCTGTTTGGAGGGGAAGAGGGAGCCTCTCTCCAGGAAAAGAAACAAGTACCATCAGAATTCACTGGCAAAAGGAGGAGGACGTCCTGTTCTGTCTTCTTTCACAGCCTCGTAAGGGAAACCTGATTGAAATCAGGCTGAAGGGAAGAAAGTGTGGTTCAGGCTAGGACGGTTCCCTTTCACAGAATCCAGATTTCTCATCCAGCAAATTTTTGTTTGGGTTTTCAGTGAAAACTTGTAGGATAAGCCAGTCAGGTCTGGTAAGACAGGGGTTCAGGACTTTGGGTTGAGGGTTCCCCATGGCCTTGGGCAAAGTGCTGGGGGTCTGTAGGGCAAAAGGTAGATGAGGCAAAGCCCCCCCCCTTTTCATGTCATTTATTAACTTTCATTAAAGGTTAATAAATGACATTAAAAGTCAAGATGCCCTTCTGGGATCAGCCAAGGTCAGCTAGATGCTACATGAATTAATTCATAATTGATTTATTGGTTTGGGCCTATTAGATCGGTCCAGCCCAGGTGACTTAATGGACACAGATGCATTCCAAAAGGAACTTGGGGTTCCTCCTGGGGATCTGCTGGATAGTTTGACTAAGGTCTTAGTCGCTGCCTGGAATGGGTGGGTGTTGAGGAGCTTGGATCAGATTGCTCCAATGTGGCCTTGTCCTGTTCATCAGTTCCTGGTATTGCAAGGATGAAATGCCTAGAGTGCTGTTGGAGGACACAGAATGGATCTGACTACACAGGCATAAGGGCCCATATGCGGATTCTATTGTGACAGTGAGAGAAACAAAGTGTCCTGATGTTTTGGCTTTAATTGCCTCTGCGTGTAGCCAGCCAGTGGCCTTGATTAAGGCGACCCACACTCCACTGGGGAGATAGGAGTCACAGGAATATCTTCAAGGCTTCTGTGAGGAATATTCTAGGCATCAGTTTTACTAAAGGTTGCCACATATTTCCTCCAAGGTCATCTCTGCACTCTTCTACAACATTCAGTGGTGGCTGCAGCAGAGACATGTTTACATAACAACTCCATCTGGTCTGGGAATTGTAGCTTCCTTTCTCTCCAGCTTCAGATTTTATATTCGTCCTACCACATCTTCCTTCAACGTATTGCATGCGTTACATTTTGAGCTGAATAGGGATGGATGAGAAATGTGTCCCGTTGCTATCTTTAAAGTAGTAGACCAATTCCAGATTTCGTGTGTGTACATGTGAACAATCTGCAACATGGAGATCATATATGATCTACCCATGAAGCAGTCTCTTCACTTGATCCCCCCAACTGATAGTTATTAGATTTCCACCAACATTTAGGACCAAGAAAAGAGGGAATGCTTTTTAAAAATCATTTAATTCATTCAAAACATAAGTTTGGCCTTTTTACTCTGTCCACCTACTTTCCCTTTTGGGTTCATCCCAATATTTTCTGGACATGCCCATTTTTGATTGTATCCTTCAGAAAGCTGGATGTAGCCCTGATCCTAAAGATGCCCCTTCACAATATAGGAGAACCAGGAATGCACCTATCAACCAAAATTCATACTTTTCAGAACTTTTAATTCAACGAAATGTAACATGTAAATATACATATGGTAAATACAGAAAAATCATCTTATTTTTGAAAAAAAAAGCTGACAAAATGTCCAGTCCATGAAAAAGTAGAAAGGTATAGATTACAATGAAAAAATGAAAAGGTATACATTACAAGCCATGTAAATGAAAAATTACATAAATATCTGCGTGGATTTCTTCAGTCAAGTTCATACATTTATGCAGAAATAGACTGAAGAGAAGTTGTGGGTCGTAAAAGGATAAATCCAGCAATGCTGTCTCATCCCCTTCCCATGGATACGTCCCACCCGGTCAGGCAGAGAGGGCATGTTGCAGATCCCATCAGCGAGAGAAAGTGAGCTGGTGGGGCCCAGGAGGAGAGTCTTCTCTGCCATTGCTCCCACCCTTTGGAACATTCTCCCCCCAGAGGTGCGGTGGGTCCCCACCGTCCCGGCTTTCTGAAAAGGTTTAAAGACCTGGCTGTGTCAGTGTGCATGGGGTCATATGGGCTCTGCCCATCTCGGGGTGGTTAGTCCTCTGATGATGCTCCCTGGAATTACTTGCCAATTCTCCATCTTCTTGGAACTGATTTATTTTTAGGATTGTTTTTTTGTTGTTCAGTCGTTAAGTCGTGTCCGACTCTTCGTGACCCCATGAACCATATTGCGCCAGGCCTTCCTGTCCTTCACTGCCTCCCTGAGTTTGCTCAGTTTCATGCTCATTGCTTCAGTGATGCTATCTAACCATCTCATCCTCTGCCGTCCTCTTCTCCTTTTGCCTTCAATCTTTCCCAGCATCAGGGTCTTTTCCTCTCTTTGCAAGGATTGTTTTTATGTTGTATTTTAATGAATTTTTATCTTGTTGTAAACCGCTCAGAGTCGTTTCATGAGTTGGGTGGTGACAAATTTGATAGATCGATCGATCGATCAATCAATCAATCAATCAATCAATCACTGAAATGGTTAGGATCACTCATCCCTAGAGATGAATGAAGAAATTGCTTTCTATTATCCTGAAACTACTGCAATCAGTTCTTCATCTGAGATATCTTATTTGGTTCCCTGGTGATTTTTTCTCCTCCTCCTCCTCCTCTTCCTCCTCCTTCTTTCTCTTCTTTTTGTTCAGTCTTATTTCATCTCTCTTTTCTTTTCCTGGTTTGCACCTCTGGATTTTTTTTTTTCCTAGGTGAAGTTTAACTTTGGTGGGATTATATTTCATCAGCTGAAGACCAGACAGTGGTTTTCCCAATTCCCCTGCTATTCCTTTTCTGTTTTATAATTTAATTGCTGATTGGATATTCCTTATTCACTCTAAAGCTGATGTTCAACTGTGAGTGCCATTCCTTATCTATCAAAATAGCACCATCCATAAATCAGATGTCACTGCTTTAGGAAGAATAACAAATTTTGCAGTGCAGTTTAAAAAGCAAATGAAAATAGGAGGAATTCCCAAAGTAAGAACTGAGCACATTAAAAAAAAAAAATCCCTACCAAATCTGTAGAAAAAAAATTGGGTGGACAATTTCTCAAAATTCTACAAAGGAAGGAAAATTGCCCACCCATTTCTCAAGATTGAGACAACTCCATGGAGGTGAAAAGAGCACATTACCAGCAAAATTCTTAGGAACAGTTTCTTCCTAAGGTCTTGCCCTGGAATTTAACAAAATTATGGGAAGCCAGAGAGTTGCAGAAAACTGAAGAAAAAAATTGCACAATTGCATAACAGGACATTCACATACATCCCATGGCCCCCTTGGATGGACTGCCCAGACATCACTTTCGATGAATGAAGGAACTTTTAAAATCAAATTCTCTTACATCCAATTGACTGAGAACTGGTAAGAAAACATGCAGGAGGAATTGCCAGCCCAACAACACCATCCAGAATAATTGAATGAAGAGTGCACTTGGAGCACACACACAATGCTGGTAATAGCCTTCTGTCTGGGACCTTGAAATATTGCTTCAGTTCCCAATAGAAAATTCTGGCTTAAGTATCATTCATTACAGCTTGCTTTATCACTGTCAAAATTTAGTGCTTGCCTTCCCCAACCTGGTGCCCTCCCTCCCAGAGGTGTTGGATTATAACTCCCAGGATCTCTAGTCAACATGGCCAACTGAAGACAAGAAAGGGGTCTTTTCTCTGAGGATGCCCCATTGTAGAAATTATTTTTCAAAATGACTCATTGGCATCTATTTTGCTATTCAGGGGATGGGGGTGGGAACAAGACTTCTTGCTCACCCAGATCATCCAAATTCTGAGGACAAACCATTTTAGGATGCAGTTTGACTTCTCTGCAGAACTTATTTTCAGTCCATTTGTCCAACCATCCATCCAATTGTACTATTTAACACACTTTTCCATTGCTTCTTTTAGTGCCTGGGTGCAATGATCTGTTTTAATTCCAACTTTGCCTTCTTTTTTGTTTACCCCATTTTGCACCACCATGGGAGCCAATTATTTGAACAAACAAATCAATGCATGTTTGAATGCATAAACCACGTAGAATAAGTCAGCGAATGGATGTAACAAAAGAGAGAGTGATAAGCAATAAACGCACATTCCATCCCAATTACACCAAGAAAAGCAAGAAGAAGAGAAAGTGGAGGAGGGAGGAGGAGAAGGTGGAGAGCGATTGTCAAAAGCAAGCCCAGAGGACCAGGAGCTCATCCATATTTTACAGCCCAGTTATACAAACAAAATAGGAACCAGAGCAGAAGCATAGATACCATTTGTCATATCAAAAGGCATTTCAGGGGTACCTTCCTGAGCCACCTGTCCCCTTGAAGCATGCAGCTAGGGAAGTTGGGGGGTGGGGCTTGGGAAGCAAAGGAGGAAGGACAGCTGCCTCTCCGTCCACAAGTCTTCTTGCCACATCTGGAGACAGTGGGTAAGTAATTAACCTCCCAGCTAATCCCCTGGGGGGGCTGCCAGGCAGATCAAAGGAGTAACACATCTTTGTCTGAAAGAGGTAGCCGAAGGGAGTTGATACAGCCAAAGTCAAGGTGGAAGAAAAAAGAGAGGCAGGGAGGTAGAGAGACAGAGACTCCTCTCTCTTTCAGTGTTACATACCTAACTAATTGATAAAAGAAAAATGCTAGCTTCCTTCAGAGAAAGAGCTCAAAAACTGAGAGGTGAGGACAAAATCAATTTCACTCTCTCTCTTGGGACCCAACACAGTCCTCCACCACTTACAAATAGAAAGGATATCTGGGGCTGTACATTCTCTAATTGGATTGAGATGAGTCCCTGATGGACGCATCCCTGAGGATTTTACCTTATCAGAGAGCTACCAACTCAAAGAAAAGGAGCCGATCTGCAGACAGGCTCAAGAATAGGAGCATCTCAACTTCAGCTGAAGATTCTTTAGCCAAAGGGGTGGATCACGGGAGGACTTCAACGTTTTGGCTATTTTTGTCTTCTCCAGACTGGCTCACCAACACTGACATCGAAGAAACTGGGTGTTTGACCTGAACAATCATGACTTTTCTTATATTGTCTTTAATAAGCATAGAAAAAAATCCAATCAAACTGGCAAAGAAGGAATAGTGAGAATCATCTCTCTTTCGCTAGTTTGCATAACCTCTCCCTGGAATGCCATGGTTTCACCTGAGTGTCATTCATAAATTTGCTTCTGGCTGTACGCAGTGTTAAACAAAAGGGGTTCTTCCTGTGTACCTCTAAAGGAGGAATGGGAAAGTTGTGGTTCTCCAAGTACTTCTGTACTACTTATTACTTTGGGATTTTTTTCTCCTACTTTCCTGTCCATAGAGCAGTTCAGGTGACTCTCAACATTTCTGAGCGCTGGTTGATCACCTGGAGGGCCATAGGTTCCCCAACAAAGGTAGGCGACACATTGCTCTCCTGAAGGGATTGTGAGAATTGTTTTCTGAAATATCTGTAAGAAACCTGGTTGCCTAACCCTGTTGCAAGGGTACCATTTTTTGTTTATTTATCCATATACCAGAGAATCTTCCCTACATGGTCATCACTTAGAACAGTGTTGTCCAAACTTGGCCACTTTAAGATGAGTGGACTTCAACTTCCAGAATTCCCCAGCCAGCCATGCTGTCTGGGGAATTCTGGGAGTTGAAGTCCACTCATCTTAAAGTGGCCAAGTTTGGACAACACTGACTTAGACCTTGCAAGGAACAGAAGAGATGCTTAAAGAGATATTAATGAAATAATGTTGACTTAATGAAAGTCAATTATTGACTAACTCTTAGGCTCACATTCTTGGTTTGGAAACCCATATAAAAACAATTAAAGTTCTTATCTCATCATGGTGTCAAGTGAAGGTCTCCAAGATTGCTCAGTTAAAGGTTAAAAGAGCTAGGCCGGGTGAATTCGCAAACAGTGGGTTAGTGGGAGTTAGAGTATTTCCTCACAAGGGTTTAATATCACTGAACAGTTTCCCATAGGACCTACATAGCAACTTTGGAACTGTCAATAGAAACAGTGCAAGGGATAATCTCATCATTTTAGGAAAAAGGAATGTTAGATACTAGGAAATGCAGAGCAAACAGTAATTCCTATACATAGAGATAAGTAGCCTTTAGATTAGTTTATCTAACTCCTGCTTAGGAAGAAACTCTGAACTAGAGGGGTATAGAGATGGATCAGAACTCTGCTCATTTTCCTGTAAGAACTTGCCAAAGTTTGCAAATGTCTTCATGACTTAGGATGCTATCATAGCCATCATTTATGGCAGGAAGAAAGCAGATGGGAAGAGTATAGAAAAAGGGGAAAGAATAGTTTATTGATTAGTGTTATGGGGCGAATGGGGCAAATTTACAGGTGCACTGTGGTGTTTTTGTTTAACTCTTTTCACCATGGCAGAAGAATATGACTTAAGTTACATTGAAGCAACTGCAAAGAGGCCGTGGGTTATCAACACTACCACTGAGGATCTGGACACTCCAAATGTAGAGAGAAAGGGAGACAATTTCCCCTTTCCTTTTCCAGGAAAACAACATAAGTTTTCATTTGTTGGCTCTTCAAAAAGCGCCCAGGGGGCTGCTTCTCCTTGTTCATCTGTTTCTAGATACACTCTAGGCAGATGTTTCTGCATCTGTCAGGTGACAATGGGACAACTAGAAATGCCAGTGACAGATCAAATATTGTAGTCTTTACACCAGGTTGGGCAATCCTCACTTCCCCAATCTTCTTTTTCTCTTGGTCTCAGAGATGGTGATGTTTCTTGCTGATTTTCAGTAGGCTTCACCCATCCTTTTAAGTGAGAATCCTGTAACTCTCTATTTTGAAATTATAGAACGTGGGCAAAAGAAATGCTGTCCCAGCCCTCTCTGATAATGGCATTTCACCATGTCTCATCCATGGCAGCTCTTTGATGCTGAAAATACAAGCAAGCCTAGGCCCAGCCACACGAAGAATCTTTGACTTTGGTTTAGACCGATCCTGTTAATCCAGCCTATCTCATAGGGTTATTGTGAGAATACAGTGGTGCGTCTGTGTTACTCCTTGTTCTTTTAAGGAAGAGTAGAATGAAAATGTAAAAAACTTCCTATTTTGGAAAGTGAAGGATACAAAAAAACCTGGCTCTTCTTGGCTTAATCCCAAGCAAAATGGAAGGGTTGTCAATGAGCTTGAATTGGTAGAAATGTTGAGGGTTACCTAACCTAACCAAATAATATGAATTCCTATGCTGACTGAAAGCTAAAGATGAACGTTGCAGGCTGAATTTCAGAAAGGCTGGTATGGGTCAGCTCCCTGATATACTTATCGGTGGTTGTATGTTTCCTCTTAGATACGTATTTTTGTAATTAGAGACCTGCATGGCCAAATGTGAAGAAATATAAATTTCCAAGTATAATTCAGGTCAGTGGGCTCTATAAAAGCTACAGATAGTTGCACTGTCTGCAACTATCCCCAGATGCAATTATCCCCAGATAGTCTTTCTAGCTGCAAGTTTCCTGTTCTTCCAAAACTGAAATGCATTGGAGCTGATACTGACCTCCTCATGTTAGCACATCATTTGCCACCAGGAGAGCAGGAAAATTCAGCAAAACTCAGACAGAGGGCCATAAAGATCTAACAGCAATTGTGCTATGCTGGTTGCAGTTGCCCTTTAGTTGAAGAAGGAAGGAATCACTCACAAAATCGATATCTACTCTTCACAGGAGTGAGATTAATCTGAGAGAACAGAAGCAGCATTTTTGCAGCTGGTTGGTTTCAACAATCCATTATTAATGCCTGACTAAGGCCTGGTTCTCAGTGAGGTGGGTAACTTGTGTCTGAACGGTATCACTTCAGATGGGAGGGTGGAAGGGAGGAGTGCCTTCATACATTTACTACATGAGTTCTACATGAGTTCTGAGATCCCACTTCAGAAATTCTACCAACGTACAGGCAACATGGCAGGACAATTAGAAGATGGTGTTTTTTTTTTCCCTTTCTTCAGCAACAGTGCCATTCAGACACTCATGAGGAGGTATGAGGACTGAAAAGACGTGGGACAGAGGAGGGCAACTTGCAAGCCTAAGTCAATAAAGTTACCCCTCTATAGAGTAGAACTCGCCCATTTTTTCCTGTCATGTTCAGTGTCTTTCCTTATGATCTGGCTGTGTGTTTCCTTAGTATCCATATATGAGAGAGGGGAATCCAAAACAGCCATGTAAATAGTGTTTATTTTCTCAGCATTGACCACAATTCAATAACTTTCAATATAAGATGCTACTGTATATTTGTGCATTCTGACTATTTTGTATTGATTCCCAACTCCCTTAGCTTCCTGACTACAACTTCCCTGGCTATAGACCCTAAAAGCATCTTATTACTCTCATAGCAAAATCACCTGGGTTTTGTACGCATGCACACACACTACTCCCTCGGTCCTCTTCTGTTACCAGCACCTGATAATAGGTCACAAGTTCATCTCTTGATCTTCTTAATAACCCGCTGGATGTGAGAGAGATGAGGAGTGGGCAGGGAGAAAGTGACAGACAGAGAAAACTTACAATACCAAGCTTGGATTCAGTCCCATCCTGACCTGAAGGTCTTCTGCCTTCACCACTCATTCAATTCCAGATCCAAACTCTTCTATTCAATGCACTTGACCTTTTGCCTACCCAAAGCTCAGCTGGGACGGTGAAAGAAATTCATTCTCTGTGTTTCTAATTCTGCCTGTTGCTCCTTTTTTTCCTAGAGAAGTGCCCATTTATTGCAAGCAAGCAATGAAAGAATGGCCATTTCTTCTGTCTTGGCCTTTTGGTGAGCGGGATGTTTTCTTAGGAAGGGACAAAAAGAGATCTGTAGCTCTTGTCAAATTGTATGAAACTGACCCAGCTGCTTTGGTCTCTCTTGCCCCTCTGGGCTTCTTGGACTTGTTGGCTCTTGCAAAGAGTGTGGTGATCTAGAGATATGTGGGTGTTTTTTAATTTGAATTGAATGCATTCCCATTCAGAGAGTCAGTTTGATGTAGTAGTTAAGGCATCAAGCTAGAAACTGGGAAACTGTGAATTCTAGTCCTGTCTTAGACACAAAGCCAGCTGGGTGACCTTGGGCCAATCTCTCTCTCCCTCAGCCCTGGGAAGAAGGAGACCAGGGCAAACCATTTCTGAAATCTTGCCAAGAAAACTGCAGGGACTTGTCCAGGCAGTCGCCAGGAGTCAACACTGACTCAAAGGCATTTATTAAAATCCCCATTCAATAATTCCTGTAAATAAATAAAAATGAATGAGTAACAGTATCATGGCAGAGAAGTGGGGGCTACAACTAGATTTTGCACCGGGTGACTTTCTCTTTCACTACACTTGCTCCATTCCAGAAGCCAATTTTCAGAGAAGAGCTGGCTTCTGGAGGTTTGCTTCATGCAACGGCAATGGAACCTGCTGCAGGTCAGCCTGATTGATGTAGGTGATGTGCATGGCAAAAGAGCAAAGCTCTTTGCTTAAAACAATTTAAAAAGGGTTGCTTTTTATTGTGTTGGATTATTTTTTAATATGTCTTCACTGTGGATTGCGTTAACCATTTTCAAGACTTCCAAGATGAAATACAAATGTAAAAATAGCAGTTATTTATTCATGGAATTCCATCTCATTTTTTTCAGTCATGTACAATGCTTGTCCTTCCTTCCTTCCTTCCTTCCTTCCTTCCTTCCTTCCTTCCTTCCTTCCTTCCTTCCTTCCTTCCTTCCTTCCTTCCTTTCCTTCTTTCCTTCCTTCTTTCCTTCCTTCCTTCCTTCCTTCCTTCCTTCCTTCCTTCCTTCCTTCCTTCCTTCCTTCCTTCCTTCCTTCCTTCCTTCCTTCCTTCCTTAGTTTGTGAGATTATTGAGATCCAGAACCATGTGGCAGGCAATGCCCTTTTTCATAAACATGGATTCTGAAATCCACGGTGTGCATATTTATGTAGTCTCTGCTTCACTGCTTTTAGATAACCCACTTTAACCAGAAAGAGCTTGCAAACTTTTCATGTAAGTAATATCTTATGAAGCATACATGATGAAGACAAAGTATTTCATCCATAGTGGAAAGCAAGGCCTTTTTCTTTTCAACAAGGAATTCAGTGATCTCTGTTTCTCAGAAGCATTTAATGTTGGTTTGTGTGTGTGTGTGTGTGTGTGTGTGTGTGTATATATATATATATATATATATATATATATATATATATATTTAACAGAGCATCTAATGTGACTAAATAGGACAACCTGCTTTCCCATCCCCATTAAAAATATATGATGTGCTTTAACCATTCTCTCAGCTTGGCCTTCCCACATACTTGGCACATTGGGACATTGGGACAGGATACATCCTCTTTCCCCAGTACAGCAAAACTGGGGACCTCCTTTACCAAGAGGGAGTTAATCACTGGAGAATGTCTCCCAAATGCATGTTCTGGAGAACAAGGCCATGGGGGAAGGGGGGAATGAGGGGGTAAACAAGAGGGAGTGGAAAAGGGAGTGTGTACAAACACACACATATATATATATGGGTATGTGTGGAATCTGTGTGCAAGACGCAGCCAAGCAGCAGCCAGGCTTTTAAATATTAATCATCTCTGCTTCAGCAATTTTGCCAACGCATCTGGGCCCAACCCTGCTGAATTTTTCATTAATGCCATTCACTTCCTGTAGTGTTTCACCCACTTTCTTCCTCCCTGAACCCTATTCACTTTCTCCTCCTTTCCCTATTCCCTTGGGGTCCCACAATTCCTTGAAGCAGGACAATGCTATGTCCTGGAGTTTCACCTCTTTCCCTATCCCTTCACCTCTTTCCCTAACCAGGCTGTGGGGAAAGAGGGATAGATTGGAAAATGTCAACAAGTTATTTTTTTCTGAACAGCTGGGTTGGATAGCACCAAGGCCCCAGTGTCTTCATTTGCATAGGGAAGCAAATCTGAGCTTCTTGTCAACCTGCAGGGTGGCAGGATATGGAAGCCCTCATTTTAGTGAAGTGGAACACAGATCTAAATATAGAAACAAGGTGGATGGGGGAAGCAGTTATAGTGAGAGATCAGAAGAAACTAAAAGTGTCCTGTGTGGCAAGGGAGAAACATGTATCCTATGTTAAAAATGACCTATTGTAGAAATAATAAGACAACTGATGTAGATTCTCCAATGTCTTCTTTGTTGCTTAGTTCATTCCAAGTTTACTAATGACAGAAGCATTGTAGAAAAGAGCTGTGTTGGCTTATGGTGGCAAAAAATCAGGAGTTTGGTAGCCCTTTTTCTGGCTAACATATTTTATTAGAAGGCATATGTTTTGTGAGCTGCAAGTCACTTCATTAGATGCATAGATATCCTGATTTTACTCATCTGGAATACAGTAACATTGATTTTTGCAGAAAGCAAAGACTATTTCCGTTATGTTGGCTGTTTATCATCATTGTTCTAACAGAGCTTCTCTACATTATATGTTTTAAAAATATGTTTGATTCATTTCGACATTTTTAGAGGGACTCGTTGTAAAGTGGTTTTTATAAATTACAAGCAATTGTTTATATATTTACTTTGGGTCCTTGTAAGGAGAGCGGATGTGAAAACGGCTCGGAAAAGAATGAAAAGAGTGTGGAGTTAGGAGAAGTATGAAAAAGAATGCTTGTTGGAATGATGAAGTGAAAGAGGCTGTGGATAAGAAGGAAAATGCATATAAGAGAATGATTGGTGCAAAACTGAGGACAAGAGAAAGATATTATATAATGTTTGAAGTGTCATTGTTCCATTACAGTTTAGCATTTACAGAGACATTTGGGGAGGCCATTAAAAAGACCTAGGAGCCATAAATCTACCTGTTATTGCAGGTTATTCACCTGTACACTAGAGGGAAAAATGTTACGTCCCCTCTACTGCATCCTACATCTAGTTATTCCTTTTCTGGATGCCCTTTTATTACCTCATGCTAACTTTATGAATATGCAAATAAGTAGATACAGGTAGGCTTTGATTAGTGCAGTCAGTGAATCCTATGAAACAGTTGCATTATTTGAATTTGCACTGTTCAAAGTGATCTTTCTATGGAAAATAAGGTAATTGGTTCCAGCTCGATGGAAATAGGCAATTAAAATGTTTAAACATATTTTTTGATATGTATATTAATGAAATATTACAGTAAAGAATAAAAAGAATATACTTTAAATTTATGGCTTACAAAGTCATAGAGTAATTATAAAAAGCAAAATAAAAACAAAAAATTTCCACCATAGATTCAGGCATTCCAACATCTTGTCCTATTTTAGTGATGCTACGACCACGTTCATGTCATTCAATTACACTGAATTTTTGCTCTAAGATAATAATGAGCCTCTTCTTTTTTATTCCTTTTCATAATTTTTATTAAAGATTTTAATTACAGTAGTAAAAGCAAATACAAACTAAACTCAGAAAAAGAAAAAGAAATTGAATGAAAAATGCAAAGAAAGAAAAAAAGTAAATGAAGAAAGTAAGATAAAAAAAGATATGTAAAGAAGTGACTTCCAATCTTCATCACAATAGGCAAAAATAAATTTGATAACGCTTCATCCCCTTTAAGGTTACAAACAAATATCTTTTCTTCCCATAACCCATCCCTTATCTATATGCAAATTCATAAATCATCAACTTTTCAGTCCTGGTGTCACCAAAAAGTCCATAAAGGATTACCAGAGCTTTATAAATACATGTCCTATTATAGCCTTGATCAAACAAACCAACTTTATATTATTTCCTTTTACTTCTAACAATCTTGCTCTTTAATTCATTCAGAAGTTGTCATAGGATTTGGTCTCTCTTCAATTTTTCTTTTTCCCATCACAGAGGCTTCTTCGAGGCTTTAGCAAACCTCTTTTGTAAATCCAGTAAAAAGTCATTATCTAGGTCATTGTCTTAGTTTGTCATTTGTATTTCCAGTTTGATTTTCAGGGCTTTAACCAGCTTCTTTTGTATAGCCAGTGAAAAGTCCTCATCAGGGTCATTCTCTTGGTTTGTCATTTGTAATTCCACTTTAACTGCCTTCTCTATCTAGTAATCCACACTTCTTTTTTTTAATTATCCAGTATTCCTGATTCTAGTATTTCTGCATCAGATTTAACGTATTTTGGACATAATCTCTCCATAGAAGTAGAGATCATTGCTGACATTTCTGATATTGTAGCTACTAATGTCTGACCCCATTCTTCAAAAATCTTCTGAAGTATTTCTAATGTTATAGCATTTTGTGTCATTTTGAAAATCCCCACACTAACTGAAAATCAAAGGCATTTGCACTTTTTAAAAATATTTCCTTTTCTGTCTGGAATCTTTAGTCCCCTCTAGTGTCCAATTTCTAAAATCTTAAAGTCACAAGTTTCTGCTTTGACTTAAGATAGACAAAACATTCTGGTTCCCATGAAATGCTGTTTATTTTATTTAATTATTTCCAAAATCTTATAGTAAAAATCTCAACATTCTAAAGGTATCTGGCCCTTAATTTGTTTATAGCTTTCTTAGATCAAAATCTTATTTAGTTTTTTTACTTTTTTTCCAATTCTTTAAATTCTTTAATTTATAGTTCATTTTTCTTTTGTTTAAGAAGGAAGTAAACTGACCAGGTGGTTTTTCAAACTTGTCATTCCAAAGAGCTGTAATAGCCTTAGCATTTCTGAAAGTGATTAGAAAGTGAGGTTGGCAAACACAGTGTCATTTGAAAGCCTCTGCCATGGTTGTGAACATGATGGCTGGTCTCTTTGTCTCCTGGGTCTCAAACCCGTGGGAGACTGCTGTCCTGTAGTCTCCTTGCAAGGACCAGCCATCCAGAACACCTGTGGGTGATATCCCATCCTCTCCTTATCTGGAGAGGTTCCAAAGAACCAGTCTACTTATCAGTTCTTTGGTCTTTGCCATGGTCATCATGTCCACTCTGTCGGAGATGTGTTTAGTTCGCCATACTTCCACCGGAAGTCTCAAGCCTCTTCTTTTTTTTAACTTGTACTGTTTTCCTCTGATGGAATCTTCCTGTTCTCCATTTTGCACACACGAAGATGAGCAGTGTCTAAAACCCCAACCACTACTGTGCATGCACTAGCCCCACACTAACTGAATTTTGGCTTGCATTAAACACAACCTGGTATCAATTTACAATTCGCACTAAATTAAATATCTTACCATTCAAACTTGCACTAATCATAACCTATCTGTATTACACTGGTCCCATTTGCTTCTAAGGATGTTACCTAGAAACAACTGTTCTAGAATGCCCCCCCACACACAGTTCAGTTAAGCATCTATATACTACTAAAACTCTCCTGTCTGTCTGTTTGTAACCTCCAGTTAGCCAAAACGGTGCATCACAAGGCAACATTTTTTGAAGCAAGGTACCTCAAATGGGCTAACTTAAAGAATGCATCCAAAATCTGGGACCCATTACTGCTTTGGAATTGAAATTTCAAGGATCTTCAGAACAGTTGTATTCAGCCGCAGTCATGTGATCGTGATTTCCCACACTCTCTACCAGGTTCCCACAAGCAAGGTCAATGGGGCAGCCAGCAGGAAGTCAGAAATGGCTCCCACTCCCACTGCTTTTTTACCTGCCTGTGGTCATTCTGTTTATTTAGGTAAGGAAATAACTCGGAAAGGATGAGCCAACAGGTCATGGGTTATCAAGTAGTGCTACAAAACTCTTTCTGTTCTCCTCTTTCTCTACAGCAAAGGAAAAGTAGGCATCCATAACACAAGGGACCTGAAATGTTTCTATTTGTTGTTGTTGTAAAATTCAGTAAGAGCCATGCCTCTTTTTTAAAAAATCAAACATAATAACTAGTCTTATTAACACAAGTCTGTTCCGCCCTCCCCCTTTTGCATGATTAAAAATTCAGAAGGTTGTCACCCATGTCTCAACCAGACTATGTGCTTGTTGGCTTTATTTATTGCACATTTTCATAAACATTGCATGAATTAAATGCACACATGGTATTAATGGATTGCCCGTCGATTGGATGCAGTGGGCTGAAAAAGTGGAGAATAGCTATTTGGCTTCTAGAAAATGCTGCCTTTGAATACTTAGCAGCTTCATTCAACTTCTTGTCTTCCAAGAAAATATGAAAACATACAGCAGAATTTGTCGCCTTGTTTTGCCCATAACGCCCATGCAAAATTAAACAGTGCCTTCATGTGCTATATCTGAATTCTGCTGATACGGGGACAAAGCTAGCTTAAATGATCTTGCTGCAAATTAGGCAAGTATACTTGAGTTTTAAGTATTTCTGGTGTGAATGCATACGGATGAGAAATAGACTTTGATAAAATATATTTCTGAGACTGGGGGAATTTGCTCATCTGCTCTAGCTGATGACATGGAAAGATAATTCAGCATGAGTCATCCAGTAGGGTGCAGGGCTGAACCTAGTGATGGACAGAGATTCTCCTGCATTGTTTTTCTGACCAATTCTCAGTTAACTGGTTGAAAGAGAATTTGCTTTAGAAATTTCTTCAAAGGAGAAGAGAATTTTGGAGACCTTTTCCTGGGAGGAGTGTGGTGTTTCTGCAATTATCATTGTGAAGAGGCCAAATAATGCGTGTAGATGTTCCATCGTTCATTGTCCCCAGATCTCTTCAACCATGTACACTATTCCTGATTACACTTTCTGTTAAATCCTAAGGGAAAAGGTCAGGAGAGATCTTCCATAGAATGTTCCCCCACCTCCACTAGTGTGTTTTGATGGTCATTGTTAGGAAAGAATCCTGTTTATTACGGAATTGTAGGTAAGTTTTTCTTTCATCTGCAGAAATAGCATTCCCTCCGTTTCTGAACCCAAAAAGTTTGGCAAAGAGTTTCAAAAGGTTTTTGTGCCCTGCTATAAATGCAAAAACCAGACAAGAGGCTATGGATTCAGGACCATGGGGAGCAACTCTGTAGCTTGAGCACAAACATTGCCTAGGAAGCAACTGCCATCGCTTCATTGTCAAACCTTGACAGTCTTGCTGCCCTCCTATCAAATGCTTTCAAGAGCCTGCATGCTTTGGCTTTAGGTGCTGGTTTCTCCTAGCTAAAATGCATTGGAAACTTTACGGGCAGACATATTAGAAGCCCATTCTCCAGTGTTTGAGGTCGGAGCACTTCTTGGAAGTGATGTGTTTCCTACGCAGAAGATCTCAGTACAGAAGAACCCAGAGATTCTCTATGATGCCTACACAAAGCCACTGTTGTCAGAGACCTTGCTTTCTGAGACTTTTTGATCCTGGGCCATGGCAGCATTTCAGGTACACAAATGTCACAAGGGTAGGTAGATGTCAGGTTTGTGGCATTAATGTCTTTTTTACTGGAAGCCTATGCCCAACAGCCAAATCTGGTGCAAAGAATGGAATTTGCATTAAAGAATTCTGGGCTCAAGAATTTGTTTGAAGTAGCAGAGCGGAATGATGTTAATAGTCTTTCCATACATAAATCTATCCTTGGCACTGTGCACACATTGGCTTTCTTCAGTTCAACAGCACAGCTCAAAGTAGTGTACTTATCATTAAACTATTCAGAATTGAAATCTTTGCTGAACAAGTTAAAATCATCTAGAGATCAAGCGGTGGATTCCATTTGCTCTTCCTGCTTCACGTGCCTCTGGGGGCTTCCTCTTATTCCACAATATTTAGGACCAAGATATACAGATAGAAGCATCATACAGTATGTCTTTTGCTGGCTTTCAGATTGCAATACATATTTAAATGCTAGTAGTAGTAATAGTAGTAGTAATTTCTTTGAATGAAAATATGATCTGTCATGGAGAAGATGTTTACATTCCATCTAAGTTTTGTTTGGGAATATTTGGGAGAAATATATTGTTTGGAGAAGGTATTTTGATACTAGGGTATGTTACTGTTATAGGGAACATACAGTCAAAAATTAAAGCCACAATTTTACCCATTTGGATCCGACTGGTAGCATTTGCAGTCCTACATTGTAAGTTCTCTTTTGATGCCTCTATTGAATTTTTGAGAGATTCACAGATTTATGAATAGGTGTGCATGTGTGTATATATACATACAGGATTGCCTGTCTCCAACTGTTTTCATCTGTCCCATCACATCTCCCAGAGGGGGCATGCTCTGGATCCCTTTCATGAAACAATGCCATCCAGTGGGATCCTGGAAAAATGCCTTTCTCTGTCATTTGGAACAGCAAATGACCATGCTATGAAAGAGCATTTCACCGAGATCCGGACAGCCCCAGCTCAGTTAGCCTTCTAAAAAGCCTTAAAGACTGCCTTTTTCTTCAAGCATCGATGCCAGGTTGTTAGCTGAGTCTGGTATGTATGGGAGTTTGGCTGAGAGACAGTTTTAGGGGTCTCAATTATACTGTAATATTGCTTTTTATGAGATATTACCTTTTACGCTTTTTGCATTGTGAGTTGCCTAGAGTCACAAGGCTGAGATCTGTGGCCATGTAAATTAGATAGATAGGTAATGGACGGATGGACGGATGGATGGATGGACGGATGGACGCATAGACGGATGGATAGACGGATGGATAGACGGATAGACGGATGGACGGATGGACAGATGGACAGACGGATAGAAGATAGATAGATAGATAGATAGATAGATAGATAGATAGATAGATAGATAATATTTGTGTGTGGAAGAGAGTTCTGTGAAATGCAGCAGCTTGGATTTACCTTGCATTCTCCTCACAAAGATGAAGAGGTGATGCAATTTGCTACAATGGGATGTTTCACTTCAACCTGCAGCTTTTCCCAAGCCAGAAAGAGCGTCTGTGCCTGTGCTGGTCCTAAACCTCTTCCAGTACCTCTACCTGAGCAGCAGACATGCGGAAACCTCTTCCACCTATTGGAATTGCCACAGGAAGCCTCAGAAGAGGGATGGAGTTAAGTGATGTGGCTAAATTGAAGCAGTGTCCTATGAGAGATGGATGGATGGATGGAAGGAGTTTGTATATATGTGTGTATGTGTGTGCATTTGTGCCTATTTTCTACACCAAAACAGTTCAGCTACAGCCCTTGCATGCAAATCAAGGCATTTACTTTATTAATCCCCATCCATTTAAATCTAATGGGCTTTTTTGAATATTCAGAATCAAAGGACATCCATCGCCCTTAGAATTTTTAAAACACATTTTCCCCTCCTCTGCTCAGATCCTGCATCCCATTCCTGCCTCTCCCTCTCCCTCTCTCTCTCTCTCTCTTTTTAAACTGGACTAATTCACCAGGGGAAAGTACAGGCGTATAAGCAGATGCCACTCACACAGGTTTTCGGAGAGACCTTCGCATCATTAGATGATGGTGAACTTTGAACTCCCAAGTTGGAGCTTCTGTTTGCAGGAGAGGAGGAGACAGGAGGAAGGGGGAGTGGGAATGGCAGGAAAGGGGCAGGGATTTGACAGGACTTCCCTAGTGGGTTGGTGGTCTAACCAAGCACAGGACATCAAATTGGCTCCAATCACTTTGAAGCCTCGCTGACTCTTAATCTTACTTTTTCTCTCTTTCTCTATCTCCCTCCCCCCCAATTCACACACACTTTGCATCTATGAATCATTCATGTCTTTTTACTTCCTCTCTGAGCTTGTTCCTTTTTTTTTTAAAGGGAAGATAGTAGTAATAGAAAACGAAAAAAGAAAGGAAGAAAACACGATTTATGCTCTTAGTGTGCCCTATATATCATCATCAAAGCAATAACTTACATGATGGTTTTCTGCCTGCTGTTGGCCTTCAAGCTGATGCTCTTGGTGGGACAAACGATTTCATTTTCTATGCAACAGTCTAGCCCAAGCAGCAAAGTAACAAACTTGGTGGGTATGCTTTGTACCTGGTACATTAGACAGAAAGAAATGAAACAAAATTCCTTGGGCTTTAATGGTCCAAGAATTTCCTGCTGCAAATTCACAGCTGCATTTTTCTTGGCACATGGTGGTACACTATCTGAGAGACACACTTGGGCAGTTCATGTTCTTCAAAAACTGGGAGTTTATATTCCTCTAGAGCAGTATTTCTCAACCTTGGCAATCTGAACATGTGTGCATTTCAGTTCTCAGAATTTTGCGTGGCTGGCGGGGGAATTCTGGGAGTTGAAGTCCGCAAGTCTTCAGGTTGCCAAGGTTGAGAAACACTGCTCTAAAGGCTTATGTTAAAGCCAGAAAATAAGAGTCATCCCTTTAGAACAGAGATGGCTAAGTGGAAGCTCCAGAACTCTGTGGTGCACTGAATCATTTTTGTTCCCAACCCCACCAAAGAACAGGAAGTTCCCTAATCTCTTAAACACAGAGACTCATTTTACTAACTATAAGCTAGGTGAAAGACAGAAACTCAAGGGGAACATGTGAAAAACCTTCCCCTTCTCCACCTCTCAGCATTTGCCTTAGAGGTGAAAAAGTCTCATGGGGCAAAGAGATGACACAATGGGCAGTGTTGGGCTATAGGGTTTCATGACTATGGACAACAGATTTCCTGATGTTTCACTGGAAACTCTGGCTGGCAACTTAGCAGACCACGGGCAGCTGAGCAGGGACTGGCTGGGCTCCTGTCTACACCAGCAGATAACACCATCTCCAACACCATGAAGCCCAGGCAAAGAAAGGACATCCTGACCTCCCTTCTAATACAATGCAGTGCAACCCACTTTGCTTCACTGCTGCCTGCACAGCAACCCTCATCCTTTATAAAAATGTGAATTGCAGCACCTTCCCTTCCACTGAAGGTCCTGTCCTCTTTGAAGCCAAATATTTTGGCTTGGAAATGGATCTGCACTTAGAGCTAAAGTCCAAAGTTTCCTAGAAAATTTTCCAATTCTGTTCTGCCAATGTGACTTACTCAAAAGTCTCCAGACCTTCCTGAGAGTGTCATCCCCAGTAGATGGTCCCAGCAAACATTTGGCAGGAGGAACAACAGGCTGGTATGAAGATGATTTTAGCCCCCATTTTGGTATGACGGTGTCCTTAGCAATAGATCCATGATCTTTCTAGATGCAATTGCTGGGGAAGATGTGAACCAAAATTGGCTTGCTTGATTTGGAAAGCTCAAGAAACCTTTTTCTTTTTTAAACTAGTTTATATACCTCTCGTTCATTCACATCTGGACGAGAACAAGAAATCCACCCATGCTGATTTGGAAAGGTCTCTGCAAAAGTTGTGTAATGCAGTGGAATAAACAACGTAAAGCAATGCGACGCACCGGATGCAGCCAAGGAAAAACGTTCTATCACCAACAGCCTGCAAGAGAGTCCAACATGAGAGCAGAGTTGGGGAAGTCTCTATGACCTAATTAATATGTTAAAAATAAATAGCTCTCCATTAATAATACATCGTTAAGGCTACAGTTTGGATGCCCTTGCGTGGCTAAGTTGTAAAATGTTTACCATTGGTGCTAATGGCCAAGAAAACACTTCTATCAATGAAATTGGGAGGGGGTGCTATTCCTTGGTTCCTTTTTCCTCCTACTCCTCAGATAGTGGTTACAGTCTCTGCAGGGAAACATTTGGCACAAAGAATTCTTGAAGTTTAGCATTGAGGAAATGTTGAAGCATATCAGTGTAAGCGGGAGCTGCTAGTCCAGAATAGCGGTTCCCGGTGCTTTCGCCAACCTGTCATAGTCTTCTCCTAGGTTCAGATGACACCTCCCAGAATTTGTATGCCAGTGGTGGTATCTGGAAATTATAGTCCCAACCCCTGTGCAGAATGCAAGTTTAGGGAAAGGAGATATATCGGATATATCAATTTCACATAAACTCCTACCAATCTGCATTTTAAAAAATCTGCATAGCATAGCTATTTCATGTGCACCTCACCCTAAAATGTAGATCTTTCGTAAACATCTTAACTTAAAATAGACTTTTTTCTATATACGTTGTTTGGGGGTTTTATGGTTCATTTTGAGCTAACAGCTGTATTACAAATGTCCTATGGGCGGAAAGTGGTGGCCATAGGAAACGTATCCCTGGCTAGAATGGACACAGCAACTCTAATTTATTTTACTCCAATCTAATCTCATCTGATCCATTTTAGGAGGATCATGGATTGCTATTTTTTTTATTTTCTGCAATAGAATGAACAAAAGGTGTGGTGGCATTTCAAAAGCCCCAAAATGTATTATTGCTAACCCAAATGGTGACTCCTTTAGCATTCCAGCAACTGACGTTGGCTCCTCTGTCTTCCAATAGTTTGGATTTTCTTTAATCCTTTAAATTTATTTAAATGTGAAGTTCCCCATGCTCAGAGTATTTATCTACATCTGACTCTATCTTCCTATAGACCTCTTAGCTAGCCACTAAGATGTTAAACTATGTTGTTTAACATCTCTTTCAGCCTTCAGTCTGGAAGGCAGGTTAATCTGCATTTCAAAATGGCTTTAGACTTGAACAGCCAAATAAACCATTATCTCCCACTGCCTGCCACCAACTACCAGTCTTGATGAAAACTTGGGAAGGAGCCATTTTTCCATTTACCCCAGCAGAACAGCACGGCTTTCAAACAGCATCTCCTTTTCAAGTCTCAGGAGTAAAATGCACTTTCGCAACGATGTTGAGTGAAAGTCCAAACTCCTGTCTGTTTAGAGCAGGGAAAGATTGTTCCCTCTCCAGATACTATTGAACTCCCTTCAAAGTTGGCCAGATTGTCAGGGGCCAATGGGAGTTTTAATTTGGAAACAGCTGGAGGGCCACTGGCCCAATTCTGAGTTAGGGCTTCAAGCCCTAGATCATACACTGAAGATTTTAGATAACACTTTGTATTTTATACTCTTCTTCTCAGCTATCCTTCACCAAGCACATCCACCCCACCAGGTATTTGGGGAGAAGGAATGAAAAGATGTTATTGACAGTTACACAAATTAGTAATTGTATATTTAGATATCTTCAAATGAACCCAGTGGAATTTCTTAACTACTTGGACAGGGTAGAGATTTGGAGTGTCTTGCAATTTCCCTTTCCTATCTGTTAGGGTATTTATCTGCCTGGCACTTTCTCATGACCCTACATCCATGGTGGAACATCCCTTTTGTAGCAAAAGTTCTCCAGTTTCAATCCTGGCATCTCCAGTGAAAAGATCTAGTGATAACAGCAGGAAAGAAGAAAAAGAGAAAGGAGCAGAAGACCGCTGAAAGCTATAGGTAAGAACAATGGTCAAAATAGACCTCAGATTTGGCTTAGAAGACAGTAATGTCACACCTCCAGGGTAATGGAGACAGGGACACGGTGCACGCTTTGCATGTAGAAGCAGAAGATGGGGAGAGTTCTGTTTGGGACTCCAGACTCTGCTGAGAGGAGCAGAATCTCTCTTTTCCTGTCATGTTCTAGATTAACTTAGGCAAAGCCAATCAGGGAGCATCTGCAGCTGTAAGTAGGTTCAGGGGAAGAAAAAGATGTGGCTAGAGTGGAGTGGAGTAGAGTGGAGTGAAGGGACGTGGCATTATCTTTGCTGTAGAAACAATGAGTGCCAAAACATCCATGCTAAATTCCCTCCATCACTTCTGTTGAGGAATATACCAGATAACATTACTAATATCAATAATCCGGAGCAGTTTCTCAACCTTGGCAACTTTAAGACATGTGGACTTCAATTCCCAGAATTCCCCAGCCAGCATGCTGGCTGGGGAATTCTGGGAGTTGAAGTCCACGTGTCTTAAAGCTGCCAAGGTTGAGAAACATCGATCCAGAGCATGGCCATGAAAGAGAGAAGAAATTTACATGGAGAATCCTGAAGGTTCTTCATTTAGTCTAAAGAATGAAGATTCCCTAACCCTGAATGCAAGGAGGACATATAAGACAGCTTAACTTCTCTTCTTCTGGCCTCCCATTCCAGAAATAAAACAAGTATTAAGGTGAAGTTGCACAAAGATTTGATGAACCAGTTGCAAAAGATGTCAGCCCAGCCTGGGCTACAGAATCTGGAATCAGTTTTGAGCTCCAAAGGGAGGTGGTGACTAGTAAACTGATGATGGTCTAAAGCTATTGATTTTGGGCTTCAGTTCCCTGCCTCCTCTGACTCCTTCACCCCAAATAAAGGCTCAAGCATCCACTCCTCTGACAGATTTAGATCTGAGATGGACAGATTTTAATAAATCCTCCGCATACTCCCCTTAATGCATTCCTTAATGGGTCATCTGCATGACTCTGGAGAGTACCAGGAGTGGTACTGTCTTAGCAGGCACTTTCTAAATTTTTATAATGAAGATATATATGTCCGCACAGACACACCCACCCAAAATCTTTTTCTAACACTAAAACATTTTTTTACTCAATCCTTGAATTTAATGGTCCAATTTGATAATTTTAAACTTCAGAGAGATAGAACACCCCTTTTTAAATGCTAGTGTATATTCAATTATTTATTACTTGCAAAGGTGGCAAAGAATTCTGCTTCTGGGGCCTGTTCTAATTATACTGATTAAGGCCCTAGAGGGGAGCCACAATTCCCCCCCCCCTTCCCAAGACCCCAAGATCACAGCACTGGAATCTGGTAGCAAAATGGGCAATTTTCAAAGGTAGGATATCAGGCTGTTCTTCACAGAATGTTCCTGCTCTTATTTGAACATTTCACTAAACTGGACCAATTGATTGATTGATTATGTGCCATCAAGTTGGTGTCAACTCTCAGCAACCACATAGATAGATTTTCTCCATAATGATCTGTCTCTAACCTGATCTTTCAGGTCTTCCAACGGTGCACCCATCGGAAGACCTTGCTGCTGATTGTCCTCTTCTTCTCTTTCCTTCCACCTTTCCCAGCATTAGAGCCTTCTTGAGAGAGCTGGGTCTTCATATAATGTGTCCAGAATAGGATAGTTTGAGCCTGGCCATCTGGACTGATTTGTTCAATGATCCTTTTGTTTGTTTTCTTGGTGGTCCATGGTATTCTCGGGAGCCTTCTCCAATACCTAAGTTCAACAGCATCAATATTCTTTCTATCCTGCTTCTTCAAAGTCCAACTGGTCCAATACTTTTCTCAAAAAAAAAAAAAAAAAAGAATTTTCTGATCCATTATCTCAGAGTGTTCTAACTTGATGAAGATGTTTCAGCAAAATAACCTTCCTATTTTGGCCACTTGTGAATCAAGTGGAGAATTTTGGCTACAACTTCTGACCCGCATATAGTATTCTTTAATATTACTTTAGTCTCATTGAAATAAGTACTTTGGCCTTTTGATGTTCCTTTCTTAACCATATCTTTCTTTAGCAATCAGTATGAACTAGCAACATAATTTCACTTAGGGTGGGAAGAGGCTTTGAGAAATATTCTTCTTTGAACTCTTGAAGAATTCTCCCCTCCATGGAGAATATTTGGCAAAAGCCTCCCACCAACAATTTTGCACAGGCCAATAGGATGAAAACATTTTCATTTGGAATGGTTATTTTTGTTCAGCCAGACCAGTCCTTACATGTGTACAAACTTAGTATCTGCATGATATGCTAGGCCCATGAACATATGCATAAGGACTAAACTGTGCTTCAGGATGCCAGCCTGTGGTCGTTCAGATGTATGTATATATTTATATATTAGATTTATATCTCCCCACCTTCTGTTCAGGAGCTCAAGGTAGCATACATAATGTTCCCTCCATCCTTCCCCCCCACAATAATAACCTTATGAATTAAGTTGGGCTAAGAGAGAGTAAGTGGCCCAAAATCACATAGGAGTTTTCATAGCTGAAGGTGGACTAGAACCTGGGTCTCCAGCTTCTAGTGCAACACCTTCACCATTGTACTGCTAAGCTTCCAGCCACCCTTACCTGAGGGAGGCTGGTGGTTATAGTTCAGCATTATCTGGAGGGCTACAGTTCCTCCCTGGTCTAATGGAAGTATGGAATAAGGGAACGAAAACTTGTTATTGTGCTGTTTTTACAACAATGTCTAAGCTGTTTTTCTTGATTCTCATGTTTCATGCATGCTTGCGTCTCGAGCTCTCAAGCACCCTTAAGACCAAGCTGCTCAAATTTGGTATCAAACTGCCAGATAATAGCAGCACTATTTCCAGCTATGTTTTGTTTGAAAGTGGGGGGGGTAAAAAGCAGGCATGTTAAACATTCAGTAGGTTTAAAAGTGAAGTCTCCTTAAAGTTGAACTCATGGACAGTTTCATGGAGACAGAAATAGTTCACCTTTCCATTCTTCTTGGAGGGGAGTTGCTTTTGGTCCTTCCAGTCTAGCCTACAGCTCTGGCATTTTCTGGTCCCCTTGCTTAGATTCAAGAAAAGCATGCCCCAAAATGCATAGATTGGGAGAAACACACTTGAAATAGGACTGCAAAAATCCAGCTGACCCCTCTCCTGCTATCTGATAGGCATCTGGTTTTTACAACCCAGGTTTGATAGCCCTAGACTGAAAATGGACACCAGTGTTTGGGAGGAGATTAAACAAAGCCTACCAAAGCAGCTGAAACAGGATGTCATCATTTGAAAAACCAAAAACTGAGTAGACTCAGACTTTGCAGATTGGCCTGTTCCCGTGAACCCTTCGTGAATAGTTTTACCCAACCTTGACCCTGGAAATAATTTGGAGTGAATTACCCAAGGGGTTCTTGGAAAAGCTCTTTTTGAAATCTCTTCCAGCTTAGGAACGATGGACCTTCCCAATCAGCAAACCAGTCTTCTGATTCTACAAACTCCTTTTTTTTTTTTTTTAAGTCTTTCTTTTTGTACTGGTCTTCTTCTCCTGCAAAGTTAGCCCCAGATGTGACTTCCCTTCCTCTTCCTCTTCCTCTTCCTCTTCCCCTTCCCCTTCCCCTTCCCCTTCCCCTTCCCCTTCCCCTACCTCTTCCTCCTCCTCATTTCCTTTTCCTTTGGTTCTTTCCTTAAACAACACACACACACATCCCATCTTGCTATTTCAATTATTTAATTTGTGCGAGCGCATCCACATGAGCTTCCTGCACAGCCAAATGCCTTAAATACAAATCATCTCCAAATCATTCCGCACAGGACCTGGCTGCCCTCACCCAAGCGCTGGGGCAGCCGCGTAATGAGCTCTGCAGAGAGTTTGTTCCGATCTTACACACCACTGGTAGGAGAATGAGAGGGGGAGGGAATGGGAGAGGGAGAGAAAGAACAGAGGGAATGGAGTGAACGTTTCTCTCTCTGATTGCAAAAAAAAAAAGGGGGGGTTAAGACTCTCCTTTTTCTTCTTTTCTCCCCTAGCTCACTGGCTGGGAAAATGATGCCTGTTTTTAATCAGCAATTTTCCACCATTGGAACAGGCCCATAGACAGCCTCCTCCCCACCCAAGAGGTGAAAGTCTATGTATTGACTCCTAGCATTCTGGGTTTGATAACCTCTCCTCTGCCCTCTTTGCTTTCTAGGGAATGCATAGATCTTGGATCAATCCATTCCCCAGTTATTCCCTTGGATCAGACCCAAGGCCTGCTTACTCCCACATCCCGTTTCCCACAGCAGCTGGTGGGTATCAGTGAGGAGTCCTCAAGGAGGACGCAAGCACACAGTCAAAAGCAGGCGACGTCTACAAGAGAAAGGAACTCCCCCCAGAAGGAAAGAAATCTATACTTAGGAATCTCTCTTATGGAGCAGGAGTAGGGATCACAGGACTTGCCCAAGAATGCTGGAAATAATGATAATTGTGAGGAGAGTTTGCACGGGCAAAATTGCTCCCATTATAGCAGCACCAGAGAACAGTACAATTTACAGCGTTGGTTGAGTCCTGCAAGGTGCAGCTGGAAAGTAGCATCCAGCTATGTTAAGGAAAATTCACATTCTGGTGTGTGTGTGTGTGTGTGTGTGTGAGAGAGAGAGAGAGAGAGAGAGAGAGAGAATGGGTGAGTGATTTCTACAGTGGCTTGACTACACCCAACTGTAAGTAGACAGGACACAGTAATAGGGTTGGCCTGTTGCACATGTGTTCCACAGACCATATAAGTAAGGAGTGGGTTGCAATAGCCTCTATGCTGACTGAAGGGAAGAAACATAAATTAATAAGGGGCCCAACCACACCCTTCACTCCCACTCCTAATTCTGACCTTAGGTAACAGCAACCAAGCCACCCTTTCTCTGAAGGGTCAGCCCTTTTAAGACCAGAGGACCACTATTTTTAAAGATGTTTTGGCCTTCAGAAGCCACAGAACACATAGCCATGATGCCGTGACTTTACTGAAGGAGGCAAGGTGAACATTTTCAATCTTTTGGGGTAGAAGGAGTTGAAACTTGTTTTCGGCAGTCAGAGAACAGAGATGTCCACAGGAGGGGGTAAAAAAAGGTAAGATGGTGGCCAGGATAGAGCTCTGCCTATTTTTTATTTGCAATGCACATAATTCCCTGATATGGTTATTGTTGTTATCATCATCATCATCATCATCATCATCATCATCATCATCATCATCATCATCATCATCATTCATTAGACTTATATAGCTGCCAAATCAGAATGACTCAGTACAGTTAAAAGTAAAAAGAACATTTAGCATATATTTAACACAACAAGAGTATTTGTTAAATCACCCCACCCCCAAATTGCACCATCAATTTTTGTGTTTTATCATCCAATTTCCATAGTATATTGCAGTATTTCCCAGCCTTGGCAACTCTCTGCAGCTCTTGTAACTAAAGAGCAAGAGGTAAATTTATAATTGAACCTATAACTGATGTGAAGAAGATTGGAAGCCATTTCTTTGTATTCTTTTTTATTTCTTTCCCATTTTTCTTTTCCTTTTCCCCCCTTTCTTGCACGTTCAGCTTTCTCTTTGATTTCTTTCTTTTTCTTTTTCTTACCTCATATTAGCTTGTATTAGTTTTTAACTTCCTTTTTAAAAATGTTTAAATAATTTTTTCAAAAAATTTTATTAAAGGTTTTACAAAGAACATAAAAACTAATACTAAAACCATTGGGGGGGAGATGGGCGGGGACAAATTTAATAAATAAATAAATATAAATAAATAAATAAAATACAAACGAATAAAAAGAACAAAGAAAGAAAAGAAGAAGAAAGAACTAAGAAAAGGTGTAAAAAGAGATAAAAGAAAAATTATATTTTTTAAAAAAGGCTCTCTGCAGTTCTGAGATTAGTAGTTCAGGGCCTTGTAGAATGACCCATCCATCCACACGCAAATGCCAATCTCAGACACTTACTCAATCTCCATATTCCTGAGTTTAGTGCCATCTAGAAGTATGGAACTCCAATTCCCATCACCCAGAGGCAGCATGAGCTGATACCGACATCATGACACCCCAGCATGGCCAATAGATTATAGGCTGTAGCTTCTGGGCTGAATCCCAAATCTAGAAACAATTTTTAAGTGGATCCTCCAAAGATAGACCCTCCTTTATTCATCAAGGTTTCCTTCTGACAGTTTCAGGTATTCAGCGGAGCCCCAAAGCACTGAGGTTAGAGTCCCAGCCATGGAGAAGTGTGCACTCAAACGCCATGCATGAGAAACAACAGAGGACCCATCTCTCCTTGCTGCCTTCAGAGGGACTACAGAATTTTTTAATCTATATAATTTTAATTGAAATTTTTTAGATAAAAGTTAAAGAAAAAAGATAAAAGTAAAAGTGAAGAAAGCAATACAGCTAAAGAAAGAAAAAAAGAAATAGATAATTAAAGAAGAAACTTCCGATCTTCTTCACAGCGGTTACAAATAAAGTTATTACCCCTCCTCCTTCATTCAACTTATATTACAGAGACCCCTACTGTCCCATATTCAACTCTTTTTCAATCAGCAAATCCACAAATCACCATTTCACTTTTTTCAAAGGGACGGTAGACTAAGAAGAAGGACCTTGACCAAGATATGTAGGAGGGGTTGAACCATTCTAAAAGTCCAGAACCTCCAGATAACATTCAGAAGGAGCTCAAGCAGACGTCTCCCTGATTCACGGGAGTATAAGAAGGAAGAGGAAGTACAGCACAATCAGACTTGCAAGATTCTGTTATTATAGCCAATTTTAATCAAAGTAGTTTTAGCCTTCCTGTGGAGTTGGTTTCATGATCTGGTCTACCTAGTGGAGCTGACAGGGACTGTCAGCAGGAGCCATCAGAATAGTTTAAGTACAAAATGAATTGTTTTAATATTTAATTGGTTTTTAATCAGCACTGGAATCCCCAGGGAGGTTTGGTACGGGTGGAAGACTAGTGCATCCTCTACCTGATTGACCAAAAACAGCCAATCCAAGCCTACCCACTCAATGGGCCTTAATACGTTACCTGCCTCTCAAAATCCAGACAGTAAAATAATATCTCTTTGTCACAGCAAACATGCCTTAGTGGAATGTGACAATCAGGCTTGCAGCATCACATCTGGGTAGCTGATTCAGATAAAGATGTGAACGTTATTGCTGTAGGGGCTGATGGCTTCCCATTAGCTGATTCATAGATTCTTCATGTCAACCCTATGAGGTAGGCCCAGTCAAGAAACTGACACAGCAGGGATTCCAGCAAGGCTGTTTTATTGTTGTTGAGTGTAGTAATGGAATCTTGAAAGCCTGTCCAAGCTTCTCTCTGTCCCATCTTATACTAAACAAAATCAAAGGAAGTTATTTTCAGTCTCTTTCTCTTGTTTGCGTCCATCTTGGGACTGTGTAATCACTTCTCCAAGTCCCTCTTTAATTACTCCTTCCTTCTTTCCTTCCTTCCTTCCTTCCTTCCTTCCTTCCTTCCTTCCTTCCTTCCTTCCTTCCTTCCTTCCTTCCTTCCATCTATCCTCCCTACCCCTTAACAGCTCTTTTATACCTTCCCCAAGGCCATCTCTAAATTCCCTTACAATTGATCATCCTGGACAACTTATTTGTTCTGCCACAACTCTTCCTGTATTTAAGTCCTCTTGAAGTTTTCTGTTAGTCATTTTTCTTTCTCTGTTCTCTCTTCTAATCTGCTTCCTCCACTTCTCCATCTCTCCACTTTCTGTTCACTCAATTTGTCTTCCCACAACATGTCTCCTTATCAATTGACTAGCTATTTCTCTACTCCCTCTCCATGCTTCTGGACCTTTAGGTTCCTTCCCTCTGGACCTTACAGAACCCTAACATTGCATGTGATTGGAAAGTTCTTTTCTCTAAACCTTTGGACCCTCTTCCATACAGAAACCTAAATCTGGAAAGTATTAGGAAAGTCACTCAGTGTAAAATCCAGGTAATGCAGGAAATCTGTAATTTTACCTGATATACAGGAGCTTGTGTGCAGTTTTTGATCTGAGAATTACAGTCCAGAACTCAAAGAAGTGTGTGATCCAAAGGATTTGTGTTCCAACCTAGGCATTATTGTGGGAAGAGTGAATTCAGATGATTTGCTGAAAAAATACAAAATTCTTTCCCACTTTTGAAGTGGCACAATGTATCTTGCTTGCATTAATGACACTATTTTTTTCTGCAGCTAGGCAGTTGTTGGACACAATAAGGCAACAGTTGAACTAATGGCTACAGAGGGGTACGTAAGTTAGGAGGTGAATTTTAGTTGGAATCGTATGTATGAGTCTATGGGTATGATTTTTTAAGCATTCCAAATAAGAAAAAGGCATGGACGTTTCCATATAATCACCAAAGATTGGATTCACCTCCAAGAAGACTTAATAATGTGGGCAATACATTTTTTGTACCTTGGGATTACACTTAAAAAAAAAAAAACTATGTGTTCTGGGGGGGCTATAGAAAGTATGCGGGCAATATTTATTTATTTATTTATTTAATTAATTAATTAAATTTATCCCCACCCATCTCCCCGCTAATGGGGGACTTTGGGCTGCTTACAACTCATTAAAACAACAAATAAAAATACAATTACATAAAACCTAAAAGCTATATAAAATATGATGATGTTATCGGAGGACTCGGACTGAAATGGTTTGGGTAGTTTGGGATACTGTTTTAAGGCAAATAAGTGAATTAAGCATGAAATATCGCATAGCCAAAAAAGTAGGGATTGGCCATGAAACTTTGCTGGAATGATCCTCGGGGCTCCAGAGGTTGCAAATATGAGGATATGGGATATTCCACTCCTTTAAAATTATTCATAACTCCAAGACAGCAAGCAGGCTTTTGCCCAGACCGTTTATCTAGTCCACCTGCATCAAATTGACAACTTCCAGAGAAGGTTGAGGTTGAGGTTAGAATTCCAAGATAGAATGACTCCTGTTCCATAATCTGCATCAAGATGGCAACTTCCAGAGAAGGTTGAGGTTGAAATTCTTAGAATTCCAGGATAGAATGCATCCCGTTCCATCATCTGCTATCTGATGCCATCATGTGTCATCAACAACTATTGCCTATTAACTGGAGACGTAGAACAGTTTTTCCGACTTGTAGTCATCCTGAATATTTTGTCTGATCACTTTCATCAGCTACCCATGGTCAGAAGGGTGGGAATTGTAACTCCACATCATGTGGAGGATGCCAGGCTGCTCTCCAGGTGGCATGGGATCTACTACTGAGGTATGGTATTTCCCCCAAATAAAATTGTGGGTCAATTTAATCCTTGAGGGAAATGGGATTGGTGTTGCTGTGCAGCTTTACCAGTATAGATGAGGTCCACCCAGTCTGCTAATATGAGGCTGGATACACCTGGAGAAATTTTCAGAAAAAACATCTGAAAAGTAAGCAGACTTGAGTAGGATCTCTGTTTGTTACACTTCCCTGTAGAAAATACCCCCCTCCCTGCTTTTAAGTTCATTTTATCTGATGATCATCAGGAGTTCCACAGGCTCTTCAGCATTGTCTATGTGTACAATCTGTTTTTTTTAAGTCTAAAATAGTGACCAGCACCATATTGTGTAGCCATTACTGGATATTTCTATATCCTACCTTGTGTGTATACATATTAATGTACACAGATATTGCACTTGGGGTGATGAAAATCTTTTATAAGGCGGCTGACAATTCCTATCCTTTCATCTGTGGGCAATGCAAATTGGGTGGGGCAATCAGAGGTGGACGTCCACCTTCCTATTCTAGGTGGCCCATCAGTGCAGGAGAGCAAAAAGACCCTCCTGGGTTGGGTTCGACCAATAGGCCAGGCTAGACTAAAACAAAATTCGACATCTTGCAGTTTGGCATACTGTGGGAAACCAACCATTGCTACAGTGCATTGTATGAATCAGGCTATCCTGTTAACTCCAAATATGATTTATTTGTTTACTCATCACATATTATGTGAACCCAACAATTGTGACTTGTTAATTTGGGTTTAGGATGTAGTGTGTTGTGTAAGCCAAGCATGGTATTATGGTGTTTCCAGTGATTATAGCAGAGGAGATCAGGAAATGGAGATGATTAGATAGATAGATAGATAGATAGATAGATAGATAGATAGATAGATAGATAGATAGATAGATAGATAGATAGATAGATAGGGCAGGCAGGCAGGCAGGCAGGCAGGCAGGCAGGCAGGCAGACAGATACAGAGATATATATATAGAGAGAGACTGAGATAGAGATAGATAGAAATAGGTTAGATAGGATAGATAGATAAATATAAAATATAGATAAAATAGATTAGATAGATATAAGATAAGATAAAAGATTAGATAGAAATAGAAGATATAGAATGGATGGATGGATGGATGGACGGACGGACAGACAGACAGATAGAATAGATATAATACTAAGATAAAATATAAAAGAGATTAGATAGATAGAAATGGTACATAGATAAGTAGAGATGATAGAGGATGGATGGATGGATGGATGGATGGATGGATGGATGGATGGATGGATGGATGGATGAAAGGACTTAAAACAGAGAAAGAAAGAGAGAAAGAGCTGAAATCTGCTCTCCGCCTCTAAAATCAGACAATAGGTGAATAAATCATCCTAACTGTGCCTCTGGATCTTGATTGTTGCCAATTCCATATATGCGGATTAATCTGCTATACTACTATTGAAGAATAACTATGTGCGTGTGAACTCTTTTTGAATCATGGCAAAATCAAAAGCCTCATCTAGGGGCATACAATAAATCCTCAATGGATTTCTGTTGGAATTTATGATCTATCAAAATGGATTCCATCACAGAACGGGCAGCAGCACTTAATGAAATCTCGTGTGTGTGTGTGTGTGTGTGTGTGTGTGTGTGTGTGAAAAGTCCAATTTGTCTGGGACAGGTGCATGCACGAAAGGCATGCTCTTTGCATATAGATATGAAAAGGAAAGGAAAAGTTACTTTGGGGCAAAAAGAGAGAGATTTATAATGGGGAACTTTGCAATTGAAAGGAAATGGGTAAATGTATGTATCAAGAACAGCCTTGTGGATACTGGCGATTCTCAGGCAATTTGCATCAGAACAATGTACATTTAGGGAAAATCATCTGCTTATGTTCTGCATGTTAGAGGAGTGAAAATGCCTGCTGATTTTTTAATGTTCATTTTTACAGAATTTAACCCAATGCCCAAAAAATAATTTGCGGGGCTGGAATTGGGCCCCCCTAATGCAGGTTATATTCATACTACTTATTCATATTCATATTCCTCTATATATATATATATATATATATATATATATATATATATATAATATTCGGACAGCTCTATGCAACTTTTGCTCTGTCTCATGGCCAAGTCACAGTTCTAGCCCGGCTCCTTCCCAGATCGTCCTCCTTCATCGCCGAGGCCCGAAGGAATCCCCCTCCAATCTCAAGCCAGGGGGGCCTGCCTGTTCTCGAGCCACCAGTGACAGAGAGGAAGAATCTTAATTCCATTCATTTCCATTAGCTAATCTGAGAATATCACAACCTGCCCAGGATCCATTTCTGCTTGTGGCTTCCCAACGGCTGCATAACTTTGCTCTTTCGGTAATCTTCGGAACGTCATAAATAACTCCTGGTGTCCCCTACAGCGAGCCGAGCTGTGTGGAGTTATTTTTACAGCCTCGCTGCTAGGAAAGGGAGCCAAGGAGAGAGGATTTCTTTGCAACAAGGAAATCACTGCCAGCAAAATAGTAGTAGTTCCAGGATGACTTTCCTATCAGCACCATCTACCGGTCACTGAGGACCAAGGCATGGTTTTTCTCCCTCCAGCTCTTCTCCAGCCACTCTTTGCATCCGAAGCAGGGAGCTGCAGTTCACAAAAGCTCATGCCTTTTCATACCATTTGTTAGTCAGAAAAGGTGCTACTAGAATCCTTCTCATGTTTTGCCACCACAGAGTAACACCGTTAGGTCCTACCCTTGTTCCTCTCTGCAGCCTTGAATAGGTAGCCGAAATATGTGGCAGAAGAATCCTCCCAGATACAGAAGCAGGGACTGTACAAAGAAGGCTCCTGTAGACATGTAGGAACAGGAGTGTTGCAATTCCTTCGTGGCTTAGTATGGATTGGAACTGAGCATTCAAGTCCAAGTCTAGGAGCATCTCAGTGACCAGCATTGAATGGCAGCAGCTGGGGACATGGAACAGTGAAAGAGCACCTGCAATGGTACCATCAGATTAGAGGTAACATCTAATCACATGATGACATTCTGGATGGGATAGGCTAGAATACAGTTAAATTCCTGTTTACCCCTTAAGCAAAGAAGAGGATAATGCCCAGCCTATGAAAAACTTTGGATAAGAAAAAGAAGACCAGATAGTAAAATTTTAATCACCTCACAGGATATGTTTTAAGCTGCAATGCAACTTTTCCCAACCGCTGATAGGTTTTTTGCTTTAAACTATTGACATGCTAGAGTTATACTTTGCTTAACATAGCATAGAACATTATGCATAGAATTCCCTTTCTTGATTATCCATACAACTATAACTCTATGAAATAGGGTGGGTTGAGAGAGAATGAGTGTCTCAAAAGCCCCCTTTGAGCTTTCATGGACCATGGATGAGGGTGACCTTGAGCCTTAGGACTATAGTCCTAAGTACAATATTTCAACCATGAGACATTAGATTATCCTCTAGACTAATATCAAAAGGCTGGGAACATTAGGTTTTGTAATCCCTATTGGAACATCCAATGTTCCTACTGGAACATCCAAAAGATGGACCAAAGGGGCAATGCTTGGGTGGGAGTCAAGCTTCACTGAAGCCAAGGTTAGCTCCTTTTGAGTAGAAATGCTGAAGTTTGCATTGTTGACAACACAAACCTGGTGTTTGAAACATCCAGCTGAATGCATCTACTGTATTTTGCATGCTGTCACAGAAAAACATTCATTGTTTTCATAGGCATGCGCTTAAACCCAGAAGACAGTGGCACATGGGGGAAGGTTTCTCAAGATAGTTGTTGGACTACATCAGATGCAACCAAGGTCAAACTGGAAGCCAGATTTTTCTTCCTGCTCAAATGAAAAGCAACCACAACCAACTGATGAATGGAGAAAAGAAATCCAGAATCCATAGCTGGGTGCTTCCACTGAATTCTGGAGAACTCAAAATGTGCACACTCTTTTGTGTCATTTGGAATTACCTTAAGAACAGTATCGCCCAGCTATGGATCAAGTCTATGCAGATTAGTTTGTGATTGTTGACAATGTGGTCATGGGTTCTCAACCCATTGACTTTTTGATTATTTCTCTGAGACAATGTCATCCACAATGAATTATTGTAGCAATCAAGCCTGCTGGATGTATTTATTTCAGAATAAATCTTGTAAAGAACAATGCTATTCACATCTACTCAAAGCGAGTCCTTTTGAATTCAGTGCAATTCTCATATAACTGGTTCACAAAAGCTAGTTAATCAATTTTGTACACATACAAAATATGTCAGATGATGATGATGATGATGATGATGATGATGATGATGATGATGATGATGATTGGAGTGCATTGCCTGATCATAGAATCAGGGAGCTCCCTAGATATGTAAATAATCAAATTAAGTAACTTCTTCCAGAGGAAGAAGTTACTTAACCTCACAGTCCTTCCGAAATATGATTTCTCTTTTTGAAAGCCAAACTAATGGATCATCTCTTGGCCCTGCTTCGCTCCTATACATCTGAACCAAGGTAATTATGACTGGTATATGTTATTTATGATGGGCTGAGGACTTTGCAGGGAAGGTCAAAATAGTCAAGGCCACAATTATGCAATCAAAGCGCTGCCTCTTTTACATGAATTACACAAGCGGAATGTATGTAAAAAAGGGATGGGTGTTTGATCCCTTTGTTGTGTCTGCTTTCTTGACTTTTTGACCTCATCTCCCCCAGATACCCCTGACTGGGGGCCAAAAATGACTAGTGCTAAGCACAAAAGCACTTTAATAAGATTCCTAGGAGACTTTAAATTGCTTTGTGTCTTGGTTTTCCCTAATTCCCCCTAAATACCATGCATGCATGCATGCATGCATGCCTGCATACATACATACATACATACATACAACAGCAGGCCAACAGAAGTATGAGGCTATTTATCTTTTTTGCTTCTGCCAGTAATGTTATTGGATGTAGCCCTATTTAAGCAGAAGAATTCACCCCAAATTAGCCCACAGTTGTGATAAGAAGCTGGTTTGAAATGTAGACAAGATCATGGGAAATAGGGAGAGGGGATTGTGCCCATATATGACCCTCCCCTCACTTCTAGGGTTCTTAAAAGCTTATTATGGGTATGCTTACTTTCAAACTGGGAAACCTAAAATAGAAAGAAAGAAAGAAAGAAAGAAAGAAAGAAAGAAAGAAAGAAAGAAAGAAAGAAAGAAAGAAAGAAAGAAAGAAAGAAAATATACCCCAGGACAGATGTTTTATTAACACCCCAGCACAGCAGGAGGTGTATTTCAACAGACTTTCCACCAGTGATTAAAGCTACATGCCTCCAGCATGCCCCAAACGCCTCTTAGTTTGACTCTGAGTATGCAACAAACATTGGCAGGAGAGCAAAGGGGGCAGGCCACAGAGGGAGGGCCAAACTAGTGGTCTGAAGGCTTTGGGCTCCAAACTTTGGATATGTTAGGAATTTGCAGCTTCGACAATGCATCTGCATTATGTGCTGGAAAAACATACCCCTACAACCTAGTAAAAATCATCTGATGTCCCTGTACTGGTTATAGAGAGAGAGAAAAAAATAAGACCTAAATATTAAAGGATCTATGTGAACGTTTCCACCAAATTCAGTGCCATGAAAGAATATCAGTTAAAGCCGAGTCTTAGAAACGTATGTGCTGTGCTTGTATGGCAAGATGCCACCTGGAATCTAGGTAGACTTTCCTTGGTCTGATGCTGCTCGGCGGTGTTGAACTATGATTCGGGTTGTCCTTGGTCAGCCTGCTTGAGGAAGACCATTCTATATGCCCTGACGCAGGACACTTTTCAGACACTCTAAAGAGTTGAAGTTCTGGAGGCCAGTTTGGAAAGAAGAAATTACATATGGCAATTTGTGACTTCCTCCCATTCCATTGTTCAAAAGCTCTCTGGCCTAACAGCTGGATCTGAATTTAACACCAGTAAGATCTTCTTTTACTACAGTTAAATGCAGCTGCCTATAAGGGATACAGGTGAGTCTACTTCCTTCTCCCCATCATTTGCTACTATATTGTCTAATAGTAGGGCCGGTTCTAGAAACTACTACTTTAATAGAGCTATTTTCCCCCAGGAAACACAATCCGTTTCTCTGATTAGACACCTAGATGACCTAAGCCAAAGGTACCACAAAACATGAAGGTAAGCAAGGGGCATGTAAACTGATAAGCAGTGTTTTGAAAAAGAACATGGAAAATGTCGATGAAGACGGAACATATCATTTGAGCTCAGCTCTGAATATAACAAACAAGTGGTAAAGTTTACACAACTAGCCATGCCCAAAATGAGTGTGATTTAGGACAGAGTTGTACTCTCTGAAGCTCCAGAACTGCATGCAACTCCACCAAACAGTGATGTCCAAAATCAACCAGATGGTCAATAAAAGTTAGCAATGCAAACCCTACTCCCTTTTGTACAAATACTGTACACACATTCAAAATGGGTGGGGCTTGCATCACAACCCTCTATCTGCCATCTTGCTGGGTTTGACCCACCCACTCCCCATGGAGACCACTGCTCCAAAGCTTGGGTGTGGCCCCCCAGAGATCTCCAAAAGAGATTTCCAAATAGTAATTGTTAATGCAACAGGAGGAGGAAAATATTAATTCCACAACTGGATTGTATTTATATTAACTACATTTAATTTAAATAAATTGAAGGGTCCATGAAATGAAAGGAATTTTAATTTTTGTTGGGCTCGACCTTCTACTTCTTTGAGAGCCACTCAGAAGCCAAGTTAATGGGGAGTTATGCACTCCATTGTAGGAAAACTTTGCTATGTAGTTTCCCTGATAATCTTTGTTTCTATTGTTGTAGAACCAAGTATAATATGTAATGTGGGGTCATCATAAAGCCATGAAACTGGAATCTCAGTTGCCCTTATGAAACAGGCCCTCTCAGCAAGCCAACATTGGTAATGCAAGCCCCATCCCCTCAATCCTTACTCCATGGGTTGCCATGCTCCATTTGCCATCTTGCTGATTTTGACAGCCCCCCTGGACTTTCGCCTAGTAAGGTAAATACATGGCAATTTACAGCCCCATACACTTGTCCTTCATTAGCAAAATTTAGAACGTTTGTATTTATGAAAAGCTCTGGAAAGCTGCAAAAAAGGTGATAATGCTGGAAAGATGCCTCTGCACCAGATTCTAAGGCAGGGTTTCTCCACCCTGGCAACTTGAAGACGTGTGAACTTCAACTCCCAGAATTCCCCAGCCAGAATATTCTGGCCAGGGTATTCTGGGAGTTGAAGTCCACACGTCTTCAAGTTGCCAAAGTTGAGAAATCCTGTTCTAAAGGTTGGCTTAACAAAATCTGTAAACTCTTAGCACTGGAGGTGATTCTCCATTGATGGAAAAGAAAAACTGGACAATAAGATTCCACCCGATCAAGGTTCAAAGTTGTTCTTAAAAACTGAATTGCAGGATTTTTTATGAAGATAACTATTGCACCTGTATTGTAGAAAAGTAGAAGAGTTGTATTCTTTTTTTTTTTACTTTCTCTACCCCCTTCTCCCCTGCCTGTTTCTTATTCTCTTCACATTTATGTTAGATTGTTGTTTGGATTGTCTTCACAAGTGGGCCTCTTTGCAGACCACAAACCAGTGGCAAAGTTGGAGGATTTTGACTCAGCCTTACTTTTAAGAAATATATCAGACTGAGTATCCTTACTGCAATGTCAGCATGATTAAGAAAGGAAAAGAAATAAGAATATGCCACCTTGTGATTACATGACCTTAATAGAGTAACACTTGGGCTCAGTGTGGATGGACCCTGGAAAACTCTCCAGTGTCCTGTGTGTTCTGTGTCCATGCTATTAAATATGAATTATTTGTCCCGTCAAGAGAATATGAACCTAGCTGCCAAAGCAGCATCTCCATTCACCTGAAGTCTGACAAGACTAGAAGTCCCTGTGGTGGGAGAGCTTCCTTTAAACTCTCCATATCTGCGGGCAAGAGGTTAATTGGAAAGCAGGTAATAAGGAATCATTAAATCTGCCTGCCGAATGTTAGCATAACAAGGGCAAGTGAGGAAGGTTACAGCTTGTTTGCCCCATGCCTTCAATTAACCTCTCCATGTTTTCAGGATGCTCAACCCCTCCCTGAGATGGTTTCTGGTGCCTCTCCAGGTTTGCTAATTAGAAGGACACAGAAGCTTTTGCAAACAAGGCCCACCTTTTTCAGCACCACTCTGTGATACCAGGTCTACAAAAGTATTTAGACTTCAAATCCCTCAGGCTACCAGTTGCCAGGGAATAACCATGGGAAAAGTCTACTTTTCTACTGCTCTGGTATCTTCCTTGTGGGCTTCCTAGAGGCATGTGGTTGGCAACAGGATGGTGGGCAAGAGCAGATGCTTTAAGGCTTCTTGTTAGGGGATCAACTGTGATCTGAAGAAAAGCAATACAGTATCGCCTTCCTCCAACAGCCTCGGGGATGGGGGAGAGAGAAATGTAGTGGCAACTTTTGGAGAGGCAAATTTAAGGTTTTGCAGAAACATTTGCAAGCCTGGTGCCAGAGGTTTTCCACCTGTGGTCTACAAGATCTTACCAGTCCTATGACTTTAAAAAATGGATGAACTGATGAGATGTATTCAATTAATCTGCCAAATATTATGTCTAAAACAAGGAGTGTTGTGTGAGGGAAGAAATTCCATTAAAATCTGGATTTCAACACAAAGCCCTCTGAATAAGGGGACCCATGATTGTTCAACAGTTTCCCAATCACATGTTTTACTTGTGACTTGCCAACCACTATTGGATATGCTCAGCTGCACAGAGAACTTTCTGTCTTTTGCAAATAACAGCTCCATTCACTAGGTTTTCATTAAGCCAGTCACCCCTAATCTGCATGACCAACTGTTGCCTGTAACTGTTCTTGATTTGCAAACAAGACCTATTTATTGATCCTTAGCACTCTCCCAGCTACTTTTTGTCATAACAGGAAGAGGGGGAGGAACACACTCTCTTGGGGCCTGTTCAGTAAGGCCTTATTATTTGACTTCTCATAGGCTAAATATGATTGGCTTCTTTCCTAATTCTTTGAGTAAAACTTTGATGGCTTTGCCTTATACCAAAAGACATCATTTGTCCAACTGTCCCAGGACTGTCCACTGTGATGAGTAATTATCCAGATCCTCTCCATCACCAGCTATTTGGATATGGCAGAGATAGAATATTCATTTATTCTGAATTATGTTTTATCCTGATACACATACAGTATGCCACAATGAGCATCAAAACTTCTCTCCAAATTCTTCAGAGGAATATTCCTTAACTCTAGACCTGCTTTAAAGGTTTTGCTCTAAGTGGCAATCGTAAGGAATATTCATGCAAAATGTTCATCCCCATTACCCATCCCTCTTCCTCTTTCTCCACTGTTTTGCTCCATTGAGAATCTCAAAGTCACTGTAAAACCTGATTGTGTGCGAATTTAGCAGCATATTTAGAGGGAGATAATGCCATGGATAGCCAAGAAAACAAACAAATGGATCATTGAACAAATCAATCTTGAGTTCTTACTTGAGGGACAAATGACCAGGCTCAAATGATCATGCTTTGGACACATTATGTGAAAACCTAGCTCTCTGGAGAAGTCTATAATGCTGAGAAAAGAGGAAGACATGAGAAAAGGATGACCAGCAGCAGATGGATGGACTCAATTACAGTGATGATGGGTGCATTGTTGCAAAACCTGAAGGACCAGGGAGAGAAGAATCCTCGTGGAGATTCTATCTATGTAGTTGTTAAGAGTCAACATCAACCTGATGGCACGTAATCAATCAATCAATCAATCAATCAATCAATCAATCACAAATGTGATGCCTAATATCTAGAATGGTGTCTGCAGAAATGGAAGGATATGTCTACAGGAATGGAAAAGACAAATAAGAGGATTCTGTAGTGCTCTCTTCCAATTTCCAAATAACATTTGCAAACTTCAGTGTGATAAGTTTATGGTTTGCATTTAGCCTTTACAAAAATATCTCCCTAGATCCATACTGGTGAACACACAGAAACAGAGAGCTCTTCTGAACTTAGCTCATTCTTCCCTTCTCCTACCACATAAGCTGCTGCTTCTGGAAACTGAACTTTGGGAGCAGCTGATCTCTAGTTCATGTACATCTTACGGCTCAGTCCAGTAGACTGGAATTTTTTGGTTGTGTTGCTGTAACAGCCCATCCTTGTTGCTAACTGGCTATGTCCAGACCATGGACACTCATTTAATCTCCTTCTCTCTCTCTACCTCTAAAACCATAACTCAGGCTGCATTTTACTGAATGTCTTACCTAACAGTCACACTCATCTCTTTTTCCACTTTATAGTGCTTACTTTCTGCCTTCGTGCTTCATCAGCAACAGACTTTTCAAGTCAAGAATGACAGCCAGACAAATGTTATTGGTCTCAGATAACATGTCCATGTCTTTAGCATTTGAATATGCTTTCTACTTTCTCCTTTGATCCAGATTTTATCTATCAGCTTTTTAAACTCTAACTCTGGTTTTAACTGGATTTTTTCTTACAGGATCAGCCATGTAGGATAGTGATGCTTCTCTCGGGAAAGGTCCCAGAACTTCCTCTGCCTCCACTACATCCCCTTGAAATTTGGACAATCAAAATGATTTGGCCTCTCCTAATGAACCGATTCTCATTAGGAAGGAAGAATAATCCATTTCTATGAGTGCTGAAATGAAGCAAGGATATTATGAAATTTGAAATGAGAAGAACAGGATTTTATGAAAGTATTCGCTTGCATGGATATGATCAAAGTATGCTGGGAGATGTAAACATTAAGGACTAGGAAAAATTGTATTTAGCTTATATTTGAATGTGATTATATCTAAATTTGCATTTTCAAACCATTGCATGAATTTAAACTCTTTTTTTTTTCATAATCTGCATTTCTCTGAACTTGTCAAAGCACCATGCCAATTCCCGTAACAGTGTGTGAAAATAATGTACCCAAATACATTATGTCAGGAAAAATGGCTTGTAAAACCCACATATATCAGGTCAGATGGCAAATGAAAGAAGCATGCAGTTTTGTGTGAACTTTTTAAAAATTTCTAACTAGTACAGGAATGGAAGAAACCAAACTTACTGATGGAAAAAGGAGAAACTAAGAGAAACTAAAATGGAAAGATCACCCATCTTAAGGGTCACACACATAAAAAACCTTCATAATCTCTATGCACCTGGTTGCCAATTGGACCATGATACATTTAGTGCAAAGATCTGAAAGCATTTCTGAAGCATGTTTAGTTGAACAGATTTAGGGATAGTTGGAAAGGTGAAACAACCCAGAAACCTGATCTAACCGAAGACTTCCAGACATACTATTCCTGTTTACAAAAGCAGACCGCCTGTATCTTTCCGACTCACCTGAACATCAGCTCAGATACCAATTTTTTATTTTTCTACAGACATCTCTTGATTTCTTATTTATAAGATTTGCACTGCATACTTTAAAGTAAATCTTAGAGTTAAATTTTTTTTCTTACTCAACTGCAACTTAACCATTTTAAAAATCAGACTTTTCAAAAGCCTTTTTTAATTGCTCGTGTTTGGCTTGTGCTTTATAAACATGAATATTATTGCAATTTCTTTAATGTCCAGCCCGTTTATTATGAGAGCCCATGTCATCAGATACATAAATTATTCTTTTTCCTAAATTATAAGTACTGTATATAAAAGTATAGTGGTGGTGATAGGGAACTGTAAACCGGGAAAATGAAACAAAAAGTAAGGCAGAAAATTTGATCAGTGAAATCACATTGTTAATCATCACTATTCATAAAACAATTGTTGCTGATAATCCAATTATCTTGGTATTGGATAATAAGCCAATTCTCACATGAGATGTGATTTTTTTTTTTAAATGAACTTGTATACCAGCACAGTTTCAGGGATTGGAACAGAACCTTTTGATGAATTATAACTCAGCCATCATCCATTCTGATGTTGCTTTGAACTTCCTTTGTTCTGGGGAGCCCCTTTCAGATCAATGACAGAAGGTTCTGGGGCTGAAATATTATTCCACCGGTGGTTGAAAGTTGCAGTTCTGATGTCAGTTTTCTGTTCATTTATTCGATACATGGCCAAAGCTATAGATTTCATGGGATGGGTAAACACAGAGGTTGGAAGATTTCTTCCCCACTTTTTCCCACTGCTGATCATCTGGATAACGGGAAACAGATTGCTTAGAAGTTATGTAGATGATTCTGATAACTATGCTAAAAGCAGCAGGAAAACAACAGTCTTCCATATTCTGATAATGTTGTATTCCATTTTGTCAATGGGTGTGGGTCGCATCCTGCTGGTAGCCCAGGATAATTTTCCAAGGGCCAAGCTACGTACATTCCAAAATGTATTTCTGTATTTTTCAGTATTATTTGCAAGCCCATTCCTTCAGGTAGTTTATCTACTGTAGATCTTAGCCATCACCAGAAAGAGGATTACTTATGCTGCACTGTTGAAATGAATAGGATTTCTGGATAAGAAAGGTTTACATGGAGAATTCTCTTGTGCCATGGAATTCATTGGGAAGCAGGAAGATGGAGCTAGGAATTATTTCATTATTGTGAAACATTGAATACAAGGAGAAAGATCTATCCAAATTGCACTAAATGTACAACTTGTAGATAGATATGGTGGAGTTTATGCTGGATAAGACCCATGTAGGAGAAATTTCCAGATCCTGAAAGTGAAAACTTGAATTACTCAACATTCCTCAATTTTTATGGTGACCAAAACTATTTACAGTTTGGAGATTTAGACTGAAAAAGAAAGGCCCAGCAAATATTGCCTATCATGATCTCCAGACCCAATTTCTAACCCCTGTTAAAGTTCCTCCAAAATTATGGTACCAAAATTTAACAAAAAAATATGGATTTTCAGCAGCATCTTCCCCTTTACCTAAAAAACGGTAACAATAGAGGTATTAAGAATCTGCTAGCCTTAGCAGATTTAATTTGCTTTAAGTTCATCCCCCCCAAAATCTTTCAAAATCTAAAATGGGCCTCAAATTTCAGCCTCATCCAGTCTGGTGACTTTGCTGCACCCTGTTGATTGCATTTCTCTGGTCACACAAAGAATATCTGCCTTAAGCAGTAACCGTCTCCTGTCTTAATGCTCAAAACATATCATATACTTCAAGAAGATGCATTATATGATATATGACTGGGATAAATTTCTTCATTCTTTTGGTCTTTACCAATCAGGAAATGGTTTATAAATGGTGGTGTATTCCTGTCAATGTGTCAATCTACATTTTATTCAAGTTCGACAATTATTCACAAAGATGTTAACAAAAATATGAAAACAGAAGATCAAACAGAATTAATGAATAAAACAGGTTTTAGGATTGAGAAGGTAAAATATCTGGGTATCATTATGACAAATATGAATTGCATATGATTTCAAAATAATTATGTTAAGACATGGAATTAAGTTAAAAAAGATATGTTAAGATGGGAGAAACTACAACTGTCATTGCTGTGGGGAATTTCTGTGATAAAAATGAATGTCTTGGCTGGAATGATGTTTCGGTTTCAGACAATACCTCTTTTGACAACTGATGTACCATTTAAACAGTGGCAGAAGGATATATCTAAATTTGTGTGGCAGGGGGAAAAAACCACGAGTTAAATATAAGATGTTACAAGATGCAAAGGAAAGAAGAGGATTGGATTTACCTGATTTGAAATTGTATTTTGCAGCTTGCTGTTTGGTCTGGATGAAAGAGTGGGTGTTGCTTTTGGAGTTAGAAGGACATGACCTGAGATCTGGGTGGCATGGATATTTGTGGTACAATAAAGTCAAGGTTCATATGAAATTTAAAAATCATTACGTTAGACATGCCATACTGAAAATATGGAATAGATCCAAACCCAGGTTGTGCCCAAAAACACCTTTGTGGGTCTCGACACAAAGTGGCAGTTTATAGACGAGAAGTAATTGGCAAACACAAATGGCTAACTTTTCATGAGATACTAGAATTTTATCAAGAGGAATGTAAAATAAATCAAGAGAACCAGTGGCAGAGGGATATAGTTGTCATTGGTTCTCTTATTTACAATTATTAGAAAGATTTACAGTAGGCAAAGAACTTATGGTTTTGGACATTGTAAGACTGAGTTTGAAATAGAATGGTGTACAAATGATGAACAAGTAATTGCTAAAATGTATAAACTTCTATTGAAATTTGGAACAAAAGAAGAACAAGTGAAAGAATGTATGATAAAGTGGGTAAAAAATTGGTTGCAATGTACAGATGGAACAATGGGAAAATATGTGGCTGAAAGGATTGAAATTTACCTTATGTTATAATCTTACAGAGATTTTTTATAAAATGATATACCGTTGGTATAATGCCACCAGATAAATTGTCTAGAATGTATAAAGGGACTTCAGAGTTATGTTGGAAATAGGAACAAAAAGAAGGGACATTTTATCGTGTTCGGTGGATGTGTAAAAAAGCCAGAAAATTCTGGATTCAAATACATAACTGGTTCAGAGGATTTAAAAGATTAATATGCAATTGAAACCAGAGGTTTTTCTTTTGGGACTGATGGACAAATGGTTGGGAAAAAAGTCATGGAATTTTGGTTTTATTCATGACAACTGCAGCATGATTATTGTATGCACAAAGATGGAAAGATTTGGCATTACCCACAATGGAGGAATTGTTGGTGAAGATGATGGATCTTGCTAAGATGGCTAAATTGACTTCTTTGATCATAGAAAAGACAATATCTATGTTTATTGCTGACTGTAAACCCGTTATAGATTTTTGTGTGAAACAGAAAAAAATGAACTTATGATTTATGGCTTTGATGATTAGACAGACTAGATTAGGCAGACTAGATTATAGAGAAAAGAGTTATGTTGTAACCATGGAGTAACTGGCAAATTTATAATTGTACTTATAACTGCTGTAAAGAAGATCAGAAGCTATTTCTTTATATCTTTTTTTTTCTATTTTTCTTTTACTTTTTTTCCTTTCGTGCACTTTTAGCTTTCTCTTTGATGCCTTTCTTCTTCTCTTTCTCTCACTTTCTCTCATTTTATATTAGTTTGTATTAGTTTTTATCTTCTTTTTAAAAAAACGTTTAATAAAATTATACCCCCCAAAAATCAACAGTTATTCAAAGCATAAGCAATGAGCTTAAGCTGTGAGTGCTGAGAAAAATATCTTCTTGGATTTGTTAGCCCACTGATCCATCTTTGAATTTCTTGATTTTAAATGATGATGAAGATATATTGATCATGGTGGTGAAGATGGTGGTGATGAAGATGGTGATAGTGATGATGGTGGCAAAATGTAATGATCAGAATTATATATGAAGTAGTTGATGCTGCAATATTCTAGATTTTTTTATTCGAAGAAGAGAACTTGAAATACAAGAAAAACTACATTTGCTTTCCATCCTAAATTCCAAACATTCTGCAAAATCATTAAAAAATTATTTCCAAAAAGAAGAAGAAGAAGAAGAAGAAGAAGAAGAAGAAGAAGAAGAAGAAGAAGAAGAAGAAGAAGAAGAAGAAGAAGAAGAAGAAGAAGAAGAAGAAGAAGATTTATTGTTATTCACCAGAAGAAGATATTGTTCATGGCAAAGATATCTGGTATATAAAGTTTCCTTGGCAAAGAGTTTATGAAACATTCATTGCTTGGTCCAATCTCTCTGGCTACAGAATAGGAACCAGCTGGTCACCTGCTGGAGGTTTACCCTTATGATCTTTAGATGCTCTGGACTACAATCCCCAGGAACCCCAGCAACCAATGATAATTCTAGCATCCCAGCCATCATAACCAATGCTGAGGCGCTAGGATGTTTGTGCTGAAAAATATCTAGAGGCTTTGGATCGCCTCCTCTTGAACTAGCAACAGGTCAAGCAGCCAACCAGGCATTCAAATCATCTGGTTATAATTTTGTCTGTTATGGAGAGTTGTTGCGTTTCTATCTCTATTATAGTCTAGCCTTCTCTTATCTGCACGTTCTCCAGATCTGCACTGTGAGACTTGGAACTTGACCACACATCTAAAGGTCACACAGTTTGAGGAAGGCTGTAGTCATCATAATTCCTAATGGTGCATCACAGTATATAACTAGGTATATTGATCAATGTATATTAGGGAAAAGTTCATACAGAAATGATACATGGACTGCATTATAAAAGTATTTGCAGAAATCGTTTACAAGTAGAACTTGGCATACTTGTCAAAGTGGGAAACTGAAATGGATAGATACGCCTTTCTGTAGAATACATGTCTCCTTCTATTTCATGTGGGTGAACATGTTGATGAGAAAAGCACATCCTGGTTTTTTCCCCACACCCATTCAGCACTACTTTACAATCCTCCTTGTAAGAAATATTTAGTCACAAGATTTTAAGGCCATTGACCTCATGGCATGAGTTTTCACTTTTTGGTAGTTCTTTTAACATTTTATTCCACTAATAATCTATGCTGGGGTTAATAATACACTGGGAAGGAAGGAAGGAAGGAAGGAAGGAAGGAAGGAAGGAAGGAAGGAAGGAAGGAAGGAAGGAAGGAAGGGAGGGAGGGAGGAAGGGAGGGAGGGAGGGAGGGAGGGAGGGAGGGAGGGAGGGAGGAAGAGAGGAAAAGAAAATGAATATTTCATGAGCAAAACAATTCCTTGCTCATTTATTAGAAAACAACAACAATAACAAAAAATTTAATTGAAACGTTGAGAAACAGAACATGTACCAGCTATCCATTGCTGCAGATCAGATGAATTTGCATTTTGGGATTTGCTTACTGCACATGATGCTCCTCTGACCATAACTGTCCCCTCCCCCACCATCTCCTAGCCCGAAGCAGACAACTTGTTTATGTTCTCCTCCTCCCACATGACAAAACCTTCCATGTCCGCTCAATTTCCTCCACTTCTTGGACTCATGTTATTGACTGTAGCCCCTGGGTCTGGGTCCTAAATAAGAACTGCTCCTCCTCAGAGGACTATTTCAGCAAACAAAACCTAGTCAGCACTTCCAGCAGCAGCATCATCTCTGAGGCACCAGAGATAGGAAGCCCTTGGTTCTAAACACCTCTAACCAGCAAACAGCATCAGAGAACTTTTTTTGGTGAGAGGGAAATCTGGAGTGTATGACCATAACACAAGGATTATTCCTTCCTTTGACCAGCCTGCCAAGGTAACAAAATGTTCAAGGTGGAATTTCCCTAGGGCTCCAATCCGTGCAAGACGACAATGACGAACGGTTGGTTGCTCAGATTTTGGGTGTTTGTTTTGGTGCTACATGATATGTAGATGGTTCATTTTTGGAATGGGTGTACAACAGGGACGGCTTAGAGATTGCTTAAGCAATTCTTAAAGTAGTGGGGGAAAAGAGTTGGGAATTGAAAGAGGAAGGGAAGCCACAGAGGAGGTGAATTGGGGGTGGGGGGAGTGATTACGGGATGACTCTTTCTAAATTGCGTTGATCTCAAATTCCTCTTTACTGTGAATTTCTTGTTCTTACACTTTTGAAGTATGGTTGGTGGTACTTCAACGGAAGTTTTATTTTATTGTGTTAGTGTTTTAGTCTTATAACATTTTAGTGTCATGGATTTAAATTATCATGGTTTATGTGTATTTTAATTGTTCCAATTTTGATTTGGTGATTATAATTTGATGCTGAAAAGTTTGTAGCACTTAAAGCCTAAAAAAGTCATTGCTAGGGCTTAAGTTTTGATGGATCACAGCTTGACAGGCATTCTTGCATCTGAAATTTTCACTGGCTGATGTTTTAGGGCAGGGGATCCTATTTTAATGCAGTCATCCCAAATGGCTTTTTATCCCTTTCATCTTGAAGTTCTTTCCCTTTCATTATTCATTAATTTCGCAATTAGATTATTAGTTTGGATCCAGGATTGTTTTAAAAAGTTTTGTAATTATAACAGCAAAGTGATTGTACAGCAATTGCTTTGCAGAAGGAATTATATAAGTAAATATTATATTATTACATATTATTATGAATTTCAGTTTCCAAGCAACTTACTGCTTTCCAAAGAACTATTTTTTTTTCTTTCAGCAACTTTGTTTAAAAATGCTGAATTTACTCTGCATTTGCACAAAAAAGGAAATAACATTACAATACAATACAATACAAATACTTTAATGACCAAGTATAAAATATACACTAGGAATACCAGATTCAGCAATTTGCTGTCCACTCAGCTATTACTGTAAATCACAAAGTGTGTGAATAGAACTGAAAAGTAGTTTAACTTAATTTACTGTTTGGATAATATTTGAAGTCCCAGTGATTAGTAGCTTTGCTACAGCTCTTTATCTAAAAGAGATCTCTTCCTTCTAATAGCAGTGACAGTGTCCTTCATTCTGGTCTCCCTCACTCTGAACTAGCTTCAACAGCTTTTGATGATGTCATGCCTTAAACTAAATTAGATGTCTGGAGTTAGGAACCTAATATCCTATACATATTTAGGAGTATAATTTTCATAAGCCCTTACCACTGGACATGCTGACTGTGGCTGATGGGATTTGAAATCCAAAACATTAAGGAGAAAGTCGGTTGCATGCCCTACATCCATTATTATTAAAGGATCACCTTTCCCCCTCCCCCCTGCCAACTAAAAGTGTAATTGAAGCTAATGATGTTGGGCTCTTGAGAAACACTACTGACATCTGAATGCCAAATGTAGCCCCTTCTTGTTTAAGTAAAACTTCACTAGTTGGAACAGAAGCAAGTAAAGAAAGAACGAAGCTGCTAGTTCAGCAGAACTGATGGAACAGCTTTGTTCTATCTTCACTGGTATAACAAGTGCTCCTGATGGCATTGAAGGAAGGACCTTAGTTCTTCCCCAGATCATATGTAGTTTCCATCAGTAGAACCACAGAGGTCTATCAAGAGGAGGAAATGACACTTGTAAAAGTGTCCATGCACACCCTTCTATTTGCCCCAGGAACCTTAAACATCACCTTGCCATCTATCAATTATAACATTTTCCTTTTAATTTTGAACATTACAGATTCTGGGTTTGGGGTTTACTTCTAGTCCTCATGGAAATTACAGAGGCAGATAACTTTTTCTTTCTTATCTGCATCCCTAGGGTTTAATTCATCTATTTTACTGGCAAATTTCTATGGCAATGGTAGAAAGGGCTCTGGAATCCACCCAAAGCACCAGGAGGTATATAAGACCCATAGGCTGTGGGTTGCCTACCCTTATCCTCTATGAACAATAATCATATGGAAGGAGAATCATGAAGATATTGATTATATTAACATCACTTTTTTCTCTTCGTCCTTGTTATCCAGATTCCTTGTCAGTGTCTTCCATCTGCAGATGACACCTTTAGCACCATAATGCTTAACACACACAAAATGGTGTGGGTCTTTGACCTTGGCTTCCCCATGGGTAGCCTTCTCACTGCACTGGTGTTGGCCTCCTGCCTCATCTTGGGTGTCTCCAGCCAGACGGCCAACAGCTTCAAAGACAGCACCATCCCTTTGGAGAGTCTGGGGCAAGATCAAACTTACAGAATCCTTCAGGCAGGCGTCTTCCCAGATCTTATAGTCCCCTCCAACAAGTCAAAAGACTTTCCTGGGGATTCCATCACACAGGCTCCACCAGCGGTCATGTGTACTAAGCCAACAGAAATCCGGGAAGCCTTCAAATACATCAACACATTTGTCTCTTGTACTATCTTCATAGTGGGGATAATTGGAAATTCCACACTGCTAAGGATCATCTATAAGAATAAGTGCATGAGAAACGGACCCAATGTCCTCATCGCCAGCCTTGCTCTTGGAGACCTTTTCTACATCCTCATTGCTTTGCCCATTAATGTGTATAAGGTATTTATTTATTTTATTCATCACCTTTCTAACTTACCGTTGCTTTTAGAGTGGGTTTATCACATTGCTATGATACCCTTTCTTTCAAATCAGGCTTTACTTTATTGATCGGTGAGATGAAGTAAACAGATGCTCAAATATAAGGTTGATAATGGTAGTCCATGCATGATCTAAAAAGATGCATCTGCCTGGGACGCAACCAAGAAGAGTCCATAGAAAGTGGTACATGTATTACTGTAATGGTATGCGGGAAAGACTTCGGGAGACTGGGCCAAGAAATGCTGCCTAGGGAACAATCAGATAAGAGACAGCATAGCCCACAGCTGGATAATGGGTAGGGCAAGAGGCTCAGAAGGCACTCTCCCTAGTTGTAAAGGAGACAGCGGGAGATTTGTACTTTCAGACTTGCAAGATTCTGTTAATGTAGTGTTACAATAAAGTAGAATTAGCTCACCTGGTCATGTTTCCTGTCTGGTCTACCTGGGAAGGCTGACAATTAACTGCAGGAAATTCCAGATTTGATCCCTGATCTCTCCAGTCAAAAAGGGCTCTGAATAGTAGTGATGCCAAAGGTCTTTGTCAGAGAACTGGCCATCCAACTTCTGTCACTTGAGGTAGGGTGGGATTTCTACATGCTGAGAATACTCCTCTGGTAGATTATTCAAAACATTCTGCTCCGGTCACCCGAAGGAATGTAATCCACTAGCCACTGCAATGACCAGAATACATGGATATGGGAGAATAAGGAGAATTCTGAAAGTTCAGTGGTAACAACAGAGTGGAAACATGGAACATATATCCTACTATTATTTTTCTCCCACTTCACTGCACTGCATTGCAGTAAAAAAAAAACCCAGTAGAGTTATTGTTGTGTAGCTCAAGAGCCAAAAGTTGATCACATGTCATAAAGGCAGAAAAATTAGACTTAAGTAGGAGGTCTCCAGGCCAAAATATCTGTGAAATATAATTGTTTCATGTACCCCTCCCTCTCAGACTTTTCTGTTTTCTGGATTTTTACATAGTCATCTCCTCAGAAGTCATATTGGCAAGGACTCAAAAAAGTTGTATATTTGGAGTAATCTTCTCCAACCTGGTGTCTGTCTAGATATGCCCCACAGTGGCTGGAGTTCATAGAAGGACCAATTTAGTTCAGTCCGGATAGCTCCTTGTGGAGGATGTATGGGTTCCAAGTACTTTAAGATCCCTTGGACATCCCAAGGAATTGCCATCCATCTCACCTTCTGCCTGAATTTAGCCTTGCAGCAGTAATTAGTGTTTTACTGAATTTGGACATTTCTCTAGCATCTTTGCTCTCTCTATATAAAGAAAATCCAACAGAAACAGTTTTAAATATTTTAAAAGGAGGTGCAGAATAAGGAATGGTTGAAGAAAATAGGAGTCAGTTATTCCATGTTCACTATTCCAATTATTCCATCTTCACAAACCCCATGATACAGAATACTTACAATCATTTATACAATTATAGTGTACTTACAATCATTTGCAGCAATTCATTTCAAAGCCATGCATTCATGTCCAATAATCCTGCTCTTTCCAGTTTTAATTAGGTTGGGAGAATACTTTCCACCTAAGAGGAGGTGAAGAGGTGGGGAAAAGCTGGAGAACACCCAACCCATTGATGACTTAGGCACCTAGAGATTGCTTATACCTAACTGGTCAATGTAGCATAGTATTGTCTAACCCAGGATGGGCAATCTTTGGCTATCAATCTTAATTGGTATTCTTCTATTAGACAGAGAGCTGCTCCCAAAAGGTCAGTAGGAGCAAGATGCAAGAGTGACCAACCCAGAGCAGGTGGAAAGGCAGGAGAAAGTGGGGCCAGTATTATTTTCCACTAGGGTTTTGTAATTTATTTATTTGTTTGTTTGTTTATCAAATTTGTCACTGCCCATCTCATTACAAAACAACTCTGGGCGGTTTACAGAAAATATCAATATTAATTAAAAATACAATATAACAATTAGTCCTAAATAAATAATAAATATCTTCCAAGAAGTGACGGTAGCGAGAAATGATGAGGCTTGGGGAGTGTCATCAGGACGCCAGCCACCCCCAGGGTTGGTTAAAGCTCTTCTTGCCCCACGCAAGCTGGCAGAGCCAGGTATTCAGTCCTTTGGAGTCCTTGGAGTTCTCTGAGCTTCGTCCTTTTTTGCAAATGTTTCATTACCTGGCTAGGTAACATCTTCAGCACTGAAGAACCAAGCTCAGAGAACCCCAAGGACTCCACAGTTCAACCCTGAGCTACACATATTTACCGCTATTCAGTTCTTCCTGGACAGCTGGGAGTGTAGGGGCCTGCCACACCTCTGGGGGGAGAATATTCCAAAGGGTGGGGACAATGGCAGAGAACACTCTCCTCCTGGGCCCCGCCAGCTGGCATTTTCTTGCTGATGGGGTCCGTAACATCTGCCTGAATGGATGGGACAGGTCAATGTAGTGGGGACGAGGATCCCTCAGGTAGCCTAGACCCATGCCATGTAGGGCTTTAAAGGTAATAACCAACACCTTGAATTGGATCTGGTAGCAAACTGGGACCCAATGCAGCTCCCGCAGCAAAAGTGTTATATGTGCCATCCTTGGGACACCCAAGTTTGTGTTTTGGGTTAGACTGGGGAAGTCAAAAAGCTATCCCAGAAGGCAGGGGCAAACCACTTCTGCACCGCTGCCAAGAAAACGGTGTGGATGTGTCCATAAAGTCACCAGGAGTTAAACTCAACTTGAAAGAGACTTATTTTACTCACATACTAGCTGCCATTTCAGCCTAGGTCAAGGTGTTCACAGTGGTGTATAATTCTTACAGGGCATAGGTCCAAACTACTGATAGGATTTCATATTTTTGTACAATCCACCCCACATTCTTGTGCCATCCCTGGACATTCATTATGGGTCCCACCGTGGATGCGTGTGAACTCTACGATCAATTGTACTTTCTCTATGGAGGGACAAATGCTAAGGAACGAATCGTTCCTGGAGTTGAAGCAAGCCTTTACTGGAGGGGGCTAAAAGTAGATTCAATCACTCAGTCTTGTTCATGTTTTAGTATTTTTGCCTGGCTTCTGTTTGTATCAGGAGATAGTCCAAAAATGCAGAGAATGTAAACATGCAATCACCATTCTCAAGCGATCTTAAGAAAGGAAAGGCTCAAGCTTTATTACATGTAGGCATGTGCAGAAAAGCAGCTCATTAAATCTGAAGTGGGTGTACAGTACATTCTCTAGCAGCTCTCCTACCTGCCAAGTGACTCTCCACTGACTGTCAGCCATTCCTGAATTTCAAAAAAGACTTCGTTCCTAGCTTTCTTAGTTCCATTCTCAGGAAAGCCTGACATGTTGATGTTAAGTTCCCACTTTTCTTGTTCTTAAGAGTTCTTAAAATACGTCTTTTTTTAATTATGTGGTTTTGTGATTGTTTTTATTGTATCATGCAGAGCTAGCTGATATACAGAGTCTAAATAAAAATATAAAGCAAGGAAGCTTAACCAGCCAGAGATGCTGGGAATCGGGGGTGCATTTGAAAAGATGGTGATGATTCTGGAGGGACAATAGCTTCTAAATGCCTAATTTGTCTGAACCCTCTCTGTTACACAAATACCCCCACATTCTCCCAAGAATCTTCCATCATGGACAAATCATGATGATTTCTTTCCTTTTTTTTTCCTTCTTCACAGCTTCTTGCAGAAGATTGGCCTTTTGGTGTACAGGTGTGTAAACTGGTGCCATTCATACAGAAGGCCTCTGTAGGCATTACCGTCCTCAGCCTTTGTGCGCTCAGTATAGACAGGTAATAAGCCCTTTGGAGCATTTCTCGTTCAGCCTGACTCATCACCTTCTCGGTCAAAAAAGTCAACCGGGTGGCCATGATGGTGCAATCAAAGCTCTGCCTGGTTTTTCTATATTTCTGATTGGCTCTACGAACCTCCCCTCTATACAAGGTACTCCATCTTGCCTACGTGAAAGGGGATGCAGCTCATGAACCCACCTGTTCTACAAGGGTTTGGAAGAGTTGAATGCACCATGTCAGCACATGCAATGTGTATTCGAGCCCAAAGGGATTTTGAAATTCTCCTTGCTGAGCATCCCATATGTAACTGCCCGATTATAAACCTGGTTGCTGGCTACCACTTATTTTTCAATGTTGCCTTAATCTCTTAGGTAGGAATCTGCAAAGAGCAACTCCTTTGTTTCTCATGTAGGTACCGAGCTGTGGCTTCCTGGAGTCGGATCCAAGGCATCGGGATCCCCATGTGGAAGGCAGTGGAAGTGACTTTCATTTGGGCACTGGCCATCATCCTGGCTATCCCCGAAGCCATTGCTTTTGACTTGGTGAAACTGAATTACCGTGAACAGATTCACTGGGTTTGCTTGCTGGCCCCGGAGCAAAAATCCAGTTTTATGATGGTGCGTTCTCTCCTTTGGTGGTGCTAGGAAACAGAGAAGCTGAACAACCAGTAGGCTTAGCATCAAATGTATATCTCTTCCTGCTTTGAAGGTACAGGCCCTTTTCCTCTGGCTAGTTGGGAGTAGCTGAAGGACACAAGGATTGTCTGGAAACTTGATCTCACTCTGTATATCCCTCATTCCAGCCAATGTCTTACTTGTCAGTCTCCTCCATTCTGGTGCTCCCTAACTGTATTGGGACTACTTCTCACCAGGACTGGCTGGGAAGTCTGGGAGTTGTAATCTCACCATATATGGAAGGCACTAGCTTAGAGTAGGCACGGGAAGGAAGGGAGGGAGGGAGGGAGGGAGGGAGGGAGGGAGATTGTTGTAGAAAACCTGTTACCAGAAAGGAAAACGAATCATAAGACAATAAAACAATACATCTAAGCCAAAGCTTTGCACAGAGGCATGGCTTGGTAAATGTATTTTGTAACCCAGAATGTGAATGAACAGCTCACATCTCTTAAAAATTAATGAACATAAAATGTACCTGTATGACCCTCAAATTTGAAAATATAAGGGACACCATAGAAAGATATGGACAAGGGCTTCTACCTCCCTAGAGCCCCAAGGGCAAAGTCTCTGAGGATAAGGAGTCTTGTGAAATCTACCCACCAATAATGCAGAAGGAAGAGCACTAAAACGGACTCTAGAACAAGCCCATCTTCCTTTACTCTGAGTTAGACTGTGTGAATACCCTGCAGGGGAGAGCTTGCGGTGGTCTGACATTTGGTGGCAAATGCATATTATCATCAAAGAAAGGCTGAGTTCACACATCAGACTAATCTATGGATTGTTTAGCTATGGTTTCTTTAAAAAGCCAAAGCTGGCTGCTTCACACAACAGTAGAACTCAAACAACCACACTTTTGCTTAGCACAGTGCAGGTTCCCAGTCTCTGCACATGAGCAAGCTTGGTGGTGCATCGCTCACAGATTCCTTGAAGCTGTTTCTTTCTTTCCTTCCTTCCGTCCACAGTTTTACAAGGACGTGAAAGACTGGTGGCTCTTTGGATTCTACTTCTGCTTGCCTTTGGCCTGCACAGGGGTCTTCTATTCCCTCATGTCCTGCGAGATGTTGAGCAAGAGCAATGGCATGAGACTGGCCCTCAATGATCACATGAAGCGGGTGAGGTCCCCCAGATAAGACTGAGGAGATGACCTTCATCTTGGGCTAAACCCATGGTTTGGGGAAGTTTCCTACCTTATCAATTCTATTTCTTGCCACTTTTCCATAATTGTCCATTTCCATGATGGTGGAATGATGTGCGTTGGTTGAAGCTGTCCTTGGTCCTGCCCCTGGAAGTGCAACATAGCTAAGGAATTAATGCACCTCTTTCTTTGACAATTTGCTGATCTTCTATGTTCCAAAAAGTGCAGTAGGTATCTAGCCTATTATTCCAGCCAAGTCTGGAAAGTCAAATCATAATTACTGGCTAGGGTGGGCAGTAGAGGAAGGTGGATGGATTCAGTGTCTGGAGGTCACCAAGGTTAGTAGCCATTGATAGACATGAACTTCATGAATTTGTCCAGCTCCCTTTGGAGGCCATCTATATTAGCAGCCAACCACACATCTTGTGGCCATTACTCTACTGGTTGATTACATTTCTTCTGCATGAAGAAATATTTGCCTCTTCTTTGTGTTTAATTTTATATTCAAGATTGTGAGGGCAATCTTATTTACTTATTTTTTTTATTTAAAAGACGTATGTATTTATTTATTATATTTCAAATTTAGTCTCCACCCATCTCACTCTGGGCAGAACACAAATAGATAAAACATATCTAAAATAATAAAAGAGAAATAGATGGGAGACAGGAAAAGGCAGAGACTCATAAGGCCTGATCTAAACAATGGAGTGGACAGGATGGAATGACATACAAGAGAATTGCCCATATTTTTCTAATCTTCTCCTATTCATTCCAATGATCGCATGTGTGTTTTCCAGCGCCGGGAAGTGGCCAAGACAGTGTTCTGTCTGGTGGTAATCTTTGCCCTCTGCTGGCTTCCTCTCCATCTCAGCAGGATCCTCAAGAAAACCATCTATAACCCACAAGATGCTGATAGATGCGAGCTGCTTAGGTGAGATCAATATGCAGAAAAGCCGTATGGTGATGGTTGAGACTTTAAGTACCCCGGGGCAAAAAAAGCTGTTTCCACAATTAGTCTCTTCACTTTATTTATTTTTTTTAATATATTGATTGAATTATGTCTACCCCACCTAGCTGGGACCTTCAGGACTACATCCATGAGAAATCTCCATAAAACTGCAAACAAGACAGCCATTTCTTGGATAAATGCAATATAAAGCCTTGATGCGGGGCTGTAAAGGAGGGATAAACATCTAAGGACACATGGTACAAATCACTTCCAAGAGTTTAATGGATTTTCCCCAAGATATAAGGTCTTCAGGCTGATTTAACTATTGCTTTGATGATGGAAGCTTCTGGGCTGGGCTTTATGAGAACTGGCATCATCAGGACACAGGGCAGTCCCATGCAATGCAGGAGATTTAGTACCGATCACCATTTAGGTCATATGTCCAAGAACGTTTCACAAAGGTATTCTGCTCTATATCAGCAAGCCCCTTCTGCAAGATAAGCATAGGATTGATTTAATTTATCAGATTTGTATGCCACCTCACTCCCCATGACTCTGGGTGTTCACAACAACTACAACAAGAGAAATGCAATAATGACCAGTAAAAAATGGAAGATGGTGAGAATGACAAACCAGACAGGAATGAAGTAAAGGGGCTTCACTCTCCCTCAACAAAGCAAACAGCCAGGTCTTCAAGGCCCTTCTAAACAACAGAGGGTGGGGTCATCTGGATCTTTGGGGGAAACCTCATTCCAGAGGGCAGGCATTGCTACAGAGAAGGCACACTTCCAGGGTCCTAATAGATGGCATTGTTTAATTGAAGGGTCCCAGAGTGCACCAATCCTGCAAGATCAAATTAGCTGGGCAGATACTATGGGAGACAGGAGGTCCCTCAAGAATTCAGGCCCTATGCCATATAGGGTTTTATAGGTAACAACCAGCACCTTGAATTGTACCTGGAAGCAAGCTGGCAACCAGTGCAGCTTGTGAAGCAGAGGTGTTACATGGGCATACTGAGGCATGCCCATAATTGGCCATGCCACTGTATTCTGAACCAGTTGAAGCTTCCAGGTGGTCTTCAAGGGCAGCCCCATGGAGAATGCCTTGCAGTAGTCAAACCATGAGGTGACCAGGGCATGAGTGACTGTCTGGATGACTGTCTGGATGACTTGAACTGAAAGAATTGTCAAAGAACAGAAACAGGTTGTACCTTCCCTGATATTTTGACCTCAGCTCTCCTGATACAGAAAGCTAATCAGGTTACGTTCTAGTTAGTACTCCAATAGGATAAAGTATGGAAGGCTATAGACCAGGCTGGGAAGTTGAAAGAACATCCCAGAAGATGGGAAAGCAGTGGCAACCTCTTCCATAGCATTGGCAGGAAAACTGCTCGATATGCCTCTGGAGTCATCAAGAGTTGACCTTCTCTTTGAAGGAGGTGTTACCTTACTTCACCTTAACATTCTACATGATGGGTCTTTCCTTTCTTTTCCCATCCAGTTTCCTTCTGGTAATGGATTACTTTGGCATCAACATGGCCTCTCTCAATTCCTGCATCAACCCTGTGGCTCTCTATTTTGTCAGTCGGAAATTTAAGAACTGCTTTCAGGTAAGAGAGTTGATGAAAAGATGCCATGTGATGGGAAAGAGGGAGGACATGAAGTGAGGCAGCCCAATCAGGATCAGTAAAAATAGAGAGGAACAGTTTGTTATTATTACTTCTCCCTTCTATGATCACTTCTCCTTCTCTCAAGAAATCCCTGTCCTACTCTTGGAATGGATGCAGTTTGCTCCTCAGTTCTATGTCCGTAATCCTTTTTGCCTCCAACTCCACTTAGCAGAGGCTCAAATGAAAATTAGATGGTTTGTAAGCAGCAGCAAACCATCTATTATGGTGGGGAGAACACAGACCCTTCTCCTTTACCACCAGCAAGCAGAATTGGGCTAGCTGTGGTTACTGCCACCCTACCTGATTCACAAGATTGACAGAGAGTGTGAAGGCAGAGCTACAACTAGTGACTTCTTAGCCCATTCTGAGCCAGGAAGGATGAGACAAAGTTCATGACCATGTCTGTGACCTGTCAATCTCTACTTATCCTCCTCCAGTACTGGGTAAAGTCGGAGGAACCAGCAGTGCTCAGAAGCCTGCAGTCTCTCCACTCCTGCTCTAAATGACTTTGATCTCTGCTTTGTGTCTCCTAGTCCTGTCTTTGTTGCTGGTGCCAACGGCCAGCACTTAGCATCCTACCAACAGATGATAAGGGCTCCGTGGGGAAATGGAAAGCCAATGGGCAGGAACTCGACAGGAGCAGCTCTCATCTTAGTAACAAGTGCAGTTCATCTTAGATCCAGGAAGAAACAAGATGAAGACATTTCATTGGAATTCTGAGACAGACATCTTGGATGCTGGGACTTTGGTTTGGGGTATTCCTCTTGAATTCACCTTTCTTCCCTAGGGGCAGGAGGTCTCAATCATCTGACTTCAGACACAATCCTTTAAAAATCCTTGCTAAATGTTGTTTTCCTCTTCTATTTTTCCTCTTTTTGATCTTTTAATGATCACCTTCTCCTCTTCCTTACTTATTCCTCCTTATGGAATAAAAATTTGTTTAGGACCATAAGAATGGGCATGATCCAGACTCTTCTGCCTTGCATCACCAAGCAGAAGCAGCTAGGGGGTGATACTGGGCAGGAGAAAACAGAAAAGGGTAGGGGTTGACCCATACCTGAAAAATGGTGCTATTCCCAATGAGCATTGCTTGTCATAGTCACATCATCCAGGCTTCAGGATCATAAAATGTGATTTCCTATTAAGCTACGCTTTATACCTTTAAGTAGGTAGGAAGATGGAATCTCTTGGACTACCCATTTTCCTTTCCAAGAAAGTGCAGTGCAATTCATAGTTCATCTGCAACTGAGATTACATCAAAATGACAGTATGCACACAGTAACACCTTAATGCAAACTTGCGTCCCAAAGTCTGGCATAAATATGTAAGTGATCTTTTTTGTGCAATGTTGCAACATTTAATCACATCATCCATTCCCTTCCTTCCCAGTGAATGCCCACGATGTAGTTGGACAATGTCATAACGTATTCTTGTGATGAAGCTGAAGACCAATAAGACTTAGTTTGAAATTCCCAGTCAACCCTGGAGCTCACTGGGTGATTTTAGGCCAAGTACTTCTCTCTCTGCTTAGCCTACCTCACACGGTTCTTGTAGTGGGGATAAAACATGGGAAGACCCATAGCAGGTGCTTTAAGATCCTAGAGGAAAAGTGGGATATAAATGTGATGTAATACCAATAATGGCAGAGTAGAATGATCATTGGGTGTAGAGGTGTCTGGAGAATAGCCTTGAAGAAGGTATGCAACAGCTGTTACAAAAGCATCAGCTTAACCCAGAAAAACAGGAGTGAGTGAGAATGAAACTCAAGATTGCCTACCTTGACTCTCTATGCTATAAGAAGGGGGGGAGAGAGAAACTCTCTCTGGCTTTCCAGATTGATGACAGTCCAATCCAAGTAGGTCATGTCAGGAAATAGACTCTACAAGAAATACTGGAACTGTACTTCATTGTTATAGAGGTTAATAAACTTGAGATATCCTAGAAGAACGCATCACCCAAGAAGCTGAAGAGCTTGGGGCTAATCTCATATGATCCAACTGGATGCCCAACTCACTAATTGTTGGTGGAACCATGGTTGACTAGAATCCAAGTTAACAAAGCCATAAACTAACAACATAAATTATCCATCATAGTGAGCCACAACAGCTTTCCGACATGTTGCATGAACCTAGCAAGAACAAGGATGACAGCAAATCCAAACAAAAGCCCTGTTTGAGAAGGAGGTATGCCTTTAGGAGCATATGGCTTTCCCTATCAGCATTTTACCTGGGAAGAGTCCTTGACACAGATAGAGTAAGGATTAGGGCTTTATTAAGTCTCTAGGAGAGGGCATCCAGGCAGAATCTCAGTTGCTCCTGTGTGGTGGTTGGTGAAATTCTTTCAGTAGGTTTCCTTCTCAATTAGCATTCCATAAGATTGTTGACTTTATTTCGTAATGCATTATTTTGTAGGATCCTGTTTGTTAATGCTAAAATCCAAGCAGTCATTGGGGTCTCCTGGCCTCTACTACATATTATCAATGTATTATATGTCCTTTTTCCCATTCTTCATAAGGGCATTTCTGATCATAGACTTCCTTCCCTAGCTTGGAGCCTTCCAGATGTCCGATATTCCCAGCTAGCATGACCAAGGGCTTCAAAGTAGAGACTATTTTAGTCCTTGTTCAAACCACTTCTTAACCACAGGTGACTTTTGCTTAATGTTATGTGGTTAGGAAATGTAACTCCTATGTATATACGAGAGTAACTTGCAATCTTTGGGGAGGGAGCCACTGCTGTTCTGTCAATGGTGGAAAAATGAAATGTAGAACAAAGATCTCAGAAAGCTTAACTTTCTTTCTGAAAAGCAAGTTTCTTGTCACATGGCAGTCCATGTATGTTATGTCGGGTAATTCTGCCAAGATCTTGGAAGCCTGAGAGGCAGAATGTGCGTGTATTGAAATGAAATTACTGAACTAAGTTCGAGGGCTTTGGATGACTTGGACTGGTTACATCCTGTACCTTGACCATTGTTCCATTCTGGGTCTTCACTCATTGTTTCCACAATCCTATCTCAAGCCAGCCACATTGAAAAAATGGAGCCAGCAAGCACCATTAGGGTAGAGTGGTACACATGTTAAGAAAAATACACAACCCAAAACTCCCTTTTCTCCTATCAAGGCAGGGGAGCAAAAACTGATAATCTGCATGTGACTTTGGAAGACCTTTCAAAAGTTGCCACCAAATATTACTCTTTAGTGTCATGAATCCCGAAAGAAACACTGCACGTTTTACAGAATCCCTCCCTTTTACTACTCCAGAAGCATGTATATATGTATGCATGTATGCCCTGTCCCCTTAGTGCACACATTTTAGTATGTTTCCAACCTATGAGCTGAAATCACCCAAGATGTGCATTGTTCTACTGCACATCTATCTCTCTCCCTCACCCCCATCCCTTTTATACAGGCAGCTTTGCTCTCATTTCGTTCCTCATATTAGGACAGTGTTTCTCAACCTGGGCAACTTGAAGACGTGTGGACTTCAACTCCTAGGATTCCCCAGCCAGCATGGCTGGCTGGGGAATCCTAGGAGTTGAAGTCCACACGTCTTCAAGTTGCTCAGGTTGAGAAACTCTGCATTAGGAAGAGAATTAAATATTCTGCTGATAAAGACTGAGATTATAATTCTAGATCCATTTACTGGGAACAGCTCCATCAAGTTCAATGTCTTTCCTTCAGGATAAACCTCATAGTGCTAAATGAGCTTTAGGCCTCTACTAGACTGTTTCCACAACCTGACCCTTTCCAGATGTCAACTTCTAGAATTCCCACCAAGCATAGGCGACACCTGTGAAGTCTATGCTAACAATCCAGGCCTCTAATTTAATTTGGAAAGATGATTTATGAGAGATTGAATTTTGGATCCAGAACATTCCTAAATCTCCAGCTGATCGCTTCTGAGCTTTTTTTTTTTGGAACTCAAGTAGCCTCTGAAGGGTTTGTAATATACTCCATGTATTATGATTTAGGATTTTCTAACAGTCTATGTAAACCTTAATGTAAGTGTGTTTAATTTGGATTAAAATAATATTGCATTGCAATTTTTCTCTGGATAAAATACTGGTTAAAAAGGTACAAATATTAGTGATTATTAATAGATCTCAGGTCTACAATTATAGCTGAAGTGATATGATCAATATATAAGAGACAGCTATCCACAGCCTTGAAAGAACAAAATTTGCAACAGCATCTAAACCTTTTGGGGGAACTGCCTTGCTGTAAAGGGACTGAAAGATTTTCGTTCAGTTGTACACAGTAGCATGGAAAACCCTGTATTATCTTAATTCAATGCGAACCCAAGATCCTCACCAAGGAAAGACTGAAAGCACTCTGAATCGAGGCAAAGCTTTAGACAAATGCTAAATAGATAATGCTTCTAATTTATCGGTCTCACATGAGCCTCTGGAAAATGCAATATCCTATGAGACAATTTCACGAATTACAGAATCAGAGGGCTGAAAGGGACCCTCGTCGTCTTCGTCCAACCCCTCTGCCAATTTTATTCAAAGCCCAAGACATTTTCTTATGACCTGGTGGCAGAAAGAAGTGCCCCTACAATTAAAAATATTCCAATGTTTCCAGCATCTGCAACAAAAGTTAGGCCTATGCTCAGCCAAGCTTGACTTCTTTTGACTACAGGTAGTCCTCAGTGACCACAACTGGGACCGGCAACTTGGTCATTAAGCGAAGCGATCGCTAAGTGAAACCGTGACTCTGCTTATGACCTTACTTCAGCTTTCCTTTGCTTTACAGACCTGCGAAAGTCATCAACATGAGGACTGGTGGCAAAGTTATCTTTTTATCACTGTCGTAACTGCGAACGGTTGCTAAATGAGGACTACCTGTATTTAGACACAGGATCATAGGGCTGAAAGGGAACTCGGTGGTCTTCTAGTCCAACCCCCTGTCCAGAGCAGGAATCCTCTCACCATCCCAGACCAACGGCCGTCCAACCTTTGCTTGAAAACCTCCAGTGATGGGGCATCCACAACTCCAAGAGGCAGGCTGTTCCTCTGCCTAATAGCTTTCACAGTCAGGAAATCCCTCCTTATTTCAAGTTTGGGTCTCTCTGTAGAGCTTCCACCCACTGGTTCTTGTCCTACCCTCGGGCACAATGGAAAATATATCCACACCCTCTTCCCTGTCACTGTGATGGAATGGAATTATGAAGGCCAGACTCGGGGAGAAAAACATTTTCTTTCATCTCCTGAGGTGAGAGGGAGAGATAAGAGGATGAGACTGGCACCTCCCTGAGGAATTAACAATGTTGTGGCTGGTATTACTTGGGAGCTGGGGTTTCAGTCTGGGAAGACTGATGTCAGGCCTAGCCAAGGAACTCCAAGAGACCATGTAAATTCAGTCCAGCAATGTTTATTAGCTACAACCTCTAGCAAGAATCTTCCCAGACTGAAACCCCAGTTCCCAAGTAATGCCAGCCACAACACTGTGAATTCCTCAGGGAGGTGCCAGTCTCATCCTCTTATCTCTCCCTCTCGCCTCAGGAGATGAAAGAAAATGTTTTTCTCCCCGAGTCTGGCCTTCATAATTCCATTCCATCATAGTGACAGCCCTTCACGAGTTGGACGATGCTATCATGTCTCATCTTTGCCTTCTCTTCCTTAGGCTAAACGTGCCCAGTTCTTTGAATTGTTCTTCATAGGATTGCCCCTTTCACCGTTTTTGCCCTTCTCTACACATTCTCCAGTTCCTCAGCATCCTTCTTGTATTGTGGCAACCAAAACAGGACACAGTGTTTCAGGTGCAGTCTGACCAGGGCAGCAGAGAATGGAGCTATCATTCCCATGGTCTCTGATGTCCCCACTGTCCACAAAATTCCAGCCTTCCCCAACTGTATGTCCTTCAGATACCGTTTTATTAGTATCATGGTCAGGTAAAACCATCACACGCCTTAGTCCCCGATGACTTTGGGGAAGAACATCATACTCGGCTATTCTGATAGCTTTAAAAAGAGATTTCAAATTCAGTTGTACAGTCAAACGAAAATATATATTTTGGGTCAATCACAAACCTGCGCCCTTGAATAGTGACCACCACTGATAAAAGGCTGGCAGTATTAACACAGCATTCTTGTCACTCCCTGGCGACAGATGTGTTAAAACCTAAATGGAGAATGAGGATTCCATCATGCAGATATTAGAAAAGCCTCTGGAGATCTTTTAAAAAATAAAATGTCTTTTAATAAGTCATAGTCCCCAAACCAGTTACTCTGTGCAGAGGTTTACCCATTACGTTGGTGTCGCCGTGCTATTCCATAGTCTCGTCGTTCTTGGTCTTGTATTCTTCTACGCTTGCCTACAATAAAAAGTAAGCAAAGATCCTGACCTTTTGGGTTACAGCAGGGTTCCTCAACCTCAGCAACTTTAAGATGGGTGGACTTCAACTCCCAGAATTCCCCAGCCAGCATGGCTGGCTGGGGAATTCTGGGAGTTGAAGTCCACCCATCTTAAAGTTGCTGAGGTTGAGGAACCCTGAGTTACAGAATCAGAGACAGGCAGTACATCAAAAGTCAGTTAGACCAGTCCCTTTATTAATGGATTTCTGCTTGTACACCATCCGAGCCCGAAAATGGCCACAAATAATTGGTTTCTTAAGATCTCCTCCTTAGAATGGCATCCAGGCTCTTCCAGGGGCATTTGGCAGGCTTTCGTCACAATGACCAAAACGACATCACATTCCAAGCCCTGCCCCTTTTGTACATGTGTGCAACATCATGATGCGTGCAATAAGGGGCGGGGCTTGCACTGTGATTCCACAGCACTGCTTCCCTCATTCTGATCCACCTTTCGACACAGTTCCCTGTTCCAGATCCAAACCCTGTCAGAAAGATAGCACTACAAGCGTCTGGGATGAAGAAGATTGGGAGACCAACTGCTGGAAAGAGGGTCCCACTTCCTGTACTGGCTTAGATATGACAGCCACCCCTTAGATCAAAGGAGCACTGCCCTTTCATGGTATCCAACAGGAGTGAATCTGCAGGGAGGCAGCAAGATGGTGGATGGAGGATTGCACTGTAAGCCCAGCCTTTGTGAAGACCTGAATCCGTGCCTGCTTATATATCATGATGCACCACCTTGCCGATGTTGACGACCCCCCTAGGCATCGCTGTCCAATGAAGAGTTTGGGTTTTCAAGGTGTTCTATGTCAGGTTTCTTACTCCCTGTGCCATTTAGCTTCAAAACTGTTGGTCTGACTTAGTTTCATCTGCAGCCTTCTATCTTTCCTTTCCCTAACATGTTACATGCTGCTCTGCTGGGCAAACCGCTCTGACCCACCTTGAATGTGCTAAGTACATGCTGGCAGACACCCATAAGGTCCTCCAGTCCCTTCTGGAACGCCTCCACCGCAGGTAGGCCCCCTGGGTGATCAGACAATAGGTCAGTTTTATTTATTTTATAGTATTTGAACACTGCTCACATCACCAGAGTCTAAGTACGTAGCTCACATCAATACGATGATCAAAGTCATAAAATGCTAAAAACTATATAATCCCCTGGAGCCCTAATAGGATAAAAATCATTTATCTTCCAGTTCCTGTATTTCCCCTTGTCAGTGAGTGATGTGAACAGTAATTATTATGCTGCATTTTTATTAACCCCCTTCTGCCATTAGCATGGAAGACCAAGAAGGAGCTGAGCCCTCTGCCTCCCCCACCAGCTGATTTCCTGGCCTGTTTGCAGTGGCAGTCTGCAGAAGGGAAGTCCAAAAAGTCAAGATGGCAGCCATGGCAGTGCCAACCAAAACGCGCCCCTTTGTACTTGTGCCTTGATGGTGATCTGGCCTTTTGACCTCCCCTGCTGCTGCCCATATATTCTGCATATACCCTTTAAATATTTTTTTATTTGTTTATTTATATTTGTTTGTTTATATATATATATATTCTATATATACTGCTGCCTATATATTCTGCATTTATGTTTGCATGCAATTCTTGGCCATCAAAGGCAAACAACCAAGTTATCTAAAGCAGGCTGCATACTTATTATCTGTGTAGCATCTGAAGATCCAAACCGTTTCATACACAATGTAAGGTCGAAGGCTTTCACGCCCAGAATACGATGGCTGATGTGGGTCTTCTGAGCTGTGTGGCCATGTTCTGGAAGTTTTGGTTCCTAACGTTTTGCCAGCATCTGTGACCGGCCTCTTCAGAGGACAGGAGCATGGACAGGAGCGGTTCTCTCTGTGCCCAGGATGATGTGACCCTTTGTGGGTATTTATGGGAACCAAATATTTAGGAACCAAAACTTCCAGAACACGGCCACACAGCCCGGGAGACCCACATCAGCCATTTCATACACACTTTGTAGCTACAATTCTTAGAGCAATCTCTGTACTTAGTATTATTCTCCCTGAAACTAGGCAGAGATGGGAACAATCTCAGGATGGAGAGAATGGCTTGCTCAAGACCATTAGACAAGTTCATAGCAGAAGCCAGATTTTAACTGGACACTTCCAATTCCTCGGTCTCTTAGCCAATATCTTAAATTCTGGGTCATGGTGCAAAACTTCTCCTGGCTTAAGAATCATGCCAGAGATCCAATGGCATGTCAAAGGCTATCCTGGGGGAGAAAAGGATCCAGTTTGTGAGGGAGACATTCAAGGGTTTTAAGAAAGGAAGAGTGTCTTAAGTATCTTAAGTTTCTGCAAGATTTAAGACAACATCTTTGCCTCTTAACCTCCTCTCTGCAGAAATGAAAAGAAAAAAAAAAGATGAAACATTTGACATATTGCAATCTGGGAGGCCAAAGAAGGTAAGTTTTATAGGGCCCAGAAGCTGCACTTTCTGCACAAATCTTTTATGCACAAAATCCTTGCTCTGTGGTTTAATTAGTGCAGAATTAGTTCAGAATCTCTCCCTCCCTCCCTATCCTAAAATGGATGGCGACGTGTAATCATTCTGGAAAGACAATCTTCCCCAGGGCAATGGAGCTCATGAGCAGAAAAGCTGGCACGAGTTTTCTGCTCATGATACAAGAAGCTGGCAAGCCAATTCTGTGGCCCTTCAGGAAATGGAGCTGCGCGCTCTTACCTCTGGTCTGGACGCGGAAGTTGATTTTGCTTTCAGAGGGGTGAGTAATGCTGTAGCCGCAAAACTCAACTTCAGGGCTACAGAGAAACAAAGAGCAGATTATAGGAGGAGAAGAGAGGATGTTCTGTGTGCGTCTGCTGCTATGAAAATTATACACTAGGAAAAGCTAGGCTCTACGCTCAATACTCAAACAGGTATATGCTGCATGATGGACAACCAAAAGCACTTCTGTTCAGATATCCTGCCAAAATTTTTTTTTACTGTGATTTTGTGTTATGCCTGAAGTGACAAAAGACAATACCAAACCATTGTGAAATTGTAACCACAAACCGACACTTAAGCTGGGGCCGTAAAACTGACAAAAGCCGTTTTAGCCAGTGTTACTTTCTTCTTCAGAAGTAGAGATGCCGAGCAGCCGTCTCCAACTGCATAGCAATGTTTAAGTTAAGTTGTAAGAGCCAGTCCCAAATCACCTACTTCATCCAAATACTCTTTATTAAGATATTCAGATTCATATAAACACCCAGTTGCATGTCCCACTGCACCCCCATTATACAAAGCCATTGTGCGATTTCGTGCACTGGAGAACCCATCCACCTATTTAACAAACCGCAGTGAAGCAAACCACCGTTTACTGTGAAGTGTGAACCGTATCACTGTCTCCAAACGGCAACAACTAATTTATGAGATCGGGGTGCAGCAATGCTTTGGATTCGAGGCGAAAAGGTGCTCTGAAAGTGTGCGCAGGTCGTATTTGTCTGCAACCCCTCAAACAAATGTGATTTTCATGTGATTTCACGGTGGTTGTGCTTAATCCCAGGAAAGGCCCAACTGCTTTACTGAGTGGTAAAGAGGTATTATAGGAGTGCCCCTGTGTGCTCTGAAGCTGTTCTTCTTGTCTTCGAAGCAGAAACCCTTCCCTATCCTATTGAGAAACCTTGGTGCTGAATCCACCTGGCAACAGAAGCCTTTACTTACTTTTTCATGATCATGTATCTCAGAGAGTTGCCAAGGGTGTGGTCCTCATTGTGGAGCACAAACGTGACACAGCTCTTGTCTGACCCCTCAGCTCGTACCTGCAGGCAGGAGGACAGGAATAAAATCTCATCAGGAGCTGGAAGGTAAGGGTGGGGTATCTTTTTTATTTCTTTGGTAAAAATGTCTTGGGAGCAGTACACCTGTGTTAGGAGGTGCAGCACCAGCCCTTTCTGCTACTTATTCTCTCTATTCATCCATTCCCCAGCTATGGTAATATCCTTTGGCTTCAAGGCTTGGTTATTTCTCCCCATTAACATAGAGAATGAACAGATGGCAGCTGTGTTGTGTCCTTCTTCTGACAACCGGCTGCATTTCCAGGCTGGGAAAAGCATCAGAAAAGCTTCTTTTTCTTTGCCCACCGTGGAGCTGAAGCAAACCGGGGGCCTGCAACACCCCCCCCCCAGGCTGGATTTATTCCAGATTAACCTAACTCCAGGAGGAGAGTTGCGGAAAGCAACATATATGGTGTTCTGAGTGCCTTGGAAGGAGGCAGAATATACATTGGAGGGACGGCCACCCAGAAATATTATACAGATATTGCACAGACATGCCTGCTGTAAAAATACTTTTGCTACATCCTTGCTGTGCTTACAGATTTCAACACTTGGTTAAGGCAATGCCAGAGGAAAGGTGGTGAATTCCCCTGGGAAGCTGAGTCCATCAAAAGTTGCCAGAGGCACTTTAATTTGGATCCCTGCAAGAAGCATATCCTCTTTTTTCCATGAAAAAGTAGTACCAAGTGAACTGTAAGAGTGATCAGCCAGAAAAAATGAGTAAGAATCTTATCCTGGGCTGCAATTCATATTCTGCAGCGGTTGCTGCTGCTGCTGCTGCTGCTGCTGCTTAATTAGGGTGGCTTTCGAATGGCTAAAAGCCGAGGAAAAGGCTTCACCTGGTGGATTTCGGTCTGCTACACTAGCCCTTAAAAGTCCCAGCAGCACCGCCTGAGAAGAAATATTCTGCATCGGTTTCCATTGCTGATTACGATAACTGGGTGGTTGCTGATTTGGTTTAGGCCGATGAAAAGGCTTCACCTGTTGGATTGCGGCCTGCTAGGTAGCTTTTAAGAACGGCGCCCCTCACCCCTCGCCCAGTCTCACCATCTGCAACACGCGCGGCTGCTGCTTCTCCTCCTCGTCCCCCATTTTTCCCGCATGCGCTGGGACGCAGGGGATGCCGGGAGTCGTAGTTCCCAAGTCAGGAATCCGCTCCCCTCTCGCTTTCAAACGGAGGATGCTACGAGAAGCGCCGCGGGAAACGCCTCGGCCCTGAAGGGGTTAAAAACGTCCAAGGCGCAGCCCCCTTACTTCCTCCCAATCGTCCAATCGGTGGCTACTTCCGCCGCTCTCCTTGCGAAAGACTACACTTCCCGGCAGCGGCGCGGCGCCTCGCTCGGGCCGGGTCTTGCGGCCGGACTCTGTTTCCCAGAAGCCTTGGCGGCCTGCAGCGGAAGCTCACGTGGCCTTGGTTTCTTTTGCGAACGACGCGACGGAGAACGGCGAGCGAAAGGGGGTTCCGGGCGGGCGCCCAGCAAGGTAGGGAACGGGTGCTGCCTTCCGTGCTTGTGCCTGCCCAGAGCCGAGGCGGAGGCGGGGGCGGTCGGCGGGCCCGCTCCCCTCTGCCGACTTCAGGCCCGTCTGCCGCCCCCGAACCAGGTAGCGGCGGCCCGGGCCGCGCGGGAGCCAGGTGAACGTCCTGTCGCTATGGCAACGCTGGGGAGGCCCTGTCCCCCAGTGCACTTATACCCCGCTTTGCCTCCAGGCCTCCCGCCGTGGACCCCTAGCAACTCCCTCGTGGAGTAGGACGGCCTGAGAGAGGGCCGCCGGCCCCAAATGACCTCTGTGGCCGAGGAGGGGCTTGAACCCGACTCTCCCTGGCCTAGGCCAGCCCCTAGTCGGGCCTGTGGCTTTGTCTTTTCAGCCAGTGCTCTGGCCTCGCACCATGGGGCGCGCTGTCGGTGAATGGCACAGGCTGGGTTTGCACAGCCGGCTGGTGGCTGACCTGGGATGATGATGATGATGATATTTTTATCCCACTTTGTGTGTGTGTGTGTGTGTGTAGCACACCTAATTCTCCTCCCGTTTTCACCACCACAACAACATTGTGAGGTGGGCTGAGAGAGACCTGCCCCAAGTCACCCAGCCAGCTTTTATGCCTCAGGGAGACTCCTGGTTTCTCGGCCAGCACCTGAACCATTACCCCAGACTGGCTCTCTGGGTCGCGGTTGACCTGTTTGTGTGCTGCGCAAATGTGGCCTGGCTCTCTTCATCCCCCAGGCCCGGCTCTTCCTCCGGAAGGTGCTGTGGTCCTTGTGAGTTCAGCATCAATCCTGTTAGTAATGGGATGAGAGACCACTAGGATATCCCACCACCGTCACAGCAGTTTAGGTGCCTTGCAGATTGAACAGATGATTGTAATAATCAATAGGATCCTAGAAGAAAGCAGTGGGGATCTTTGCTGTTCACTCAGGTCTTTGGGGTGGGAGAGGGAGACCCCTTGCTTCCCCTTCTGTCATTGTTACCATCTTTAATCACTTCTTCATCTTTGCCTTCTTCTGAATTGGTTTTATAGTAATTTCATTGTTATGAGTGGCCCAGAGTCGCGGGGAGTCAGGTGACATACAAGTTTAATAATAAATAAATAATCTCTTCATCAAGTCTTTATCTTTTAATGAAAAAGATGCACAGGATGATAAGTTTCTTGCTTTCTTCTACCTCTGAGCCTGAGAGAGATGTCAGGCAGCACAGCTTGGTCCTCAGTGTTTCCTTCCTTGGGGAGCACATGAATAATGGGGTCTTCAGGAGTGGAAGAGTCTTTGAGGTGGGATCGCTTGGAATCTTGCTGGAATTGAACACTATTTAAAGTTTTACAATAAGGTATGCAAATGAAAGCATACCAACCGTTAGCTGTCTGGCTCCAGTTGAACAGCCCCACCACCTTACTGGGTAATCTTGCCATCTAATGAATTGTTGGATTTATTTCCACCTTTTCTCCAGGACTTCAGGGTAACTTACATAATGAACCTTCCTCCAATTTTATTGTCACACCCGTTCTTGTGAGATATTCTCTCACTGGGTCAAAAATAAAACTCCTACCTGCTTGAGAATGCCATGAGTCATAGGCCCAGTTAAACTCCAGGTTTAAATGTTGCTGTCTAGCAGGACCTAGGCAGCATGCCTTCTCAGAGGCAGCCTCTGCCCTCAGGAACATCCTCCCCGCTGAGATCCAGCAGGCTCCTATCTCCTGGCCTTTCCCACAAGCCTTGGAGTAGTGTCAGGCTGGAGCCCAGGGAAGCTTTGTTCTGGATGCGTGGGAATGTGTTGTGTTTGTGGACTCTGGGAGGTTCCTTGTCGGCTTTTATGTTTATTACTGTTTTTAGTGTTTTATTATTGCTCGTGAGTCACCCAAGGTCATAGTGCATAAGATGGGCAGCTGTACAAATCTTATAAATAAATAAAGCTGAAATGTGTCAGATTGAGGAAAGTTGAAGTTAACATGTTTACAATGTCTTACAAGTTGATTTGGGGGGTCAGGTTTCAGTTGTCAAAGTGTTTTGTAGACTCTGAGAAAGCTGGTCTCTGTGCAAAAGATCTTGTCAAAATCTGGCATGGGAACGAGGGGGAAGATTATTTCTTTGGGCTAGTTAGATCTGTTCAGACTCAGTTTTAGCAAGGATATGATTTAAGCAGTGAAGCCCTGAAGGGTTCATGGAAAAGGTGGGTTTTTTTCAGGCACAAAACCACACCCTTAAGGGAAGAAGAGCAGTGTTTCCCATCTCTTGCAGCTTTTGAGTTGATGTAAGAGAGATGTGGATTGATAATACTAGTGAGGTCATGATTCTCACTGTATTTATGGGGACACATAGATCACAGAGAAAGAATTAAGGAAAGCTTTGCATTTCTTTGGAAGAGTCTGCTGGATTTTATTTAGAAAAGTTTGCAACATTCTAGGAACTGCTTCTTTGATACAAAGTCATGGCCACATTCAAGGAGTGAATGGTGTCTATTTAGATAAGAACGCCATCTGGAAAGAAGTTGGACCTCAAGCTAGGTATAAAATGAAAATGGATAAAACTTGCAATATTGGGCAAGGCAAAAAGAAGAAGTTTGAGCGAAGTAGGGAAAAGCTTAGTCACACTGAACAGGTGGCTAGGATTACACTGATGGTCTTCTAACTTTATTCTGGAGATTTATACAAAAACATAAATAGAACACAGCTTTACGAAATGTTTACAGTGTGAGGGCAACAACTTCAAATACATGAAGTACTTTTAAAGACTAGGTCCATTGAGCACATGAGGCTCTTGTCTATCACACTGGGAAGCCAGAATAGGCCAGACTTTGTGCGGTATGTTTCTGAGCTGATGTTGTGGTTCCTGAACATGCTGTGATACCGTTATCTTTTAGGAAGGAACTGGAAAGAGAAATGGAAGCTGACAGAGGGCAGCGTTTCTGTAGCAGTGGAAGAGGCTGAACCCAAACGAAGAAGAGTGGTGCAGTTTACTCTTCCACTGCCCTCCAGATCTGTATTTCTTCTGTTGTAATGTCTTATTCTGTAGCAGAATGAGATTTGATCATTCATGAGCCCAAATTAATTATAGTAACTGATTAATTATTATAAACACACTTAAGTGTGATGGTAAATCTCTGGTCAATCAAAGTTTTGAAGTGTTGATGATTTGGAAATCGACATTCTGTGACTTATTGCAGTAATATTCTCCCCCATCCATGGATATACTAATATTGAAAATTGAGAATATTGTGAAATTGAGATATTGGATTTCTTTCTGTATGATTTTAGATCTGATAAGCCATTAGAAACTCTGGATTTATTTCATGGCATGGTAGGCTGAAAACAGACCATGGGAGAGCCACTTTCCTGGGTAGTAAAACTTCATGCTTATAGTCCTAAGATTTTAAACAATGATGGGAGATACCATCACGTCCTCCTAGGGATTCGGTACATATTGCCATTCCCAAAGTGAGCATCTGCCTTATTGCTTTCTTGACTATCTCTTATATTCATTTGTCCAGGAAAACATCCCCAAGGCCTTGAATACTGTCGGCCCTATAAGGACAAAGATAACTGTTGTTACTGGTTATGTTATCCAGATCTCAGAGTGTGTAGCTTCTGTAGTCATTGCAGCCATAAAGTTGAAGAGCCAATACTGGAGGACCATGTTAGTCAATTTTAAAGGAAACGTGAACAATACCCTGTATTAACTCAGTGAAGATTGATTAGGTGATCTTGCTCTGTGTAAACCTCATGTAATGGCTTATGGCTACATAGTTAATAAATTTAAATTGTCTTTTAGAGCAATATGACAATCTCTCTTAGATTACTTGAAATAACTATCTGCTCTCTTGCAGAGAACTTGGACATTCATTACCCAGATGTCACTATCACTACCACTGACATGGCACTTAACCAAAGCAGACAGAATGGATTGCATTTTGCTAGGACATTGCCCAATACTTTGATCCCCGCACTTTAGTGGAAGCGGCTTCCAGTTTAATTATCTACTACTTTTCCTCTTCTCTCCACTCATTCCAGTAATGCTCTTCCTATTTGGTTTCCCTACTTCTGTATCCTGTAAGACCTGTTAATTTGGGTATGTGCATCTTTTTGGAGCGCACAGACTTTGTGCATATTTTAGGTGACAGGAAGTTGCAAGTCACTAGTAAGATACAAGCTTATCTAAAATGTGCTTGTTGATTATAGTTAAACAGGACTGAGTTTTTCCACGGCATTTCAAAAGGGGGGGGGGGAACTGTCTTCTCATAGGATTTCTGCATAGGGTTGCGTTTGTTTTTTCTAGCTGTGTACATGATGGGGGCACAGGCTGTGTTGTGTTGCCTTGGCTGTGCTTTGACCTGAGGAGAAACATTTTCATTCTGTGTCTCTTGTCCCTGCAGCCAGCCTGCAGCTATGGCGATCCTGTTTGCTGTTGTGGCCAGGGGCTCTACCATTCTAGCCAAGCATGCATGGTGTGGAGGGAATTTCCTGGAGGTTACAGAGCAGATCCTGGCCAAGATACCTTCCGAGAACAACAAGCTCACCTACTCGCATGGAAAGTGAGTATTTTTCTGGGGAGGAAAGGCGACAAAGTTTGATGGAGGCGAATCTGATGTAAATAATGGGATGAAATGAGAAGAGCCATTTTACTGCTGGGCTGGGGAAGGGAGCAGTAAAGAAAAGCGTTGGTGTGTCAGTTCCAGCTGATGTGCACATGATCTTGGAATACTTCATACCTCAGTTTCTTTTCTTCAGCTGGAGCAAAGGTTAAACCAGGCCTGCCTTCATCAATATACAGCTGCAAGTCTGGCTGGTGGTAATACTGGCTGAGGAAAAACATTGGAAATAATTTCCAGAGAACAGGGATTCTCAGCGAGAATTTTGGACTTGCATGTTGGTAAACGTGAGGCCTGTAGTTCCTTTTGTGATTTTTGGACCCCTGAAAGCCGTCCAGTGATATCCTGTCTTTGTGGGAATGGGACAAAAGTTGTGAGGGGCAGTAAATCATTCTGCTACTTAAACTGCCCAAATGGGAAAACTGAACTTTTTTTTGTTTTTTTGTTTTTAAAGAGGTGAAGCTTTTTTTCAGTGTTTAAGTAACCCAATTCCTCATTAACTCTCACTTCCAACAAATGGGCTAAATATTTTTGTCCCACCCACTCAGGAACTACTTTGGGATTTGCAAAAGGAAGTAATAGTGGAGGGCTGTACATGGCTGTGAGTTGCCCTTCTTCTATAAGTAGATAGAATTGCAAATTAGTTTCTAGCCAACGGCTTGCATTTGTAGGATTTAGCTACCCAGCGAAAGAATTCATGCTGTCTGCAAGTTTTCCCTAAGATTGTAGATGGCTGCAGTTGATGTGGGCCCTTCTACATGGGCCGCTGGTTTGCACGCTACCTAGGTTTGTTGATTGGGGCCAATAGATGCTGAGGTAGCATGATACAAGATAGTATGACTGAGCCTAAACAGTGTTTAGTTGATAGATATCAGTGGAGGCTCTGAGTTTTACAAAAGATAAGCACGGCAGCACACTTTTCTAAAGCTTTGCATAAAGTGAAAATGTGCTAGGAACAGCCCTGCAAGCTTGGACCCATTCTTCAATTAGAATTATTCTATCGTTTTGCGATACTTAGTATTTGCTTCTGTATTTTTTATTTAGACCAAATAGACGTAGCTTTTTTTTTTTTTAGATAGATAGTAATTGCATCTTTCCTTCATCTCTTAAATTATTGGTTAGCTCCCTCCTCTTTAATACTGTAGATTAACCTGGGAAAGGGCTGGGGGGGGGCGGCTAAAAAAAAAAGGAAAAGGCAAACCACTTCCACACCGCTGCCCAAAAAACAAGATGGAAGTATCTATGACATATCCATGAAGTTATCATAAGGTGATCCCAACTCGAAGGAGAGTTCAGTATCTTGAGAAATTGGAATGTGATTGCCAGCAAAATTGTTGATGCATGAACTGAACAAAACAAGTGATTTAAATGTCATGTAGCATGGTATATTCTGTCCTGCATGCCATTATGTCGAAATCTCTGTCTTGCTAGAGCTTCTTGAGAATGTTGTATTTGGTGTCTTGTTTTCCCCTCAGTTATCTGTTCCACTATATCTGTCAGGACCGGATTATATACCTCTGCATCACAGATGATGTAAGTATATGGGAGAAAGCTGTGATGGGGCGTTGGGTGAAATTTGCACTCTCTAAAGGTGGTTGCTGGAAATGGGCAAATACAGTTGTATGCCCTTGGGATATTGTTGCACTGAAAGGATTTGCTCTTGCTCCCTTTCATTGTTGTAAGGATATTTCATGCTGTGATAACCTTGGAAGTTATCCTGTCAAGAAAACTAGATTCTTGTTATTTTGTTACTTGAGTACCCAAAGAGGTTCCTAGTTACGTAGAACTTGGTGTGAGTGAAAGTGGGGCTTCTACCATGGAAATTTGCTTTTAAGAATAACCTTCAGATTAAAATATATGGATCAGATCTGGGAAGCAGATTGCTAAGAATTGCTCAATTGGATCATTCTAAAAATCTACCATTGTATTCTTAAGAGCAGCTGGCCAGTTTGGGCACTCACTAACAGGATATGAAGGCAAAGGCTTCATTATCTGCCCCTGGTACTTCCTGCTTCGATATACTGCTTGGATCTATGTATGACCCTTCCAGTGATTCACTGTGTATTTTACCTTTCTGCTGCAAATAGTATACTAAGCTGTCATGTTTTGCAGCTGTTAATACTTGTCTATTTTGTTCTCCCTTCAGAATTTTGAGCGTTCCAGAGCTTTCACATTCCTGAATGAAATCAAGAAGAGGTTTCAGACCACCTATGGTTCTCGAGCACAGACCGCCCTGCCATACGCCATGAACAGCGAGTTTTCCAGTGTTTTGGCAGCACAACTGGTGAGATCCTGTGCTGTCGTTCTGAAGATCCTTCATTTGGGAAGTGGAACTACACATGCCCCTTCTGGAGTTAGATGTAAACCATCTAATCTTCTGATGACAGACTATTCTGAATTAAAACTGGGTGATCAGTTTTCTTTAAACCCAAGAGGATTATTTTTGAGGTTGCATTAGCATTGCCTCTTTTAAAAATTGCTCATAGAAAAATGTACATGCTCATTTAAATATGATTCTTGCATCTTGCCTTGAAATGTACAAGGCTGATTATGTCATAAACCATAAAAGGAATCATTTTAGTTTGCTTAAATACTTTAAGTGAAGAAGAGTTCACCACTTCCTGAGATATGGCTGTTCCTCTGCAGAACAGGTATTACATTTAGGTAATTTCTCTTAACGTTTAATCATAATTCACTTCTCTCCAGTTCTGCTCAATATTCTGCAAGATAACTTTTTAGCTATTGAGGACTTGTATCCTGCCTTTCTGTAATGCTGCCTTTCCCAGGTTACTAAACTTACTTAGCTCATCTAGCCACTGCATGGTTTGCAGACTTCCCACTATCCTGGTTGGGTCTCTGCATGTTCTTTAATTTGGCTTTCTTAAAATGTGGTTCCAAGAGCTGGGCAAATGTGACCTAACACACACAAAAAAGAGTTTTTATTTCCTGTGTCCTGGGTGCTTTGCTTTTGTCAATGCATCATGAGATTGTATTATTGTATGTTAGGGTCTTTTTTTTTTTTTTTTTTAGCTAGACTTGTTTTACAAGTACCATTCCCAAGTTCCGTCTCCACCATTTATTCACATCTTTGATTTTCTGTAGCATTTAGATTTCCTCTGTTCTTCTGTCATGTAGAAATATCACTCCGAGAACAAAGGCCCGGACCAGATGGCAGAGACACAGGCTCAGGTGGATGAACTTAAAGGGATCATGGTCCGCAATATAGGTATGGATGACTCTTATGCTTGTAAGAGTGACTGAGTGAGGGTGATGCAGGTACAAGAAATATAGATGTGTTTTGGCAAGGGCTAATGCTTTGTGGGAAGGGTATGAGTGGGAAAAGGACAGGAACCCTGTGGGCTGCATTTCAACTTATTTGGCAAAAAGATTGGGTGGAACAAAGTAAGAGCCATTTATACTACTTCTGCTCTGTTTTTGCTTGAACTGGGGGATATATTAGCTTCCAAATCTACTGGATCCTCTGTGAACTTCTGAAGGGTGTTTCATACTCCAAACTCTTGATTAAGGAACTTGCTCCAAGTGTAATTAGACCAAATACCTGGGCACGGTGCAATGCTGTTATCCAGTTTTTGTGATGTGGGAAAATGCTGCTGGAGAGTCGCTTTTCCATTGGAATTCTTACAATTGCCCCCTCTTTATCCAAGATCTTGTGGCTCAAAGAGGAGAAAAGCTGGAATTGCTGATAGACAAAACAGAAAACCTTGTGGATTCGGTAAGTTCTGAAGATGGTTGAGTGAATTCATTAGGGTTGGCTCTGTCTTGAGGGAAGGCCTGCGGGGTGGGTGGGGGAGGAAATGAAAGTATATACAGGCGAAGCCTTTTCTTGGACTAGCTGGCTTTTAAAACATAGAGCGCATGTTTTCGGAACGTACCTTCTAATCTGAGTATTTACGACAGTAAAACAAACTACATGTTTCTTTGCTAGAGTTCTATATACCTAGCCAAATATTTCTCTTTTCAGAGCAAAAGTAGCATGTGGTAGTTGGCAGATTTTGAGAGTTTTGACCTTGCAGAGAGAAATCAACTGGTCTTACATAGGCAAAGGCAGCTGTGGGTGTTCTTGGGAATAACATTGCCTAAAAATCAGCAATTGGGAATACAGGTAGTGCTCACTTAACGTCCATTTGTTCAGTGACCATTCAAAGTTATGACAACACTGAACAAAGGGACTTATGATCGGTCCTTGAAGTTCTGGCTGTTGCAGTGCCCCCACAGCCATGTGAACAAAATTCAGTCCCAAATTTATGACCTCCCCCCACCGCTGCCCCACCCCCACTAACCTTCATTGTCATCTTGGCCTGCCTCCCCTCCGCTGGGCCCACCATCCTGGCCATATGTGGGAGAGGTAGCATGGAAACATCCTGCAGGCTTGTGGGTGAGAGCTGCAGGTGTGTGTGTGCTGCACCACGTGCCACTACCAGCCAGGTGGTTCTCTTGTGTGCCAGCCAGGGCCTTTTTTCACAAAAGGAGGACCCGGCTGGTAGTGGCACGTGGTCTGGTGGCAGGCAAGGCCAGGTGGCCAAAAGGGCAGAGATGGGGGGGAGATAGGTGGAAGGGGGGGTTGAAGTAGAGACAGACCCTTACCTTCTTCCCAGAATGGCTTGGATCTGGGTGGGTCCTTGCCTAACAACTGTGTGGGATTTGCTCAATGACAGCAACTGGGATTGCCAGAATGGCCAGCGCTAAGCATTCACGTGGCATTTCACTTAACCATGTTGCTTAGTGACCAAGTTGCCAGTCCCAGTTAGGGTCATTAAGTGAGGACTTCCTGTATTCTGAATGTCACCGAAGCCTAGTCAAGAATCTCCAGCAGAGGGCAGTGAGGTGCTCCTGCTGTGATCTCAAAGCAAAGGTCAGAGATAGATAGTACTTGGATGGGAGACTGTCAGGAAATTAAAAAAACAAAAAGGCATTCCAGAAGGTGTATCAAAAGTATGAATTAAAGTAACAGTTAAATAACATTTCTTCGGTGGGGAGGAATTGGTGTCTTCTGAACAGACTGACAAAACATCGGGCGCAGTCTGTGTTAACTGCTCTCCTGTGCTTTCCTCCCCTAGTCTGTCACTTTCAAAACAACTAGCAGGAACCTGGCCCGAGCAATGTGCATGAAGAACCTAAAGCTCACCATCATAATTGCCATAGTATCAATTGTAAGTTGTTTTCCATTATGAAGGTTTGGGGAGGTAGAGGGACTCTGCTGGCTATAAAAGGAAAATATGTCCTCTTATGCTTGTCCTGGTCTATAAGAGAATAACTCTGTGAGAACTCTATTCCTTTATGGAAGGCTGGGATATCTGCTCTCCCATATAGATTTCTTCTGTTGTTTCCTGCTCTGCCTTATTTCCTTCCAAGCTTTTGTGGGACGAGGATGCACATAGAATAAACGAAGAGCCCTGTTCAGGTCTGAGTGCTGTATTTTGATACCCTGAAATACTGAAGCCTTTTGGCATTCTTGCATTATATTTTGTGATCAGCTAGAACATCCATCTTGAACAAGAAAAATCTTGAGGTGGCTTGTGCTGCAGTGCAGCAGCCTGTCCAAGCACTGGTCTGTAGACTCTCTTCCTCCAGTGACATGTGGAGGTGGACATTCCTAAACACTTTCCCCCCCACAGGTCATCATTTATATCATCGTGTCAGCTGCCTGCGGGGGCCTCTCTTGGCCAAGCTGTGTACAGAAATAGCTGTCTGAGCCAGTCAACCACATGAAAGCACAGATGCACAGGAATGTATTTCATCACATGTGGACTTTCACACTCTTCATCCTTCCAGGACACTTGAGTCTTTTTGCCTTATCACCTTGTAAGGACATGGGTGTACTCCTTCAAAACCTGAAGGATGTTTTCTCTGAAATGGCAGAACTTCCTGAAGGGAAAGGAAGGCATTGAACAATGGGAGGTTCTAAATATCTGCATTATCATGCTTTGCACTTTACTGTCCTTGAGTGCTGCTGGAGCAGGTTGGGGGAGCTGAAGGCCCCATGTACCTTAGGGGATATGTGAGTGGGGACCACTGAAGCCAATGAGTTCTTATTCATAGACCTAGCCCAGATATGTGATCAGCTCTTACTAAAATTGCTTTTCCTGCAGTGCCTTTCTTAAGCTCATGACAGGCTGTAGCTTTGTCCTTCGAAGCTTCCTTTGTGGCCCTCTTGTTGGGCAAATGAAGGGGTTCTGCTTTTCAACTTGGGTGACTGGTAAGTATATAGTATTAATATTGCTGTAACATTGCTACTATTTGTAATTTTTGTGTCTTGGATTATTTTCTTCTTGCCTAGTTTGGAATGTTCTTTCAAACTGTGCTATGGAACTCAGCTGTGGCTTCATCTCCTGAGATGTGTCTAAAAGCTGTTCCAGTGAGTCCAAGTATCACACGCTGTGTGAGTCTGGTGACTGCCCTCTTCCTTTTGAGCATGGTGGAGTTATTGTGCCTAACTCAAAAGCACAGAGGCAGGCATCTGAAAGGTAATCGGGATCCCAAGCTAATGATTTTCAAGGAAAAGGCTATGGAGAAGCATGAAGTATTGAAAACTAACCTTTAATATAAAATTGCCGTAAACCACTTGTGAAAAACGTCCCCCCCCCCCGCATAATGTAAAGGGCTTCTGGAGGACATATATTAACATCTTAAATAGGAAGATTCTTCATTCTCCCCCAGTGTTGGTATTTTATGACCTCATCCTAGTTTTCAGCTGGACAGAGGTAGACTCTGCTTGCTCTCCTCAGCATCCTGCAGAGGTTAGGCCTGCTGCAGCTTCCCTTGTTTGCCATGGTCAGAAAGGCTCTTTTCCTCCCTTTCTCCACCAAATATCTTTGCAGGGACAAGCCAACATTGAATTAATTGTGCATGTTTTAAAAAATGTTAATAGCAATTGTTAATTTTCTATCATTTTGAATGCCTTTCTGTAAACTGCTTCCTCCTGTTTTAATAAAATGCACTGATGCATTATTGTAAAATAAAGTTAGATCTGTTTAAATAAATGTACTGAACTACAGACACTTGATATCAGTCTTTCTCCTCGTAAAAATACCTTATTGACAGCTGACTTACTTTTATAAAGTTCTGAAAACACAGTGCTAGAGGCACATGATCCAAGAGTAGAAAATCAGTGGGCTTACTTCAGAGTTCACACTGAGCTCTTTTCTAAGAGGTTTCACATGACTATTACACCATTACATCTGGTGGCAGTACCTTTCTGATCTTCACTGATTTTATGGTTGGAGCAGGTTCGCACATGGATGAGAGACTACCAGGCTAGCGTGGAATGCCAGAAACCTTCCAGAAAGTCGCAGTTGCAAACAACTTCAGTTCTGTTGCCAGAAAAAGTGCATGGCTATGTTACCACCAGCAGTCTATGGTGTGAATTATCCCCTGCTGCCTATAAAAGGCAGTCCACAGTGGTCTCTCACCCACAACCTTATTTTTAGTTAGTTTCACAACATTGTCTCAAGTGTTTACAGAATGGTTCAAAAATCTGAAATCGCCTACTGGCCAGCCAGTATTCTATAAGTGAACATCCAATAATACTTATATTTAATAGCCACTCTTTCAGGATGCATTCTTAGTGGGCTAGAACATTTTACAACATGCCCATTCAACATCTGATTACACAAATTCTCACTTGCATCTACTGTCTGATGACCCTTTGAGGTGCTGCTGAGTACCAGCTGTCCATCTCTAAGTTTCAGGGGAAGCTTCAGCTATTACTTCATGAAGCATCACACAACAAATGCAAACAGAGAGGTTATATAAGCATTCTTAATTGTTTAAAGGTGCCATCCTGTTGCATCAGATGACCAGTGAGCTCATCCACAAAGTAATAATAGCTTCAGCAAGAAGTAGTTATACCTACTAATTAAGTCAGGGTGGTTACAATTAAGTGTTATTAACATTTCTGAATCAAAAGGAAACCACTCAGCCCAACAGCCAGGAAAAACACAAAATGTCCAACTGTACCAAGTATGCATTCATTTGGCAAATTACCAACAGGAATGCTTAAAATTAGTTCATGAATTCTCACTGTGTGTTTTTATGGGTCATCACCTTGGTTTTAACCATATCAAAGCATTATTGCTGCTTTTGCTAAGTGTCAGTGGATTTTTTCTTCCACCTTTTTCATTAAAAATCTATGCTGCCTTCATCAGGGATGAACCTTGTTTGGGGGAAAACACATTTTTTGCTTAAGGATACTACCTACCCTATCTATGTAAAAAAAGCAGCAGGACACAGTTTTGCTACTAAAGACAAGGTAGCACTAGCCCCTTCACATTTATTAACTACAATATCAAGTCACATTGGTGGCAAGAAGTAGGGCTGGCTGGCAAGCCAGTTTGCATTCCCAGGTATGATTGTATTCTTGCATTTGGCAAGCTCCAGTAGCCACTGATTTAATTTAAAAAACAAGTTCCTTCATCCAAAAACCAACCAAAAAAAATGGACAGTAGAAAAGACTTGTACAAAAGCAGAAAAGTAGATTTTAGTATCAAGGATTAAGTGAAGATGATTAGGGAAAGGAACACTTCAAGTGCATTTTTAGCTGGCAAAGGTGCTGCTACTACCCACACTAAGTCTTGCCTAGCTAAAAGATAAGGAAGAGAGCAAACGGGCAAATAAGACTTCACTGAAGGGGTACGCATCAGCCTGCAGGCAACAGCACATAACAGTCTTGGAGGTGATGGGGACATCAGCTTAAGACATTCTCCTGTGACAGATGATGCACTAGCTATTATAAAAAAACCTGCTTCAACTTTTATAATAATAAAGTAGTGGAGATGCCTGTTCAGGACAAGTAAAAAAATCCTCTGAATTTCCTAGAAAAGTTAAATTACTCCAAGCGACCTAAGAAACAGTCATTTCTAATTATGTTTACCTTCTCTAGCTGCCTTTTGCAAGAGAGAAAAAAACTCCACAGACTCAAAAACATTCTCATTGCCACAGGAGCTCTATCCCATGCTCTTCTCCCCTCCTCGTGCATACCATGAACAAATCTTCAAATGTGTGTCTCAGGCAGCCATCTGTACCTTCAGGTACAAGAACGACTTTAATCAAGGCTCAGCAGTAAGACTGTAATAGCAGGAACAAAAAAAGCAGTCAACGTCCATCATCAAAGCAAAGGCAAAAGGTTGTCCAAATTCAGAAAAACATCATTCCAGTTTGTCAAGCATGGTGGCAATGGAGAGAAACGGAGGCTGAAGTGTGTCCTCCTGCCCAGCCAGCTGGGCTGTTGTCCAATTACATACCCAACATTGTTCATGATCAGCCTTTTTGGTTTGATTCAGTAACACCCATCTTTCCAAGAGTCGTCGACAGACACGTTAGCCTTTGGAAACCTGTTGGGATATATGGAGAGATACTTACTTACATGATGCTTTAATAAACAGGAGTCAAAAGACAGGAGACTTCTGTAGCGTTATCCGTTACTAGATGTCAACAAAAAAATTCTTTACTTAAAAAGCAAGTACCTCTTGCTATCTGTTTTGGCTCATGGTCTGTTATAAATATTGATCGCTGCTGAATGAAATTAGATAGGATATAAAGTTTTTTAAAGAACAAGCCTACAGTTTTACACATGAACGTCAAGTTGATAATCACCCTCAACTGCACCTCTGAAATGCCATGCAGGGCAATCCTGTGCTCTCCTCCCTAGATCCAGTCTGAAACCAGGAAAGAGGATGGGGGCCTCTTTACAATGAAAGAAACTCTTCCCAGCTTCGAGCTGGAGTCTTTCTTTGGCTTGCTAGATTGGGTAGTTTCTTAGCCATTTTGGGAGCTGGCACAAGATCATTCCCAACCCTTCATCCTGCAGTTCAGGTTTTAGGAGCTTTATTACATTTACTAGGTGATGGAATATTCCACATGGTGAGCAGAGTTGGGGAGATGAGTACAGTAGACATCATACTAGAAATCAATGCTGTTGGTAAAGTCAAGCACACGAAGTAGTCCTCAGGTTTTAGATCACAATCCAAACACATCATCCATATGGGCTTGGTGTTTCAAGTTTTAGCTCTCACCTCTTGGCTGGCTGGGTCAGCTTGCTCTTCAGATTGGATGCTCCTGCAACCGATGCTTTATTTTTAGGGAGAGAGCTTTTTGCTCCTGTGGCCATACTACTGCTTCTGTACACTGAATTGCCACTACCTGAAGCGCCTGGATTCAGTGTGGAAGACTGCAGCTTTCGGACTCTGCCAGCAGGACTAGCATACCCAGCAGCTCTGACTGGCTGCCGTGGTGTTAGAAGAGCATTAGCAGAGGAGCCTGCTTTCATGGGCTGTCGAACTGTCAAGGGGGACTGCCCAGCACCAGAGGAATAGCGGAGCTTATTTGAAGTCAGACCTTAAAGCAGAATGGAGGAAAAAGTGAAATAGAGACAATGTTAATAATTATAAAATGTATGTCTATTTTGGTGCCATATTCAAAAGAGCTCAATTTCTCATCTCCATTTGTCATACATTTATCAGCAGGGAAGAGAACAGAAGGGATCAGAAGGAGAGAAAAGTTTTCAGGCAGATTCACATGGCTGAAGCAGATCCAGGCCATAGAGGGCTATAGAAGGCAAATCGCTAATTGAACCCAGAAATTAAATTAGTAGCCAAAACATTTGGCAAAACCCATAGTAATATAACACACATGTTAGCAAATGAAACTGCCATATTTTGGACAGCTGAAATTTATGAACAATCTTCAAGGGCAGCTCTATGTAGAATGCATTAGAATAATCCAACTGAGATTCCTACATTAAGAATGACTATGGTCTGGCACACTTCTTCAGAAAAGGCTCAGCTGATTTACCAGATGAAGTTGTGAAAGGCACTTCTGGTCAATACTGTAAGAACTAAAAACAAAGAGGGACCCCAAAGTACTCCCAAACTTAAAACAATTACTTCAGGGAATGTGCAGCTCCATTAAAACTTGGGGCCAACTAAGATCTATCAAACAACACTGTATCTTTCCTATTTCAATAATAGCGCCAACTGAAATGTCACGGAATACTCACAGAAGAAGCCAACTTACTGACTGATTCCTGATGGATTCTAGAGAGTCGACTACTGGGAATCTGTAAATCTGACTCCAAGCTACGGCTATTTCTTACTGACTCCAAAGATCGCAGACCTGTCCTAGCCAGATTAGGCATGCTATGACGCAGTTCCTCTGTAAATGATACATAACAAGAATGAAAAATCCAATTGTCGTTATATAGGCACTCACTCAAAAACCTTGCAAGACTCAGAAACAGTGCCACATACCTTCATTCCCGGAATACTTTAGTCTGTCTTGCATAGGACTCTGCACTGTCCTCCGTGGGGGCCGAATCCGGGTATTTGTGGCCCTCCCATAATCTGTATTTGTGGATGGAGACTGGCATCGTGGTGAACTGAGCGGGGATGGAGAATATCTGTGACTGCTGTGATAGGAGAAGGAGCAGTCATCATCCTCATCTTCCAAACTGTATGTGTCAAAATCCTGGTCACTGTAGGTGCCTCTGCGCAAGGAATGCAAGGAGGCGCTGGAACTGCGGCGGGAAACAGAGGCTGAGCTGGAGGCACAATCCTGGCGAAGACCTGAGGTATGGCCACAGCCACAGAAGACATAGTTACTTCTCGATCATACCGTCTAACATGCCGGTGATAATATGTCAACATTACCCACTAATGGGCTAGCAAAGCAGACATAAAAGCAAACACATCAGACTTCTACCCAATACAACCCAAGTGAAGCACATAGGAAGCAATGACAGCATTTCCTGCCTGTAGCCTCAATAACTTTAAAGGCGCCAAAATGAGGGTTGTAATCCAGCCTTAACACCTCTGCAGACACAATCTCAGAACTAGTAATTCACATATATTTCAGCACTCACAACCGGTATCTGTATTTGGGGGCATAAGTAAACAGAGACTGACAATCACTAGAGTTTTAGTACTGACAGCACATTGTAAATCCAGAGGGCCTTCCTCAGAAGTTTAGGTAAACTTAGGCATATCAGCCTTTTCATTCTACAACCTTTTCATTCTACTCACGTTTAAGAGTAAAAAATCAAATGATAAAATATACTGAACTATAAAGAACCTCTTGTTAGCTTACGAGAAACATAGTGGGATATTGTAGTTCATTCACAAAGCTGCAATTTCAAGCCTAAATGCTCCATAATGAGCTGGTCTACTGTAACCTGTTCTAACAGCTAGTCCTTTTCTTTTCCCCAAGTCTGTTAAGCAATGCAGGAACACCCTTGTGCTTCAGAAGCAGCTGTAATGAGTTCCAGAGCAGGTGCTCCTAGACTGACATAGCCAAAGCAGCATCAGACAGGCTTCATGTCACTAAATGGGGACATTCTAACTTACTAGCAGAGACATCCAATTACTCATCTAAGAAACTATCCATGGGTACTCTTATGCTGTTTCTAACTAAATTCAATAAACAGAAAAATAATATTTTGTACTATCGACCGTTTCTAAAAAAAATCCTCCTGCAGAAGATGATGTGGAGACAGAAATACTATATATCGCTTTCACATACTTTCTTCCTGTAGGCGGGCCATAACCTGTACGTCAGTCAAGTCTTGCAGTTTGTAGCCCATTGAAATGGAGTCGTCTGAGGTACTAAGTTCGCTATCGACAGAAGACTGAGAGCTCAAAGCTGAATGCATGCTCAAATAACCTTAGAAGTGGCGGGAGAGAGGGGAAAAAAGCAGGTAAGGGTGAGGAAGTTACAGATATAATTTAAAAATATACAATTGTACAACCACTCTCATTGTACACACTTTTTTTCCAGTCTTGTACTTAAACACCCTTATAAGGTAACCAAATCTATCGTAAGGGTTGACCAGCAATGACTTCAAAGTGAGAGAGTTCTTTTTGGTATTCAATAGGGAGGAAAAAGTTATCCTGCCACATAGAGTAACTGTAGAATTCTGTTATTAAAACAGTCACCATTTCAGGTGCTCTGTCATACCCAAAGGTCACAGGCAATAGACATTAGTCTGGGCCCCCTCCTACAAACTTCTGGCAACTCTGTTACTACGATATGCAGGGGAAGAAAGGGATCTATGGCCTGTGAAATGGTTTGGATGGAGCCACAGATAGCCATCATCACATGGTCAAACACTTAGAAACAACCATCATTCCCTATAGCACCACAAATACAAAACTATGAGGGAAGTGTTTGTGAATGCAAATTCAACTCATTAGCTACAAAGCAAGTTTAGTTTTCATAGTATGAGTGGAGGGTTTCCCTAAGGGCATGTGGCTGAAGATATACCCCATCATCTCCTACCAAAGAAGAGCACACATGCCAATATTAACATCTACTGGCTTTACCAGATCACCAAGTCTTCATATTTCAAAGCTTCTTAGATTGCATCAGTCAAGATCACTCTCATCTTCCTGCTGGAGCTGGATTAGGATTTTTCAAAATTAGCCTTTTCAAATTCACAGTATGAATTTAGAATAATGCCCAAGCATGCTACAAAACACATTCTGATTTTGGTTTTAATACTTTGTAGAAAAGTGAGGTTATTAAAAAAAAATAGGCCAGACAAGAGAACCAGACCTTTGCCACCAAGCTCTACTGCAAATATATAATTAGCTCACAAATGTTTGTTTCCATCCTTCTCCAATATATGTCATTTTGACATAAAGGAGGTGGAAAAACCCACTGTTTGCTTGACTACCCAGGGCAGATTCTTATTTGTCACAGACAAGCAGGCTACTTATTTATAAAGTCCTGGACACTTTCAAAGAAGCAGTAGCTGACTCATTAATCAAGAACCTAAGCTAATTATATGGCAAGTTTCACATGTATTTAAGTAGGATATGCATTCATGTCTAACCAGAGCAGTCTTAATTCCCTTTGAAGTAGCAGTTGTAATGTTTGTTACGCAGAAAGCAATTAAAATTACTAAAGCAGTATAGGATCAAACAAGACAAGGTACCATTCACAAAGTTAGCAACAGTATGAATGGCTTCCAAAAGCACCACTGCAACTGATTTATTAAAGTCATTCATACAACTGCTAACTGCATGAATAATTACATCACTCACAGAAGCAAACTGCAACAGCAACCTGTTTGGGTAAAACTCTGTATAGTATCTGAAAGTGCACTGATTAGTTGGCAGGATAAAGAAAGCGAAAGATAGGATTTGAAAGCAAGGTCGGTAAGGATTTTGTCTCCTTCCCTAATTGGTTAATATCAAATGGAAGGAAAATTTCCACTTCAGCAAAGAATTAATTTTGACACGACTGAGATCAAAATCATGATAAAGATCTGCAAAGGAAGGGGATGCCAAACTTCAGACCTGCAGAGCAAGCAAGAGTACCGAATTAAAAGCTGCAGAACAATTTGTCACTGACAAATTGTAGGCAGTCACTACACGTAGCTTTCTTCATTAGTTGCAGTTTCAGATATAATAATTCAGTAATATACTAAATATGAAAAGTGATATTTTTAGGCTCACTCATCACCTGAAAGGATTATTTGTTATATAATCCTCAAGTAATCAGTCTAAATTAAAAAAAAACAACACTTAGAATGTAATTTCTACATTGCTTTTTGAACAGTCCTTAGGGCAGTTTAAAAAAATTAATTGGTTGCAAACTAGAAAAGATGTGTAGAGTTTTCTGTGATTAAAAGAGGAAAGGATTACTAGTTGTTTAAATACTAAAAGACAAAAGTAACCAAATACAAGTTAGTGTTATAGCCTCCACTTGAAAACGGCAATTCAGTATTGTCTTTTATAGGTATTTAAGATGTCAGTAAATTATTCTTAATAAGTTCTTTCTTCTCCACCCCAAATGTCCAAAAAATACTTAGAAAATTGTTCTAACAGCCTCTCATTTGTCCTTATTTAAAAAAAAAAAACCATGCATGCAATAAGTAATTAGCTTTTAAATACTGATTCTAAATCCAAGCTCTAAAACTCTCTGTACAGCAACATGAACTAGGTGAGCTTTGCAAGCTGCCTCAGCCATTGTCTCCAAGGCATACTGGTCATTCCACCCTTTGGAAAAGTTCAGGCAAAGCAGACAAGAAATGTGTATTTATGTATAGACCTAGGACTGCAACATCAATCTAATTCTCACCAACCATGGAAGAGTATACATACATGCAAGTTAAAACATGTTCACACACATAAAGTAAAAAATAACAAAAAATGCCCTGCTAAAGAGGACGCCTCATTTTCCTCAGGAATAATCAAATGCCCTAGGGCTGAAGCAGATGTGCCAGACAACGGTCCTTTATCACAAAAAATAATACGGACCTTTTGAAACATCCCAAAATTAGCACAAAGAAGCAAGGAGGTTTAAACAAGAAGCTTTCCGAAAGTATTAGGTGAAGAAAAGAAGCCCTTAGATCAGTGTTGTCCAAACTTGGCCACTTTAAGATGAGTGGACTTCAACTCCCAGAATTCCCCAGCCAGCATGGCTGGCTGGGGAATTCTGGGAGTTGAAGTCCACTCATCTTAAAGTGGCCAAGTTTGGACAACACTGCCTTAGATCATCACATTAAACTGAACACAGCAAACCAGTCACATCTCCTCCTCCCCCAGCATGCATTTCCCACCTCCACTCCTCTGAAAGTATCCCAAATGCCATGCCATACCTGAGCTACCACAAGTTAGTAGTGGTTTGTTAGTTGATTTGTAGTGCCCAGGAGAGTTTAGTGCATTGCTACAGGACCCTGTGTCTGTATTCAAGTTATGCACACTTGGAGACGCCAACGGACTGCAATACAGGGATTTCCACCTACTGGCTAAAGGAAAATACAAGAAAGCCATGAATTGTTACCACGTTAAACGCAGATACTCAGAGGAGGAGAGAGAGGAGGAGAGCATATCAAACTACATCTGCATGCATGACATGCCAGACACACTCACCCCCTGAGTCATGATACAAACCAATAAATTCAATTTCCAATTATGGCTGACAGTTTAATGTCTGGAATTAAAACAAATGAAGACAATGCTTAGTTCTCCGTGTGCTGTTCTTTTCCTGGCTTAACATTTGGGACTCGCAAGTGTCAGACTAATATAGGCTGCTGTATGAACTTACAATGTCCACCTTGGACATACTTGATCAGTTTGAAGTGCTACAGTGAACACTGAAAGAGGAGCTGTGGTTCTTCTCTACAGCTTTCCAGATAACAGACTGGCCAGATGAGAAGATATCCAGTATTATGGCATTTCTCTCCACTGAAGAAATGCAGTTTTCCATCTCTCAACTCATCCTGGAAGTGTGGCTGTACATAACTTGTAAGTTTCCCAGGTGGACAATTCTGGATGAGGAACAGGCAAGCTTTGTTCAGAGCAACTATAATGGAATTAATGTTTATGTTACTGAAATCTACTCTAAGCAGCAAAGAATATATTCCCTCCAGCCAATACGATTTTAGAGATACTAATGTTGTATGTCAAGAATGTTCAGCATGAATCAGGTATTTCAGGAGGCACTGGGGACAGATACAGGTAGCATGATCTAATGAAAATGTTATCTGGTGGGAAAACTGTTCTGGGCCCATTTCTCAAAATGCTTCCTTAAAGCACTTTAATTTAATTGTTTTGGGAGGCTGGCTAGATATGATGGAACTGTAAAATCATAGCATGAAGAACCCAAAAATACTTGGTACAGAACCATGAAAACCAAATAAAGATTTTCCATCATTATCCAAGACTGAGATTTAACACAATACTGAAAACGAAAAAGGGGGTGGCATTATTAATGAGAAACAATCATTTTATTCTGAACCACCTTGTCCTCCAAATCATGTAACTCAGGGCTTTATCTCATATATCATAGGCAGTTAGATTCTCTGAAAACTCACTGAAGGAGTAAAACAATAAACAGTGTAACTTCATTTTCTCCCACATTTATATTAATTCTAGGAACTGTTGACAAGCTTATTTAAATAGCTGACAAAGTTACTAACCTGTTAAAGTTGTTACAATATTCAACTTAAAGAGGGCAGAGAACATTCTCCTACTAGGGCTTCTCAGCCAAAGGAGCAGGTAAACTCTCTAGCTTATGGCAAACCTAGAAGTAGGCATGAAAGCCGGCTGGGTGATTTTGGGCTAGTCGCCCTCTCTCAACTCAACCTACCTCACAGGGGTGTTGTTGGGAGGAAAAGAGGAGGCAGGAGCATAATGTAGTCTGTCTTGAGTTGTACAAAATAAAGGTGGGAAATAGATCTAATAATCACAACAATTTCAGCGATACCCCACCTAGCCATTTGGTATAATGTAATTTGGGTTTGAACTGCCTTAAGCAAATGCAAAAAAGCAAAACACAATGCCATGATTTCAAGGCGTTATAACTGAACTCATTATCTGAAAATGCACAATCCAATTCACGTTTCTCAGGTCTTCTCCATACCTCCATTATTCCATATTCTTTAAAAGTACAGTAACAAGCTAAACGATACTATTTCAATCTACTGCTGCCTCGGCGATCACCCGAGGGCCCTTTCAAGACCATCCGTGGGCCTACCTTGGTCAAGTCTGCTGATGAGGCTACGGCACGTTGCCTCTGTCTCAGGACTAGGGTGATCCAATACCTGTCTACACCATTTCAGGGGGGATTCCTTTCCATCTGTTGGTGGTTTCCTTGGAGAAACATACAACCTTAAGTGGAAAGACAAAAAGGTTAACATGGCAGCTCAGCATCCAGCCATTACCTTACAGACTGGAGTAACTATTTCAGTATCTCTAAGCTTGCACTGGTATTTTATCAACAAAGGTCTAACACTATAGCAAAGAAAGGGATACAGCAAGTTTTTGCCTTTCTTAACTATCTGTGGTTAAGACAAGAAGATGACTTTCATTTTTAAGATGGATCCAAATTAGAATAATAAGACATTCTTTATCCAATGGTGAAATTATCTCTCTATCCTACTTTCTCATTAGTCTATTTCACTCTTTCACATACATAATTGTTGGCTAAGAAAATAATCAGTGGCAGAAGAAACATTTTAACTTTTGTGTAAAACAATGATTGGGGATAATAATGTAACATTTCTTCAGTTTTCAAGATCCAGTGTTAATTAAACTAGACTACCTATCTAGGTAAATACAATACTTGCAGTTTTCACAAAAACTGATCAAGGAACTGATCCTCCAAATAATTTTCTCATATTATGAAGTGAATCTCTATAGCAGAGGTACACAAACTGTAGCCTCCACCACCATGGATCCTTCCCCCAGAACCTCTCCAAAAGTTGTCACCAATGGTAATTTAAAATGTAATAGAAAATATAGGATTAATAAGATATAATCATGTTAAGCTTATTTAATTCTTTAAAATATTCTGCCCCATCTACCTTTTTCAAGTATAACCCTCCCCCCGCCGTTTATCTCCACTGCCGAAAAAAAGAATTGAGTCCTCTCTTTTGCCCAATCCAATTATTTCTTCAATAACAAGCTTAAGGAAAGATTACTTAAGGAATTATTGCTTAAGGTGACCTCACATCCTACATTTAGCTATGTGTACAGATAAACTATTATGCAAATGCCTATACTATTAATAGAACTACAATTGGCAATAGTCTCCTCTACGTTTGGCAATCTCTTATGAGAAAAGCAGCTGCAGCTCTCTAAACAGAAATATAGGCTTCCTGCTCTTCCATACTTTTTTCTATTCCAATCTGCTTCTCTTAAATGATTTAGACAAGAGCTTGTTACAAATTGATCCTCTTCCTTTCACATTGATCTGTCCATTTTCCCATCACACTGCTGAGTTCACTGATGCTTTTGGGGACCGGGGGGCTCAATTTCTACTTTTGCTTTCATTTCACACTTTGGAAAACTGTTGACAAAAACTAAAGCAGTTTGGTTTAATCTCTTTGGATATGAGTTAAACCTTGACTCCTTATCTCAAGACAAAAAGAAACAAATAACAATCTGCTCCCAAAAAATATGATAGCCTTATTCCCTCTTAGCATGAATCCTTTTGAACTACAATATGGTAATCTCATAGTACATACCAGCTGTCCTCTTCATCACTGCCATTCTCTAACTCTAGCAATTCTACTTCATCCAGAGCTGTCTCGTTCAAGAGATCTTCTGCATTTGTATTTGCTTCCTTCATTTTCAATGCTGGCTCATCACCTGTGGTGAAACCTTCTAGCAGCACTGTGTGGCTGCAATCCCAATGAGAGAAATCATTTGTGTGAGCATCGCTGTTCTGCATCTGAGTAGTACTCATAAACTTTGCACTAGAAGGCTCTTTGTCAGAACTATTGCCACAGCTGTGTTGTATTGTAGTCTCTACATCCTTTTTCAAGAACTCACCACTTTCCTCTGCTTCTGATCTTATTTTACTCAGGGCAGAATGGAGGTCTGCCACTATTTGCAATTCCTGCTTATCCATAAGTACATTGATGCTATTATTCATTTCCATGCCACTGAGCCTGGAATTGCAATTATCCACGCCACCATCAGCTTGGCTCAGCATTTTTGCCTCTGGCACACTTCGAAGGCTTCTAGTTCTCAACTGCTGATTCTGGAGCTCAAGTCTCCTCACAAGTTCCTGCAATTTCCTCACTTCTTCCAGCTCAGGGCCCACCTGATCACCCATTGGTTCTGCATCAGGACCCATCACCGAGTTCTCTGCTGAGCTTCGGCTCAGTTCAGTTCCAAGATTGTGGTCTGGCTGAATTACAGTGGTGCTCCCAGGAACAACCATCTTCGTGGAACCCCTGAGGAATTTTGCTAGAAAAAGATATTATAGAAGATGGATATTAAAGAAGCAGTGAAACCACTTAAACTATCAGCTTTCCTACTAATTAAATGTATTCAGTGTGATGATACATCAAGAATGCCTTAGTGAATCTAAAAGCAATTCATCTCCAGGAATAGCATGTTTTATTTACACTGGATATCTTGACATGGTCAATGCTTCCTCAGTATAAGCAGTAACTGTAACGACTGCTGTAAGATACATGACTAATCTGCACCTACTACATAAGTAGACATTTATAATTAGTATTTGTAAAGTAAAAAATCTTCCCAACTCCACCTGGAGCTCCCCATATAGAAGCAGTTTCAACAGAAGCTTTTGTTTGGAAAGGTCATCTAGCACACAGTACAGCTTTCTTAAATATTACTGGTCTAAAATTCAGAGACAAGTTTTGCCTAGATCTGTACAAAAAGAAAGATTCAGAGATTAAAGATCTGAAAGAAAAACATATTACTGCAGTTCCCATATAGTGGCCAGTAGTTGCAACACTACCATTTTGAAAGGTTAAAAATTGATGTAAGAAAAACTGAGCATTTCACTCATTAAACACAGACTGTGAAAATGTGTCTCCCCCTCCCCCACATGCTCAATTATAAATGTATTTCTGCAGGCTTTGATAAGAAAATAAAATCCAAGATCAACAGCAGTTTAGTGGCTTGGGACCAGAAACCAAAGATTTTGCTTAACAAAGTCTGATGAATCAGGCGGCCTATACATTATTGTAATAAAATAAATATGACATAAATATATACATAGTTTGGGAGGGTAGCTTTAACATAGAGTATTTTAGACTTCACCACAGCTCAGTACTTATTTAGAGAATAGTGACACTGGGAAGAACATGTATGGAATCTCTTTTCTTGATTAATAGTAAACCAAGTATACATAGAATGATACAAACAAGGGCACTACCAATATTTTATTACCCCACTTTATATGCTATGCACCAAAAATGAAGAAAAACCAAAGTAACAATGCAGGTACCTATTTCCTATATCATTTCCGTGCTAAATGGGACTTAACACAAATAATATTGTTGGTGATTTAAAACTGTTGCTCAAATTTTCAAGTCTTGCAAAACAAAATGAATCTTTAAATTCCTAGGTATCTCCTGCACTAAAACTCAATGTAATTTCAAATTGTGCCTCATCTGCAAGGCAAAATAGAAAAGTCCATCACCTCATATTCTGAGATTCAAACTCTGCATAGAGTAAGCAGCAATACAAGAAATAATACTGAGATAATTTTGGTTCAGAGATCAAAGGAGGAGAAAGTACCCTTTCAACAGTCTTTCTAATCTAATTCCTAGTCACTAAATGATTTTCCCCTTAAGAGTCTAGTGTAGTATAGTAACCCTATAATCTAAGTCAGATTACATGATCAATCCACAAGAAAATAACAATGTTCTATGGAATGGCTTTTTCTAAAAAGAATAAAATTACTGAAATGAAACTGTAGCAACTCTCACCAGACATGGTAAGTTCTCTTATTGCCACATATCTTCAGAGACGAATCTTGGATCTCATTTTTGCATCAAGACAAATCTATAAACAGGTCTATGTTACTCAACACGAATTACACCCCCCACAAGTTTTAAAAGAGTCTCCTTTTATTAAATCGATTTACAAGACTGGCGCCAACTAAAAAATACAATGAAAATGTACTATCATGTTTCACCTACAATTTCTGATCCTGTTTCAAGCAGATTGCTGCAGTCAAACAACCTGTCCACAAGTACTGCTGCGTAACAGCAACCGAAAGCTCAGCGTTCCAGCCTCCACCACCTTCAGCCGTTCAAAAGAGTAAATTCTTACCGGCGCATCTGTCAAACACGACCACAGCAACAGATCCACCCTCTCAGTGGATGACCTCACAGCCCAAGGCATCAGGAGTCGCATGGGGCTGAGGAGGAGGAGGATGTGCGCAGTGCCACCGCAACAGGGAGAAAAAAGAAAATAATACATAAAGGACTATGTTACCACCAGTAGCTGCTATGCAGACATTTCCCCCCCCCTTCAGTTAGGGAAAAAGGTGCCCAGATCCGTCTCTCCAAAAAAGTCAGGTGTCGCAAAGAGGAAAAGGGGAACACGGGGACCACCTGCCTAGAGAGACCCCCCCACCTTGAACAGCTCCAAGCAGCAGAAGCAAGTCCTGCTCAAGAGAAACATGTGGACGGAGAAGGAAAGAAGACAGATGCCATCCTTGGGGGGGGCATTAAGGAGAGAGGATCACGCAGTCCCTAATAGATGCAGCCTCGTTGATTTCTGACCCTACCCCTACACGGGGGTGGCTTTTGCCCATGAAAATGCAGGGAAAGAGGGTGCAGGGGGGTGCAGAAGGGAAAGGACGGACGGAGACTGCCCCAAATTAAGGAAAAGCAGGGAAGATGCTCTCGGGAGAGAAACAAAAGACAAATAGGCTAGGCAGGAGCTGAGTTTTAGCAACCCCCCCCGCAAAGAAAGAAAACGAATTAACCAAAATAAGAATAGGAAGGGGGGGCTGCGACAGGGCCCGAAGAGCCAGCCCAGCCAGCCAGGGGCCTGTTCACCTGCCCACCCAGGCCAGGACCCCTCAGGGACGCGAGAAGGGCGGCCGGCCTGTCGAGGGGGAGGATGGAGGCCAGGCGCGGGGAAGACCTGGCCTGGACGGATGGAGGCAGCCAGGCCGGCCTGCGGCCCAGCCGCGCCGCCTGAGGGGAGCGGGAAGGCGCGGGGGCGAAGCGACCTCCGGGGCCTGCGCTCACCCCTACCTGCCGCCGCCGCCGCCGCCACGCGCACGCGCACGCGCAGCCCAGCCGCCGCCGTTGTTGCCGCGGCCGCTCGCTCGCCGGCTCCCTCTCCGCCTGATTGGCCGCGGCGCTAAGGTCGGGGCGTCATTTGCATAGGCGGGACCGGGGGGACGTCGGGGATTGGCTGGCGGGCGGGCGGGCGGAGGGAGGGAGGGAGGGAGGGGCCGAGGGAGGGAGCCCGCGGCCTCGCGCGGTTCTTCGGGGCGGGGGGTTTAGTGCGCCTGCGCGCTGGGCGGGGCGCGGCGGCGGGCTGGAGAAGGGGGCGCGCGGGGCGCCGTGCGCGCGAACGCGGCTTCTCGGGGGACGCCCGCGGACAGGAGCGCTTCTAGTCCAAGCCGAGCGACAGTTCGGTTGCGCAGCTGCGGATCTTCTTCGTGGCTTGAATCCGGGGAAGAAAAGTGCCTTTTTTAAAAGTGCTTCTGCAGGCAAAAATGAATGAAATGCCCCCAGAGGGAGAGACTTGAATCGGTGTCCCTGTGGATCAATGGCAACTTTCGGCAGCGGGGTCGCCGATGTGGGGTGCTGAGAGTCGTAGCTCAGCAACGCAGATCCCCCAGCCCTGCACCGCGCAGCCAGATCCTTGGGAGGGAAATAGGGTTGGGAGGTAAGCCGTCATTTCCACAGCTGCACAGAAGTCAAAAATAAAATTGCGTGTGTCCTCAGTTTAAATACTTTCTAATGCTCGGAGACTTTCTCCAGGCTGCGCACCGTTTTCTCATTCACGAGTATGTCCTCCCACAGCAGCTACAAGAGAAGCGGTGCTGGAACAGTGCCAAGGGCGCTATGAAATTCTACCTCCTGTTCCAAATGAAAACGTCTCCAGCAGGCCTGGATTCAGTCTCTGGACATCCAAACCTTTCTGGGAACCCATGGTCTACTCCAGCCTTACCCAACTTGGTGCCCAGCGCTAAGTCTGGGGACTGCAGCCTCCTGGATTCTCAGGCAACATGGCCATTACCAGTCCTAGCACATCTGGAGAGTGCCAGGTTGGGAAGGGCAAGTCTGTTATGTGCAGCAACACAAGACCTAATCTTCCATCTTTGGCTGGACTGTCCTTTGTGACCTAGAGTGTTTTGTAGCATCATCCAAGCATTGTGCCGATTGAAGAGTAACAAGGACAAGTTTATGGCATCTCAGCACTGCCCAGATGACATGCGTGCGTGTCATTTGTGGAGAAAGGGTCTCTCAGACGTCTTTGGTACCAAAGAACAAACAAATACATCGTTGAGGAATACATCACACCATTAAATAAAGGACTCAGATCAGCTCTCTGCATGGAGTATTTATTAGAACTGAATGTGGAGATTTAGAATTTGCTTCGGAGAAAACAGACTGGCAAAGAAGGACAGCAAAGCAACAAAAATAACATTCTGTAATGACCTAGAGGTGCCTTCCCAAAGCAACCTTTCATACAAGTAATCAAGGAAATAGAACAACAGAAGAGAATATGTGTAGCTCAGGGCTGAACTGTGGAGTCCTTGAGGTTCTCTGAGCTTGGTTGCTTTCTTGCAAACGTTTCGTTACCCAGCTAGGTAACATCTTCTGAAGATGTTACCTAGCTGGGTAACGAAACGTTTGCAAGAAAACAACCAAGCTCAGAGAACCCCAAGGACTCCATAGAACAACAGTTCAGTTCCATCTAAAATTTCACCTGCTGCTTAGGTAAACTATATGCGCTAATAGCAAAACTCCACCTTTGAACAACGGGAAGCAAAAGTTTACATTAAAAAGAAGTCAACAGAGAAGATAAATATTGACAACTGGCTAAAAAAAAACAGACCTCACACAACTTGGGTTTTTCTTTTTTCTTTCTTATTTAGTAAACAGCCTTGCCCAACTGGAGGACCTTTCCAAAAAGTTAGACTACAGCTCCCATAATTCTCAACCAGCTAAGCCCCATGGAAGTAGTGGTCCAACATATTTGGAGAATGACGGGTTGGGGAAGGCAGGAGTACAGTAATTTCACACTAAGGACCAATAATTGGGAAGATAGGAATTGTTCATTAAGTTAGATTTAATGTAGCTGAAATATGCCCCTTCCAGAGGCCGTCAAAAGATTGCCCCTAGCTTTGAAACTGAATGGTCAAGGATTCTTAGCTTGATTTATTTCTCCATAAATAAAAATGTCAGCGTGCCCTTTTAGATGAAGCATTTTGTATGCGTGTAGTCTTCCTGTCTCAGCTCTACAGGGTGAGGTCTAGATCATATCTTTCACATCTAACTACTTCTTACATCATCATTCTTAGCAAAGGAAACACTTAAGGAGGGAAAGAGGGAAAAGCCATGCCTTGTTTGGCTGACCACCCTGCTTCTAACCCTCCATCAGGAACCAACTGGAGAAAATTGTAACATATCTGCAATTAGCAAACTGCCAAAATCTTTTGGGTCCATTGCCTTTCTGGAATCCAGCAGTTGGGAAGATGAATTCTGAGACAGGACCCTGATCTTCAAGAAAAGGGTTAAGTACCTCCCCAACACCGTTTGCCTGTATCAAATGCAGAAGACCTTCCTTTGGCAGCGCTCAAAGAAAATGGATTTGGAGATGTTCAACATCTCTCTTTTCCAAATTCCACAAGCAAAATATAGGGAGTCTCGTCTGCAGCACCTACATTCATACCATAAAAGAATGGTGTTGGGTTATTTGGGGTTCTAGATTTGAGAGGTCTTATATCATTCCTCCTTTTTAGACTGTAATGTGTATTGCTTCGTTTATTCCAAAATATACAAAGCAAATCCTGCAGTAGATCGAGCACCTGTTCCAACACTCCACAATTTTTCCCATGTAACTTAGGGCATTTAACTCAGGAGAAGCTTTTTCCATTGTTTTGCATTGCTAGCTGGAAATAAGGAATGACCCAGGTTAAAGCTGATATTATAGCCTGCAAGAGTGGAAAACAGAGGCTGAAAGTGAGGATACGTAACTCTTTACACCTTCTTCTTCTTCTTTTACCCACTGTTTGTTAGAAGTTCCGATACAGTAGTCATAGAAAAACGATCTTGTATATTCCCTCAGATCTCTATTCAAGGTTTTCAGCTAATATACAAAAATATATTAAGCCACTAACTAAATCTCCAGTGTAAAGCTCCAGTATAGATCGCTTCACTTGAGTCTGAAAAGAATTGGTATAAAGGAATTAAAACTCAGGAATATTGCTAAAAATATGTTATCTCACATATATGCTTATTCCATTAGAGACGTGGTACAAGTATGGTAGAAAATCAACCATAACTGATTTCCCAACAGTGAAGGATATATAATCTCACAACAGAATCAGAGATATTTATAAAATAGTTATTTTCCAGAGAGGCAATTATGGTAGGAAGGAAAATACAACAGATAGTGAACAGGACAATTGGACCATTTAACTCAGTGTTTTTCAAAGTGGGCAACTTTAAAACGTGTGGACTTCAACTCCCAGAATTCCATGCTGGCTGGGGAATTCTGGGAGTTGAAGTCCATATATCTTATAGTTGCCAAATTTGAAAAACGCTGAGTTAGCTCAATATTTTCTACGCTGGGTAGAACGAGAGCAAGCAAGATAGTGACTCTCCTGATGCTTTGGATTCCAACTCCCATCAGCCTCAGCCAATGGTAAAAGACTGTAGGAGGCCTAATCTCAATGCCTGATGCACGGCCTTTCAAAATCAAATCAAACCCAGGGATGCCAGAAGGCAAACGCAGAAGCAGGGGTGTGCAAAACATTGAGATTCTTAACTCTTCAAGTAATTCTGGAGAGTTTCAAGCGCCAAACTCTCCTGAAATGGTTGAAAAGAGGCGTTTCGAGCTGGAGGTGGTTTCAATCAAAACGTTTTGCACACCCATTTAGAACCCTTGGCATTCAAGGCCCGTGTTTTGGAATTGAACTTTCCTAAGTGTGGCTCACGACCTCCTTCCCCAGGGATAAATGCCTGGAATAAGAAATGTCCCTGGTAAAGATAAGTCGACCCCCCCCTTTTTTTTTTACAGGTAATGCTGCTTGCTTTCATTCCTGCTAAAGCCTGCTTTTATCACTTGCTGGCCAGATTGAATGAATGGATTATCCAGGGCACCACCCTGGAAGAAAGGACTTTGGGACAAGCAACCAAGACCGTTTTACAGCCGCTGAGCCAGAGGAGCCCCCAGATGCAGCAAGATGAAACCCTGGCAGCAACGCGCATGATCACGGATGCAGCATCCCCAGGGAGACCATTCTGTCCACAGTCTGCCCGTGACCGAACTCCATCATTGCTGAATGTGAATCGCCTGGCCTGACGGAAGAGGAGGAAGGAGGAATGGCTTGAGAGCAGAGGAAAGAGGGTGCTTGCTGGATCAAAGGGTACTTAGAAGAACCCAGGCACAGAGAGAAAGGCAGGCTTCTCTTGGGGCAGGCTGTTCCATTCCGTGAAATCTAGGAGAAATTGGACAGGGAACTCGTCAGCTGGGCGGGGACAATGGCAAGAGAGGGCAGCAAATGGAACGCAACATCCGTTTCAGTCTTTCTATGTAGTATGCTATGCAACTGCAAAATCCAGTTTCTATTATCACGCAGAAACTAAAGAGGAGGAAAGGTCCCTTATTATCAGAGAGCAAGGATTTAAGAGGAGGAGTGGTGTGGAATTCATGGTGGAGTAGCACAGAGAGAGCAGTGTTCAAATTCCTGGCTCGGTCATCAAATGGATGTGCATCCTTGGGCAGTCACTTTATGCTGCACACTGGAATGTATTTGTTTATTTATTTATTTGTATTAATAAATGTACACGGCCACCTGTCTCACTACCGTGACTCTGGGCGGCTTACAAAGTTAAAAAAAAAAAGTATTAAAAAAAAATAACCCACAGAAATCATTAAAAGCTTTAAAGAATAAACCTGTTTAACATCATTAAGATACAAACTGCGGGACAGTATCATTCATTTTCCTAGACATACAGCCATTCAGATATATAGACATTCATTCATTCATTCATTCATTCATTCATTCATTCATTCTTAAATTTGTGTGCCATCCATCTCCCCCAACGGGTGACCATTTAGCAGGCTGTATGTCTATATATACACCAACATCACCAGATCCTCAGGCCAGATGGCAAAGCCATGTCTTCAGGCTCTTCTCAAAGGCCAACAAGGGCCCAGTCTCAGCTCAGGGGGGATGACGTTCCAGAGGGCGGGAGTTGTCCTGTACTTTCATTCCCAAGAGGGTTATTAAGTGTGCATTACAACAGTTACGTTTTATGCTATCAACAATATTTCCCCCCTGGTTTCTGCCCTTCTACCGTAGCCCTTTTTATTCCATTGCAGAATATGCTCACCTAAAAGAGCTTCTCATAGCACTTATCACAGTGGACAATATCCCGATGAATGAAGATTTTCTCCAAGAGATCTCCCATTGGCTTGTGGCAAATTCCACACTGCAAGAGAAGAAGTATGAGAGTCGCTCTCTATTTAGCCATGAACATACCTTTTGCATACCTACCAAAAAAAATATGTACTTGTGCTCCAATTGCTCTGCAGCTAAATGGCTAACCAATAATCAGTGACTCCATCTGTAATGTATTTGCCATGTGTCTGAATCAGAGTGTGCATGAATTCACATGCTAAAGCTTAGGAGGGTCAGACAGAAATTGTGAGACTTGAAGATCAGGACATCCCATTGTACAGCTGGGTAGTGAAGGTTCCCATCTTGTTTTCTCCTCCCAACTACATAGCTCCATTAATACCACATTTATAAGGAGCACTCTTACTCTGAAGCAGTATTCATGGCAGCAGATGTTGAGGTTCTCCACAGATATCTTGGCACAGTTGCGGATTACTCGGCCACAATAAGTACAAACATCTTCCAAAGGCCTAGAAGGAAGGAAGATGATGCAAATCAAAAGACAGTTGTAAAAACTTTTCTAACTTCATAGAGCTTCTTGTTGAAGAGATACACTGCTGTTGTGATTTCATGCAGCTCAGAGAGCTCTTAGGGCTATATCCTCCTATCGGTAGGGTGCAAAAAGTAGTGGTGAAGTTTTGGAGGTCAGAGGTGTGACAAGCACACCCTGCACTGTGTTCCCCAAGTAACCCTGCACCATGAAGAACCCTCTCCTATTGTCAGTATCACCTGCTATATGTGAAATTGGAAGGTGGACACCTTGTCTTTTGCCCCCAGCTGCAAAAACCACACTGACTCCTTCATAAAATTCTGCATGTGCTGGATTTCAGGCTGATAGGCTCTATTTGTCTCTTAATTAGAGGTCTGAGATCAGAGTTAATTAATTATTATTAGCTGAGTTCACACGACACACCAAACCTGGATCAAAAATGATTCCTGTATTTGTAGAACCTTCCCAACAAACCCTGCCAGGGTAGTTCACCCAACATAAGACAGTAGCTAGGTTCTCACAAGATGTTGAACCACAACACCATTCCACTTCAGCCTGGTTCATGGAAACCTGGCCCTTGTCTAGTTTGGAAGGGATCCCATATCAAACCACAACAGGAACAATATGCCAAGGGTTGGCTCTACCTTTTTGGAGGTGTGTTATTCAGATAGCTAGCACTGCTGTAGCTTGGTTTCTCGAGCTCAGACAAGTCAACCAAGCTGCGACTGGAGAAGAAAGGAGAGAAGACAATATAATTGTTCTATAGGAAGATTTTTAAAATTACTGACTAAATTCAAGGGGCATCCTTGTTTTTCATGTCCCCAAAGCAGTGCTTTCCCGTAATTAGTGAGAAGCTAAATTAAAACTGAGGGCCCATGCAGCGTTTGATACAATGCTGAATTATTCCATGATGACCTTCGGGAAAAGAAATCTCATCCAAAAGCCAAATAAAAAGTGCTGGGCAAAGAGGAAACATTTAATTAAAGGTGGAAAAGCTCCTGAAGCCTCCAAAGCAATTTGCCTACTATCACATGCACTTGGATTTAACACCCTGCCACAACTTATGTCTGCAAAAACACAGGAAGGTAATAGAGAGACCACTAGATTATCACTGACTGGCATGAATGGTGTTTAGATGCTGAAGAAGACATGACTGAACCAAGGGTGGTAAGTGAAAAAAAAAATACTAATGTGAAGACAATTGGAGAAAACCTACTGATTTCTCAGGAGGATGTGAAAGACGGTCCCCCAACAGCAGATGCATCACCTGAGCAATTATTTACTTCATCCTTCCAATATCTGTGCCCTTTCTCCACCACTATCTTAACAGGTTTTGAGAAGAATTTCGATATTGGTGGAACCATTCTTAAATAGCAGCAGAAAAGAACCCAACACAAAAGGTGAGCCACACAAAACATTGCAAGCAAATTCTTCTGATAGGCTGGAGATTTTGTAGACTTGCAGGCGTCCTTCCCTTTGGTTTCCTTACCTGTTGTAACGTGGTGAGGAGGACAATTCCATGCTTTTGATGGATTCTTTCACAAAGAGGAGACCTTTGCTACAGAGGAGCAAAAGAGACACACACTTCAGAGGAGGCATTGTTTGATAAGGGATATGATGTCTGGTGCATTGGAAAGCTAGAAGAAAGACCCCCAACTCTTTCTTCAATATACGCTACCCTGATGTGGAAGAATCTGAATCATAACTAGAAGAGGTCTTCAGCTGGGAGGAAGCAGTGGCATCCTTTACCTCCGAATCCATCAAATTCCTGCAAGAGAAAAGAATTTTGGGTGAGTACGATCATGCATGACAGATCAGACACTCAGACGTGGTTGTCGTGCCATCTATCATCACACTCTATCCCCTCCTTGCAGAACAGACATCAGCAGGGTGCAAGCAACAAAAGGATAAAAATCTACTCGTTCAGGTAAATCATGTAGGTTGTGAGAGAAGGCTCTTCAACTGCTGTATCATGAATGGCTCAAGGCAAAATTTTTAGCAAAGGCAGTGCATAGAAGGAATCAAAGGAACAAGTGACTCTAATGCCACCTGCAGGGTTTGATAGAACTGTAAAAACAGGGCCAGAAAATGTCTCTCTAGGCTAACCTACCTTGTAGGATAGTTGTGTAGATCAATAGCATTGCCCCATTGGCCTTGTAAGTTGCCCGGAGTTTTGGAAGGAAGAACATTGTAGGGCAGAGCCCTCCGAAGCAGTGCCTGCCCTCTGGAATGGGGTTCCCCCTGAGATTTGGATGGCCCCCACCCTGCTCTTGTTTAGAAGAACTAGGAAGATCTGGCTGTTCTCCCAGAACTTTGGCAAGGGAGGGTGAGACCCCTTGCTTCACTGTGCTTGCCATCTTTTATCTTTATTTCTTACATTTTATTGATTTGATTTTAATGTCTTTCTTTGTTGTGAGCCACGCAGAGTCATTGAAAGTTGGGCAGCATAGAAGATAATAAATTATTATTATTATTAAAGACATATTCCTCAAGTGTCGCTGAGTCATTAACTATCTGAGCAAAGTTTCAGAACTGTTTCAGCCCAGCTGGTTGTGATAAGAAATCTTAAGAACTCTAAGAAGGGATGAAATCTAAGAAGGGATGAATGACTTTTGGGGGGGGGGGGTGCCTTGAAGTCAGTCATGACTCCTGGCGACTGCCTGGACAAGTCCCTGCAGTCTTCTTGGCAAGATTTCAGAAGTAGTTTGCCATTGCCTCCTTCCTAGGGCTGAGAGAGAGTGACTGGCCCAAGGTCACCCAGCTGGCTTTGTGCCTAAGGCAGCACTAGAACTCATAGTCTCCCATTTTCTAGCCTAGTGCCTTGAACCACTATACCAAACTGGCTCTCTCCATTGCCTTCTTCCTAGGGCTGAGAGAGAGCGACTGGCCTGGGTCACCCAATTGGCTTCATGCCTAAGGCAGGACTAGAATTCATGGTCTCCCATTTTCTAGCCTGGTGCCTTAACCACCACACCAAGTCCAATATTTCACCTGTTGTTCCTTGCTCCTGATGTTTGTTATCTCATGTCGCCCAGTATTATAGCTGGTCCTGGCACTGGTGATCACAGCAAAACTATTCCTGGACTTCATCAAAAGTTTTCAAGTCAAGTTATCTTTTTCTACTACTCAAAGCAAATGAATGTAAGATGCCCTAATACTAATTTTGTGGCACAATCTTTAGATGATACAGCAGCTTTTACTGAAGCTGCACAGACTTGGTTCAAGTCCCTTCTTCTAGACTGTCTTGAGTTGCCTACCATTGCCTTGAGTGCAACTGTTGAAGGAGAATGGCAGGACAACAATGCAATTATTAAATTAAAAATAAAATGTTTTAGCAGTTCTTATTGATCGCCTTTAAAAAAAATCAAAGGGACTTCCCGAGAAATATAACGAAAGCACTTTCAATATACCTGATATAAACAAATACAACAAACAGCATTAACTCAAACAAATACTTTAATGTAAGAGAAATAAATTATAAAACAGAGGAAGTTTATTAGTCCAACTTTTGGTGAAGATTCTGCAATTATAGCATTCCCCAAAAGCTGCATCCTTGGAATCTACCAATAGAATATATATGAATCACAAGACAGAGATCAGCGTGTAAGCTGATTTTTTAAAGACTCTAATAATTCACAAATGAGTAAATACCAGAGTATTCAGTTCTTTATCTTTACCTTCCATTCTCTGTGTCACAGATGTCCTTATAGAAGGGCACTCTATGGCTTTTTGGAAAGCTAGTCCCAGGGTCTCTGAAGGGGTAGTAAGACATACTAGGAGGAAATGTAGGTATGTGTTAATTTGAGTCTTAACAAAGAAACGTAACAACAAATGAAATGATGTACTGCACATATAGGAAAGGGAAATTTTCAATATGACTCAGCTTAGTCTGAATGTTTCAAAGAGACATTGCTTTTTTATAATGCACATCCTGCTTTTTTGCATTCCAAGCACTCTCTTTGCAAGAACAGGATACCCCCCCAACCCGGGGTTAGCTTGTATCCTGGAAAAAATGCAATCCATTCTCCTGTTCATATCCTCTATTGAAGGTGTGAGTTTACCAAAGATTAACCCTGCAATTGTTAGGGAATTCTTACAGAAAACACTTTTTTTAATCAGTTCCAAGGAACACAGACTCTTCTTGGCCAGATAATTTTATAGCTTTAAGAAATATCTTAATTTACCTTATATGACAATTACAACTTCTGTGATTTGTCATTCGGGGGTAGCATGATCTTACTCATCCCAAATACTTTCTGAAGAATCATATTTTTATGGCTCTCTGAAAATCGATTAAGGCAGAGTGGTCTGGATATCTAAGTACGAAATTTCCAGATTTGATTTGCAAACCATTTTTCCCCTGTTGTTCCTAAAGGTGGTTCCAGGAACATCACTCAAAAAGGATTGCAACATCAAAAGAGGCCACGTGTCCACAAAAAGCGTGGAAGTGCTAACTGATATGTCAAGATGCAAGTTTAGAAATCATGACTATCACTCAAACAGCAGTAGATCTCACGTTGAGGAGGAGGAAGACAGTGATGGGAGAATTTGCATGCCTGTATAGCCTGCTTCTCTATGATAAATGTTGATTAGCTTTTTCATGGTTCCCTACTTTCCCTTTTCTACAATAATTCTTTAATTGGACAGCTCCTCTGAAAGGAAATGATGCCTTTCAATAGACAAATGCCCTCAAAGTCTTATGAAGTTATCTTCTCTAAAGTAGGACACTTGACCGTCTTCTTATCCCTAGAAATTACCCACTTCTTCTTCTGATCCCTGATTATTGCCTTTTTACCTTCTGCTGTTGAATGGCTGATTGTACAAGTATGGTACCATTCCATGGTTGAGTCTCAACATTCTGCGGTTGTAAAGTTGATTGTTCCTGTATGGTACAGTTCCATTCCTAGACTCTGAAGATCTGGTGAAATGGCTGGCTTGGCGATCCAGATGTGAAAAAGTCCTGAGACCAATGTCCAACACAGGGAGGGTTGTAAATTGGGATTCCTATGACTGGTCTAACATGCTTAAAGTAGTCCCTCTGCACAGAGTACAAGAAGTTCTGTCTCTCTCAGAGACTGACTCAGAGAATATTTGCCAGAAACTACTGGTTTAATTAATTCATAAGCATGGAAGATTTCTGTTTACTCTTGCAATGTGGAATACAAAATTTGGGAAACCCATGTTTGTTTGCAGAGAAGTGCTGTCCAGCACCAAAGTGATCCTGGGATGCTTTGCAAGAACGCCCTGCATATATTAATAAGCCACTGTGAATAAGCAGACAGTAGCATCCTCCAGATGTAAAGCAGTTGAGTGGAAAGGAAAACCCACCACATCTGCCTGGTTTTGAAGAAGCAATGCCAAATAGTTTGCAAAACGACAAACTATTGTAATGCTAACAAGAGTGAGACAACCAAGATTACAATCCTAACCATATCTACTTGGGAGTTAATTAACAGAAGTCAAAGGCTCTAGCAATCCAAGTAATATGCTCAGGATTACAATGGAGAAGGACATGTTAAAGGGATCCAAGAAAGGGAAAATGAAAATACCATAAAGAAGAAAAACAAACTCTGGAAATGGCTCCAGTCCAGCCAGGTTTTATAGAAGAAAACGGACTGAATAAGTCACAACGAGTTCAAGGCCCATCGGTTTCAGAGGGAACGGCAAAGCTGTAGATGGATTTGGAGCCGTGTGATTTAAGAAAGGAAGACATTGATAGGAATACAAGTAGCCGATTTCATGAGTTACTTCTCATGAAATGTGTTCAATGTCAAGTCATTCTTCAAATATCACTCAAAAATATTTGGCTATTTGAAAAGAACTCAGATGAAGAAGATGTAAGCTACCGCATGGTTGCTGAGGAATTTAGAACCCCAGCATCCATTTGGAAGAACCTGGGGGGGCAGAAGATAAGAAATGAGAAGGAGAGTTGGGTAAACAATGCAAAATAAATATCATACGTTCGGTCTTAAATCTAGGCCTTATCACACTTCTTTGGAGTATAGCCCAGTTGGCCGTGAAAATGCAGGTTAGATTTCTATCAAAAGGAAAGAAGGATATAATTAAAATTATTCTAATGAGGAGATGCTTATGGTCAACTGGCAAAGAAGTGACGCTCTTTGGGCATATCCTATTCAGCATTCTCACCACCAGTTGCATGAAGCCATGAGCCATGATGATCACAATAACAAAGGACCCCAAAGTAAAATGAATTGCGGGTTCTAAAGAGATTGAACGATATGAAACAAAAATATAACACAGTGCAAGAGAAGAAAGACACTTTTTATGTTGTTTAACAGCCAAATTGCTTAGAACCAATTCAGTGATTATATGGAATATAAGCTTAATATGCCCGAAAAAGGATCCCTCAATTGACAAAAGGCATTGGAGAATAGTTTCCTATTATCTGTTAGAGAAGCTTCACAGGGTATGTGAATACTCTTCTAACAGTAAACCTGGTTTTGCTCGTCACTCTCAGAAGGTGGTGGACACCTTTAATTGTACCACTTGGCACCATCGATCCATGAATACATTCAGATGACGGCATAATCTATGCAGTCCTTTTAAGAAAAGAGGGAGATGACTTAATCTGAAATATTGAATCATACCCTGGGACTCCAAGACTTCTTAATACAGAGATGCTATTGAGCTGAAGAAGTCCAGCAGTTCTTAAAGTTGTACAAGTAGAAAAGAGGATTTGGCCTAGAAACCTCTCCTTGAGGAACTAAGTCTAAACTTAGAAGAAGAAGAGGAGGAAGCAGAGGAGGAAGAAGAGAACTAGGACCAGGGAAACCCAGGTGCCCTCCTAAACTTAAAAGGTAGGATAGAAAAATAATGTTCTGACCCATCCCCTGATTCTTGATCCCTTTTAAAATCCCCCTTGATCCCTTTTAAAATGGAGCATCAGGGAAATGAACCTGAAACCAACTGTGTGCTAAGCGCATCTCTGACACTGAGCAAGGTCTCTCTCCGTTCCTTCTACTTAAGACCATGGGTGTCCATTCCTAACTGCAATGACGCCAAATGATAAAACATGCCTTGTGACATCACAACAAGTGTTTTGTCACTTACCACCACCACTTCAGTGGGCACCTATGCTTAAGACCTCCCTAACACCCTATTCAGCCGAAAGGCTACAACGTGACCCACCTAAAAGGAGTGTGCAGCTAAACTTGGCCCAGAACTGTGCCTCCAGCTGCTTGTTGTAATGAACAAAGAATAATTGTGGATTAAGGAAAAGGCAAATCTATCCTCACCAGGAAGATGAAGTATGTGAGGTTTTTTTTTTTAATCGTGACCATAGCAGTTCATTATATGCTTTCAATTGTATTAGATTATTTGTCTCTCTGTTCAGTCCCAACTCCAATATAGCTTGACACACAGAAACAAGAGCAGGGAGAAATGATTAACAGTAGATAGTGGTCCATTTGTACCCTGATATTAAAACCTACCAGTATTTGTGTGTCCCTTCTTGAACTCAAAGACAGATATGTGGAAGAAAATAGAACGGTATGCTTTTCTTCTGTCCATCAAATGCCACAAGCTTGTCATGATTTTAATACATATCAGACTTGAAGCCCATGGCTGAATAGGTTAAAGCTAAAAATATTAGTCTAACCCAAGAAGTCAGAAGGTCAAATCTCGTTTCCCAAAGGAATTTCGAAGATTCCAAAGTTATGCTGCCTTTCCTTTTTTCTAACTGATGCACAGAATCAACTTGTTCATTTCCAAAGGCAGAGCAAACGGACGGGGGTAAATGAGGGAGATTTACCAACTCCCATGATGAATCAGGAGAGATTTTTTTAAAATGAACCTTTTAAAGGAACCATGGGAAGTGGGAAATCAAGCGGCAGGTGGGGAAAGGATTGCACAATCAGAGACAGAACAGCTGCAGAATCTCTTGGCCACTTCTTGACTAAGCAAGGCTGAGAATTTCACATTCCATCCATGAGAGTTTCTCCAACATTCTCTTCTTCTTTGAAAAGCATTTCAAAGCCAAATCCTCTTTCCTTGAGTTGAAGGAAAATTTGGCAGGAAAAAGAAAATAAAGCAGGACAATTGCTCTGCCCATCACTAGCTATTACAGTATCTCATCAAACTTTTGGGAGCAGAATGTCAGTTCCTTACCCAGCTGAACCTTCATCTGACCCCTGCTGTCTGTATTGGTTCTCTGGAGAGACAACTGTACTCTCTCTGGCAAGGGATCCGTACCTGCCAAGGAAGGGAAGAGAATGCCTATGTTTTAGTCTACCTCTGCTATCAAAAACCCTCCAGTGATTCTCTTTTGAGCAGAGACAGGTATGACAGATGCACTAAAAGGTCTGCTGAGCTTCTGTTCCTGCCAAAGAGAGGACAGGAACTTCTACAGGTAGTCCTTGCTTAACGACCACTCATTCAGAGACCATTCAAACTTAGGATGGCACTGAACGAGTGGTACTTATGACCAGTTCTCAAAGTTGCAGCCATTGCAGCACCCTCATGGTCACGTGATCGCAATTTGCGACCTTCCCTGCCAGCTCCCCACAAGCAAAGTCAATGGGGAAGTCAGCAGGAAGTCGGAAGTCAGCAGTCGCAATCCCATGAGGTCCTCGCTTAATGACCCACATGGTCCTCACTTAACGACAGCAACCAGGGCTGCTGGGATTGCCATTGCTAAGTGATGTGGTCATGTGACACCATGCTTTACAACCACATTGCTTGGCGACAGAAATTCCAGCCCCAATTACCATCATTAAGCAAGAACTACGTGTAGTCTCTTAGTTTGCAGCAGAAGAGGGTGACATTGTGCCTCATTTCCCCCAGCAGGAATCTTTTCCCCCAAACTTTCTGTGCGCATAGCACGTGTTCTACACAGCATCATGCTTTTCCCACGCCAGTTTTTCTACTGAACCAAAACTTCACCTGGTAGTGTCCACATCTGATTCCTCCCTCTTGGCAGGACTTAGGAGTTCACACTGGATTCCAGTGGTGCTCAGACGACTTTCCCCAGGCTGTGGCTCAGACCTGGCAAGAAAAGACAATAGGGTTGGCCAATCTGTTCCTGTCGAACGTTGCTGCACAGAGTTCCCAGGTCCTTTCTTGCAGCCTCCAATTTTATTGGACGTTTTCAATGCTTTTTCAGTTGTGCTTTCTAAATGCTTTTAAATGCAAAACACTAAGCACTTCTGAAAAGTCATAGCTTTTTTTTTTCTTTTTTACCTTGCGGCCTTCTGTGGCTCTAGGTGTGCCCTGTTTTTTTCTCCATTTCAGCCTCCCCAACCAAGTTGCAAGAAAGCAAGAACATTGGCCTATTTTATAAACGAGGTCATTTATAGAATATTCTGAACTTCTACAAGATGCAAATCATTCCTCTCCTTAATACTATTATTAATTCATATAAAATACTTTTAATGATGATATTTTAATAACAGTTGAAGCCACAGGTAGAAATATACACATATCCTAACCCTGACATTTTCCAGCAGGGTTGTAACAAGTACATAGTGCACACATCCACCCAAAAACTTAAATAAAATGTAATATTCAGCAAGGTGCTGATGATGCAAAAGATGTTAATGTAAAGATGCTCAGCAGAAGACCTTCACGAATTGTACAAATAGCAAAGACTGAATCTCCTTCCCTCTCCTTACTTAGCCAGGTAACCTTCCACCTTTTTATATTCTGTGTTGCTTGGATTCTCCTGCTCTGAGTAGATTCTGCAAAAAAGGAAGACATTAAGCCCAAAATGGGGGAGTGCCCTCTGACATCTACGGGCACATTACAAGTGCAGGAGACTAAAGGAGAGAGATAATAAATCCATGTAATGCAAACAGTCCCACACTCTTATAATGACCATTAGGTACTGTAAAATCAATTACCATAAATTCATTGAAACAGAAGAGCTTTGAGGCTGAAAGAAGCCAAGGGCCCATCTAGTGCAGCTTTCTATGTCCATAACGGCCAGCCAGGTGACTCCAGAAAGCTCATCTTAACCTTCTTCCACCATCACTCCCTGGGAGTTATCACTTCAGGCATGTTATCTGTGATTCTTGAGGTAGTATGTAGGCATCAAAACTAGTGACAGTGATAGCCATTTCTTCCACAGATCTGTTTAGTTTAACAAGTCCCTAGAATCATCTAAAGTGGTGGCTGCCATGAATGAAGGCAACTAATTCAGATGTAAACTCTGCTACCGTTTATCTGTTTCTCTGCATTTAGTTTTAATCAACTGCCCTAAATTCTAATAAGGTGTGAAAGGGAGAAAAACTTCTCTCCATCTACATTTTCCATATGTTTGACATTCCTCGGTCATGTCTTTCCTTTTTTTCTCTCACTCTAAGCTAAAAAGCCATAAACTACAGTGAGTAGATCTAGCTACATGCCTCATTCGCTCTGTGTAGGAATCTTTTGGAGATATTTATTGATTGGGGTGGCATCTTCAAGGGTGATGGAAGAACAAAGTTCTAGTGACATACATGCATGGCATCTTACAAACTGTTGATTTGATTCAGGAGACAAAATCAGTTTGATGTATTAATTCAAATGGGAAAATTGAGTGGATTTAGTGTGTCAAATCAACTTGTGTCACCCTTGTAAGGTAAGACCAGACAGGAAACATGGCCAGATGAACAAATTCTAGTTTATTGTAAGGTTACATGAACAGAATCTTGCAAGTGTGAGAGGAAAAATGCGAGTAGCCTAAAACTTATTTTGATATAGATATATGTTGCTTAATCACATTTAATAATAAAAGCAAGGGTTAGCTTAGAGATGACCTGTGGGACACTGACAGGAAAAATACTTGCCAAACCAGAGCAAATTGTTGAATAAGCAAACTTGTTGATGGGAACAGACGTGACAGGGACAAAGGGAACAGGAAAGTGTGGTGAAATTAGTTCTGGGGACGTTATGACAATCCTAAGAGTCATGATTGTGGTTTGTGGTTCTAAAGGATAAAATGGATTGCAATTTGGGGGTCTGCACCCACATGGGTTAGGCTGTCCTAGTGATGGCCTCCTCCTGTCGGTCCGCATTGCAATGTGTATCTAAGTAAGTACCTTCTACGCTGTTGATTGCATTTTATTTTCTTGCTGAACTAACTTTCAATAAAGCTCTTAGAAGAACTTAGAATTTTGAGGTGACTTGTTTTATGGTGTGTCTGCCTCCTGTGTTTGACGTGTTTTTTTTTCCCTGGCACAAGTCTAAAAGGACTTCTCTCCCCACTTACCTTTACAGTCCAAGAAACTGGGGAGGGTCCCTTCTGAGACGTTTGCCCTGCCCATATTCCTGCTGCGGGCTCAGCTGCCTCTTATCTGACTATTCCCTTGGTTGTGTCTTGTTGCCCTGTCTCCCAAGGTCATTCCCACACACCATTACATCTTAGCCAATCCATTTGGAGAGCCAATTCAATTCTGCAAAAGTGTGTTTGCCCATGTGCAAAACGCCATTGGATAGTTTTACTAGGAGGAATCTGTTTTAATCTAATTCATCAGGCTAAGACACCAATTTGATTTCCAGGTCAAGTGGCCACACAGCCTTTTTAACCATATTTCGAAGGTAGGCTGAATAGCTGATTTTCCTAAGACAGCCTTCCCCAACCTCTACTTCTTTTGGGACTACACCCCCCAAAATTCCCAGCCAGCATCGCTAAGAACCATGCCAGCTGGGTCACTCTCTGTCTGCCCAACAGACCTCACTAGGAGGTAGGAGCATTATGTATGATGCCTTGAGATGCACAAAATAAAGGTAGGATATAAATCTAATAATAAATAAAAGATAAATAAAAATGCGTGTTCAAAATGTGACAGCCAGTTCCTCCAAGATTATGTGAAACTTTTTATATCAGTTAAAAACATTGGAGCCAGCCAACGTTGCAGGAGTTTTTGCTTTACTTTTCCTAGAAAATGGGGTGACAGGGGCAGAATCGTCTTCTTTTCATAAACTTGGTACAAATCTTTTGGGAAGCAGGCTGATGCTTGGATATTTCCCCCTTTCTCCTCCGTACCTTGTTGAGTCAACACCCTCACTGTTGTCAAGGACGGTCGATCTGCTGTATCCCATGCCTGAGGAAGCCCCAGTGTTTTCCCTGGTGAAAAAGGAAGACAGATAGAGATTGTGCAGTATTAGATGAAGAACTGGATGTGTTACTGAAGAAAACCTCAATTTGATTGCTTTCCTTTTCCCTCCTCATCCCTTTTTTCTTTTGTTTTGTGTCCATTAGATTGTAAGCCTATGGACAGAAAAACCATTCTTATTTTTGAAAACTTTGAATAGGAAAATTAATTAAAACACACAGTCAATTAAAAAACAGTTTCTGGAGAAAATCATCTAGAAAGCCTGATGTGCTTCCATGGAGTCATAAACCCTATTGTAGAAGTGTATTTGCTTTATGTTCTGTTGTTCCCTTATAGCAAGGTGATTACTGACTTTTGAGGAATTACTTATAGCACTGTTCCTTCAAGCTAGTGCCGCCCAGTTTGTTGGCCTACAATTCCCATTATCCTCAGCTGGCAAGGTCATCAGGCCTAACACACCTGTGTTTGTTCAGCATCCAAGAATTTTAGAAAACTCAAAATAAATATTTAAGGAACATACTTGTTGGGACTAAAACAAGTTTTATCCAAGTGTGTTACTTGGAATTTTTCTTGTAGAAGGATCTTGGTTTTCGAGTGCTGACAATCATTTTACATTCTTACTTCTCTGTGATTGGCTGATGTTTGCAGAATTCTGCAACTCTTGAGGTCAGGTCCTTATGTTTTCCTTCTCCATTGGAGAGTCCCTGTTCGTGCTCCAGGCCAGATCTGTTGAGAAAATGATTGTTCTCCATGAAGATCCTACATCTCATTTTCCCCAAATTAAATAAAGTATGCTTCAGAAGAGCTGGTTAAATTCCCACTTAGCTTGGGAATTTCAACCGAACTCATCCCATAAGTTATTAAAAGAGGAGGAAGAGAATAGGTTCACTGGTTCGAAGAAAGGCAGGGACTCCTATGCTAACCTATAGATATCACCTTGAACTGTTAGGATGGAAATCAAAGAAGCTATTTGGAAAAGAGCTTACTTGTCAAAAAACGTGGGACTCTGCAATTCATTCTTCTCACTGTGGGTAGAAAACAACAGAAATAAGAAAGCATTCCTTCATCCTTTCTACTTCCTTCCTAAACCTTCAGCTGACCAATAACTAGCCTCACCATTGTTGGTCAGGAGCATCCACAGGGGAGAGGAGTCAAAGGAGTTGAGATGGTGGCCATGACTGCACAATGGAAACCCCACCCATCTTTTATGGGCATGGCATGCAGACACCCCTGTTGCCAGTCTTGAAACTCAGAAAACACCCATTGAAGCCATTGCAGATCCTTCAGTGCCCAATAGAAGGCTGCAAAAAGTGAAGTCCCACCAGTGTCCTGTCCTGACCACCCTGTCATCTACAGTCTGTTTCATGGGGCATTCAAAACATCTCAGTGTTCACAGCTGAGGGCTTCAAGAGCTGCCAAGTCATTCCTTTTCTGCTCAATTATTAAGAGAAATAATAGTAATAGGTTGCTAGAGCAATTTAATCTCTTCCAAAAATGGACAGAGCCTAGGGGGCAGGGGAGGCCTTACGCTCCATCACTTCTGCAAAAGACTTTGTTTCAGCATGTTTCTTCCTGCAGAGCAGCTGAGAGAGACAGTGGGGCAAAGCTGATCCAAGAGAACTGTGAAGGCCCAGTGTGGAAATGTCTTAAGGATGATCTTGGCTGCCTTTGTATAAACAAACTGGAGTCATATGGACTTTACCTTCTCTTTGGAGAAGTAGGGATCCTGGGGGCAGAATCATGTCCGGAACTCATTTCATGCTTCTCCTGATCTGATCTGTAACTAGAAGAGGAAAAAAAGCTATGGTTGAATCGAGCATGGGGGGTGGTTAAAAGAATCATACTGAGAAATTGAAAATGTGATGTTATTCCAGATGTCAAAGAATGGTTGTTGGAAATGTGTCATTGATTTGGAAAAGGAAATATTTCTGCTAGTAACCAAAGGATGCAGCAATATGTGTTACTTTGGCAGAGATTCTGTGATATTTTGCAATAATATGTTGTACTGATTATATTATAGTAGTGTATTTTTAGTAAACCAATGATTATTGATAAGCATAAAATAAATATAAGGTAGATTTTTCTTTATTAGTTTGTATTTTCAGTTTGGAGTTGTCTATTTTCTAATTTTTTAGAAGTTTTCTTTAAGGTTAAAGATTGTTTTGTTAATTGTATAGTATAATTTTTTTAGGTAAGTAAAAAGAGAAGAAAAAAGCAAAGGAAGAAACAGGAATTTTTCTTAGGGAATATATTCCAGGATCAGACAACAAGATCATAAGAAAGAGGGGGTCTAAGTTTTGAGAGTCATCTACCTGCCAAATCCCAGAGCTGCAATTTTCCATTTTTTCTAATAAAACCCACAGAAAAGCTGAAATCAACCTGAATTAAACTGAGCATGCCCCCAGTTTAAATAAAAGAAAGTTAAAGAACAGCTCACTCCTCAAAACAGACAAGCATCTTGAAAATTCCAGCCTCCTAAATAAGCCAACAAACCTAAATTACCTTATCTGGAATTGGTCATGGACATTACCTGCTCTCCATAGACTTGGAGTAGTTGAATGAGGTTCCAAGGTAGGGTTTTGAGGCCACGTTTCTGCAGCTGTTTGTGTCAACACTATAAAAGCAAAGCAAAAAATAATAATAATTATTATTATTATTATTTAAGGTGGAGCCCAGATTATTAGTAGGTGAGAGCTTCTACAGTATGTAAGTATTAGATCTATTTTTTGGTCACCACACTGATTGCCAGTAGGCTTTCAAGGTCAGTTCAGAGTGATGGTCCTGACCTATGAAGCCTATGTCTTGGCTCCATTGAACCTATTTTTCTCTGAGCCTGACATTTTGATTCAGCTACGCTGTACATTTGCTAAATAAAAATCTGGGAACCTTCCACAGATATTGCTGAAGTCCATTTTCAAGCAGCCCCAACCTGCAAGGTAAGTAAGGGATCCTGAGAGCTGTAGTTCAGCAACGTCTGGAGAACCACCAGTTCCTCATCCCCATGGAGACCTTATGATGGGAGGTTCCTTAATATAGCATGAATCTGAATAAAAAGGTTGTGCCTTTTTGTAATTTACAGTGGCTATAACCTAATCATGATAGCAGCTTGCAACTGAAGCTTACACCTGCAAGCTTAACTGCTATTTTAATCAACATGTTTATTTTAGTTGATTGTAGTGTACTGTTTTTAATTGACACACTTAATGTTTTGCAGCCAGGTTGGTTGCCATATTGTTGGATGGGAAAGAATTACAGATCATACTAACCTGGTTCTCACAGAAATATTTGCTGATCTTGATTCACTCCAGGGAGATTCTGAGGTTCTTCTTTCTCCATTAGTACTGCTGGCAAACCCAAAATACTCAGTGGTTAGTTTGCACAATTGTTATCCCTACACAAGGCATAGCATTACTAATCCAACTGAGAAAGATTCATCTTAGAGTCAAGCAAAGCAGAAGTTTAAATCTATCGTTGCATGTAATAGTGCAAGGTTGTTGTGCGCACATGTTTTTAGGGTGTGGGAAGATAAAATATGGATATCGAAAACAAGTCTGAAAAGGAGATTTAGCCTTTTATTTTTAGCAAATGTTGTAGCTGTAAATATTGCCATTGGATTACATCCGATAGATGATATTTATCTCTTAACACAGTGTATGTTACAAATTCATCTTCGTCATTTATCGGTTGGTCCAAAGTCAATATCCCCCCTTCCATCCAATTTTTCCATATCACCATCTTTTCCCCAATTTTTAAAGCTGAGTTTCCCCCGAAGTCAATTTAGCATGGGAAAAAGGGTTGAATCTTTCTTTTATTAGACATTCCATTCCATACGTAATGAATCAATGAGATTAATTAATCTATTGATTAATGTTGATACAAAGATTTTAACCGCGGTGTTAGCAAATGGATTACAGCAAGTGATATCATTGAGTATCATATTTGCCTGGTTTTTAAAAAGAATCTCACCTATTTCGAGGACACATGAACAAAATGTTTATCCATCACAAACTCTTGTATAGTGCTTAGAAAATAATATGCACTTTATCAGTGATAAATGTAGGTGCTTTAGAAGAGGAAGGAAATGATGGGGATGGTAAAAATAATAATAGCAACAGCAACAATAATAGTATTGGGTTATTTACCTCTTCCCACGACTACTAAACCATGCTGAGGCAGGTACGGTCTGACTTCTGGATCGTGGACCAATGTCATCTTCTACGTCAACCCTTTCAGGAAAACAAAATGTCCTTCATATAATATATATAGTTCCTCTCACCTCTCTATTGTTAGAAGACACAAATGCCATAGTCTGTATTTTTTCCTCCCTTTCAAATCTTCCAACTGTCTCCAACTGTCAACCTAAGTATCAAATTAAGGAACAAAGAACAGCACGATTCCACCTGTCCTAAGACAATTAACTTTTTAAAACCCTAAGCATTTTAAAATGTGCATTTGTACACTGGAAGTCCCAACTGATCGTGAAACTGGTTTCAGACTGATTGAGCCCAGTTTATCCTAGCATGAACTTCACTTCTTTTCAAGGTTCAGGTTTCAAAAGTATTATAAGTAATTATAATATCTTTTTATATACTGCATATAGTAATGTTATTAAAAGTTACAATGACAAAGATAAAAATTAATACAAACAAAAAGAATAAAAAATAGAAAGTGCAAAAAAGGAAAAAGGAAAAGAAAAAAAAGAGAAAATAAGAATACAGTAAATAAAAAGAAAAGAAATATATAAAGAAATTATTTCTTCCTTCATCAGAACAAGTATAAATAATTTTAGTAACTTATCACCTTCTCTTAAAATACAACAAATGATCTTTTCTTCCCATATCCCATCTCTTATCTGTAAACAAATCCTTAAAGCCTTGTCATTTCAGTCCTGATCAGCAAAAGTCCATTAAGGGTTACGAGAGATAACAACATATCTATTTTAACCTTGATCAAATAAACCAATTTTATATTCCTTCCTTTTACTTTTAACAATCTTGATCTTTAATCCCTTCAATGTCCTAGAAGTTGATTTCTTTTCATTTTTTTCTTTGTCCCTTCTCACAAAGTTCTTCAAAGCTTTAACTGCTTTCTTCTGTAAATCCAATGTAGGAAAATTATCCAGGTCACTCTCTTGATTTGTTATTTATATATTCTTTTAATTATTAAGACATCAGCCAGTTTCTTCTCTATGTCCAGTGTAACATCTTTTTCCATATCATTCTTGTTAGCCTGTCAGTTTTAAATCCACTTTCAGATCAGTCTCAATCTTGTCAGGTAAAACTTGTTCCTCTTTCATAACATCTTTTAAACACAGTCTATCTATAGAGTCAGGCACTCTTAAAATTAACTTCTGGGTCCATTGTTCAAAAATATCCTTCAATATATCTAATGTTAAAATATTTTGCTTCATTCTGTATTAGTAAGTTAAAGTTAAGTGTTCTTCTCCTTTAATTGTAATCGTTAGTTCCTTCTGGTTCCCTCTAGTGCCCAACCTTCAAAGTCTTATCCTATCTTTTTTTTTTTTTTTAGGCAAGTTCAAAACAAAAGCATTTTCCCACAGGAGGGATTCTTATAATTAATTCCAAAATCTTATTTCAAATCCACCTGGACCCTTAATCTGTTTGTAACTTTCCAAAGTCAAAGTTCTAATCACCCTTTTGCTGTTTATTCCAAAAGAAAAAAAAATTAAGCCTTAAACTTGTATTTAAAATTTCTTTCACTAAGGATTGAAGGAAACTCACCCAATGCTATAAAACTTGTTGATCCAAAGGTTCCTAATATCTGAAAAGCAGTTAACAAGCAATTTCCAAAAGTGATTAGAAAAGGAAGTACTGTATGTGAACCCAGTGTCCTTTTGAAGGCATTGACTGTGGTTTAAGCAAGATGGCTATTCCCTCATCTCCCAGAGCTTTAAATCTACTGGAGACCACTGGCTTGCAGTCTCCTTGCAAGGAGCAACTGTCTGGAGCACTTGTGGGTGATCTCAAATCCTTTCCTTATCCTTTCCCAGAGAGGAATTACAAAGGGCCAGTCTACTTGTTGGCTCTTCATTCTGCCACAGTCATCAGCTCCATTCTCCATTTCTTCTCCGGATGTCCCAAAATAAGTAATTATAATATCCATTGTAGTCTTTGACCATTCATCCAGTAGAATGGACGAATGTTGGTTCCAAAATCTACCTTGCAGTTTTTCTTCCTCTGTAAAAGAAGATTCTATTTTTCTCCTTATTCTTAGAGTACTTGAGAATTTATTTTGTTTTTCCTCTTGGTGGTCTTCTTTCAGCTGCCTTGATTGTTGGAGATGGTAGAGCACCATGGCTGGTTGTAGGTTTTTTTTGTTTTGTCTTTTGTGGGTGTTACTATGCCATCACACTCTCTGGCCACCTACCCATAAAAATCTTACCAGAATACCAAAAAAAAAAAAAAACCCAGAAATTTCAGAGCAAATTCTCTTACAACACACTGCTTTAGAACTGGCAGGGGGAAAAATGATAATATTTCTGCTCACATTAGAAAGGACTATCATCTTACTTACCTCTTGGCCACCAAGGCTGGTCCCTCTTGTGTTGGACTTCTACAAACAGACAAGCTTTTGATTACATATACCAAAAGTGAAAAACCTTTTGGGTTCAAAAGACCAGGGTACCCCAGTGAAAGTACATTCATTGTTCTGTGAATTAAAGTTATTAAAGGGAATAGAAACACTGCTACAAACACAGGCATGTTGCTATAAAACCTGCAGCTGTTCTTTCTGAGTTCCCTCCCCAGTTTTGCTATGGCTCATCTTCACTTCACCAAAACCTTGATTTTATTTATTTATTGGATTTCTCCCCTACCCATCTCCCCCACAATAGGGGACTCAGGGCGACTTACAGAAAACATTAAAACTATAAATATATCTAAAACACAATACGTCCAAAATTTAAAACAATACTAAAAAAGGAAGATCCAAGAAGATGGAAAATTGATCTTCTTTCTTGCTAATACTTTTCCTCAAATGGCACTTCCAAATCCAATACGTGGACTAGCTCTGCCCATGAAGAACGGGCCTCATCAGCACCCTAGCCCATGTTCTTTTCTACTGCATTCTCCAGAAGAACATCTGCACACATGATATAATGCCATTTTTACAGCTGGGAGACTGGTTCTATCTTCAATAGTCACGTCCAGACAACTTAGCTTCTCTAAATGTCTCTAAATTCTGCTAGATTGCCTCTGGAATTCATGCAGAGTCAACTGTCCTGTATTAACGCTTTCCTGTTGTATTCAGCTTCAGTAATGTTATTGATTTTCTGAGTTTTGTATTTGTAGTCTTGGGCTGTTACAAAGAAAGAAATGACCCCTTCCAGATTTCCCATTATCCCCAGTTAACATGGCACTTTTTTAAAGATTTACCCGCTGCTTTTCTTGGCGGCTGAAAGGACGTAGGAGCGTTCTCTGCCGGCCGTTCGCCTGAGCACACTGCTTGCAGCTTCTGTCCTACAAAAGAAGAGAAGAAAAGTCAGTGAATGGACATAACATTCCTGCTCATAAAAACCTCAGGTTCTATCCTTGCACCATCCCGAAATATATGCACATCTAGAGAAGAGGCTCCTCCCCTTTTCCATGACCTGCTAGCTTTTTACTTGCAGGTAATTTTTCAAATGAAAGACTATTCCATCCAAATGCTGTTCAACTAAAGTGGGAATAAGGCAAGTCCAGAGATTGGTTGAACTTCAGAAGATTAAATCTGTCTTTAAATCCCAGGTGAACAGCAGGATCTGTTTAACAAGGATGTTCAGTAGGTTGTGGACTACCTTAACGCCACCCTAGACTTAATTTCAAGTGATTCAAGAAATCCTTTCAAATTCCTGCTAAAAACCCCTGCCTACAGCCTGGAGGGGAAAAAAGAAGAAAATGAGAGCTAGCAATAAAATGGTCATCCCCACTCACTTTTGCCCTAGCTGCACCCACTGACTCAGCTCCACCCCCAAGGGGTACCCAGCAGATTATCCATATCTTCATCTATAATCCATCACGTTCATATTGTAACGCTCTCCAATTTCTCAGGCTGAATTGGCCTTTAACCTCACTTTCACATACTTGACATCTTGGGAAGGAAATGGCGGGGGCGGGGAGTACGGGGGGACTGGTTGAAGACCACAGCTCACCAGGAAGGAAAGCACCTGCTTTGCATGTAAAAAAAGGCCCCACAAATTTAATCCCCAGAATCTCTAGGTAGGGCTGGACATCTTCCTGCCAGTTGACAATACGAGATTAGTTGGACCGAGGGTTTGATTCCAGAGGAAGCCCCTTCCTCTGTTCCCAGCTGGGGAACTTCCAGATGCATCTATTGTTAGATAAAGAGTGTTGGAGGGCACCCTGCCCCACCCAGACTGTTGCCATATTGCTGCATCCCAGACTTTGTTGAGGTACCTCTTTTTTTGCTCCTCTGGAGAAACAGACGGTTCTCCATCTCCTGGGTGTGAGAGTTCACGCTTAATATTGTAGGGAGCTCTGAAACACAGAAGAAAAAGAAAAGAGCGGTGGTTTTTTTCAGTTAATTACCTGGAAAGAAACACTAATCCTCCGACAGAGGTTGAATGACGACTCTTATGCTGTGCTCCCAGTTAGCCCAGCAGCTGGTCCTACATCTTCACTTTGAGATACTCACAGTTTTTTGTAATCCTCAGTGGACATCTTGTGCCCTTGGGAGAAGGCGGTCTGGCTGAAGTTCTTGGCACTGAAAACAAAACAAGGGGAAATCAAGAGGTTCAATAAAGAGAGAAGTTACTAGTTTGGAGGGACTAGTACACCCCAAAAATGATGGGGAAAGCAGAGAACCAGGCTGGATTCAAGGGTATTCTAGTGTCTTTGTTGTAAATACAGATCATCCTTGGGTTAAGACCTATAGTTAAGAATGGAGCCTATTGTAGCAGAATTTGAGTTAAATACACAATGATTTGAGTTCACTACACAATACTACTTGTACAGTATTATACAATAATACTGTTCTGGCTTACATATAAATTCAGCTTACGGACAGAGCTTGGGAACGGAACTTGTTCTTAAACTAGGGACTACTTGTAATCATTTTTCATTTTAAAACCAGATTTCTGGATTTCCCCTTGATGTAAGGAAACACGGGACAGAAGAGCACGTAGATAACAATTCAACTGCTTTGCCTCTGGAACAGCTCCCCCCCCCCCAAGATTCACATGGCCCCCAATCTATAGATTCCATAAGTCTTTGAAAATGTGGCTTTGCTCCCAGGGAGCCCAGGGCAGTTTTCTTTAGTAATATGATGAATAATTTTGTCTGGACATATACAGTATTTCTTTTTCTTTTTCAATTGTTTCTCTCTCTCTCTCTCTTTCCCCTTTTAAGTATGTAAACTGCCCAGAGTCATTTGGGAGTTGGGCAGCCTTCCAAATCTAATAAAATAAATAAATAATAAAACAAGATCTCGGCAATTGCGCAATGATTAAATGGATTTTAATTCTAATTAATGGAAACAGATTAAATGCATCTTGTTTATTTATTTACATGGATTTAAAGAATGCTCCATTCTAACCAACTCTGGATGTTTTATACAATAAAAAGCCAAAACAATAAAATAAAGAAACAAATAACGTGCGTCCAGAAAAAAATATGCAAAACAAGACAACATCTTACAAGACAACATCTTAGAGGGATTTTGTCTTGCCTTAAAGCTTTGGAGCAGATCCAGATGTTCAGTGCCTTTTAGAACAGTGTTTCTCAACTTCGGCAACTTTAAGATGTGCGGACTTCAACTCCCAGAATTCCACAGCCAGCATGCTGGCTGGGGGATTCTGGGAGTTGAAGTCCATACATCTTAAAGTTGCTAAGGTTGAGAAACACTGTTTTAGAACATCACCAGGGTGTTGACGATGGCTGGAAGAATACTGTTCCAGAGGGCTGGGGCCACAACATGCTTCTGAGGGCCCAACAGATGACATTGTTGAATTGAACTGAATTTTTAATTAATTAAATAATTAAAGTCAAGGAGCTGTATTTAAGGCCCAGGACAGGAGTGACAAGCCACAAGACATTGCATGCAGAAAAATGCATGTAGTTCTTTGCAGGGAGGGGGTATGCATGCTCTAGCAGAGGAAAATTGGTGTCCCCCACTACATCCAGTAATGGTATCAGAGAACTCCAGCAAAAACTGCTGCAGGTGACTGGGACGCCTCTGTTCCTCTTATTAGCAAGTGAACAAAGTTTAAAATTGACTCTTAGACCCACCTTTTCTGTGCCCCATTGGATACTGTCTTTGAAGGAGATGACTTATCAATGGTCTTGGTGAAAACGCCCCTGGAAGAAAGAGAGAAAGCAAGCAAATTCTTGTGTCAAATTTCATCAGGTGAATAGACTGCTACAAACGGGACCTATAGCAAAACTTTGCAACATGAAATGGTGCTTGTTCAGTGCCCTCTTACAGAATACTCCAGGGCTGGCTGGGGAATTCTGGGAGTTGAAGTCCACCCGTCTTAAAGTTGCCAAGGTTGAGGAACCCTGCTCCTTTGCATTCCCTCATCCTAATTAGTTTTATATGGGTAGTTTGAACATTCTGTTGGGTTTCTAAAACCACTACATTGGCTGATTTTGGAATGACTCCACCCTCTATATGTGCTGTTGATGCCACGAAAGGATCAGCATTCACAGCAGGAATCGCAGATACAGAAAGAAATGATCTCTTCCCTCTTTCCTTGCTCAAGTTCTTTTGACTCACCTGATGAGATACCCAGAAGATGATGTGGTGCTAGGAGACCTAGATGGAAAAGAGAGACACAAACTCTGAACCGTTTTGTCACAGGTAAGCCCCCCACCATGACTTTCTCAATCGCTGAAGGTAATCCAAGCCTTCCCCTGTTATAGAAGTGTCACTGGTGCCAATCTTGGTGGAAGTGTCTTTTGTTTGTTTTATTTGGGTGAAATATTGCAATAAAAAATATAATGAAAAAGCAACACACTCACTTTGGAGGAAGATTTTTCTGGGCTGAAGGAGACTGTGGTTCTTCTTGGGAAGATGGCGCTGTACACGCTACCCTGGAAGAAGAGAGAGATTGTCAGAATAAGGATATTAGCATCCTAGCAGGGCAAGGCAGGATGAAGCACCTCAAATTCACAATGGATCTGGCACTGAGCTATGGAAAGAGATGATTTATGCATGCAAATATTTCTGTGCCACTAACTTATGGTCAGTGTCAATTCTAGAAACTGGTTTAACACCAGAAGATTACGTCTATATTTAATCCCCATGTGAACAAAGGGATCTGTTCAACAGAGATGTGCAACTTGTGCTATGAGCTACCTCAATGCTACTCGAGGTTTAATTTCACTACTACCACCCCTCAAGAAATTAGATCAGACTTCTGCTAAAAGCTTCTGGCCTGCTGCTTGGAAGAGAGAAAAGACAGGGTCAGGAAGAAGAAGGAGAGTTGAAAATAAAACGGACATCTCCACTCACTTTTGCTCTGGCCCTATCCATTGTTTGACTCAGCTCCATCCCCAGCAGATTATCTGAACATTAACCCAAATGGAGGTTTATTTTGTTCATGAAGCTCTCAAACTTCCCAGACTGAAACTCAAGCAATGCACTGCTATGAGATGGATAGCTTAATCCATGTCTATGTGATGGTATCTCTTTCTGGCTAGTTTGTTTAATAAGGAGATCCTTAAGACTAGACCAACGAACATATCTAGCATCTTTGTACATTTGGGTTCCATTTTAATTTAGAGTAAATAGTTGTGGTTGGCTTGTTTTTAATGAATGAGCATGAAAGCAGAAGGCAGTCTGGATTCAGAAGAACTGTCCATATTGTTCTGTCATGGCTTCTAGGACATTCAGGTCGGACCTTTCAGTTTTGCCCTTGGCCTTGCCAGACACCTGGGGGGGCGGGGGAGGAAATCTGCAAACTAGTAAGCTTTTTCCTCTTGGACATGCATTACAACTCCCCAAAATTTCCCTTTCAGATCCCTAAAGAAGAGAAACATGGGTGGGAGAGTCACCACAGGCATCTGCAGTTTGGCAACAAAGCTTTGATGCAAGAGGTCATGCAATGGCGCCTCGGCCCCTTGAGGGAGAATGTCTAACCAAAAGGGTGAGGGAAGAAGAAATGAAAAGAACTATGGCCAAAACAGCAGTGGGAAAATATCATTTCATCTCACTGATGCCATTGTGGAGAGCCAGTTTGGTGTAGTGGTTAAGGGGCTAGCCTAGAAACCAGGACACTGTGAGTTCTAGTCCTCCTTTTGATATAGAAGCTGGCTGGGTAACTTTGGGGCTGTCACTCTCTCTCAGCCCAGTCCAACTCACAGGGTTGATGTTGTGGGGAAAATAGGAGGCAGGAGCATTATGTACACTGCCATGAGTTGAACAAATAAAGGTGGAATGTAAATGTATTAATAAAGAAAGAGTGGGAGAGACAGACCAGGCAAATGAAATGCTAGTCCCTGAGATGCCATCTGCACTGAAGCATCTCTCCCATCCTTCTTGAATGATCTTTTCTAAGCATCTAGCCTGTTTGGAAGATGATGGTGGGATAGTCCAACACATCTGGAGAGAGTTGGAACAGAGCAACTGCCTTAGGGCAAGGATACAGCATTTAGCATTAGGGTAATTGTTGAACTATCCATGAGTGGCCTCGTGGTGTCAGTGCTGCCCTCTACACATGGTATGGGAAATTTTAGATATAATTCTACAGCAGGGATGGGCAATCCATGCTTGGATTTCTTAGCCCTTGCAGAGCTCACTGGGAGTGTTCTGTTGGAGTCTGACACCATGGCAATTCTCTTCAACAGAAGAAACAAAATTGCAGGGGCAGGGTAGGGATTGCAAACGAAGCAATGGCTGCTGCTTGATCCCTTAAGAATCTTTCTCTAGGACACAAGACAATATGTTTGGATAGATTTGGACCTGAACTGGATTGATGAGTATCCAACTAAACAACAGATGCATGGAATCTAGACTAGTGCTAGGCTGAAAATGCCTTTCAGAAAAGCCCAGAGTTGTACACTAGACTGGGAAGCTGAAAAGGCATTGTGGGAGAATTTTGTGGCAAAGTTTTTCCCTCCGGTTGCCCCCTCCAAAAAAACCCAACATGGACATGTGCCGGAAGTTATCAGGAGTTGAGCTTGACCTGAAGAAGAGCTTAGCTTGAATTCAATTGGATAGGGGGGGAAAGGCATTAAAAAATTAATGTTTCAGAGGAAGAATATAATAATGAATCACCAAGTGGTGGGTGGGTTGCGTGGTGATGCATGAGTGCCCTGCCCTCCCTGTTTCATCATTTCCTCAGCAGATTGCAGATATCAAACAATTGCACGCAAAAAGGTGGAATCTCCTCCTATGCCCAGCTTACAGCTGTGGAAACTTGCCTCATTCTGCCTCCTTGATTTCAAGCCACCTCTCCTGATTCCCTAGAGAGGTTTGATCCCTATGTTGTCTTGGCTGTTTTGTCACCCTCTCTCCTCTCCCACAAATAGCAGCCACTCAGTTTGGGGCGGAGGGGAATCTTGAGGCAAGTACGATTCACACGTGATCAGCTAAAGGTACGTGAGAGGCAGACACTGACTGACTGATGTTCTTTGAGTTCTTCTGTAAGCCAGAAGGAAAGGAGGACAGAGTGTGGAAGTGTCTTCTGAGGGTGAGGTAGGTAAAAGAGAAGCCATTTTTGCAGGGGAAGAAAATGCTCAGGAAACTGAAGCAAATGTTGGTGCAGGGTTGCTTCATACTCACAAAGGACTGTGGTTCTGCTTCACCTCAGGATCAGACTTCTGCTGGATCCAACTCTTGTCTCCTTTCAGGGTTGTCCGTACTTTCATTTGGGTAATAATCCGTTTCCGGTCTTCCTCACTGGGTAGGATGACGCCATCTAAAAACAGATCAAGAAGAAGTTGGAAGCCCCAAAGAACAGGGAGTCCAATGAGTGTTAGATGAACTTAGAAAGCATGGCCTGAAAACTCTCCTCTGGGACCTACTCATCCTACACAAGTTGGTTTTGACCAAATCATTCAGGAGGAAAAGTGGCTTTAAAGATCTCAAAGTAGATTTTTGGAAAGGAAAGGAAAGGAAAGGAAAGGAAAGGAAAGGAAAGGAAAGGAAAGGAAAGGAAAGGAAAGGAAAGGAAAGGAAAGGAAAGGAAAGGAAAGGAAAGGAAAGGAAAGGAAACTTCACTGGCACAATTGCTGAGCTCACATACATCAACAAGCTTCAGGCTATCTCAGAAGGTCTTAACAAACAAAATTTGAATACATTACAATTGTTAACTGAGAAAGTGCTTATAATCTGTCTCAGGTGTAACCTATATCTGCACAACCATCCTGTCCTTTCCTTCTTTCCCCCTGCCTCATCCGGGTTTAAATCCCACATCATTTAAATCCTACGTTGGTTTAGCTGTTCCTGTAGCTGTGTATCTGATGCAGTGAGTTGTAGCTCACAAAAACTTATGTCTTTTCATAAAACAGGTTAGTTTGAAAAAGCGCTACTAGACTCCTGACTTATCTCTATTTGTTTTGTCTGATTTCTGGACTTTAACAGTAATAAAGTTTTGTTGTCATTTATGGTTTACCCTGTAGCATAACTCCAAGGTATCTCAGTAGTCCAGGTTTAGCAGAAGCACATTACCCAGTTTGGGTTGAAGCATTCCACAATATTCGTTTACCTTTCACGGCGCCAAGAGACAGCATGGTTCACACTGGTTTTCTCGCAGTGTAGTTCCCAGAGTTCGGCACAAAGATGTAACTAGAAGGGAAGAAAAGAAAACCAGATTATCCCTGTAAAAAGCAGCGGGAGACCCACAGACCTTCCTCAGCCTTCCCTTATGCTTCAAGAAAGCCATACCTATAACACAGCAAGGTGCAAGGATCTCTGCAGGGCATGGGCAAAAAAGTCAAGATGGTCCCTCAGTGGTGTGATTGAAGCATTTTTATCTGCAACACACATAAAAAACGGGCAGAGGTTCAATTGCACCATCGTGGCACGATCTTGACTTTTTAAACTAGACCCTGCAGGCATCCCTCGATAGGATTAATATCACACAGCTACTCTTTTTTTTTTTTAATGTAATTTTATTGAAAGGGTTAAAAGCAAAGGTTCAAAACTAATACAAACTGAGAAAGAGTAAGAAAGAAAAAAGAAAAAGAAATCAGGGAGCTAAAAGTGCAAGAAAGAAAAAAAGTAAAAGAAAAATAGAAAAGAAAAAAGATACAAAGAAGTGGCTTCTGATCTTCTTTGCAGCTGTTATAAGTGCAATTATAAATTTACCTCTTTCTCTAAAGTTATACCATGGCTCTCTTTTTTCTATAATCTAGCCAGCTAAATTGTCAAAACCATAAATCATAAGTTCATTTTTTTCTGTTTTACGCAAAAAGTCCATAAGGGGTTACAGTTAATCTTACTTAGAGTGAGAGAACATGCAGCTAGTCGGAGGACATCTGTGACCTTCGGGGCTAAACTGAATTGGGATTTGAACCCAGCTCTTTGCCATCTTTAGTCTGCCATTCAGAGCCAGGATGGGGCAACATTTTGTTAATGGAAGGCCAAATGTTTGGGGACAGGGATGGGAATGTGGGGAGCAAGATTAGCATTGGAGCAGGGTGATTATACAATGCTCTTTCATGAATGGGCTTGGATTTCCAAGAGGGGTTGGGTTTTTTGGTGGCTTGGGGCCTTCAGCTTTTGTTGTTGTTTTTTGGGGTGTGCTAAGTCTGTAACATATCTTGTTGTTTTCTCTATCCCCCCATCCAGCCCCCAGAATCAATCTACTGAACCTTTACATTTCTTGTTTGTGTGTTTGCTTGCACATTTGCTACCACACATTGGTCTCTAGTGGTTGCCTGCTCCTGAATTTCACTGGGCGTGATTTCAGGAGCTGTAGGGTCCCAAAGAAGAGTGGTCCAAGGTCACATGTGGCCCATGGTCACTCTCCTGTGCTGTAAGTGCTAATCTTGCAGGCTTACCCTCCAACTATCATTTACTAGTGAAATATGGTAGGAGAAGACTGTCACAGAAGACCTGGGTTGGGATTGCATCATGATTCATGCCTGGAAAAATTGTGCCTTGGCAAGGGCTGCTTGTTGTTGCCCAAAGCCATGGCTGAAGAAAACCGCCAACATGCCTAGCTTTGCATAAATCTGCCAAGCCAGAAATTCAAGTGCAGCCTGAATGTTTGGGCTGAGCTCTTCCAAGTTCAAATGAGAGGCGGGTGGTGACTGTTAGAGTTGTGGAGGAAAAACTTGGCTCTCAAGTCCCTGATCAAGAGCATCATGAATCTAGATCTGCAATGGGATAAAGGGAAGGTTGCTCTTGGATACACCATGTAGTGGAGCAGAGGACACCCCTCATCACCCCAAAGACAAAATTTTTCACACATAAGATCTGAAACTCTGGTTGGATTCACATGGCGTGCTAAGCCACAGCATGATATGCTTAGGTTTGAGCTGTTGTGACTGATGACTCGCAGTTTATGGCTTACAAATCCAGCGAATTGTGGTTTGTTCTACAAAGAAACCACAACTTAACGCAGTGTGAACCCATCACTGTATTCTACTGCTCATGATTCCAGATGCCTTTTCCGTGTTTCCTTTACTTAACCAACAATCTGTCACTGACTATTATTACTTGCCCTCTTAGGTTTTTTTCCCCTCTAAGTATTCCTGCATGCCTCCAAGTTCCTTCACATCTGTCGATATCTCCCATCTTGTGCATAGACACTGTCATATTCCATAAAAATCAACTCTTGGAGGACTCAGAACTCAGGATTTTTGAAGAGTGGCATGTGCATTTTCAGAATAAAATAATAAATATGGACATGCTCTCACTACTGTTGCCAAGGCCATTTAAAAATTGCTTCCCAGCATGGCCTCTTCCATTTCTTTTTCCTGTTGTCCATCCTTCCTAAATGACAACCGACATGTTTCAGCTATATGTTGAACCTGGGGAGTCCTCCTCCTTTTCTTTGTGCATTGATGTTAGCCTCTTGGCACTCTCCCTAAAGAAATGATACTTAATTCTGAACCTGAAGCTGCTCATCCCTTTTGCTGGTGGAGAAACTGGGAAGGGAGTGAAGATTTCATAGCAGATTCTTCACCTCTTCCTCCCACTCCCACCCTAATTCTCCAAGACCCTGGGTGGAATCCTGCAGACACAGCTTCTCAGGAGACTATTTCCAGAGCAATTATAGTTCAGCCCTTTATGCAGATGGACACAGCAATGCTTAGTATGAAAATTTAGGGCAGATCAGCACTTTCTACTTGGCCCATCATCAGGATAGGGTTCTCTTGACTTCCTGAGTGCAGAAATGGATGATGTCCTCTTCCTCCCACTTCTAGCCCACTGTGAATATGTTCACTCCTTGTGTTTTCCAGCTTTTATTCCAACTGTTTTCCAACCTGAAGCACCTTAAGCCCTTCAGGATGGAGGATCTCCAGTTCTAGTAGCAGTCCTGTCTTTGATTGCCCTTTTTTACAATCTTGCAGTTGATTCAATGATGGCCTGTTAAATCAATGAACCCTAGTATCCTAAAAGGTCAAGCTCCATTCAACCCTTACATCTCCCAGTGGGCCCCCTTTTGGTTTCTGCCCCAGCTGGGTGAAGCATGTTCTCTGTAAAGAGAATAGAGAATGGCCTTGAAGGACAGGAGGAAGAACCACTACCAAGACAACAGTCAGATAAGAGGGGCTTGGGTCTGGGCCAAGAAAATTACTTGAGAAAACGTCTCAGACAAGTCCCTAGTTCACACGAAGATAAAGTGAGGGAGGGGAAGCACATTCAGACTTGCAAGATTCTGCTACTATAGCTGTTACAATAAAAGTAGTCCTGGCCTATAAGGCATTGCCTTCTTAGTCTGGTCTACCTTGTTGAGCTGATGCTCTTCTTGCTCTCCCACCTCCTGCGCACAAGCTTCCCTTTCCTTTATTTCTAAAACTTAAATGGCAATGTAGGTACATGGCTACTTAGTTTCTATTACACTGAATTATCCATTCCTTTTTGCTACAAAGCTTCCATGGACCTACAGAGGGACGTAGGAATGAAAGAACAACCTGTTCCCATCTTGCTCTGATTATTTCAGCATTGGAGTGATGATCAGGGAAGTAAAGAAATGATCTGGGTCAAATTCAAACAAGATAATGTGGGAAGGGGGAGGGGGGTGAAGGCATCCATGTATGCAAACATCTGGGAGAGAAGGCATGGGGTAGTGAGCAGGGAACCATCCCTAAGAGGAAAAGGCAGGCACTGGTAGACTGGTCCCCACAGCAGGATGGATGGGAAGGGCAAGGAGCAGAGGAACGATCAGTCAAGTCTCACAGTGGCTGTAATCCAGAGGGAGCATCAACCAGACCCGTTGCCATCCCACTGCAATCCAGACTGGACTTTCTGAAGTTGGCTTAGGAAACAGCTGGAAGCACCACCGAAGACAGACAGCCTTGGCTGTAGTGCTGAGTGATTCTTAGGGGCATTCCAGTCACACCACTCTTCATGGAGAACCCTTTGGAGGGTGTGCCCAGACAGACTCCATTTCTGGCATTTCATACTTCACTGTTATGGGAACACACATATTTCAGAGAACTGGGTGGGGACAGAAACCACACAGAATTGTAAAAGAAACAGTTCAGAATCGAGGTGTGTGTTTGGGAGCCAAAATGGAACTTCTTTTTCCTGCTGGCATGTTTGTCAACACCACTTCCTGGTAACTAGGCTGACACATAAACTGAAGAGGATGCCATTGTGACAAGAAAGCAGGCTTACACAAATGTGTAGTAGAGGGTGAACTACGGGGCCATTTTCAAAACTGGAAAGCTCTCAGTCACTCCTCAATCAGATAGGATAAACATAGGGAGCAAAGGAGAAAAAATTCTTAGGCATAGATAGCAATTCCTTTTGCATGGCATAGTCACGACAAGTGCCCAGGAATACCGGCTCCAACTGAACAGGGACCATGAAAGAGACGTGGGCTTGACTAAACCCTGATCATCCCTGTCCTAAATGATATTCTATATTTAGGGAAACCAAATCCAACTGCTGTGTTCACATAACATGCTATGGCCAAACCAACCAACCATATTGGCTTAATTCAGTGGCCTGGTTTCTCCAGCATGCTAAGATAATCACTAGATTCACACAACCTATTCAATTAGTCCACCTCATTTTAGCCTAATTCACGGCATTATACGAACCAGTCAAGGTGTACACGGTGTTTTACTTTAGTGCTGAGGCAGTAACATTTCTGTTATTCTTCCTGTCCCCAAGAAGCCTAGTTGTACTTGTCTCTTTGGAATTCTGACATACACACTAAGCCAGAGTTTCTTTAGTTATGATTTCTGGAGGGGGGGGGGGGACAATAGAATTGGCTGATTTTACCTGTAACGGCAGTTTTTCCCCTGCTGGTGCCCTCCAGACTGGTTGGATGGCAACTTCAAAAATGTCTACCCAGCCATTCTGGTCAATGAGAATTCTAGTTCTTGTTGGAGCCACCATTTGGAAACACCAGGCTGGGAAATTTCTGCAGACTATGGTGATCAAACCATGACAGCTGGGCTCACAGAACATACTAAGACAAAATGTAATGAACCATATCATGGCTTTGCACAATGAAAGAATTCTGCCTGTGACTCTGAGGGGACACAGTGATGAAGCTTGCCCTCACTAAAAATAAAGTATACTAGCAATGTGAAGTTTTAATAATGACCGTGAATTTGGGGAGGGGGATATAAATATTAAAGATAAAAATTTCAACTTCTTTTAATTGTAGGATGTTGCTATCAATGACTCCAGAAATTGAACAGGGCAGGAGTACAGGTAGTTCTCACTTAATGACCACAATAGGGACCAGAAAATTCATCATTAAGTGGGCCGGCCATTAAGCGAGGCATCACATGACCACACCCAATTTTATTTTACATTTTTTGCAGTGGTCATTAAGCAAATCACCACAATCATTAAGTGAATCACATGGTCATTAAGCGAATCAAGCAGTTCCGCATTGATTTTGCTTGCCAGAAGCCGGCTGGGAAGGTCACAAATGGTGATCACGTGACCCCAGGAAGCTGCAACCATCATAAGTGTGAGCTGGTTGCCAAGTGCCCAGATCATGATCACGTGACTTCAGGCACACTGCAACGGTCGTAAATGCAAGGATTGGTCATAAGTAGCTTTTTAGTGCCATCATAACTTTGAATGGTCGCTAAATGAATGGTCATTAACAAGGACTACCTGTAATATTAACCTGTAGTTTAATATTCATTAGGACGCCTAAACCCTCCACGTTCAAGCTCAGGCTGGCCTTAACCAAGTTGGTATGAAAACATCTAGCTCCAACTCACAGCCCATATCTCTTATACTGGAGTACTTCAAACCCTGCAGAAGATCTAATTAAATCTGGATCGGCCCACTCATTTCTTCTCTTGGCTTCTACTCCTTTTTTTGAGCTGGGAAATGTCAACAAAGTACATTTTTTCCTCTCTCTTAAGCTGCTGAATCAGGAGCAGAAAGTTCTACCCCCTCTGATCAGCACTTGCGGACTTTGTTGACTGCAGGCAATTCACCTGCTAATCTTAAACTCCCACTCAGAGCTGAAAGTAGGTAGATCTAACAACTACTAATATCCACAGACCAGCATAGCAAGAAGATTGTTATTTTTTCCAGGGAGGGGGTTAGATTTTATCTACGCTATGGTAGCATCTGGCTGAATGTTTTATTGATGCTAAGGTAGCATTTGGTGAAATGAAGTCTAAATTGGGAGGTCAAAGAACAGCTGCCTGTATCAAGGCAACCTGTATTAGGGATAAAAAAAACCCTACATGGATGTGTCCTTGTGGTTACCAGGAGTTGAGGTCAAGAGGATCTATGGATAGGTTTGGATGGAGGTGCCCATGAGAGCTTTTTAACCATGTGAGGAATGAAGTATAGTATAGCTTTTCAACTCACACAATTTTTGTTCAGCATTATCAGAACAGAGAGCACTCACTTCTGTAAAAACTAGACTTCAGCTCTCTGTTTTGTTGACACCACTCTTATTAATATTATACGTATAGCTGGGCTTTCCATCCTGAGAACAATCAAGGCACTTCAGAACATGAAAACGCAGAGTAAGCGAAGCAAATAAGAACAAGAATGTCTGAAGTGCAAATGTCAGTATCATCCTTAAAAACTAAAGATCTGGCTGGGGGAAGAATGCATGAGTCCCAAAAGCCCCAAAAGAGGATTTTGTTGGGGGGACACTGATCAGCCAGTGACAGCTGTGTATTTTGTTTTTAAAAATGTGAATGCTTTTAACTTCATGAGCTGTACACTGGAGGACCTGCACTCTACCCTTCACCAAAGGCCAAGGGGAGGTTGTCTACCTTTTCTTCTACAAGCAACTTTCTTGAACCTATAATCCAAAGGCCTTGGATTACAACTCCCCTCATCTCCAGCCAGCCTAGCCATTGTTGATGGGAAGTGAGGCTCCAGATGGTCGAGAGCCACCTAAAAAGGCTGTGCTTGGGTCAACAAGCAGCAAAATACTGCATTTCTTGAACATTATAAGAGATACCACGCAAGACGTGTTCCGACTTCAACTCCCAGAATTTCTAGACGCATGGATAATGTCCCACCCACCTCTGTCTCTGGACATCCTATTATTCAATGCTAATTACAAATATCCATAGGTAAAAAGCATCAGCAGGTCGCAGGTCCACTCCCAGTGTGAAAAGCTATATTGCAAAATGTACAGAAACCTGAGAATATCCAAAAATATCTCAACTGCAGAATGAAACAGCTAATCAGCAACTTTTCATAAAAAATAAACCCTACCCAAAATATTCAAAAACAGCAGTAAACCAACTGGAGAATCAGCCCTAATTTTCTGTCTGGTCTTTGTAAGCAGTGTTTGAAAATCTGGAAATTACAGGGTGTTGAGTGTACTTTCCTCCTGGAGGGATATATCTTTCTTCTTTGAACAAAAGCACTGGCTTCTTCAAGCTAAATTTCAGCAGTAGTGATTTGAGAACAGATGACTCACTTTTATCTCTAGCTGCAAACCTGTGCCCTTGAACTCCAGCATTAAATCTCCTTATCTATTTTGCAGCTGAAATTAAATATAGACCCAGTTGCTTGTTAATATCAAGAGTGAGATGGATTTTTCTTACTTCCGAAGTCAAGGGTGCCATATCAGAGTCACTCTATCATAGGCACCTATTCACACCTGGACATTTTGCTATCCAGTTCCTTCTTTAAAGCTCTCCCCACCTCTCAATCTTTCAAGTAGAACTACAACCCTAAGTAGATCCTCAAGTTCTTGTACAGGAGAATCCGCTGGTTTTCTTGGCTATCCCTGAATGCTTATGCTGCTATTCCCCAACACAGTACTGGAAATACTGGGGATAAACCCAAGACTGAAATACCAGTTGCAGTGTGCTACTTGGAAAAAGTAGGCATCTGAATGAGGACATGTGTAGATTGCATACCCATACATACACACACATACATTCCCACACACATATACATACATGCATACATGCATACATGCATACATACATACAGGGTGTTCCTTTTTTGTGGGTGTAGGAAAATCCTCCAAGCCCAACTGATAAAGATTCCATCTCTATCTCTAATTAAGATTCTCATCTCCAGGTGCAGCATTCCAGTTTTAGGAACCCAGGTAGGTTATTTCCCCACTAATGACTTACAGTATCTTCTCACCCGATCCAGCCAACCATCACTGTGCCAAAATAAAAGTGATGTGGACAATGGCGGTGAGACCACACTATGAAGATACTGTAAATCATTAGTAGAAGATGGCCTTTGAAGGATGCAGTTCTTCCAACTTATGAAAAGGTGGTTGCATTAGTGTATTGACAATCTGATCCCTGTATCAGAAATAATTCCAAGTAGTCTTCAAAGGAAGGAATGGGTGGTACGTCTACATGTGCATCAATGAGGAGCAGGATGGAAACAGTAGTCCAACATCTTTGAGGTGAAGAGACAGAAGTTTCAGTATTAAGCCTATTGTAGCTGATTTACAACTGGTAAACTTCCTGCCCATACTAACACCTTCTGATGTGCCTCACCCCACTACAGCTAAGAGCAATTATTGTTGTTACTTACAATTAATTCTAAATTGTTATTCAACAGATTCTTCTACTGAACAAGGAAGGAGGCCCTGTGGCTGCCTCAACCTGCACAGCAAGTTAAGGAAGTTTCTCTACCGTTGGATCATCAGAATGTCTGTAAATTTATTCATAAACCTACAAAAAGAAGATGGACATTTACTTTTTTACTCATATCAGTGAGGTGATTTTCAGATTACATCACACTTATATTTCCAGTATCCGGTTTACTAGGAAGAAGCTCCTATACTCTTAAGGGCTGATTTACTTTAGGAACTGATTGACAACAAAACACTAAACCCAAGTTAAAAAGACACAGCATTTGTGTTACATAACATACTTTGGGCCAAGAAATAAACTATGCTAGAGACCAATGTGAGGTCTGGTTTCTACAACCACTGAACTACAAATTCCCCATTTTAGCTTGGTCTAGCATGTTGTACTAGCTTGACCAAAATTGACTTGAAACCTAGGATTCATGAGAAATAATTGCACATGATAACAAGGATGGGAAGAGGGGAGGGTGCAATTCCAGGGTAGACAATAATTTGGCTATATCTCTTCAATGCTTCATATTTCATTCCAAAAAGGTCCTTTGAAGATGTGGAGACATGAACAAAATACAGTGCTGGGAAAAGATGCAGCTGCTTTAAAGAGCTGCACACAGGGGAAACGCTCACACCCTCATGCACTCTATAGCACACTTTTGAAATAGATTCCAAAAGATTGCACCACCCAACTAACTCGTAGTTATTACGTTAGGCTCAGTATTTAATATATAATTTTGTCAGATTAGAAGGAAATAGTCAAAAGGTTTAGAAAGATATCCCATCTTTTAAAATGGATATATTTTCCTAGCCTGAATTATAGGAGGGGGGAAAGCCCTAATATTACAAATGCTTAATTCATGGTTGATAATGAGGCATTCTATGTTTTGTGACTTGATATACGATCTGTAAGAGTCATGGGCTTCAGAATTTGGCCCTGTACATATTCCCAGGTTTTCCTTCATCCTCCTGGTTAGCCTTCATAATGAACTAACTCATACTGTCTATATTGTCTATGGCAGCTTTCTTCAGTCAGGGATTACTTATTTATTTACTGGACTTGAATCGAAACAAATACACTGTTCTAGTTGCTTTTGAAAGCTATCAAAGCTGGTGGCCACAACTAAACGATTACAATATTGCAACCTTGTATATATCTAGGAACAGTGTAAGTGAATGACAGAGATATGATGTATGCTAATTTGGCCAATCAAATCAATTAGGCATAAACAGCACGCTTGGGTTGGCCTGAACAGAAGTAGCACTTAAGAGCACAGCAATCCACGCTGGAATTGGTGATCCATCCTGTTTACAGAAATAGAGGGAGGGAAGGAAATACTACAGTGAAGAGAGATGGGGATTACAAGAAGGAGCATTAAGCCCATTAGATGCTCATTGGGAAGAAATCCCTCCACCCTCCCTTACATTTACACAAACAGAAGGTCCATAAGTCAATAGCAAAGCTTATACTTTTCATGCATAAAGATCACGATTCAGTTATACTGAAGGGAATTGGATAGCACAGTCAAGAGAGTGCCTTATTCAAGACTTGCAACTCCGCCATTAATTGTATTTGGCAGTGCTAAACCAAAGGAACCATGGGTCTCAATCATACACATCTTGAGTCCATGTATCATGATGAGCCATAACTTGTTTGACATAGGGAATTGTCTGACTCCAGCCACTCTGGGTGGGAAAATATGGCTTAAGGGTTAGCATGTTGCATGAAGTCAAACCCAATCATGGTTTACTGCAATATAAACACCTAGGGAATGTACAAGGGAGCTGTATGCAAGAGGGTAGGTTGTAGGTTCTCAGAAGGTTCATAGCTCACATGTGGAGCACCTGGCATGGTTTGCGTACAGAAAGTACTAGAGTCAGACCCCTACAATACAGCCTGGGAATGTATGGGCCTCCAGACATTGCTAACCTGCAGCCATTAATCCTCTTGACTCAGACTACTTAGACCTGCAGTTGAGCAACATCTAAGGCCACTTATTCCTTATCACAATAGCAGGATTGTGATAAGGAATAAGTTTTTTATCTCCACCTGGCCCTTAAAGCTTACTCCTTACATATTTCCTTGGACTTCACTGACCAATATACCATAGCATCAAATACATTTTGGCTCATAATTCAAATCCCTGTTCAGTTTGACTGCTCAAATCAGTTTGCAAAATCAATTGGAGGAATCATTTCAAGCTGGATATTAGGGAAAATTGGTATTGGATTAAGTCACCCATCTGAAACTTTGCACCGCTGTCACACCAACTTCCTCGCTGTTTTTCTGGCTCTAGGGATTACTCCACACAGAAGAGAAATAGGACTAATGCATTACACATAACACATTAATTATCATGTCTGAACTGACTCAGATTACACAGCCTGTTAAGCCAAAACTCATGGTTTACAAATGATAATGCAGTTTGTGCAAAACACTAAACTAAGTTTCAATTGCTGCTTCTATAATAAACCACAGCTGGCCTGCTAAGATATAAACGATGATTTATAACCACAACTGCTCGATTCAGATGTTGTGCTAGGTGAAGATCAAAGAATATTATGACATTGTTCAATGACTTCTTTATGACTTGTCAGAACTTGAGTCCCTCTGTCTCAAATACTATGTTCACCAACTTTCCCCGCCTTGGTGTTCCCACCAGCCCTTGCTGCTGAAGGTCACAACAGACAAGTCTTTAACCTCTCTAACCATTGTGCCCAGTAGCTGGGGAGGAGGTAGATAGTTGCTTTGGTCTGATATATACTGAGGGCACATGACTGGGAATAGTTGAACTGCATTTGCCTTAAGATTTTGAGACAATGGCCTTTCCCAGATCAATGTGGACCAGAAATTCTACCTGGAACCTTTTGGGTATAAGGGCCCTGTTACTGAGCAATCACATTTCTCCACTTTCTTTGAAAAGAAATTTTAAGCCTCCTGGGCAACAATACAGAGTAGTTCATCATTCCCTTCTTCCAATGTTTTTTTTTCAACCACCTGGTTTAGTCTACTACAGCCCTGGTATTTCCTGATAGTCTCCCATCCAAATATTAACTCGATCCAACGCTACTTAGTTTTTTGACAACAGTTATGGTTGGCCATCTAGCTGGGCACACAATTTTGACGAAGCCTAAATTGCAGCCTACTGATGGGCTTTGTTAATGAATGGGGAGAAGGAGAATATGGATTCTCTTATGCTAGAGGAATACTGAAGGCACCATAGAGTAGACCAACTTCTTAGCTCCCTAATGCAATATGGTATGATACTGCCAGACCTTCACAGGTTCCCAAGATGACAATCAAGGCAACATCATATTGGATTTGTGGTCAGCTGAAAACGGGTCAGTGAAAAGACTGCTCAGAACCATCACAGAAGGAGACTCTCCTTTCTGTGAACATTCACTCCATCCCAAACAGGACAGGAACTGAGCAAAATAAATTTCATGGGCAAAGAGCCATTGGGTGGGGCAGATGCTGTAAAAGTCCACCACTCCTCCCTGAACACAACTTGTAGGGACGTGGAACTTGTTCTACTGATGTCCCCAACACTAAACTGTCATGCAACTAAGTCATGGCTGAATGGCAGAAACGCAACCCGCTTGACAGACATCACTATTCATTCATCTACTGAAAAATGATGTAAGAGAGATGATATCATGAACCATCTCCACACTGACTGCCAATTACAGAAGCTTGTAGGCCAACACATCTATTGGACACCAAACTGGAGAAGAGTAGAAAATCACAGAACTCCATCATCACGACCCCAGTCAGCTGGGAGGTTCACTGGAAGATCTTGCAACTGTCCCACATACTTACTGGCTCCCTCTTAACCTACCTCACAGGGCTGCTGAAAAAATAAAATTAGGAGACAAGCAGGAAGAAGAGAGAACCACATAGGCCAGGATCATATAATAACTAAGCATTGCTGGAGTTTTGTTTGGCTTAATTTCTGCTTGTGGTGCAGTTATTAAAGGTCCAGGAGTCACATCCAGAAATAATTAGTCAATGCCTTATAAGGAGGAGTTTCTTAAAAGTAGAAAAGATCTGGCACAGATCTCTGTTACACCGGTTACTTTAAAAACTAGCATTCTCTTCATGTGGTTATTGAGAACGGCTTGCACTCCTCAGCTCTCTGACAGATGTTCTCAAAGCATGGGCAGAGTATGAAATTGCCAAGCTGAGAAGGGAGGACGCCCAGCTGAGAAAACAGTGCCAGGTTCTGCCTACCCACAGGGCTACATTTTTTTTAGTACAGAACCCCTTTTTACCAAGAGCTGCCCCAGTGATGGAAACCCAAAAGGGCAAAGCCGAACCTGGGAAAGGGCAATCTGGACGTTAATTCTGGAGAATTGATGAGTTTTTAGCAGAGCCATGAGAGAGACAGATTCCACCCCACCCCACCCCATGGGTGGAGAGAATCGCTGAGTTAGAGAGAAAAGTAAAACATCTGAACCTCTTGAGCAAACAGGGTAGCTTGCACCAACACACGTAAATACAGATCAGAGTTGCTAGCACAAAACGTAGAAGTGTACAAAGACAATGGGGAGTTTCAGTAAAGCCAACCAGCCTTGGTGTTTAAGGGTTCTGAACTCTGTGCAATTTCCTTGCTCTCCTGAAACAGCAAGAAGGAGGCAAAGACGGCTGATCTACTCCAAATCCTTCATTGACCTTGATCAAAACTCTGCCCGCTTTAGGCTCCAATGAGCGTATGAGCCGAGGGGCCTCTGCTTGAAAAGCCATCCCTTTTCCAGAACTTGCGGGCCTACCTCAAAAGACCATTGTAAACACTTTACCGGACACGCTGAGCACCCAGAAAAGAAGGACTGGAGTACTGTACAGCCCTGGTCAGGAATAGAGCATTTTATATCTATTCTTCTAACAAATATACGTCAGATCAGATCACCCACACTTCTCATTCCTTCATCGATATGTGCTGAGAAAATGGAAAAACAGTGAAGAGGGTAGTAAGGGGGGGGGGGAGCTGCAAGGCAAGGTTTCTTGCTCCCCCTCATCCCAAGCCAGGCTCCCCTCTTCTGGAATGAAACCCTGAAAGGTTCAGGACAGAGGGGAGCTTTTAACTCAGAATGAGATGGACGAAGAAGCGGGCTCCCTTCTCCTGTCCCCAAAAGGATTGCAGTGGCCAAACAGAACCAAAGGAAACTTACTTCGGACGGTTGCCCAGTTGCAGCCTGGGGATTTCCTTCTCCAGAGTGATCTTAAAGCATGCCACAGCCTCCGTCCGCACGAGCGATCTGCAGGGAGTGCGCTGCGTGGGCAAAGCAGCCAGGCTCCCAGGTCGGGGCCCAGCCTTGTTATGGGAGGCAGAACTGACGAAGTGGGAGGGTGCTCCTACCCTGCAGGGCATCAAACAGGTTCCTACATCCCAGGCACAGGAGAGGGAGGAAGGGAGGGAGAAAGAGAGCCCCCCCCCCTCCTGCTTCAGCCAGGAATTGCCTCTCCCTTCCACATTCTTTGCATTCTCTGCCCTGTGTCACTGGAGACGTCCTGGGCCAGAGGAGGAAAGGAAAGCAAGTCGTAGTTGAAGTTTTGGCCAGGTTTGGCTGGGGGGGAAGGGCTGGCAGGTGAGCTTCTGAGGGATGCAAGAAGAAACCATCCCCCCCCCCCCCCGCAACCGAGCATCCCACCTGCCCAGAAAAGTCACTTCTCACCTCTGGCCCAGTGCAGCACAATCACCCAGCCATTGCAACGATTACCATGCCCCAAATTCCTCTGTATTTTCAGCCTGCCCAGTCCTCCTTCGGTTGGATGAAAACAGGCTGGTTTTTGAAAAGAAGGAGGGGTGGAAGACTGCCCCTGGACATCGTGGTGACCTTGCACTTACTAGGTTACAAGTGTCCAAGGGCTGTGTGTGAATATCTTCTGAGTGTGTCCCCCTGCAGGCATCCCTTCAGTGTTCTGCCCCCTTTGAATGCCAGGGAAAGAGGAATGCAAGCTTTTCCCCCAGCGGATTCCAGTTCAGCAAGTGCAACAAAAAGATTGCTAACTGAAGTGGGTAGCAGAGGTACCCTTCACCCCCTCCAAAAGTCAAGAAACCCCCAAAACAGCAGCAACAGAAATATGAAAGAAATTTTCAACCTTCCTGAGAACAAAGAAAAACAGTATCTTTTTTTCCCCCCCATAGAAGAAAAGATCTGAAAATCAGAAGGCAGGTTTTTGGCCCACCGTTAATTTTAACCTAAGCTGGCAAATGTATAAGGGCCATTAGGAAACATGGTCACTAAACCGTGTTGTAAGTATACCCAGTGTGAAAGGAGGTCCCATCAAGTTCAGGGGGATTTACAGCGAGATTATTATAAGCACAAAGACAGAAGGACTCTGAGATACCCGCAAGGGAGGAATGGTTGGCGAAGGTGACAGAATTTGCAGAGATGACAAAATTGACCTGTTTAATTAGGGAAAAGATAATAACTACATTTGTTAGTGACTGGAAACCCCTTATGGGCTTTTTGCATAAAAAAGAAGAAAAAAATGAACTTATGATTGATGGTTTTGATGATTCGACAGGATAGATTATAGAAAGAAGAGAGTCATGATGTAATAGAGAGGCTAAAATAGAATTGATTTGACAAGAATATTAAGAGGTAGCGTCTTTCTTAATTTGCAGTCACAAACATGCATTCTGAACGGAAGGTATACATTTTCTCTTTCGTAAAGCCTTTTGTTTTTGCCATTTAAAGGTCTGTGGACAATTAGTAAAAAATGGATTATGTAAAAATGGGGTAGGGTGGATGGGATTCCCCTGTTTGTGACGTTTCGTTTGCTTTGTTGTTTGGATTGCCATCTCATAGTTGTTTTGTGGTTATTTTGGATCTGCTCTGCTTATTGTTTTTATGTTCTGCTATTGCTGCAAGCCAGCCAGAGTTGGTTGGAGTCAGGCGGAATCCAAACTGAATGCATGCATGCATGAATATAAATCTCCAGTTATCTAAACACTTTAAACTTTACCGTAGGAATATCCACCACACTTTTCTTCCTCCCAACAGGGGAATGACACTGAAAGCCTGGCACGATGCCGTGCCCTCCCCTCAGCTGTCTTTGAAGGCCAATACAGGAAGATCCCTTATCCGGAGGGACGAGGTCCCTGTGACGCTGGACCCGTGGAAACCACGGAGCACGTGCTTCTCCAGGGCCTGTATTACAGAGACATCTGCACTAGCCTCATCTCACCATTATTGCATAAATACCCAGGGTGCACAGGACACTTCTACAGGTCCCTGGTGCTTTCAGATACCAACCCTGCTACAACATATCATGTGCCCAGGTTCTGCACAGCAGCACTCAGAATCCATCAGATGATGACCTGTGCCATAAACTAGAGTTAATGAGCATCTAGTGCGTCATGCTAGAGTGCTCTGTAATTTGATATAGTCTGCCATCTACTAACCTTTGTGTCCCCCCACACCCATCTAATGCTTCTACCCCCCCTCCGCTTTTTAGATCCTTTTAGACTCTTGTTTTTTATATATACTTTCTGTTTTATATCTTTCAGCTTTTCAAAACATTTTTTTACAAACCCCAATTTTTCTTTTATGCTTTTTCATTGACTGCACCCCACCCTCCTTATGCTGGTCTATGGCCATAATAAAGGTTTGATTTGACTGACATTGAAAGGCAAGGCAAGCCCCCTATTCCATGAAATCAAATGGGTTTTTATATGTCTCTCCAATGGTTTCCTCATCCCTCTAATTGTGAGTGGGAGAGTCAATATAACCCTCTTCCCAAGGTTAATATTAAACCCAAGACAAATCTGGAAGGTTGGGCAAATTCCATCATTTCATCAAAAGCTTGAGCAACCTTTGTTTTTTAACACTGAATTCGAACAGCAAATCCAGTGCCAAGTTATCTAATTTGGAAATATCCTTAATGCTTCATCACAAAAGGAGACAGAGTGACAGAGTTTTGCTTAGGGCTTTTCTTGGCTGGGGTGGGGGGGAACAAAGCCACTCATTTTGAGATATAGTTCTTCTTGGAAGAAAGTAACATCTTTGCTCCCAAACTATTGCTGGCAAATTTCAGTGCTTTTAACATGACATCAGTCTATTTTGCTATTCTGAATCTTTCGACATCCGTGAAGATTTCACCAAAAGAACCGTGCAACATCTTTCACCAGCTTTAATATACCTCTTATGTCTGCTCAGCAGTTTGACACCTCAGCAGGATTACTGTTAAACTAGGGTTAGTCACTTGGAAGTCTGCAGGCGTTTTTAAATTCTGCAAATAGTTGGGTTCTTTCTAAGGTTGTTCAGGCCAATGGGCAAAGCAAATCAAGGCACATTAAGTTTTATATTTTAATTTAAAACATTGTGCTAAGGGAATATTTGCAAGCCACCGGTTTGCAGGGCTTGTAAAAGTGTCCTTTTGCACAAACCCGGGCAAGAAAGTTGCAAATACATTCTAATAGATGCTGAAACTTAATGAGTAAGGGAATGAGATACGATGAAACAAAAATATTCCATTGGGCTCCACTATGAATTCAAAGAAGCATTAATAGGTTGGCTTGCCTAAAGTCATCCTTTGCCAGTCATTCAAAGGTAACCCTGACCTACCTTGTAAGATTGCTTTAAGGATCATAAGAGTATGCACATGGAATGCATTAAACATGCAAATAATAATATGCATAGACTTCAAACATGCAAATAATAATACGCATGGACTTCAACTCCCAGAATTCCCCAGCCAGCATGGCTGGCTGAGGAATTCTGGGAATTGAAGTCCACACATCTTAAAGTTGCCAAGGTGGAGAAACACTAGTATAAGGAATGCATTGGCCACAGCAATGCTGTGACGCTCCCAATTCTCCATCCAGTTTCTGGGTGGAAAAAAATAGGAGAATGACTATTTCTTCATGATGGCTACAGCTTGACTATTGAAAAAGTTTCCTTAGAGGAAGTGCCCTTACTGTCTTGAATTTTATGGGAAGTACAAGCAGCCAGGGAAGCTGCAGATGGCTACACAATGAAAGGTGGGAGGTTTTCACACATCCCTTGATTGCCTTGCCCCTAATACACTCTTATCAGTGGCAACCAGCACCAGCAGTTCAGGCTGCTGGTTATCCCCTATATAGCCCTTCATGGCTATGCAACCAGGTTATTCTCTGATTGTTCCTGCTCATCCCACTAGATCCAGCAGGGTAGATGTGCTCCTGATCCCATCAATGAAAGAGTGCCACTTGGCCTAACCCCATGCCTTCTCTGTCCCAGCACTTGCCCTTTGGAACACCATACCCCCAAGTTTCACTTGGCCTTCACCCTACTGGCATTTTATAATTCCTTGAAGTTTTGGGTGTTCCTCAGACATGGGGACCAGAGGTTGGGTGACCTCATCAATGAGATTCTCTTAATACAACCTGTGTTTACCCGGATTGCCTCAGATTGTCCTCAGGTGCCATTGTTATTATTACTATTATTTGTTGCTCCTATTGGTTTAATCCTATCTTTGCTATCCTGAACCACAGTTGGGAGATGGGCGACTATATAAATTGATTAAATAAATAAGCAAGCAAGCACCACGCTCCAGAATTTATTTTTTGAATGAATTTTCAAAAGCAAATTCTCTTTTGTCAAATTGAATGAGAAGTCATCCAAAAATGCAGGAAAATTCTCCAGCGTGGCACTAAAGTACAGCTTCTCAAACCTTTGAAATATCCACAGAGCTCCTATGGTAAATTCAGAGTTGAGCTTGACTCCTAGTGAATAAATGGAAACACCCTTTGGTCAATCATGTCCAGAGTTTTCTACTCAACAATATGGAAGTGGTTTTCCATTGTTCTTTTTCTAGGATGTTGCTCAAATTCCAAGTCATGCTTACCATCCTGGAATACCTTCATGGTCTCCCACCCAGTTTTAACCTGGTCTAACTGCTTAGCTTCTGAGCTTGGGCAAATCAACCTGATGCTATTTGCTGAGACGCACTTATAGATAGCAACGTATGGAGAGCAGGGTACCGCCTACTTATATAAAGTTGCCTTCTGAGAGGTGCAATCCTGGTGGATGGAGGGACCAATTCAGCTCTGCATTACTTGTTCCTTCTAAATATATCCTCCTGAACCCTTTTACTGCCTCCTGCCCACCCACATCATTGCATCCCACTTGGGATAGTTGGATATGCTTACCATTGACCCCTAACTAGGTGCGTGATGATGGAAGTTTCATCCTTTGACCTTGTTCCTTGCCTTTTTCAAGGATTGAGTTCGGCAATACTGAGGGACAATTCCCACTGATGCAAGGCTATCATGCATTCTTCAGAACAAAAGCTGAGCCTCATCTGAACCTTTTCTGTCAAAGGGTGTGCCAACAATCGAGCATTGCAAGGGCTCTGAGTCACTGGAGAGGGCGGAAAGGAATTCCATACAACACAAAGCTCGTCAACCCACTTGCCCCATTGTTGTTCTCCCTTGACCAATGATTATTAATTTGTTAATTTATTTAAATTTATTGGCCACCCAATTCCAGTGGATTTGTGTTATCAGTTTAAGTCTGTAATCTCAAGGTTTAGAGAGATCTCAAGGTTGGGAGATATTTCTCCAGGCTTGGGAACTTCCAGCAATTCCTTGAAAATTGAAAGGTTTCTTCCCAAAGTCAGCTGTACCTCCAGTTTGGGCCAGATGTGCTTCCCATGCAAAGGAACAAAACTGCTGCCCTGAAATTGTTTTAGAGCTCTGCCCTATCTACTTTGGATAAATGACTGCTTCTGCATCAGGAATGGTTCTCAAGTATCCTGATACAACAGAGTTCATTGGGGCAGCAAACCACCTAGAAGTGAAATTGGCATAGATTTCATCAATATCATCCCTTCAAAAGAAAATTAACTGTACCAGGAGTGTGAAGGTTCATTAATACTGTTATTATTGTTATATTCTATGAAGCACCAGCAGCCTCAAGCTCTAATGCAACGGTACCTGAATTTTAAATACAGACATTTTTAAATGCGCTATTTAAGCCTTTCACTCCCGTGTTTCTGCCAGGCAATTGCACTCAAGACGGCTACAGCTCCAAGGAAATCAAATCAAATTCCCCAGATCCTTATCAACTCTACCACGGTTTGCCTCTTTCCTCTCAAAAAGCAACACAGGAGCCCTTCAAAGGGAAGGAGCAGACAGGATAAGTTTGGAAAACATGATTCACTGACTAAATAGGTTTAATCATGGTTGGTTTAATAAGTCTTAATTGGCTGGGTCCATACACCCAAACTGTTATTTACAAACTTTGGGATTAAGTTATATAGCGCACTAAGTCAAAACCAGAAATAAAACCACGTTATGGCTTACCTTCATCCTCTAATTGACTGGAACTGAGATGTTTCCTGCGCATTTTTAATTATCCAAGCCTGTTTTCAGTAACTGGGATAGCGCTAGTAAGCAAGACGCTCAACATTATTTTGTTCCTTGTATATCCTGCCTCCCCCACCCCTCAGTAATAACTCTTATGAATTAAGTTGGGCCAACCGGCCCCAAGTCCCTCACTAACCTCCTGTGGCTGAAGACGGACCTGACCTGGGTGTCTCTGGTCCTACTCCAACACCTGAACCCAGTGTTTCTCGACCTTGACAACTTTTAAGACGGGTGGACTTCAACTCCCCGAGTTCCCCAGCCAGCATTCTGGGAGTTGAAGTCCACCCAGCTTAAAGTTGCCAAGGTTGAGAAACACTGCTCCCTTCCTGGGGAAAGGAAGAAGCCATTAGAAGGCTAGAGGAGGTCCTGTGGATGGTAGAAGTCACGTAGGTTTGAGAGGGAAAGGACTCGGGGAAATTAAATGGGCAAGTGACAGAATGTTCCTACTCCCTTAAAAAACAAAACATGGAAGTAAAGAAGCAGCACACAGGTTTGCCCTCTGAAGGTAGCATAAGCTAACACTGTTTCACACTTCCATTGTTATGAAAAAGTACAGGAGCAGTCCAGGATAACCTGCAACTGTACCCCTTCCTGTACCAGGAAAACAATGGTCGAAGAGAGACACGATTACGCTCCTCCTTGATTTTTACTGTTGTAAAAACCATAATAAATCAAGTGTTACTCTGATCCCTGGATACCGTCTACAGGGGAAATAGGGTGTTATCCTCCAGACTTAGCCATTACTAAAGGAATTATTTCCATAAGTCTATAATGGGGATATTGCTCATTCAGAATAATAGCCTCAAGGGCCCTGAACTCTCTCCAGAGGAAAGTTCGTATGTGTTGTCCATGAAACTCAGTCACCAGATGTGCAGACAGCTGTTACTATAATGGCAACACACTGCAACATTTTCTAAAATGACCAAGGTGTTGCTATGTCAAAGGACAACTGTCCTTTGGCTGCGCAGGTTAACAAGGAGCAGAAATAATCTTTAATATTCACATCTCAATCCATATTTGTGTGTTTTGGGATAATATAAAAAAGGAATACACAGACACTTTCAGAAATTAATTTTTTTAAGTTCAGACATAATTAAAAGGTTCCCCCACCCGCATGATCTTATTATAGGGGATAAATTCTTCTCCCCAAATTAGCAAGTAATTGGATTTCATCAGAAAGCGGGTACTGTATGCTTCATAGTGAATATATGGGGTTCAGGATTGAACCGTTGGGTTCGGGGTGTTCTCTGAGCTTCTCTTCCTGCAGATGTTTCATTACAGCATCATCAGTGCAGGGAGGGGGTGGGGTTTGCTGGCTGTTTATATGCAGTAGATTGTCCTACCAGTTTTGATTGGGTTATTTTCTTCTTCCTTGACTGCTTTTTGGGTGGGGTCTTTTAAGTTCTTTGAGGGCTCCTACTTATCTGGGTGTTGGTTAATAGTCACGTGATGAGGAAGGGTGTTGGTTGCTCACAGCCAACCAGCACCAGATAAACAAGAATAAAACATCTGTAGGAGAAGCAAGCTCAAAGACCAAGAACTCAACAAGCTTCAGGAATGACTGACTCCAGACACAGTATCTGTGATGGACTGGAATGGAGGAAGGGGGGTGAAAACGGTGCTCTCGTCTCCAGAGCAACGCTCTGGAGATAAGCGGAGGAAGCTGGCGCATCCCTAAACATTCCAGAAGATAGTAGAGACTTGTGCCTGGGAACTGCTGGTCAGTCTGAGAAGATTTCTGTAATCAGGTGTTGGCAAATAAACCTTGCTGATTGAACCTGCATCGTCTCCAGGAGTTCTTTGGGCTAGGCCTGACAGTATCAGTCTAAATTCTCCAGTTTCTCTTCAGTCCACACACCTGGCTCCTCCCTTTGTAATGACAAAACTCAAAACACAATTGCTGTATTTAAGGGTGAGAGGTGGGAGCAATCTATTTATGCCCAAAATGTGACATGTTGAAAAGGAAGACCCCCCCATCCCCCCTGAAATTCCACAAAGTCAATGTACCTTACATGTCTTTAAAAAAGGTACACCTATACAAAATCTGGCTCATCCTGGGTCAGCAGCTACTCTGGAGACATTGCTTGAAGTAGTTCAGCCTCAGAAGGCTGAGTTGTTCCAAACTGAGGCTTCCTGGTGGCAAGGGGACCGAAGGGAAAGACCAGTCAGGAAGGCAACAGCAGAGGCTCAGGAGATGTTGCTTGAAATTCAGGCCATCATGTGGCCCTGCGGAGATGGGGATAACTCTTGACGGTCCTTGAGATGGCTTCATCCAGGCGAACCACTGGCTTGTACCCCAGGTCCCGCTTGGCTCGCTCACAGCTGTAATAATGGAAAGTCCCAGCGAGGGCAACCCGCATGGGAGTGAAGGTGGGATGAACGGTGACAAGGGGACTCAACAGCAGCAAAACCAGGGAGAAGAGAAGGGATAAATAATAAGCTAGCCAATAAGGGATGCGGTATTTGGGAGGGTCATAGTGCAGGCCAGTGAGGACGCGAGACAAGAATTCCCAAAAGGGAATGGGCTCATCATTCGTGATATGAAAAGCCTGCAAGACAAACAAGGAGAAGTAATGAGGAGTGGAAGTTAGTAAACTAAGCATACGAGAAACAGCCCAGGAATATCAGGGAAGAGATCAGACAATTCATACAAAATAATTAGGTCTTTGATTTACATCCCATCTTTTCTTTAGGAGCTGAAGAAGGTGTCTATAGCAGTCTCTCCTCCAATTTTCCCACCTACCACCCCTCTGAGCTGACCATGGACCTCTTCTAAGCTCCACACTTCAGCACTATGTCACTCTGGGCCCTCTCCCCCTAAGCCAGGGCAGCAAACTTTCTGCAGCCAAGGGCAGAACATCCAGGCAATCGAAAGTCAACTTATCCTCTTGGTTGAGCCTCATTAAAACCTAACTGCGGAAACATGAAGATGCCCTTGGGAGAGACATTTGTTCAAGATGACTTTGATCTTAATAACTACGAAGGCTTGCAGCTGTTGGTCCTTGTTAAGCTAAGAACGTTAAGGGCACCTTCATCCTTTTCGATTACAAACATTCAGCCTAATTACTTTAGCTTTTTCAATTTGGCAAGGACAAAGCTGCATTTGATAAGAACAGATCTTCTCTCGGCAGGGTACGTTTGGCTAGACTACTTCTATCCATAAAAGTCTTCAGCCTTTGTCTCAGATGGAAGCCAGAAATGTCTCAGGAGAAGTGAGCGGGAACACGATGCTACAGCCTTTCATGATGCTTCAGGCGGTCTTAACTATATTGTTTATGGCTAGGTCAACTTTCTTGCAAGACAAGCTCAACTCCTGATAACTCCAGGGCTGTATCCACTTTGTTTTTACACTGCTTTCTTTCAAGACGTATTTCTGGCTTCTCAGCATAGCTTATTTCTCTGAGAGTCTCTGGTGGTTTGCAAGAAAGGGGCCGGAGCGAATGAAATGATCAGCAAGTTGCTGGGTTTAATCCAGAGGTGAGAAAGTGCAATTTGAGAACCACAAACAGCCCAACAGCATCTCTTCTGAAGTCCCCAGAATGGGTGTGGCCAAAGCTCCCCCCCACCTTTTTTTTGCATTTTTAGGGAGTTTTAAAGCCTTGTAGGAGGTTCCTTCCAGGATAGATCAGGCCCCTTCCACTTTTGGAAAAGGGGCCTTTGAGTTAATAAAAGCTGTACGCTCCACATCTAAGCTCTGGGCAACCATGGGGGGGGGGTGGGCTTACCTTTCCACACAGGGGAGAATCCCTTTGAAGCTGCTCTGCAGCCAGGATGTGCCCATGGACCACATTTTCCACAAAGGTAAAATCCACCAAGTTCTTTCCATCACTGTGCAGAAGAGAAAGTATTCCAAGCAATGTTAAAATGCACGGGCCAAATTGTAAAACACAGGGGTCTGCTGGATGTGACATTACTTGGGTAAATGCCATTAACACCGAACATGTTGATGCCTCAAGCAGTATTAAACCATCTACAAATGCTACAGTTAGTGGTGAAGATTCTCTTAGCTCTTGGAGAATTTCCCTTCTTCATTCACACTTGATTTCTGTGCTTTACTTTTTCCTTCGCCCCTTTGCCTTTTCCCAATTTTTTAAGCTGACACCCCAATTTCTATCATTTTATTTTAAAAAAATAAAAGGATACACTTTTTGGAGAGAACAATTTTTGAGAACAGGAGAAAGAACACAATTAGGTTAATAACAGTAACGGCATCATGATGATGAAGTCATACCAAATCACAAAGCTTTACAGTACACCATAAAACAATAAAACCTATTGATAGTAACATTACCCACGAACAGACCTGCAGAAAATTAAGGATAATTAAAACCTTTTTAAAAGCCACAGTGAAATAGAAAGTAAATAAGAATAAATGAGTCATTGGCCATGTATTATTTCAATTGGGAAATACTTCATGGATGCAAAGTTATAGCCAAGACATCCCTACTCCTTGTGCCCAACCTCAAAGTAAAGGCAATTATCTCTGGATGCAGGCGCTCATTCCAGAAGAGAAAAAGGTGCATGGATTACAAATAGATTGGACTTGCAATAGTAGAGAAGATATGTAACTCAGAGTTGAATTGTTGGGTTCTTGATGTCCTCTAAGCTTGCTTCTCTCTCAGCAGATGTTTCATTAGTGAGCCAGGTAGCATCATCAATGCATGGGGTAGTGCAATTTGCTGGGTGTGTATACGTGGTAGCTTGTCCCTACCAGCCTTGATTGTTCCTGTTTATCAGATATAGGTTCCTACTTATCTCAGTGTTAGTTAATAGATGTGTGATGAGGAAGGATGTGTTTAAGGCTGTTCTCTTCCTTATGCTACTTAGCCCAGTAATGAAATGTCTGCAAGAAGAAATGCACGCTCAAAGGATACTAGGAGCCCTGTAGATGGAACTTGGCTTACCCAATCATGAATTTCATCTTGCCACTCTTGGCTGCCTGGATGAGGACTGGAACAAGCTGAGGGTCCCGAGGTCCAAATATGCCATGGGGGCGGATAGCAGTGGTGAAGAAATTCCTCTCTGGCTCACTGGCATTCAGCACCTCCTAAAAATAAGAAAAAGGAAAACGCCTATGTAGATCCATTGGGAGCAAAATGAAGTACCATTAACCACAAATGGTCCAGACCTTCTCCTGCAGGATCTTTGTTTCTGTATAGTAATCAATGGGCTTCTTGGCATAAGGGAGATCTTCAGTTCCACCCTTGATGTCTGTACCTTCAAAGACAACACTGGCACTGCTGGTCAACACCAGTTTCTGCAAAAGGGTAGGAACAAAAATGTCAAGGAAGTTACTGAAACACACTGACTGTCAGGTACAAGGATACAAGCTAGAGCAATACACGATCCCTGCTGGATCCAAGGCTATGAGTGGTGCTTTTCTGTCTATGAAAGCAGTTCAGTTTTCAGAGTATAGACAGATACTCCCAAAAAATCCTCCAGGAGGGCTTTGATGAAGATAGAAGTTGTCTTCTACTACTATACTTCACCCTCTAGTACTTGAAGACAGGTTGCCTCTAAACACAACTGCTCCATATATAAAATACAGCTGGTAGATTTCTCCTCTTCTGATTTTGCCTAAAGACATTTATGGTTGCGGCCATCACCACAATCAGTGAAGGTCTCTGAAAGTTTATTTATTTATTTGGCTTGTATGCCGCCCATCTCCCCCACGGGTGACTCTGGGCGGCTCACAATAAAAACGAAGAAATACAATTCTGTCCAAGATGGCTAAAAACTATAAATAATTTAAAAACATATTAAAATACCATAAAAAACCTCTAATTTTGGCCCTGTAAAAATCTGTAAGATGCTGGGGGGGGGGGCAACCCATCATCCCACCAGCCATCTCCACAGGTGCGAGCCCCCCTCTGGCCCCCAGGCCTTCTGGCAAAGCCAGGATTTAATACCTTTCCTGAAAAGTTCCCACTTTTTGCTGTAGGCCAAGGGTTGGCAAAGGGGCACCCCACCCCCAATCTGTGGAATACCTTCAACCTATCTCTTTACAATGTAAAAAACAGCTAAAATCTTGCACCACCACCACGCCATCACATTTCACAAGATGCCAGCCATTTTTAAAATGATAGAGTTTGGTCACTTGTAACCAGAATCATGGGCTGGCACTTAGCTCTTAAAAAGTTGCTGACTCCAGCCAGCCTCTGCATGATACTCCAATTCCTTCAGCCAGCCCTGCATTTAACCACCATCCAGGTAGCCAAAGGCTTTGGGTAGTTCAAGCAACAAACAGCAGAAGAAAAAATGGTTCTTGGAAAAAGAATGGACAATGTGAAATGATTGCAAAGAGACTGGCAATCTTCCTATAGTTGGAGACACAACAGCCTAGGGCAGTGTTTCTCAACCTCAGCAACTTTAAGAGGGGTGGACTTCAACTTCCAGAATCCCCCCAGCCAGCAAGCTAGCTGGGGGGATTCTGGGAGTTGAAGTCCACCCCTCTTAAAGTTGCTGAGGTTGAGAAACACTGCCCTAGGGTTTTCAAAGATTTCCAGGCTATGGAATCTGTTTGCTCAAAACTAAATAAAAATCGTAGTCTCCCTGATCAAGAGAGGTGGGTTTTCTGCATATCAGACGACAAACTTACTTATTCAATTTGTAGAGTTGCCCATCTCACATACATGACCCCGGACAGCTCGCAACAATTATAAACAACATCAAGAGCAAGAAACAAAGACCAAGGAAAGCAAACATACACCCCATCCTAAAAACATTCTTAAAAACCAGATTAAACACAGAAACATAACCATAATCACTGGCAGAGGACAATCCGTAGATCACACGCAGGGCAACCACTGAATAGGCTCCACGCTACAGCCAGATCCCCAAGCACGGTGGAACAGCAACATCTTCAGAGCCATGGAGGCGAATGTGTCTTCAGAGCCCCCTGAAAGGCCAGTAGGATCGGGGCTAATCTAACCTCAGAGGGGATGAAGTTCCTAACGATGGGCACCCCAAAAGAAAAGACTCTTCCTGGGTCCCATCAGACGACACTCACCCTTTTCACTGCACCTTAGTGACACTAAGGGACAAAAATCTCTACATGGGATTAAAAGAAAACTCCCCATAAAGAGTAAGGGGAAACAAGAGAGCCAGTTTGGTGTGATGGCTCAGGTGCTGGCCTAGGAACGGGGAGACTGTGAGTTCTAGGCCTTCCTTAGGCATGAACGCCAGTCGGGTGATTTTGGGCCGGACGCCCTTTCTCAGCCCAACCCACCTCACAGGGCTATTGTGGCAGGGAAAATAGAAGCAGGGCTATTAGGTATCTTCACCACCTTGAATTATATATAAAAAAGGCAGGATAAAAAACTTAATAACGGCAACTCTCTGCAAGGGACTATGCTTTTCCTTCCCCCTTACTTTCTTTGTAGGGAATTTCTTTTCCCCCATTAGGCCTGTGGGGCCCATTCAAGTCCTCAAGGAACCCCAGGGATCCACAGAACCCACTCTGAAAAGCCCCACTCTAGACAGCTAAAGCTTTCAAGATAGAGCCATCAGGCAATTGCTTGTCGCTTCTCTTTGTGCTTTACATCCTTGTTCCAGCCTTACTTGGACACCAGCTTCTTTACAAGCCTCGATGACTGCCTTGGTCCCCAAATAATTGACCCTGTAGAAAAGTTCTCGATTGTTGCTAGAAGGTGCAGGCGAGGCACAATGAAACACCAGGCTCACGCCTTGCAAAGCTGGAAGAAGATCCTAGGAGGGAGAAGACATATAGTCATAGAACTGCATCAGTCCTCTGAGTGAGGCCATCTCCACTTGATGGCTATGCAATTTCTGCTTGAAGACCTCCAGATAGTCAAGAAGCAAGAACGGTGGTGAATCTGGAATTGAGTCTAACATGGCAGTTGTATCCAAGAAGCGAGCTAAAGGAGAAATGTCTGTTATGCAGAGACTCTTAGATCTTAAGACAGTGTTTCTCAACCTTGACAACTTCAAGATGTGTGGACTTCAACTCCCAGAATTCCCCAGCCAGCATGTGTTGAACATGTCTTGACCCGGGTGCCTCTCCTGTGGTGACCACATGAAACCACAGAGTTCTCAGCAATGGCCATACCAGCTAGGGAATTCTGGGAAAGAAACTCCATGCATTTGGACAGGACCCACCCAGATCAGGGAAGGATGATACAAACCAACCCACGAGCCCAGAGAACCATTTATACTCCCAAACAGCCTTCACCAGCTCCAGTCAGAGAGCTTAAGGCCCACAAACTTCACATTGACCATACCTAAGCCATCTCAGTCTAACTTAGTTTGTCCCTTACCTCTTTCTCACAGAGATTGCCCAGAAAAAACTGCACCTTGCTGTTATCAAAGCCTTTGCGAATGTCAAACACGTTGACCGAGTAGTCTTTTTCCACCAGCCGCTCCACGAGGTGTTGACCAAGGAATCCAGAGCCGCCGATCACGGTGCACTTCTTACCAGCCTGCGGGAAGCAGATGCAAACAGATCCCAGTCAGTGCTTTTCCAAACATGTCGTGATTGGCTCTTGGGAGCAGAGAAAGGCACAAGAAAGAACTCGTGCCAGTAACAGTCACAGCAGAAAAGAAAACCTCAGTGCAGTGGTATATCCTTGTCTCAACCGCCTTTGGAGCTGTTCGTGAATAAAATGCCTCTGTCAAAACAAGCGTGTTACGTTCAGGAGAAATGCAACTTCCTTCTCGCAGAACAAGGTGGGAGTTATTGCAGGGCTAGCTCAGAATACAGGTTTCCCAGTGAAATCCTACAAGTCCCAGCCAAGTAAAGCACAGATTTAGATCAAGGAGGGACTAGTTCAGGGTTCCTCAACCTTAGCAACTTTAAGATGTGTGGGCTTCAGCTCCCAGAATTCCCCAGCCAGCAAGCTCAATTGAGATGCGTGGGCTTCAGCTCCCAGAGTTCCCCAGCCAGCAAGCTCGACTGAGGCGCGTGGGCTTCAGCTCCCAGAGTTCCCCAGCCAGCAAGCTCGACTGAGATGCGTGGACTTCAGCTCCCAGAGTTCCCCAGCTGGCAAGCTGGCTGGGGAATTCTGGGAGCTGAAGTCCACACATCTTAAAGTTGCTACGGTTGAGGAAGTCTGGACTAGTTGATCACTTAGGGTTCTGCAACAGCTTTCCACAGTTAACTAGTGGAACACAAAAACCATCTGCTCGAGAGATCAAGCTACCTGGGCTGCAAAAATAGCCAACTGGCAGATTCACAGCTGCAGGCTATCCAGGCAGGAGACAGAGTCGGCCACTGCCTCGGAAGCAGCCTTTTGAACCAGGCCCCCCTCTCCGGCCCCCTTATTTTAAGCCAAGGGGGTGGGACGCCAGCCGATTCCTCTGGAAGCCGCGGGAGGGACAGGAGGGCGCTTCACCCACCGAGGAAGCCACGGGTGCCTCCGCTGCAACCCCCACCGTTGTACTGCCCGCACAGAAGCAAACGCAGCTCCCCGCTTAGAAAAAGGAATTTTGCAGAAATGCACCAGCTTACCGGCCTCCAGTGCGTGGCCATCCCGTCCAAAGGCTTCTCCGGCAATTCTACAGCCCTTTTCGCGCTGTACTGCGAGGACGGAGAGAGTTAATCCGAATCCTGCGATTTCCACCAGTTGTTTACGGTGAGGCCGGCAAAGCCGAGGTCCGGGGCAAGGGAAGAGGGTCTGGCGCCGCCCGCGGGACTCCCCGCCACGAGACTCCGAAACCGCACCGACCCACACAAAGACAGGAAACCTGCCCCGCCGGCTGCCAGCCGCTACCACTCCTCCAGACAGCCACGCCCCTTCACTTTTATAGCAGCGGGAAGCCAGGCCACGCCCACCCTCGAGCCTCTCCAATCGTATCCTGCGGTAGCGTTCGACTCCTCCCTCTGCTTCGGCCCCGCCCCAGTGGCGAGAATCTGCCGAGAGTGGGGTGGCTCGCCCATTGGCTGTTCCGCCTTGGTCGCCAATCGGCTTCCCCCTCCCGGCGTCGGCTCCGCCTCCTCCGATTTCCCTCCGCCGCAGCCACCGCCCCCCACCGCCTTCCAGCGCGGCTCTCGCGCGTCTCGCCCGCGGGCCAATAGCGAAGGCGGTTGCAAGCGGCGTCGGCGCGTGGCGAGAGGAGCCAATCGGAAGACGCGACCCTGAGCGGCGCGGCTGCTGGGGCGACGGTTGCGCTCGCCGTTTTCCCAACGGGTGGCCTCAGGATCGGCGCCGCTTCCTGGGATGGTCAGTGTGTTCGCGGCCGGGGAAGGCGGGCGGGAGAAGGCGGCGGCGACGAAGCCAGGCCCGGCCCGGCCCGAGGGCGCCGAAACCACACAGGCTGCGGTTAGCGCCTCGAATTTGCATCCGTTCCCTATGCTAATATAATTAGCAAATTAGCCTCCTCGAGCCGGCTTGGATCTTGCGGCGCCTTGGCAGGATCGGGAGGCAGCGCCTTCCTCGCCGTTTGCCCCCCTCAGCGGCCCCAATCCAGCCACGCCGTGCCTGCCGTTGGGGCCCGGGAGGGGAACAACCTATAGGCCCAAGACGCGGAAATGGTTAGGGCTTGGAAAGGAGACCACCAGGCGATGCCCCTGACGCCAGGGCACAGGCTAGACTGGAAAGTCCAAGAAACATTGGTCAGTCATTCAGGGCAAGGAGACGCCCACGAAGTCACCAACTCCGGGGTGGCTTTATTTCACCAGGAAAGGAACTTGTTGCATATAGAAAACTAGCACTTCTGCAGGAAAAGGCAGGGCTGAGTCGCTTCTCCTGATTTATTACTTTTCTGATTGGAGGCAGATTTTTTTCAGCTGTTGATTGATGTGAATATGCTGTCACCAGGGGTGTCTGCAGGGCATGGTAAAAAAAAGTTAAGATGGTGGCCACAGTGGTGCAACTGAGGCTCCCTCTCTTTTTTATGTGCCATCCCACCATCGTGGGCATCATCTTGACTTGTTTGACCACAAACTGAGGACACCCCTGAATGCAGCCCAAATACATCAGTGCTGATATTCCTTGAGAGTTAAAAAATATTCCGTACAATAGGATCGGTGCATCAGCATTCTCTATTTTAAGTTGCAGTCATGTGCTTTTTTCCTGAGAGAAAACACCAATAAATTCGGTGATAATTTAAAAAATTGGGATAATGCATATGATGGTTATAGTGTCATTTCAGTCAGAAGGTAAAGTTCTACTATTTTTTTAAGGATTGTCTTTAGGAAGAATGTATTCTACACGACTATAATCGGCTATTTATTAATTGGGTGAATGAAAACCAGAATATTCACAGACCAATCGCGTAAATTAGAACTTATTTGATTTAGGATGTGTTCAAAAAGTAGTAATTCAAGACTTTCTGGAAATCACACAGTATCTGCAGTATGGTACATAACTTAGCATGCTGAAAATGGGAACTTTTCTCTGTTTTTTTTAAGACAGCAGTAATTTAGCTACCAGGACCTCAGAGGAAGAAGTCTTTGAAACTCTTCTTCAAAGTCAGTCCAAGATCTCTGGAGTATTCAGAAATGAAACACTCTAGAGAGCTAAAACTAGGTTATGTTCTTTTAATATTCTCCTCTGCCTTTCATCCATGCTCTAAGGCCTCCAGCTATAAGAAGGCGTCCCTGGGAGCAGCAACTCAGAGGAAGAAAGCAGCCCCCAAAACTGAACTCACTGAAGAGCAGAAGCAAGAGATCCGGGAGGCCTTTGATCTGTTTGATACTGATGGGACTGGCAACATTGACGTAAAAGAGTTGAAGGCAAGCTGCACAACAAGATTGAAAAGTTGGGGAGTGGGCCTCTGTTCTCCCAGAGATATCAGCCTCTTTTCATTGTTTTCAGGTCGCCATGAGAGCACTTGGGTTTGAGCCCAAGAAAGATGAGATCAAGAAAATGATCCTTGATATTGATAAGGAAGGGACAGGGAAGATTACCTACAGTGACTTCTTAGGAGTGATGACCCAGAAGATGGTATGTTGCTCTACATATTGACACAAAATCTGTCTTTTTGCTACAACTCTTGAAGAGGTTTAAAGATATCAGGATTTCTCATGGCAGCGTTCCATTTGTCAAACAGTGAAACCAGGCTCTTTCTTATCATAACTCCAGGTATCAGACTTCAGCTCAGGGACTGGTAGAGCGATGTCACTTTTGTTCTTTAGTTACTTGTGAGGCACTAGAAATGAATTGAAATTAAAGTCTCTTCTGTCAACTGAACTCTTAACAATCTTTTCTGGTTGGAAGGAAAGTATAGGTTGGATATGTAAGCAGTAAAAGCCATCTCTCATGGAATCCTGTTTGCTCTCTTCAACTAATTCAAGGCAGAACCTGCTTTAAAATATAACAGCTCTCTATAACATTACCCTGATTGTTTTCATTCCACTTTGTTTGACCTGTCTGAAGACTTGTCTCTTATTTTAGGCTGAAAAAGATTCAAAAGAAGAAATTCTGAAAGCTTTTAAGCTGTTTGATGATGATGAAACTGGCAAAATCTCTTTCAAAAACCTTAAACGTGTGGCCAAAGAACTTGGGGAGAATCTTACCGATGAAGAGCTTCAGGTTGGAAATTATTTTCACTTGCTTTTGTAGCAATTCTATAAATGGTGATGTTCAACTCATTTCAAATGAGCTGAACTCTGGTATATGAACAAGTGCAGTGCAAGAGTGGCAAAAGATAAGTGAAATTCAGCCAATGTACAAGCCTGACCACATTGGGGGAAAATAGGAAAGAGTAGAAGCCCTTTGAACCAAGTTTTTGAAATTGTGATCTTTGCTTTCATAGCCCCTCTCTCACCTCACTGGATTTTGCCTCTGATTCTTTGTCCTGCTGCAGGAAATGATTGATGAAGCTGATCGGGACGGAGATGGGGAAGTCAACGAGCAGGAGTTTTTGCGGATCATGAAGAAAACCAGTTTGTACTGAGATGCTTGGCACACACTGTGTCTTGATTTGTTGCCTCCCGTTGGCTGAGTTTGATTTCCACGGGTTCCTCTTTGGAAGAGATGAACAACAGCCCGGATTTTACAAACTTTGTGAGCTCTTTTACGGTTCTCTTTTCTCTTTGTAAATCCCAACGATATCTGCTCACTCCCAGCTCATCTGCCAGTGTTGTATACAGCAGGAAGCATGAGGCCTACTGGCTGAAACCACAGTTTGAAGAAAGCTGTGTATTTCTACATAGGGTGCATGTGAGAATGGAATTCCTAATTTACATACTGAGAAACAACATTTCTCTTTTAAAATATTGTTGTAAGGAAGCTGTAAATGGTTCCACTTCAGCTCCTGCATTTGATCCATCGCTCTCTGTTCTTGTCATCTATGAAAGTGTCCTGCTTCTGGTTACAAGTATTCAGATGTAGTGCCTGCATTATCTAAACGTTGATGTAAAGATACTGTGCACTTACTAGCTTTTACTCCCCACACCTAAAAAAAGCACTGAATGTAAAATGGATGTATCTTTAATACCAGAACTGATTGGAAGGATCTTGTAATAGTTTTTCTAAACATGGCTTGTGTTGTTAGCTGCGAAAAAGTAAAGCTGATATCAAACTTGATGGCAAAATGGTTGTCTGGGTTTCTTTATTATGCTGATGGCTATTGGGACAAGAATAGATGGGATTTCTTATTATCAATACTATACTTGCATTGATAGCAAAATAAAACAGTATTGTAATTCCACAGTAATATTGCAAACAGATTTTATTGGGATATTTTATTGCAGGCAATTACTGCTGTAAAAATGGAGATATGAGTTCCATTTTCTTTAGGTAAACATGAACTACAAAATTTGAGGAAAATGTGGTCTCTAAAGCGTATTTCTTAGTTTCCTGATCGATAACCTCGTATCAAAAGGGCCATGGAGAATATCATGATAAAACTCATAAAGGTGAATCAGTTCAGGGGACAGCAGATATCCTGGTCCTTGTTAGCCATTTATCCAAGAAAATTAGCTATTGAGCTAGATGGTCCATTATTATAATAATAAGAGAGGTTATATCACATTTAGTACGTGGAACTGATTCTTAGAACCAAATCAGACTTGGTCACTTCCTAACAATACTTACAGATTGTAAGTGTCTGTTACACCAGAATCTGGCCATGTCTCCTGCTTTTATAATGTATTGTCTGGAAAAGCTTAGAGCTATCTACTTTACTTCTACTATATACCCATTCAAGTCACAGTTTATATTCTGCACTGTTTTGAAAAGTGTATAGGATATTGTTTTGATCAAGAGACCTCAAAAGGTACATCACTTCAGGAAAACAGGTGACAACTCTTTGAGAATGTCTAAAATTACACAGTCTCTAAACTGATAATGTACACATCTTTCACTGTCAAGCAAGCCCACTCTTTAAATTAGATCCTAGTTTTCCTGCATAAAAATGCTAAAGAGATTTCTTGCCATGTAGAAACAAAAATGGGATGGGGGAAGTCAAGTTTGTAAACAATTATCCACCTAATCAGCTGATATTCAAATCAGGAAACATCAAAGAAAGAAAGCACAATACGTTATGATGGAATTTCATCATCATGTAGAAGTCTTCTTAAGGATTCCCACTAAGTTGCACTGCAATTATTGGGACTTGCTATGTGAAAATTGCTTTATCACAATATTACAGTTCAACCTCATATGTGTCTATGCAAAAGGAAGTCATTTTTATCTCAGTATAATTTTTCCTCCTCACCCTAAGATTGTAATCTTAAATACATCACAAATTATGTTGAAGGACTCCTTTCCCTTCTGTGTTTTTATATCACATTTAGTACGTGCAACTGATTCTTAGAACCAAATCAGACTTGTGGATGTTTCATTTTGTGAAAATTAAGTGTCTTCCACCGAAATAATGTAATGCAACTAAAGGCTTATAGTTCTTGCAATTCAAAAGGAAAGAGATACTGGAAGGCAACCCATTTCCAAGGACAGACATTCCAATTACACATTTCTCCATGTCTTGTCTTTCAAATCAATCACATTTTTAAATTTAATAGGGACAGGCTTCCCTGTAAATCATTGTTCCACATTTTCGATGAAACTTCATGGCTTAATTCTTTTTTATTTTCTGCTTTTTCATCTCAAGCCTTGCCACTAGAGGGCATTGTTGGAAATGCTTTTCATGGAAAGAAGAACCATGTTTAGGTTATGATTTTATATACCTATTAGAAAGTTCTACGGAGCTCCACGGAGCTTACTTTTGAACAGATAAGCACAGGACCACATCATTACTTTCCCTTCCTCTTGTCTATTGCAAAACCACTAGTAATGATGTAGCTCCTAAACCATTGTGCATGTGTGTGTGTGTGTGTGTGCATGCGTTAAGATACCTGAAGATCATGAACAGATAACATTAATCTTGGGTTGGAATCTTATGTCCCACTGTTCCCAATAGCTTCTCTTTTCCTGCTGTTTTTAAAGCTTTGGTGTTAGGTTTAATCATAATGTTCGCTGCCCAACTAAAATGAAGCATTTAAATCTTTCTCCAAAGAAAATCTAAGAACATGCAAAAACTCCCATTGAAACCGGAGGATTTTAAATCAGTGGCTCCACTATACACTTTACAGCAAACTTGAAAATTGGTAACACTGTCTTTCAGCTGTGACATGGACCAAAACTGAAGGCAAACTTTGGAGAATGGGAATTTGTTGAAACTGGCAGCTCCTTACTGCAGTTTTCAATAGCTAAATACTATCTTATTATAAAACAGCCATACTCCGAAAAAGAATTTTTGGCTGAAGAGCTTTGAGTTTTTTAATACAAAGATATGATAATATTTTAAATAAACATTTTTTGCACTAATGGAGAATCTGTGTCCCGGTAGAGTTTGCTCAGCCACAGCCAGTACGGCCAACATAGAGGGATTTAGTTCAGCCATATATGGAGAGCCACAGAATTTCTTCCCCTTGTATATATGACTATAACCTGACAATGGACCTTAGCTTAACCACAGAGTAAAGGGCCTAAACAAGCAGATTTTCACCATGGGGAGAATTTCTGAAGGTTGGGGCTCCCTGAAAAAAATTCTGTGTTCCTTCCAGAAAGGAACCCTAACCATTAACTCAAGGGAAAGGTAATTATATGAATAGCCTTGCTCCAACAACCAGCATCTCTCGCCACTGGCGCATTAGCTGAGACTGAGGGAATTTGGGGTCCAACAACATCTGGGGGGCCACATGTTCCTTCCACCAAAGCTGCAGCTTCAACAGTGGATGCTAAGGAAAAGAACATGAGGTCTGTGTCACAGAATGGCTGTATTCAGGCAAAGCTAGCCCATTTTAATCTACTGATGTCCAAACCCAGTCCTCTGCTTAATTTGTGATTCAGGGTGTCACATACTGTAAATGCAGACAACTGGTTTGAGTAAAGTGGGGTAAGAATAAATGCAACCAATGGGCTTTACATCTTGTGCCTTAATCTGCTGTCCTTATGTGCAACAGGGGTTGCTAAGTTTGATCCATCCTATTCCTGGTTAGAGATGACATATCCGATGTTGGGTTTGTCTTTTAACTGAACTATTCTAACTCGTCTAACAATGGCAGGGTAAACCCGTTTCGGTTAAACCACTTCAAATTAAAAAATCACTTGCATGATAAAGAAGTAGGCAATATCTAGGTCAGTGGTTCTCAATCTCAGCAACTTTAAGATGTGTGGACTTCAACTCAATCTTCAACTCTATCTCAACTCAGTCTCAGCACCTTTAGGATGTGTGGACTTCAACTCCCAGAATTCCCCAGCTGGCATGTTAGCAAGGCTGAGAAACACTGATCTATAGAGAAGGTGTCGGATACAGCAAGGCTGGCTGGGGAATTCTGGGAGTTGAAGTCCACCCATCTTAAACTTGCCACGGTTGAGAAACACTGATTTATAGATCAATGGGACCTGCAAGTCATTCAGGGTTCCAGCCAGATAGTTGTGCCCTTTGGAAAAAGGGTCCATCCTATTCTCCACCCCCACCCCATTTTTTGAGTCCATATTCTTCACTGTCCTGATTGGGTCAAGTATATCCTCTCATTTATTCTGATTTTAGGCCACTATTGTAAGCATATCCGTGAATATGTATATTTACAGTTTTTCAATAAATGTGCCATAGTGCCATTAGATGTGTGTAGACGTGTGTATGTATGTGCTTGATATACAATATATATCAAATTGTAAAATGTTCATAGCTAATCAATCTTATGGTAAGAGGTTATTGTAATTCAGAAGTTAACCTAGTAGACAGGGTATTTTGTAGACAGAGTCATGATAATAAATGCATCCTTTTCTTGACAGATTTTTCTATCATTTGTCAGTAGGCTGAAATCAAAGATAAAGCTGCACTCGTATTCCAACTTTCATGGGAGCCCCATCAAGCTCCGCCGGGTTTACTCCTGAGTAGGCATTAGGCTGACTCAAGAGTCATTCTGCAACTATCTTGTGAATCTTGTTAGCCATTTAACCTTCACATTTCACTTCACATAGCCAGGTTGTATATTGCTGTTTGACTGAACCGTGCATATGTGTGTTCTAATCTTTGAAGTATTTAGGTCTTTTGAATGATTTGGGGAAGACTTCTTGACTGCTTTATCTCCCATTTCATTTTCTTTAATACCCACACAAGCTGAGATCTATACAAAAATGTCATTGTTGCCATGACATATTACCATATTAGGGACATCAATAATTTCCAAAGCCAGGCCCTCTCTGGTGATTGAAATTTCCAGGATGATATCAGTGGCACTTAAAAGATCTGGAGAAGTGACAGATTGTAAAGATTACACTTTAGCAATTTAATTCAGCACCATCAGAACGTCAAATAACTCAGCTCTTGTGGCTTGATATAAGTAATCTAGCGGTCCAGCCTGCCTTAACGGAAATTTACACATATGGGTAACAAACTTTCCAAATCCAGGGAAAACTTGTATACATGCAACAGACTGGTTCCAAAATACAGATAGAATAGTAATAGTAAGTTCAGTTTTGGAGTCATGCTCAGAAATCATCTCATCAAAGCTGTACCATCAGTGGTTGCCACTGGAACAGCAAGTTAACCAGGTTTACTAATCTTCAGATTACAGAAACTATATTCCAACATCATGCTAAGCACAAAATTATTTATCCACAGTTTATGGAACAAGCCACATTTGGTTGGGATCATATAACTTACTCTTTCAAAATCCAACCACTGAGTTGGTTAACTCAGTCACTGTGTGAATGTTTTAATTGACTTAGTTCCCCGATTAGCTATGTTTACACAACACGTTTAACCTGATTGCTAATTAATCCATTGGGGAGTTACATTCAATCATAAACCTACCCAATGGGCTGGATCACTCAACATAATAAGGATGCCAGAAATCCAATTTAAAGCCCTAAGACTAGAGTTCTTCCATTTATACAACCATACCCTGTTCATGTAGCAAAGGTTTATTTCACATACAGATCTTCCTCCTGCTTTGCTATTATCAGATCGCACACCAAGAAAACTACTTTTTGGTTTCCAAATATACTGAGGGTGGATTCATACCACCCATTAAGCTATACTGTTTTGTTTTTGGTTTGGATTTAAAGCTTGGTGTTGTAAACCCAACCTGACTTTCTGAGTCACTCTTAATCCCTCTAAGGCCTCCAAGGTTGTGTGTGAATTCTTATTTCAAAAAAAAAGTGTTCTACACCTGACATTGTAAAATTCCACAGCATAATGACTTCAAGCTTTATTTTCACCCACTATCAGTTAAAACTGAAGTATATTAGAGTTTTTCACTGTCTATAAATACAACTCATAAAAAGTTCTTATTACAGAATGCTTTATTAACATCACCAGACAGTCTTATGGCGTGATCTATGGTTGATCGATTTGCCTGAAAGTCACTTTAATATGGAAGAAGAAGATTGTTCTTCTCCAGAAAGAATGACAGCCAATAATAAATCATCTCTCCCATCATCTTACATAGCAATGAAGTTGGGGGCCAACAGATCATAAGAACCTAAATCAGAATATGATCCTATTTTCTTTTTGAAATTGAAAAATGAAAAATTTCTTTCAAGCATTCTCGCACCTACCAGAAAATACAAACATCATTATGAGGGCTGAGCTGAAACTTCACACACTTTGTCATAAGAGCGTCATGCATTGTTAAAAAAAAGTGGCCCTTTTTAAAAATTATTATTTTGAGCATCTGGCGTTTGTTTGTGAAAACGATGGCATGCTTGTTTTTGCTAGCCTTGCTTGCTTTCACTCAATTACTTCCTATTGTTTTCAGTTGTGAGAATGGTCACCAACTGATTTACAGTATATTGGCCTAGTTTACTTTCACTAAATTGCCTTCCCCACCTTCGGTGACAAGTTAGAACTGATTCCATGGGCTTCGTAGCACTTTGATATTCTCTCATTCATTGTGTGTGTTCTGTGTGAGATCATTCGTATGAGTAATCCATAAAGGAGGAAGTTGCAATACCGGTTGAGTAGAAGGTGAAAAATGTATGACCAAAAATTAATATACAGAACAACATAGTCATCATATAAATATATTTTAAAAACCATGGTCACTAGGTAGCATTTTAAAAGATGCATATGGACATAATACTCTTTGGGAGGTATAGAAAATTTTCTGCAGATTAATAACTTCCACACAAGAATCAAAACATTTGCCATAGTAATAATTATTACCAAATAAATTTAGCCAGAGAGACTTCATTGACCTTTAACCATATTCTTAAAGAACTCCTGAATTCACAGTGTTCCATGGTGGCATTTTTAAAAAAATTTATTATTAAATTTGTATTCCGCCCATCTCCCCCAATGGGTGACTCTGGGTAGCTCACAATTAATAACAAAAACCCATAAACAATTAAAAATACCCCATAAATAATTAAAATGAATCCATTAAAAATCAACTGTAAAAACAAGCCCTATACGTAAATACTAAAAACATTCAAGACACAATAAGCCTTGTGTTGGAAGGTTCCAGCTTCAGTTCTTGTCATCCTCCAGTTAAAACAACAAAAATAAAAGTCTCAATTAGTCAATGGCAGGAAATATCTTCCCAAGATTCTGGTGTATCACTGCCTATCAAGACAGAGAACCCAGAACTGGGTGGACCAATAATTTGATCTAAATCAAAGGGATGATCTGTAGTTTGCTCCTTCCTTCAACTTTATATCCACAATAGCCCTGTGACATTCTATTGACAGAGTTATCCAACTAAGGTTGAATGTGACCCTGGGTTTGCTCAAGTCTCAACCATGACATCCCCTTAAGTATCCGTCTCATCTAAACCTCAGGTCGTGTCTTTCTAACTTTTGATAGCGAGATAGTGCTTAAGAAACAGAGACAAACCTTCCTCCAATTTATCTCACTAAAAAGCTTCGTTAAGGTTTTGATTTTCCCTTATCTTAACGCAATAAAGCCACTTAGCGCTGCCTTATCAAGTGCAACTAATGAACAACACAAACAGATATTGTTTGCTATAATCATTCTATATTCAGCTTCTTGAATGCTGAATTAGCAGTTCCAAGTTTCACTTGATACACTCACTTTAAGCCCCATATAGAATTTTGGTCTTCGACAGCCTCACACGTTCGTACAAGTTAATAACGCATACGCGTTTGGCTGGAAAATTACCTCTTCCTAGAGAACCATCAAACCTGTCTATTGGCATTTTATAGAAATTAAAAGTAACAGAGACTTCCCCAGCGAGATGACAAGTGTGTTCAATAATCTGTTTAAATCAAAATGGTTTAGGCACATTTTTATTTCTGCAGACACGAATAGCCTGTCTTTCTGCAATAAGCTCTTTTTAAGGTGGCTTTATGAAAAAGAAATTAACAAGGGAAAGTAAGCAATCAGGCCCCAGCCCCTTGAAAGGAGACAGAGACCATGAGGTTTAGAAGCTGCTCTAGTTTTATTTTTATTTTATTTTTTTAAAAAGAAAGACTGAAATCCTTAAAATTTAGCTTTTCAATCATTCAACCTTCTTTCCTGCTCAGTGCCATGACCGTTTTTCTCCTACGGACCCTTGTCCCTTTGAAAATTATTGTCACACTAGCACAACAGAGCCACACTGAAAAGGCATTCTTGGCACTGGTTCTAGAGATTTTATTTTATTTATTTACTTATTTATATTTCAAATTTGGTCACCGCCCATCTCACGAGGAAGTGACTCTGGGCGGAATCTGAGATGATGATGGATTAGCACCATCTTGGCTTAAAAATGAAGTATAAAATCAACCTTAACAGAGCTTTTTGGTGACATAAACTGAAGGACGGTTTGTCTCTGTTTCTTAAGCACTATCTCACTACCAAAATACATGGCTGGGTTTTTAGACACGTTTTTCCTTTAAAAGTACAGTATCTACCATATGTCAGTTTGGAACATGCAGTAAAACAGGGCTGTGGTTCAAAAGTCCTCTGTCCCTTAGCAAAGACCGTCTTGAGGTTCAAGCATCCAATCCATGTTCTGAAGGGCATCGAAACAATTTCTCCACTGCTACACGTTCACCACCCACGTGTGGCATCCTTGCTTTCCAGTGTTCTGAGTTGTAATGTCTCCAATGGGCTCAATCTTCTAATGCCCCTCTCGTAATATCATAATATTTCTAAAAATGCCTCTGGGATAAAGGCAGGGCCCTGAAGAATTCTTGGAAATTGAGATGATGGCCGAGACGGATGCTTTGCTTGGAAGCCAGGGGATTTTAAACAACAGCACACCAGCAAAAATGCCACACACAAGCGCACCCCTTGGATATGGAATCTGATGCTCACTTCGGGAAGTAGCTGCAAGCCCAGTAAAGTTTCCAGGTGCCACACTGGAGACACCAGTGCTGCTACGACGACCTTTTGGCATCCTGCCGCACATAAATGACTGTCGTTGAAGTCCGTGGAACTTGAATGTTTCATAAGGTGGCTCAGATTAAGAGTCTGAAATATGTTTCTTCTTCCGTCAATGAAAAAGCTTGGGTTCTGCAGTTTTTCAAGACTGAGGGCTCTCTTCTGTGCCTACATACCTCCCCTAGTTGTCAAACCACTGAACCTAATAGATCTACAGGTCTTTTATTTATATTCTGTATAGCCAGCCCATGGGCTGCACTTTATCACCATGAAGGCAAGATCTATCACCTCTACCTGGGGCTATAGTAGGAGCGTGCTTGGACCAACAAGTTGTTTCTCCAGCATAACTGAACTGTAAATTGTCCTCGGCCAGACAATAAACACAAACAACCTTCCTTGTTAATCTGCCCAAGATCAACAGCTGACCAAGGGAAGGATGTGGGTGGCAAAGGGGTTTAATACATCTCATCCTTCACCAAGTTTGCTCAAGTTCCCAAGCTTACCCAGGGCATTCAGACATGGCCCTTTGGGGGGACATTGTAGGTCTATGTTGTGATACCAGCTTTCTTTTGTGGACGTGGGGTTTATCCTCTGCCAAATACTGAAATGGGTTGTTGAGGGAGTCTCTGCACAGATTCAAAATGTCGCGTTCATCTGTTTGCCAATGATTTCATTTGTTTACTTTTTAAGGAACAAAATATAAGGCAGATGTGGAAGAATTCTGGGGTCCAATTTTTAAAAGTATATGGTTCTTTGTCAGCCCTTTGAGGTAGGTCAGGTCAGGGAACAGACTTCACAAGTTTGATGGAAACTGTACTTTCTTGATATAGGCTATGGGAAGAGAATCTTGAAAGCGTACTGTGTTTTCCCTTCTGTTCCTCTTATACCCCAGGGAATTAGGGTAGAGCTGGGCTGAGCTTTCTTCTAATGTTTCTCTATTAGAAGAGAAACTTCTCTATTCTCTATTTCCTGGGCTTAAAGCATGCTTTTGTTCTTGTAACCATTTCTGCGTAGTTTCTCCAAGGTCATCTCCTTGGCTGTCTACAATCTTAGATCTGCCAGACCCTCTGAAAAACTTGCCATGTGATTTTTTTTTTTTAATGAAGAGGGACAATGCAAAAGATGTGTGGAATTATCATGCTACCTGTACTTTAATTTCAACTCGATTGAGTTCTTGTTTTGGTTGCAACAATTTATGAGAGTGACATCTCCTACTTTTGGAGTACTGGCCTTGGCATACCCTTTGAAGGTTAGGGTTAAAAGGCTGTTCCATACTGCAAGATGGGAGTGTTTACCTTTCTAATGAATCCAAATATTCTAGGCATAGTTTTAGCCTTCCTGTGAAGTTGATTTCCTGGTCTGGTCTACCTAGTGGGGCCGAGAGGCATCTTACCGAAAAGCAAATCCCACTCCAGCAAAAATGCAGACCTCTTCCTAGGCAATATTGAATCATTTCCCTGAGTTCTCCCAGTCTCATTTCATTACTTTTTCATTACCCAGCCTCTGATGAAACCTGAATTGACAAGCACAGGTGTAAGTCAGTTACAAAACTTTGGTTTAAAGTTTGCTTTTTCTTAAGAAACCATTTTTAGTTTTCCTTCCTTCCTTCCTTCCTTCCTTCCTTCCTTCCTTCCTTCCTTCCTTCCTTCCTTCCTTCCTTCCTTCCTTCCTTCCTTCCTTCCTTCCTTCAATAACAAGTGAGAAACATGTATCACAATGTGAGCTCTGTTCCTTTTGTACTTCACTGCAATGTCATGAGTCAAGTACAAAAGGGCAGAGCTGGCATCATGACATCATAATACAAGTTTTGTCATTTTTGCATGATCATGGCTAGGAGCAAACATTTCTAAAAGCCACAAGATCTCGTCTTCCACCTTTCTGGTGTGCAGTAGTCTAGCCACCAGCTTTCCAAACCTAGGGGACAGGGGAAAATATTTTTTGAACCTGTACCTTCACTTTCTTAAGGTTTATCCTCTCCAACTCTCCGTAAGGTTCTATTTCACATGATTTTTTGCATCATATAGAATTAGCTTCAGTTTTGCAGACTTTCATTTTTCTCTTTATTTCTGCTCTGCGAAGAATAGCTTTCTATGTCTTCACCTGTAACCACTGCAAAATACCTTATGAATTATTAAAATAAATGTAAATACTTAAATCAGTGTTTCTCAACTTTGGCAACTTGAAGATGTGTGGACTTCAACTCCCAGAATTCTCCAGCCGGCTGGCTGGGGAATTCTGGGAATTGAAGTCCACACATCTTCAAGTTGCCAAGGTTGAGAAACACTGACTTAAAGTATGAAATACAACAACCATGATTAGGATAAACACTCTTAATTTTGTTGCTTCATTTTTTTCACATGTGCATATACACTTCATCATCTATTGCAGATTGTAGATGTCTCAGTCGATGGCTTGCATAGAGTGACATGTACATGGACTTCAGAAACTTGAACTGTCAAGCAGATTAATTATACTGTATTATTCACTGGCATCTGGTAGTTTAATACGATCAGCTGGGCTCTAGTTCATTTTTAAGGGTTGTTATGGCTTCGGTATAAAGGCATCAAGTTCCACTGTTTTATTTTCCGAAAAAAGATATTGGAACAACTCAACTTCTTTCATCCACATGGGGGTGGTTCCTATCCTGAATTTAGAAATGAATAATTAAAAGAGTCTCATTTTTTGTAGTAAAAGAAATCTAAAAGTCTAAGGCAGATGTCTTCAATGTGGGACCATCCAATACTTTGGGACTACAGCTTCCATAATGCTTTGCCAGCTGGGCCAAAGGAAATTCTAGGCAATGTAGTTCAACTCCGGAGAACATGACATTACAGAAAGCTGGTTCAACAAATCAGTGCTAGGCACAGCTGTTCTCCAAAGCTTTATGTAGGCACCTGTGGCTTAAAGTTATTTTTTCTGGCTTTGTAGAATGGTTGAACCTTCAACACTTTTAAAAGTGCCTTAGATGAACTTAAAAATGAGATGTTAAAAAAGAAATTACACAATGTCATTTCATGAGGGCAACCAAAGTATTCTGGCTAAAGTACACCCTGTATGACAATCTCTGCCTTGCAAAACTTGAAAAAGTTTTGGCCACGCTATACTGCTGTCTCATGTGGGGGGAAGGAGGGCATCAAAATTGGCAAGATGGTGGGTGCATTGTCACAAATGAATCCTTGCCCCTTTTAAATGCGTCCGTACAAAATGGGGAGGGCTTTGACCATGACACCCCATTTGCCAACTTGCAGATTTGTAGGTGCCTGAAGAAATTTTGTTTGGAAAGACGGCGACCAATTTTAAAGGTATTTTCATCACTCCTATATCATGTCCTGGGATTTTAACGGTTGTGTTCTTTTGTTCTGTTTGTATTTCTGTATTTTTAAACCTTAGCTGCTTTTGAATGTTTGACAGATGGAAAGCCAGGATAGGAACAACTAAAAAACTACATTTTCCCACCTTCCCATACGTGAATCCTCAGCATGGTATAATGAGTATAACGTCTTTTTCTTGCTGTAAAGAATGGAAGTGATTATTCTGACTCTTTGGGGACGCATGCATTTTATTTTATCAGTTTTCCAGCAAAAACAGGTGGAGTTTAAATTGCACCACTGTGGTCACCATCTGGACTCTCTTGACCATACCCTGCAGACACGCCTGGCAGATATCCTAGCTATTATCTGAATAATTCCCCCCCCCCACACACACATATTCTTGCAGTCTAATTTGCATGTACGCATGGTCTCTTTTTTATCCGTGCTCCCCCCCTTTGACCTTTCTTTTTCCTATTGGAAAAGGTATCTTCTTTCCATCCTGAGCCTTGCGCATTTTGTTGAGATGCAAATGTTCTCCCCTTAAAAGTCATATTAGACGAGAATGGAGGCGGAACATAAAAACTCAATAAAAGTTTATGGTTTTCTCCAGAAGCTTGAAACGGAGAACTCTAATCAGTCTCACAAAGACAATCCAGAGGAAGGGTCAAACCCCTAAAAGACAGTGCCCTCTTTCACCTTATTTCCCATTGTTACTGAACCAAATCACGTCTCACTGTAGCACTCACTGCTTTTAAATATTTCTCTCCCGGGTTAGTTTTGGAAGTCAGCCTTTGAAACAGAAACCTGGCAGGTGTTCTTTATAAAAACACCTTGCGCATATGTATGGACACTTCCATGACTTTTTTATTGAGCAACTTTTCTACTAGGTTCATAGACACGTTGGCGTTTTCTTTAGGGTTCTACGGACCCAGAACGCCTCCTTACGCAGTTCTGAGTTCTCTCCCTGACATCTGTGGTTTTTAAAAATTTCATCCTAAAGATTTTTTAAAAAAGAAACAAACTTCTGCTATGGAGAAACTTTGTTTCTCCCTAAGTCTTGGCACTGACATCCTGTAGAGGTGTCCACAAGGTATGGTTCAAAAAAGTGAAGATGGTGATCTGCCTGCTTTTTTATGCGCATTGCTTAAAAGGCTCCATTCTGTAAGAAGAAAATCCTAATGTAGCTTAGATCAAAAAGACATGGTGGTCACCAACACTAAGGTGTGTTTAGACAGAGGTACTAAGGATCCTGTCTGAAGTTTTGTTTATGTGCCGTATGAATCTGAGAAAGAAAACAAGAGCAGAACAGTCCATATTTGTACAAAACCATTCAGTGAATCAATTTTAATCAAAGGTGAACAAACAAAGAGAAAATCCAGAGAGGCAGTTATTCCTAGTTATAGAGACGAAGAAGAGGAAGTTATTTTAATGGGAAAGTACATTTACTAGAATTCCATTTTTAAGTAATTGTATTGGATCCAAATCTATCTTAGAGACGACCCAACAGAATCAGTAGAATGTTAGTCATTCGTTAATTCCCATGATTTGAAATAAATCTAAGTATGAATAAGTCATGATCCAATCCATTGTCTGAACCGCACCCTGTGATAATGACAAGTATTTAATTTCCCCCAAACTGTGATGCCCTTCCTCTGAGGAGCGTAAGGATATCTTTCTCTCTCCATCTTGCAACAATTTGGGGTTAGGTGGGGTCCACTTAGGAAACAGTGACTGGATTTATACAACAATTGTGCCCTGTCTGATTTTGGCTTAGTGCATCATATACACCAAATAACTGTCTTTGAAATTTGATTATGATTGAACAAATTGTGATGAAGCATGATGTGACTGGCCTGAGGTCAACTGGAGAACTAGTTTAGGGCTAAACGGGCATTGGAACTGGTGTTTTTTTCAATCTTAGTCTGATCCTCAGCTTCCAACTTCCCCAACTTTGTACTATTAAATTATTTGATTAAATTAAATTATTGCAATATACGTTCCTACACTTCTGGAGGATACCCAGTTTGAGAAGAGCACTCTCAACCCTACATCATGCATACTTCAAGGGACTTGGCTCAGAATTCTGAAAGTTGTACTTCCCCAACACATCTGGAGAACATCAGTTGATAAAGGCTAGTCATTTTCTGGCTGGAAGCATTGTTTCTCCCCAATGTCCCCAAGACCAAAAGGGTTACTTGTGGGCATCTTCAAAGCAGATTGATAACCCTGAATTCATACTTTTTGGTTTTGTTCTGTTTTTTTGGTAAATGCTTCTAAACATTCAGAAAGAGAAGGGGAAAAATCCATCTTGCCCACCAATGTCCAGTAGGGGACAGCAAAGGACATTAAAAGAAACTTCTCCTCTGCTCCCCCCCCCCCCAATTCAAAAAAATCTTTGCTTCTCCAACATACCAGAAATTAGCAACACAGGTTGGATGCAGAAAACAAAGTGGAATGAAGGTTACTTTAATTAAAGAAATTGGCAAAGCTAGCACAAGTCTCCTTTGCTAGCAATCTCCATTTCATAATCCTTTTAAAAATGTAGTCACCTGTCTTTAGCAAAAGAGCCTCCCTTAACCCTACCCCCACCCCATATGCAGTGCTTATCTAGGCTTTAGATGATGATGATGATGATGATGACGATGATGATGATAACGATGATCTGACATCTTCTTGTTCAAGGAGATGCTTCATACATTAATGGAAAGGAAATGGTTAGGTAATATGATCTTCAAGTTCAAGAAACCGGTAAAAATTCCATAAACATATTGAAATATAGTCATAGCCAGTTAGGAGGTGGGAAGGGAAATCTACATTCTGCAGAAGACCCCACGTAGGATATACCTAGAATCCCAAGTCAATGGCTGCAAAGAAATTGTACACACATTTGCACTTAATGGACCAAGAGGCCAGTTCAGCATAAATCAGCTTTTTATCTTCCCAAACAATTTCTTCTATAGATGCCTCTGGGCCCCCTTCTGGCTATCGCTGGTTAAAATACAAGTTGAATTTGCTATCTTAAAAACTGTACTGCCACCTGTTGGCTAGATCTGGTAAAGCAGGAGCCCCAGTGTACCCTAGAACAGGGTTCCTCAACCTTGGCAACTTTAAGAGGGGTGGACTTGAACTCCCAGAATTCCCCAGCCAGCTGGCTGGAGAATTCTGGGAGTTGAAGTCCACCCCTCTTAAAGTTGCCAAGGTTGAGGAACCCTGACCTAGAAGCATTACCAATAGAACAGAATATCAGTAGCTCAGGGTTGAACTGTGGAGTCCTTGGTGCTCTCTGACCTTGGTTGTTTGCTTGCAGACATTTCATTACCCGACTAAGTAACATCAGCAATGCCATCACTGATGCAATGATGATTTAGTACACTGATCAGTGCACTGATGGTGTTACTTAGTTGGGTGTTGAAACTTCTGCAAGCAAATAACCAAGCTCAGAGAGCACCAAGGACTCCCTAGAAATATTAGTCTAGGATAGGACGACACTGGGATATTGGCAGGGTGTGGTTAAAAAAGTCAAGGTGGGGATCGAAGCTCCATCTGTCACATAAAAAAAAAGAAAAAAACCCCCATCAAATGGACCATCATGGGCACCATCTTGATTTTTCTGACTAAACTCTGTAGAACCCTTGGAGGGACACAATATGAGGCTCAGGACTATAGGTAGCTCCCAAATTCTTAGCAGAAGCTGATCGAGACTACTGAGAATTACGATTAAATTGTAATTTCTAAGTGATAAAAGGGGGAAATGGTTATGTACCCCACTGGAGAGCAATCATATTGTTACATTTAACCTTCATTGGACTGAGTGATAAACAATACGAAATCAAGTCAAATTTAGCATTTGTCTTGGCCCTAGCTATTATTTTTGGAGCGTGACCCTTTCCATTTATTCTCCAATTGACCAGCCCTCATCCCAATAAAATTCTGCACCCAGGTTTAGGGCAATGATCAGAGAGAATAAATCGTGCCCCAGCACCGAACAGTATTTCTTTCCATGTGTGCACACTCGTGTTATTTGAGTTGCTTTGAATAGAGGAGGCACAGCCTTTGGTGACGGGGGGTGGGTGGGGGGAGAAACTGCTGATGCCTACAGCTGGCCTTGAGAGTTTGGAAGGATTTATGTTCATCATTCTTAAGTAGTAATCAGTTTTCTTACAACTGTTCCCTCCGATTTCCAAGATTATTTATTGTCAGCAGCCTTCCATTCCCATGATTTGCTTTCCTTAGTAAAACTTTGGCAAGAAATAAATTACTCAATAACCAATACAGCTTGAATATTTTAGCAGAACTGCCCTGGCTGTTTGTTTGCTTTGATGTGTAATTTTTCCTCATTAGCGGCCCACCTAGCATGGCCAGCCAACAATCTGTTTATGGAGAAGGCTACCCACCTATCTTTTGAACACACCATGGACAAGGGTGCTCTTTTTTTAAAGGAAGGTCAGCCGACATCACTCCTTATGAAATGGCCATATTGAAATCATCAAATCCCATTTGGGATGCCAAAAGGCTGATGTTTAAGAGGACTGTTGGCAGCCATGGAGCTATGCTGGGGAAGAGAGAAAGGTTAGTAAGGTTCTAGGAAGCTGGGGCTCAAGATAAAGCCTTCCCCAACCTGGGCATGCTCCAGATGTGTGAATCTCAACTCCTAGGATTCTCAGCGATGCTTCCCCAGATTGAGGGAAAGTGGCATGCAGTAGGACAGGCCAACATACTCCCCAAATCATTTTCTAACTTCTGACTTTGCTCACCCAGACTGGTAACTGGATCCATCTGGACGTGAAGGACAGTGAGAAGCATCTGGTTCAGTTTGAGCTTGGCACAAGGTCTATTTACGTTCTACCGCATTGCTGTATCCCTGCATCACCCAAACTGGACTTCTTGAGATATATTGGCATAATACATTCCCAGAACACGTTGACCTTGATCATTTTCAGAGGCTTCTTCTGAATGCCCCCAATTATGGAAAACACACCAGGTCACGGTTGTTAATTTTCCAGTTCCAGGTTAAAATGCTTTTCCCTGGTATTTAAAAAAGAAAAAGGTATCTGGAGGGTTTTGAAATGTTAGACGCCCTTGATATTAAAATGGTGGCTTTTGCATTCAGTCTTTCTCTTGTACTAGGAAGAGACTTTGAAACAGGTTTTTTGTTAGTTCTGTAATCTGCCCATAAGAATTGTGCTATTAAGCAGATCTGATCTAGTAATTAAATAAACCCACGCTGGCCTAGGGCTGCAAAGTTAAGTCACAGCATATCTGGGGCACAAGAGATTCCATAAGGCCTAGATGCAATTGCCCTCACAGTCTTCTGTAATCCCGACTTCCTTCCATCTTCTGTTTTCCTCCACGGGAAACTTTATAGTTAGCTATTATAGCCATAGTCATAGGAGTTTGCCCTCAGTGAAGCCCAACCATGCTGTGAACAAAATAATTGTACAAATGCCACATTCCCCCCCCCCCAATAATGAACATCTGGTGACAAAATGCTTTTTAGTACCAATTGCAGAAAGAAAACAAAAATAAACGTAATTATAGGGGAGGCTGAAAGAGGTAATAAAGTATCTTGGCTGTTTTCTATTTTACAGGTTCAAAAATAGCTTCCTTCCCAATCAATAGGTCCAGGGGAAATTTTCAAATGGTAACTATTTTTTTTTTCCCCATAGAAAATGGAAAAACATACACAGTCAAAGCTGCTCCTAAGGACTTGACATATTAATTGTGAAGCTTAATGGAACATTTTATGTGTCTGAACAACCGGTTTACATAATTAAAAATCTCCTTTGATCTGTGAGTGAATGATTTAATCATAATGCTTGTTAAGCTAAATGGGTCTTCCATTTGATTATATCAAGATGGCCTGGAAAAATCACAGACCTTTTTAGAGATTATTTGGGCTGTTATTAAGTAAGCAAAGAAGCCTATTGGCTAGCAGACAGCTTCCCTTTTAGTCTTTTAAAGGATTCTGAAAGGACTCAGATTAAAACACTGATTTTTTCCTTATCTGATTTTCTTCCTTTCCCCTTCTGCAGAAAGCTTTGTGGGAGAGTCAGTCATTTCTTAGTCAATTTATGTTTCTTAAACACTTTGCTGTAGAAATGACACATTGATAAAGCTGTGATTGCTCTCCTGTAGAGAGTAAACAGCACTATTTGCCTGTTAAGAAAATATGATTGTTTAGTTTTCAAGTAGAAAAAAAGGACTTGCTTGGTTGACCCCAATTGTTAAATATCCATACGTTAGGAGTGGTGTGTCTATAGGTTCTGATTTTTCCATAATAGACTTACAACTATATATTGATAATGAGTTCCCTAGACTATCAGCAGCTAGAAGCAGGGATATTTTTTAAAGTTGATGACTGCTTTTCTGCCAGAACTTCATAATGGTGGTGAGTAAGGCCACCTGACCGCTTATGTTCTATCCTTGCCTTTTCTCTTTCAAAATACATCCAGTTCTACTTCTGTTTCTCTCTTTCTTCCCATCTAGCAGGCTACAGAATAGGACAGACCACACTTGCTACAGGGGTCTGATTTTAAAGCAATGCAGGAAATTCATTCAGGATTTGGGGGGAGGGTAATCTCATTCATTCTGGATCCTTTCCTCCCCCCCCCCCCCCCAAATCTCCCACCAGATTTGCAGGCAAAGAAATCAAGTGAAGAATTTCTTCAAGGGAAGGAGAAATGCTTCAATAATTTCTCAGAGACATCACTGCCAATCGGGGCAAAGGAGTGTTACTGAAAAAGCCCCCAGAATGGTCTTCTCTGAGCCTGGGAAATAAAGAGAAATAAATCTCTTTAGAAATTATTTAGAAGATTATTTATCTCTTTAGAAATAAAGAGTTTGAAAACATTGCAAGTTCAGAAGATCCAGAGATTCCACACTTCTCTGCTAAATGTAGCTACATCTCATCAAAGGATGGGTACCGAGATAATGAAAAAAAGATCCATGCTCAATTGAGTCCAAAGCAGTGGTAGCATTTGGTGTTTGAGATTTATGCCATCTTTTTCTTGTTAATAATGTGGTTACAGAAGCTTCTGGGGGAATCTTGCCGCTGGGTGTCATGGGCTGTCACAGTTCCCTCTTGTTGCCTTGAAGGGAAGTATGGGAAGCCAAGAGAGGCTGCAGACCACAAACAGGGCTTTGTGAAGACAACCTGGATATTCCCATGGACCTTCTTTGGCTAGCTTGTCACTAAATAAATGTAAAGACATCATAGTCTACTGTGAGAATTGCTTTTTAGTTCTGTTCCCCTCCGAAAGAAATTTCAGGAGCAAACAGCCTCCCTGGCTTCCCATTCTTCAAGCTCAAAGAGAAGACATCAGAAAGGAAATAATCTACTAACTAGGCTTTTTTTCAAGAAACTGGGCCAGCCAGAGAACTACAAAACAATGGAAAGGAGAAAGAACAAACAACATTATTTTCATCTATCTCACAATAATAAGGCAAACTGGGGAAAAAATCCAGTCTAAAGGACCCTCAAAATGAACTAGAAAAATAGAAGCTAGTATCTAAAGGTCTTAGATATTACCTAGGAGCTGCTGGCAGGAGAAACTTTCTGGAAATGTAAAGACAGATTTCAGCACTGTACTAAACTGAGTTAATAAATTATGGAAGATACTCAAAGAAAGGCAAGGGGGGAGAACTGATTCTGGTTAATTTGTAACACCAAACTCTAATTTAACATTACCAGTGCAGGTTTTTGATACATCTCCTTCCACCCCTGATGTAGCCATGAAAAGGAGATAGGAATTTCCCAGTTTGAAGTCCTCCTCACATCCAAACTTGGGGTATAGTAAGAAGTGTACTACTACAACTATATCCATCTTGTATCTTAAGAGTTCACGGAGAAAATCTATCTATATGGTCACTAAGAGTCTACACCAACTTGATGGTACATAATCAATCAGTCTTTAGAGTTTGTTAGGTGTCACAGAAAGTATAGCTTTTAACTTTTAAGAACATAAGATGCTCAGTACCCAGCATATTTCTTAGTGTGTTCTTTTCAGACTTTTCTTCTCTTTAGATACCATCTGAGATAGCCTGGAGAACAATTTTTAACACAGAAAATAAACTTCAGAGGGATTTTAATGTATTAGTTTGCCATTATGATTTTTTTTTCTCACTCCATCCCATCCTTTTTTACTGTAGCTTTGATAAGCATTCTTTCCAGCTCATTTCACCTGCTAATGAGGAAGGAGCAGCGACGCACAGAAAGGCGAAAACAACCACAGACATTGAAAAGAGCCTCTCCTGTCACTTGGGAGTGGTGGCAGTTATATTGTCATTCCATCATTGCCAAAAGCTAGGAAGACTGCTTATGACTGTTTCGATTAATCTTTGCAACTGGCCTTCCAGACCTCTACCGCAGTCAACAACTTTTTGAAACCCACGCTGACTTTTAAAAACTCTTCTGGCCAGGAATGTCAGAAAGCAGCCGACAGCGTTCATTGCTAATGCCCACCCACAGACTAACTTGGCCTGTGAAGATAAAAGGAAGCCATCTTGTCTTTCTTGTGTAACCCAAGTTGTGAAGGAAGATGGACAGGGGAGGGATCAAAAGGGAAAGAAGGGAGGGAAGACTCTGCCTTGGGCTTTGTCTCTACTAAAAGAAACCCAAGAAGTAAAATAATGGCTAATGGTTTTTCCCACACTCTTTCTCTTTAATGCCCTTTTAGAAGTCTTAAAAATATGCCTGCACTATTTTGCCCATTTCCCCATTTAACTCAAATTGATTTGTTATCTTATTCTTAATGGAGCTTGAAATTAACACTACTCTATTTACTCCCTCGTTCATGTATCTAACTTCATAAGGTTTGTATGTATTTCCCATCACAATGTATATAAAGAGCATTACCTTTACCAGGCGTGGGCAATAGCTTGCTATGTCTTGGAAGCAATGGAAATTAGCTGATCAGAGTTTAATAACTCCTCCCCTCCACCCCCAAAACCCATTCATAGTGTGTGGGATTTTCCATCATTTTGGGGGGATTTAAAGGGGTAAGTAAGCAATAATCAAACCTAGATTCAAAAGCAGAGCCCTTAAGAGGACTTAAAAGAACACAGCATTACAAACTGAAGAGCTGGTTTCAAACAACATCTAAGAAATCAGCTAGCCTAAACTTATTTTATAGCTTGAACTCTCACAGCCTCACCTAAGGCTCAGCTGAAGTTCATCCAGTTTTCTTAAGAATTCTACTCACAAGGAGAACTATTAGTTTTGAGTAATACCTCTTAGCTCCAGAAAAGTTCTCTGCCTTAGTGCCTTTGATAGATTCACTTGTCCTTGACTGTGTAGGTTCACCTTTTCTCTCTGCACCAGATGGAGGACCTTCACACATTAAGGCCTTTCTGCAGCATCATGTGATAGCCGGTTTAGGAGAACCCCATTCCCTCAAAAATCTGGAATCTTTATGATCAGCCACAATCTGTCTCTTGCAATTTTATAACACTAAGAGCTCAAAATCTTCCTCAAATGAGAAATCAGAGATGGACGTGAAAGATGACACGGGGGATAATTTTCTACGTTGATTTCAGAATGCTGTAAAAAAGCAAACACCGTTCATCATTCAAAGGCTGCAGCTTATCTCTACAACTGCAGACATACCTATGTTTATTCAGAGGTCGTAATGACTCCAGATCTCGGAATGTGTTAAGATAGATCCCTTCTGGACTAACACATTGGTGGAGTGGAGAGCAAGGAAGATGTTGCTTCATCTCAACATTGTCACTTAAGAAGGAAAGGAAGATGAGGAGGAGAAAGCAGCAATTGGTTGAGCACGTCCACTGTAATATCAAGGTTGGTCCTCTTACTGGGCTCAGTAAAATGCCCTTTTTGGGTGATGGAACAAAAGCATGAAAAATTAAGCCCAAATTCTCTCTGGATGTTCTTCTGATCTGTGGGTTAAGCACAGTCAGAATCGCAAGATTCTGTTACTACTGTATAGCCAATCTTAATTAAAACAATTTTTGCCTTCCTGGGGAGTTGATTTATTCAGCCTGGTTTACATAGTGGGGAGGACAATATGTTATGTCCTTTGCATGGATTGGTTAGTTTTCCATTAGAAAAGCATACAAATACTTATTTCAGTTTGTGTTGGACTTCAGGCAAAACATTTCAAGCATATCCAATTTTTCTTACTTTGTATTGCCTTTTTTCCATCTTCATTTCAATTGTCTCCCCTTCTGAAATTGTAAGTCCTTTCAGACAACTGTCCTCTTGTCATTCTGTGGAACTAGATGGGATCTTGGCTTGGTCCACGTAGACCAGTGCTTCTCAACCTTGGCAACTTTAAAATGTGTGGGCTTCAACTCCCAGAATTCCCCAGCCAGCTTGCTGACTGGGGAATTCTGGGAGTTGAAGTCCAGACATCTTAAAGCTGCCAAGGTTGAGAAACACTGACACAGACCCTTCTTATAGTCTTATTCAAACATCATTTAAGAGCAGAGCATGATGGAAGGAAGTCTCTCATTTCTTAAAAAAACCAGATGAATGAGGATCTATGACCTTAAGTTAAACCACATGCACTTTCTCCAATTTGGAAAACAACAACAGTTAAGCTTTATTTAAATAGAGCTGACATTTCATAACGTTCTGTTGCAGTAGTAACACTTCTTATTATTTGTACTTTTATGTATGCAATCATCATTTTTCCTCCTCCCTGTAAATGGAACAATAAGCCTAAATTAATTTTGCAGCAAGCGGTGAAAGTTTACTCTCTTTCACCACCAGTCATCGTTTCCCCCCTCAGTGCAAACATTACATTTGAAAATCACATTCTTTCGGAATAGGGCTATCTGAAACACAGTGTGGAATTCCAGATCATTGTTACAAGTTTAGAAAAGTACAGAAAAAGTGCCAGGGAAATTCTTTTTACATCATTGACCTGCTGAGTTGTTAAAAAGAATAAGAAAAAATAATTACGATGCAGATCTCAGCCATTTGATGGTTTGTACATATTGGTTGGGCTCATATATCATATTAAGCAGATGTTTGGTTTCGGTTTAGTATGCTGCTTGAACTCAGCTATCATAATTTTCAATTCATGGTTTATAGCTTAGTGGTTTGTAAAGGAGAGGAAGGGAAGGTTGTAAATACCCCCAACATCCTTTCTATGACCTCAGAAGCCCTCTTTAATCACACTACCAAAATGACATGTATTGCTAAAACTCATTGATTTGCTCACCCATCATTTTGTTGCTGGAAATACATGACAACTGTCATAAAAGCCCTAACATTGGCTAAATATGGAAGAGGAACCAGGGAAACCCAACCAGCAAAATAGGAGCTTACAACCAGCATCAGCTTATTGCAACCCACCCAGCTCTTGGGCACCAAACAGTGGTCCAATTTGGAACCACCCTGTCAGGTTCAGCCCAAGAATCATGAGACAGTCCAAAAATCATCCCAGCTTCTTTATTAGCTTGCACCTAATAGACAGAATCTCGCCAGATTAACTCTAATCCCCCAGCGACTGCAGCTATAACCATCATGCCCTTAGGGAGGGGCCAGTCTCTTTCTCTTGACTTTCACACAGTCCATCTGGGGGCTGAGGAGACACTTTCCTTGAAATGTCTCTCCCCACTCCCTGTAACCTTGACGCTCCATTCCAGAATCCTCCCCGCTCATGCCTTCCATCACACGCCCCATCCAGGTCTATATTGAATGGCTGCGGTTTCCAGACTTTCAGCCTGGAGCCCTTTCCAGCCTGGAGTGAGGGACCCAGGGATGTTTTACCACCAAACTATATCCCTTCACTTAGTGAGTAAATCACTTAAGCGACATCAACAAGCAAGGTTGAAAAGTACACAAAGGAGCAGAGTTCTTGGTGCCTAGTAGAAAATAACCAAGCTGTGGTGCAGCTAAGTCATTGTAATTCTGGTCTTCATGATCCAGTAAACTGTTGACCATGTGTATGGCATGCAACTATCTATCTTTTCTCTCTTTTCCCCAACCCTTTCCATTTTGCTTCTGGATTTCTAATACTTTAGACTCAAAAAAACGCCATGCCATGCAAAGCACAGCATCTCATTAAGCAACAACATAAATAACAAGCAACATCACAGTTGAAACCAGCTTTAATCACGGCATCACCATGAAGAATATAGAGATCAGGCTTCATTTGCTTAGTCACAACGTTGGAAATAAGCATTATTTTGCCAGTGAAAAATAGAGACAATGAAAGAGGACCTCTTTTCACGTGTGCGCTTGGTCAATTCTCCTTGGCTACAGAAAAACGTGTTGCTTAATCGATTCCCTTTAGGTCCTCCAACACTAGCTACTTCAGTTCTCATCAGGATGGGCTACCAAAAGAGATCTGATTCATGTCTGTGTTTAGGTTAGAGCTGATTCATTTTTCTTTTCTATCATATGATGGGATTTGCAACAGACATGTTTCTTTATGGAACAGATTCGAGCCAACATTCCACCTTCCTGTTATTAATCTTCTCCAGGAAAGAGAGGAGCTCCTGTGATCACTGAGATGACTTTTTTGTGTGAGAACGGCGCTTGTCTAGCTATATGGGAATCTCTATTCACTCCTGCACTTTGAACAAGAGGAGATAGTTTGCTATTTGTTAAAGCGGTTCCAATTAAGTGCCTTGAGTCTTTCTTCCTGGTTACAGTCCATTACTTCCTCTCTTTTTAAAAAGTTACTTTGAAATCCAAATCGGAACTGGATGGTATCATAACATCTTGAATAACTCAGGAAAAGTTTAGTAAATTGTGGGTCTGGTGTGGCTCATGTGTGAGCGCAGCGAACGTTAAAAACTACAAAACAAAACACCTAAGGTGGTTTGGCTTTTAAAGTCCTGCCCCAGTGAGATGAAGAGACGCCCACATAAATAGCAAGATGATTTAAGATTGGCAGCATAACCACCCACCCACCAAATGTTCACTTTTTTACCTTATCATTTGCCAATTGGGCATATCATGCTATAACTCCCCACATACAGGTTTGTTCCTGGAATAACTAAAAGTGACTCTGTGTTCTGACTAGCCCCCAAAAAGAGCCCCAGCACCAACACTCCTGGGATTGTTGGCTGGCTTGTGTAATTTTGTGTCTCTGGGTTTGGACATGCAGTTTATACCCCTCCCACTGTGCATAGAAAACTCATGAGCAGCTCACATTGAAATAAACATTTGCTTATAGCTGCAGGGCAGATCCACACGGTATCCTTAGGACAGTGTTGTCCAAACTTGGCCACTTTAAGATGTTGTTGTTCAGTCGTTAAGTCGTGTCCGACTCTTCGTGACCCCATGAACCATATTGCGCCAGGCCTTCCTGTCCTTCACTGCCTCCCTGAGTTTGCTCAGTTTCATGCTCATTGCTTCAGGGATGCTATCTAACCATCTCATCCTCTGCCGTCCTCTTCTCCTTTTGCCTTCCATCTTTCCCAGCATCAGGGTCTTTTCCAAAGAGTCCTCTCTTCGCATTAGGTGGCCAAAGTATCTGAGCTTGAGCTTCATTATCAATCCTTCCAATGAGCAATCAGGGTTGAACTTAAGATGAGTAGACTTCAACTTCCAGAATTCCCCAGCCAGCCATGCTGGCTGGGGAATTCTGGGAGTTGAAGTCCACTCATCTTAAAGTGGCCAAGTTTGGACAACACTACCTTAGGAAATCCTATCTAGACTTGGGCAACAATGTACAAAGTATTCAGTCCAGACTGCAGGCTATCTCATCCTCCCACTGAATAACTTCCCTCTCTTTTTTTGCATTCCAGAAAAGCAGTTGTCAATCACTTTCCTTTCTCTGGATGAGCCTTACTGGACAAGTGCCCTCACCCATCACCTATCCTGTTACATAAATGTACATATAAACACTAATCGAGTGATACAAAGTGGGACACAGAAAGAGAGAACCCTAAAACACATATATATGCAACAGTAACTACCAACTTTAAAATAAAAACCCTTCTCTTGCATTCTCTCTGCTTTTCCTAGATAAAGTCCGCGGCAGGGCTTTCGGACTAGCACAGCAGTCATAACCCTTGTTTGACGTGCAAAGCCACCACGGTTTTTGAACCCTGAGAGAAATGCCCATGTGGGAATTAAGGGCACTCCCACATGGGGGAAGTTGTGCCATTTTGTCCCTGCTCCATCAGCAGCATTGGGGAACAGGGCTGATTTATTCCCAGCTCAGCTCCAGTGCAGCCGGTGGTGTGCATGTATTATATTTGTACTATTCATTTCAGCTGTTGTGGCTCCATTTCTGCGTTTGCTTCACCTCTCCTCCCATTTCTGGAGCCTTGGGTCTTGTCAGGGGAATGCTGCCTTTAAGGGTCCTCAGTGAGCAGAACGAAATTAGAAGAGAATCTCTGTAGCTCAGGGTTGAACTGTGGAGTCCTTGGTGGCCATTGAGCTTGGTTGTTTGTTTGGAGACGTTTCATTACCCAGTTAGATAACATCATCAGTGTGAGTGTGGGGTTTGCTAGCTGTCTATGGGGGTGGTTGTGTTTGGTAGGGATGTAGTTTTCTCCTTGGTGGTTCCTTGATTAGAATATTGTTTTCTGCCTCATTGTTTGTCTGGTGTTGATCCCTGCTTATCTGCATATGGGCTGCTGGAGGGGATGTGTTGTCGTCTTTTTGTTTCCACCAACCACCAAGGAGGAAATTACATCCTCACCAAGACTGGCAGGGCAAGCTTCTGTATATAAACAGGCACCAAACCCCACCCTCCCTAGCACTGATGATGTTACCTAGTTGGGTAATGAAACGTCTGCAAGCAAACAACCGAGCTCAGAGACCATCAGGACCTCCACAGAATGAAATTAACACGGGTTTTGTCAATTTCCATCTTTCTTAGCACAGGGGACCAGCTGGGCACTAAAAAGCTAGTCAACTGGATTTTCTTTTTGGGGTATAGAGTGAGGGTGTTCTTCTTGATTCTCCTTTTTGCTGCAGCACCTACAGAGGTTTGAGGGGGACTGTGATTTTTGCTCCTTGTCTTTAGCATTTTGAGTCAGCAGAAGAGACAAGGATCACAGAGCATCTTCAAACTGCTTCTGAGTCTTTGGAGGGTGGAAACAAGGGCTGTGTGACTGGGTGGTCAAACTGCATGATCCTCACTAGCTTCGTGAGTTAATCCTAATCATTTCCTGGAAGGTAATAAGAGAGAGAGAGAGAGAGAGAGAGAAAGAGAGAGAGAAGGGTCAGCAGACCAAAGAGGAAATGCCTGAATCAAACAGGCTTCTAGACAGGAACCCGCACAGCAGCCAACTCAAAATAAGACACCAAATTATAGGGGCAGTCCACCCTTCTTATACACCAGGGTGGTCACACTGGATGATTGCCAATTATTATTCAGATTTCACACACACACACACACACACACGCACACACACTCCTCCCCCCCTTTCCCTTCAAGTTCTTAGTTAAGAAATCACTCTCAGAATGTGTTGTCAGAAAATCACCCTTTATATAATCATACTGTTAAAAACAGAGCAAAAAGAAGAAAAGAAAAAACCCTTTGAGATATGTGTCCAGCACTGCTCAAGATGTGTTGATCTGGGTTGGCTGGTTTGATGCAATCTGTTTACCCAAAGAAATAGCAGGAACGGAGCCGAATCAATGGCTGTTTTGAAATCGAATGCAAAAGGCTTCTGGAGAAGAATGATAGGAAGAGGCATTGTGTGGCATTTTGATTCAAAGGCACACACGGAGAATGAAAGGCCAATCTGCTACATCCACATGGAGTTCTCTCTCTCTAAATTGTGGCTAACGGTGATCGTTTTCTCGATGGGTTCTTCTTTCTTTCGATGGGCCAGGTCACAGCAGGGATGATTTCAGTTCCATAGTAGAGGAAAAAACAGTCTGTCAAGAAGACCAATGACTTAGAAAAGCAGAGGGGTGTTCCTTGAGAAAGATTTCCCAATAGATTGGGGGCGCTGGGGATCAGAGTTCTGGTGGCATTGAACCACAGTTAATACTTGGTTGGGGGGGAAGGGCTGCAGTGGATGGGATAATGGGGCAAACTCAGCTGGGACACACAGAGAGGTGAGTGGGGCCAAGAATCCTATTTTTAGCAAGATTTGGGGTGACAGTTTTTAGGCATTTTTTTTAATGCTTTAATAGGCCATTGCAATTTTGGAATGTTCCCCATCCCACAATAGTAATAAATCATTCCATCAATTTTTGGTGGAAAAGGGTTCATCAGATTACCTAAGGCTACCAGATTTGGGCTGCAAAAAATGACCATTAGGTGACAGAAAACTATCTATTTGCTGGTCTCTAGTGGTGATCCAGATTCTTGCAGCCCAGATCAGGAAACCTAGTACTGCCCCCTCCCCTACAAACAAGTTTGGAGACAACATGTTGTTGTCAGCCCTCAAGTTGCTTTCCCAAAACAGAAGCTAAATCACTTTCTCTTAGAGACACTTTATGAGGATCCTGAACTAACAAATGCTCTGTCCTGCACTGTTTTCTTTTTGATTCACCTTGCAAAGCACCCAACCTGGTCCCACAGTGGGGCCCTTTGATAGTCAATGTAGCAGGCCATGGGAGCTGAGAGATCACGGTGGTCAGCTGAGTGCATCGTAAGTCCATCCAACATGGAATGGATTGTGTACATAGACACTGAACTTGCACTACACTATAATCCATTTGTGGTATTAGAGTCTCTTTTCCCCAGAGACATGACCAAAGTCTGAATTCCTTGAGTAGGTCATCCGGAGATCAGAAGCAGAAACAAATATACATCTCAAATCTCTATCTTGACTGGCTGCCACAGAAGTCATGGGAACCAAAATATTCAGGATAAGTATATTGTATTGAGCAGGAACCAAAATATACTCTTCCACACACATATTGATGCTTTCACGATACATTAATGGAGAACTAGCTGAAAACAATGCTTCTGCTCCACAGAACCTTAGTGTGAAGGGCAATAAAGACTCTTCGGGATATGCGTGCATACAACTGTAGAATCACAACTTAAGATGACAGCTTGTAGGCCATCTAGTTGGGGAGGCAATCTTTTTAGCTTTAGTGGTTGTTTGAGGGGCACCTCAAAATGGCTGCAGAAGAGGGGATTTTACATTCCCTTCAGGGCTTCCATGAAAGGCATGGTCAGCCACAATGCATCTACTTCCAAGAAGGTGAACTGGTGAAGTTACTCCTTGCCTCTCCCTCTAGTGTTCCAGGATGATGTCCAGTATCTACTACACCTTTCTTGTCTTCTTTCTAAGCAAGTGGCAACACGTTCCAACCAAACACTGAATTATAGCCACCTGCTAGTCCTTGGTTTCCAAGAAAGCCTTGGAAATAAAAGATGAAGCTGGACTTAGCTGGCTCTTTGCCTTCTGACATGACAGCTTCCAATGTACTAACTTTAAAATTTCAAATAATCTCAACAAAAAAAGTTGGGGGAAGTTTTAGAACTTCATTATAACACCTTTTGACCTTAGCCTAGCACTCTGAGCCTCAGCTGATGGCAGTGCCATCTCAGAAGCTAAAGAGGGTCAGGTTTCCCTAGTCCATGGATGGGAGGGAGACCACCTGAGCATTCAGGGTTGATGGGTACACTGAACATTTTTTAAAACCTCTTAGAAGAAAGCAACGGCAACCCACTTCTGTAACATCCTTAAGCAAGATGCATGGATGCAATCACCAATAGTCAAGCTCAACATGTGGGCTTTGTCTTTACCTGGCACAGTGAGGGGCCCAAAAGCACTAGTTTTATTGCAAGGGATGATCTTTCTCATCCTGTTTGGCATCTCTCCATCGTATGCAATCTTACTGTTACTTCCTGTTTCTTGATTCCCTTGGGAGAAATTCCTTCCTGCTGCTTTCTGTTGGGATTTACTTGAACTGGAGGACCCAAGGAGGCTGTGGATCATGAGAGAATAGATTCAGTGCACCTCTCCTGTCTATCCTGTGATACAGGTAAGTCAATGCCAAAACCCTCTACCGTCATAATGAGAAAGCACTTTTTCTTTTCTTCGAAAAAGGTTCTGAAAGCAATTGATTTACCATCAAAGGGAATGAGATCAATGGCACCGATGCAGAAACATATCCTAATCCTTGCCGGATTGTCACATCTCACAAACATGATCCAGCCATGGAGGTAGTATCCTACTTCTTTCCATAAGCCATAGGTCCTTATTCTCCCAAAGTTGCAAACCTCATTACAAAGAGGTTATACTTTATTCTGAAGACCACATGAATAACCATGCCACTTTCAGAATGCACTTACTGATATCCATGGGTCAGGGGGATGAGTTTATTGTACTTACTGTTCTCAGGCAATACAATTACAGAAAATGCAACATTCTAAGCACCAGAGTCTGAATGGAGAATGAAAACAGGTGTGAATCAGAATGTCATTTGTGCAAGGAAAACATGATTAAGAAAAAACTCAGAAAAAGACCATTTCTTCTAAATAGATTTATTTCTGGGGGGGGGACCCCTTACTTTGGAAAAGTGACAGGCTTAACTTGCAGCTCAGTCAGTTGTTAATAATTGTTCCTATGGTACGGAAGTACCATGATGGGATTAATTAAAAAAAAATGAAACTCCTTATTCGGTGTCTAAAAGTAAAGAGGCTTTCCCCCTTCCCTTTCTTTCTTTTTTTTAATTAGGTTTTTTTGAACTTAGAATTGGATTTCAAAGTTCTAATATACATATATAATGTGCCCATATTATATCTATTTTGTGGCTTGCATTCTATTGTGAAATGATGAGGTATTAGCATTTTTATGTTTAAAAACATAATTGGGAAAAAAAGCCATCTTTACTGCATAATTGAATAATTTGATATTATATATAATTATTCCTGAATTGCTTCAGGCAGCACTGATAAAAAAGCCATTTTTATTTCTTTTTTGTCCTTGAGTATCCTGGCCAGATTCCATTCTGAAAATTATATTTATATCTGGAGAAACTGCTGATTCAGGAAGAATGGCTTGCTGCATCATGGTAACTTCATTTTCAATGTGCACATTAGAATTTTTTAAATATACTTATCAGGTTAATCTTTCAGAGAAAGGCATCAAACCATCAATTCACCTGAGCTTTAAGACTTGATATTACTTATGAGACACTTTCCATAAATAGTGTTATAATGGTCAAGCTGGCCTTAGATATTCAATAAGCTTGCCCCTTGTAGTGTTAGCTGAATGCTGTGATGTCACAGAAGAACTTTGAGCTCCTGTTCAGAACTGGATGGCTGAAAAGAAAAAGGAGAAGGCTTAGCTTCTATAAAGGGGGCAGGGGAACATCCATTTGCTTGAGGAATCACTTTGCATGCATCAGGAGAACCAGGAAGGCTAGAACACTTGAGAGAGGAAAAGCAAGCATGTAAGTGGAGTAAATTCATACAGAATTGAAGGCAATGCATTGGATTTGAAAATCAGGGGGTTTAGAAGACTGGAGAAGCGGGTGTCATGGTCCCCTTCGATGAATAAGAGGAGCAGAAAGTGGATCTAGAATAGGGTTACCAAATATCTGAACAGGTAAAGGAGGACATGGACAATTGGAAAGGAGGACAAATGGGGAGAAGGAGAACACATTAACTGTTTAACTTTCTTGGCATTCATGACAAAAATTACAGCAAAAAAGTACTTAGGCCTACATGTATACAAAATTACTTTTTCCAGCATCAGAAAGACTGGTTTTTCAATCACAATATTTTTCCAACAAATTTTTATTTTCAAGAACATTTGCTAGCAATAATCTAGAATTGATGACGACATGCTTTCCAACAAAAGGTATGACAAGTCATGTGATCTACAGACTCCAGTGATCATAGATTTGAAGAGTCTGGATTGAAGCCAGTTGCTGGAATCATGAAATAAATTAAATAAGGTAAATCTAGACTGTTGCGTCTGTTGGTGGACAAGGGAAAGAAAGCAGTAGTTTACAAGGTCACGACACACAAATGTTTGAATGACTACTGTTGTGAAAACAGCCCCCCACCCAAAAGAAACAAGACACTCAAAAAGCCAGACAATATTCGATATTAAGGCTACACCTGCCAGATGTAGGTGGACATGAAGACACAAAGCAGGACATGTCCCCTTTTTGCTGGACATCTGGTAACCCTACTGTAGAAGCCATTGCACTTCAGACCCAGATCCTAGGACAGGGATTAATACAAACCCTCCACTGAATCAGGCCAGGACTGAAAATGGTTCTGTGGCAGATGTATCAGGCAGGGTAAGTCCCAAATACAGCTCACTCATCTGAACTTTTGAACCTTGGTCTATATCTTGACTAGGCTGCAGGCCTAATCTCTGGATTTAATACCACTGTCTCGGCTATTTCAAAGCCCAGCTGCTCTTTGACTCTCCTTGTGGATTCCCACTGCTACGAATGTCACAAATTTCTCTGATACAGACTTGTTTCACTAGGCTCTTGCTTGGATTAAGGGTAGCCTATTTCAAAGCAATCCTGGGTGATCTGGATCAAGAGTCAGCTTCTAGGACATTTTGCAAATTTTCTAGTGAAAAGGCAACGCAGCACGGAACTAGTCAATGCATTCAGGAAGAAAGAAGACAATCCAACATTTCTCATACCAAATCCTTGAACTTTCCCATAGCCTTCTGAAATGATATTTCTAAAGACAAATAAATGCATTGCAGGGGTTTATTTTAGAAAAGTTCAGCATAAATCTCTAGGTATTTTTACTCCAGATTTGTGTTTCCCCAAAATATTTCCTTTGCTTTGCTTTCATTTTTTTTTTAACCCTTCTTGTCTTCAGGGATATTTTTTATATTTTATATTAACAAGAATAAATTAGGCATTTAGGTTTTGTTGTTGTGAAACACTAACAGGAAGGAAAAATGTTGGCATCAAATTAAAAAGGAGACAGCAACATTTCTTTGGCTACTAAATTAATTATTTTCCAAGGTTTCATTAACAGCAGATATCTTATCACCAAAGTCAAGTTTTAGATTGGAAGCTGGACAAATTTCTCCTTTTCATGGGTACTGAATAAATTTCTACTTTATTCCCCTTCTTTTATTTCCTCCTTTGTATTTCTGGAAGCTGAAACCCATTGTGTGACATTCATACTAAGTTTCCTTTTTCTTTCTTTCTGATAGAACTGGATCTTGTTTCAAAATACCTCCTGATTTATTGAGCCAAAATATGCTCTTGTTAAATTACTTACTCAAATATTAACACTCATGTGGAACAATGCTTTTTCTTTCACAACTGCACACACATTCTATAAAATTACTAGTTTCTTCCACCATCTGCGAAATTACTAGATGGATTAGAATTTATCCATCAATTTTATTCAAGATGCTCAGGACTTAATGGAGACCAAGATTTTGTTCCTACTAAAGATGTTAAACATATTAAGGTGAAAGATTTATATGATCTGAAGTGAAACTAGAATACCCTACTCTGTCTCTTCTTGACCAGCTCCTGGGAAGACAAAAGGGTCTTCTTGTGGTGGCTTCACACTAGTTGGGTGCTTTTGTGGATCTCCACTGACATGCTTCTCTTGGCATCCAGACAATACCTGTATAAGACCATCTCTGAAGATACATATGCAGTTAAAATCCTCAGTCATGCAGGGATCTCCATCATGCTTAGAAAGCACAATTCTGGCAGGCCCCAGGTAATTTCCTGGTGACTAAGAAATCAGGTATTACATGATGGGAAAGATCTCAACCTGACACTATGGAAAGCGGCTGCCAGCCCAGGTAGTTCACATGAAATCAAATAAATAGAATCTGATCTGCAATAAGGTACCTTCCTATATTATTGGTATAAGCAAGCAGGTATCCCATTGCAAAACTCTCCCTTGAATGCTTGTGTGAGACAAGGACAAATCCAATCTTGGGGACTTGTCCCTCCCCTGTGCCTTTGGTGGATGCTTGCAGGTGGTCTGAGACAGTCTACAGTGAAACCATTTTGGGAAGAGCAAATGATGGGGGCATGGAACCGAAGTTTAGGTCACATCCCTCCCTTGCATTTAGTTGTGGGTTTCAACAGATCATTGATTTTGGACATATATTCTGCTTGCAACAGTGACTGGCCAAATGCCTTTGGAAAAGGTGCAGGTAGAAGAAGAGGGCAGAGCACTTTGCTGGGACTTGTCCCAAGCATCAGATAATCAGAAAAATATGACTCTGGAATAATAAGGGTTCCATTTAGATATGCATGGGTAGGGGTGAGATTAACAAATACATAAAAATAGAGTTCTTTGCATGGTAGAGCCATAGGAGGAAACTGTGGACTGACAGTGTCAGTGGGAATTGAACCCTGCCCCCCATTCTGAAGGTACTCTCCCCACTAATATGCTTCTTTTCCAATGTTGGGTCTGATGGATATATGTGTGTGTGCGCGCGCATGCACGCACATCTTCAAGTCAGTGTTGACTCCTGGTAACTGCCTGGACTGGTTCCTGCAGTGTTCGTGGCAATATTTTGGAAGTGGTTTGCCATTGCCTCCTTCCTAGGGCTGAGAGAGCACGACTGGCCCAAGGTCACCCAGTTGGCTTTGTACCTAAGGCAGGACTAGAACTCATGGTCTCCTGGTTTCTAGCCTGCTGCCTTAATCACTACACCAAAGTGGTTCTCCCTGGGTATGTACCTCCATTATATTCTGCTTTTGGTATCTGCTCATTGCTGGTCATGAATGCATCAAATGAGTGAGAAACAATAAGGATTTATATTCTTGATATACAAACTCTGCATTCACTTCTCACACTTCTTTGCTGTGATAATGTGTTCAAGCCTGCTCTTTATTAGAAAGGATTTGGAAATAGATATTTTCCAAATAAAACATTCTAATACCTGATTTGTTGCATTAGAAATGGAAGGAGGTTTTGTTTAGCATAACCTGACATTTATGCCATGAGTCTGAACCATTTAACTATTGGGCTATATTTGATGTGGCAGCTTAAAGGTCTGGTAACCATGTAAACCAGGTTTCTGGGTTAATATTTATATTATACACACACACACACACACATACAGAGTGAATCCTTTAATTAAAAAAGGAAGGCAATTCTTCACTTTTACTTTGAATCTCACATTGTGTCCAGACGGTCATCTCTGAATGGCATCTTTCATCGCTTGTGGACTCCTGGGAATTATTATGGGTAAGCAGAATGATGATTTTGCTTAACAAATGGCCTTGGTCTAAAGTAAGTAATAGAGATGAAATGAAGCTGTTTCCCTACTGGAACCATTGCTTTATGGAGTAACTTGAAAAGTCAACTGATAGATAGTTTAAGGTTGCTATTCTGGGTTTAAATGGCCAATGGGGAGACCATTAGCATCTTTCTGTGATCAAAACTGACTCTAACCTTTTTGGTGGTGCTAATGAGAAATAGGCTTGCTCCTGAATGAGAAGGAAGGAAAGAAATTCTGTCTCTTCCACTGCAGGAGAAAGTGTATAGTGTATAGTGTGGTTGCAGGTGTGATTTGGGCTGGAACAAGCCATTACTGGAAGTATGAGCAATTGCTACAAATTTACAAGGGATAAGGCAATCTGGGACTGCTCGCAATCATGGCTAAGTGTTTCCTCTTGAATCAGAGGCAGTATGCTGAGCAGGGAAAAGAGGTCTTCAACTCTTGTTCTCTTATAGGTAGGTTGAGAGCCACTGTATACAACATGACCTGGATTAGATTAATGCTGGACCTGATCTGGTTTAACGTTCTTGAGAAAATTCCCCCATTATGAATCAACATTTCACCTGGTTGGGATGGGTTCTTCCTCTGTTCATCTCATTGCTCTTCCTCCCTTTTCTCTGCTGGGTGGTAGTTATGGTACGACTGTTGTCCAAATTGTCCTCTTCTCATTCTTTATGCCTATATCTCGCTCTGTCAGAATTCCAATTGCCTAGAGCTCTGGGGAATACAATTTTTTTTCAAGCTCTCAGTTTCCTTAAAATGTACATCTCTCAGGCTCTCAGTGGTTTCAGATACAGGTCTTCCCCCTCATCTTCTACCTGATCCTTTAACTGGAGATGGCAAGGAATTGAACCAACACATTTGTACTGCACTCTGTATTTGAACTGCACTCTTAGCCATATGTTACTCAGCCGTTTCACTTCAAAAGGTGCTGGGTCAGATGAAAACTCTTCCATATACCTTATTCATCCAAAGAAAGTGCACTGGCTTTACTTGAATTCTGCCTTACATGAAATTTTGATGGCCAATCAAATGCCATTTTAAGCTCCAAGTCTCCCAGGCTATATTCATCTTACTCCCAGAGCTCAAAAGAGTTTGAGGAGATCGTTGGAATCTTCCTCCTCCTTGGTCTGATTATGTTGGCTGCAAGTGACTGAAAGACCAAACTTTCTATCCTTGGCTTCATAATTCTTACTGGAATAGTTTATTAGCCTCTGCAGCTTCACCTTCATGGCAATCCCAGATGGGACTGGTCTTCCCTGCCAAAAGTGAATTTGTCTTTTCACTTCTGCAAACCATTTTCTCAGGTGAGTTCTGACTGAAAGGGATTCACAAAATATAAAGTGTAAATTACAAGATTTCTTCTTTGAAATCAGAAAGGGTGTAATATTCTGTTTTCTTGTACAGCAAGCCATAGGCTTACTTTTTTTTTTTTCTGTAAGAAAACAAACCAACAAAGGTTGAATATTGGGCATGACCCACAGGAGGAAGTGATTCATTCGGATGGAATAGATTGGAAGTATTGGTGCTGGTTAATTACTTTAGCAGAAATTCTCTACTCCTTCTGCTTCCTCTGGAAGGTTCCAGCGTGTAGAACATATTGCTTGAATCCTTTATTTAGCACCCTTCTATTTACAACTGTTTCAAAATGTATTTGGAGCCGTTGCACCTGAAATTATTTAATATCTCTCCTGAGAGGAAACCTGCACAATGTTTCATCCAAATGCTATGACTTTCAATGAATGCCTTTGTCATCTCTGATGAGAATCTAGCAAGTATGTTCTGAATGTTCCACCCGAATGCTATTCTGGGAGAGAAAACAAGTGACAGAAGCCATTGGTGGAGGTGATATTATGAACGATGCTGGGCCAAATGTTTGGGGAGATGGACCTTTGTCCCTTGCCATGAAACCCGCACTTGATAGAGAGGTCTAAATGGGGGGAAAGCTTCATTTTTTCTTCTTTTCAGCGAAGGCATCTTTTTCACCATAAGGAACTCACATATTTTCCTGGGTTGACTTACAAGGTGATTGTATTCAAAATATCTAAAACATTGACCTGCCTCCTATCACACCAAGCTATTAAATAATTTCCTTTGGCTCAGCTTAGTGGGCTACATGAACCCAAACTAATAATGGTTTAGTAAACCATGGTTGGAGAGCCAATTTGTTGTAGTGGTGTAAGGCAGCAAGCTACAAAATCAGGAATCTATGAGTTCTAGTCCTGCCTTACACACGAAGCCAGCTGGGTGACTTTGGGCCAGTCATTCTCCAGAAGACAGTGGCAAAACACTTCCAAAAATGTTGCCAACAAAACTGCAGGAACTTTCCAGGTAGTCACCAGGAATCAAGAATGACTTGAAGGCATAAAAAAATTAAAATGAAAAACCATGGTTAGCCAAAGTATTATTAACATGGCAGGTGAACCTAATCCATATATGCAAAATGAACATGGACAAAGTGTTGATGTTTTTGAGATGTCTTCATTTTCTCTTGCAGGCACCACTCCCCACTGGTCTGGATTGTCCCACAGAATCTCTACCTTACTGCTCCTTGAACCAATCAAGGGACACACGCCATGCTCGCTGGGGAATTCTGGGAGTTGAAGTCCATGCATCTTAAAGTTGCCACGGTTGAGAAACACTGTTCTAGAAGGAAAAGCTTCATTCTGTACCTTTTAGGATGGGAAAAGCAGAGAGATAAAATTGCATAACAAATTTCAGGGGAACAGTGAGAAATCTGGGGGACACTCTGCCCTTGAGAGGGAAAATTAAGTTGCACCCAATATTTTACGAAAATGAGGAAGGAAGTGAATGATGGAGGAATTTACTGAAGGAGATGTGGTTCTGGAAGCCCATCTGGATCCTGGTATTCACTACTGCCTTCTACTCAGGCATTAGATGTGCATATATAAACTTCTAGACCCTTTTTTTGCATCTTAGCCATCTACTCAGTTTCCATACTTAGAATAGCCAGGCAGAACTGCCGCCTGTGAGCTCTGACTAAGCTAATATTTGTGTGATGTTAAGAACAGATAAAGTAGAAGAGAATAGGCGAGGAAAGGAAACTCAGCATGGGGGGGGGGGGGAAATGTGGTTGAAGCCGATATAAACATGTCCACTTCTTCCTTTGATCATGTCCACTTTCCATTTCTATGCCCACCTGTGGCCCTTGAACCAACAGAGCTTGCACACCTGTGCATTGGGCTAGCCACTCATCACTCAACCTCACCAGTTTGCATTTGGCAAAAAGCAGGGAATAATTGGATGATTTGGGCTCAGACCCTACTTCAGTGTTGTGCTCCATCTATGGTTTGGAGAAAAATCATGCGACATGATCACTTCCGAGATTTGTTTCTAGCATCACCTAACCAAGTGCCTACAAAAAGGGCTGCTTGTTATTACATATTGGATGTGCATGTTTGGAGAAATACACACAAAAACACATTTAAAAGTTGTCAAGTTTAGCTGGGGGTCGGGTGCCAGATACATTTAATTTATTACTATTATTTTCTCAGCAATAGCAATGGCTTCCATAGTTGGTACCTCCCTTTTAATATTGTTTTGGGTTTGATTTTCTTGTACTTTTAAGCACTGAATTTATGTTTTATTGGCTAGGTGCCCAAGTTTGGGGTCCCAAAAGTGTTAAGGGCCCCCTTACCTGGTTGCACTATTGATTTTTATGTAGTCGTTATGATAATTCTCGGCTGCCTACATGTATAATTTGTAATGGTTTTAATGGTTTTAATGATTGAAATTGTTTGCTGCCCAGAGTGATTTGGATTGAGGCTGGCAGCTATAAGAATTGCATAAATAAATACATTTTAAACATACACATATCGATATCTAGCTTTATGATTGCTATGTACCTCCTCTTGAGGATGAGAGGTAAAATATGAGTATCTTTTTTTTTAAAAAAAATGAACATCAAACTCTTTGAAATACTGAGGGAAAATGTGATTCCATAAAGAAAGGATATGTTTCTTGTTTTCAGATTCATCTATCAAGGAGATATTTTTAAAAGTTTAAAAATACCATTTTTAACCATTACAGTGTACGCAAAGCCATTTTCTCAACACTTGCAAGACCCGTGTTCCCCTTCAGCAAAACATTTTGGTGTTCTGACTAGCAGATTGTCAACTGCCATGTTTGGCATTTCTGTTTTCAGTGTCTAAAAAGTAGAGATGCTGATCCCTTAAACATTTCTGTTGAACTTTGCAGCCAAAGGAAGGTCAAGGCTGAAGATGCAGAAATGAAAGATATATAAAGTTTGGTGTCTTGCCAGTCATTGTGTCTGTTTTTATTGGACAACAATAATTGGTTTGCAGAAGGAATTCCTTTATAGACTGAGATTTGATTTAATGTCAAAAACAGGCTGGACATTTTTTTTTTCTAGCACAGAACTGGGGGAAGGAACATTTCACTGGGTTTCCAGTTTGGACTTGAAGGCAATTGGTTTGAGTGGGTTTTTTAAAAAGGTACTGCTGTTATAGCATCCATGTTTATCCTTGAAAAATAAAGAGATGTAACTAGACAAAGTGAATTAAAAGTTTCCAGTGAAATCACTGGGACTTGGTTAACCATAGCTAAACAATCCCCATTGATTTTCATAGGGCTGAAACACATGAAGACACGCATGTTTGAAGTTTTGCTTAATCAAATGCTTTTTTTTCGAGTGATCATATGCAATTTTCGCAGACTTCTCTTTAATACCTTTTTAAACTGGTGAGCACCACTGTAAAATGCTATGAAACGCATATTCAAAAGATAGCTGGGTTTCAGCTAGATAAATTGACGTTCGGATGGGAGCTAAACAAACTATGGTGAACATAGGCATGTTATTTGAGAGAGGAGAGGAAGAACATATCAATGTGTTATTGTTTTCAAAGCATACTGTGAGAAAGCAAACAATGTAAACCTTATGCTGGCCCCCATCTGGTTTATTTTTAATACTTCAGAAAAGATTTAAATTGTTTTAGATTCCAGATGATTTAAAAAAGGAAGAAGAATAGTCCACAGAATCCACTTTCCTTTTTTCAGCTTCCCTCCTTCTTTCTCTCTGCCACATATTCCTGGTTCCTACCAGGTCCCAATACAGATGGCTGCCGTATTGCGACAGAAGCAAAAATACTACATTAATGTTTAAAGGGATTAAAATATCCTCCTGGAAACAGTGACATATGCTACCAGTTAATTGTAGCACTGGAAGATTCCCTGCTGTTTTAAAACATGGGCTCGTTTTACATTCTTTTCTTCAGAGTGGTAAGAAATGTCAAATGTATTGGTATAAGTCTGGATTTGAGTCTGGCAAAAAAGTGAAAGTTGTAACAACAATGTGGGTATTTTGTTTTGGTTTTTGGGTGTTTTTTTGGGGTGTTTTTTTTTTTTTTTTGCTACTTAACAAGTTTTGTCTCCAAATATTGTTTTGCAGCCGTGCCAATATTGGCGGTGTGCTGATCAAACAGCACAGATCGCATTTGTATTCATAGCTTGGCGTTTTGGAAGAGACTTTGAGCTGTTTAGTGGCATTTTTTCATGTTCTTGTGATTAGGTGTGACGCTTAAAATGTTTGCACATTGGATCATCCAGGCCAGGTTAGCCTTTTAGCATGGTTTGGAGAAGATGTCTATGACTGATAGCTGCAAGCTTTCCATCTTCAATTAACATTCGCTCTAGATGATTCTTGAATTAACCACTACCCACCTACCTGAAGCCCATCAAGAGTTTCCTGGAATATATTCTAGAGCAATTTCTCATCCTTGGCAATTTCCAGGTGTGTGAACTTCAAATCCCAGAATTCCACAGCCAGCTTGGCCACTGATGAGAATTCTGGGAGCTGAACTCCACATATCTTGAAGTGGCCAAAGTTAGGAAACACTGTTCTGGAGCTTAGCTGCAACCTCCAGCTTTCATCTGTGATCTCCAGCTTTTTTCTTGGTTAGCATCAATTTTTGGTAAGTTAAAATGACATTGGATATAAGGGAGAATAAAATGAGAGAAGGATGATAGGACATAGGAAATCAACTCATGGGGAAAGAAAACCAAGTTTGGTGAGGTTTTTTATAAATGTCTTCACACCCTGGAAATGTCTACTTTTTGTTTATTTGTTTTGGCTACACCTTTTGCTTCTTGTCCACCACTTCACATTGCTGGCATGGACAAACGGTTCCATTATTTGAAATGAACAAGTCTGTAATAACCAAGACTGGAAGATTAAAAATCTATACCTTGTGTTGGTAGACAATGTCCATATCTTCCAATTCAGCAACCACTGTAGAGAAGAATGCCTCATACTCTTCGAGAGAAGCTGCTTCACTTGCATTATCAAACAGTAACCTTAACCCTATAGGACAACGTTATTGTTCTTTATTTGGTACGTAGGAGGAACCGAGGCTGAAAGAGAACAGTCTGCCTACAGCTACCTGCTGAGAAGCAAAATTTGAGCCAGTAAGTTCTCAGATCATTTTCTTAGCTGTTATGCTGTACCAGCTGGCTTGGTAGTGTGAGACTCAAGAAAATTAACATAAGATGCTTATGAGATTCTTGGAGGCTTCTGAGTAGTCTCTGTTGGGGATTTCAAAGATCGCAAATTTGAGCTTTGGTCGAGGGCCAGCTCTACCACGAGCCAGCTTCTGCACCAGGTTCTACCCCCCTCCCCACAACCAAGCTCCTCTGGTCCCATCATCAGTCCTATCTTAACCCTACTTTGGAGAACATAAGACTGTAACCATTTTCATTTCCTCATATTCAGTGTTCAACCTGACATCACTGTGTTGCACATTAGGGATTTTAAATTATGTAGCTATTATGCAGTTATTGTCTAGATCTTTCCTATTGACCCCTACCCCTATTTCCTGCTTTTATACTTCCACCAAAGAAGAAACAATCACTAAAATGTAGCATTTGTTTTTTCCAAGGTACTTCAGACTAGCTGTCCCTAAACTGGCAGTCTCCAATGAGCTGGTCCACAACAAATTTGAAGAGTGACAGGTTGGAGAAGGATGCAATATAAGCTCTAATGAAAACCCAGAGATTTCTTTCCTTTCCCAATTGTGCATTATCCAAAATAAAATGGAATTTTGCCTTCAAACGTCAGCCGGCAATGTCAAAAAGGATTTTACAAAGCCAGAAGGAAGAGCGTTACTAAGCAGATGTCAGTTCAGAATAAAATACCAACTATGTCTGCTTCATTTACATTGATGGATATGAACAAAATTAAAATGTTCAGTATTTATCATTTCAAATGTATGGTATATTCATAACCAATGGTTTTCATAACAGTCAATCAAAACAAGAGCTATGCCACTTCTTTCCATTCAAGTTTCCATTGAATTACATCATTTTCATTCAAGAACTGGAAAAGAAATTGCTTTCAATTATTTCTCCAAAGACTATGACACTTTCAGTGACATTCTCAAGAGTGGAATAAAGTATATATATATATTTTTTTACTTATCTTGATTACAAGGCGGACATGCATGGTTATGTAAGTGTGCTTCATTGTACAATCATATCTCCAATGGTCCATCATGTTGATAGTTTCTCATGTTTCAGTTCAATTCCATGGGAAGATATCATAACAGAAGTCCTCTCAGGGGGCTTTTTCAAATCAAAGACAATCAGGGAGAACATAGAGCTTTGGAAAGGTGTGTAATCAACCCCACCCCAAAAGCATTCTGCAACAATAAAGTGAGTTCAGAAACAACTACCAAGAGATGTTCAACAGAAATTTGCAAACACCATGAGAATAAGACTTTTAAGCAATAGGAGCTCTTTTCTCAAGAAAACAGAACTTTCTGAAAGCAGTATGCTAGATTTTGGAAGTATAAATCAAAACACTCTATTACTAGCCCATTAACCCTGAATTGAACAAGTAAAAGCATAAGATGTAATACTTAACAATCTTCTTTTGACCAACATCTATCACTCATGAACACCTCTAAGTTTAAAGGGATTCTTGCAAAGTGCCACTTCATAGAACCCACTCTGATGCTAACCATATTTCTCCCAGAGGTTGGCTCTGCAAGTTAGAGGAGACAGTGATGACAAGAGATGCAAACAGTGCCATTTGGCTACTATTTTCATTTCCTATGACATTAGAGTGGCAACTCTGAGCCCCATGTACTAGGGCATGAGGACGGTCCCTGAGGGTACCAGCTCCAGGTATTCCCCTAGGGAATGATATATCTGTAATACATTTTCAGTCATTCTTTAATATAATAAATATTTAATGGTGCTCCGAAGTAGGCCCATGGGATTCTGAGATTCAGATATTTGATTCAAAGCTGATTCAGTGAGTCAAACTGAATCAGGCACACCCAGATGAATTCAGTATGGATTGATTCATACAAGGGATAGAAGATAGATAGATAGATAGATAGATAGATAGATAGATAGATAGATAGATAGATAGACATTATATAGCCCAATGTGGTTGATTAAACTACAGTCAACTCAGATATCCAAATTAATTTTTCAGAGCAGATTGAGGATTCAAACTGGTCCTGATTCACATAGGTCTACTTTTCATAAGCATGGCTTGAATGATTACATGCAAGTGTACAGACTTTCCTCCACTTTATGTGTATATTCACTTTAATACTAGTCTTGATATTGGCTCACTTGGGATTAGCATACACTGTTCTGTAGAAGGAATAGGGAATGGCCTTGAAGGACAGGAGGAAGAGCCATTACCAAGACAATAAGCAGATAAGAGGGGCTTGGTCCCAGGCCAAGAAACTAACTTGAGAAATTAACTCTCAGACAAGCTCCTCCCTAGTTCACATGAAGATGAGGGAGTGGGAAGCACATTCAGAATTGCAAGATTCTGCTACTATAGCTGTTACAATAAAAGTAGTCCTGACCTATATAGCATTGGTTTCTTAGTCTGGTGTACCTTGTTGGGCTGACACCCTCAGACTAGAAGAGAAGAAATGTTTCCTTTATGGTTTAGAGATGAAGGACTAAGGTAACCTGGGGGTACAACTTGTGTTCCATATAAATTCACTCAGTTAAGGGGCCCTATGCATGGATCAACCCACAGCCTTTGGGACCTCCTCCCATCTGCCTTTCTTGCAGATTGTGAGAGATTTGGGGAAGCTGAGAAAGGAATGGATGAAAACACGGATATAGACAACCAAGCGATACAGAATGAGCCTCCTGGCAGCTTATTTCTTCAATGAGAACATAGTCCAAGTGGGGAGAAACCTGGAAAATAATGTTTCAGTGTATTCAAAGAAACTCCACTTTAATTAACTCATTATACATGAGGCTGAGAAATCCTCTTATACTTTTCAGGGTATTTTCCCTAGACCAGCATTCAAGATACCTTCCTGGAGTCTGTGTTTCCTTGGTCTTGCCCAGCTGCATGGGGCATGACACTGATCAATGACCTTCTTCAAGAAGAACAATTAAATATCACAGCAGGCCATTCTGCTGAGTAAAGTGACAATGAAGCTGTCCTTTAAGTCTACAACTCCTCATTGCAAGACCAGTAATTTAAATACATCTTTTGATCTCATTCAATGCAGTTTAGTGGGTTCCAGTTGGTTTACTCTTTTTCTCCTCTTTTAAAGAAATTATCATTGTAATGGGTACTGTGGCGTTATTGCTTCTGCTTCTCCCTGAACTCTAAGATATAGGTGGGTAAGAAATATTTTAATATTAAAAATGACTGGAAAACTCATCTATCGTACATAATGTGGTGTTCTGAATGTCACAGTGTGTCCTGATGCCGTTTCTGCTCAAACAAATGTTGCAGGCTTTGAAAAACTTGAATAAACCATGCAAAATTCTCAGAAAAGAGATGGGCATGAGGGTGTCAATGACCATTCTTACTGCAGTGTCTTTAGGTTTCTGGGAGAAAGATGCTGCAGTCAAATCATTATTAATGTGATTTGTACCTTCCATCCGCCCGTCACACTGCTCTGTCCTATAGATGGCAGCATGATTCTTGTCTATAGCAGCTCCCGAAGATGACAGAACTTACTTTGGAGAAAGGCAGTCAAGTGTCTGGTAATATAAACATCATGCCTCTCTTTTAGGGAAGGTCATACACATTTAACTAAGGATCTATCTATCTATCTATCTATCTATCTATCTATCTATCTATCTATCTATCTATCTATCTATCTATCTCTATCTGTGATTTTCCATTGCATGATGCACACCCTCAAGAAGCAGCAATCTTTTGAAGTGCTGAGCACCAGGTATGATCTTCTGCTAAGTCTGTGGGCAGAGGAGATATATCTATATACACAGTATCTCTCTCCGTTCCACATTTCATGAGTTCTCATGACAACACATGGCAATCCTGTTACCTGCTGAAACTGAGAGCGTTAATTCTATTCCCTTTATTTACGATCTAAGATCAGCAAGAATTTTAATTCTGAAAGGCGTTAAGTGCCCAGAGTCCATTACAGGTGGGTGGCTTATAAATTCAAATAAATAAAAAGAACTAAAAATCTAAGGAGATCACTGCCTCACTAAGCCCCCTGTCTATTTGTGACTGAGTCATCGTGAGTTTGGTGTGAATATGCTTGTTTCTGATAAAGGAGTCAAACAGGGCAACAATCTTGCATGGAGAAGTCATCAGACTACTTCTTTGTGTATTATTTTTTCCTGGGATGCTAAAGAGCTAAGTTACTGAGCAACATGACTTCCAACTATCAGTGGCCAACTGCATGTCAAATGTTCAGTATAAAGAAAACTCTTAAGATGCCAAAAACTAGCATGTCCCAAAAAAAGTTAGGGTTAACCTCATCAGCCAGATACGTATACTTTTTGCTCTCTTAGTTCAGGTACAGGTTACTACTGTGAAATGCAAATATATTTATTTTATTTTCCACTTTCCTTCTGGGAAGGTCAAAGCAGTGCCTGTGTGGGTCTGTATTTATTTAATCCTCACAGCTATAATCCTGCAAGGTAAGTTGAGCTGATACTGGCCCAAAGTCTCTCCACAAACTCTGTGATTTTGTGAGGGAGTCAAGCATGCACCTTTTGGGTTATACCTGATCACTTTAGCCATTACAGGATTATGTCTGATTATGTGCCATCAAGTCGGTGTCAACTCTTAGCAACCACATAGATTTTCTCCAGGAAGATCTGGCTCTAACTTGGTCCTTCAGATCTTCCAGTGGTGCACCCATCACCACTGGAGTCAATTCATCTTGCTGCTGCTTGTCCTCTTCTTTTCTTTCCTTCCACCTTTCTCAGAACTAGAGCCTCTCCAGAGAGCTAGGTCTTCACATAATGTGTCTGAAGTAGGATCATCTGAGCCTGGTCATTTGTGCCTCAGGTGAGAACTCTGGGTTGATTTGTCGTATTGTCCATTTGCTTTCTTGGCTATCCATGGTATTCCCAGGAGTCTTCTTCAACATCAATGTTCAAAAGTATGCATATTCTTTCTATCCTATTCTCTCTAGTTCAACTTTTGCCTCCATAGAGTGTCCCAGGGGAAACCATTGTGTGCATTGTAGGTACAGATGTATCATAGCATCTGAATATCTTTTCCAAGGACTTCATTGCTATCCTACCAAGTGTTAACCTGTGGTGTATTTCAAAATCTCACCATGGGTGTTATGAAGACCTGCTATCCAACAATATTCACATTTTGCCATTTTCTTAATCTTTTAGGCTTGGTTGTGGTTTGTATTGTAAAATGAATAGGGTTTTTAGAACAGGGATATATAACTTGAGAAGGGGGGAAGATATTGAGGCCATACAGGACCGGGTTACCTGAGGAACCGTCTCACCCCCATTATATTGACCCATCCCACCTGGTCAGGCAGAGAGCGTATGCTATGGACCCTGTTGGTGAAAGAACATTGACTGGCGGGGCCCAGAAGGAGAGCCTTCACTGGGTGGTCTCCACCCTATGGAATATCCTCCCTCAAGAGGTGAGGCAGGTGCCCACCCTCTTGACCTTCCAAAAAGGGGTTAAGACCTGGCTCTGCCAATTTGTGTGGGGTGAGAAAAGGGGCAACCAACCCTGGGGGTGGTTAGCACCTTGAAGATGCTCCTGTATGTTAATATCCTTTTTACCAGCAGCACCTGGTTTTTATTGTATTTTTATTGTATTTAAATTAATATTTATTTTGCTTTTACTGCAAACCATTCAGAGTTACTTTCTAGAGAGATGGGCAATGACCAAATTTGAAATGTGAATAAAAAATAAATACTTGATTTTTCGATAACCTGCTGAAGGCCATACTCAACCCAGGACAAATAAATGGGCAGGGTAGGATGAAGATGTAATGCAAGTATTACACAGCCCTTCCCAGTCTATTTTATCATTATTTTAGTAAATAGTAAAATAATGTAAGTTATTTAGTAAACTAAAATGGAAAATTGAGTCTGGAATTTTAGAAGGCCTGGTGGATGGACTGATTTCTGGAGTCAATGAATGGAGCATTCAGCCGCATGGCAACTAGACTTGGTGTGGGAACATAAAAGCATGCAACTCATTTGTTGACTTACCACCTCCACTATCAAAACCACAATCTCATTTTTGGAGGCCCAGTTCTCTTCCTCACACACAAACACCACCATTTAAATAACACTATGCAATCGTATAACTTGACTTCCATAGCTTTTTTAGACTGTTTAAAATTTAATGGCTTCATTATCAGCTGTAAATGGAAAAAGAAAATCAAAAAAGATTGGCTCACAGAACTCATTCATTTCTTCTCCCCCAAGGAAACTCTTCATTGCTACTTGAGGCAATGGTGTTAATATACCACTTGTGGTTTTTGAACTCTGCTCTGAGAGCTCACTTAAAAACCAAGACTGTGGAAACCACCCTTGTTGGCCAAGGCAGATGTGTTTTGCTAGGGCCATTGCAAGTCTTTAGCAGAAGGACCTGCTGCGTAATTTAGCTTCTTTGATCAAGAAAGCATCTGTTGGAAGATTACAGAAATCCTTTTCCTTTGAGCTAAACATCTGCTATGTTATAGCTGACAGTTCTTCACAATTGCCTCTGAACCTTGCCTAATGTATGGAGAGAGGAAGAAACAAAGGATAGGCAAAATCTAATGGGACTTGATTAGACTGAAAATCCTTCACATTTCTACTTGCTATTGAGATTTCTCACTTATGTGGCCCATCACTGCCTCTCCAGATTTTCTCTACTTGCTTAGTTTTAGCAGAGGAAGCACAAAAAACAATGAGGTGCCAGGAAGAAGAGGCTGTCTAGAGTTGGTCTTGGCCAGGATGTATAACATGTAGCTCTCCAGACATTGCTAAACTCCAGCTCCCATCAACTCTAACCAGCCGGACCATCCAAAGACCTATCTGTAACCCAATCCCTGGTTTATAGAAAAGGAAATAATTCAAGGCACCTGGTGGGAGATAGGCAAAGTGGGAAGAATACAAGTTATGTAATACCAGTTTCAGTAACACACTCACCAAAATTAGTTTATAGTAGCTTACATGTGAAATTGAGGGTTCATATCTAGGTCATCCAAGTTTTTGATAGTCAGAAGTAATGTTCAACTATTTTGTGGAGAACAGGTCTGCAGTGGGTACAACAAGGACACGAATGGGACAAGGCCATGTCACGTACATACAAAATTTTAGGACTTGACTCTGGCCAAGGCTTGTTAAATGCAAATTCATCCAGAAAACCTCTTTATTTTTAACTGCTTTTTGCTACTGCTGTTGGCATGGAACTTTCAGATGAGTAAAACTAGAAGACTTTGATACTAGCATTCACCAAATGCATTCACCAAGTTGTTGAGGCAGCAACATTTAAGATGGAATTACTTTACAGTACAAGTAAGCATAGGATTACAATGTAAGTTAGTTTCAGATAAAACTTATTGATATCAATTGGACCTAATTAATGGCCAGCTTGTTCTATCATTTTCAACTGGCCCAAAATTCAATTAACTCCCAGTGCAATCCTATTCAAACTCTAATCAAAAAGCCAGTGTGATCTCAGGGTTCAAGTGTTGGATTGAGGTCAGAAAGGACCCAGATTCAAATCTCCATTCAGTCATGGAGGTCATCACAATCCTTGACTGCATCTTTATATATGGATTTATGCCACATCCCAAATTTGGATTTCTCAAAGCACTGAATCCACATTTCAAGTTTAGAAGATATCTAAATTAGAGCAGACTTTTAGTAACATGGACTGAGTTTACTTGATTAAAATTTTTAAAAAGAAAGGTAAAAGCTAGCAAGAACTAATATTTAGAAGCAAAGAGAGAAGAAAGAAGAAAAAGATAAAGTCAAAAGTGCATAAAAATATATAAAGAAGTAGCTTCCAATTTTCTTTACAGCAGTTATAGGTATAGATGTAAATTAACTTCTTACTCTATAGAAAAAATGTAAGTCATGCTGTAACTGTAATCTTCTTTTTCTAATAATCAAAACCATATATCATAATTTCATTTTTTTCCCTGTTTCATGCAAAAAGTCTATAAGGGGTTTCCAGTCAGCATTAAACTTAGATAATGTCTTTTCTCTGATCAAAGCTGTCAACTTGGCCATCTCAGCAAGATCCATCATCTTCACCAACCATTCCTCCATTGTGGGTAATGCCAAATCTTTCCCTCTTTGTGCATACAATAATCTCGCTGCAGTTGTCATGTATAAAAACAAAGTTCCATGACTTTTTTCCAACAGTTTATCCATCAGTCCCAAAAGAAAACCTCTGGTTTCAATTGTATATTAATCTTTAAAATCTTCTGAATTAATATATATATAATCGAGTCCAAAATTTTCTAGCTTTTTTGTATGTCCATCAAGCATGCTAAAATGTCCCTTCTTGTTGTTCACATTTCCAGCATAAATTGGAAGTGCCTTTATACATTCTAGACAATTTCTCTGGTGACATATACCAAGGATATAACAATTCTCTTTGAGATTATAACATAATATAAATTTCAATCCTTTCAACCACTTATTCTCCCACTGTTCCATTTGTATATTGTAACCAAAAATTTTAGCCCATTTTATCATACATTCTTTCACTTGTTCTCCTGTTTCAAATTTCAATAGAAGTTTATACATTTTAGCACTAACACGTTCACCATTTGTACACAGTTCTATTTCAAATTCAGTCTTACAGTTCTCAAAACCAAAAATTCTTTTATCTACTTTCAATTTTTCCAGTAAGCATACATAAGAAAACCATTGAAAACTATATCCCCCTGCCACCAGATCTTCTCTTGATTTCATTTTGCATTCTCATTAACAAAATACTAATATGTCACAATTTGTTTTTACTTATCGTTTCTCTTCTATAAAATGCTTCTTGTGCTGAGAGCCACAAAGATATTTTTGGGCACAACCTGAATTTGTATCTATTCCATATTCTCACTACGGCACATCTAACATAATGATTTTTAAATTCTACTTTAACCTTGACTTTATTGTACCACAAATATCCATGACACCCAAATCTCAAGTCATGTTCTTCTAGCTCCAAAAGCCTTCTGTTTCTCGACAACATGCACTCTTTCATCTAAACTAAACAGCTAGCTGCAAAATACATTTTCAGATCAGGTAACCCCAATTCTCCTCTTCCTTTTCCATCTTGTAACACTTTATATTTAACTTGTGGTTTTTCCCTTGCCACACAAATTCAGATATAGCTTTCTGCCATTGTTTAATTGGTACATCAGTTGTCAGAATGGGCCTTGTTTGAAAAAAAAAATAACATTCTGGGGAAAACATTCATCTTAATCACATAACTTCTCCCCAGCAATGACAATTGTGTTTTCTCCCGTCTTAACATATCTTTAACTTCATTCCATGTCTTAACATAATTATTCTGAAACATACAATTCATATTTGTCATATTAATACCTAAGTATTTTGCCTTCTTCTCAATCTTAAAACCCATTTTATTCATCAATTCTGTTTGATCTTGTATCTTCATATTTTTTGTTAACAACTTTGCTTCTGTTTATTAACCTTAAAAACTGCCAATGCACCAAATTCTTTTAGTTTTCCCATTAATATTTCAATTCCTTTTAAAGGAACTTTCAAAACCAGCACCCAATCACCTGCAAAGGCTCTTCTTGTAAGTCTCTTTAATTTTTACTCCCACAATCCTCTTATCCTGTCTTATGTCTCTATTCAAAATTAATTTTTCTAGATGCAGAGAAAACTTTTGACAATTTGAACTGGACTTTTCTTATTTAAAATGGGGAATAAACCCATCATTAGAGGCAGGGTGTGATGCAAATGGAAGAAAACCAAATTTATAGAATAATACTTCTCATTTAATTCCATAGAAGTTATCTGCTAAGTGAGTATACAAGTACAATCTCTTTCAAGCCACCTTGACTCCTGCTGTCTTCAGGGACACATCCAATCTGGCTTTCCGGATATGGTTTGCACTGACTTCTTCTAGATGTTAGAATGGGTTTCTACCACTACTCTGTGTCCAACCTAGTCTCAGTGAAGCAAGCGCCTAACCCCCTGGGATTTCAACTCCCAGAATTCCCTAGACCACCTAGACATTGCTGAGAATTCCGGGAGTTTTACTCCATTCATTAGGAGAGCAGCCAAATTGGGGAAGCAAATGTAATGAGTATCTGAAGCTCTAGAAAATAATGTGATCTTCTGCAAAGCAGAATGGCTTGAGGCATTAACACAAAGATGGCAAAGGCACGGGCAGGTTAACGCTGCCTCCGTTACACCTAGCAACCTTCTCCCTTATTTTGCCTCCCAAAATAGTAATCACTTAAGCATTTCTCAATGTCTTTTTGTTCAACATCTACTTCTCCCCATCTGCCTATTGATTGGTAGGAAACACCAAGGGGGAATTTCACCTCATTAATCATGTCTCATAACAGGGAATGTGACACACGCAAACACACACAGTGAGAAGAAAAAAAAAAACTATGCTCTACAGCAGTCAGCTAACGTCTGGTAAGACAACTGAATGAGCATGGCTAAAATATATTCATGCTCATTAAACACTATCTGATTTTTAAACAGCATATCAGAAATATCAGCTATTTTCACACAATGCATATAATTAGAAATTGATTTTAAAAAAAATTATCCTGAGATATGACATTGCAAAAATGGATCTCCACAGCCAGCTGGTTGCCCACTCTCTATATAGGACATAAGGCCTTAAACCAGTGTTGTCCAAACTTGGCCACTTTAAGATGAGTGGACTTCAACTCCCAGAATTCCCCAGCCAGCATGGCTGGCTGGGGAATTCTGGGAGTTGAAGTCCACTCATCTTAAAGTGGCCAAGTTTGGACAACACTGCCTTAAACCGTCACCTTGAGAATTGGGTAAAGATCATTGGAAGCTGCCCTTTGAAGAAATGGGAGAATAGAAATAGGAAGAAACTATCCAAAATTTTGTATTTCCACGCATGCTGCATCTGGCTAAATCATGAATTACTTCATCATAGTTTGTTGAATAAATCACAGTATACTGGGTTTCGTGAAACACTCTAAGCCAAAAGCAGATAAGGTATCTGAATCTAGGCTCTGTGTGCATTATTTGTTCCTCATACCCAAATCATCTTTATGGCAAGAGGGCAGTGTTTTCTTTTTCTTTCATTCCATATTCGTTTAGTGCAAAGAAAAGCAATTAAAATGCTGGGAAGAAAGAGAACAGGTGAGGTTCTGTACCTTCTGGACAATGTGGCTGATGAGCACAAAGTGTGCTCAAAAGCTTTGGAAGGCAGCCAGCTTATTAATGGGATTTGACTGTGCAAAACTTGTCAAAATCCCTTTAGAACTTCGAAGGCTACGTTGCAATACTGTTACCTAATTCTCTGGAAAGAGATTGTATATTTTTGGTGCCTGATGCTTTCCTGCAGCCGAACTGGGGAAGATGTATTATATGCTCTGCCGGGCACATCTTCTTCTCACCGTTTAGGGGTGCGGGGAGAGGAGAAAAGGGAAATATTGTCAAGAACATTTTAATGTCTGAATCATTCATTTTTCTTAAATCATTGATTTTTTTTCTACTACTGTATATCAAAATTGCTGGGAGCCAATTGATTTGTTGAGGGAGGGAGGGAAAGGGGAAAAGAAAGAGAGAGGGAGAGAAAGAGAGAAAGCCTTTTACACTGGACAAAGTAGAGTCCAGTCCAAAAACAATAAAGCTTCATGAATTGGTAACCTCTTAAAAATAATTATTATTTAAATCTGGAACCAAGCAGAACTTTTTAAAAAGTGGATAGTTACAGCAAGCTGGAAAGGAAATTGTTAGAGAACAGAGACAAAAGTTGGTCCTATGATGTATGATGAACAGGGAACATCTTAAGCTGAATGTGCCAACCAAACTTAACAGACTTCTCATATGCCAAGTGAAACTTTTTATTTGATTTATTTCTGAGTATCACAGAGTATAGCTTTCCCAGGGTCACATCCAGTCCCAGGAGACTTACCATTTGCCACAAAATTATAAATTTTAGTGAGACAACAGGGGAAAGTTTCTAAATGCATAACTGAAGCATAACTCATTTAATGACTGTTCAGTTACGACAGTGATGAAAAAGTAGCTTTACAACCAATCCTCGCATTTATGACCTTCAGTGGTCTATAAAGCAAAGGAAAGCTGAAGTACGGTCATAAGCACAGTTGCAGTTTCACTTAGTGATGCTTTGCTTAATGACCGAGTTGCTTGTCCCAATTGTGTTTTGGAATGTAGCACCTGGCATGCATCCCTAAGTCCTGATACAGTTGCATAATCATGGTTTTTCAAGCAATATTCTTCTAATGGGTGCCAAGCAATCACCGTTGTCATGTTCCCCAAATAAGGATGGAGGCATGTTCTTGGGCCTTATGGGAAATTATATAGCATGCATTGGTGTCATGAAATGGGCTAAAAATACAATTTTAAAAAAGACACATAGAAGTTGAATAAGTGCATCGGGCAGAGAGAAGGGACATCTTAGTACAGTTCCTCAGTGTTGACTTTTCCCTCATATGAGAAGCTCCTTTAAAAGCTTGCCCACTGTTGAGTCTTTCTCCTGCATTAGGAGATGCTTTGCAGGACATGAAATGTTGACCTTTTTTTCTGGGCAGACCACCTTAATATGCTTCATGGTGGATAAATAGATTCTTTGGAGTCCTACTACAGTCACCATGTGTCAAAGTCCACAGAACCTGCACCTTCTTCTACAAGCCCAGATCCAGTCCAACTAGTTTCACCCAAAAGTATCTGAACAGGGAAGATGTGGGTCCTAGCTTGCACTAACCCTTGGTTCATAGATGAACCTCATCACTGGAGCCAGGTTGGGCTACAAAGCTTTCCCGCCCAAATAAAATAAGGTAAGAACACCTGGATGTTATGCATTCTCCCAAACAAAAGAGTGAATACATTCCAAAAGCAGCTTTTCATAGCTCTTTTCATGTTTCTTGTACATTACAACCCACAATCCTGAAATTAAGGTATCTGTTGTTGCTATGGCATAGCTGCCAAATTTCTTACTTGTATCTTATGCACTCAAGCTATATAAAAAGATCTAGGTGACATCTGATACACAAGTATAAGTGTGAAAATCAGTTTCAGGCCATATTTTGGTTTATTTAAGTTAATAAATTTTCTAGGAGAAACTGGACAGAAGCAAAATATGGCTTATCGCTCTAGTACATAAAGCCTTCTCATCCTATATAGTGATCTAGCTTTTATTTTGGTTTTGTGGTGGACAAAAGTTTGTCAACCCTAATTTTTATGAAGATGGCAATTGAATGGGCCATCTGGTAAGAATTAATTCATGCCTTTCTACATTTTAAACAACCTGGCTATTTTTACTCCTTTCATCCTCTCCAAGGGAGTGAAATGTAATGAAGCGTGAGCTGGAAGAGGGCTACACCTCAGCTGGAAAATGTCAAATCCTATCACGCAGCCTTCCAAAACATAAATCATCACTGGATCTGTTTTTTCTTCCAAAGGTTCAGAAGGATCAGAGAAACAGGTATGGCTACTATGAGGTAGGGCTTCATGCCATAACAACCAAAGGCAGCAGAATAGGAATCAAAGAAATAATTCTGAAGGAATGTAACCAACAATACAAATTGTCTCAAATTGTGCAGATTTTTATTTATAGCGTGCCATGTTTGAACTGGTTTGATGGGGAACTGGGCATTTAAAGCCTAGGACATCATTCCTGAAAAACCTTGGGTGCAGGTGAAATGAGATGTTTCAAGAGTAATGTTGATAGGGGTAGCTCCGGATTTGAGGAAGTTATGGGAAAAATGTCCCCCAGTTGGGACTCTCCATTGTTAGTTGGCTCTAATAGACTTATTCAGCTATGGTGGCAAGTTTCCAAAGATCTCCACACTGCTAACTCTAGTCATTCCTTTAATTTCCTTAAATGCTACAGAGCAATGCCAGCAGGCAAAGGAGACCATTCGAGAACTGAAAAAAAGGCTTAAGATCCAGACAGGCTCCTAGCATTGTTTAGACTTTCACTCCAGCAGGGAGGGGAAAAAAGTGAGGGGCTTAGGCATCATCAGTGGTTCCTCCTTGGGATTTAATGTCCTGGCAATGGCCCAGGTTTACCAGGTGGCAATGCTGGCCTTGACAGCTGGACACACACTGATTCAAATGAACTGTTTTTCATGTTCAATTTTCCTTTTTTAAAAAAAAAATACCATGCCTTTTCACCAAGAGGTTCTTCATGGTTTTTGCACTGACTGAAGTCCTTTGAACTCATAACATTATAGCTGTTTTTGTCTATTTAAGAGACATTTAGGCTGAACTTTAGTGAGGTTGAAGTGGTATACTAAAGGGAGGAATATAAGTCCTCAAGATACTTGCCATCAATAATTAATCTGTGGCTGTGAGCGGGGTCACACATATGCTCCATTAAATCAGAGAGATCTCACTTCCCACACATTGCAGTGGGACTAACTGTCCAAATGGGAGACAACCGAATCAGCCAAAATCACTACAAAACATGATAGCAGAATTCAGATCATTGAATTGCTACAGCCAATGATGGTTAGAAAAGCTAGTGGAAGCAAAACAAAAAAGCAAAACTAAAGAAGTCCTACAGATTAATGTCCTGTAGTGTCTACTCAGAAGCCTCAGAATTAAGATCAGCAGGGTTTAATTCACCAAGGAAAGGAGACATAGAGCTGTAGCAATGAGGCTATGCATGTCTGTTCAAAAAGGTTTCAGCTTGATTACGTAAAACTGGATAGTTCGCTGGAAGTTCTAGTAATGTAGGCTCTTTCTTCATCTCTGGAGATTCCTAAGAAGAGGGTGGACAAGAGTGTGGTTTAACTAGGTTAGATTAGATTATTCTTGTAGTCCCTTCCAACTTCACACTTCTACAGTTCTGTGAAGCTAAAGTTGTCAATGTTTTGGACACCATGTAAAGGCAAGAGTCTTTCAGGAAGAACCTAAAATTTGAAAGAATTGCAAGTTATAAAAAACAGCAGGTCAGGAGAAAACAAGGTGGCTAGATACTATTACTGATGCTACAAGCAGGAGCCTACAGGTACTCAAAGAAACAGTTGGTGGCAGTGAAATGATGTCCAGATGTCATCAGAATAAGAAGAGACATCATGAATACCGTTCTTGTCTGCCTCATTTATACATTTAAGTGCAAGACAAAAGATCCCTTGCTGATTGCTTCATGAAAAGCATTTCATGCTTTAGGAGTCACCACAAAGGTGAACATCTCTCTCATGGCTATCTACTGAATCTCTGACAATGACAAGATCCAACAAAGAGCCTCATTGCATTTTGACTGAAAGTCATCTGTTCAAATCTTTCATTGAATGCTGTGTTGGAACCTATCTTGCATATTTCTCACAGAGTTGCTTCTACTGTACTATGAAAGAGGCTTTGGTTTTTCTTCTTTATTCTCAGGATGCTTGAGAATTTCTTACACATTTCTCTCAGTGGAATTTTTGAGCTTATTATTTTTTAAAAGGTGCTACTGTTGATATTGGTAGCTTCTGTGACACATCTTTCCATCACTCTGAAGACTCCTTAGGTTCAAAACCCAAGGGGATGAATTCTTTCTTGTTATCTTCCTTGGGAACTGAGGGGATGTGTGGGAAGCCAGAAAGTCTGCAGGCTGTTGGAAAGATGACTACCGAATTAAGGATAGCACATTAACACATGACACAGCCTTTGGCTATCTCATTATTAAGTAGACGCAAGAGCACTACATTCCATCTACAAGATTATCCTACTCCTCCAAAAGAAATTTCAAAAGCAAATTCACTTTCATCAAATTGAAGGAGAGCTGGTAGGAAAAAAAAGGCAAATAATGTCTCCACTTAGTTTTGTTACATTCAACTGACTCAGTTCTCTCTGTGGCTATCGACAACTGTCCATTCATTTTCTCAAAACTTTTTAATATAAATTAAATCAAATGTTTATAACATAAAACTGTATTAAATCTGCAGCCACTGTTGCATCTTGAGATATTGGTGGTCATGCATTAATTATGTTTATGGGATTCAATTAGCAGCCAAGATGCTTAGGACGGCAACTTCAGTTTGCTTAAGATAACGGGCAAACCGCCTTATGAACTGAGGAGATTCTCTTCCTCTATAAGCATACAATATTGAATTCAGCAGAGCTGACATCGAATCTAAGTTGATCACACAGTCAAGGAGAATTACTCTGAGCTCTGAGCACACCAGGGGATCGTTGCACATTGAATTTCTCAGTGTAATATGGTATAAATCTTCATGAGAGGCTCAACTTTTATTGGATGCGCAAAAGGTGCTTTTTCCCCCCTTATTAAATGCAAGAGATGGTCCCTAGAGATGCCAACCCTTCTAAAACATCTCTATCAATTTTTCCCTCCCTGCCTAGGAACTCCAGAAGGCTGATGGGTACAGTCTGGTAAATCACTCCCTCTTGTTTTTCAAATGTAAAATAAATTACTGGTCTCTTGGTCTGAACTTCACACAGCTCTCCCTCTCTAGAAATTAATACATTTTCATTTGCTCCATTCCAATGCATTAGCCTCCAAAAATATTCCAAGGGAAAGTTAACTTTTCTGCAGATAGTAAGGATGGTAACATGGCACCTACAGGGTTTTTCTTAGGATTAGGGAAAGATAGCAAGGGTTGCGTGTAGACAACTTTCTGAAAGCATTGGTGTTACAAAAAATCTTTTACAAGAAGGAAATGTGGGATGACCTACAAGTTCAGGGATTGCTCAACACCGTTTTTCAACACTCAAAATCTTTTTTGAGCTTTGTTTGTGAAGTAGTTAAAAGGTTGCACGCTTTGATGACTTTACATAATTTTGTCCTGCTTCGCTATTGTCTGGTATGTGTTCACCACATTTCAAAGGACAGAAGAAAGTGGCTTAGTTCATATCTTCCTTTTTCATATATTTGGTTCATTTCATATTATCAACCAAAACCAATTTTCACCCAAATAGCATGGATTACACTGCATACAAGAGCTTGCTTTCCCACCAGCCAATAAATGTTATCCATCTTTGAACAAAAATATTCAGTCTCTCTCTCTTTCTGATATCTTTGGTTAATTGGATATTATAGCATGGAGATGTTTTTGACAATGTAAAATGAACCCTAAAAGAGCATTTGGGCTTCATCCGTTGTTTCAGAAGAAATAAAATATTGAGCAGAATGGGATTCAGTTTTCACTTTTAACAAAACCAGTGCCCAGAGTAATGAATAGAGAAATAGGGCTTGTTTGACCTTATCCCTCCCATTTCTAGGGAAGAACATCCTTCATCCTTTCTAATTTAGATCATGTTCTTCTAAGCAACTGCCAAATCTCAATGCTGCAGAAGAACCTCACTTTCCCAACACATTCTGGAAGAACAACATGGCAGCTCCTTAGGCACTGAATATGAGTTTCTGCAGTGATGGAAAATGAGGTAAAAGAAAGGAAACCAGCAAGTAAAAAAAGAAGTCAATCAACATTTAGCAACTGAATAAGGAAACATGCATGACTTTAATGGATAAATAAGAAGAACGTAATATCTTGATGGGATTCAGGAGAAAGCCTTGGGCCACGCCGGGATTGTGTTAAAGTCGCGAGCTTCTGTTTCTGCCCTGTTCCCCAAGTGTACGTTTCACCCGGTGAAAAGTGAAGTTTGGGAATACATTTATGGTGTGATTGCTGCTCAAATGTCCCCTCCCCACCTGGGTTTTGTAGGACTGCAGCGTGGAGGCAGGTGACAGGTAAAATCTATAACCACTCTAGCTTCCCCAATAAATTATCCTACATATGCCACTGTGGGTAAACAAAGTGGGATGAAGCTAAAGGTTCCACCTGGTTTGAAGTCACCTATCTTTTATAACCTTGACACTGCTGGAATAACAAAACTGGGAAATGTATAATGAATGCACACAAATCTGTCTGCTTCTAAGAACACAGGGTCTCTCCTATTTCTTGTCCCTCTTTGCTTTTTTTTTTTTTTTCAGCTGTGGCCTGGCTTTTAGATATGGAAAAGCTGGAGCATTCTGTTGCAAATAATATTGTGGCAAACTTTATCTTGACATTCTTCTTCCCATTTTTCTACCTTCTTCTTATTCTCAACTTCCTTTGGAGTTCCACTTAGTGATATTTGGCTTTTCTGGTTGGTGGGTGTTCCTGTTCTTGCAAATGCTTTTTCTTACGTAGCTTTTCATCACCTTTTGAGCCCCCTGCATTTCTCAATTTTAAAAAGCCCAGTGTGAGGAATTACTTCATTACAGCATAGGGAGAGAGAAGAGTAATTAGGAAGCCAGAAGCCCACTCCCCATTGGAGAGAGGGATGTATTATGAAAGACAGGACATTCTTCATTGACTGTTGATTGAAATCCAAGTTCATCTTTTTTGGTATGGCACTAATCAGTGATGTCAACTGGCATCTTGAGCATTATTCCTAAAAGCACACCATTGACATCTGGGTGTCTGCTATCCAGTAACTCTATATCCTTCCAGATGTTGGACTTCATCCTCTGCTGAAAATATTGATACCATAACTTTCTATTAAAATGTTTGCTGTAATGTAGTTAGTGTGCAACCTCTAAATATAGCTATTTAGTGTGCACCACTCTTAAGTCGAGCACACTTAGTACGTCCCTTCAGCTTAAGATTTTTTAAATTCATGCCAGTTAATGCAAAGTAATAATCATGTTGATTAAAACTCACTCAAGGAATTGACTAATATGCATTTTGTTAAACCCAGTATTAAACTAAGGGAAGAAGGTTATTCCATGAGTCCCTAACAAAGAGTTTCTTCATTTTCAAGCCACTGTTGGAAAAGTTCAAACCCAACTGCATTTCTCAGTGCTAAATGTATACAGAAGTAGACCAATAATCCAACTCTTCTAGGACATTATTGGTTATTGTGCAGACAATGTCCCCAAATTCTAGCCACTTATCATTTATAATTTTCTTTCCATCAATACCTGAGAGATAACACGCCAGAAATCAATTCTCTTTCTCCAAGGGCTGGTTCTCTCATTCTTCCCCCCTCCCCCCAAATACTGAAGAGGAAAATGTTCTAGTAGTTTTTCTTCTTATTCAATTTGATTTTAAAATGCACTTTTGATTTTTTTTTTTCAAATGAAAGGGAATAATGTTTTGGATTTATTTATGACCAGATAGCCCTGGAATGGGCATGAATCTCCTGTCTTTCTTTCTACAATAATCCAGGGATAATTAAAACTGGGGAGAGATCAGTAACACAACCCTCCCCTCCAAACACCCTAATATTCAATGCTATCTCCAACCATAAATCTTAAAAACAACATCAAGAGAAATCTGAAAGAGATTCTCAAGCATTTTGAGAAAAGAAGTAGAAAACCATAATCCTTGCTCATGGAGCTTTGTGTGGAAGATTTGGGGACAGGATTTCTAATTCTGATATTAAATATCTAACTATCTAAGGGGACAGTAATTGCACACAGCACATGAGGGGAGAAGTGGTATATGGCTATTGTCTCCAACTGTGCTTGCTATAAAAGTCCCCTGTTGGGTTGATCTTTAATTTAAAAAAAGAAAACAAAAAGAAAACAAAAACAGAGCAGCTTCATGTTTGCTAATCACACTGATAGCATCAATAGTCTGACAGAAATACAATGGAATTTGTCTTAGGGTTATACAACATCCAAAATAGTTATGTACCAATGATCAATTAAATATAAACTTTTTTGCTGAATTTACACCTAATCTTTCCAGCAAATGTTTACCTTTATTTACTAGTCTTTCATATCATCCACGACCAAAATCTCTTGGCAGTTGATTTTTTTAAATGTCGCTTAAACCAAAATGTAGCATGTGTGTACATACACACAGACATAGTTACACTGAATTCATATAAATTACAATACGGCTTTTGGAAGTGTAATTACAAATCGATGGGTCAAATTCATTAGAAAATATCAATATAGAAATGCATGTCTCCACACCAAATGGGAATATCCAGAAGCTGAACTTTCATGCCCTTGCAGCAGCTACTAACGGGAGCCTCTGCTTACTCCAAAGCTCGACATCTGAAGTCTTAAGAATATTATCCGTACATATTAATGGCCTGGGGTCTTGATGGCTCTAAATTTAGTGAAATTATGTTCAACTGAACGAGGGCAGCCTGCAAAGTGCAATAGATTTGTTGGACCCATTGCCCTGCAAACATTTTAGGCGAGAGGATGAGGTGTCTAGATGACAGTCCCAAGATGCTACTCAACCCTCCAGTGAAATTTTCTAATAATTTATAGAACTGCGCTTCTCAGCCTGTGTCCCTTCCTTTCCTTCTCTGAACCCAAGGGCCCTACCCTTTCAAATATAGCAAATAGAGTGAAACAGTAAACCTTTCCCGCTTCTTAAAACATGTCTCCCTGACATATACAGTAAATATGCCCCCAGCTCTTGTGATGTTATTTATAAGCTGTCGTTAGGACTGTAGGATGGCAAAACAAATATAAAAGGAATGAACACCATCACTAGTAAGGGCTGAGAACTCATATCACACCCTGTTCAAGGGGCCCCAGAGATGCCAAGAGGATAAAAACAGTCATGAATGACTAAGCCATCCATTATTTGGTGTCATGATGTGGCACCAGGATCTGCCATATTTGAACAATGGTAAAACCTTTAGTGCGGTCCATGGCTTAATCCTGGTTTAGGTCTTTCCATGTTTAGCTTGCACAATACTGACCAACTGAATTTAACTTCCTGTTTATTTTCCCATAATGGTTAAATTAGTGCCATTCTGGATCGTTGTGGGAAATAAAAATGGGGGGTAGGCCAAGCAGTTCAGCAGTGGCTGGAGTTCTCTGTTACAACTATCTTAGTCTTCCAGGGATCACTAATAGAAAAGCTAGCTTATCTGGGAACACATTGCCCAGGGCACTCTCAGACTTGAAGCTGGCTCAATCTCTGCAAAAGAGAGGCACATCTAGGTTTACCTCTCTACTTTTGGGGGCCAAGAAATGTTCCCCTTTGGCCCTCTTGTTTAGAATGCCAGTATGAGCTTCCCATTTTTCTGAATTCCTACTGAAGGACCAACCATCAAAAACACTGGTATAAAAGGAAATAGAAAATAGTTACTGAAAGGCTGGCCAACATGATTGAGCACCCCAATAGGCCTTAAATTGATGCTTATCCCAAGATTTAATAATGATTTAAAAATGATTTAAATCCCAAGATTTAAAAATGCTCCCCGATTCTCAGCTACATGTCACATGAAACTCAGATTCTCTTTAGTATTGCTTTATTGACTTTGAGGCATTATATGTGTATAATGTATAATGTAACAGACACAGGGGTGTTTTTGTTTTTTTTGTTTTTTTAATGTTTACAAACACAAAACAGCTATTCAGGTTTCTGGTTTCCTTTTTTTCAAAGATTTTCTCCGCTGCTGTTTAGCTCAGCATTCCCCAATGTATTTATTGCTGCGTTCAATTGTAAGCTGCCTCCGTTGTCCAAGCAACTCTACCCCATGTTAAAATAATAAAACAAGTAGGAAAATTCAAGCAGACATCTTTGGAAGGTAAGTAATAGTGGAGTGTTTGGAAAAATGTTCTTGAACAGTGCGAGCGATTTGACAGGACTAATGACCTAACAGAGTCGGGGGCTCTCCTTTGCTAGATGGTGCAGAACTTGGATAGCCATCTGTCAAGGTATTTTAATCTGCATTGCTACACCCAGCATGGTTTAGGCTCCAAGGTCTAAACAGAATATATGATTCCCAACTCAAATATTCATATCACATAACTGCGAAGGAGACAGCAAAAGGCAACTTGGAGAAACTTCTTGCTACTAGCATCCTTTTAAACCTGGTGTCCATGAATCTAGTTTATTTCCTCCATTTTATATCACTTCTTTGGGCCCAGACCTCCTAAGGTGTATACCGTGAATAAAAACATTTTGCACCGAAAAGCCTGGGTGCGAGAGATCTTTAGCCTTGCTAATAAGAAGACTTCTCCTCCAGGTTCATCTGCGCCCGATAATAGGAAGGACAAATGAAGAACAATGCCCATGTTTCCCAAATGGGATGTTACAGAAAGGACATACATAATAAAAACAGCAAATGAGAAGAAGATAGTGTGTTTTAGTACACAACTCATTTTTTTCTGCACCTTCCACTTTTTAAAGGACATGATTGAAATTGTCATCAATATTTCTGCCCATCGTTCAAGAAAATGTAAAGGGGATTTAGACCCCAGGAACGTCATCAACAAAATGGTAGTTCCCCTTCATATATTGTCTGTCTTATAGATTTTTAATTTATGTTTGGGGAAGCTTATTGATAATTAGCTAAGAACTGATGGATGTGAATACTTTCAGGGCACCACTGCCATGATTCAAGTTGGATCTCTGGATCCTCACCAATATATGGAGGGGAGGAGTCATAAAACCTTTTTCTAAATGCCCATGGCTTTAATTACCCCTCTTATCTTCAAATCACTATTCCATTAATGGGCCTCGGACTTAAATTAATAACCTCTATCCCAAATTGTAGAACTGTGCTAAACCAAGCCTTTGACAAGCAATCAATTAATATCTTCCTCTCTGCAGACTGTATGCAGAGACAGAGGGAGAAATGGAATAAGAACAGGAGTAGAAGGGGGAAAAAAGTTAGAAACCTTTGGATCCGGCCTCCAAGCATTTGGAAGAGTAAAACCTTCCTTTAGGTGCCAGGCAGAAAAAGCCTACAGATTTGTGTATCAATTTTCTGATCATCTTGATAGAAAAGATTTTGAAAAATTAAAACTGAAAATTTCAAAGAATGTTCAAGAATATTGGGATTTAAGTTACAAAGGGGGGAAAGGTAGTATGGATGACCTTTGTGCTATACAGCCCCTTCTGCTGGCTGCAGTCTTCCTTGCTCCCTAAAAACATCAAGGTGGAAATCTTTCCCTGATGTGATGGAATAGTTTGGTGAAGGCCGCGCTTGGGGAGATAAGCATTTCCTTAGCCCCCAGAAAGAGCGTGGGAAGGTGAAGAGGATGAGACTGGCAGCACCCTAAGGAATTTGCGGTGTTTGCTTGCTGGCTTGGGGAGTTTAGATTCAGTCTGGTGAGATTCTGTCTTGTAGGTGGAAGCTAATAAATGCTATAGAACTATATCTGTACTGTCTCGTGGAGTTCTTTGGGCTGAACCTGACACCTGAGCCATTTCTAATGGGGACATGAGAGTAGCCAGAGCATCTTCAGAAAATAGTAGCCCCCTCTGCTGCCTCCAGCAATAAAATCACCTGGAAGATAGAACTGAGAGAAATTCAAAAGCAGCGGCCAAGCACCCTGAGAATAAGGTGGAAAAGGGGAAGCATGAGAAGAAAATTTGAAAGGAAGTCTTCAGCCCAGGATGAACAGAGATACTGTCTTGGCTACTGATGTGAACTTGGAGTCTGCAGCACACTGAAGAACGTAAGGAGAACATATCCCCACTTCCATTTTTTAAAAAATGTGTAACGAAAGAAAACTGAACAGGTTCATCTACTGCTTTAAAAAAAAAATAACCTAGTTCCTGTTTTCTTTTGCTAGCACTGTAAGAGAAGAGAGGTCCATCTTTTCTCATAGACATCATACACCACATATACACATACATGATCAGCCTAAATCCATTCACCACAGGATGCAGACCTCCTCATTCAAGGTTATGGACTATAATCAACAATGCTGGTCCAGGGCAGGTTGGAAGATAGGTCTTTTTTTCCCTTCCCAGCCTACACAGTCAGAAAGAGAGAGAGAGAGCTAGAAATGGTAGAACCTCCAACCACAATTAAAAAAAAAAACATCCTAAGCTTGTTCTAACGATTGTTCATTTTAATGCAGTTGAACCAACAGCAGGAAGTTATTTCAGAGAGCCCTCCGCCAAACTGCGTGGCTCTTTTCTTATGTAATTATCCTCAAAGTACATTAGATAATGCGGCTGTTCCCACAGCTGCATACGCATCTATAAATCATTAATGAGGCAGTTAACTGAAGCAAAACTATAAAAGATTTGCATTACCCAGCAGAACCCCATCTTAATTGACTTCCAGTTATTTACAATTAATTTTTCCATTTGAAATAATAACCGATAGCTTCTGTATATGTGTGTGTGGTTTTTAATGGTTTAATGGTTCAGGAATAAGATGCCAATCACATGTTTATTCAGCGAGGTCCTGTAAATAGACAGCAATTGCTTTTATGTTTGTGTATAAACGTGCATATGGACACTGCAGTTTGCACATAACATGCCACAAGCATGTGTTCTGGTTCCTATGGCACCACTGACGTTCACATGGCGAAGGAGTGGACCACCCCTTTTCCTTTGCTACACAGATTATGGGATGTCTGAGCCCCAGCATCTTCCCACACAAACCTAAATAAACAGCTTTAAAACTGTTTATGGTTTCAACTGTGTTCTTCTTTCCTGAATTATTGTTTTAATCGTCGTCAACCTCCTGCGACGTCTACTTTTTTAAGTTGCCCCCAGTTTTGCTATTTGCTTGATCTAATTAAAAGGGGCATCAACATTTTAGAAAGCGGACATCTCCTTTGCGTGTTTTTTTTTTTTTAAATAAGGGAAGGGATTTGCAGCTCCATAAAGAAGCAAGGGCATATAGCTTTCAGAAGCTGCAGGGAAAAGGAGATTTGGACTGCAGATGGTAGTAGCTAGTGACCTTGGCTGTTCCTGAAAAAGCTAGAAGACTCCAACCTGGTTAGTATTTTGATAGGAGACTAAAATGTCTCAGCTGCAGGCTAGACTTAAAAAACCAAAACCAGAAAGCCACAACCATTTCTACTTCATTGTCAAGAAAACAATGGGTAACTACTAGAAGTAAAGTATGGCTTAGGGGAGTCTTTTACGTAGAACGTGTGGCTTGCTGCTTCTTTGTTATCCCTTTTTAACATATAGGACAGCCCTGCATACAATTCAGATAAGAACAAATAGTGGCCCAAGTAGGAAACTGTCTTACTCCTAGTTTTTGATCCTCAAAGCTTGTTTATTGTCACTGATTAGCAGCAAGTCTTCAAGATTTCAGCCTGAAGTCTTTCTCAGGACCATGATGCTGGGGGTTGAACCCAGAGACTTTGTCCTGCAAACCACAAGCTGTCTTACTTATCCTTTTCCCGCTTCAAACTCACATCCTCATTCTAAACCAAGGGCTATTATATTGTTCACTACACCTTAGACTGCCCTGCAGGTAGGTAAAAAAAAGTATAAAGAAAACTCAGTCAGCTGGAAGCACAGCTGGAAAACAAGCCAAGATCCATCACCAAGGAGCAAACCAACTTAGAGTCTAAGCAGCTTCCAGAGGTTCAGGAGATGCATTAGAAAGACCAAGAACATGATGCTTAGGAACTTAATTCAAAGACCATTTCAGCATTAACTAGTAGAAATCATAGGTTTTACAGCCACACCCTGAAGAATCTCACCCAGATTGCAGCTGCAGGCACTTTAGCCATCTAGACAAAATTCCCTAGTAGGACCTTACTCCCAGGTAACCTTTGGTTTCAGGAAAGCCTATTACCAACTCAGCAATTCTCCATTGGGTTTGAAAAATCATCTATCTGTATTCTCTGGGGCTGGGTGATGCTTTAACTTCATTCTCCAAATCAAATATGGAGGTCTTGATCTCAAAAATCCAACTTCCAAGTAGCTCAAAGCTGACAATTTCCCCCAAACCCAATGATCTACGTTAGCTCCACTGTCCCATTAGGCAGGGGTCCCATATCTAGGCTACAAAACTCTGGATGACTACTAGATGATGACAAATAGTTTACACTGTTTTGTATCTATTTGCAGCCATCTGATGGCCAGTGGGATTTATGCGCTTCAGAATTAGTATTCCTGGAACTGTTACTCTTGAAATTAGAAGGGATGGTGCAAAGGATTGCAACAGGCAGATGGGATTGTTTAAAACAGTCACTCCTTCAGTTTGTTCAAAGGAAAAGTGAAATGTACATTTGTGCATAAGCAAATAAAGGAAATAACTACAAGTCAGTATGATTGATCTGCCAAGGAAGTGGAGAAAGGTCAACAGACTCAACTCCAACTTGATTCTTGTTCTTTTGTAATCTGCTGCTCAGTCAGCCTCCTACTTTCCAGATTATATCAGGTGATGTTCCACTGCATCGTGTTACCATTTGTAATAACAGTAACAAGAGACCAGTTATGGGTCATTTGGTTTGCTGGTAATTTGAATACTAGCAAATTGATCTTTCTTCTGTGCCAGTCCCTGAACTTTATAGCTCCTTATGTCTTTCATGTGTACTTAGCCTAACCCTCAACACATTAATGGAGAAGAAATGAACTTTGTTTAAAGTGTTTGGGATCGAGGTAACTAGACAGCTAGAAGTAGTGTTGTTCTTGATGAAATGTTATCATGATTTGTAGTTTTGTTATTAAGTAGTGCAAGCAGAAGCTAATAAGAATGCAGAAGCATACAGCTTAGTTTCTTCTCTAAGAAGGCATCTTCCTCAATATTTTTAGGGCCATTCCAGCACAAATGACCAGGCTCAAATTATCCTACTTCAGACACATGTGAAGACCCAGCTCTCTGGAGAAGCATCAGGCCCAGCCCATGAATAATGGTGAAACAGTCCAGTTGAGTACAGTTCCTTTATTTGCTTACACCTTATAGACAGAATCTTGCCAAAGTAAAATCTATACTACAGCAACTAGTGGACATAGCCTGGGAGAGTCTAGGGAGTGGCTGTCCTGAACCTTTTGTGCTTCCCACACTCCCCTTGAGGACTGCATTGTCTCTTATCTCCTTTCCCTTTCTGGAATGCACCCCCTCCCTCCTGATAGCCTTGATCTCCCACATCGCTCTCCTCCTGGTAGATACATTCCATCACATCAAGGCTCTAATACTGTGAAAGGTGGAAGGAAAGAGAAGAAGACAATGACCAGCAACAAAGTGGATGGACTCAGTACAGTGGCAATGGGTGGACCATTGGAAGAGCTGAAGGACCAGGTTAGGGGCAGAGCATCATGGAAAAAAATCTGTGTGGTTGCTAAGCATTGACAGCGACTTGATGGCATATAATCGTCACTGTCATCATCCATCTAGCAAAAAAGACAAATACAAATTACAGTTGAAGTACACTTTGCTGAATCAGGTTTGTGTTGATATTGTTGCTTTTGTCATATTTTAATGCCTTTAATGCCTTCTCCATTGAACCTGTCATTAAAGTACCAATCAAGTGCAATTCCTTTAGCGGTAATTCCAGGGTCAAACCTGGTTTACGGAAATTAAGAGATCACAAAAGGCATCATTGGATGAGCAAGGAACTCACCCATGCTATGCATAAGTAATCTACTGTGACTGAAAGCTGAAGGAGCAAATGAACATGGATGGTAATATTTGGGGGAGTGCTCATCTAGTATCCTGAGAAGCGTGATCGTGTTAAAGCTATGCCCTAGGAACCCATAATGCTCATTCAGATTGCCAATAGGTGCACATTTAACTTTTCCTGAGCTTCTGGAGACACAAGTTGGGGTTTTAACTCAAATGAACACGGTTCTATGGGTTGAACATCTTTTTTTTTAAATTCAACTTAGGTTGATAGGCCAAAATATTCAGAAAGAAAAATAAAAGAAAAGCCATGTTTTTGTTGTTGTTGTTGTTTAAAGGCTGACTAAAAGAAAAAGAAAAGACAGAAAGCAATTAGGATTTTTTTTTTTATCCAGGGGCAGAGTATTTCTCTTGTTGGATCAGAATTTGGCTCCTAATCTTAAAGGCAGCAGAGCAGATTTGTCCACTGCAAGAGTGTTGTACTCATCAGCCAACAGTAGTTGAATATTAAAAAAAAGGTCCATCCTTGCTTGGAAGGCCACTAAAACAGGTGCAGTGTACCTGTTCCAAAGATCTCTGTAGAAGCAGTGTAATAAAACATGACTTAGGGATTCTACTGTGTTTGATCTAGAAGGACATAATTGTTATAATGAACTTTTCTGAATTTCCCTTCCAGTAGGCACAGCATAAACCCCAACCAGGGTGAGGAACCTTCTAAATTTAGGTATTGTTTTATAGTTCAGGTAACTCACTGGTTTCCCCATAGGGCCAGAGCTGCTGAAGAGATGTTTAGGTAAGGAGGTGGAGCTATTTTGCTATTCTATATCTAATATGTTCATCATTCTGTCTGCCTGCCCAAGATAATCCTAATGAATGGAGTTTGTTTTCCATCATTACTGTCCAGTGTATGATGGAGTTATTCCCTAGTGCATGTTGAACCAGGCCAACTTGATAAAACACACACACATAAATAAAATAAAAAAGCAGAAAGGCTGGGCTCACAATTGTCTTTATTTTCAGCAGCCCAGCTTCCCTTCTCAGATATTTGGGAACCTTCTAGGGACTTGGAATATTTTCCATAAGAATTTAGACAGAATTGTCTCTAAAGGGACAGAGTTACAGTACAGTCCTACTTGGGCACCATACAATAAATGGGGAATTACTTTGGCTGAGTAGAGCTTTATGGCTTCTGGGATGAAGAAAGCACCACTAATTTGATGGAAGGTGGTTATGGAATTGGCCATGGAAAAGTTTACACAATATGGTCTCTGTAAGTGGCGCAACTGCCAGATGCCTGGAGAATGACTCCTAGATATTTGATCATTGTAACCTGGTTGGACATCTTATTTAGACCTACAGCAGCTAGCTAGGATTCTTAAATTAGACATTTCTTCAATGAATTAACTTTCTCCATATCCTTCAAATGTGACATTACTTACCAGTATGCACATCACACCAGCTTGAGATATGAAAGTCTGATGTTTTGGTTAGTCAATATTTATCAGGCACTAGCTAATAACAACTCTACAATAGATTCCTTCTCTGGAGTTTCTTGGTTCCTTAAATCTCATTTGCCAGTGCTTTGACATTTAAAACTATTCTTGCAAGGGCAAATGAGGAAATCAATGAAGTGTTCACCAAGCTAATACAAATGTAGTAGCTTGGTCTTTGAGGAGGAGAAGAATGCTAAGATGACTTATCTTTTAAAACAATCACATTTGCTCTGCAGTATGGGTAGGGTTCTGAAATGAGTTGTTTAATTCTAACAATATTGAGTTTTTTATTAACCCTTCTCTGAGCTTTTGAGAAGTTAAGACTATGATGTACGTTGGACTTCACAATGTTCAGAGAGACAAGAGTCACATTCTATCTTTAACTGGTGTGTTGGGTCCACCATTAAGGAAGGTGATGGGATCAGGGCAGATGAAAGTAGTAGGCAACTCCAGAGCAAAACCTAACTTATTTATTTTACATTTCAAAGTAATTAATTAAAAATTAAATAGTTACTACGATCAATGCAACGGCAGAAGAAAATTATTACAGGGGAAGCAAAAAAATCAATTTGGTGACAACTTTTGCAGTGACGTGGGGGCCAAATCCAAAACTTTGGGGAGTCATGTATGTGATTAAGTCTCGAAGGGTATACCCCACACAAGGTAACAGCAGGGGAAGCAGCAAACTTTGTATTTAATACAGATCAAGTAAATTAAATTGTCTTTACAGAAACTCAAGCCAAAATATAGTGAATTTTTCTCTCAGTGCTTCAAGTTTTCCCATGCAGTCCTGATTTAACAAAAAATGTAAAAAGGGGCATTCTGTAATGTATAAAAAATTGTGTACAGATATGGATACATTAATAAAATGTATTAATGTACAGAATGTACAGGAAATTATGTCTAATTATGTATCTTCAGATACAAAGGACTAACTTTTCATTTGGACTTCACCCCCATGAAATTGAAGTTCTACTTATTTATCCATGTTTGTAGGCTGCCTGCTCCTTGCTATTTTTAGCCAATGTGGTATTGCAATTAAGATACTGGACTGGCATTGGGGAAACCCAGGTTCTTTCTCCCACAAGTCCAAGGGTGACATATGAGGGAACACCTAGCAGAACCTGGGAACATAGAGGAAAACTGACACCAAAAAGATTCCATAGCTCAGGGGAGCTGGGGAAACCTGAAGAGAGACTCAGAATAACTGTGCCATAATTACGATAGGTATAAATTGATCTGGAGAATTGCTGTCAAGATTCTGTTACCCTCCTGGCAGTACAGATCATTGCAGAAATCCCCTGGTTCTTGTTTCCTGAGTTCACCAGCTTTGAAGGACTTGATATGACTTTTCGCCCGTCATTCTCAGCCTAACCTGAAGAAAAACGGGAGGATGAAGCACGATCTATAAGTGCTTTGAGATCCAATATGTGGGATATAAATCTAATACTGTAACTAAATGTGTATGACGTAATTATGCAAACAGGCTGAATTGATGTAAATGATGCAAATTTGGATAGAACAGATTTTCAGATTTCATGGACGCCCTTTCCCTTCCTCCGAATGATCTATTAAATCAAGGTTTTAATGCATAATTTTTCAGAGTATTTTTAAAGGATACTTTTTTCCTATGCATTGAATCCTAAAATAAAATTAAAAAAAAATTCTGTAATTTTTGTGAGTAGTCTTTGCAAAATTTGAACAAGTGCGAACACCAAAAGATTACTATGTTTCAATGGGTATATTAGTCCTCGAAAAGTAGATTCAGTTGATTTGCTTGAAAATGTGAAATGAATGACATCTGGTAACCATAATCCAGCCTTAAAAATATGATTAAAAAATCAAGCCATTTCCAAAGTCAAACAAAAATGTTTTAATACTGTAGTTTTTAGCAAGAACATTTTAACAAAGAATGTGTACTTTTAACTTAATATGATACAACAGAGAAACTATATTTTAAAGTTTCCATTATCTAACATCCTACCATATGTTCATCCTTCCCTCGTCCCTTGTGTGAAAAGACCAAAAACCAAGCAGAACTGATTTATTATTTTTTTAAAAAAGCATCAATTTTATAATCCCCTCATTATGTTGAGTATTGGGGTTTAGTTCACACTTTTTAGTTGGTCATCCAAGGAAGGACAATTTTTACATTATCATCATATTAAAAAATGTACATACTTTTCTCTTCAAAACGTAATATATATTGAGTTTTCAGCTTCAGTAAACAAAGCTTAAATTTATAAACACAATTGAAACAGCTCTGTGGTGAACTGTTTTAGTGATAAAACTGGACATGTAGGATTTACAGCCAGAAAGAACCACTGCAGCTTATTAAATTAATTGTGCCATTGTTAAACAGTTATACAGCCATCCTCAACCTGGTTCATTTCATATATACTCCATTGGCTAAGCTGGATAGGAATTTTGGGATTTGTAGTCCCAACACATCTGGAAGGTGCCAAGTTGGGGAAGGCTGTGGTAATAGTAAATGCTTGGAGGGGCTGCAGCACCATAACAAGCCATGATGACATCAAAATGAGAACACACGTGTCATAGCATCATTGCAAAACCAGTGTGAATATGTAATGACGTGATGACATACGTAATTTGCATTATGACATCATAACAGATGTGTCATCATTTGCCCCCTCTTGCTCCTCCTGCAGAGGCCCACGGAGACTATCTTCCAGGGAATCATAGCTATATGTGCTTAAAAATGCTAAAATTGATTCCTCCCCATTCTGTTTTCTGGGACTTAAAATGTTCTGCTGCAAAAGGTTTGGTATGGCAAAGCTTGTAAGTCTCAATATTTCTCAGTGACCATTCAGCAATTTTTCAACACAGGAGTTGTAGATTCCTTGATAGTGTCCATATTGCAATGTTACCAGTCTGGGTCTTCACACAGCACTGAAGGCATCAAGGGTTAGAAGAGACTTCTTGCAGGAGTTATATAATCTTCAGAGTGACTGTTATATGTCCCCCACCCCCACCCCCCACACAAACATGTCATATTAGGCATCTTCAGTACATAATGGTTGGTTTGATGTATGCTCTGTTTTCTGGAAAAGAAAAGAAAAGAATATTGCAATTCTACTGGCTTTATTTGAAGTTCTTGAAAGCTTGAATCTAAGTCAATTTTTAGGAATACCACATACATGACATGACAGATAGTGTCAAGGGTCATACATTCTGATGTGCCTCTAAAAAAGTCCAACTTAGAGCACAATCTGTTAGATATACAGTCACAATTCCATGTGAGTGAACATGCACATAGTTGTTTATCTGTTGCAATGAACTCAACATGATTTTACATTCATCCCTTATGGCCAGACATACGACGTGTCTCCTGACTGGAGGGGCAACCACTTTTTCCCCATTCCGGCAGAACATTGCACATTAGTTGGCCCATATAATAAAGCCGCTCCTTGTGCCTGGATTCATGTTTCAACTAAATGAAAGAAAACCAGCGACTGCATCCAAATCTACCATCAGGAGGCCCAACACTACCTCAACATGCCTTGAATGCTTCCTGATTGTTTGCAAATTAGAAAATCGCTCAAGTACCAAAGCCATTCTTCTTTAGTAACTTATTTTCCGTGGAACAAAAAGGGAACAAGAATCTGGAATACGAAAAATGTACTACTGAAATGGTAATGAGTGAATGGGGTAAATAAGGATAATATGAAACAAATTTAGTTATAATGATCACCTGCCCAGGCCATCTGCAAGAGTTATTATTATTGTTATTGTTGATGCACAGTTATGAGAGCAAAAATTCCTCTCCTTGGTTTTTGTCTGTTCCCCTCGTACTGACAATCCAAACCAAATCAAGAGACATTTACTTTTTTCGCTAAAAATAAAGAAGATGATCTTTTAAGGTCAAAGGAAAAAATAAAAGCATTACGAAGAGCCGAAAGAATCTGCATCTATTTTTGTATGAGAATAGATTTAAAGCCCTAGCAATTCTATCACTAACTACTAATTTTAGAAACTATAGTAAAATGATCAACCTAAGCGTGTGTCAAGAATTGACTGATCTCTCCTTTTTGATTTGCATGTGCCAATACCAACTCTACACTAGGACACAACCTATATTGACCAGCTAAATGACACATATCCTTGGAGCAATTGCCAAGTTTTGTTCCATTTCAATTTTGAAATGCATTTCAGCTATAATATGAGTGATTTATCATTTAACGGGAGCTGTCAAAGTAAACTCCTAGATAAAACAAAAACATCTGGAACTATAAACAGATGAGTGGAGGAGCTGAATTTTAATCCACATCCAGCATGTTCGCTCCATTACAAACAGGAAACAGCTAATTAGTAATTGAATGTTTCATGTTTTAAAGAAGGCCTGCACTCTTGGAACAGTGATGATCTAATATGGGGCCTGAACATAAACACAAATAGATATCACGGACAAATTAATGCCTGAGGAATGTCCAGGAGCCTGGGAACTAAGGGTGGTGGGGAGGAGCAGAACTGGACTTTGGAGGCACTTAGAAATTAAAAAAAAGTTTAGATGTTCTCTTTCTATCCACTCCAATGTGATTTGCCATTCACTTCCCATGTTTTGGGAAGATCTGTTTCTGCAGTGTTGGCATTCTCCACGGATAGAAAACTTGGCAGTTTAGGATTCCATGAGTAGAACTGAATCCCCAACACAGCACTCCAATCTCCAGTTGTGGAGAAGAGCAACACTGGTGTCTTAGGAAGAGTGCAAAGCCAACCTCCTTCTCTGTCTCTTTCTCATGTGATAGCATTCAGCATTGAACTCGATTTTTTCAACTACTATCATTCAATGTGATGGGGAAAAAACTCCTTTCAATATTTCTTTCAAAGGAGAAGGACATTTTGATGGGCTTCTCAGCCTTACGTTAAATATGAGGTGGCTGAGAAGGATGTGTGAGCATCCTGTTTTTCACTGGATAATCACTTTTCTTAGTAGTTTGCAGCTTTGCAGGGTTTGTTTTGATATCAAGGGGTTATCATGATGGAACTGTTCCCACTCCCTCCTCCTCAATCAGAAATCGGGGGCAACCAGGGAGGCAGCAAAATGATACCACGGTGGTTAAGAGATAGGGTCAAGTAACTTGATGACCTCCAGGTTTTCCATCACCCACCACCAGCAATATGGTGGTGTGATCCCAACCCAGATGGTCTACATCTGTATTTGACCATGAAATGCCCATGTGACAAATCCTATAATGCAATGGTGTTTTCTTTGGGAATCAGGCAGCATACAAGTTTAAATACTAATAACCATCTTATTTGTACTTCTTCCCAAATCTGCCTAACTCTTTTTCCCTAACTGAAAGTACTGTGCTAGCTGGTTATAGGAAAAATAAAAGATGGATCAAAAATTCATCCTACAGGGAACATTCTGTACTTATTGATATTTCCTTTTTTGAGCATTTTTCAACATATTACATAGTCAAGAAGATTAAATAAATCTTTGGGCCATAAATGTACTCTTTTTATTAGGTTTATCCCATAATCAAACCTTCAATTATCTCTGCTTTATTCCGTTAAAAATGGAATTAGACAAAGGTGAGCAAAATGGTGGGTTTACAGTAGTTTGAAGCAAAATTTAATTCTCTAGAGATAATATTGACAATATAAAAAGGTGTAAATGATATTCCCCACTAAAATATGCTTATGAGGCCCCAGTGCATGAGAGACTCTTTTATAACCTGCCATGAAATTCATGAAGGCCTTAATAAACAAGACATTTAGAAAAGGATAACTCTGTTGAATAACATGAAGAAAGATCTCAGTTTTGCCTGTGAGCCAAATCCTATGTTAATGATATTAATTCCCCTTTTGGATTATATTTTTCCCCCCTATGTGTGGTAGTTAATACAGAATAGAGATGTTTCTCCTTTGTTCCATATTCGGTGTCACAGAGGGTCAAAAGAACCAGTAATTTTAGAGGTGGGAATCTTAATCTTCAGGAATGTGTCTCTCGTAGCATCCCAAGGATGCTAATGCACAAGGAAACTCTCCCTTATTCTGGATTTGCAGGAGTGTGTGCTATATCTATATTTATCAATATCATATCCATATACATACACACCCGGTTCTGAATGCTTACATCTTGTACCAAGTACAGTTTTTATGCACTATCCTATAGCTGCCATTTAAGAAAGCTGGTGGGAGTAAATCACACATTTTCAGGCGTTGTTCTGCAAAATATCTCCCTACAGGTAGGGTAGTAAAATGTCAGAGAGAGGACTAGCAAGATGTCCTCAACCTCATCAAAATAACAGTACTGTACTGTACAGGATACAGGGTACAAATTCTAGTGTATCTGGGAAGATGGGAGTATTTCTCTTGATAAATGCATTTCCTTGCATGAAGCAGTCAGGAAAAGTGATTTTAAGAATTTTTTCTTCCTAAAATATACCCTGCACAGGTTGATTTTTTCATCGTGGAGGCAACTTTTAATTGTGACACCTCCTACATATTTCTGGAAGACATTCAGTATTTTGAAATACACACCCTGTTTGTGCTTGTAGGAAGATCTTGGTACAAGCTTTGATAATGTGATTTTGTTTTATACAATAAAAAGCAGACGTTGCAGCTTCACTCACATCATTTTCACTCCTCTAAAGGTTGCAAAGAAGAGGGAGTTCTTTCTGTGGTTTTTCAGGGAGCAAATTGCTAAGTTGCTGATGTCACAGGCAAATGTGAGGGATGTATCTGATGAGGCTTGGTGTTACTGTCTTTCTCATCTCTTTAATGCAACAGAAGAATGAGGGCAAAAGCATCACCTCACTTTGATTTGGCTTTATGATACAGTTCAGCCAATCAAACTCAATTCCTTGGGGTTGTCATAAAGCCAATTAAGAAGGAGTACAAGAAGAATTGCCCTCCTTATGATTTGGCTTTAGGTATCATATAGCGATGTCAAATATGAATGAGGAATGAATTTTCCTGAAAAGGGAACATTTATCTTAAAAGAAAATAATGCAATGGGTACATGAAATTGTGGAAAAGATATCATTTTGCTTGGTTTTTCCTCGGCACAAACCTGATCTAGCCATTCTGGAAGCAATCTGTCCATTTTTTGGATTCGGAAACCTCTCAAACCATTCTAGAAGAATTACTGACTAGATCCCTGATTACTGAATAGATTACTGAACAGATCCCTGAAATGGCCAGATTGGTACGGCCTAGAGGAAAAATGGAACGCCCCACCCGTTTTACACATCCCTATCAGCAGGATGTCAGAACCTCAAACATCTGGCAAAGGAGGACTGAATGAAGTAGATTTCCTCTCAAAACCACCCTTTGAACTGAAAATGTTCCAACTCAGAAGGTTTTACTTCGTAAGCCACCCTGGGTCACTGTGTGTGACTTGGGCAGCCATAGACATTTGTCAAATAAATAAATAAATTTAACTTGGCCTCGTGTTTACACCTGGAAAGAGTTAAACACCTGGGGAGTTTCCTTCATCCTTTCCTTCCCAAAAAGATATTCCGTTCTACTTGCCGGTTACCCTGGACCAGGGCTTTTCAAACTTGGCAACTTTAAGATGTGTGGACTTCAACTCCCAGAATTCCCCAGCCAGCATCAACATCAGAGCCACCTGGAGCACTGCACTGGCCAGAGAATAAGCAACTGCAAGAAACCTGCTTTCCAGCTCCTAACAAGAAATAACACTTGTAATCATAGCTTTGTTCAACTTGGTTGAACTTTATTGGGGCAAAAAACCAAAACAAAACTAGGGCAAGCTTAACTTTGACCAGATCCTGCTCCAAATCTTGTTTCCTTCAAGGTTAAGGATTCTCACATTCCTCATGCCTTTGTATTATAAAAGAGCATCAACTTAAACAAAAAAAAAGATGGAAAATGTGCACAAATGATCTTTTCCTTTCTTTGCACCTATAGCTGTTTCCCCAATATATAATACACAAACGTTAACTAAGGTATCAACACGCGAAAGAAGAAATCTCCCTGCGATCATAAAATGATGTTATTTTCTGTTCAGCAGTTCATGTTACTGCACTTCATGCTAATTAATTAAAGGAGCTGTTGCCTTAATGTGCAAACAGGGAATCTGAGAAACTGAGAGGGCTTTTAGGTCTCTGACGGAAGTTAAGTCAATCTGGGCACAAGCAATCAAATGTAATGAAATCACATGTCAGTGCTAAGCTTGCAAAAACTGTGAAGTTTGACTGGGGAGTAAAAGGATTATAATTAGATTTCCAATAGGATAATAACTAAATGGCAGAAAGCAGTAAAGAGAAAATATTACTTTGTTAGCTAATGGTGCTGCTGTTTGGCCTCAGTTTTTACCAGCGCGGCTCATAGTTGCACTAATTTAATTTGCTTTTATCAGCAAAAAATGGAGCACTCGAACGGTCCTTGAATGTCATTTGCAAAAATCATTGATCTGAAGGTGCACTTAATGACACCCCGTATGTTTATTTTATGGGAAACGGAGATTGGTTGATGAAAACAAACTGAAGCTGCTGTCCCCATGTTTGGCTACAAGTGAATTATGGACATCAAACACCCTGAGCGTTCAAGTAGAAATCTTTCCTTAGCAGAGTGACTGGCGGTTGGGTATCCAAATGATGACTAAGGCTTTAAAGCAAGGAACCACCACGGCTCCCAAGGGCGGTGGAGGGACAAGAGGGCACCCCCTTCTTTTGTTCCACTCTTTTTAAGCTTCTTAGCATTCTGCCTTGGATTCTACTCCTACATTCCCTACTGAAGAAGGAGACGTTAAAAAATGGCAAAATAGGATAACGTGCATCGATCTTCATTCCCCCTGCCTCATTTGTTACTCATGTGAACTGATAAAACAGAACAGCAACAACGGTAACATTTTGATGCAGTTTATGCTGGATGAACGATGTGAATTAAGTCTGATAGAGCAGGTCAAAGTCCTTGTTCATTCAGCAACCTGCTTCCCATTGGGACAAGCAGATGTGTTTCGGAAACTCATAAGCAGGACATAAAGTTCACAAGCAAGACATACTTGCGGGTCTGTCTGTCCCTGATGGTTTCCATCCATCCTACACCATTGGACAGTGTCATGCCATGGATCCCACTGGTGAAGCAGTGCCACCTGGTGGGCCCCAGGAAGTGTGCCTTCTCTGTCCTGGTGCTGTCTCGTGGAACCCCTGAGATACAGACAGCCCCAATCCTCTTGGCCTTCTGGAAGGTTGTGAAGACCTGGATCTCCCCCCAGGGAAGATGTTAATGGGCCTCTGGCATAGGTATGTTTGTGTTTGATGTGTTGACAAGGAGAATGTTAGGGTCCTAGTTTATTTTTAATGGATTTGTACATGATGTTTTTCCTTTTGTTGACTGTCCTGGGTTCCCTGGCTAGATGAGGAGGTATATAAATTTGTGGAAGGAGGGAAGGCAGGCAGGCTTTTCAGCGATAGCCCCATGTTTTGCAAGTCACTGTTTGCCCCATCCCTTCCTGCATTTCAAAAGACTGTCAAACCACGTTATTCCAAAGTGCCTTTTGGTCCATACTGATTATGGATGACCACAATAGCTTTATATCATCATTATCATCATCTTCTTCATCATCATCCTCGCCATCATCATCATTTTTATTATTCAATTGCATTTATTTATATTGTTGCTTTTATTCCCACCTTGTTGTTCAGTCCACAAATACTGTAAAACAACTAAATACAGACCACATTCCCTTTCTCCTGCTGTGGTCCAGCATTTGCTAAGCAAACCATGCCATTTGCATATAGTTATCAGAGTTAGCATCAGTAACAATTTACCATCCACAAGTTTATCTTAAATCATTGCCACGGTAGCTATAAACACAAGTGGTATCTACAACATTCAACAGGAATGGTTGTAAATTGTTATTGTTTTAATGTTATTTTATGCTGGTCAATGACTGAAGTAAAGATCTGACTTGACTCCACACAAAAGTTCAAATTCAGAACAGCCAATTTTGAGCTCCATTTTGAATTCTAAAAAGCTGTTTTGATCAAACTAGAAGTGTTCCAACTCTGTTCTGATCATTCTGGAAATATATGAGCCCCATTTAGAATTGAGTTTGTTTTGAGCTCCAAATACTCCTGACATATGTAGAACAACATGTTTCAAATTCGGAACAATGGTTCTGAGTCCATTTTGCACAGTCTTAATAAATCCATTTTGTGACAGTAAACTCCCAGGAATTCATTACGCATTGTGTAAATAAGTTCCTCCTACTTTCTTTCTTGAATCTCCCACTAATTTTACTGGAGGTCCCCAAGGTCTATACCATGCACAATTGTGTCTCAAATCCTGCCTCCCCATAACTTGTTTTTTTTTTTTGCTTTTCTAAAAGCCCAAAAACTAAACTCTTTCCCTCATTTGGTCTTGCTCCTGCATTAGACTGCTCTTTCTCCACCTTTTATGATATTAAGCTTGTTTATACTGCAGATTTATCAAAAGGTATTATGGTATCTCAAGTTTTATAGATGAGTCTTTTCTTAAGGATCCCCAGCATGCAAACTGTCATCCCGTCATTTTACTAGGATCTGGACTTTGTCTTGCATGGACACTGGTTCCATCATGTGAGACCTCCACATGCACCAGCGATAATCTCAAGGCTTTATGGAGAGAAAAAATGGCTGCAATATTCTCCTATATGCCAACTTTACTATCTGTATCCGTTGTTGTTGCTGTCCTGTGATCCACAAAGCCACAAGGATGCTTTCCAAACCTGTGGACTTTACACCATCTCTGTGGGCAAGGCTCCTTGTGAGGAACACTAATTCAAGGGCAAAAATGGCACGTTTAGCCCAATACTAGAAATATTGCAAGATTTGGAGTTCTGGCACAACGTGGCATGGACATACCTCTAATATAGTATATGGTATATTCTGCAAGACCCATACCTTGCATTGCTGCATTCTCATGTTGGGTTCCATTGTGGTCAACTTCCATCTCCGGAATCCCAGCATCTGCAAAGCACAACATTCATATCACTGTCTCCTCTAATGGTCATATTTGAAACATGATATGCACAGAATGGAGTAATATTGGATAATTTGTTCACCTTATATCCCAATTTTTTTTCTCAGAAGCTCAATGCTTCATAGATGTTTTTACAAGAGGTTGTCTCAGGGCATCACAGAATGATTCACTAATTTATTAATCCCCTTTAAGCATTTTTGGGGCCTCTAAAATGCACTTCCATAGTGATCTTTGCAATATTCATTTAAAACTTTTTATATAGTTGTCCAGCCCTGCTGCTTCCAAAGCATTTTACAAAACCTGACATGACACTTTCAAAAGCTCTAGGGTTGGAAAGAACAAAATAAAATATTTTAAGTGAATAAATAAAGCTAGAAGGAGGAACAGTTGGGTAGAAATTATATGGCCTTGGAGGCTTAAAAAAGTTTATGTTATTTTGTAGTAAAGTTTCCCTCAGTATGTCATATATTTTTCTTTTCTGAGGAATTGAGGGTGGAGGGAATGGGAGCAAAAATAATTATATTGAGAAATTGGAAAAGTGATATTATTCCAGACATTAAGGATTGGCTTTTGGAATTGTGAAATGTATCCATTTTGGAAAAAGCATTTGCAACTAATCCAAGAATGAAGAAACAAGTTCTTTGGTATAGGTATCATTATATTTTACAATAATATAATGGCATTTTAAGTAATTTCTTTTTATCTGTTTCTCTTTGATAAATAATATTGTATTATAAGGTATCTTTTGTACACCAGTGACATCTATATGTTGAATACATCTGTTAGATGTTTAGTACTGCAATTTATTAAGGTGTGTTAAAGTTTTTAAAAGATTTGGGTGGTATTTTTTCTTTTCTTTAGTTTTAATTTTGTGGTTCTTGTTTATTAATTGTTTTTATTATTACATGGTTCTTTTTTATTGGTAATCTTTCATATTCTGCTATTCTGCTTATTTTTTATATGTTGTAATCTTCTAAAAAAGGAATAAAGATTAAATATAATGTTTCCCTTTTTGTTGACCTATCATATAAATATATTTATCTAGAAGCATTGGATTTCCTTTATTCTTTTCCAATTTTTTCCAATTTGGGTTTGGATAACAAAGAATTTAGTGGAAATAAAGACTAACAAATTTATTACGGCATGATAATTTTGCTAGAATTTATTGCCATAGCATTCTTTGGGTGGTTTTTTGGGGGTTTTTTGCCCTTGGGAAATGGTATAGTTTGAAAGTTTTATTATACAGGTAGTCCTTGACTTACAACCTCAGTTGGGACTGGAACTTCCGTTGTTAAGCGATGCAGGTGTTAAGAGAGTTGTGCCCAATTTTACAACTTTAGCCACAGTCGTTAGCCAAATCCGGCTTCCCCCACTGACTTTGCTTGTTGGAAGCCCCTTGGGAAGGTTGCAAATGGCAATCATATGAACCTGAGATGCTGCAACCGTCGTAAATACATGCTGGTTGCCAAGTGCCTGAATTTTGTTCATGTGACCGTGGAGATGCTGTGATGGTCAAAAGTGTGAGGACTGGTCGTAAGTCACTTTTTTCAGCGTCATCGTAACTTAGAACGGACATTAAACAAATGGTTGTAAGTTGAGGACTACCTGGATTTAGCAATTTTTTTAAATGTTGTGACTGAGCGTGAAGAGAATTATATTTGGTTATGTGGAGATGGGACTTGCTCTTCATTTCTTTGTGTCCTTGATCATCTTGGGCTACTGGGCTATTGTATTATATGGAGGTTTTGATTCCTGCGTTGCTGAAACATGTGGGCTGTCTCCATTTTTATAAGGAGAGGGAGGAAATTTTCAAAAGTTCCTAAGGAGATCAAAGAGACATGTTATGGTGCAGCTACCACCATTTCCTGCTGAGCCAGGATAGAAGATAAAAAAGATTTTTACTTTTTTCTCTCCCACTGACTGTAATGGGTTTATAATCTTGCACAGCCCTGTTTCATCCCTCATCATTGGTAGAACATCACTGATGGGTCACTGAAGACATTTCTGACTTGCTGGTGGATTCCCTTCACACCAGCCAGTGGATTCCCCCCAGCTGCCTCTTCCCCTCAGCTGAACAAATGAGGTCCAGAAAAGCCTTTACCATTTAGCATCCTGAGACCATCCCCTGATGTAGCCTGCTTCAGTGCCTGCTCCACTTGTTCTCTCCTCTTTGATTCAAACTCCAGAGCTTCCTGCAATTTCCTCTTCGCTTTCTTCTCCTTTTTCAAGCGCTTTTGAATTGTGGCTGAAAGAGCAAGCGAGCCATTATGAAAAGCAATTCCCCAAGATCTGAAGGCAGAAGGACACCTCCGCTGGCATCAGGCATGCAGGAGGACTCTTGCAAACGTCAATGGCTGTGCTGCTATATAAAGGGGCTTGAGCCATTCTGCTGCCAAGGGTGAGGAACAGGACAATGTCCCCCACCCACCCTTTCCATATATGGAACCACGTAGAATAGTATTTGAATATTATTTCAGCACTTCTAACGGGAGAACTTATTTGGTTGCAGTGGAAGCCAACAGGCCATTCTCAGCTTTAGCACTGGCTGTGTCAGATGCATTTCCCCCCTCCTAACACACCACCTTGGTAACAAAACTATACACACAGTTTTGAAATCTCTATGTTTCAGTTTACTGAAACTGAATTTAAGTAGGTTCTGTTTCCACTTCAATTTTACTGTTTACTGAATCCGCTTCAGTTCCCTAAATTCTCAGCCAGCATGGGAGTTACTGCCCTACGTTCCTCAAGAGAATCGGTACTGGGGTAGGACAAGGAAGATGCTTTAAGACATTTCTGCCTCTCGATGTTTTTCTCTCTCAAGTTACCTCTGCTTTGTAGCTCAGCTGTAAGCTGTCTTTCCAGGTTCTCTCTCAATTCTCTTTCCCTGCACAGCTCCATCTTTAGTTCCTTCTTCTCCTGCTGAATTTGCTTTTCCTGCACTCGCGCATTATCTACAGCGACTTTCAGCAACCCCTGTAAAAACAGGCAAAGGTGAAATCTCCCTCAACCATCACATCTAATTAACGGAAGAGGAGGAGAAGGATGAGGATGATGGTGATAATGATGGAAAAATATGTATCCTAGCAAAGGAAAAGCGGTTCGACGTTATTTTTTGCCCTGTTCATCATTCTGGTCCATCCCCTGCCTTATTTTATGGCTGAGAAAGCAAAGTATCACCTGCTAGGATGACAGGTAATCAGATAAAGCAGACTTTTCCTATCTAGTGCCCCCATCAAACACAGCCCAGCACAGCCATTAGCTTTATATCTTTCCAGAGAATACACACAGTGTATAAGATATGTCTTTTTCTCCTGTGGGGTGTCAAGAGTAGCTGGTTTTGTAATCCATACCAAGTTTGGGTTCTGTCAGCCCTTTGAGGTAGGCCTGGCCAGGAAACAGAGACCACAAGGATTCTGAGAATGCTATTTTATTGTTATAAGGTATAATAACAGAAATCTGAAAGCCTACCTGTGATGGAATGGAATTATGAAGGCCAAGCTCAGGGAGACAAACATTTTCTTAGCTCGCCAGAACCGCGTGGGAGGAACAAGAGGAGTTTGGGAAGATTGATGTCAGGCCTAACCCAAGGAACTCCAAGAGGCACTGCCAATTCAGTCCAGCTCTGTTTATTAGCTACAACCTCTAGCAAGAATCTTCCCAGACTAAAACCACAGTTCCCAAAGTCCTCCAGCCACAACAGTGTGAATTCCTCAGGGAGGTGCCAGTCTCATCCTCTTGTTCCTCCCACGCGGTTCTGGCGAGCTAAGAAAATGTTTGTCTCCCTGAGCTTGGCCTTCATAATTCCATTCCATCACACTACCAGAGCTTCTTCCTGTCCCTTCTTACACACCAAATCAAGCTGAGGTGATCTGGAGCTTCTTTCTCATACTTTCCACTTTTCCAGGACTAAGTTACCGTTTCACCTCTTTTAATGGCTCGTCGATTGCAAGCTCATCTCTATATTTCCTTAAAGGTTGTAAGTCCATCTGTCACAATCCTTGCCAGCCATGAACCCCTACGTTGGAAACTGAGCTTCCAAATATACTGTGTCAGAGCAGAGGTATTTGTGGGAATTCCACCGCTGTTTCTGGGAGTTACAGTCCCGTGCATCTGGAGGATTCCAAGTCAAGGAAGGCTAGTCTAGCCCAGTTCATTCTCTGTCTCCTTCATACATTTACAGAGGGTAGTGTTAGAGAATAATCACTGGAGTTCTTCACCTGTATATTGGTTAATAGAGTTTCCACTGAAGACAGCCCGTCTGCAAATAAGAATGGTGCAGGGAATCCAGGGGGCAAAGTCTGTCCAGCCAGTTGGACCTTTTCTAGGGTTGGTTTGATTATTGGGATGGCGATCTGGACTTCTTCTGTAAGACAAGAGGTAAAAGAGGGGTCATAAGCAATCAGCACCTGACCGCTTGAGGAATGTCGACCGATGATGGAGAGACACTCTGGTGGTTAAGATCAGGGTTCCTCAACCTTGGGAACTTGAAGATGGGTGGACTTCAACTCCCAGAATTCCCCAGCCAGCATGGCTGGCTGGGGAATTCTGGGAGTTGAAGTCCACCCATCTTCAAGTTTCCAAGGTTGAGGAACCCTGGTTAAGGTGGTGTGTGACTGGCATCAGAAAGACACAGGGCCTTGTCCTGTTTCAGCCACCGTCACACTCTCAGACCAACTTACCTGGCAGGGTGTTCATTTGGGGGAAAAGTAGGAGGGGAGAGGGCTGCATACACCACCTTGAGCTCCTGAGTTAAAGCTGGGATGGAAATCGAATGAATGATGAATTCAAGTCAAGACTGGAAAAACTAAGAAACGTTTTGACCAATACTCATCTACTCCAGGATCCTGTCTTCCCAGTAGCTACTCAGATGCTTAAGTGATGACTACCTACACACCAACGTGTCACAACTTCTTCCTGGTTGTGTTTCCCAGGAATGGTTATACAGAAATTCAAAGACTCTATTTATCACAGGTAGTATGTCAAATTTCTCCTGCACTTTTTCCGACCAGTTCTCATTCAGTTAGGCAGAAGAGAATTTGACTGCCAAATTACTTTCCAAGGAGGTGAGAATTTCGGGTGGAATGTGGAATCCTTGCACTTATCCTGTGATGAAATAGCCAACAATCTCTGGGGGAGATTGGCGGCACATAAAATCAATCAATCAATCAATCAATCAATCAATCAATCAATCAATCAATCAATCAATCAATCAATGTAAATGGCCAATCTTCACTATGCAATCATCGGTGATCTGTAGCCCCTCCAGCTTCAGTTCTTTAATTAAATTCCAAGATATGAGGAAGGAACTCCTCCACAGAGGCTTTTTCTAGCTAGAAGTGTAGATTGCAGACAGGTTCAGAGTAATGGAAAAACGTGCCAAAGAAGATAACACTGACCATAACATTCTTTGCCACTCCTACAGTAAACTGAGCTAAAAACAAACAAACGAACCATTAAGAGGAATTAGAAATTCTCAAATGTCCTGGGAATAAACAGAAGACTTTATTACAAGCTAAGAGCATGTTTTAGAAACTATATCGCAGATTTTGGCAGATCACCATTATACACCTATCATGACTGATAGACCATATGCTCCATTAATTTATCTATTTCTCTTTAAGGCTGCCCATTCATTATGCTAACTTCCATAATTTTCCAAAATCCATAAGTGACATGATCTGAATCTGGCCCCTGAGCCCATTTTTAAGGTTGTGTTGCTGAAAATTGGTAGTGTTTGATTTCCCTGAATGTGTTTCCAAACAAATTATAATTAAATCAGATGAATTACGTTGGTTGCCCATTCGCAAAATGGCTGCCACAGTGGGAGAGCCAAATCAGAAAAATCCCATTTATCAAAAAGCAAACTCATACCTCCTTTGTGCCCCCAAACACTCAGGATAGAGCCACAGTTTATCTTTGTCTTTTTGTCAGGGCAAATTTCCAAATGAAACATTGGCTACAACTGCTAGTTATCTTTTATGACTACCTATGGGCCTCATGTGGAATCCAAGAGCATTCTCAACAATTCTGGAGGCTGATCTTCAGCACAGTAGTTTCCTTTTCCATTTTGTCCAGCATGATGGAGATACAGGTAGTCCTTGAGTTATGGCAGTTGGAACCGGAATTTCCATTGCTAAACGATGCAGTCGTAAAGCGCGATATCATAGGACCACATCACTCAGTGATAGCAATCTCTGCAGTTCCCGTTGCTGTTGTTAAGCGAGGATCATGGGTCGTCAAGGGAGCACCTCCTCACAGCTTCCTGCCGGCTTCTGATAGTCAAGTCAATGGGGAAGCTGGGAGGACGTTGCAAGTCCCAGGTAGCTTGCAAGCAGGTTGGCAGGCAAGTAAGTGGCTGCTGCTGGGTGAGGGAGGGTGCCCAAGTGGCAGAGGCGGCATGGCGCGAGCTCAGCGAGGCTTGAGGAGGGGTGTGTGGGTGGGGGAGACTTTCTGGAGCAACTTGTGACCTTCCCTGCCACCTTCCCCATTACTTTGCTTGTGGGAAGCTGGCAGGGAAGGTTGCAAATTGTGATCATGTGACTGCGGGATGCTGCAACTGTCTTAAGTGCAAGCCGGTTGCTAAGTGCCCTGATTGTGATCACGTGACCACAGGAGTGCTGGGACAATCGGAACTTCGAGGACCGGTTGTAACCACCATTCATTAAATGCCATTGTAACTTCGAACAGTTGCTGAACAAGTGGCCGTTAAACAAAGACTACCCATACTCATAGGTACATTATCTCCAATGAAGCCACATATTTTTATTTATTTACTCATTTAATTGATATAACCACCCATCTCACTCCCCAAATTCACTAGAATTCCAGTGTTTCATGCCTTTTGAGTAACACAACTAAGCAGTGTATTCACCATTCCATCAAGAAACAATTTTTAAATTATTAATAATTATGAATTATTTGTGAAAAGTTTTTTTAAAGTGATGTGAGAAATGAAAAAGACACTAGACACCATATAAATGGCCTCCAAGGTACTATTTGACATTGTGGGAAATAAAAATGGTGGCTATAGTAACCCTGCAGCTTTTCCTGGAGTCCTGGACAGCAAGTAAAATTAAATTAAATAAGGACTCAAGATAGATGTTTGCAAAGACCTCTCCTAGATCACTGGGACCTGAGCAATCGCTCCAGCAGATCAGGCTCTAACACCCATTTTGGAAACCTTCCAAGAACATTTAATTCAACACTTGAAACTTCACTCTATACATCCTTCAGTTGGTCTATCCCGACCTGATTCAAGAGGAAAACATGAAACTCAGTGATGTGTTTTTTTGTCTTTAAATGACTAGGCTATAAAATATACACCAAGTGATAATGCATCTTGTGAATGTAGAAGCTCTAAAGCAGTCCAAAACCGTGTTTGCAGCCACAGCTTAGAAAAGAAATGGAGAATCCACAGCTCTCCAGATGTTGTTGAATCCAACTCTCAGCATTCCTCACCACTGGCCATGCTGGGACTTGTAGTTCCACATTACTTTTTAAGATTTGTTAAGAATGCAAGCTAGCCCATGTTCTGAGCATCACTGTTTAGGGTATGCACTGCATTCAGCCTAGGGTACAATGGGTGATTTAGAATTGTGAAGATTCTGCACCTTGTAATATCAATACAGTTAATATTTCAGATAAAAGTTTAACCAATCTGTTTCACCTGACCTCCCAATTATTTTTTTAAAAAATCAACGTTCACATCACACACTCTCCCTTATTAGGCTGTCATCTGTGTGTGTGTGTTGTTATTTGGATATTTCATGCAAATGATCAAAACACTGATACTATCTTAACTGCTTTGCCCTAAAACAGCAAAGCAAGGTAAATTGAAGAAAAGAGAGGAAGGGAAGGGAAGAGTGAGGGAGATTGTAACAAATGGATTTGGGGCGGCGTGCTGCCTTAAAAGAACGTAGAAATCCTGAGCAAGAAGCAAGGAGAAAGTAATACCACTAAAATGGGCCAAACAAAAATTCATATCGACTGGCAGCAGGCACACAGTCTATGGTTGGTCCTGCTGTAGTAGGCTAGATTGGAGTTCCAAAGTAGCATTAGTCTTCTTTAAAGAGATAGACACAACTAAATTAGGTGCCACTGGCTGCAGTGAGGATCAAATGCAAAAAGAAACCATATTTCACCCGAGCTAGTCAACAGCAGGAAAATAAATAGAAATATAACAGCTATCCAGGCAATGATTCATTTTGATAATCTGGCCCAAGAGAGACACAGGGAGACAGCCTCCAGATCTGAGCTCCTGACAAATAGGACACCAAGGGTGGGAATGTGATGACAGCCTAGCAGAGGTCACATCGATTTCCAACAGCCGTTTTCACAGAGATGAGATAACCCTGCACTCCATTTGGCCTACTGTTCATATCCTACCTGTCCCACCAACCATAAATTTCCAAGTCCCCGAAAAAAGGGGCAGTAAAGAAGAAGGATCCTACTTATGACTTCTTATGATTAAGATTTTGTGCTAACCAAACACGCTTTACTGGCCAAGGTCACATTGCATGTGAAAGTCTGTAATAGCCAGGAAAGACCGGGGGGAAGCGTATTACAGTTTAGCATCTGTGGGTGGGAAGGGAGGGGGAAAAAAAAAGAAGTCCTGTCAAACAATTCATCATTTTCCCCTCTGATTGAAATCACACACTGAGAAGATGAACGATCTGAGCATTAGAAATCTATTTCAATCTTGTAATAGGTCTTCACATCTGAATGGTGACTCCCTTTGGGGCCGTTGCCATCTACAGAAGTGCACAGAGAGGAAGACGTGGGCATCGGTTAATCTGTTCAAGGCCCTCCAAATCCTACCTAAGTCCCACAAGTCCCATCCAGTTCAGTGATGCTTACTCCCAGGAAAGGGGATTTAAGATTGCAATGCAAGTATTTCTGTCTTTCTAGCTAGAGAGCAAAGCTGTTGGTGGGTGTATTTAGGTATTAGCATCCAAGATTCTGGCCAGGGCCATGAGAGAGAAAGAGAGAGCGAGAGAGACTTTATTCACACATACATAGAACATGCCAGTGTACACAAGAAATAAAGCTAGACCAGGATTATCTAACTTATGGAATGGGCAATATTATTTCCATCTAGAGGAGCAAAGAGAGAAATTGCATTTCTAGACCTCATTTGTTAATGTTGCCTGATCTTAGATACTCCTAATTTCTAGCTTGGAACTGAGATGAGCAGACATGCAAGTAATTTTTATCAGTATGTGTGCTGAAAATAGGAATATAAAGCATTAAAAGGCGTAGTATATGATCACCACCACATTCCAAAGCAGCTGCAAATATATTTGAAGAACTCAATACAATAGTTTCATCCAAAACCATAGACATTTCCTGCCACACATTATGGTCCTGTTTACTTCACTGCAGAGGTCCCCAACTTTTCTGGGCTGAAATGGGCATATTTAGGATTTTGAGAACATGATGTGGGCACTGTCATAAGATGTCAGTCATGGGGAGATATAACTTTAGAACTTTAGAAAATAGCAGGGCAATTCCACAAAATTATGCCAAAGGAGAATTATACATGTAGAATGTAAAATGACAATTTACACTTGGAATGTGATCCAACCCCTTGTTAACGATGACTAGATAATTTATACAGTCATGACATTTACCTCCGTGTGGATTAAAATCACTGAAAATGATACCTATTTGTAACTGGGCACAATAAACATTGACGCCATAGCACACTGTCAACAGTTTTTTTTTTTTAAGTATACTTTGGTGTGGGCGAAGACCAATCTTCTAAGAGGTGGGAATTGTTGTGCAGAAGTGATTTGGGCTGGTGAGCACCTAACTCAGAGGAGCATGAACAGAGAATCAAATTAATCAAAATTGTGGTCTCATAACTTCTTAACCCTTCTCAGATAAGAAAGCAAGTTTTTCTAATTATCACCATTGTTGTCATTATTTTCATTTGATGAATTCTTCTGTTGGCTTCTCTTTCTCACTTCTTCGGTAATTTAGTCAAGTATGTTTTGGAAAAATAGGAAGCAGCTTGTCTGCTGAGTTACAAGAATGTCAGGAATGTCAACAAGGACAAAGTAATTCTCTAAGTTCAGCTGAATTATTTTCAACCCTATCTGGAGATGATGAAGATAGAACATGGAAGCTTCTGGCTACAAAGCAGGTGCTCTACCACTGAGAAATTCTACTCTTCATCTTCTGGGAGAACAATAAAGAAACTTGAGGGTGACCTTTAATTCTGGAAGAGATTAGTTAAAAACTCAATCTGGCCCAAATATTTGGAATATTTTATTGTACTGTAAAAAAGCAGATGCCCTCAAGCCAGCTTGACTCCTGATTGTTTCATGGACACAGCCATGTCATTTTCTTGACAACAGTATAGAAGTCATTTGCCACTATTTTCTTCAGAGGTATTTTTCAAATTCCCAGTCTAGTCTATAATATTCCCTGATGATCTTGCATCCAAATGGTAACCAGATCCAATCAACCCTGCTTAGTTTCTGAGCTCGAATGACGATGACCAAGTATTTATTGTCTGCTGATTAAACCATTACATTTCAAATAATAACAGCAAAAACCTAGTAACAACACCACCACCACCACAAGTAGAACAGTAGCAGTTCACTTTTAGAGGTTAAGGACTTTTTAATTTTTTTATTTTGTACAAAATGTTCCAAAGTATGCAAATCAAAATTTGGTTCAAATATCAAATCCTTCGATATCACCTGGGTGAATGTGCTTTTGAGTCAACCTCAAACTAGTCTAATCTACTAGACATTCTTAATCTACTGGAAATGCAATTACCAAAGGGCTGGGGGCTGTTGTCACTCCACCAGCTGCAAAGAAAGATCATCAGCGTGTTGTGAATCCTCACCATGTGATTCACCTCTTTCTGGTCAAATTACGTAAGTGAAACTTCAATAAATAATAGATGCAGTAGCATCTGTGAACTTGTAGAAACCAATTTCCAGATTACTCAAGGAAGCAATTCTAGAAAGTCTCTTTCTCAGGAAATCCTTCCTGGGAAGAACGAGCTAGCTTCATGCATTGTCGTAACCCATGGTTCGCTTAAGTGGTTTGTTCAATAAGTCACAATTACTTGGGTTCATATAACATGCTAAGTCTCAGCCTACATTGCACTAAGTTAAAATCAAAGAAGCCACACATTTTAGCTTGGGGTGATGCATGAATTTGGCCACTCTGGACCCTGGAAGCTGCTGCTAATGAGTGGAGTCAACACTGAACAAGAAAAATGACAGATATGGCTCCAAATGGTAGAGATTCCTTCATGCCTTTTATATTCCAACCTTCTTAAAATACTTCTGTGTTTTAGTCAAACCCCAATCATTGTACCTTCTAATGTGGATGCTTGGGTGGACGGAGCTCACTTCTGTAACATGCTATGTCTTTACATCTACCTGGAACTAGTAGTGTGAATGGATTGGAATAAGATAGGTCTGCCAGGTCTGAGCTGCAAAAATCCAGATTACCATTAGATGGGAGTCACAGGTTGGGGGTTTCTCTGCCTCTGTGTTAACATCCAATAGCTATCTGGATTTTTGCAACTCATCTGATACTCATGGAATAAGTTACGATAAGAACCTGTATTTGCAATAATTACTGATACGTGTTTTAATGAAAACATAATATTGAACATTCAACATCAAATCCCAGGTACTTACAATAATAACAAACATGTTGAAACATAAAGAAACTCAGTGGCAGGTCACCTGCTTTGCACCTCAGAGGGCAGGCAATGGAAAAAAGTCTTTCTATTTTAGACCTTGGAAAATTACTGATGGCCAGCATTAGTGGAAAATGGTTGACTGGTCTGATTGCTTGGTTGATTGGCCACAGTATATTTACCCATAGCTTGTTGAATAAACCACCATTAAATAAACCATAAGTCTTGTGTGAACTGAACCTCCAGGGCTGGGTTTATACAACTTGCTAAGCCAAAGCCAAACATTAAGGCTTAGTGGAAAATATGAATCTCAATCACAGCTGATAGTTTCTCATGTACCTATACCAGTCTTTTTGTCGTCATCTGGGCCAACATGGGCAATGATATTGGTTTAGGAATGATGGGGAATGTAGTCCAACAAGGGTAGAGGGCACCAGATTACAGAAAGCTCTTTGCAGTCCAATTCAAACAATCTTTTTCCACGTCCCAAGACCCAAACTTTCCTATCAACTCAATTTTTTGTTCTCAGACCAAATAAGATACTTCTTGTTTTCCACTAAGGTTTTGGTTTGGTTCCTGCTGTTTTTTCACAAAAAGCTTCATAAGGGTAGGTGAAACTTGCCTAGAGGGGAAAAAATATTTTAAAGATCTTGAGTTTCCTTGGCAGATTCAGCCTTTCCATATTAATGCCGAGATGATTTCTTTGTGTTTTTTTTAAAGCTATTTTGCAGCAAATATTTATGACTCCATATGGAACAACAGATGTTCAAGGAAATGCATGGCAGAGAAGACTTCATTTTCAGTAATTATCCTACTACTTGTTGTCACACTGTAGGTGGTTTTTAGTGCATCTCTTTAAAAACCAACCAGCCCTTCTCACATATTGTAAGGATTGCCGAGATCCTAACACCCCTTTCCTCCCCCCTTCTTAACTACCCTTCCTTAGAAAGAAATGCCATCCATTGCATTCAGCTTTAATTACACCAAGGGTTAAAACAATGAGCAAGATTAATCCAGTTTCAGGACTGGAGAGGCCCACATCCAACCCAATTCCCTGATGTTGTTCAATAACCTATCTCAAAATCTATGGACCCAATAGAGGAGTGGGCAACCTTCAGGCCACATCCTGCCTTAGCATCTGTATTTGCAATGCCCAGAGTTCCTCCCCTCACCCCAATCCCAACAGTGAAATTAAGTCACATTTTTTTTAAAGAAATAAGAAGCAGAAAAGAGGCATTAGACATGTTGGGAAGTTCAAGAGTCCCTAATTTCATTTTTTTTTTTTTTTGCAGCACCACAAAGATCACACAACCCAAATAGGTTTAGCACCTCTATTTCACTTCAAATGCAAAGAAAACAAGTGAAAATATAAGGTTGAAAATTCTATCTATAGCCCCCTCAGTGACATCTCTACAACTCATGCACGCTTCTTACAATCCTCCGAGGCCGAAATAAAATGGAAAGAAAAACAGGACGCAGCCAGCTTCCCCAAAAAAACCATTGCGTAGCTATGTCATAATCTCTCAGGCAACCACCGGAGATGGAGACGAAACCCCAGATAGCCAGCCAACAAAAACACATTATTAAATGTTACAAAATGTTAAAAGATTGGGTCGCCAGAGTCGGCAATGCAGCCCAGCTCACATTCTCTCTCACTAAGCCTCTAGTCTGTTCCTAAATTGGCACCGAGGCTACAGTATTATAGCAGTGAAAAAACAGATGCTTATTAGATGGCAGAAGAGAGTTTTCAGCCTAGTTTTTTGCACATCCGTTACAGCAGTTGTAACCCAAACCCTCAGATAGAATAGTTCAGTATTTCTCAACCTTGGCAACTTGAAGATGGGTGGACTTCAACTCCCAGAATTCCCCAGCCAGCATTAAAATGATATGCTCTCTTATTCTAGTTACCCATGAAATCAAGAGACTTTTTTTAAAAAAAATATTGCCTTGGGAATCTGAGAAAAAAGTATGTATTCATTTGGGAATTAAGACTGATGTATCTGGTCACTACTGTTTCTAAATTTCACTTTTCAGAACAAAATTTATGAAGCTGAAGTTCTGGAAGATTGTAACCCAAATGTTTATTTTTTATTCCTGGGAAAATTGCAGTAAACAATCTGACCTTGTTGCCTATTTCCAAGACCTTTTCCGCATTTCAGCCACATCTTTGCTTCAGTATGGATTCCAGAATATAAAATTATCCTAATTCAAGTTTACATCTTAGACCATTATTAATGATTCCATAACATATGCACTGCTTCTATAAGCAGTCCATATTTTATTTACAATGATATGTTTCATCTGGAAAAGAGCAAATCTGTTAGAACTCAAAGAAGCTGGGAAAAAGGACAAGAAGGAAGATTTCAACTAGAGAGGAGAAGAATTTCTGGACCGTATGAGCTGTTTGACCATGAAACGAAATAATTTAAGAAGATGGTAGCGTCACTAGAAGGTTTTAAGAAAGGGCTGGCAATAGCATTTGTGGTTAGAGGCCATGCTTTCTTCTCCCTCCCCCATTTTTTTTAAGCAGTTAAATGCTGTAAGGGCATGGCGGTGATGTGATAATGTCACTGGAGACGGAGGGCTGGGAATTGGAGCTCTTATAAAATAGCTGTGCTGTGCTTATTGGAGGCTTAATGACCCTAGTTCACTTATTATTATCCCCCCCCCAAAGAAAATAGCTCCAGTATTATTTGTTGGCATGACCCTGGGAGGTTGGATTGCAAAAAAGGGTCACTGATGCTCCCTGCTGGTTACTTTTGCTTTAAGCAGTGACTGGATGGTTTGGATTTCTTGGGTTGATCAAAGGCTCTGCCAGAGGACTTTATGATCTGATCGAGTACTCAGTGATTGTATATGTACTTGAGGCATAGAATTTTTAGGTTTCCATAAGTCAACCCAACCCAACCCCACGCGTATCCAAAGCCACCACTATTTGCTGTTCCGCACGCAGAGAAGTACCATTTCAAGCTCCCTCAACATTCTGATAGGCCCCAATAATATTGGGACGTCTTCTCCAATGGAAGGTACAGTGGTACCTCTAGTTACGAATGCCCCTCCTTACAGATTTTTCAAGATACGACCAGCTCCGGCCCCAAAAATTTAGCTCTACTTGCGAACTCCGCCTCTACTTACAAACCAGATCCGCGGCCATTTTCCCTGCTGCTACGTGGTCGCGGCTTCCTGTGGACGAGATCGCGGTAGCAAGGAGACGTTCGATGAGGCTTGTGGTGTGTTTTGTGGCGTTTGGAAGGTTTTTGTGGCATTTGGAAGGTTTTTGAGGTTTAAAAATAAAATGCATATGTTTCAGAACTGTTTAGCCGTATTTACATTGAACCTTATGGAGGAAATTTACTTCGGGGTGCGACCAAGTTTGGAGGGCAGATTAGCCGTATTTACATTGAACCTTATGGGGAAATTTGCCTCGTGGTGCGACCAAATTCAGAGGGCAGAACGGATTAACCGTATTTTTTTTTTTGTCTGCGCTCAGTCATTGCTGACCCTGCAGTGACTGCTTGGACGAGTCCTTGCAGTTTTCAAGGCAACTGTTTTTCGGAAGTGGTTTGCCAGAGCCTCCTTCCTAGGGCAGAGCCCAGCTGGCGAGTGCAGGAGGCGGGGTTTCCATTGCTTCGCACCCTTTTCGGGCGCGCACGGTTTTTCGCGCTTACCGGCAACTGCTCCCAACTCATTTTTTGCAAGGCGCCGCCAGCATTTTTCCTCCCACCTGAGTGAGAGTCCCCATTTATCTACTCACGTAAGTTTTCGAACTGTTGGGTTGACAGGAACTGGAGAGGAAACAGGAGCTCACCCTGTTTAACGCGAAGGCTGGACTCGAACCGCTGAAGCGTTGACCATTTCTGGCCGGCAACTTTCAGCATCATTAAGCCGCTGCGCCACCTTATGGGAAACTTTACCTCGACTTGAGACCAACTCGAGTTGCAACCAGAGTCACGGAACGGATTAAGTTCGTAACTAGAGGTACCACTGTACCTGTTAGAGGCTGATAAGGGGCTACAAACTGCAAGGGAAAAAATCAGCAGCACAAGGAATGTAATGTTTTTTTTTTCTCATATTCTCAAAAAATATTGAGAGTCACCTAAAATACATTTGAACAAAAACTGTCTTAGCATGTGTCTCTGGGCAAGAAAACACTACTAGTGTGGATCGTAGCTTAGTCCTCTTAAAAGCAGAAGAAATCTAACCGCTTGAACAAAATTCCATTCAAACTGTTCCTGTTCCAAGATACATACATTTGTTCTGTGCAAAATAGGGAAGGGAAGAAAGCTACAAGTTCTCTAGATTTGCAAAGTGAAATGCTTGGAATCCAACAACACAGTTCAGAGAAGAGCATTCTGCAGGGGACACATGCATTTTAACATGATGCCATCTAAATCTTTTGGGAACATTGGCAAACGGGGTGTTTGCAGGGTATGGTCAACAAAGCCAAATGCTGGTCAAGACCAAGTTCTTCCTGCTTTTTATGTGTGTATGGTCACAGCTGCCCTCATGACTCTTCCGACCACACCCTATGAATCCCTGGGGGTAAAGATCCAATTCAAACATGTCCCCCTCTCTTGAAAATACCAGTATCACTGTAACAATAACTTCTGAACATATTTACAAAATAGGTAAGTTAAACCTTGGAACCCTGAAGCCCAAAATGAAATCAATCAGTCAATCAAATTAAAGATATATGAAGGGCAGAAAGGAAATGGTGTTTCCCACTTTTTTCTAAAGTTTATTTTATAATGGTCTTATATTACAAGATGACTCTCCCTATTAGAGCCTTTTTTCCTTAGTCTTAATAAACGATATCTCACATCCTCTATTAAAGCTGAGCTGTGAAAAAAATAAGTAAATAGTAATCTCTTCCACAGATGTAAAATACCCTTAATAAACTTGGGGTGTATAACAGTCAAGAACAAATTACTCACGTCTGCCTTAATAAAATAGTACTCTTAAAATGGTATTACTCTTAAGGTACTGACACTCCCCCTGGTACGACAGACATAGCCTTTCCAAGCAGCACAGCTTGTTAAAAACAGCAAGATATCTTTCTGCAGTAGAGAGTTTGTGTGCAAGCAGATACAAGGTTTGTCGAGAAACCATCCAGGGAGCAATAAAGCTGATAGGAAGCATATTTCTCGGTGGTATTTTAGCACTGTGAAAAATTCAATCACAGGGAAAAAATGTTTAGTTGTAAACATTTGAAGAGTCATATAAAAGCAATAGCTTTCTCACAGCACCTGCTTAAATAATTTTAAGAGGTGAAATTGAAGCCTCACCCTCCCCATTCCTCGAAAGGCCACTGAGGACATGATCTATTAATTTCCCTAGTGCCATCATGACTGGACCTTTATAATAATATGGTATACAATACCTACTGGGAGAAATAAAGGGCATTTGACCAATACAATTGATTTCTAGAAATTCTGTCTCCCCTTTCTGTTCTGTATGGAGATCGTCTAATGGTCACCATTCCACAGATCTTTTTGCCTAGCTCCAGATGAAAATTGGGAACCAGCTCGACATTGTAACAATGGCCTAAGAACGGGAAGATTTGATTCAGATCTTCCCGCAGTCTTGAATCTCATTGTTGAACTTCAGCCACCCAATTGCAAGGTTGTGTTGTGATAAAATAGAAGGTTGGATCATGCATGCCCTTAAATAATGTTCCTACCCACCTTCAAGAGGAAACACAACGCATTTACCAAATCCAGAATTCTATTCACCTCTAGCTACTGGAGAATGGCTGTAGTCCAATGGCAGAACGTTGGCTTCATATATAGAAGTTCTAGGTTGACTCCCAGCTTCTCTGGGCAGAGCCAGGGTAAAGTCTTTTATTAAACCGTAAGAAGCAACTGCCAGTCAGTGTGATAATAATGAGCCAGTTGGATAGCTATCGGAGAAAGTTGCTATAAAGCATTATCAGCTGAGTACTAAATAGATTTGCAGTGATGAGACAAAGCCAATATCTCATTGAATATTCAGAGAAGCAAGCTCTCATAATGACCTGAAAAATATGTCCATCTTGGCCATCATTTGAACAGGATTGCAAACCAAGGGCCTCTCCAGCTGCCATTTCCATGGTTCTGAAGACCATAGAAAAAATGGGGTCATTCTGCCTTTCATATTAATTAAGTAGTGCATAACCACTACAACTCAATTGTTCTCAGATAATAAAATACATTCCCATTTTTATGGCAGATTTTGTTTGGATTTATACCCCACACCAATAGGTTTTGGCTGGGAAAAAAAAAGCTACTGGTTCAATTCCTGAAACTTTGTGTGGGGGAAGGGAACAGCCACAATCCCTCTACACTAGTGTTTTTCAACCTTGGCAACTTTAAGATGTGTGGATCAACTCCCAGAACCCCCCAGTCAGCAACACTGCTCTACACAATCCCTCTACACAAGGGGTAGAGGGAAACAGCCACAAGACCAACTAAATTGGACAGTGATTCTGGAAATAAAATAAATATAATGAACTATATAAAACCTTCAATTACTTATTCTGAGTGTTAACAATGTGCTGAAATGCATGGACGAAGTTCCGTTGACAACTGTTAGCAAACCATCATAATGAGCACCATTTGTGATGCGAAAGAACTGCCCACCAGCTAATATTTCTCAGGGTTTTTTCAAAGAACTGCAGCATCAAGAAATAGCATTCTTGGCCAACTACTGGCCCCTTCAAATCTGGAACTGGTTGTGGAGGAGACAGGCTCTGACAACCAACAACCATAAAGTTCTATCAGGATCTCATGTTTCAGTGTCCTTTATATTTAATCTGAATCAAGAACTAGACTTATGGAATGGTGCTTCAGACTGATGTGATCACAGGCAGAATTGGTCTCGTAAGTCATGTTATATCAACTGATTCAGGGGCAATTCTATATCACATATACCTCTGGCAAGATAGCACAGATCCACACAAAAACATCTGCATTATATACCAAGTCAGGCCATGGGCCTCCTGGGTTCATGTTGCTTACTTTGAATGGTTGCCGCTCTCTGGAAGACACTTTCTCATCAGCTGCTACCTGATGAGATCAAAACAATGGCATTTTCTATCTGAAATGGTTGGGCTTTGCCATTAAATCCTTTTCTGATCTAGTGGTTCCCCAGATCTGTTGGGGCTGCAAGTTGCAAAATTCCTAGAAAGCCTGGCCAAAGGAATTCTGGGAGTTGTGCTCCAACAGATCTTGAGGAGATCAAGTTGCTTGGAAGAGTTAATGGCCTTTAAAATCTTGGGTATAAACCTGCTGTTCCAAGATGGATTAAGGTCACTGATGTTAGATAATGTTTTTTAAACACTGATGAAATCATTTGAAAAAATCTATCCTGGGCTTTTCAACTCATAGTTTAGCTCTGTTACAGTGCAAGGCTAGGTGGTATCTTGAAAGAACCTGCTGCTGTCTCTTTGGTATATTTGCAATATTCTCTACATTAAACAGTAAAGTGCTCCCAAAATGTGAGAGTTAAAGAGTAGGAAAGAATAAACAAACAAAAGATACATGAGATAAGATATAAACATCAAACAAATCTCAAATACTGTACAGGGAATATAGGACTTTCATTTCCTTCTGAGCCAGCACTCTCTTAGCTTCTTCTAGTTGATCACTGGCAAGGATGGCTACTTCATACGGCTTACTCTTGGCTCCAGCTTCATGACTTTCTTTCTTTCCTCAACTCTGAAGTCACCAAAGCACCATGGTCCCCTCTCCCAGGTGGTACCATTTTTCCACCCAGACTGGTTGTTTTTTGCACCCAGAGCACGGATGGGGCACTGACCAAGAGCCTATTTGCATGGACCCTCATTGTTTGGGTGGGAGTGTTGCTCCAGTTGCTTCAATCAAAATGATTTGGGGCATTGTAGGAATGATTTGAAGTGGCAATGCTGGCCATGAGAAAATGCCCTATGACTTCGTCTTTCTTCACTCTTTTCTTTCTTCCCTAATTGTTGCATCTCCTCTACCCTAATCTGTTTTTTCCCTGTTCCAAAGTCTTCCATTTCTGTCTTGACCTGCACCTATCGACTATGCTCTGGTGATACCATTAATAGATGGTGGGAGATGTAGGTGACTGGTCTTTCCAGCCAATGTCAGGTTAAGCCCACTCTGGCTAGGTACCATTCAGACATAGCTTTAGTTCTCTTGGATCAAATTACCAAAAAAAAAAAAAAAACAGTTCTCAAAAGCTGGGATTTTTAAGAGACATCAGGAGTGAGAGATAAATCAGCAATCCCCAGGACTGAGATTTCAACAATTAACTACCACTTGGCGTCAAGTCCAAAAAGAATCCATTGAAATGAAGGAAATGTGGGAAGAAACAATGGATTTAAACTGCTATGGGTATAAGAGGGTATTGACAGAGGACTGTTTAATAAGCTTCAATCCTGTTTGCAATATCTAGCTGTGCCACGCCATGCATCACAGAAACTTCAGCCAAATCTGAGTCTAGGAACCAAGTTAAGTTCTGTGAAGTTGTTCTAACAGCCTGATACTCCACTGTCCCCTGGCTCAGCTTCTCTCCCTTGCCTAAAGACCACATATTTTTGAAAGCCAGAAGTGGCGACTCTCCTAGGCCTAATATCCTTATATGACTGATCCAGCCATTTCAGGCATATCTAGGGCATTCTGGAATCTTGCACTTCACAGATCAAGGCAAGAAAGCTATCAGCAAGCTATCGATCAAACTAAATGTTACATGTAGAGGAAAGAGGAGAGCTGCTCTGATGGACTTTTATTTATTCTGAAGTGGACCTATCATCCCTCAAAACCAGTTTTCCCAGGGTGCCTTGCAAAGTAACTTAACGTGACAATCAACATGTTTAAATTAACGCCAGCCCCCTTCTGAAATGTCAACACTTAAGGGTTCCAACAGTCACCTTTCTGAGCCCAAGAAATTCCAAATCACATTTTTCTCTGCAGGTTTCTAAGAGAGACACAGCATGCTGTGGGGCTTGAAACAGAAAATACGGTAGCAGGTGAGTAAAGAGTTAACATTCTTCCCTCCCCCCCCACTTCTTTATTTAAAATTGCCAACCTATCAAAGCTTCTTTTCATTTTATAAAATAAATGGCCATCAGGGCTTCTTCACCATAATTAAAACTTTGCTTTTGTACAAGGTGTCACAATGATTGTCAGAGTTCATTAGTGACAAGCTGGTTGTTCCTTTTCAAAGTTCAGGACAACACTCCACCCCCCTTCCAAATAGCATCATTTGGAATCGGGCAAATTTATTTCTCGAGCCTCACTGTTTGAGCACGCTTTTTTGGCAGACTCAACTTTTTAATTCTCTTCAAAGCCTTAATATTTTAAAGCAATGGCAGCTTTTTCGATTGCTTTCTTTGTGGCAAATGGAGCCTGCCTCGTACAGTGAATCAATTATTTACTATCACCACAATTCGGTCAGTACATTTATCAGGTGCTTTGCTCCGAAAACTCGGAAAAGGCGTGCAGAAACCTTCTCGCTTGTGCCATAACACATAAAAACCAAAGAAAAGAAAACACTCATCACAGTAAAAGCAACATACGGGTCTGGGGGTCAGGAGCTGGGGAGGAGGTCACAAGCAGCTCAGGGAGGATAGAGAAGTACAGCAATTGCCTTGAAGAAGGAATTTAGGGGCAGTTATGTCAACACCAGCTTAACCCTGAAAATGAAGAAGATGAAAGCCCCACGAGGTAGACCAGACCCTAAAATCAACTCCACAGCAAGACTAGAGCTATACTTTATTGGAGGCTATAATAACAGAATCTTGCAAGAATGATTAACCTCTTCCTCCCCTCCCTATTATACCCCAGTGAGTTAGGGAGGGACCAACCTGAGTCTCTTAACACTACCCCTGTTCTCAGGACTTAAAGAACATTCTTCTTCTTTTTGCTCGCAAAGCAGCTTCTGAATATTTGCTTCAAGGCTACCTCCCTGGCTCTCAACAGAAGGAGTGAGAAAGAAACTCAAGATTTCTCTGCCTTGAGTCTCTTGTGCATAAAAGGGGAAGAGAGAATCTTTGTTAAGCTTTCAAGACTCTGTTATTATACCCAATAACAATAAAGTAGAGTTCCAGAGATCCCCATGGAGTCTGTTTCCTGACCTGGCCTACCTCAAGGGACTGATGACTGTGTGAGTGTGTCACAGTTTTTTTAAAAACAGGCAAAAAAAGCACCATCAAAACTTGCCTTGGTCTTTGCTTCCTGCCTTTGTCTGAACAAACCAGCTGTAAGTAAGTTTTAGATAGCTTTGCTTGATCAAGTCCTCAGTGGACAGTTGTCGTATCTTTAAGTTTGAGACCTTCTGTGATACACAAGTGGTATATTTATTTCTTCTCCCACCCTATCCCAGTAAAATTGCTGGTTTTAGGCAGGGGACGGGGATTAAAAAAAAAATCCATTTATTATTGGAGGGGACTGTGGTATCTCAAAGTCTGGGAACCACTGCTCCAATCTTAGATTTCCAGAGGACACATGAAACTTAAGATATAAAGGAAGACTAAGAATTACAGGAAGGCGGGCATCTTTGTGCCTCCGAACACTACCCTGTACTATTTTAAGTTACTCTCTTAAATAAAAGATACGTGTATGCTTCAGCATTATATTTATTTCAATAAAGCTTCTGTGCTCCTGCCCCCAAGGCAACACTGGCATTCTTAGGAAAGTAGAAAGTTGATGCAGCCCAAGATTTTGCTTGGAAATCTGCTCACCTCCCCCTGCAAAAAGAAAAAGAAAAAAAATGCGGCGGGGGGAGAGCATTTGGGAGACTTAGAGGGAGTAAGCTCACCAGTTTATCATTTGGGAAAAGTGGTAGGCTGAACCCGTCATGGGAGTCACTGAATAAAAATAATCCAACCCACACCAACCATTCTGGGAGAAGAGCCATATGTTCTCAAACACCAAATGTAATAATTGGCACAAAGGGGATGCTAATTCTGGGCTATATTCTCCTAAGAAGGATTATCACAATCTAGAGCAGTGTTTCTCAACCTTGGCAACTTTCAGATGGGTGGACTTCAACTCCCAGAAATCCCCAGCCAGCCATGGCTGGCTGGGGAATTCTGGGAGTTGAAGTCCACCCATCTGAAAGTTGCCAAGGTTGAGAAACATTGTTCTAGAGAAACCATCCTGACCCCTTCCTCAACTAGGGAAGGAACTGTTGCAGATTGCTTGGATTAAATAGCAGGTCTGAAGGGCTGCTTCACATGAACCTTTGTCAGAGTAACTCCTTTGAAGCTTTGCACAGCTGGTGGCAGCTCGGAGCCAACCCTGTTGATCTCGAAGACGTTGAGCAGATGGGAGCTGGTTTCGTTCTCAGATGGGGAATCCCAGGGCTATCTGTCTGGAAGCCCCACATATTCCAGAAAATGGCAACGACAAACCCCTTCTGAACTGGGGCCACGAAAACTACATGGACACGTCCATCACTCAAGCTCAATTCAGAGATTTCACTTCCTTTTTACGCAAAACATATTCAGAATAAATAGCCCACTTTAAAACAAACTAATCTGATGGTAAACACTAAAGAGAAGATACAAGACTCATGGATGAAAAAGTGTTGGTGTCCTCTGCCTCCCAGTAGCTATAACGCAGTGTTGTCCAAACCTGGCCACTTTAAGACGAGTGGACTTCAACTCCCAGAATTCAATTCTGGGAGTTGAAGTCCACTCGTCTTAAAGTGGCCAAGTTTGGACAACACTGCTATAAAGTCTTGCATTGGTTGTTAGCGTCACCCAGAGCTTTTCTGCCCACATTTTTTAAAACCCTGCCTCTGTTGCTCAGTTACAGCCACAGACCTCAAATGCCACCCTTGGTGGCACCGTTAACCTGGGCAGGGAATGGCTTTGAATCATTCCATATGTTGAGGTTCCTATCAGCTTCAGAAGGTTGGCTGGAAATAGCCAGATGTGCACCACAATCTGGCTTAATATAAAAACACCTTCTCCAACTTAATTTTACTGAAATGTTAACAATCAGGACAAACTATGGGTGGTTCAGGAATAGGGGAATAATTATTCTAAGAGATGAAAGGGATGGACTTTAAAGGGGAACTGAAATCTATCTGTTTTAAGGAAATGTTGATTGCTAAGGAGACAGTGAAAATGTTAATCTTTCTGAGATTTCTCTGTCTCTCTGTCTCTCTCTCACACACACACACACACACAGAGGTTGTACCAAACATCAGGCCCCATAGACCAGTCACAATATGTTTTATTAAATTTTTTTCCCCCCGGAGAAAATGTTTCTGTACTTAGGAATGTTCAAAGGTCATGCGTTAAACATGCAAGAAAGGGTTTAGAAGAAGATGGCAACCCATTCAAACATTTAATTTAATTTTTCTAATACATTATCTGTGGGGCCTGACTTTTGGTACACCCTCTGTGTGTATGTATGTATGTGTATATATGTATGCATGTGTGTGTATATATATGTCTGTGTGTGCACATGTCTTAGTATTTGTCCTGTTTGTCAGTGCTTGTTTTGCAGAGTGCTCACTGCAGTTCTTACAGCAAAGCTATCCATGCATGCTGCAATAAGTTTTTTCTTTTTAATAAATATATATTTATTTTTTTAGTTTTATTTTTCAGCTGGCTCGTTGCAGAGCCTGACACTGATTAGGGCTGAGAAGGAGTGATTGGTCCAAGGTCACCCAGATGGCCTTCCTGACTAAGTTAGGCCTAGAACTAAGTCTTCCCACTTCCCACAGCACCTTCACCAAGGCATCAAACCGGTTCTGATACACCCACACATGTGTACATACATACAGATATAGAACCATCAACAACTGATCGATCCCTGAAAAGCTTTGCTGGCATAATGGTCCTCTAATGGCTTTCAAATAATCTGTTTTCTACTGCTTTTTTTCCAGGAGAAATAAGAACAAACATGGTTAGGCCACCAGACAGCAAAAGACAGAATTGTACCAAGTGCCTCATCTTGCTCCGAACGATTTAGAAAAAGAAAATAACAAAAGCCACAGAGAATGGCAGTTACAAGTAAATAGACTGCCTTTTCCCAGCAATGAAATAGTTGCATGTCCTCTGAGCATGAAATATTTATATAAAAGCCATGAGAAAGAACAAAGCTGACTCAGGGAACATAGCAGAGGATCAGCCTGCTATGACAACTGTGGATTCCAGCGCATCTCTCTTGAAGGTGTAGAAGAGACAATTGGGTCAGCATTTCCAGGAGAAAAGCCTGAGGCCAGCATAGGAGAGGACAAGCTGAGGGGGTAGGCGACCCTTTTGGGTTCAGTCTATATCTGGAACAGGGTTTCTCTACCTTAGGAACTCTAAGATGTGTAGACTTCAACTCCCAGGCTGGCTGGGGAATTCTGGGAGTTGAAGTCCACACATCTTAGAGTTGTCAAGGTTGAGAAACACTGATCTGGAACGTTGATAGTAGATGGTGGAGGCACCCACAAAACAGAAGGCTAGCCTAGTAACAAAAGGGCTGCTGACCGAAGACATAGCAACACCTATTTATTGTTGGTAAGCCAGCTTCACCTACTCAGATGTTATCCATCAATCCTTGTAGGCACTGATACAAGTGAATATGAAATTGAGATTGGCCCTTAGCTCTAACAGCTTCTCATCATTTTCTTCAACTGGATGAAAAACCAAGTTGGCTTTCTGACTGGCAAGAACTCTCCAAGATTTTGAGACCCTGGTCTCTTTCCCATACACTTTATCACCGACCAGTGGCTCTTTCCTCCAACAGTGGCATTCTAGAACCAATGCCATCTACTGTGCCCTTGGGTGCACCATCTTGGAAGCATCCTCACTATATTCCCAACAATAAAAAGACACAATCTTCATCTGTCACAATTAATCCAATCACTATTAAAATCTTACAGATGTCTCGACTCCACACTGTGAAGTAAGTAGCATATTAAGAAAGCGCGTCCAAAGCATTTACACTGGACAGCTTCGTGATTATTTTGCTTAGATCCTGCAAACCTTTCTCCACCGCTGCAGATACAATTTGTTTATCTTTGGATATGCTAGTTACTCTCTATAAGTACAAATGGTCTACCACTGGATTACGTTACTAGACATCTTAGTCAACGGTCACGTGGTCCCTCCATCCTGTCTGTTGCTATCTCCTTCTGAGTTCTGGAGATTCAGTAGGTTAGGGGGAAAAAAACCCCAGAAATAAAACAATAACAAACCATAAAAACAGTCTCACAATGGGGAAAAACACAATCACCTGAGTAGCAGAATTCATAATTTGGTTTGACTCCTGAAAACTGCCAGAGCAGTGTCTGTTCCAAGCGATAAATCCCAGCGTTGCCAACTTGAGATTGTTTGGTTGCATTGCTAGCACGAACACATCAAAAACAACTTTGTCAAGGGAGACAGCAGCTTTTGGCAGCCAGGAGACTAAAAAATCATAAGTTTTCATTGCGGCTAGCAAGAAACACATTTTTCTTTTTAAAAAAAACCCAGAAAAATGTGAAATTCAGTCTTCCACAAAAGAAGCCGTGTCATGAGAAAACTTGGGACGCCGAAAAGTTCTGTAAATGCTGCATTTTCAATATTGGATTGTCACTCTTCATTCATTCTCTGACAAGGCTGTCAGTCAAATGACAATCTAGTTTTGTTAAGAGGGTAACCAAAGATCAAAGCAATGATATTGCTGAGTTAACATTATCTTCCCAGAGATAACGACCCCAAGACTTTCATACAGTGCACTGATATTAACTTTGCTTGAGTTCATTCTTCTTGGGCAAATAACCCAACCCCACGTTGTTTAGACGTCTTTCTAGGTACTCTCGTCTAACATCAAGGCATCTGTTCCTCTGCTCCTCCCAGATGCTGTCTTTGCACGGTGGCCAACCAGCCAGCCTAGCAGTCAAAGAAACCAATGTCAATTAAAACGGGGAGGGGGGAAGAGACAATGAGACATTTCCCCTTTCTGCTCGCCCTCTCCCCCTCGCTCTGTGCCTCTTTTGTGAAATATATTGAATGTCTTTTACTCAATAACAATAGTTAGGCAATAAAAAGATGAGTGAGCAAAAATGCGGTATATCATCATTTTGTTCGTGACTTTAGCCCAATGGCAAATGAAAGTCATCCAGAATCAATTCCAAGAAGCTAATAAATTCTACCAATGAAAGCAGGGAAAATATAACTTTTGCAACCTCATCACCCACCTGATTTGTAAGCAAAGCCTGCTCTCTGCTCTATGTCACCTACACTTTTACTTCCAAGTGAGTAATATAACATTTCTACACAGCTTATATTCAGAGGCTAAACATATTTATATCTTCTTTCTGGAAATGTATGTCCAACTAATATCGTAGTAAAAATAAAAATGTTTCACCAGCAGGGAACAATCATGCTGATTGCTATCAGTTGTTTCTCTAAGGAAGGATGACAGAGAAGCAGGTCTTCATTCAAGGACACACAAGCAATTTCTAGATCTTTACAAGTGCTGCAAAGATCTTTGGGATTGCTCTTACAAGAGGCAGCTATACGATGTTATTTCTGCAGAATGGGCTCACAAAATTATGCCTTTGCAAATAGGAATGGTCTCGTATACCCAATGGTCTGGTTCAGGCTGCACAATTGCAAAGTTTGATTCAAATGATTTCTTCTGATGCATGCTGTGGGAAGTTTCTCCTTTATTTCTTGATCTGTAGTAAGTAGATTTGTTAAGCTACCCAGCCCTTGGCTGATCTTGAAAAAAAGTAATAGGGTTTATATTGGGATAGGAAATTACCAGAGAATCTCAGGTCTGTAGGCTAGACTGGGAAATCAGAAAAATACTCCTTAAGAAGACAATTGACAAGTACTTCTATACTGTTACCCAGAATATCATATGGAGGAAGAAGACTTCATACATCACTAAAGGCATCAGGAGTCTCATTTGATACAAAGGAGGGCTCAGTTGCTGTAATTATTGCAAGACGGGTCAAAACTGGACACCTTGTTTAAACTGTGGTTTCTGGTTTTGACTTAAAAATAAACAAATGGTTTGCACAAACTGCAATTTACCCACATTTGTGGTCAATGGGATAAATGTGGGTAAAGTCTCACGTTTGTGATGTTGCACAGAGACACATTTTTCTTGCCTCCAACTTCTTCCATATTACATACGCTGTTGGTAGTGGTGTGCGGGGGGGGGGGAATCTGGTTCTCTTTTCTACTAGTGCTTATTTTGTTTGATGAAAGGAAATGCGCCTTCCAATTTCTTTCAAAGGAGAAAAATTAGTGTCGCATTTTAAAACTGATTTAGTTAGCAGGGGGCCAACTTATGTGTCTCTCTGTGCATTAATGTCCTACTTTTCATTATACAATCACCTCACCAGCAATCTACAACGTTCCTGATTTCCCACATTTCAAATAAATTCCAAGGGAAGATATAAAAGAACTCCTCCTATTTTTCCCCAAATGGTGAAATGTGGATAGCCATAGACTCCTCAAAAGACCTGGAAAATGTGCAACAGAAAAAAAAAAACTTGAAGCATTCTCCACCAGTTCCAATAATAACCTTTAAACCACCACAAATTTTCAAATTTCAAAAACAAATTTTCAAGCATTTTGAAAATAAGATAGAAAACCTGAAGCCATTTTTTTTAAAAAAAGGGGGGCGAGAGAGAAACCTTTGAAAATTTGCAACACAGAACCACTGAAGCTTGAATTTAATTTTTACTTTCGTGTACTGTATTTTGTAAGGAACTCAAGGTACTTCACAATGGAGACGCACTGGACAATTACTGTGGACCAGAAAGCCATAGGATAAATGAAGTCATCATCATTATTAACAAAAGTGTGCCAAAGTCATTTATTAGATATAACCCCAAAAGTGACAGGATGATTTCAATTTGTGTTTAATACTCCCCATAGGTAATTGGAATGCTACAATCCGAAGTAAAGAATATCTGGAATAATGGGAAAATTTGTCCTTGGTGTATGAAACTAAGCAGGAGACAGACTATTATAGTTTTGCCAAGAAAAATCAACTTTTATAAGAAATGCTTTCCTCCAGCGACCTAAAGACAACCTTATACATGGGCTTCACCAGATGGACAACATCAAAATCAGATGGACTGTATGCCAACAAAGATGGAGAAGTTCTACTCAGTCAGCAAAACCAAGATCTGACTACAAGCCTGCACAATTACAACTTAAAACAAATAAAAGCATCAGACAAGATATGATTTCAGCAGTAAACTGTATCATTATGTGGTGAAAGTAAAGAGTAGATTTAATAGTTAGATTTGATAAACAGAGTGCCTGAAGACCTCTGGACTGAAATCAGTGGCGTAATCTTCTCAAATGCTGAAAGTGAAAGGCAAAGCAGTTGTCTGGAGACACATTGAAAACAGCTGAAGAACAGGAAACAGACTGCATTTGCCCATCTCATTGCTGAATTCCAGAGAAAAACAAGAAATTATATCTAAATAAGCAACACAAAGAATCTGTGGACAAAAATTGAATGAGAAGGACAAGAGCTTTATTTTAAAAAATTACAGAAATCAAGGGAACCAGTGCAATAAAAGAATGCAAATATCTATGGGGGAAAGAAGCTAGAAAGAAAATATTTTAGGGCAAATCTCGACAACTGTCTGGGAGAAACCCTGGGAGAAATCTTGACAACTATCTGAAGGACACAGATCTCTCACTTTCTCAACATATTGTCAAGCCCATGGTTTTTCTCAGTTTTAACATATGGCTGTGAAAGCTGGATCATCAGAAAGGCCAAACAAAGAAAACACGTTGTATTTGAATTGCGGGGGGTGCTGGAGAAAGTTGTTGAGACTAACCTGAACCAGAAAAACAAACAGTTCAGTATTAGATGAAGTAAAACTAGTGAATCAGTAATAATGAATACAAAGCTTAGATATTTTGGACATATAATGCAAAAACAACAGTGCCTGGAGAAGACCCTCATGCTTAGAAAAATTGGAGCCAAACAAAAAAGAGATGGAGAAAAAACAAAATGGCCGGAAACTGATGCCATGAGCACGAACTTACAAAAACTCCAAGAAGCAGTTAAAAGCAGAGACTCCTGACAAAGTAAAGTCCATCAGGTTTGAAGTCAATTAACAACTGAAATACCACAAAGATGCTCAACTTACTTTATTTAGTACTTTTTATCTTCCGAGTTAATCCTCACAAGAACTGTGTGTGGTAGGTTGAGGGCAAAGGACTGGCTTAGAGTTGCTCCAGTGATCTTCAAAACTATATGGGAATTTCAAGTAAGACCTTCTTTGTCTTTGTCTGGCAACCCATACTTTCGTCTACGTGTTGACATTATTCCTTTGATTTAACACAGCACAACCATTTCTGCAAATCAGTCTAAAATCTGTGAAGGTGAAAACCCTCAACCCCAGAGATCTGATCGCTCCTCCTAATAGTATTGAAAAACATTCTAGTTTATGTTTTGTATTGATTGAAGCAGGGCAAAATCTTGCAATGCCTCCCAATAACTCAACTTACTTTAGGACATCAAAGATGCACCTCAGGTTTTGCATGTGAATTATGGGATTTGCTGACTGGCTGGGTGCAAATTAGCCATCTTGTATCCACAATGCAGCATCAATACTCTCTCTTTTTCTTGATGTGTTTCACAAGAAACTTGAAAGAGAACCTTGAATCTCTTTCTTTGCTTCTATGCCCCTAATGCTTTCATTTGGCATCCTTCTGACACCTAGCTAAACGCTGAATGTTTGCAGTTAGAGGTAATAATTGAAAATGGGGAGCATTATCCTGTCAAATTAACCCCAAAATCACCTTCAGCAACAGTGTAGATAAAGGGTATGCAGGCTGAACTCTCAGTTAAGATAGACAATTTTACCTTCACCCCTACCCTTTTAATAATTTTGTCCCGTGGCCAATTAAATTCTTCTTACTGAATTAATTGCTAGGGAAACAACCAGCCACTTCCCACGTAAAAGTTAGGGATCAAGATCTTTAGCTAGGCTTCTAAGTTTACTGTCAGCTAGGTCTGAAGCACCAGGTCACTTTTGCTTAATGAGGAGGGTTTTGTTTTGTGTTTTTTTGAGAGAGAACAAAAAACTGCTCCCGATTTCACAAATGCTAAAAGCCTCAACATCCAAAAAGAATATTTATTTCTAAGTGCTTTCTACAACTAGAGACGCAGCCAGCAGGATAACAGAGCTTTTAGAAAAGCTATGGAAAAAGTCAACAATAACAACATTTTGCTGATAACTAAAAGGACAATAAAGAGGGGACCTGGATAGAATTGGGGGGGTCATCATTGAGAAGGTAAAAAGGGAAAACTGATTACTCATTATTAAATTCTCAGGGGTAGCAGCTGAGTATCTATTTTGATCATCCAGGTCCTTTTTTTAGCTAGGCAGCTTATTACTGATATTATTCATTCTTATGGATGGCCTTCTGCCCAACATTCTGCTGTTATACGATGGAGGATAAATATTTTAATATTCAAAAATAAACCAGAAACAAATTGACAATTAAAGCTTATAACCTTAAAGGCTAACTGCATTTTTATCAGCTTGCACCACATTTTGGTTGGAATGAAACCTTAAAATATCTGCTCCCCTTTTCCATCTGCTAGTCCCCAGGGTTTAGCCTGTTGCAAAGGTACTCTATGACTTCTCTTCGCCTGCCTTATGAAAAACAAAAGACATATGCTGATAGATTTGTCTGTGATGCCTGATTCGTCTTGGACAATCTGCTGTGGGGTAGCACATGAAACAGCACATGGCGTCCAGCATCAATAGGATTTTTTTTTAAAAAAAAGCGATTACATTCCCAAGCCAAAACACTGATCTCTTCTGATCTTGACTCATGAATTTTCACTCCTCGCTCAAAAAAAATGGAACTGGTTCATCTGAAAGAGGGTTATTAACCCCCCTCCACCTTCCAAAAACGATTTCCAAAGTTTTTGAAAGCAGCGGTAACAGATGCTAGGACAGCTGAAAGTAGAATTAAAAATGGCAATATTGCGCAACGTAATGCTTTAAAACAAACACGGACATGGAGAGAAAGAAATTGGTGCCAGCCAAATATTTTGAATGGAAAGAGGACTTCCAGAAATTAGCATACCGTTTTTTGTCCTTCATATAATAACAACTTATGTCCACATTCAAACAGGCCTTTAACTTAACAATATTTTGTGTTGGCACAAATATATTCTTCTACTCTCAGTCTTAAAATAAACTAACTAGGGAAATAATTCGGTCTCAGCCCTCCACAAGGCTAACACAAATTGTTCTTCCTCGCCAAACCAATCAACCTGGCATCTGTTTCACACAATTACCAAAATTCTTCCCACAAAGGCACTCCAGCATTCCACGTTTTCATCCAAAATCAATGTACTTTGTTATTCCCCTCCTCCCTTTTCACTTTGTGCACTCTGGTTGCAGAGAAAGAGAATTTCCAATCGATTAGGTATATTTGTTTAATTGGGCTAGTACCAGGCAGAAACAAAAATCTTCAGCATTGTTTTTCCACCAATTGTCATTATGAAAGGGAATTTCCAAAAAGAATGGCAGAGAAATACACATGAGTGCAAGATCCCACGATCTGCAACTTTTCTGGCTTCCTAGGCCAACAGAGACCCACCACAAGAAGCAACTCTTCCTATGGGCTTTTTTTCCATCCCCAAATTGTGAACTGGCGATGGTTAGTCAGGGTGGTTTCTGCCCCCTCCAATGACCCCAAAACAATCACAAAATCAAAAAATCCCCCAGAGAATGCTTAAGTAAAATTTCAAGCACCTTCAAAGTAAAGTGGAAAAACAGAAGACACTTTCCCTGAAGGAAACAGAAAAACACCTCCATCCAATTGCAAGCCAGATTTCAGCACAGGATTCATTTAAGCAAAGTCAGCAGAATTTTCTGGGGCCTACATTTAATTCTTGTGTGTTTGTGTGTGTACACCTTCGAGTCAGTTTTGACTTCTGGTGACTGCCTGGACAAACCCAGGCAGTTTTTTTGGCAAGTTTTCAGAAGTGGTTTGCCCTTGCCTCCTTCCTAGGGCTGAGAGAAAGTAACTGGCCCAGGGTCACCCAGCTGGCTTCGTGCCTAAGATGGGACTAGAACTCACGGTCTCCTGGTTTCTAGCCTGGTGCCTTAACCACTACACCAGACTGGCTTTCATACATTTATTATACCATGCACTTCTTATACAGTATTTCAATACAACAGGGTTATAAAGTATTCTGAGAAAGAAGCATATTGGTTGTAATGGGTTACTATCACTTGGTCTACCTGTCTGATGCTGGTAAACACACATTAATGTGCTTTAGGTGGCAGCATCTAGTTCAACGTGGCTGATCTTCAAACAACATAAGCAAGATTGGATTTGCTTGGTAGGTGGATGAGAGACCACTAGGATATCTCTGGGGGAGATGGGTGGCATATATATTTAATAATAATAATAATAATAATAATAATAATAATAAATCCATCCATCCATCCATCCATCCATCCATCCATCCATCCATCCATCCATCCATCCATCCATCCATCCCAGGGCTGCAAGTTAGACTTTGATTGACTGATGATGTGCCATCAAGTTGTTTTTGACTCCTAGTGACCACATAGATAGATTTTCTCCAGCAAGTTATACTAGGAATCAATTTCAAAATTCACCACTCCTGAATTCCCAGCCATGGCCAGCCAAGTACAGTACTGCTGTAACTGCAACTCTAAAACAGCTTGCCCACTTTTATTTTTGCAGCCCTTTTCAGTACCCACAAAAATGTCTCTGTGTCTGTTTTGACAGAATGTGAATCTTTTCAAAGCAGGGAGTGCAGACAAAGCATCTGGACCCTTTCTCATTTTTCCTGGGTTAGACCCTGAGCATTCTTGATGAAGGAAAGCTAGTAGACTTTTGACATGGGGCAAAAGGTTAGCTCGGGTCTGTGTGAAGTGAAAGAGATGGGCACGCAGAAATAGCCAAGAACGGCTTCCGAAAGAGCACAGGTGTAGTAGCACAGGTGTTTTAAGGATTTAAGGTGGGATGTTTTGGACACAGTCCAAAGCAACTTTTCAAAGGACTTGCATGTCCCAAAGGGATTGTAATTCAGGCAAAGTAGCGAATTTTTCAATTTTTCAGTCTTGCCCTGGCAGAACAACCCCAAAGAGGGGAGCACCCTAGAACTCTGTGGGAAGACCTACATTTTGTCTTCTACCTGCATAGGGACAAAATCACATCCTCCACCTTTATAACGTCTTGCGGAAAGATCTACCAATGCTTAGCTACTCTAGGGTACTTACCACAGATGATCGATTGTGGCACTATTCCAGGGCAAGCCCTGTAAATTACTTGGAGGGGTAGGTGTTCATCCCCCACCCCTGAGCCTGCCACTAGAACATACTTTCAATAATTTGCTCAATCTCTGAAAAACTTCGAGTTACAGCAAAGCTGGCAGTTTATGGTTCACAGAGCTATAAATCATTTTTAAAATCATGATGATATTACTGATACCAGATGTGAAAACATATGTTTACCCTGCCTGTGTAAACTGCTGACTTGCCATACTTAATAAATGTCGATACTTTTGTGTTAACTACATACCCCCTCAATAATGAGTTCCTAAATCCTTAATGATGATGATGATATCAACATCATCATTATCATCATCAATATTGACCCTAGTAAAGACAAAGTGCTAGAGTCTGAAAAATTCAGAGTTTGAGGTTCATGTAAAGCAGAGACACTTAACTTATTTTGGAAAAAGGGCCCATTTTGCCAATTGGGAGTCATGCTGAGGGCCACACCTCAAATCAGTAATTGTGGCCAAGAGAAGATTAAAATTTAAACTCTCTTAGCTGGTATCTACCGCCAGAGAAGAGATGAGGGACTTGTTTTGGAAGGTGATGGACACATCCTTGAGAGAGATGGTAATGTCACTGGCCTTGAAAGAGGTGATGGTGAAGCTCAACCCAGCTGTGTTGAACAACTATTACCTTGTCTTCAATCTCCCCTTTTCAGCAAAGGTGTGGGTGCAACAACTACACAGGGGCCTGGAAGAAGTGAATTATCTGGCTCCCTTCTGTTTGGGGGTTGAAACCTGAGCAATGGATGGAGACTGCACTAGGCACTCTTGTGGAGAACATGCAATGAGTCTGGGATGGGAGTAGCGTGTTCCTCCATGCCCAACTGGGCCTCTCAGTGGATTTGATACCATCTATCATGGCATTCTTATGCACTACCTATGGGAGGTGGGAGTCAGAGGCAGTGGTTCTGCTTCTTTCTGAGTAGTGAAGCAGTGAAGTAAAGATGGAATATTTAGGTCCTTGAACATAGGGTGCCTTAAGGCTCAGCTTTCCCTTATTCTCTGAAACATCCCTGTAGTGGAATCCACTGATTTAGGATGAGTATCATCAATATGTGATTACATCCAGTTAGATATCTCTCCTCCAGGCCAAGCAGAAGATGCAAAGGTGGTGCTGACCCAGTGCCTGGAGACTGCGAGGAACCAGAAGGGATGGAAGAGCCTCACAATGAATCCCAGCAAGAGAGAGTTACTGTTTGTGCAGAAGCCTTTTGTTGCCAACGGAATTCCACCTATTGCCCTCCCCTTGAAACAGCTGGTGCACCCCCTGGGAATTCTCCTAAGTACACAGCTCTTGCTAGAGCAGCAGGTGAAGGTCACAGCCAGGAGAACCTTTGGCCAGCTTTGTGTTCTTTCCAGGACCAGGAGGCACTGAGAACAGTGATTCATACCACTGTTGCCTCCTGGTTAGACTACTGCAATTTGCTTTACATGGGACTGACTTTAAAGATGATCTGGAAGCTACCATTGGTACAAAATGTAACTGCCCTCCTGCTGACCAGCGGTAACTTTCAGAAGAATAATACCTATGTTCAGGGAGCTGCTCTGGTTGCCACTAAGTTCCTAACCCAATACAAACGGTGGGCCATCCATCCATCCATCCATCCATCCATCCATCCATCCATCCATTGCTTGAATCTGGTAGGACTCTAAACAGAGCACAGCAAAATGAAGATCACAATTAAAAGGAAATACCAATACAAGAAAATCAGTAATCATCACATTTTTCCATTCTGGAACCAATATTTCTAGGAATGATTCTATTTCCTTCTGGAAAAGCCAGGTCTTAACAAGTCTCTGGAAGGCCATCAGAGTGGGATCCACCCTTTCCTTCTATTCCAGAGAAGGGGAATGCCCAATCTGTATCCTCTCCTTTTTCACCTGATAAATGGGGACCCTTAGCTGACATCCTCTCTCCACCTGGACTGGCAGGCAGAATCCATCACCTATAAAACTCTTAAGGTAGAGCACCATCTATTTCAAGTCAGCATGGATTAGCTGGGAGGTGCTGTTGTGAGTAGGTTGGGAACCCATCGGATGTCCTTCTCAGTTGCAGCACTCTCATGTTGGAACAGCTTTCTTCCCAAAACTAGGATGGCCTCCCCAATTGATGACATTCAGGAAGTCAGTTAAAATGGTGCTTCTCAGGGAGCACAGCCCCATTCCTATGATACCAATGGATTTTTATCTGTTTTATTGTTTAATGGTTTTACAAGCCACCTTGAATCAAAGGAATAGAGGAGGTAAAATGCATGTAATCAATCAATCAATCAATCAGCAATTTAATTTACATTCAAAAGTGCAAGATGCAGGATACAATTAATGCAAACGCATTATTAAAATTAGTTCATTATATTAATGTAAATTCAATTCATTGCAAATGCAAGATACAATTAATGCAAAGTACACTCAAAGAAACAGAGCAACTTACTGAAGCCGCAACACAGATGCGATCACCTCTTATGCATTTCTGAATTGACAGACGATTTGATAGATGGAGTGTGAATCTATTTTTGCCATAATGATTAGCATTATTCTGTAGACTTAATCTGAATCAGCAAAACTGGATGTTACGGAAAGCCTGAGATATGTTCAAGAATGCAATTTTCTGCCAACTACCTGAGTCATAATCAAGTATGCAAGACTTAAGCCATCTTGAGTATGCACAATAACAGTGTTTTTTACCCATTCATATAGACTACAAAGCAATTTACTATCAATGTTTTAAAGCCGGGTTCAGTGGGGCTTACTCACTGAATCTTATTTACTAGGGTTTATAAGACAAAAGCATACGTTTACATCATTGTTATAGTCACAGCACTGATCTATAAAAGTCAAAGAGCTTTGTCAAAACCAGGATTAAATTCTGGTACCAGGATCCAACCAGTAAGTTACTGCCAACAGTCATTTGGGAGTCAGGTGGCCTCTAAGACTTACAAATAAATAAATGCTGAAGATAACTGAGTGAAAGAACTAAGTTTCTGAGCACAGAATGAATAACAAGCAGGACTTTTCCCATGTACTAACCCAATGAAATTCTATCAGATGTGGGATCACAGGGTGGGACTTTGAGACAGAAAGTGAGATTATCCTTTTGCTGCTCAGAGAAATATATTTGGTGTCTAGGATAATAACAACAAATCTGTTCATTATGTTTTCTAAGTGTTGGACCACTAAAGAACTTTCGACAGCAAGGGAAGATGGAATTTACTACCCCCACTCCAGATCCATTTAATTGTAGATCAAGAATTTGGTTTGACTTTATTTAGCCACCCAACAGAGTATGGGGCGGCAATAAGGTAAATAAAGAATAACAGAAATAAAGAACTCACTATTATTCTCAAGGTTTATTTTGAGAATATTTTGCTATTATTTCCCCAAATCCTCCAGGAACTAGAAATTTCTACAAGGTCTCCAAAAGTAGCCCAGCGTCTCAATTTTAGCTTCCTCCAGATCAGTGGCACTATCTCCCTTTTGCGTGTCCCCTCCCTGCAAAAAGCCAGTAAAATGTGAGATGATTTTTGTATCAGTGTCTAGATTTTGAAATTATAATCCTATCTCCCTCAGCCTCTCAGGATTCTCATTTTTAACCTAGACCTTTACCTAGAACCTAGGACCTTCACCCAAAACCTAGGACCTTCACCTAGAACCTCACTCATAAATTCCTTATTAGGTTGATGATTTCTCTGCCACATTTACTTTCAAAAGGTGTTTAACTTGGAGGGCTGGATTAAGTCCTTTAGAAGAAGGAACATCAATGGCAATGTTGAGGGAGGGGTCAAGGATGTCCCCTCCACAGTCATATGGCAAAATACTGGAGCTGAATGCAAATATCACCCAATCCAAACCAATTTTCAAATTACATAATGCTGTAATTACTTCTGAAAGCAGACCTTCTGACTTCAACATATGGATATATAGCAGCAAAACAACTCTAAAAACCTTTTGGCATGACAAAAATAAGAGATGGAGTTACCTTTCTCCTTTGAGAGTTTTTTTGGGTTGGGTCCAGGTTCTTGATCTACCAGTTCTCCTTCCCTAATATTTGACAACATACCTAAAAGAAAATTGGAGGTTGCAGGGGAGGGAGAGAAATAAGCATCAAATGTATTACAATTTTTTTTAAAAAGTCTAATTAAGCACATACTGTACATCAGAAACTTTAAGCTTGAGACAATGGTTCAGGGACTGGAAATATATTTTACCACATTTCCTTCAGAGGAACTGCAATTTATAATACATATGTCACCCTTTTGCGACTAAAGGTTTATGGCTGTAGAGCCCAAAACCCTCTCCAGAATTGACCTCAATGGCATAGAAGTCTTGAAAAGGAATTTACACATCAGGTGCTCTGTTTCCCCTCTCCATAGATGGCATGACTTAACTAACCATGCCACAGCAAGATAAACTAGGACATCCAGTCATTCATTCATTCATTTACAATTTACATGGCTGCCAATTTTGTTATTGCAACTCCGGGTGGCTAACAAGAAATTAATACCAAAATCAAAAAAGCAATTCAATTAATTAAAAAAATTACAACCACACTCAATTTATCATGGGTCAGAGGTCCAAATCGATCATTCCATCTTGCAATCAATAAAAAACAGCAGCCAACAAACAGGGCTCAACTAAACCCTAGCCCAAATGTCTGAGTGAACAACCAGGTTTGTAGCACCATAAGAAAGATCAAAATGATGGGGGCCATCTGGACTTCATTAACAGTCACTGAAAAAACTGCAGTCATACTATACAGCAACAGACAACTCAAGACTTTTTCCTACCATGGCTTTTCTTCAACACATCCTGTATGGTTGAACTACTATAGGACAATATGGGGCTATGCGGGTTGGAAAATTGTGGGTCTCCAGCATTTTTCCATTTGCTTGAAATGCACAACTTGAAGAACAGCAGACATTCATATCAAATAGGACCATCCACATAGTTGGAGCTCCTGCTCATATGGAGGAATCTATACCCCAAAATGGGAACTTCTGATCATATTACATAATTCATAATATATAATCAGAACTTTTGAGCATATGGAGGAATCTATACCCTATGAATGGAGCTCCTGATTATAATGACAGAATCTACACAATAGGGTTGTGTAGTATTTTGGATTTATAGACAAAAAGGTACTTTGGAATACATGAGTACATACATGTAGCACCTGTTTGCAGCTCCTTAAAACAGGCACTTGCTTTTTCCCAAGTTGTATGCTTCCCTCCATAGGTGTAGGGCAATCCCCAGAAAAGCCCCATTTAATTTAAGGGCTGAGGTGCTCCATGTGTGCTCTCATGCACTCCAAAGTACCATTTAGCCTTTCAAGAACTCTACTACACTAGTGAGATCAGCTCTGCCTTCAGACCTTCGACATCTGTGAGAAGATCTCTAATGGTAGGTGAGAAAGACCTTGAGAAATAAGGGGAAGAGATGCTGCCTAGGGAATGGTCAGATAAGAGAGGGCATAGTCCACAGCTGCATAATGGATGGAGAAAGAGGCTCAGAAGGGACATTCCCTAACTTGTCAGGCTGTAAAGGAGATGATGGGAGATTTGTACTGTCAGGCTTGCAAGATTCTATTAAGGTAGCCTTACAATAAAGTAGAATTAGTTCATCTGGTCGTGTTTCCTGTCTGGTCTACCTGGGAAGTCCGACAAGATCAGAGAAGTGGAAGCAAATGAGTCCATAGAAGTCAAAGGGGGAACCAGAGGTTCAGTCCCAGCATTGGCCTTACATAAAATGAGAATGTGCATATAGCTGAAAAGGAGCAGAACTTTGAGAGAATTCTCCAAGGGATAATCAGGTTTGACAGCACAATGCAAAGAAAACCTAGAAGACAAGTTGTGGGTTTCCCCCCGAAAGGTTCAAATGAACTAATTAACAAAACTGATTCATCAAAATTACTTAGGATGAAAAATGCTTTTAATAGAGCAGAGAGTTTAAAAGAACAGGTGATTTTCTGTAATTCTTCTTCTTGCTTAATACAGCTAGCTAGATGGTTAACAATCAGAGCTGATGGATGAGAGCTCAGAAACGATCATCCGTCCTGTTGAGAGAACATTCTGAAAACAACAACACAACACCTGCAAAATCATGCAAATATAGTACCTTCATGAGTTTTGGATAGATTTATGTCTTTGTTGATTAAAATGTTGCATTCTTAACAGTTTATAGGTTATTTAAACCCAATTCTGATTACAGACATAAACAATCAATTACAGACACTGATTTGCTGGCATTTAAATATTTTAAAATATCAGTGCCAAATATGGCCAAATATTCTCCATTTCACCTTTTTCCACCATTTTCATAATTCTGTAATTTGGGGAATAGGGTCAGAAAGCTGCTAATTTCATTAACATTTGCTGGGAAGGGAGAGGGGCTTAGCATAATTTAAGATAACATCCTTTCTTAAACAAGCACAAGTCTTTCTGGATCTTTCAACTCATCCTAATGCAAATTGGAGACATGGGGCTGGGTGGTCTTTTCCCCAATATCTGGGAAGGAGTTACTGAATGAACATGCCAACAGGCAAAATGCTGTAAAGGGAAGAGTATGGATAGATGTTCAATGAAATCATATGTTTGAGAAAGCATAATGCAGGCATGGGTAACTGAGTACACGTATATGGGTGTGTAGGAGAAAGCACAGATTTGAACCATACAAGTAGTCCACATTTAGTGACCACCACTGGGACTGGCAACTCAGTCATTAAGTGAAGTGGTCACTTAAGTGAAATTGCGACTGTGCTTATGATCTTACTTCAGCTTTCCTTTGCTTTACTGACTGGCGAAGGTCGTAAATGTAAGGATTGGTCATTAAGTTACTTTTTCATCACCGTCATAACTGTGAATGGTCGCTAAACAAGGCACTTGCTAAACAAGGACTACCTGCACTCACTTTTCACTTTGCTCACATTGCTTGCTGGCATACCAAGTTCCTCACCTGATTTCTAAGGCAAACAGTGCATGTTCTTTGCCTTTATATGATCATATCGGTATACTGATACTGGCATACATCTGGTACATTTGCACTAATTCCACTCCAGTGCAGTTTCAGCACACAGTAGATTTAACTATGTTTCCTTGGGACAGGTCCCAATAGGTGTTACGCAAGCATCATTAATTTCTTAACCCGAATTATCAATGAAATGTTATAGCCACACACGCTATTTCCTTACTGTTTTCCTTTCTTTCACTTATACGCCGCCCACTCCTTTAGGCTGGAAGTATGTAAAACATTTCATTTTGAAGAATTTCAGGTATGACATTTTATAAAATGTCCTTTTTCAAGGATGGAACTCCAATCTTGAGGGTGAAACAGGCTGTTGTGTGTATTGTAGAATGCCTCTGTCTTAAGCGTAAGGTGCTTGCAAACCATTTGAAACAGCCTGGTTTGGATTCAAAACTTCAATGGGACATTGTGCGAAATTTCGTTCTCCAAAATGAAATATGAACAGCCTTACAAAACAGAATAAAAATGAAGTCTATTAAATGCTAAAACTTAACAGATCTAAAGACCAAAAACTAAGCTAAAACACCAGCATTAACAGGTCCAGGAAAATAAACATATTTCATCCCCTCCTAAGCCATAATGCGGAGATGGATGGTTTCAACTCCACTGGCAATTTATTGCATGACACGGAGCCCAGCATATATATGTTTGTTTCATTTCTCCCCTTCTTCCCCTCCCTGCCTATAATAATTTTCAGATATATGTTCACTGCCCACAATAATTTCTTTCCCCCATTTTCCACAGGGCTGTTCCTAAGTTCAAAACAGTCAACAGTGAAAGAGTACAAACCAATTCTGTCTGGTGTGTTGTCAACTTGGGATGGAGAACTTGAAACACTGCTGCTTTGATGTGAAGAGGCATGACTCCCGGGTCGTTGGCCCTCTTCTACAGATGGAGCAGGTGAAGGGCTGTCTTGAATCCTCTCCTTTAAAGAAAGAAGAAGATGGGTTTAAGCAATTGATTGTATTTATTTAGGGATTCAATTTGAAGGTGATCCAAACGATTCTCTATATGGACTTTCCAAACTAATTTGAAAAATGAAAAAGGCCTTTGCATCAGTTTGGGCGAGTTGGACCCTTCCATGTGTTTTTTTCCCCCAAACCAATTCAGAAGTCTGAATTGAATCAATTCAATTTGGATGTCCAAACAGAATCAGGCTGATTTTCTGAATGGGCTTGGGTTATCACATTGGATTGATACTTTCAATAAGACTGAAATGAATTGTACACCCTGAACACCCAACAGTCATCACTGCCAATCAACCTGAATGATCAGGGCACCTTTAGAGCATGCTATGATAACTTGTGATGCCAGAATAATAATCCACCAGAGTGGCCTTGGCAGAAAATCCAAAGAAGGTATGAGACAAGAGACAAGGAGAGCGAGAGTAGGTGAGGTGGCTCTCTTTTGAAATGACAGCCATTGTTTCTTGACAGTTGGATAACAGGTTATTTTTTTTCCATCTCTATATTGCAGTTCATTAGCAACCAGGCAATAGCTAAGGATGACCAACCCAATCACTCCCTGGGGGTGCAGGAATAAAGAAAATTAGATGAGACAACTGCTCCCTACAAAAGCAAGAAAGGAAATCAGCTTTAATTTTGTTTAACCTTGTGTCAGCCCTTCAAGATAGGCCAGGTCAAGAAACACACACAAGAACTACTGAACTCCACTTTATTATTGGAGGTTATAATAACAAATCTTGAATGCCTGAGTTTCCTTCTACCCCCTCTTATATAGAATCAAGGTGAAGCTATTTTGAGGCTCTTTCTTCTGCACCCACCTTTTCCAGGTCTACATTGTCACTTTCATTCTTTTTTAACAGTTCTACTAATGGTTCTTGCATTCCTTCATCAGCTTGATCTTTGCATTCCTCTACAACTTGCTTCAGATTATGAGTTTGTAACAATGTCCACAAAAGTGCCATCAGGACAGGTCTTAGGGGCAGATGACTAGGTCTCCACTTAGAAGTACAGCCCTTACATCCAAAGTATAAACTAGTCTTTTCTAACCTTGACTACCCTTCATGCATACCTATTTTCCCCAGGCAACATTCCTCATTGCTGAAATTACCAAGAGACGGAAGCCCATCCGGAAGACAAGGCTGGAGAAGGGTGACTTGACGTTATCTTACTGCAACTCTGCCAAAGATTGTCCCAAATCTGCTAAGATTCAACTTTTGGTGCATCAGAGTGGACTTGACTTTGACCCCTTATTTAATCCAGAACAATCTCTGATTTCTGCTTTTAGGCCTTCCTTGGAGTTTTGCACTCCAGAGCAAGGTTTTTCTAGGCCTCCTATTTCAAGCAAAGCTTCTTGAATGTTGTGCAGAGTTTTTTATGACAAAGGGTTTATCAGAGTATGTTGTGTCATCTGTTCTAAATGAATTGTGCAGAAAACACTGCCTCAAATGTGTTTTTAATAGGACGGTTATTGGACATTCAATACCAAGTGAACCTCAAAATCACAGATGCGTATCTATTATGCAGTGGTTAATCCTCAATGGACATGCTTTCTTAACTAATTATCTCTTAGTTAATGAACATACAATAACTAATAAAACTTAAAAGGGAAACCTTTAATTGCTGTACTGTTAGCCTACTAATTAAAAATATTTGTTAAGCTTAAACAGATAGTAATCTATTCTAGGCCTTTCAAGTTTGGTACATCTTGAGGGAATTTTTGATTTAAAGCAATGTGAAACAAACCTCTGTCATTTTTCAGGACATGGGTAGAAATTACTGCAGACATGAGAATTGTGTTGGGAAAAGAAAGAAAGGAACACCAAATAAATGTCAAAAAGGTATTACTGTTAGGAAAATAATCCCTGGATTAGTAGACCTGAAGAGAATAGTGAAGGAGTGCTGGTTCTTTGCATCTATCAGATATATTTGAAAGGCTCAATGTTCTATTTTGTACAATGTATCACTAGCAAAAACCTGGTGATGGTTCAGAACTACTAGTAACAATGAACACAGTTTTCAGTTTTATTATGACTATATCTGTAGGATCACATTTTGGTGAAAGGAGTTTTTTTTTAAAAAAAAAAACTTAAATAAGGACACAAATAAGAGTTATACTTTGTCAGCCTTACAAGGTGGACCAGATCAGAAAACTGACTCCACAGGAAAGCTATGACTAAGTTTTACTGAGCAACAGAATCTTGCAAGTCTGCCTGTGTTTTCCTTTCCTTCCCTCTTATACCCCAGGGTGTCAGTCTGAGTCTTTTTCTAATACTTTCCTGCTTCTCTGGGCTTAATGCATGCTTCTTCTGCACCTGCTGTTGTTCTAACACCTCCTGGATGTCTTCTCCAAGCTCATCTCCATGGCTCCCTAGATATCTCCAGATCTAAACACTGTTAGAAAGAAACTAATGTGAATATGGTGTAGCATGTGTTGGCCCAGAACTACCCCATGGTTCTACCGTAGGTCTGAGGTCCACAGTCAAGTTACTTCAGGTGGCAAACAAGTCTTTATTTACAGGAAGAGAGCTAACTATGCACAGGAACCAGTACACATGAAACAGCAATACGTTTCCCAGTAAGGGATACAGTCAATATATATAACATATATTAGTCTTATTAGGAATAGTTGTCTAACAAGCATCTGCTGACTAACAATCTTCCTTAAAGGCGTAATTCCCTTGTGCCACAGAAAGTAATATTTTCAGGTACAAGATAAAGCTGTACATTTCAGTCATTACTGATGTACTCTGATGAAGCGCTTTGAACTGAATGAAAGTCATGTAGGTAGATACCTGTGGCATGAGCATCTTGGTTCTGTACTGATTGAGTGCAGGTATCATGCTAAGCCTTTATATGATCTGCTTTTCTGGTGGGGTGGGCTGTGAACTCAGCATTGTGGTTTGTAAGCAGTGTTTATGGCTTACCCTGATGTTTAATACCTGCCAACAGTGGTTTACTCAGCAAATCATGTACCCGTGGCTTAGCACCATGTTTGTACTATGTCATTTAGATGCTGCTAGCTACAGTAAGGTAATCCTGGGTACAGAGTAAGGTCCTCTCCAGCATGAAAGGCAGTTGTGGCTATTTTTTGCTATAATGCATGCTAGTGGCCTCTTCTTTGCACATAAACAGATCCATTTTTCAGCGGTGTAATCAGTATGCTTCTATTAAGCTACTTAACAGCAATGAGCTGTGGTTCATTAGGTAGCTACTGTTGTGTCTCCGTCTAGTTAAAATTTCACAGCAAGTTAATCTATTTTATTACAAATGAGAACACAAGCAATCATGTCCCTGGCATTTTCCAAACACAGGGTTAACAGTATTCGCGACAAATCAACGAGGACATTGCAGTTGGAAAATTGCAGAGCTGATAGGCTAACCATCTCTTTACACCTTGATGACTTCATTTTTGGATTTTACTGTCATCTGTGGATTTTACAGCTCCTTGCCACTCTTTGTATATTTCAGTTCTCTTCTGAACATAGCTGTTGTTCAGCTAATTCAAGACATTAAAAAAACCCTTCTGAGTAGTAGATAGTCACACGTGTGTGTGTGTACACAGATATAAACACCAAAAATATTAAAAGAGGGTTTCAACTCAAATGAAACCAGCTTTGAAAAGGTTGCACTGTTACAGGGGTGGGGGTAAAATATTTATATATCTGAACAAAAACCAGAGTATAAATGTTCATTGCTCATGAAGGACTGAAGAATATTGGTCCAGTATAGTCTGGACATCCAGAAGAACTTTTGCAGAGCTTCAACTGTCTGTATATGGATGTAAACATGACCACTAACATAGATGTCTACATCACTGGAAGCAGTTATTGCAGAAATCAACAGCCCCTGGCAAATTGCAATATACCTTATGTGTTGTAAAAACAAGAATACCAGCTGTGATTTGGATAAATCATTTATTTCTAGTTTGGTCCAAACTCCACTGCTTCCAGTTAACTTTGGAGTGCAATTCGTTATTAGATATAACATGGCAACATAATTCAGGACAGGAACACCAGAAGGGCCACCTCCTTCTTCTTCATGCATCTACCCCCTCTTCCTCTGTGGCTAATTTGCTCATTGTCCCATTTTGTTCAGAGGTGTGAATGGCTCTGAATAGGCCTTTTTATTCTTTTATCCTTTTAAAAATGAATTGTGTGAATTGTGAAAAATGTCAGCGTACCTATAGACTGATTTGAAGCTCACTTTCTAGATTTATATCCCACATTTCCTCCAGGAGCTTGAGGTGGCATACATAGTGTTTCCTCCTCCAATTTTTCCTCACAACAACAATCCTAAGAAGACTTTAGGCTGGGAATCACTAGCCCAAAGTAATTTAATGAGTTTCTAAACTGAAGATGGGGTTGAAACTCAGTCTTTCTCATCCTAGTCCAACATCTTAATTGCTATACCACATTGGCTTTGTTGTAGACTTAGTACTGGTTGCTAGAAATGTTTAATTGTCTTTGGTGTTTACCTTTTTGCTTCATTACTGATATATTATCTTTTTTTTTTTCATTTATGGATCCATGATCTGGTTTTCCATGAGGGATAGGCAAGAACATGGTTTCTAGGAAATCTCAAACTGGAAGGAATGCCCACAAAAGAATCCATTCTGCAGGAAAAAAGCCCAACGGGTTAGTACTCCTTTGGTATGAACAGGACAGACTGCCATCGTTTGACTACGAGGATACTAGTCCAGAATTCAAGAGTAGAACAATTGACTCCTTTGCTCTCTCAGAAGAAGTGGCTATTGAACAGGATACACCCCTTAACCTGAAGCAGCTTCTCTTAGTGGGACATGGAGTAGCTACCTAGACGTAGCTGAATCTCTGTAGCTGCTGGAAATCATCAGTTGCTGAAGCCACAATCTCACAGACTTGAATATTCACTGGAGCTGTCCAAGGTGCTACTTTTTGGTCTGCATTAAACTGCTTTCCTTTATCGTACCATAAGGCTGCTGAATGTGTACCTCTTTAGATGTTTTTGGACTATGCATTTTTAAATCCCTGACTGGTATCTATATTGACTGGAAGGCTAGGTGTTGGTTGGATCTCAAAAGGAAGCAATTCTAGATTTCACCAGGGGCCTGCACAACTAAAACTCAAACTTCTACCTCTGCAAATTGAATCCGGTTCTAGAATGCCTTTCTGTTGCAGTATTGTAGAGTTGGGCACAAAAATGGCCTTTTAAAAATCTCCACCTAATTTATGAGCAGACAAATTGGGTGGGTGATTTCTCTGATTATTTTAGAGAAAGGAGAAATTCGTCAACCATTTCTCAAGGACAGGACCATAACTGATGCAAGAAGACTCAGCTACAGTGATCCATACCCTTATCACCACCTGGATTACTGCAACACACTTTACATGGGGCTGTCCTCAAAGAATATTCAGACACTACAACTGGTCCAGAATGCAACAACCCACATATTTACCCATTCCTGACAATGGGATCATACAACATCAATTCTGCAGGACCTGCGTTGCTTACTAAGTTTCTAAGTAGAAATTAGAATTGATGGTATTGACCCATAAAGTCCTTCCTGGCTTGGCTCCTAGATTGCCTTCTTCCAACTACACTGGCCTGATCTATCAGATGTTGTAGAGAACCGCTGCTAATGATCCCCCCCTTCTGGCAGGTGAGGAGAGCCACGATTAGTGGCACTGCCTCTCTGTAGCAGCCCACTGCTTTGGAATGGCTTCCACTGGAAATCAGACTTGTCCCCTCCCCACTGACCTTTAAGGAAGCAATTAAAATTTATTCTGCCACTTTTATTATTTCACCCTCTTTTATTTATTGTCAGCGTTGGTATCCTACATTGTTGTTTAAGTTATCATTTTGTTGTATTCACTGTAAGCCACCAAGAGTCTTATTGAATATGGCAGGGTATAAAATCCAATAAGCAAACAAGCAAATAAATGAACTTGCTGTGCTCCAGGTATTTTGGATTTCAATTCTCAATTGCTTCAGCTACTCACTGGATCCAAAACTTCTGTAATGTACCGTAATATTGGCTGTTCTCATTCATGATCGTTCAGAATTTGCCCACTCCCCATTTGCAGTAATCAACCCAGCCAAAGTCACAGCAGAGTTTTTTTTCTCTGTCTATGCACAGCTTACCTAGTGTTGGCACAATCCGCTTGACCTTCGTCCTTCAGATGTGATATTTCATAGTATTGATCTCCAGCGTTTAGAGGAATTGTGACATGCTGGTTTGCCCTGTTTATTTTTATTTCCACTGCAGCTATAATTACTCACCCAAATGTTAATCTATTAATGAGTTCCTAAAGGACTTAATGGCATTTCTCTGCCAACAAGAGTGTTTTGTAGTTCTTCTGGAATATTGGAAATTTTATTCATATAGTTTGTTTCCATGCTTCTTCTCTGCAATCAGATGGGCAGGGCAATGGGAGAGGGGATTAAGTTACTAATGAAAAAGGAAGCAGAAAACAACTGCAGAAATGCCCCAATTCAGGATTTGGTCTGAGAATCAAAAACAGACCACAAACTTGTGATTTTATGGGGAAAGGGAGTAAGCACAGAAACTATCTTAACACATTTTTTTATTTATCTCATCAACGAGATGGCATCATTACTATTGTTCTTTTGGCCATCTCAGGATGGACTACTCAAAGGGGATTGACATATAATGGTTCTTCCTGGCAAACCTCCTCATGAAGAATTATGTTGGCTCAGTATTCAAATGCTTAGCCCATGTCTTTGCATTTTGTGAGATGTGCTAAGCTAATGTCTGCAGGGATCTTTTTTATATTTTAAATTGACAAACAGGGGGTATAGGCAGAGGGATGAATCATTGGTACATTTTTCCAAGTATTATTTAATCTGATCAGCAGAAGTTTTTCCCATCCCCACCTGCATCTTTTAAATTACAGAGGACACTAAACGCAGGATCTTTTACATATAAAACATGGTGAAATATGCCCCATCCAAAAAGATCTTCGGTCTTTTTGGAAATAGACACATATATCTATGTTCTTGAAAAATTACCCCACTTTCAGCAACATTTAGTCTTTAATACCAGATGTTCACTTACTAATTTCCCTGCATTGTGACCATTTCTCACCAACTTGTTAATTGCCACCTGCTCAGATCAACAACAACAACAAAAGAAGTTAACAAATCATCAGATGATCCTGGAAAACAGTCATTCAAAAACACAATACTTTGGCAAGGAATTTGTAAAGACATTTCCTAATGACTACTCTACAATATTCAGACTCTTACTGTGTTACTAGGGAAAATTTAACATCCCACTCAATCTATGTACATACAGAAAAATGCAGAAGGACTGGAATAAGCTATATAAGGTTCCCCAGATATTGCTGGTGTGCAACTCCCATCATCCCTGACCACTTGCCAGGCTGGAGGGTGATGGGAGCTGTAGTCCAATAATGTCTGCCTAGCCTTGAGTTGCTAGACAATCCTTGTTTTGAAAAGACACTGACTGGCTGAAGAAGAAAACTTGCTTTTTCATCTCTTCCAATTTCCATCTCAAAAAAAGAGGAAGTCAGAAAGTCCCTCAACATCTCTGCAAACTTTCTGTTCTCCATTCATTCTAATTAAAACACATGCACACAAGCACTGAAATACAAAAGGGAGAGATCTATTTACTCAGGGAACTCTAGCCTTTAAAGCTGGGTGTAATATATTTGAAAACAAAGACCACGCAGCCAAAAACAGGGAGAAGTGTTTTGAATCTACAGAGGGATTCAAAAGGCCAGAAAAATCCAAAACCTTTTCCAACTGGCTCATACAACATACTAAGTCATAAGGTAATTTGTCTACTTTGGGCTTTGCATGTTGTGTGAGCCCACCCATTGTGGTTCATAGACCAGACTTCAAGGGTCAGCAAGCTGGGCAAATCGAAGTTTGTCCAATTAACTTGAGTTAACCAAACTATGGCTCGGCTTTACTGTGTAAATCCTGCCTGGAAATCTAGTTGAAAAAACCCCTCCCTTCTGCCCAGAAGAAAAGAGGGCTTGGGTTCCAATCCTAGGACAGAGCATTTGGTTGGAATGTGGAAAAATCTGGGTTCATTCTCTTTAAAGTGTTTTGGTCTATGACCGTATCTAAAATCAATCTCTTCCATCTTCTCATAAGGGCAGAAAATAACCCTGCCTGAAACTCTGTAAAGCAGATGCCAGACAGTGTTTGCGATACTGGGCAAACAGAACAGTGATCAGAGTTAGCAGAAGCAAGCCTCCTATGTTCTTAAAGAGGAAGAACTCCACAACTTGGTTTCAAAGGGAAGGTATGCCTCCTATGAAATGTAGGAGTAGATCTGAGGAGAAAGCATGCCTTCCAGAAATGCTACATGCAATGCCAGATCATCTATTTGGGTAACTCTTCTATAACATGACAAAAAACATCCTGTGTTCATTTCCTTTCAACCAACTGAGCCTTCTCCCTCCTTCCAGCTCAATGCAATCTCCTTTCCATGATAAAAACAGTCCTTGTTTGCTGCTGTGTCTGACTGATTCAATGACGTTCCCAGGGCTAAAAGACATGAATGCTATTTCAAGTCTGCATTAGAGCTGTATTTGTTATTAACTACAAATGCTAATGGCTGAGCCAACATTAAAAGGACCTGGAGCATAGCGAAAGGCTAATAATATGACCAGGTTAATTTTCATAGGAAAATGTGAGGGTTTTCAAACAAACAAACAGAAAAAAAACAAGTTAAAGATATTAAATATAAAAACAGTGCTATTATATGTCCCAGAAACAGCTGCATAAGAAAAGTCACCAGGCACTTGTGAGTATCAAACCCCCCTTCCGAGGGGACACGCCTGGATTCCTAATGTTGCACAATCCCCAAAACAAGGCAATAAATTGAACTGTGATTATTTAAGAACTAGAGGACCATCCTGCTCAAGATGTAGCAAAATGGAAGTGCAAAACAAGACATCTCAGATTCAACCTCATTAAAAATGATTAGATGGTAGGTGGTGGGATACAGCATTGCCTGAAAGGATATCAATGATTCTTGTAGATCAGGAATGGGGAACTTTGGAGTGGGGAGAGGGTTGACTGGTGTGCTAATGCACCACCCTACGTGGGTGGAACAGGACAAAGAAGTAGAAGAGGCCAAGAACAATTAAAATTGATTATTATTTTTATATCAGAATAATGACATATAATTAATAAGATTTCTCCTAAGATGTAGTAGTAGTAGTAATAATAATAATTATTATTATGTATCATATATAGATATATATTAACATATAGATTCTTGCAAACACTTTTGGAAGTGTCCCAAGGACAAACACAGTCCTAGAGCCTGAGATGGGATAGATGATAGATGGCACAGAGTCCTGGGATAGATAATATCGGTCTAAATCAGGAGGAGGGAATCCACAGACCTCCAGCTATTGCCGAACCACAATTCCCAGCATTCCAGCAAATGCGTCCAATGGCAAAAGGATTTAGGGATTTGTAGTTCAGCCAACATCTGAGCTAAATAGACCAATTTTCTTGCCCGGTATGAAGTACCTTCCTAAGAACTTAATCCAGAAAAGGATACGGAAAAATGCCAGAGACTATCAATCATTGGTCCATCGGGTTCACCACTGTCTACAGACTGGCAGAAATTCTCATTTTTCTGTTGTAAAACCAATCAGCCCACCTTTTTGACGTGGGCAGATATGTGCCACTACGCTGAGATTCTTACTGCTTGAGAGGCTCTTTTGATGTTTAAAAAAACAGCAGCAGTAGCAGCAGGTTCATTTTACATTTGATTCAAAAGCCATCCACCAACGGCACCTCGGAAACATTCTCTGGGAACCCAAATATTGTAGCTGGTCATGGAAGAAGCACAGAGAAGAAAACAACAGAGATACTTATTGGGCCAGTGAGTTCCACTGGTAGCACGTTCACAGACAATTGGGAGTAGTTGGGATACTTTTTCCCCACCAAGATGACCCCAAGACTCCCTGTGAGCTCTGTGGCCAAGACAGGTATGAAGATGGGCTTTATTTTATTTATTAATCGAAACAATTTATATGGCCGCTCATCTTTTATCAGATAACTCTGGGCAGCTAACAATCATCAAACCAGTGTAGATAGAAAATATAAAGCAGGACCCCCTGATTTTTTTGTTTTTTTAAAGCATCCCAGTCCTTCTCCAACAAGCTATCACAGGAGAGGACAACTTTATTTGGAGAAGACACTTTAATTTTCTGGCCTCCAAATAACTAGTAACATCTCACTAGAGTGAGCAAGCCAAATTATTCAGAGAGGAGGTTGCCCGTTAATCCTTCAAACCCTTGGAACAAACAGGCTCTATTTTTTGGAACTGAGTGGTTTTTTTAAAGGGGCTAAACTTGGTGTCTTGAGCCTTGCAAAGATAAGGCTTAATCCCTCTCCCTAAATCCCATAAAATGCTAAAAGGGGACTAGTAGTTTAGTTTAGCTATTATTTATTTTAATTTCTATAGCCGCCCATCTCAACCAAGTGACTCTGGGCGGCGAACAATCATGAAAACAATTAAAACAAGCACAATACAGCACAAAATAAATATATATGGCAGCCAAGAAAAATTATCCCATAATTACCAGTATGGCCAAGAAACGGGGCCCTTAACACATTTGGGGCCCCAGGCCTGGACACATAAGCAGGTCTTTAGGGTCTTTACAACCATATCAACTGGGAGAGGGGAAGGTTAAACCTTGGCAAAGATCACTCATTTCATCTGTTTAAAAAAATTCAACTTTCCCCCAAATTGGGCCAATTTTTTCTGCTCAGTCCACTTTAGACTTGAAAAATATACCTACCTGACATTTTGTTTAAAATTCTGATCCTGCGGACGAGTCACAGTGAGCCAAGTTTCAAACGGTGAGGAAGTTTTCTCAGTGGGACTGTAAATCCCTGAAGGCAGGGATTTATAATAGAGTTTTTGACAGTATCCTTAACTATGGAAGTGCTAGTAGGAGCTGCTAATCACATTAGGTTAGATTATAGATGGCAAGGAAGACTTTTGAAACCTGGCTACCTTGGCTTTGCTTAATTTATAGTGTTCTTGTCCAGAGGAAATCAAATTTCATAGTTATGACATTTCTTTCCAGAGTACTAAATGTTAACTTTGCTGAGCAAGCACATTTTAGAGACAGGTGGTGGGGTACTGCAGAGAGGATGTGGAGACAGACAGCTTTGTTCTGGATGGCAAATGTGATGTATGGGGTAGAGGACAAAATCATTTCATTCAAAGATTTCCAGGGAGCCAAGATCTTCTGGTAACACAGAAGCAGCTCAGTTAAAGCTTTACAAAAAGAGCTTTGAAAGGTAAATGGCTGAATGAAGACATTCATGGAAATGTTCTGCCTGAGTGCCATCAGACAAAGCTCTGATGCTCTGGTGTAGCCTATGACAATGCTTGGTTTGCATTCTTTTCTTGCTGGTCCCAGGGATTATCATTTTCACTTTCAAAATTGCCTGGATCAGCCTTCCCCAACATGAGCATCTGGAATTCTCAGCAATGAGGAATGCTGCGGGTTGAAGACCTCATACTTGGAGGCATCCATGCCAGGAAAGAGGAATAAGGGCACGATAGAACCACTAGAAGCATCATGTGAGCCCAACAGGGTCTCATGAAATCCAGAAGGCAGCTGCCCTCTGAAACAACACTCTCCCTGAGGTCCATACCACCCCAACTTGGTTGTCCTTCCAGAGAGCTTTAAACACCACAGGCACTGTTGTGGGACATTATGTGAGCCCCCTACTTAGTTGAGTTGAGTTGTCTGTGACTAATTGTTGTGGTTTCCTCCCTGGCATGGCCATTTCTATTCTTGTTCTTAACTCTTTCAGGGCCTAGAATCATGCATAAGTGAGGGGGTTGTAGAAATCAAAATGATAGACAAATTAAATAAATAATCAGATACTACTTTACCAAACATTCTTTGGCCCTCTCTCTTTGTTTTCCAGCCCTGAACAAAATTGTGGCTCTGATTAACTGGACCGCAACTTTAATGATTTTTTAAACATGTGTATTTATGTTTTTTTTTAAACCATGCATTTTTAAAAAGTATATAAAACAAATGCAGTAATAAATGTATTATTACATTTACAGTTCACTTTCCTCCAGATATCCATTGCATTATATCTTCAGAGAAACCCTGTGAATTTTAAAATTCAAAAATACACTGGGGGTCAAGATCCAGGCTGGGATGATCAGACACAGGATAGGCAGATATCCATTTCTTCCCTTGAGTGACTCTATTCCCTAAATTTCTTTCCCTGAATAGCCAGTTAAAAAAGCAGAAGAAAAAAAAAAATCCTCTATTGGCAATTTCATTCATACCTATCAGTTTTACATGTGTCCATCATTTCCCAGTTCTGCAAAAGGAACATGGTTTTGCCAGTAATATAAATTATAATGTTGTATAAATAAAAAATATGGGAATTCTCAATTTCTGCTTTCCTTTGTTCTATGATCTACAAGGCACATGGTTCATTTTTTATATGATGGAACAACCATGCTTAAATCCCTCCTAACGTGAGAGGGAAAGGAACCTATCATGTCAGAAAGAAAGCTAGTGGACAACCATTTCTCCAGCTGGCTTTCTGGGTGGAGGGAGGAGTGCGCCTATATGAAATTTTACTTCCTGCTGAAATGACATCATCTAACCCAACTGTGTCACATCTGTTTTGAGTATGTTCTGAGTCTTACCTTTATTACTGATGCTCCAGCTCTGGAAAGTGGGCTATGCATCTGTGCAGCTGCAGCCATGTTTGCTATAGTATTGAGATGGTTCATTTGATTCATGGCCATCGCTACAGAAGCAGGAGGTAGGCCAACGGGAAGAAGAGGATGGGGCATCATCATAAATGGTAGATCTATCCCTGAAACACAAAAAAACACAGCCCATAAATAAGTCAAAAGATACGATTTCCTAAGGTTTTCACCCGTAATTTTATTCAAGAGGGTGAAGGTTCAACGGAATGAGTCAACTAGGACCATAATTAGCCTGAAATATTTTCTATACTTTGCAGTTGAGGTTGAGCTTCAAGAATAACAATGGAGTTGTATTCATATACACAAGAAAAATAGGGCAGGTTTTTAAAAAAGAAAAAAAACCCAACTTGGATGGATACTCCAGGATTGAAATGAGATATGTAACTGAAGGGCACATACCAACAAAGACAGTTCTCTAGCCAGCAAGCTACAACAAAAAAGTATTAATCTTATTTTTTATGCTAAAGATTGCCGATCTTTAAAACGTATAATGAAAATATTGTATCTTTCAAAAGAGTTTTGTGATTTATGGAGCATCAGTTGCCTTGAACTTTGTAGACAGATATAACGAATTCAATTCTAAGAACAGAATTCATGAAATAAAAACTGGTATGCCTCAAAGATAGATAAGAAAACAACCCCAGACCTCTTTAAAGTGATCATCTAACGCAGCAACAGGACTGGTAGCACATCTGGAATTCAGAGTGTACACTGGTACTGCCACAGAACTGGTTTACCTATTTACAAGATGGCTACCATGATGGGTGTCATCAGTCATAAAGCATCTATTTTTCAGAGGACAAAATAGGGAGGTTGTTACCTATCACCTTCTCTACCACCCCCACCACCTTGATATTCTCTACTAACCTAAGTTACTTCTGCCTTTTTTTCCTGAGGAGGTAAGCACATTTCCCACACTATAGTTCACATATGCTGTACGCATTTCAAATCTAGATTTTCTAAAAATGGGAAATATGTGGGTCCCAGAGGTATTCCAGATTCCCATTAAAAAAAGAGAATGTAAAAAAAGAGAATGTAAATAAAAAAAATAAAATCAGGTAGAAGAGGAAGATGGCTAAGAAGTTATCCACGAGCACATAAAGTACATCTAAAGTTCTGATGTTTAAATTCTCAACCATGACTTCAATGATAAAAAAATGAGCCTGCATAAGTCCTTCTCAGAGGGAAAGAGAGGTATCTTCTAGGTTTACAAGCCAGGTGATCAAACTACGGTTTGATTTAGTTTCTGTTCAACCTAGCTGTGGTCAGAGCAGCAAAAAGGTCACCTCTAAGAAGGGAATTAAGTTCTTGCTTTCAGTTTCTTCCCTCCTCATCTGTGAAAAAGAAACAACAGGAGACCCCCCCCATCTCATTCAGAACCCTCTACCTAAACCAAGGAGAAATGATCACTTGAACTATGCCTGAGATATGCAGATGCCAAGATATTATGATCCCAATAAATCAATATCAGCAGTTGCGTCTATCTGGAAGACAATATGATGCCAGAACAGATGCTGGGAAAATCCTTATATCTACATCTACATTTATCTATACACAATACACCAAGAGCTATGATTGGTTGGCAAAGAATACGTGTGATCTCTCTTGTTTCACTAACCTCACCCAGCCCACCTCAACTGCTAATGGCAGCCTTTGTCCCCTCATCAACTCTTCCACTGCAGTCTGGTAATCTTTCCTTATACTCCATGGAGTTTCGGCGCTCCCAGACACCATCTGTCTGAATTGGGCTGCCTATCTCTTTACAATCCAATTGACATGCAAACTACATGCAAATGACAAACAGAATGTAACAACCCATCGTTGTTTTAAGAGACACTATATCATAGGTTTTCAAAGGGGGGGGGGAGAAGGAAATGTGTCTGCATTCTGCAGATCAAGCATAATTATTTGTTATTCAATAAACCCTCGAATCACTATGTGGAAGACAACTGAGAAGTCAACATCAACCACAGCAACAACAATAGCGATAAAACGATAGCAGCAGAATATACAATAAAATAGAACATTTTTGTGGACTTTGGAGAGACACCAATCGGTTTCTGCGGCATGAGATTATCCGGGGGGGGTGGCGGGGGGGAGAGGAAAGCCTAATTTTCAGTGATGGTAAACCATTGAACAAGGCTTGGTAGAATTAACCACGGATCCCGTGTAACTGGGGTTCATCACTTCCAATTTTATAAACAACTGGATATTCCATTAGAAGTGATTTTGATCTTCCATTTCTTGTCGGCAAACACAGACACAACAAGGAGGTAACGGGCACTATTCATATCCAGCTGAGGTTGATGGCAAAATATTGCACCGATTTTCACCAAATTTTCACAGCCCAGTGTAGGTGACACTAAAAGATGCAAGAAGGGAACTGGCATATTGCACAACTCCCCCCCCCCCCAAATTCCAACCTTAAATGTAGGGGGAGGATGGAAGATGGAGGATAGGGAGAGACACCACAGCTCCTAGCTCTAGATCTAACACTACAACACAAAAGAAAAAAATGGGATTGAAATGACAGGCCTTAAATGACCTCATTGTCCCACAGAGATTATGACATCACTGGAGGAAATCCCTGTTGAATGCCAACATCTCAGCAGCTCCATTAATGCAACATGCTTCACTGGTTTCTAAATTAACCAATTTGTTGGGTTAGCACAATACATTAACTACCAAATAGTTCTGAAATAACCAAATGGGCTGCATTAACAAAACATGGTAAGCTCCCCCCCTCCAAATGTTCAACATGAATCAATGTTAACCAGGGTAAGGATAGCTACCCGAGAGATGCTTCAGACAATCTTAGTGAATCCTGAGATAAGCGGATGTGACCCACACTTCCCAAACCAGGTGCTAAGCAAACTGTGACCTCGAGTCCCTTCTCAGCAGTGCCTGGAGTCTTCCATGAACAATATAATTGGGGGGGGGGAGGTCATGTTTAGAAAGGAGCTTGGCCACCTCATATTTCCAAATAGACCACCTCCATTAATATTCATCAGGTCTTCTAGAAGCCACCGATTACCAACCCATACTTTCACAGGGAAAGTGTGGAAGGACACATGCCACCCATTCATATTTGCAGCTTTCCTCTCATATTCTGTTTAAGGAGGGGCAACAAATGGTACAGCCTGCCCCAACAGGTGAAAATATATAGTACTCAAGTTATTTGGGCACATAGCAGAATTCCATACGCCCCTCTTCCTTTTCCTGGCAGTGAAAGGAACTCAGAAATGGCCGCTAGAGACACCGTCTCCCTCCGCTTGATGTCAGGGCTGGCCCTGGGATGTTTCCAAACACGACACAGCACTGGGATTTTTGTGCTAGCATACGTACTGTTTGTGAGCAGATGGTTTTGTTGCAGAGGACTAAGTGGATGAGTGGTTGCCAAATTGGGCTGTCCTGACAGTGCTGCGTGGCTAATTCCGTGATGAGATCCTGTCGGGATTGGAGACTGGAGCTTCTCTTTATCCCATGAGGATTCACTTCCACCTAAAAAACAGCATACAGAACATTGATTTCCCCCCCCTTTTAAAGATGGCTGGGCTTTTCCCTAATTATTTCCCCTCTCCCTGAACAGAATCATCAGACCGTTTCCCTTACTTATTTTTTTTTATTAAAATACTGATGACCTACCCCAAAACAGATTTCAGGGGTCCCCAAACTCTTCAGCTCATCAAGCCCTTCATGAAGTTTCAGATTGTTCATTGACCCCCAAACATTTATTATATGAAAATAATTTAATAAATATGACTTTTAGTACTACGAATGATAATAATAACAATAACAATAATGGATAGTCCCATTGACCCTTGGGGGTCGATACTGACCACTTTGGAGAAGCCTGGTGTAGGATATCATTGATAAAACAAGGCAATTAACCAAAATAAAACACAAATGGAAAATCATTAAAAACAACCTACATGAGAATAATGTCCATGTAAACGTACTGTCTCAGATACTCCAAAATGTGGGAGAATAGATACTTAAATGAAGCCAACACTGCTGTCAGCATGGCCTCGGGGAGGATGACAACCCACAATTAGGTACCATAGCCAAAAAGACTCTTTATCACAAATCTACATAATCCACTGATTCCAATTATGGGATGTAGAGGAGAGGTCCCTTGGCAGATCATAATTCTTGGGCAGGTGTACACATTCCCACCCGGATTAGGAAGTAAACAAGCAGAAGGACACCTAAAGGTGAGTCATATTCCATGAATTCTAGCTTTCTTCCTTTTAATAAATCTCAAGAGATGAAAAAAAAAAAAAGGATGAAAAGTGGGAGAAAGCACCTGTCCATGTCCCGGGTCACCATGTGTCCAGCCAAAGGAACAATCTGAGTCTAAACAGGTAGCCACAGTATATACATGAATCCTAGAGATGTTTAATCAGGAGCCCTGGTTTGCAATCCCTTTCAACTGTAATTAATTTGCAAACCTCCTAATTGAGTGAAAAGAGCCTGCTGTGTTGTTTAGAGCATGGGAATTCAACAGAATCTGCAATTCTCTGAGCAGGAAGCAGAAAAGGGTGCCCCCCAACTGGGGGACATTGATTTCTCAACAGAGAACCATGAAAATAAGTGCATGAGTGCTGTTGACATAAAGCATCTTCTATACATTAGACAATTCAGAATTTCTTAGCAAACTTTCAATAAGCCAGGCACAGTATGTAGACTTTTTGGTGGGGGTGGGCTGCAGGTAAAATGCAGATGATAACAGACCTAAGTCATCTTCTTTCATCTAATACAGTTGGTTGGATACATTTTCTATCACAAGGCCTCTCTAGCATTACAAGTTACAATAAGCCATGGCTGAACTGCATTAAGCTACACCTGGCTGGGCTTTCAGAACAGACTAAATGCTGAATCATGGTTTATATATCACCATGAATGGATCTGCAGTGTACCCTAAGCCAAAGAAAAATAAATCTTTTTAAAGTTTGATGCAATGTGTTAACTCCACCAATATCTATATGCACGCGAAATATATAATCTTACTGACATCCTTATGTTGGCCTATGACCATTATAAAGATGGATTTGATTTACATACATCCAGTAAGAAAATTCATTCTCCCCTTTGAACCTGGCCAACTTTCATAAGTCTCTCCTCCTGATGTAAAAATAGATAAAAACTAAACTCCACTTAACCTTATCTGCACTCTAAACCCTATGCCAATTTTTTTACATATAGACCAAAACACTCAAAGGAGATTTCTGCTATATGGAATGTCTTTCCCTCTTTCCACCCCCTCTATTCAATAAAATGATTCCATTATTTTATGAATTGGTAAAAGGGAGGTATGGTTCGGAGAGTCTGTCTGGATTATTGACAATGCCAGGAATTCATTAACTTGATTTCCAATTAGAATCCATAATACTTCATTGACATGTACGGGACGGTGGCAGGGGGAAAAATGTATCTTAATTGAAGATAACAGCACAGAAGCATTCTACATTCTTTACGATGAGCACTTGGCTAATAAATGTGATTCATGTTATCAAACAGTAAAATCTGAAAGATCAATGACTGAGCAAAAAAGAAAATGCTCCATCATTTTTATGCGTACAGCCAAGCTATGAATTATCTTTACTAGTGCAAATGTGTAATTTGCAAAAACGATGAGCTTTGCATGGGCAAAGAAAGATGTGTTTATGCCAAGTTAAATTATATCATATGTTCTAATATAATGTGGCATAATTACAGTGGAGTTCAATTGTACGGCTGTATTTGTGTCAGCTGGTCATCATAAATTTGACACACTTTACAGGGACGACCTCAAATCCATATTGACTGGAATGGGGTACAACTCAGACTTCGTCTCTAGATATATATTCTAGAAATGACAGCATTCCAGAATATAGATCTATAATGAGCCACTACATACCAAGCAGCTTTGAAAAAGTAGAAGATAGCTTGCTGGAATCTGAAAGCTTATCATCTTTAGCAGTTCAATTCCCCCTATGTTTTCCAATTTTTTTGGGGGGGGGCTTTCATTTCAATAAAAATACTCTCCAAATAAGAAAGACATCTTAGGAGATGACTGCTTCACACAGTGCAATATCTAGACGAGTTTCCCAACCATGGCAACTTCAACTCCCAGAATTCTCATCAATGGCCATGGTGGCTGTGGAATTCTGGAATTTGAAGTCCACACACCTAGAAATTGCTGAGGTTGGTAAACACAGGTCTAGATGCATTGCCCCAAGTTTTTTAAAGTTGCATCTTCAAGTGTAAATCCTTGGGGGGGGAAGTACTGTGTGTGTGTGTGTGTGTGTGGCATACTTGTTCTAACTCAATTGTTCTTGTTCCGTCTGTATTTTTCTTACGTTTGTTATACTTTATTTTAAAAAAATGATAGTTCTACACTGAGTGTGAATAGTAGCAATATTTGTAGGTAAAACACAGTCAAGCATAAATGCAAAATCCAGCATAGCACTGAGATTCCTATCAGAAGCAGAACCAGCACTGACTTGTAGAAAAGTTTGGTGACCATGCCTACCAGAAGATTGATATCGCTGGTTTGGATTTTGATTCTGATCATTTTTTAAAACCTTTTCTTACTGTGTGGCACTCAGCAGTGCCCAAGAATGCCCCACAGTGTGTACTTTGTACTCTTTAGTTATAACTTCCCTTCCGCTTTGCTGCTTTAATGGGTCTCAATTTTAATGGATTGCTTTAATATTGTTTACAAAGTGAAAATGCCATAAACCACTTGGTGTGTGTGTGTGTACCGGCTTCAGCAGAAAGATGGCAAGGAGTCTTCAACACATAAAACACTTTCCATCTACCCATTAATTCTGGTTTCCAAAAGGTCCTTTAACAAAATGGTATCATGGTTATTTGACACCAACATTTTGTTTTGTAATTATATCATCTATCTAAAAAATGTTGGCTAGATGCTGTACTCATAGCCAACACACAGTAGGGTGCCTTATCGCTGCCCTTCACTATATAAGTAAATAAATGGGAAAATGTGCTCTGGTCTGTGACCAAACTTTTCAATCTCTTCCACTGAAGTTGGAAGTGTCAGAAGCAAACTGAGAGCTCAAGAGATTCATCCACATTGCATTTTATTAATCTTATTTATCTGTCAGTTCTTAAAACTTTTCTTGGGTGGGCAAAGAGCATAAATATTTCTCCCTGCTCACATATTACAAGGTTTGGCCTTTGGGCAAAAGATCTTTCAGCAGTATTATGGAAAGAGAAAAGCTACATTCAAGCATAATGTCTAAACAAATTATTTACACTCACGTATTTTCCTAGCATCCTTTTATCTTATGCAGCAAATATTTTATAAAAATGGCAGCACTGGAGAAGATGACAGTTGGAATCAAAAGGGGAGGCTGAAACATTAACCCTTTCAGATAGGCAGATGATACCCCTTTGCTAGTTGAAAATAAAAAGACTTAGAAGAGCTTAGAATTAAAGAAAAAATGGAAAGTAAACCAGCTGGGTATTAAATATGAGTGTTAAATAGTAGGGAGACAAACATAATTTTGTGTTAAATGGTGTTTTTTCCCCCCTCTAGCTCAAATATAAAGAGAATATTGGGAAACCAATCCTACCAAGGAAGGCAATAACAAAGACAATTAAATTCCAATTAAACAAGATCAGAAAGTTAAGGCAATGGTCTTTACACTGGTATTGTACAACTGTGGAAAGTGAATATTGAGAATGTGTGAAAGAAAGCAGATAGATGCCTTCAAATTACAATTTTTGGAAATGCGAAGAGTATCATGGTCTGCAAGGATAACTAATCAGTCTTGGATCAAATAAAGGCTGATCATTCCCCACAGGTAATGATCAACTAGCAGACACTCATATATGCTTGGGCATGCAGTTGACATACTAGAAAATGTGATCAGGGTTGGCAAAGTTGGGGGAAGACAACAAATATGATGAATGGATTAAAGAAGTTACTGGAATGTCTTTTAAGAGATACAAATAGGTTACTGAAGGCAGATGAAAAGGTTATGGAAAATGGCCTGATTCCAAATATCCTAATGTGTGATCCTAGCATTGGGATTTTGAGTAGCAACGTTGGAAGGTCCAAACACAGGTAGCATTTTTAGGAACCCTCCTTTATATCTGGCAGCTAAACACACCAAGGTAAGGGACTGCGCAGGATAATTTCCCAATGTGTATAACAAAATTGCCATATTCTTCTCAATCTTAATGTCTACAAAGGGCTGCAAAGGAACCCAAATGTTATAAACAGATTCATGATCAAGACAAACTTGGTGCTGAAACATTTGCCTGTTTGACACAGGCAAGATGAATCAGTTTCTATGGCTGATAGAAGAGAGAGAGAAAAAAACCTGACTTGTTTTTTTAAAATCATAATTAACACCACTACAGGTCTGCATCATTTACTAAACAGCGGATGCAATGTGTAAATTAAGATGATGATCCATACCTGGATACAGTCCAGAGAATGTCTGTATGATAGATGCTAGGGAAGGAAAACAAGGCATTATGTTTTAGAGAACCGAGATAGTACCTACTGTATTTCACAGAATCCTAGAGCTGGAAGGATCCTTTGAGACAATCAATACCACCCCATGTTCTGTGCAGGAATCCAAATCCAAGCCTCTCAGACAAATGGCTGCCTAGCTTCTGCTAGAATACATCCAATTAATACATCCAATACCCTAATCAAGGAACTACCAAGGAGAAAACCACATCCCCACCAACCCAGACAGGGCAAGCTACTGTATATAAACAGGGAGAAAACCTCACCCTCCCTAGCACTGATGATGTTACCTAGTTGGGTAATGAAACGTCTGCAAGAAAACAACCAAGCTCAGGGAGCACCAAGGACTCCAACAGTTCAACCCTGAGCTACAGATATCCTCTTCTACTGGAACCACATATAGGCATCAAACACTTTAGAAAGCACACAAATGGGAGAAATTTACATGTAGGCAACCTCCACCAAGGATATAAGCAGGGAGCAAACCCTACCCTCACTAGCACTGATGATATTACCTAGTTGGGTAATGCAACGCCGGCAAGCAAACAACCAAGCTCAGAGAGCACCAAGGACTCCACATCCAATTAAAGGGAGACCCCTGCCTCTGTGGTCATTTTTTCCACTGTTGAACTGTTCCCCCCTCCCCCCAAAGACCAAGGTAAGGTGGAGAGCTTCCTGGAAGGTTGGAAAGGATGGTGGGAAACCACCTCTTTAGTTCACCTTGTAGAAAATGGGTATGTCATAGTAGGCTATGCCTATCATGGCAGGCTCCATGGCAACCATTTTGTCAGAGAACCCACAACATGCAGAGCCATAGGGCCACTGTGCAAATGGTTGCCAGATAATCTAATGCTACATACAGGGACAGCAACAACAATATACAGGATTGGGATCAGCAACTGAACCTTAGCACAGACACAAATTGGACTTGAGCCCTGGCCTACTACTAGCTACTGATGAAGAACCAGGAGGTTAGAATCTTATGCCACCAGTCAGCTAAGACACACCATTAAGAACATGCAGAACATGGACTGCTGGTCCATTTAATCTGTTCACCCTCACTGGCAGTTGGTCTCCAGATGGAGGCAGGGATTTTTCCAGACTTGCTTGGTCACACTTGAGAAGAAACTTGGCAACTTCTGAATGAAAAGCAATCTCCTCCTGAACTTTCCTGGGGCAGTGTCCCAGTGTGACCTGGAATTTTTCAGAAGTTCCTGAAGTGATACAAGCAGGAGCTGTGTTTGCCCAACACTTACTCAGTTGGTTGAAGGCCCAGTAGCTACATCACCTGGCATGCTAAGTTTGTTTAGTTTTAAACTTGTTTGTGACTTTCCCCCCCATAGCTTACTGTGTTGCAGAATCTAGCCCATTTGCTTAATGTATGGTTTAGCATACTATGAACACCCAGTGAAGGGGAAAATTCCCCACAACCCAGCTGACAAGGGGAGACCCCACAATTGGCTTGAGCCAAGTTAATTAAACTGCACAGGGGATGGACCACGAGGTTCTGCCCACTTAGGGAGGATACAAACAACCTTTATATAGGAGTATAATAAATGCTGACTATTAATGACGTTGATATGTCAATCATAATTTTTTGACGGCATGTGTAAGATTTATGCTTACAGTGAGAATGTATAGTTTAGCAAAGTGTATGTCTGCAAGAGTCAGCTTTTGTAGTTAGGGTTAGAGTTGGGTGAATTCAATAGTTCAATTTAGATGTGTTGTGCATGTACAGCCAGTATACGGAGCATTCTGAATATATCCATGTTCTGCCCAGGAGAACGAACGAGTACTCATAAATCAGGGACAAGGGTTGGGTTTGCCATTCTCAGTTCTATTATATGAAAGGTCTGGTTTGATCACTGTTGGTTCATTCACACGTATGTCATCCGGTGATACTTAAGCGATACATGTGGACCTGTGAACCTGAAGCCAAATCTTTCAACAAAATCACTGTGTTCATAGGTAGGCAAATGATCTTAGTCACTTTCCTTTTTGTCCCTCAATGCCATTCTCTGACATTTTTAAAAATAACTTAATCTACAAATCCTGAATCCTCTATCAAGCAATGACACAGCTTAAACCAGCCAATCCCTGGACATTAACTTCTTAATTAATATGAGGAAAGAATTCCCTTTGTAACAATTTATGACATAGAGTTTCCATTCTGTTTATTGAATCCCCAGCGTTAACACAGATGCAAAGTGGGCTATATGCAGAAGAACATCTAATGTACAATGTTGTCAGGGGCTGTAGTTATTCTTACAATCACAGGGGTCCACAGGGAGGGCGAATGACAATAGATGTGCGATGGCCTCATTGATGTGACTTATGTACCTGTCTTAGAGGTGATGATGCAAGGAGACAACTGCATCATTTGTGCAATGATGTCATGATGCATGAGTTTGGGTTCTGACATCATCATGGCTTCTTATGCTTACAATTTATGCTTACAACTGTATTGGTTATCCTACTAGATTTACTTGCAGAATTATTCCAAGGTTTCTTCTTTAGTGAAAAGCCAGTCAGATGCAAAACAGAAGGAGCAATTAAATGTGGATGGATATCAGAATTCCAGGCTGGAATGCCAAAGAGTTGAGAAACCACGGAAGACCTCGGGCTGTCCAAATTACTCCTCTTATTGTGATCTTATTTACAGGATATTGCACTGGAAAGGTCTTCATTTCAGTGGAGTTTGTCAAGTGGAGAATTCTGGGGGGAAAACATGGTGGCTACCAGATAATTGTAACACTGTTGACAACCTGATGAGTCCTTCCCTACCCACCCTCCAAAGCTGCCATAAACCTGGGACAAATTCTCAATCAGAAATTTGTATGCCCCTGGGCACCAGCTTGCTAAATCCACTACCTTCATTTTATACATTTTAGGTTCTTTTAATTTTTCTTAAGTGTCTGCTACAAAAACACAGCAAAGGGTCCGCCTGCTCCAGGCCCACCAAAAACCCAAGGCTTTGTTTCAGAGTGTGCCCATTTGCCCAGACAAAGATATATAAAGCATCTTGGAGTATTAGAGAGGAGAATATGTAGCAATTTCACCCATTTGCTTTTTGGCAAAAGGGTGCCTCATGATTGGGCATGCTCAACTTGATGCCAACTTGGGAGAGTACTCATGACCTGCTTTCAACATTTGCCTGTGTACAAGGAGGGTTGTCTAGTTTAAACAGTCTTTCATAGATTGATGATATTTCTTTTTCTGATGGCATTCAAATCACCTGCCATGCCTGTGGCCACTTTTGGGTGGTCTCAAGTGAGTTTGAAGAGGTAGTTTTCCAATTTACCCCAATGGGTGTTAGTCAAGCAAAACAGCCTGCAAGGAAGCTCTTGGTCAGGCAAATTAATTACTGATGCCAGAGCTCACAAGATTTAAGCTGGATGTTTGTGGCCTCAATGTTGTCTGAGATCAGCCCTCAAAGGCCCTCTATAGCACAACTTCTGGGACCTCTTTTTTTGTGCAACGAAGCCCTGCGCAGCCTGTGGCCATATTTCCTGCAACAGAATTAAGCCATAAGTACAGAATAAATCCAAATAGGAATTGTCATCCTTTTTGGTCTTCCATCCCTCAATATTCCAGGAAACCCGGGACAGTCCATGATAGTTAGTTCTCGGTCAATCCACTGAATGTCCAAGAGGGTCCACCTCTACAGCAAGTGGAGGGGTAGAATGGAATGAGAATAAAGCAATGGTGTTCCTATACCTTTTACCATCTTCTGATAGTAAAAGAGATCCTGATTTGAGATTGGCTTGTGCAACAACTCTTTTTATTTTTATGATCTCCTCTGGGGCTGCCAACTGCTATTTACGTTGAGAAACAAAAGCACCGTATTTGATTGTAAAACTTTTCATCAGGCAGCTATGGTGGGATGTATCTGGTGGGACAGTAATCTTGACAACCTCATCACAGCACTGGAAAGGTGTCTCTCAGAAACGGATTTCTAGGTAAAGTATTAGGGGTTCATCTTCTAGATTTTAGTTGTAGCATTTTATTTTTTAAAGCTGACTCTTCCTAAGGAAGGAGAGTCTGCAACATGTAGATTTGTTTCATGGTTTGAGATGTTTGGCGGGTATGAAAAGTTTCAAAAACTAATCCAAGTTCAATCGGTTGACATTGTTTTTTCCTTTGGTTTCAGATTCATTCTATCTATTTCTAAAATGCCGAGGTCTCTCTAAATGAAATTCACGCTGTCCACTACATCTATCTATGTTTGACATTTGATTTGTGGCTATACATTTCTGGGGGAGCAAAGAATTGAATTCCCTTGTTGAACGCAATAATACCTTTGATGTCCATGCATGGTGAATTCTCAAAAGCTGGTGTGTGCATGCATATGTGTGTTACATCTTAGAGACACACAATGTTTTGTATCCTTCCTCCCTCCCTTTCCTTCCACAGCAGAGATTTTTAAAAAAAATTCTGCAGAAAGCAAGTGTACATAACTTTGCATTATTTTTATATTTCATAAATCCAGCAAATCTGAGCTTAAATATATTGCTAGTCATGGGAAAACTCCCATTTCTGAACTGTGAATGCAAAAATAGAGGGCTGTATTTCAGAACTGTTATGACTTCAACCATCTAGGAGGTCTAGCTGTAATCCAGAGGGTCTCCTTGTCTCCTTCTTAACAGCCCTCTGTTAGATAGCTTTGAGACCAAGAATAGTTTTAAAATACTGAGACTGATTTGTTTTTAAGTTGCTGTACTGACTTATTTTTACTGCTGGAAGATGCCCAACTGTTTTAACAGCTGCTTTGCTTTTGGAGATGTTGTAATTCTCATTTTATTACATTTGTTTTAACTTATTAGTGGCCTCGAGGTTGTTCAAAGGCAAACAACTCCAGTATATTTGTGAGGAGGCTCCTAAGACCTCATCACATCACCAGATTCACATTCCACAAATTTCCTGGAGTTACATCAGGGAAGGCTAATGGAAAACATTATGGCAGGAACCTTCACATACATGGAGTAGAGAACAGAGGGAGATAATTGGTACCCTCCAGTTGTTTTGGCCTACAACTCTCCCAATGCCATGTCAATGGCCATGTTGGCTTGGGATAATGGAATTAATGTCCATAATATCTGGAGGGTACTAAAGCGGCTATCTCTTATCTGGGCACATTGATTCCTGGCAATTATGAACCCTGCTTTACATGATCCTTCCAGTTCTAAATTCATAATGGATTTGGTCATTGTGAGCTAACTCTGCAGATACATGCATTAAAATTGGGAAACGGAAGGGTCTGGCATGCAGATTTTCAGGAATCCATGTACAGAAATCTAGTATCAACTTGCTTTATCCTTTCTCTCTGTTCATCATGGGTGTGCTTACTATATACCAGTCCTTGGAAAGCACACATTCAGTCTTATCCAGCCTGGCTCAATAAGCAATGGTATGTGGGAAAGACCTTGGGAGGTGGGGCAAAGAGATGCTGCCTAGGGAACGGTCAGATAATAGACAGCATAGCCCACAGATGGAAAGTGGGTGGGGCAAGAGGCTCAGAAGAGACACTCCCTAGCTTCTCAGGTGGTAAAATCAATGGGGGGGGGTGTGGATTGTACTTTCAGACTTTCAAGATTCTGTTAGTTTATTTACAATGCAGTAGAATTAGCTCATCTGGTTGTGTTTCCTGTCTGGCCTACCTGGTAAGGCTGACGGGATCATACCAAAAGCAATCTTAATCCAGAGTTCTGTTCTCCACAGGAAGCCCTGAAGTTGGACATGAGGACAGTAGCATCTCCTTCCTGTCCTCTCCAGCATACCATCACTGATCCATTAATACCCTTGTCCTTCATAAAGTTGTCTTTGAAAGATGTCCAGGTTGATGACTATCCTATGTCTTGTAGCAGTGAACTACATCGTTTAAGGGTCATCATAAAACAAAACTTAATTCATTAAAGGAAACTGCAGGTAAAAGAACAACCACCAAACTTTTCAACAAATATCTAGAAAATAAAAATAAAGACATTGGGGAAGCTTTCAGAAAAAAATATCGTTAGTGGAAATGTGGAAACAGGAAATAGTTCTTTTCACAGACTGAAACTTCAATAGCTAGAATAATAAAATAAATCAGAATATAGGTATAGATGATAGATACAGATCGATATACTGTATAATGGGTTTATGTTCCATGTCTGTCTGGAAAATTTTATATTTTCCTGAATAAAAATACAGGAAGCGAAAAGGTTGCAATTTAAGTGTTTACTACAAAAGAGTGGGACTGAATTTCCAATAAATGATTATAACTGAAAAATAAGAGCAACTTATGGTGGTTTCCTAAAATGCACCTGAACATTTGAAGAGCAAGAGAATGGATCCAGTTTTAAAAGCGAGGGAGGAAAAATGACTCGAAGTCTGCTGGATGAAGAAATTCCCCCAAGAATCTGGCTTGTTATCATCTAAAATGAAAAATGAATGAGCTACCGAAAGGCCTTTCAGCATCTGATGATTCGGTTTTCATATTCACTAACAGGATGCTATATTGCATATTCAGAGTAAGCCACAAAACTGGTTATGCTAACATATTAAAAATGGAGAACTCCAGTGATGGCCTTCTGCTGGTCTACTTCCAAAAAGTTATCAAGTGGCTCAGCCGATGTAATTACAGCTCAGCCCTGCCAAGCCTTTGAAATATGCCCATTAATTCAGCAATTCCCAGTCTGTCCATCAGTCAGTCATACTTAAAAAATATGTCTGTCACAACTTAGGTGTGGTAATCTGTTGATAATTGTATAATAAAAAGATAAGGGGGGAAGCACCCAGATTTTCTCCAACTTTGTGAAAACCAATCCTAACTTTAAGTGAGAAAAATTAGGGCTCGGTTGACTGATAACTGAAATGACCTGTAACGCTGCTCTTCCACCAGAAATGGAGGGGGGGGGGAACCCTAGACTTTTACTACTGATTTACCTTGCTTAGTATCTAGAAACAGCAATCTACAAGCTATGGGATACATGTGGCTATCAACCGCCCCCCCTTTTTTTTTTTGCAGATCTCCAGGACTGCACTGCTAAAATTTGTAGCAAACCACCAATTTATACAGAGATAGCTGCCACCTTTTTGCCAGATATGGACAAAATAGGTATGCTCAGCTTCATACAGGTTGTAACACACCTATTCATATAATAAAAATGCCTCCATTCCCAAAGTGTGGGGAAAAGATGTGACAAGCAGGCTGAACCTCTTTTCTCCATCCTCTTACCACATCCGATCACTACTGCTTTGGATATCTCAACCCGACCTATATCACCAGGTGCTGGTTGGGGGAAGAATGAAGAAGCAGCATTATGAACATCACTTGGAGCTCCTAGAGGACAGATGGGCTATAAACCTAATCAACTCATAAATAAAGCCATTTTTTTCTTGCTAGTATTGATAACATGCTTCTCAAGCATTTGCAAGTCACTTATGAAAGATGAAGCATGATTACACATGAAGCAACTCACCCTTGCTTGGTTCCTCTCCTTCGCGCATCTGGCAAAACAAACCTGAAACATTTCATATTACACCAATTAAGGTAAACTCAGGATCTCAGCTTGTTGCTCTCTTTACAAGTGAAGATAATGTACCAAGACTTACTAGCTTACGAATGTTATCTTGTTTGGGGGGGAAAAAAAGAAAACCCAGGATTCTGGGGCTTGACTGTACACAAAGAAAGCCAATTCTGCTTTATATAGTTATCAATCTAGTGTGAAGAGCAAACCAGGAAACAGGCTAAATGCATTAGCATTCTGCCAATTCACAGTAAGTTAGGACTCACCTCACTAATTTGGTTAGTGTGAGGAATCTTTGATGGTAGCCGAGTGTCCTTATGCCAGCATTTATTACGTACGTGCACTACAGAGAATATTCACCCAATCTCTGCATAGAGAAGAGATGGGTTAGACAACAGATATCGTGCAGCCTTCAACCTAATTTACCAGCCTTCTACAAGCAAGCAACTCAAGCTCAATCTGTTCTTGTCTTGCAAGGGGAAAAGGAGGAAGGAAGAAGGGATATAAGGAAGGAAGGCAAGAGGAGACTAATTCAGAATGAGAAAGGTGGGGAAAGGAGGAGGCCAGGAAGAAACCAAATGGCTGTCCCTGCCCACTTTTGACCAGCCCCACCTACTGCTCCTTTAAGTCCCACCTACCACTGAACACAGCCCAGGAACTTGCTTGCAGATAGATGCAGCTCTTGACAGAGAGAAAGCTTCTCATCCCTCATGTAGAGAACAAAGAGGGCCTAAAGGATATCACGAACTCCAAGGGACTTCCAAAGGCGTCTTTCCAAAAAGCAAAACTGGGGCCAGACAAGGGAAGGCAATCGATGTGTCTGATATGGGTGAGGGACTAGCTTCAAATCAAGAGAGGTGGGCTTCAGCCTGATACTCTTCTCAAAAAGGCTTCCCAGCCTACAGCAACACATCCTTTGAAACAGTTTTCAAACTTCACTAATTTTGGCTGGGTGCTCCATTGATATTAAGCAAGCCGCACTTCGATGATCATTTATAAAAATATTGACAGCTTGCCTCCTCATACCACTGCCCAACAACGTGTTTCCAAACATTTTGCCCATTTCTCGCGAAGCATCGCCATCTGCCAGGGGTGGCATTTCCTAGCTGTTTACTCTGACTACCTCCAAGAAGTCATCTGCCACTGTCTAATGCTGCCTGAATAAAGGGGATTAAGACTCGGATGCAACAGAGACTATTGATAATGTGGCATAATTGGGAAGAAATGAAGATAAATGAGGTTGAGGATGGAGAGGCAATTAGTCGAGGCGCCCGTACAGCTGTGTTCTCGGCCCAGCTCCCTTGGCCTTTCCAATGGTGAGGTATGCGCAAATTAAACATAATGACAAACGCTCACTTCCCCGAGCTCTTCATTTTGGGAAGAAAGTTGATGTTTGTTCTTGACAACCCCCTGTAATAAAATTACTACTTTCTTAAAGAGCAATACATCACAAGGCCCTGTGCGGAGTGTATATTATTTTATTGACTTCTTTCTTAACTTCTTATCACAGTTGGCTTCCAACCAGCCTCCAAACTATGCATCTGAAAGGTGGGAGTCAGAACTCTCTCTCAAACATTCCCATCTCCACTCCACTGTCCTCTGATTTCTTACCACCTTTCCTGGCATGAGCAAATTCTACCATGTCATAACATCCAAGGCTTGTGCAAACCATGATTTGACTCCAGACTAGCATGGGGAACTACACCTTGAGTTGGTCTGGAGACATATAAGATATTTTTTGGATAAAAAGTAAGGAAGAGGGGGATCTGAACTTGAAAGAGAACATGCATTCATAAGAGGGCTGCCACATTATAATTGTCAAAGATCAGGATTATGACCTGGACCTGGGTTCCCAACTAAGTAATTCTCTTCTCCCCTTACTTCAGCTGTAGACATCTCTGGATTCATTGAAATATATTTGAAGCATTATTTATTTAATCAAGCAGACTGATTGGTTGAAACATTTGTGAGCAGAGGTTGAGAACAGCAGTTAGTAAAATTAAATGGTAAGATTATTTGGTTAAACTTCCAGCAAAGTTAGACAGTGAGTAAAGGCATCAGATTCTTTGGCTTAAGACCTTATATGCAGTATTTTTACGGTGACTGTTAAATATATCATGGTGCATATTGACTTTATTGCTCTTATGTAACTTTAATTGTGGTTAGGTTTTACTTCTTAATTTGGATTGTGGTTGGACTGCAGTCCAGGATGTGTGTGCGTGCTTTCTAAACAATTTTTTATTTTTAATATTGTTTGTCTGATCAACAGATTGGCTTTTTTTTTCCTCATGAAGTGGTATGTCCCAAACATTAGATTTGATCTCAGTAGCCACTACTTTGAATACATATTAGTCACATCTAGTATCAGAATTAATTTATCTCTGGATATCAGTTTCTTGAGAATAGTAGCATGACTGTAATATGTTCAGAGGCATTTTGCGTATCTTGGAAACCTAAGGCAGAATAAAACTTTGTGCTCACTCTGCAGGGTTTTTTGTCCTTATATAAATTTGGTGGGTAGTAAAATATGAGCTTTGTTCAATCATTGGTGAGCCACTGCCTTCTTATTCTTGTGCATTTCCCACTGTCCCATCACATTTCAAAAATGTCTACTTCTGTGTAACTACACTAACGAGTATCATGAGGGTTAAGGTGACCTTTATTTCATTTAATTCATCTTAGCTATGAATTCGCAGCATTCTCTGAATCAGGTATTTTTTCCCTTCATTTTGTCCTTTCTAAATCATGTTGGGTGAACAAGACAAACCAGGATTATGGGAAACTTGCTTTAAAATTCACTTAACTCCCTTCTGAAAAACCTATCAAGAATGGTTCTTAGGAAGTTTCCTTGGCATTTTATGCTGGATTTTTGTCAACTACACCGGCTCTCAGCTTATTTCCAAGGCCAGCTCAAAATGTTTTATATTAAATGTCTTAATATTTAAACTTCTTCACAGTCTGGGGCCAGAGAACCTGCAGGATTCATCATCTCTCCCCTAACAGATGTGCTTGTCTGTCATCTTTTAGATCTCCCACCATTCAATTCCAGTGGTTGGTTGACAAGGAGAGGACCTCTTTAATGGCAACACATAAATGAATGCTCTCTTCCTCAGGTAGTTGATTGGTTCTATGTAGAAACTGCTTTTACACAGCTGCATATTCTAATATATTTTACAGTGGATTTATTATTTTGATGGCAAGTTGTCCTAGTCATTCATTCAAGAGCAGAAGTTCAAATCAGAAGGGTAAATATTAATTCTAAATGTTTCCTACAATAAAAAAATACACTAAATAGAAAATAAAAGCAATAATACTAACAATAACAAAGAATACCTAATAATAGTTAGATCAGGAGTATGTGTCAAAGCAAAAAATAAGTCTGCAGGAGTTGCATAACAAATTAAATCCATGGAAAGTGAGGGAAACCATGTACCTTTGAAGGTGACTGGAAAATATGTATTCTCCCATTTGTAATTCCAAAACACAGAGTTCTGTAACTGATGGCTTAAAATAATGAACTTGGATTTTCAAGTGGTTTTTAGAATTCCAGGACATTGTGTTGAGAACAACAGCAACAACAAACCCTCCGAAAAGGTTCTTCCCTCTTGCACCATCCATGTCAAGGTTAATGAGCTAAAACTAGTTAAATTGATATTACCAAATTAATGACTTTTTTATAGTACACTGCATGGATTTTAACAGAAAGCTTAATGTGGAATAGTTAGTCTTAATTGAATTAGAAGGTATCATACACATACAATTAAGCTTACAGAAGCTGGTGGTATTTTAAGGTAATTGTATCCAATTGCATCTAACTGGACCATACTGGAGCACAAGAGATGTTCTATCACTGTCATACAGGTGCCCTGTCTGCTCGGGATGCAGGAAGTCCAACACGTGTGCAACCAAGAAGTATCTTTAGCATAGGTCAGAATAGAGTAAGACAAACTTTTGAGATTGGGGGAGAGAAATGAGATTTTAAGAACAAGTAAAGATGATGCTAGATTAGCACTTTGTATATGCCAGCTTGCCTTTTTTTAAACTAAAATGTATTTTTAAAAATCAACTCAAATGGGGCAGAGATGTGGTATCAACAGTGTCTGTAGGCAGAGATTCAACACTGTTTATCTCCTGCTGTTCTATCCTCACATTCCTTGGAAGCAAGAGAGAGAATTCATTCAGACCTCAGCCAGCGCAAATGTGTGTAGCAATGCCACTTTGGGCACAAGTGTAAGTCAACTCACAAACCTAAGACATTTTATTGCTTTTTATCACTCCTGACCCCTTAAAATGTCTCTCCTCTCCAAGACTGAAGCAGAAAGGTATGCTTCTGACAACTTCTAGCAACTCTTGGGTTTTCATAAACTACAATAAACTACAATATGATGTTTAAATACCAGTCTGAACTAAGAACCAAGCTGGAAGCTTTGTGTCTTATTTGGATGATAAAAGACATGAATCTACTATAATGAGATTGGCACAGCTTCTCTACTGATTAAATGTTGGAGGAAAAAGAATCTTACTGTCAAATAGGAGCAGGTGCACAAGAAGTACAACAATGTCCGTTAAATGAAGGTACACATTTCAAAGTGGAGAGTCCGTTTTCATACCGACATGATAATCACTTATGATTAAAGATACACTTTCTTCCCTGCGCTAAAAAAAACCAATACAAGAAAAGAAGCTCAAATTCCATGCCAACTCCTCTGTGAACTTCTGCAATCTGCACATATCTTTCACAGCAAATGTATTAATGACAGCTAATCAAAATCCTCAAAATACTGGATATGGTGTACTTGTTGGTCAGTTTTGAACTCTGGCCATAAAATAGAAGAAAAATGTGCAAAGACTAGCATTTTGGGGGGCCACATTTGTGTTTCTTTGGAAGTATCATGGCAGCCTGATTAATTAATACTAATGCGGCAAATTGCTACCATGGCAAGTAGGCCAGGTCTTTTGATGGTGCCAAAGTTATGGGACAATCACATGCAGTGTGGTATGAAACTTCTCTGCCAAAATGCAGCAATTATCTTGTTTTCTGTACTCATCTCATCAAGATTCATAGATGCAGGAAGCCTGCTAGCTACAATCTGCCAAGAGAATGAGAGAAATGTCTAAAACCAGTTTCCAAAGCCATTGAAATACCACATCTTCCAGCCAAATATCCATCTATGGTGGCGCCAATCCTGACCAGGCCACCAGAGAAGATATTTTTCTGGCATGTACCGGAGGGGAAGGGGGAAGGAGAAGAGTTAAGAGGAGATCCTGAGGAATAAACCCAGTACTTTCTTGCATGCAAAGCAGGTGATATAATACTAAGCTGTGCTTCATCCCACCAACTCAAAAAAGGCACTGTCTCGTAGTTGCTCTCTCCCTTGTAATGCAGAAATAATAATATTTTCTAACTCAATTTTCTAACTAAAACTTCCAAAGAAAGGGCTGTGATAGGTTTGAATGTTTAAATGAGAAAGTGTTATACAAGTAGGCATTGGTTTGGTGCAAATTGAAAGCCTACTCTAAAAAACTTGAGATGGTGACCCTCGTTTCCCAGTTATTTGCCAGGATCCCTGGATGGTTTCTTACCCAGGGCCTTTCAAGAGCCTAGCACCAGCTGAGTCCATCTACATATACATAAAGAAGCAATCAATGAAACAATTAATGCTCAGATTGTCAGGAAACATCTTGCCTTCCACATAAATCAGGGTTTTTTTTACATGGCTGCACATGGGTTTGATAAAATCAACTCTGATTAAAATTGGCATTTATGGGGCTCCTGCTGTTGTCAGCTGTATAGCTGGAAGAAAATGTCTTTTGCTCAGCATGGGAGTTGCAAAACCAAAGGAAAAAGAATGTTTCTTCTGGTCTTGGTTTTGTGCATGGTTGATCGGGACAATAAACACTTGAAAACACTTGATTCTGAAGAGCATTTTTCAAAGTTCTCACAACCTTAGTGCCTTCCCACCTTACCTGCTAGCCTCACTTTCTCTAGTTCTGAAAAAAAATATTAAATTGACACCACTGCAGTTGTGCATCCACACACATCATTTCTTAACACTGTGTGGGAAATGAGTCATTGCTGGAGTTTCACAAATGGTCTTTGAATCCAAAACATTGCAATGAATGGTGTAATGCTAAGAAAATGGCCAGAAGCTTTCTTTACACTGAGATCTACCTGCCCCAACCTGGGTACCCTGCAGATAAGATGGATTACAATTCCCCTTGTTACAGATAAGGATTCTCCTAATTGTAAATCATGGAAACAATAGTCTAGCACATCTGGAAGTCACAAAAGATGCCTAAAAAACCTGAGCTGCTGCTTTAGAGGATAAACAATGAAGCATTCAAATACATCAAAGCAGCACATACCTTTGGCTGTCAACCCAGGAACCTTGGAGCTTAGCCTACATCTTTATGGCTTCTCCTCCAAAATGAACAATGAAAGCAAGATTATGCTTATTCCTTCTGCTTTGCCCCATAACCTTTCAATGCAACCTAGACAAGGTTGCACTGGAGAACACAGCAAAATTTTAGATTTAAGTGCCTGATCCAGGAACTGTAAGGCTGACATCTTACAATCAGAGGGCACTCTTTCCCCACCTGATGCTAAAACAACAACTCCCATCACTCCCAACCAAGACTGCCATTGGTATGTTGGTTGAGGATGATGGGGAACAGAAATCCAATATTTCTATAGGGCACCATGTGGCGAGAAGGCTGCCCTTCCACACGAGTTCTTTGGCAAGCAAGCAAAAAGAAGGGAAGGGTAGGGAACAAATGAAATTATTTTATTTCAATTAATGGGTCTCATTAGTCTTCTATAAAGGTATGTTTACAAATATGGCATGGAACTTAGAAAGCTGTTCTTTGCGGAAAAGAGGGATTTTAAAAATATATGCAAACAGCAGCCACGGGATGAGTTCTCAGAGGGAGCTACAGTAGAACTCACACTTTCTGAAAATACCCCCTTACCAAATTTCCTACCACAATAACACCAACAATATTCTAGTTTGACGTAGAAGAGAAAACAAACAGCCTGCAATGCAAAGTCATAAATATTTTTATGGCGAATAGGACTGGATCAGACACAACCCTGCTTCTTTATTTAAAATAAAATCAATCTCTATGTTTTCTCTGTTATTCTCAAGCACACTTCCTGTCAATAGTGTGAAAAATGATATAGATTTAGGAGGGGAGCAGTCTCAGTGTAGCTTCTCTCATATTATTATTCCAGTATCATCTGTTACAAAGTAAGACCAATTCCCACATCTAATTACAAACAGGATTTCAGAGTCATTAAACAAAATACATTTCCATTAGTGCTGCTGTAAGAAGATAGGGGGGAAAAATGAAGATTAGTGCATGCTGAATGTCTTTTTTCCCCCCTGAAAGCTTTGAAGAGGTAGACCTCTGCACTCAGATACTATAAATTTGTGAAAGAAAAAGGCTCATGAATGTATGCGCTTTCTCTGTCCAAAACAGGATTAAAACAAACAAAAAATGTCACAAACATTTCACCATTAGTCCTTTTACCATGCATTCGATCATAAGTGTGAATTGGAATTACATATAAAGAAAAGAAAAGGCCTGAATGAATACATAGCTAGGTTTTCATTTATTTAAATATCATCACCTATCATCAAAAGATGTATATTTAGAAATGCCACTAGAACCTGAATATTGGGGGTATTTTTGCCCTAGTGAAATATTGGAGGACTAAAAAAAGTGTTTCTCAACCTTGGCAACTTTAAGACGGGTGGACTTCAATTCCCAAGCATGGACCTAAGGAGCTTTTCTCTAATGGGTTTCCTCATATAAGAGTATTTGAAGAATTCAAGATTTCCAAATGAATTGATCTGACCTGTACTTTATAGATCAACCTGCAGATCTGACGTTAATTATCCAACAGATTTTGCAGTCCCGGGATGCTTTTACGTTAAACACACAGATACAAAATATTTCGGAGGTATATGCACGTTTAATTGCAAATTTTTAGGCGTATTAAAAACATAATCTAAAATACAATTCTGATGACGCAGAAAGAGCAGAGAACGCATGGATCCGCATATGTGACAAAGATGGGACTGGACTGAATACATAACACACCTTCATTTATTTAGTCAATTTATACAGCTGCCCATTTTGCCAGTTGCATCTCTGGACAGCCCACAACAGGCTGAAAACCAACAACAAAATAAAACATAACAAAATAATAGAGTGCTAACTGGTTTCCAAATTTCAGCGACAGGGAAATTCTCAGGATAATCTTTTGTTCAGAAGAAAGAATTTCAAAGGAAGCAAACTAGACTTTCAGTCCAATTGGTGCAGTGTTTCTCAACCTTGGCAACTTTAAGACGGGTGGACTTCAATTCCCAGAATTCCCCAGCCAGCATGGCTGGCTGGGGAATTCTGGGAGTTGAAGTCCACCCATCTTAAAGCGGCCGAGGTTGAGAAACACTGAATTGGTGAATTCTATGAGTTTGGCTGAGAGCTGGCTTAGCCTATGAACCATTTGTGGCCCTCTGCAAGAGCTGGTCTAGTCAGCCTTCTTTTGCAGATTGCAGGCAACTTGGACTCTATAATCCATGAAGTGGGCAGAACTAAACTAAAGTGGGCAGGGCTAGGGCAAACAATTAGACAGAAAGGCGATACTTAACATGCTTATTCCATCTTCATTTGATCACTCCTGTCCAGTTCTGGACAGCCAATGCACCAGAGTCACATAAGGCTCTGTCCACTTGAAATGCTAACTCAGGTTAAGGATGTCATGCAAACACAATAATCTACACAAACTATCCCGGAGAGGAATGAGACTTATTCCAAACAGACAGATCTAAACTAAGTCCCTTTGGTCAAACTTTGTTGAAATGCTGGAAAGGGACAGTGACAGTGATAATGGAGGCGGGGAAAGATGGTGGGCAGAGGTTGGCATTCAGGAGATGTATTTTTGACATGATGCTGAAGGTTAACCTGACACTGACATCACTGGCCCAATTAACAACACACAGAGAAAGAAAGAGATCACCAGATTATCTATGCCGTTTCAGACGTAGAGTGGTCATTGCTGGGAGGGCCTTTGTCAAAAGGGGCATTTCCAAGCCCATCCCCAGCTTTGGCCCCAGAGCTGAGGGGCAGAAGAAGTCAATGCATTTCCCCTCTCTACTGACGCTAGTGTCAGCTGGAACATTGGGGCATCCTGATCCAATGTTGGGGTATTATATTTGCAATCATTTATATCCTGCTCATCTCTTGAATGAGTAGCCTCAAGGTGGCTCACCGTTATTAAAATCAATATAAAGTGACATAACAAAACAAATGACCAAGGAGAAGGAACCTATTGTAAAGCAGGAAGACACAACGAGTAAAGAAAGGATGTACGTAAGAGTCATGATCTCAGTGGAATAAATGCTTCCCTAAATATGAACATCTTATGAAGATTTTCAGGGCGGGTTACAATCAAGCATCCAGACATATAACATTTCACATTTTAGGGCAACTGAGAATGCCTTTGGTCTTGCTCCTAACAATTGTACTTCTGCCATACCTGGGACCAAAGGAGGATTTCTTCATCCAAGGTTAGGCGGGGTTAGTGTGGAATGCAAGGAGGTTGTAAAAGTGCCCCCCAGAAGAAAAGGGAGATCAATTTGCAGAGATGTGAGAAACGCTGTTCTTAAGATGCACACCTAGCCTTTCACATTTGGCCTAACTCCCAGAACATGTATTACTGAACCGCAATTCCCTGTTGATACATATTGAAATAAATCTTCTCTCCCCTATATTAGTGATGCGATTAAAGAAGGAAAACAAAGATGGGGTTTGTTTGTACACATGTGCTTGTATCCTTTGCTGTCAGGAAAAATAAATCAGGAAACCGGCAGAAGCTTTTGGGAGGAATTCATGGAAATATCTATCAGCAAACGCACACCTCTTCTTCTTGGATCTGGTCATTAACTTACTACCAGATAATAGCATGAGTAACCTACTTTTAGAATAAAAGACCAACCTCTTTTGACTGAAAAAAATCTAAAAGAGTCCTCCCCCACAAAGTGGGGGGGGGGATTGCTGACCATGTAATCACTAGGTATTCATGGATGGTGCTGAACATGAAAGGTTACAGTAGTGCTGGCCGCCTATGCCTCTCCAACTCCAAGCCCTGTTCCCCCCGCTTCTGCTAACTCGGCAATCATACTGCTGACAGATTTCGAGGTTTTTCTAAATAATGCATAGGATTTTCTTTTAACGTGTCAGTGCAGAAGTATCAATTCTGCCCTCGTGTCATTTCTGATGCTGATTTTTCTTGACAGCATTCCATTAAACCAATGAGTTTCTCCCCTCCTGATGCTCCTTTAAATATTCCTCTGAGTGATGTATTTGTGGTTTTTTAAACAGATTGTGAAGGATGTTTGCATTTACGAGGGGGAAAAAAAAAACACAGAATTGCATGGCAGGTACAGAGTGGGAGGTGGGGAACATACGCACACACAGACAACAGAGAGAAACAAACCCACAGAAAAGAGGTTTCTCCACGCAATGCCCAGAGATTGTGTTTAATCTCCGTTTGTCTCGGGATTCAAGAGTGACCTTCGGACTCCTAAAGAAATGTTGCTGAAATGTTTAGGACGCATGACTGTGCCTGTGATTCAGAGAAGGGCTGGGATTTCCTTTACAGGTGCTGGGTTTGCAGGATCAAGGAAAGGAGAGGAAAAAAGCAGCCGAGCTCACTGTCCTATGATTTTGCTTAACGGCTTGTAAAAACAGGCCAGGACTCTAGTTTTCTCCTGATCCTTCTAAAACACAGGCACAGGAAGAATTCTTCAAGGGGAACAGATGCTCGGGGATGTGAAACAGCCTCCATGTTTCCCATGGTTTCTCTTCCTTTCCATTTCGTCGGCTGGCTCACAGATTTTCCACTTCAGTGCCCAGTGATAAATAATCCGCTATTTACTATCAATACCAATGTATATAAGTTACATGGGATGTTTCTGATACAGAAATATTCAACAACATTGAATGGCACCTATTTCAACTTCACTGCATGCCGGTTTATGATGTGTATATGTGTGTCACATATCACACACATCAGCATAATCTGGGTTTAGCAAGGACTGAGCTAAATTAGTACTTGGGTGAGAGGCTACCAGAGAATACCAGACTTTGAAAACTCTCTAGGAGAAGGTGATGGTTAACTCTTTCTGGCCCCAAAAATACTTTATGGAAAAGCTGAAGTTGAAGGAGTCTCTGTTGAATGAGAACTAGGCTACTATGGTTCATTAAACAAACAATGGTTTAAACAAAAATCTGAAATGACATGATGTATAAACAAACTGGCACTTCTCTTGTATGGCTGATCTGTAAATCCACAGACACAGAGACAAGTTATGCTACTAACATCTACAGACAGCAAAACTGTGGTTAGTCTGGGGCTTATGACTCTTACAATGCTTCTCCCATATATATTCTGCACTAAGTTTGGAGAATCAAACTTGGGAGGCTGAGGAGACCACAGAGATGAAACAGATGCTTTTTCTCCTCCATTTTTGTTTCCATTCTCAAGATCAGCTATTTTGGTTCTGGACTCCGGAGAGCAAGCAAGTTGGTTGGAAAAGCATAAGCAAGATCTTTGAGGAATCTATCGTTTGACATCTTCCCCTAGAAAGTGGTACTTTTGCTCTGAATCCATTTGTCTTTTTTAAAGCATGTACTATGGTAACAGAAAAGACAGGACCAAATAAATCTCATTTTATATGAGCAAGATTACTACATTCTAGTTCAAAACGGTACAGGCAACCACTGAATGGGAAAGTGATGGGGTAAAATGGGTGGACCCACATCACCCATATGATGAGCTGTTTCAGAGAGCCTTTCCCTGGTTTGCTTTGACTTACTTTGACATAGCTATCTTTTTATTCTCTTTTTATTGTTCTAGCGCTGTTGGGTTTTTATTTTTATATTGTATTTTTTTCTATGTGAGCCGCCAGGAGTCATTTTGACTGCAGTGGCATAGAAATATGTTTAAATAAATAAGTAAAGCATGGTTGGAATTCCCCCTTTTTCCCCTTCAGCTTTTTAAGGGGTCATCATTGCTTTCTAACTGCCTTAAGCTAATTTTTCAGGGTTTACACTAAGGTTGTCACATACTACCCACCTCAAAATAGTAGGAACCCATGCTACCAATTTTTCAGTCCTCGTAGTTTGAAGCAGTTTGGTGGACCTACAAAAAAAGACCCCACTATGAGCCCCAACCCTTAATGTGGGTTAAAATGCCAGCAAAACACACCAAACATAATATTCTGTAAAAATGAATGATGGCATATTTCTTCTGTCTCTCTAGTGAAAATGACGCTGTAGCAAATTCAGAAGGAGAGGAGGAGGAGGTGAAGGCGTTCTTTCTCCTTATTTTTTATAAGTGAACAGGCAACTTCAAACTCTTTGTAATTCTGCACTGAAGTGTGTACATGTGAGTGTGTGCATGCATGTGTAACACTATATCTTCAAAAGAATAACAAAATCAATTGCTGTAAACCCATATTTCTGATTTGACAGCTACAGTTATAACCATTCAAGCGCCTATTTCCCCCAAACTCTCAATAGCCATAACCTTTCGTGATTAATTATAAAGTTCCAGGAGCAATAGTACACAGACTAATTTCCTAAAACAATAAAAAGACAGAATTTCTCATTTGGAACTAAATGAAACACGAACAGGTTGTTATTCATGCTGAAATCAAGATGCAGAGTCATGTTGCAACCATTAGAGAAGCTATTAAACACAACCTCGAATCAAAGAAACTGTAGGTCTGTCTCCTTAAAATAAAATGTTTGCCTCGATAAATGTGGCTTACTGCTTGTGTGTGTGTGTGTGTGTGTGTGCCCACACATTTCCCTGCTGATTTCAGAAGAAGTCACTTTCAAAATCCAATCTTCTTTTATTTTTGTTTTACACCACCATTTTGTTTATTTTTAGCACTTATGTAGACTTATGGGTCAAACATCCTTACATTACATGCCACCTCACAAACCTTTGGTGAAAGTTTGCGCACCAACCCAAGTTTATTATAAGTGTTTCAGAGTTTCAAAGAACTCTCTAGGTTTTGGAAACTGCAGGAAGGCAGGCACAGAAGTCATGCAAGTCAGAGTATGGGGACGGAGGATTGCAGTTCCAATGATGGAACGTTTTCTGGGCTGACCATAAATCCTGTATACCCTACCATGTCTCCATAAAAGGTTCTCCAATACTGAGTCTGAAAATCCAGAGAACAATTGCAAGTCAGAACAGACTAGAGATTCAGGGGTAGGCATCATTAGCCTCTTCACTTTTTGGAAGGTCAAAGAGGTCAATGGGAGATGACACCAGAAGGAGAACATTCTCCAGAACATCCTTTTCCTGAAAGGGTGAGTTGTACATATCCTTATTCCTATGCTCAGAACATTCTATTTATTTATTTATTAGATTCTGGAGCTCCCAGACTCCCAAAAGACTTACAGTATTTGAAAGAATACATAATGATCAGCGATGAGCTCAAACGGTAGAAAGAGTTGCAAGAACTGATTTCCAAAAGGAAAAGAAAAGAAAAAGTAAACTTAAATGTAGTGCATGGACTTTAAGAAGTAAACATACTAGGAACTAGACGTGGTCACTTTTGAGTTGGGATAGACTGATTTAGTGTGCTAGTGTTTTGTTTTGTGTCTTTGAGTCACTGTTGACTCCTGGCGACTGCCTGGACGAGCCCCTGCAGTTTTCTTGGCAAGATTTCGGAAGTGGTTTGCCATTGCCTCCTTCCTAGGGCTGAGAAAGAGGGACTGGCCCAAGGCCACCCAGCTGACTGTGCCTCAGGCAGGACTAAAACTCACGGTCTCCCAGTTTCTAGCCTGATGCCTTAACCACTACACCAAACTGGCTCTATTTTAGTGCATTTATGTGGAATACAATGATTTAGTGTATTAATATTAGTTGTTAGTGTAGCCAGTGCTGCAGACACACTCATGTCTTCGCTGTCTGCCCACACGCAATCACCCACACATCGCAAAATATGTTCTCCATCCCTCCAAGAGATGAGGAAATATTTGCCTGAGCACAAGAAAAGCAGCTTATAGTGTTCTTACACTTGTCCGAAAGATTCTTTCGGCGTATAGATTCCCCCTGCCCAACTCTGCAGCACCAATGCTGAGGTTACAGTCCCCACAGCAAGGTTTCCAAGTATTACAGGGACCTGAAATAATGTCATTTTTCAGCAGCATCTAAACAGGCAAAAACAGCATGTTACTTGGCTGTCATTCATCTGGTCTTCATCACCATGGCGCAGCAAATTCAGGTTTAAATTTGCTAAACTGCCCAACCGTTTACTAAACATTTTTCTTCTTCTAAAGAGACATCTGTTTTTCAACCACCTTTTTTCATGATGCTTTAGAATGTCACAGGGTTGCTGAACTCATTTCATTGTGCCAAAGTGAGAACGGGTGCTGGGGGTTCTTTCCTGTTAGGTTGGAGTATCCTCTGGATGTGGTCAAAACAGCCAAAATGGTGGCCAGTTTTTATATGTGTTGCGATATGGTGACCGCCATCTTGACTGTTTTGATCACACCCTTCGGACATCCCTACTCTTATATGTTATTTTGCTGCTTCTGTGGTTATCTACTGTGTGATCTAACCTACTCCCCAAGGGAGAAGTTCTTTCATTATCATCTGTAATACGTTTTAAAAGAAACAATGGCAATTTATCAGGAACAAAGGTGAAATCAAGTTTCTATCTTGGCCATTTGATTGCAAACCAGCTCCATTTCTAAACTGCCTTTTCAGCTGCTGTAAAGCAGAACTGTAATAGCATAGTAGTACACTAAAGGAGAACAGGGGAGTCCCACGCTCCCTTAAGTCACCTTAAACATCTCCACCTCTAACTTTTCACACCCCAACAATAATCTTTTGGGCTGTTTCTCAGGGGTTTAAAGGCCTTCCCCCATTCCCACTCTTATCTACCCCCCCAATCCAGAAACAAACAAAAATGACCCCAGATTATTGCTCTCAACCTTGTCAGTCATATCACCACGTCACCACCTGGCCTCGGAAGTCTTCCAGAAGGTCAGAAGATGGAGTTGTATCCCCCAGTCCTTAAGAATTTGCCCATACTGGACTCAGGGAGTGGTCATAAGAGTCATCAGGATGATCAGTGCTTTCAAACTTCTGAAATGTACTGCATGCATGCAAATTATGGTTATTCTGAATAAGAGGAATGCAGCTATCTACACACTTTTTCCCCTTCTGGCTGAGCGTTCACATTGCCATTTCCAAAATCAAAAGGCATGATTAACATTTCTAAAAAAAGAAAAAAAGACAAAACAAAACAAAACCTGGGAGCATAACAAAAGCTGTTGCCAAAAAAGAAGAAGGAAAAAAAAAAAAAAAGTGGGGCTGAATCTCCTTTGTATAGAGATTTTTCCTGCCAATTACAGATGGTTTCCGAACCTCTTAGAGTGTCTTTTTAAAGGAAAAAAAAGGTAGCATGATTCATGTTGCACTAAGAAATAATGGAAAGGCATATTGTCATCTTCCACATTGCATTCCTGCAGCTGCCCTATGTACGATACTCTCTCGGTTTCAGATAAAATGACTATTCTAAGGGTCCATATTATCCAAAATAGCAACAAAGTGAAAATAAAAACTCTTTGTGTATCTAATGCAACAGTTCACAGTGGAGACTTGCTTTACCTGCATTAGAATTCAGCTCTTCATTCTCCGATTCTGTCCCATTCTGACTCCCACTTCCGTGGAGGCTATTCATGGCCATAAGCTTTATCTTCTGCAACTTCATTGCTTCAGCCATGGCTGTGAGTCCTGGTTGCAAAGAGAGAGAAAGAGAAAGAGAAAGAGGAAGAGAAAGAGAAAGAGAAAGAGAAAGAGAAAGAGAAAGAGAAAGAGAGAGAATATTAAACACAGATTAACAAAACATACAGATGGTAAATTCCAAACATTACTAACAATTGACCTTCCAGTCTTGACTAGACTTCAACTCCCATGAAACTACACCATTGGACATGCTGGGAACTGAAGTCCATCATTATCTGGAAGGCCACAGCTGTGCTCTGTCATTCCAACTTCTCTATGATTCTTGCAAAGTCTTCCATGCCTCCACTTTCCTATCCCTACTCTCAGCCCCACGATCAATTACAGTGGTGCTTAAAAGTTTGTGAACCCTTCTGAACTTTCAATATTTTGGTGTAAGTATGACCTAAGCAGGATCTGTTCTCCACACAAGTCCTAAAACTGGATAAAGAGAACCCAATTAAACAAATGAATCAAAAACATTATACTTGTTCATTCACTGATTGTAACGGTATGTGGGAATGACCTCGGGAGCAGGAGGCAGAGCTACAGATGGGGCAACTGGTGTGTAAAAGATGTCTCAGCCCACACGAGGAGGGAGGGTGTGGGAAGCTTTTCAGAAGGGACCCTCCCTAGTTTTCTGGAGAGTAAAAGGAAAGGAGGGGAGAAATACTCTCAGTCTTGCAAGATTGATGTCAGCCCTGCAAGGCAGTTGAGACAAGAAGTACAACAATGAGTCCTAGCTCTATCTTTCTTGTTAGGTTACATTAGCAGAATCTTGTTAACATCTGAAGAGCAAGGGATTAAAAACTTCTGCCTACAGAGCAGAAAAACAACCTCTCAACCATAGCAGAACACAGAAGAAAAAAAAAAGTTGGGATGCTATCTCTTTTTGAAAGTAGTATGTAGTTTGACCGTCTGATAATTCAAGGATATATCCTGATATGAGATATGTTCACAAGTATGCCCCCACAAAGGCAAAATGGTTCACCATCAATTGGTCACAGCTGCACAAGACCTGTAGGGGTAGTTTTGCCAGTATGCAAAGATGGCAGCCAAAAACAATGACATCAGAAGGCTACTGTAGAGGAGGCTTTGACATGCTCAGCACACCTTCTGCACACCAGAAGGAGAACATAAGAACCCAACAGTGTTCTTGCACTAAAGCTGTTTCCTTCCCCCATTCTGTGGAAGCTGTTTTCTTCCCCCATTGGATAGACCCAGTCCCCATCACTTTGCATTAGATTGGAAGGATTTCTGTCCAAACTGCAAATGAGTAAATTAACGAAAGAGGAGCTATGAGTAATCAAATCTGGAAGTATGCATTTAATTAAAATTGAACACCAAGACACAGCATTGTCGTACAGATCCTCATATTAAAACAAAACATTAAATTAAATTAACAGACAACAATTTGCAATAAGCAGCATTCAAACCCCCCCCCCAAAAAAGGGGGGGGCTTACAAAAATATAACCACTTTGGCTCTGTTACTGCTTCATGTCTAAATGTATCCACTGCTGTGTGAGCATCAGTTGTTCGCATTGATGGCATCTGAACGTGCTGGGAGTCAAGCATGATGTTTCAAATGGAGGGACGACGAAACGTCTGGCAGCATGAAATGCTAATGTGTGACACCATATTGAAAAGAGGAGTGGGGAAAGGTAGTTCCAAAACACCCCATATTTTGAAAGAATCTGACAGCAAGCTCTGGTGATGGTTTTGCAGGGGATTTTCAGTCAAGCTTGAGGTTCAAGTGCCCCTTGCCCACCCTGTGAAGCCATATACTGTATGGCTGGAGGTACTCTAGTTTCTGCTAAAGAAAGGTGAACTTGGAGGTCACACATTTCCAGACTGCAGTACAAACCAAGAAGTCCCCAATTCACTGTTGTGCCATGAATTCACTCTAGTGGGCCTTCTGCCTAAGGATAAGCAATCTGTCCTGTCTCAGAAAACTGTTTCAAAAGATCTGAAGATCTGAAAAGCAGAATACAAATAATGTCAACTTTCAGCCCCAAGACTTCCTGCAACTATCAAGATTTTGTCTATGTATGCATGTGTGTTTGCATTCCCAGATTCAGCAGGATGTACTAAAACTTTAGTAAGACTATTAAACTATATTAAAAGGATGGGAATTCTTTCTTAATTTAAAAGGAATTAAACTATTACATCTGGGTCAGATACCCTTTGATCTGGTCACAGTGATTCACAGCATGCTAGACCATCACCACCCACCCAGTGCAACTCTTACACTGGGAAGATTGCTGATGAAATGAGCTGTAATTCATGAAAGCTTATGCATTTTAATAAAATGTGTTAGAAAAGCTGCTACCAGACTCCTGGTTCTTGGCTACCATAGACTCTCCTCCTACAATGTCCAGAGAAAGAGAGTTAGTTCAGCTTTTCTCCTATTCTGGAGGAAAATGAGAACCTAGCCATAAACAGCAATCTTCCCCTGCAAGGATGTTCTCGAGTTTATTTTATATTTTATTTATAATATTTCTATACTGTTTCTGGCCAGGAGACTGTAAGTGGATATGTACAATTCCATGAACTTCCCAGGCAACATGGCCAGTGCTAAGAATTCCGGGAGCTGAAAGACACCTACAGGACAGAGGAGGCCAGCTTAACCATCGTTCCTCTTTGAGGAAAAAAGATAAAAAAGAGGGTTGGGTAATTAAAGCCCTGGGCCCATCAGCCTGACGAAACTTTGAAAATCTTTCATAAGCTTGCCCTAGAGAGGAGGACAGGTCATCTCCTTGCAACTGTCTCTTAATCTCTCTGATCGAATACACCCACGCTCAGCCATGCTATGTTTGTCCACAATTTACTGGGGAAATGACAGTTTATTGGAGAAATCACAATTAGATGGATTTGTATGACTCAATAAACCACAGAATACATTTAATAACACACCTTTGCTGGTTCAACCCAATTTGGTAAGGTAGCATCAAACACTTTGGCTTACTGGATTGAATGAATCTAATTTATTTCTTTTCCTCTCTTGTGCAGGAGCACACCCACATCTGCATCAAAGCATGGGTTAAACCTGTAATATTTCAGAACTTCAATCCAGGGTCAGTTGGCCCTTGAGGCCAAGTGTATGAGCACATCAAAATGAGGTGAGAATGAGGCAGTGAGTTTTCCATACCAGTTCAGACTGCAAGCAAGGCCTCTCATTATTTAAGGTTTCCTTTACAACTTTTTGTTTTTTTGGCTGCAGGTCCAGCCTGATGTGCTAGAGTATTTTTATTTCCAGAAAGGTGGGCTTTTAAAAACAATGATGCTTTAAAAATAGAATGCTTTTCACTCATTACCCGCTCAGGTTTCTACCAATTCATTCTGGAAGCCCAAGATGGCAGGTCAGATTTCAGGACCTTGGACAGAACAGAGAGAAAATGGAAAAGGGCACGGATACAATACTATTCCTGCAACGAGAGGAAGAGTATCAAGATGTCAGGGTTATGTCACCTGCGTCAGTCCCTACAACTTTCAAACAGACACACAAACATACAGACAAAAATCTTGAACCTGCAGAGAGCGACCATGGGTTCCTAACGGCATATTTTGGCGACTAACCCCCTGCTGCCATATCAGAAATTAAATTAGGAGAATTATATTAACTATGCAGAGAAGAAGAATACATGAGAAGCCTGAAGACCAATCTCATTTTCCAAAATAATATCTTTTGTTAAAAGAAACAAGAAGATCAAAAACTAAAAAGGAAGAGGATGGGTCAGATTGTATTCACACACACACACACACACACACACACACACCCCTCCTTTCTTCTCAGAGGCCTGTTTATAATGGCTGATTGATTTCATGACATCTTCCATTCCTTTTAGAGGCTCAGCTATGGGAATGATTTGTCAGGATTGTAAACTTAATACTTTTAGTGAGCTCCACTCCAGCGACCTTTATCTTATTCTGCAGAGTTGACCGCCTGACCCTTTGGATGTTTAGGATCACTAGGATGAATGTAAAAATTCAGAGGGGAAGGGAAAACAAGGGGAAAATAGAGGAGGAGAGATTGGAAGGAAACCAACGGAATAGAAAACCTCTCAAGCCGCTTGGTGTTATATAGTATTTTACGCATATTTTGCTGGGTGCTGTCTTTTTCTGTTTGGGCTATATCATACTCATGTTCGTTTGGGAAACTGCATTACACTGAAGCCACAGCTGCAATTTTTTGCATGTCAAGGAAATCCCAATGAATATGAATGAAATCCCAATGAATCCCAGAGTCTGCTGGAGTTGGGCAGCCAATAAATTTAAACCAACAAACAACAAATGATGGAATTGCTCGAGCAGTCTCAAGCAGCCTTTCCCAGTCTCTCATTCAGGTATGTTGGATCAGATATCTAACCAAGGCTAGGTTTGCTGGGAATTATTGAAGGCCAGCACTTACAAAGATCACCAGTTTGGGAACAGCTAGGGTAAAGATTTGGTTTTAGAGCTGGGGAAGGTAGGCTTACTTTCTCTCAATCCCATTTATTTTGCAAGATGTTTGGAAGGACAAAAGAACATGCTTTGAACTTTTAATGGCATGCATCTCCTTCAGGAGTTGTGTTTAGCTTCCACTCTTTCCATCTCTAGGAAAGAGGTCAACGCTTCCATCTTTCTCTAGATATTAGATGTTTATACTGGTAGTTGTTAAGTATATTTTTATTTTGGACTGTGAGCTGCTTTGAGAGGTAGAAAAGCAAGGTATAAAAATGTGATAATGGTGGTAATGATGATGATGATGACAATGTGGTTGACTGCAAATCCAGAATAAAATGTTAATGCTGCTGCTGCTGCTTTTAAAAACATTTCAAATTTCAAATTCAGGTGAAGGTCTGGAGAAGAGTTGGAGGTTTTCCTCTCAAAATCAGCCTTCTTGAAACTGCTCTTTTCCAAGGGCTTTTAACAGAATGGATTCCTCTTTTAGCAAAAGCTAAGCTAAATGCAACCAATATTGTGGCCTGATAAAAAAACCCTGAGGCACTGAACCCCTGGTTTGCTTCCACCCAGTGATGCCGAGAATACATAGATCTAGAGGATCATATGAAGCACAGACACTAGGATTCTGTCTAATGTTGGCCCTCAAGGTCAAAGCACACATTGAAGAATCAGCAACCCTTCTCCTTAAATTGTGAATTAGAATTTCCCACCTCCCTGCCCCCCCAAACCCATGTCTTACTCTTGTCTAATGTTTCTCCATGGATAAACCATCTCCTGCCTGTGTCTACAAAGAGACAGAGAAAGATTGCTCCAAAGGAACAAAGAGATCTGGCTTCTGTTATATTCTCAGTTCAGTGAAGCATAAGGCAGATTGTATGTCATCTTCCTACTTCTAGGAAATGCTCAAAATAGCTAAGAATCAACTTCAGACAGAACAAATTAAAACCGAAGCAAAGAAAACTGGAATAACCAAAGCTTTCCTGCCGCTAACCATCCCCTGATATGGAAGCATTTTCACAGGGGCAGAATTAGATCATTCCATATTTCAGATTAATGGTTTTACTGGGCATGGGGCTTCTTTAGATCAGAGGTGAACAACTTTGAGCCCAAACTGCAAGTAGCTTTGGAAAGCTGAGATTAAATTGTAATGACCATGTAAAAAGGGGAGCAACTATTAATCCATGAATGGAAAGCCAGCACTGGCCACTCTTCCTGCTCTTTTCTTCCTCCCTTTTCAAAACAGATATATCCCTTAATAGAACTAAAGGGCTATATCTAGTGATAGTCTGCATCCTTCCTCTTTACCCTGAGGCCAAGACAAAATTTGTAGCAGTAGTTCGCCAATGCCTTCTTCTTAGGTCTGAGAGTGACTGCCTCAAGGTCATCCAGCTGGCTTTGTGCCTAAGACAGGATTAAAACTCATGGTCTTCTGGTTTCTAGCCTTAACCACTATACCAAACTGGCTCTCAGGTAAGTTTACTGTTAGAGAAAATTGGAGGCCTTGGATTGCATTGCAGGTGTGTGCTGAGCTTTGAAATGTGCTGCCTTGTGGACAAGGCAGCCTAGCGGCCAATTCAAATGGGTGTGTATCTCTGTGTGTACGCACTATGTACATTACACAGATAATCGAGGAGCTTCCTTGAGCTTATGTCTGTTAGGCAAGCTCTAAAATTAGCGCTAAAACTGTTCTTCCACTGTTTCTATTGTTTTAATGTTAGAAAATATAAAATCTTCCCCTTGGCCAATTTTCTGGAAGGTTGGGAGGTAAACAGCAATCAGCAAAATTATCATATCCTTTGTAGCCCTGAGAGCTTTTTATAGAAAAGGAGACAAAGAGATTTGTTTTGAATTCTTATGGTTTCCTATGGCTAGAATACTAGAAAGGTTTCACATGCTGATCTCCAGCAAATCCTCAAGGCTTTTTGAGTTTCATCCCATCAACTAACACTAACTTGAAATGATTCAAAAGAAATGTAGTTCCCATTCATTACATACCCCAGTTGATAGTTCCACTCTAGTCTGCAGATGTGAAACCCCGTGCAATCCAGGATTGATAGGAATCTTAGCCCCAGCTATTTGGTGGCCTCCAAACTGAGGGAATCTTCTTTAGAAACCCTGAAACCTGACCACAGATCTCATAATTTAGTAGCCAACCATCCTTTTTCCTAATTAAAAAACAGCAAACTTTGAGCAATGAAGGAGGAACTGTATCACAATTGAGCAGTTACCTGTTATCAAATTACAAAGCAGATCCCCCTCCCTACAATCAAAGGACCAAACAGGGAGGGGACTGACCAGCTAACAGGTTTCCAATGACCCGAGGGGAAAATTTCTTGTTCCACTTAACAGCCTCTGAAGAACGCTTCCTTTTTAATCTCATCTTAATCACAAAAAATCATTGTCCTGTTTAACTAGAGTTCTGTCACATATGTTGGAGAATCCTATTTACTTAGATGCTGCTAGAACGTCTAACAGTAGCATGATTGTCTTTGGAAAGAAATTTCTTGAGATTGACTTTTCCCCCCTTTCTTTTTCTTTCTTTTTTTTTTCTGAAAGGGAGGGGGGAAAGGCAAGAAAAAGGAGAAGGAAAGAGATCAAAAAGCTAACTTTAATAGATGTTTGACTAAGGTCAGGCTCCTAGTAAATGGAACGCTGGAGATGAAAGCAACTAAATATATTTGGCTTTTGATCTCAGCGAAATCCATTTGGCATTGTTTAGCTTTTTATAATGCTTCAATTTTGTGAGTGATATCATGGCCAAGATGAACTGCCTTCTATTTTGATCGTTTGGGGTGTTTTGTTTTTGTTTCAAATTAATTGCTTTTGTAAAACTTTAACATCTAGTTTAGGAAACAAAATGAGCAAAGAAAGTAAGCTTTCTAAGAATACAATCAGGAGATCTGAAAATGATTGCAGCCAGCCATCTTTATAGGATACCAACCGCATCTTGGGTTGCGTCTACAGTTGGGGGGGTTCATTATCACAGAAATAATATGAAGAGCATCATTTTCCTATGGGACAATTTTGGATTAATATCCCTACATCTACCGTTTGGGAGAAAAGACACTCTACTGGAGCAGTAGAAGAAGAGTAACAGATTTGTTCACCACAGTTCAATCACTTTGGGGAAAAACAGAGAGATGTTTTTGCATTCCTAAACATATATGATGATCTTTTACACAGAAAGTAAACTGGCATGCTGCATAAAGGGAATTAAAGGTGAAAACAAAATTCATTTGATACTTCCCACAATCATTTTAAAACACGGCACTTCGATGCAATGTACAACCGTTTGGAAGGATGAGAGAAAAATATATTTTATCGATATTATTTTCTCAGTTTCTTGCAGAAAGAATTCCATTTTAAATGCTCACATTGTTGTTACCAAACTGATTTATCACCAAAAAAAACATGTCATTGCTAAGGTAATTAAAAAAAAAAAAGCTACATTACTATACTAAATATAGTATAGTATATTTAGCCAATGTGGCTTGAATCTATCTATCTATCTATCTATCTATCTATCTATCTATCTATCTATCTATCTATCTATCTATCTCTATTCCTATATTTAAATGAACATCTTAAAACAATTTTTAAACAGCATAATAGGCAAAGAAGACAAAGACAAAGATAGATAGATAGATAGATAGATAGATAGATAGATAGATAGATAGATAGATAGATAGATAGACAGACAGACAGACAGACAGACAGACAGACAGACAGACAGAAAGAAAGAAAGAAGTTGGGGAGCTTGGCTCAACACTATTGCATACTACATTTCTTGAATTCATGAATCAAAGCTTCTCACTACAAAATGAGTCCCTGCCCCAAAGCATCTGGCTACTTTTAACTGCTTTGTACACATAAAAGAGATCGCTCCATACTGCCTGTCTCCTCTCCACTGTTGAGGTGATACTATCAAAGGACAAGTCTACACATTCTATACACACATTCTACACACACACACACACACCCTGTGAAGGAGGCTTGATTCCCTGACACAGGTAAGTTCCTGAAACCTGCCGGGGTTGGCAAAATCTGAAAGTTGTAGATAGCAGTCCACCTTGCCTCTGAAGATGCCAGCGACAGTTGCTAGTGAAACATCAGGAAATCTGTTATCTAAACCATGGTCACTAAACCCTGAAGCTCATCACTATCCAACAGATACCGACTGTGAAAGCCTACCCCAGTATATTGCAGATAAAGAGTTACTGCATTTGGTATACCTGGCACTTTATATTGCCTGTATAAAGCTTTCATGCAAATCATCTTTGGCTTCCCCAGGGACATTCAGATTTCCAAGAGCTTCAGTGCGCCAGCCTGGATTCCTCCAAGCGTGCTCACCTACCATCCGCCTGGCTGCTGACCATCTACTTCTGTGGGAGGGGTCAGGGAGCCATAACCAAGCCACAGAGCTAAGACTGGGGAAACAGCTCTCCAGGCTGTGAAAACACTCTCCTCCCTGAAATCCTACATTATTTTGCCTCCTCTACAGCCAGCCCTGATGCCGCCGTGAAAGCAGGCAAGGAAGGTGCGAGCTTAGCATTTTTGCCTCCTAATGTACAGGAACACGATATGGAAATATGCAAAACAATGTTTTATGAATTAGGTTATTAGTATGAAAATCGAAGGGCATTCCCCATCTGCTGGAACAGGCCATGTGACTGATTTATGCCGTGGAGGCTGAATTATTGATACAAATGCTTATATATTATATTTTATATGGGGTATCATGGGATAGGACCATCTGGCACGGAGACATCAACATGCGCACCTTTGACTGAATAAACATAGCAAGCAGATACCACGGCGAATCACATGGAGGTGGGTTTTGTTATCGAGTAACTGTTGTTGCTTGCTGAAGTTTTCTAAGCACGGGCACGCAGACACACCCGTTCAGACACAAAAGCTGAAGATAGGCTAGTAAGTGCTAGAGATTTTCAGGAAAGGATGTGTTCCTGGCTGCTGTTCTTAGAGGATCAAAGGGTTCATTCTTGAAGTGGAAGAACACGGGTGGACAGTTGCTAGTGAAACATCAGGAAATCTGTTATCTAGAGCATGGTCACTAAACCCTCCAAAGTTGGAAGTTGCAAGCCATGTTCTACAGGACTTCTATTAACCTGGAGAAAGCTCACCCACAAAGCTGAACACACAGGCCACTCCAGATGGGGGCTTTAACGCAGAATTTTGCATAACTGCTTCTGATGGAGGTCCTACACAGGAATGCAGAGTTTCTTCACGGCTGAGGAAACTGTTTATGTGTTGGAGGCTACACTCCCCAAAGGGTGGAAAAACTACATTCAGTAGGATCTTTTTTCAATCACACATTTAATACATTCCCCCTTTTCTCACATTTACTATTAGATAACAACCATGTTGAGGACAACACTTCCAAAAGCTTTTGTGTTGTTAACTTTTGCTTATGTGATCCTGTCCTAATAAGACAATAGGAATGAAAAAAGATTATAAAAATATCTGCTTCCAATTCAGAGTAGACAATAGACAAAGGGCCTGAGTTACTATAAAAGAGCAACCTGTATTATCTATATACTACTAAAACTCTCATTGTGTTTATCTGTTTGTACCAAACAGTACCAAACATTTAGTCCAAACAGTGCATTAAACTGCAACAATTTTTGAATCAAGGTACCTAAAATCCGCTAACTTAAAAATGCATAAAAAATCCGGGACCCATTACTCCCGTGGAATTGAAATTTCCACAATGTTCAGACCAGTTTTCTTTGCAAAGTTGTGGATGTTGCAGTGTCCCCACACTCATGTGATCATGATTTCTGATGCTCCCTACCCACTTCCCACAAGCAAAGTTAATGGGGAAGCCGGCAGGAAGTCAGAAATTGCTCCTGCTCCCACTGCTTTTTTGCCCACCCACAGTCATTCTATTTATCTGTTTAGGTAAGTAAATATTGACTTATTATTAAAGTTTGTTTGTCACTACAATTATTTTCCTATTTATGATATATACTCTTCTTAGATGATCATGTGTGATGGACTGGAATGGAGGAAGGGGGGTGAAAACGGTGCTCTCGTCTCCAGAGCAACGCTCTGGAGATAAGCGGAGGAAGCTGGCGCATCCCTAAACGTTGCAGAAGATAGTAGAGACTTGCGCCTGGGAACTGCTGGTCAGTCTGAGAAGATTTCTGTAAACAGGTGCTGGCAAATAAACCTTGCTGATTGAACCTGCATGGTCTCCAGGAGTTCTTTGGGCTAGGCCTGACATCATGGGACCATTCAGCATTGAGGTAAAAAAATATGGTCAGCCTAAAATTTAATGTTCATTCTGGTCACATAAGACTGCACTACCTTTCTCTCAAAGGATGATGACCCAACAGGTCACAGGGTTGTCTAGTTAATACTATGGTTCTTCATACAACCAAGACCAAGTATTGGAGGTTTTCTGAGATCCTTGCCCAGTTAGAACTTCAGTAACACCTAGATGACCTTGAATGGTCTTGAAAAAGCTAAGCAGGGATAGACCTGAATGAAACTACCAGTGAAACTCAAGACCATAGGCCAGACTGTGAACACACACACACACACACACACCTTATCTTGGAAGAAGTTGATCAGAAATCACTTCTGTGCTGCTGTCAAGAGAATATGGCTGTGCCCATGTTGTCAGCAGGAGCTAAATCAAGGGTAACTTTACTTTTAGCCATTCTGCTGGGCTGAAAGTAAACAATCATTAGTGGTGATCATAGTTCATGGGGAGTTATATCCTTGGTTGCCACTGTTTTTGTCCCAGCATGGCCCTACAAAGCCATCATCAAGCCTCTGGTGCAATTATATCTCAGAAACAACTCCCCCCCCCCACTATCAACATTTTGTTCCATCCCTTCTATTGGTGTTTCTCCAGGAAGTGACCCAGGATATTTTTAAAAAATGCATTTTAATCTTTTTTTTTTTAAAGCCACTACCTTTTTCTCTTTATGTATCTTGTTTTGCTTTTTTAAAAGTACCCCCTGCTCATATTTTATGCATGTATTTTCAGAAACTGGCTTGGGATAAGGCAAAATAGGCATCTTCCTCTAAATGAATCTCTTTTTGACATTCAGGGCTGCTGGGCTAAGCACAGTAGTCTAAGTATAGAAATCAAAAGACCTGAATCAGTATAATGCAATTATCTTTTTTATTGGCTAGATAAGAGCTTGAATTCTATTTAGAAGACAAAAAATAAAATCACACATAGCTATGATCTTGCAAGTTGCTTGGGAATAAACTGGGCAACTTAAAAAAAAAGATGTATGTATCTATCTGTCTAATAAGTTCAAGACAATGTTACAGACTCTGCCATTTTATTCTCACAACAGCTCTATGAGCCAAGCTAGGGTTACACATCACGGCTAGTCCAGTTACCCAGGAACTGTGTTCATATAACACTCCTTTTCTACTCAGTCAAAACCTAGCAACTGTATTGGCCCAACCTGCTAAGTTGGTTAGTTTTAACCTTGCCTAATTGTGGGGTGGGGTGGGGCTTAGTACATTGTGTGAACCCTTAAAATGAATTAACTCATTACCTTGTGTGTTGTGCGAATGCAGTGAGTGAGTTTCGTGTCTTACTAGAGCCCTGAATATGGTTCCTGCAGATTTAATCTGACACACTTCATTGGTTCTTGAGAATATTTACCATGGAAGGCGTACTCTCTAAATTCCCTCTGAATATAGGTCAGAATAGCTAGAAACCAGGCCTCCCACATGTGGAAAAACATTCTGATGTATCCCTTCTCCGAACACTGGATCATGAAAATACAGCTTATTCTTTCTTCTCCTTTTTCCTCTGAATTCACTATATTTGCAAGTCTGCAGCAAAGCATATTATCAAGTGCTCATTTTAATGTACGCTAAAAAAAAATTCAAGTAAATTAATATTGATTAAAGTATTCTTTTCTTTCAGAATGCAACATTTTAAATTGTCAACTTTAACTGTGGAGGTGGCCTTTCTACATATTCACATTTTCATAGCTGCCCCAGGACATTTTGAAGTCGAGAAACAGGGTAAAAAATCAAAGGAAGTACGACGATGTGCCTAAGGACATCCAACAGTTTCCCTCTAAATAAGGATGTCCAAGCTGTTTAAGGGACAGGGGGAAAAAAAGTGTCCATTTGGTAAGAGGGAGTAAATAAAATCTTAGAGAAAGTCTGAAAGGAGAACACATTTATTATTTTAGTTCATCGTCTGAAAGCATGGATTATTCTTATACTCAACATGCATAAAAAGAACCCTGGAGAGAATAAAATGCAATCATTTGCAGTATAAACACACTTTCCAGCTTTCCTTTCCACATCTGCCCTGCACCTGGGTGAGCAAATTTTAAAGAATACGCCATCTTGATGCTACAGAGCCCCTAAATAAATAAATAAACAAACAAACAAACAAATAAATAAATAAAACACCCACCAGCCAGACGGCGACGTCAACTTCACCATTGATTAGTGATACGAGGAGATGTGAGATTATTTGCAAAGGTGATATAAGCAATTCTGAGACCTCAGAAGGGAAGAGAGAGACTTGAAATGGAATTAATGCAAATACTCCTTGGACTTGTAGACTGTATTTAGTCTACTGAACAATCTCTGCAAATATTGATTGCCAAGTTAAGCTGGACGATAAGGAGGAAATGTAGCTTGACTTTCTTTTTTCATTACCTTGAGACAGTTTGCTAATCAAACTCGGATAATGACTGTTAATAGATAATTTTGAAACATGTTGTGCATACATATGACTGATGCATAGTCTGCATTTGAACAAAACAGATATGGGGCCATTTTAAAATTTAATTGTATTCTTTTACAAATGCCCACCTCTTATTTAATACCCATTAGCCCAGATTGGGTACATTACCGCTAAATGGTGCATTATAGATTATATTCACAAAAGGAATGGGTCAGACCAAGGCAAAAAATTAAATTTGATTTACATTTAATTAAAATTAAATACAGTTCATAGGATTTGCCTCCAGTCATGTATTTAATTATTTCTCCCTGCTACCAAGTTAAACGCTACAAAAAGTTAACAACTTTGGGAGAACTTTAGGGCCAAACGATATTTCAATCAAAGCTTTCGGGAGTGAAATGTGGCCCTTGGATCTCAGCCCAAGATCTAGATGTGAAGAAAAGAAATTATTTTATGGATCCCTCTCCATAAAAAAAGTACAATGAATGTGGTCTGTAAAAACCATTTCTCTAGGAATGATGCTAAGGTCATCTTTGCATCTCATTCCACCTACCTTTGTTAGATCCGGTATATGACATCACCGCAGAAAAGACATATTGTCCAAGAGATAAAATTATGGAAACATTCTGAAAAAGCAGAAATCTACTTCTCAAGATGTATATGCATCTTTGCATTGCTCTTGTGGCCATTTCAGTGCAACGGATATCAACATGGGCACTTAGACAAAGCTTCACTTCTCCCCCATCCAATGAAATAAATAGGAGTAAAAAGGTTTAGAGTTTGATTCAATTGCACCGCCCCCCAATTCTCCAAATTCAATGAAGTAATTTCATCATACGGGACTTCTATTGAAAACAGACAAGACGCACCTCTTTGGTAATTTCACTTCAACTTTTATTTTCCATAATGTTAAAAGCGATTCAACATCAAACTGGAGCCCTGATGACTTGCCAAACTATGTTTCAATCAAGGCCATTGTTTAATTTATAAGACATCTTCTCAACCAGTGCATTTGAAAGCAATTAGCAGTTTCTTTTAATCTACGCAATTTTTTTAAGGTTAGAAAGCCAATTATTTAATTGCAAATTTATATGAGAGGGAACAAAAATTGTTCCCAGGTTCCAGGGTGTTTTTTAAATTTATTTATTCTTTGATGATTATTATTACTTTACAGACCTAATGTCAGAAACTTTCAAAGGTGTTCATGGGGGAGACAGGATTATTTGCAATGGAAAACCTCAACTGTTACTAATCAGGACATTTTGTAGTTGGAGGAGGAGGAGAAGAATATATGGACAGCTTGATTCCTCATGCTTTATCTGCTCACATTGTATTCTGTGTCACTGAAAACACTGTAAAACTGAACTCTTCTTGGGTTAGGATTTTTTTTAATTGAACTATGATAAACAGACAGTATCAAGTAACTAAATAACATATGTTTAATTCTTGGTCTAGAAAGTTGACTATCAAATGTCTACTCGTTGGTTTGAAGGTGAAATATGTAGAATCTGGACTATAAAAAGCTTTCCTCCTGTTTTTTTAAGCAGGAGAGGGAATATTTAAATATGACAGTCCATTTTCATTCCCGTAGAATGAATATTCATTTTTTATTTAAAGACATTCTAAAATCAGTATCTGTGATTTGGAAACAAAACAGTGACTGGTATAAGCTTCTTCATCCTTTCAGATCTGTAATGTATGTCAGTTTCTGGAATGATTGAAGGCTGGCTGGAATTTTTGGAGGTGATAGTTCCAAAACACTGGATACCCCAGACTCAGGAAAACAGGTACAAATTTAAAGGAGGAGCTGGAAACATTTATGGGTTTGGGGCACATCTCCTTACATTGCCAAAATCTCATAAGGTCTCACAAAAAGACTGTCAAAATGTCATGAGATTTCAGTATCCTTTGTGAGTTCTCAGATCAACTGGATTTCAGCAACAGAGATTATGGAATCTGTTGGAGTTCTGTTAGGTATCCCAGAGACCACGGGGAAGTCCTATTTGAAATATTAAACAAAAGCAGGGAATAATTTGTCCTTTTAAAACTGTTCAGCCTTATTCTTTTGAGATATTTTATATTGCATTTTTAAAATTGTTTGAACACTGTACACAGAACAAAGTTCTTAGGTGGTTTAGAAATAATAATAATAACTATTACTACTTGTAGTACTAGTAGTACTAGTAGCTGAAGTAATTATTTGCAAATCAGCCAAGACTTAGCTTGGCTGTTTTCTTGCAAACATTTTGTTAACCAGCTAGGTAACATCTTCAGTGAAGAAAACAGCCAAGCTCAGAGAACCCCAAGGACTCTACAGGTCAACCCTGAGCTACACATATTTGCTTCTATTGGAGCCAAGACCTAATTCAAATGAACATTTTGATGAGTTGAATTTATTGGATTGTCTAATTGGATAGTCCGATTTGATAAACAGTTGGTTCAATAAAACTGTGCACCCATGTAAACTTCACTGCACCTTTTAATGGATTTGAAGCTGTTTGGTTTATTTATTGGTTACCCTTGTTTATTTGTTATTTCTCACAATAGGGGTGATACGCAAACAATGAACCAAAGATAATAAAAGTAATAAAAATAATCCATTAAAGATAAAATAAAAATATACATTGAAAGAAGATTGCCTGCACGCTAATTGGTTATAACTGAACAGTTTCTGCAAATGAAGGGTTTTCACAGTCCTTAATACAAGGGTATGTATCTTCTGGGCCTCTAGGGGTGACTATTCCATAATATGGGGGCTGCTACAGAGAATTTCTGTGGCCCTAACCAAGTCCTATAAACCTCACTAAGGGGAGACATTTTTTAGCAGGTTGTCCCAAAATATCTGAATTGGACAGGCAGAGCTAATTGTGGCAAGGCAGTGCCCAATTAGATTGGACACATCAAATCAATTCGACAATTCAATTCAAAGGTTCATTTCAAAAGGGTAATTTAAGTTACCTTACAATTAAATAGTGCCACATGTCACTTTTTCCCCTGCAGAGACAGAAAGTAATATAATTTGCATTAGAGTAGATCCATTTACATTTTGATCTGGATCTTTATTGATGGCCACTGTCACCCTACCTCTGTTTATCTGAAATAATATAATTTCCTGCTTGGTCAAAGGCCACAGAGAGAGGAAAGGGAAGGGATTAAGAGAAATACCATGGATATAATAATGGTACTGAAATGGCAAGAGAACTGAACAAAATCTCATCTTAGCTACTACATTTATTGAATGACTATAAAGGTTAGGATTAAAAATACAACTTCCATGGACTACAAAGTTCTGCTTTCAACAAGACCCATCTCAACTTTATCACAAATACACAGGGACAGGGGCAACAAGATCTATGACAATGAGGGATCATCACCACCAGTCAAGATTGTGATTATCCACTGGCTTGACATGTTGTAAAGCCAAAATGAACTGCATCAGCTTCACTTAATGGGCCATCTTTGAACAAGTATTTCCAACAGAAGAGAAGATCTATAGCTCAGGATTGAACTGTGGAACCCTTGGTGCTCCCTGAGCTTGGCTGTTTGCTTGCAAATGTTTCATTACCTGACTAGGTAACACCATCAATGCTAGTGACTGTGGGATTTGCTCTCTGTTTATGTACAGTAGCTTGTCCTGCCAGTGTCAGTGGGGGTGGAGCGTCCTTGGAGACAAAGAATCAAGCAGAAACAATACCCTAATCAAGGAACTACCAAGGAGCCACGCTGGAAAGAAGGGGATGGAAGAAGGACAGCCCCAAGAGTTATACACTTCAATAGAAGAGAATATATATAGCTCAGAGTTGAACTGTGGAGTCCTTGGTGCTCTCTGAGCTTGGTTAAGCTTGGTTAATTAAATCTTGGTTGATTCGCAAATGGCTACTTCAACTACTACTACTACTACTAATTGTTATTATTATTATTTCTAAACCACCTAAGAATGATGCTCAGAGAGCACCGAGGACTCCACGGTTATATATCTGCTTACAGGTTTCTGACACAGCGTTTCAGAAAGAATTCAGATAATGCTCCAGCAATTTTTTGTTCTGGGTATTACTTTCCCATGTCTGAAGATAAACCCAAAAAGTTCTGCTTGTGAAACCTGACGAAAGGTCATACAACTAAGATTTCAAGAAATCTTAGAACTGTAGCATAGACTGGGAAATGAACAAACAGTCTCAGAAGAAGGAAATGCTAAACCATTTCTGTACTGCTGCCAGTCAAACTACAAGAATCTGTCTATGCCATAACTCGGAGTAAAACTCAGTTTGGAATCCTTCCCATTCTTCTCAACTTCCAAGTGTGATCTATCCAGGTCGGTGGCTATCCCTGAAATATCTCTCAAACTGCTGGAACACAAAAAACATGTTTTGCAAATGAATTTAACACCTAAACAAGTCCATGAGAGCCCTGGAAAAATGCACTTCTTGAAGGCTCCTGGTCTTTGGACAAGAAGTGGTCATTAAATACAACTACTATGATCATTCTCCATGTATTCAATAACGTTCCTCCTCCAGGATAGCAAGAATTAAAATCTGGCAGCAAGTCTTGGAGGTGTTATTAGAAACATCACCACCACCTTTCAGCCTCCTCTCTATTAAATGGAAATCAGCCCTGGTGGATTGTCCATTCAGAAAGCGTCGAAGAATATTTTCAAGAGTAGATATGTAGTAAAGTACATTTCCTTTACTTTATGTAAAGCACATAAAGTACTTTACAATAGTAGTAAATAATAATGCTAATACTACTACTAATAATAATAATAATGCCTCTTTCACTGTCAGCATGACCATAATGTAAGCCTAATTACCACCAGCATTAGAAGCAGCTTGTGGTTTTATATTACATTGAGGTAAATTACACTAGAATTAGTGTGGATTACTTTTATCAAATAGGGAATAAGCTGTTAATTAACTCCCTGCTGAAGCAATCTCTTTCAGAGCTTGCAACTGTTATTAGCTCTAGATTAAACTGTTGAATTAATTTCCCACTTACTTACTATTTCAAGAGGTTTTTTTTTTTTTAAATTTACCTGGCAGCAGCTTTAATGAGAAATTGTATTAGTGAACATAAATTGTTTTCCCCCCTTTCTTTTGGTGGGGAGAGTAAACAGTTTGTAATAATGTTTATGCAGTCATTTTGTTTGAACAAATAAATGTATACACACACTCACAGTTTTTAATTAGCACGCGGCTATCAATATATTAAATCTTGAGATTATATTATGAATTTCAGAGAAAACAAACAGGTAATCCCCATATTTAAAATGGCTTGCAAATAGAAATAAATACTACACTGATAAAGCTATTAGGACAAAGATAGAGAGATCATGTCCTTCATTCACATCTCAAACTAAACCTAGGAATCTGCAAATCAAATGTATATGATTTTTTTTTTAAATTATTTATTTGAACAGTGCCAAGACCTGCCTGCCAGTTTTAGAAAAGTGTTCTTCTCCTGCAAAAGAGGCTTCTGTTTTTCTCCCCTATTTTCAGAAGATAGTGGTGGTTCTGAGTGTGTCTTCGAAAAAGCTCTCGAGGAGGAATTCCTTGCAATGGTGAGAGTGTAATTTATTTGTCGGAGTGATTGAAGGTATTTCCCATTATCTCCTTTTCTCTGAGATTTATATCAACCCAAGAAAGAAATTGTAGTCTCATTTTTTCCAACAATGGGAACATTATTTAGGAAAGAAGTCTGACCATCAGCATTCCAGCAGGTCAAAACTTCTGGGTGACTCGCAAAGTTGCCAGATTTGTTGTAACCGCTAACAAGTTATATGTTCTCTATTTGTGCAAGGCGACAATGAGAAGTAGGGTGAATGAAATAGACTCTGAGAGTTTTATCATGTTGGTAGTTTTTCTCGTGGAATGCATTTTAATTTCGCCTGTGTGTACATCATGGTGTTTTATTTTTCTGTTTTGTGATGTTTGCTTTTAATCCCGGGTCCTTTGGACATAGATTGATTGTCCTCACACTCCTGATATCTTCCCCTGCGATTGCATAAAAGTGTGAAAAAGCAGGGAGGCTGCAAAATTTCTAGTGAGATGATTGTACAATGAAAGACATAAAGCTGCATCCGATTGCTTGACCCTCTTCTAAAAAGTGGGAGAACGTTTACGATGAAGCCTATTAAAATACAACATTCCACTGGTGTTTCAATTACTTCTAGCTTCTGTTTACCAAGATTTAACTACTCATGCAAAGCTAAAAAATAATAATAGCAGAAAAATAGCAGAATCAAAATATGAGAGAAAGCAGCATCCTCTGGTAACCAACATCGCTTTACAGCCTTTTAAACTGAAAAAATCATTTTCAAAAAGAATAGGCTTAACATACATCTCAAAAATCCCAAATTCCCAAATAAATGCTCTCCTCCCCCCCTCAAATTACTATTTTATTATGATTTCAATTAGCAGTTTCTACTCTTTCTCAAAGATACAAATGGCTTTTGCTTTTTCTCGGGTAGAAATTATTATAGAAATACCAACAGGAAATACAAAAAAAAAAAAAACCCTAAGCAAATATCAAGTTGGAAAAGCATCATGTTTCAACATGTACTCACTTGAACGGAGAATACAGAACAAGTTCCACTTTTTGTAAAGTGTGCAACTGAGAGATATTTTTGGACCATCTTGACCATCTTCATTCTACCATCCACTAATTGCTAATACAGATAAGCCAGATGTGAGAACTACACAAATATCCATCTTTTTCCATATGAGATTAGGCCCTGTTTCCTGCAAATTTATTAGGGGGGAGAGATTATGTTCTTACTTAAAGCATTCAGCTGGGACTTATGGAAGGTATTAGGTTACAGGTGCACAGATAACTCTGTCCAGATGATGAGGTTACATCTGGAACCTAAACAATAATTTTGTTCTTGGCTGCTTTGTAGTGTAAATCACATAGGTCAGAAGGAAAGGCTTAACTCACAAGTAATAGCACCATTTGGGCTTGTCAAAGCCCAGCTAAAAGGTCCAGGATTTCAAAATCTGCTTTCAAATGAATGTGGCAGCATGCTTGATTGGACGCCCAGAGTCATTGAGTGTTGGGCGGCATACAAGTTTAATAAATTATTATGAATAATTATTGATTTCGCTAACGCTAGGAGCAGTTGGAAGCAAGGGTGGGGACAATTGGGAATTGGACCTTGAAATGAAGAGGACCTCCTTGGCTCAACAAGAATGGTTTGCTCACAACCATCTCCATCAGGTGCAATCCCCTCTGATTTGAAATTCTGCCACTAGATCGGCACCAGTGATATCGGGACAAGCAGGACACAATGGGAAACTAAAATATGTATGTGATTGTGGAATGGTCATACGAGAAGACATTGCAGGACTTGTGCGGTGCTCTTGCGTACTTTTGCCTGTTGATAAAAGAACAGGAGAAGTGAGCAGAGCCTCAGAGCGGCCTGTTTAATAGTCCCATGTCAGAGGTCTCACTTTAGGGACAAGGGCTCTGAACTCTCACCTAAAACAGTGCAAGAAAGGCCACATCTTTTATGGAAACCACAGTGGAACAACACCACATTACATGCAAAAGGTCTCAAATCAATCCCTGGCATTTTCCAGGAAAATGATCTGAAATGCTGGAGGGTTGATACCCACTGGCAAGGACAGCACGGAGCCAGATAAACCACTGATCTTACTCAATATATGGCAGCATCTGACATCTTTATATAAGGAGTGGGAAATCTGCATCTTCTTGGCCAGAAACAGCCCACAGCCAAATCTGCCCATTGCAAGCATATCCAGTTCTTTGAAGAGAAGGAGTGAGAGAGAGAAAAGGGGAGGAGAAAAAGAGAGAAAAATGGTGCCAGAGAAAGGGGAGAGAGATACTAGAAGGAGAAAGGATAGCTGATTCCAACCATTTTGGATCCAGGTTCCACCCATCATTTGCTTCAGTCCTGCCTACCTCTGTAATTCAGCTCACAGATTACTCTCGTAGGAATGTATTCCTTGGATGGAAAAAAAAGGTTGTGTAGAATGGCCACCCTTATTTTTCCTCTTTGCCATGCTCTCTCTGGGCCATTTAATCATGCAGATCTTTCATTCTATGTATCTGTCAATCTCCCCAAGTTAGACCTTAATGCTGATAGGACATGATGGAAACAGACCATTCTGATAGCTCAAGTAACTTCATGAGTATCTATTACAAGGCTTCCTATACCTACCTCACCCTTGAAGAGCATAATTCGAGATTAAGAAATCATGAAAGTTGGATTTTTCAGCAGGGGTGCAAATCTGGGACGTACAGTCTTGGATCTATCTCTCAGAACTTTCAAAAATTCCAGCACATTATTTTTAATGTGATAGAAGAAGGAAATTATATACTACATGGCTGGAAGAACAATTTTAAAAAACCTTCAATTTTAATACAATGTTAATTCAATTGTCCTGGATCCACTTCTTCTGAGATTATGGCTTTAGCTCATTGTGCAAGGATGAACTGGGGACCTGGGAAGGAATTGGGTACCCTTGCTTTTCAGTTTCAACAATAATAAACTGTGCATGTGTCCCATAATATTGTTTAATATTCTCCCATATAAAGAACTGTCCCATTTTGGTTGACCTAATAAAAGCTGTGCTCCCAAAGGGCCTTTAGAATTGTTCCAATGTGGTTTCCTGTGGCCGATAGTAGAAATAAATTCCTCCTTTTAGTCAACTCCAACTGAAAGTAACAAATCAATTTCTTGGAAAATCACACTCAGGGGTGACAAGATAGATGAGTTTGTGGATAAAAGAGTAGCCAATACCAAAACCACATGCTAAACATAATAAACTTTTGTTGCAGAGAAAAGAAATGCATAAGTCACAAAAGATACAAAGAGGAGTAAACACCTTGTATTTGAAGAGTCTTGAGCTCTGCAAACTTTATGTGGGTTTCATCATGGAAAAACAAAGTTCTTATGTCTGTAAAGAAAAACATGGTTAAAAGCATTTATATAGTATGGAATGGGAATACTCTACTTTTATTTATTTATTTATTTATCTACACAGGGAGATGGAACAGGAAAAGGTGGGCATTTCAGATATGGAAACCATTCTTTCTCAATGTGGCCATACTGGAATGTGTCCTGGTTATACTGGCTGGAACCCTGGTTACAGATGGATATTAAGATGGATATTAAGCAGAACTTTCTGTCAGTAAGGATGAAGCTAACCTTTGTCTTAAAGCCAAATTTCTGACACGTGATATAGAAATGTTACATGATATAGCTTTCCCAAAATTATACTATTTCAGAGTTCAGGTGAAAGAAGATCCATTGTCATATGTTCTCCAACATCATTAGGACTTAAACCAGGAAAAGTACTGGGCAGTCTGCTTTGAATAATTAATTTGGCTTTCTTCATTACCATAAAGATTTATAGAATTGTCACGCAAATGATCTCTCACCATTTCCCCCCCTTATTCTCTTTATGTCAGTAGAAAAACTGGAAGGGCCACTTCTATGAACTCTTCAAAGGAAGAAGAGACCCTCCAATCATAAACTTGGAAGAGGTCTACTGAGTCTATCTCCCTGCTTATTGCAGGAATCCAAATTCTCCAAATTTTATGGGCACGGGCTTCATAATTAGCAGTGATAATAAATAATTCTTTACTTCTTTTATCTTAAGAAATGGGTTCTTCTCGTTTTAAGTTTCTTTTTTACATACAGCCATTAACAGTGGTAGCCACATTATATGCATGAACAGGCTATCATTGTTCATCATCATAGTGGAATTGACAGAATATATTTTAAGACACTGTGAGCAATTGCAGCTGCTTTGAACAACACCAAAAGAATCATCATCATAATTGTCATCATCATCATCATCTTCTTGAAAAGAAACCAGCAAAGCAATCCTCCTCCAGAGTGAAGCATCTCAGAAACATTCTCAGAAAAATTTTAAGGAATAATGGTTGAACTGGACTCTGCACTAAATTACTAAATAATGGTCTAATATCTTCATTCATCTTCTGCCACCCACATGGCTGCCCAATATCCCTTTTTCTACCTGTTTAGATGCAATTCCCACCATTCAAATTCGTATTTACCAACTATGGATAAAAAACAAGTTATCTAAAATACTGTATTGCAAATACTGCAAACAAAACTGTTTAGTCAGGATAGCACACAGATCTCCAAAACAAAACGCTGTAGTAATACATTTCTAACCACCTTAACAATAGATTATACAATATGAAATCATTAAAATGACAATGGACCCTTAAAACAATTGGCCATATGCTTGTTGGTAGGTTTGTCACCAGTGCTACGTTCACATTGATTGACCTCTGTTTGTCAATGGAAAGATATTTAATTCAGTTTAAGCAGAACTGGAAAAAAGCAAACACAAACGTATACTCTTATCTCTTAATCAATAAAAAATGAAATAACAAGCCACGGGTAGTGGTGATGAAACAGTCTTGAATTTGAAATGTTTTGAACTTGGAAGATCCTTATTTCAAGCTCAAATCATGATGTTTTTAGTTTGAAATAGCTGTTCCAATTTCACCAGAATTACTCCAGTGTTGTTCCAGCTATTCTGAAAGCATATGAAGCTCTGATGTGAGCTGAAAATACCTGTTTTGAATTCAGAAAAGGGCAGTATGAAGCTTAGAACATTTGAAGAATAGTTAAGAGGAGTGTTAAAATACTTATAGGGAAGCTGAATTTGAGGATGGAAACAATTGAGGGAGGGAGGGAGGGAAACTAACTTCTTTATCCCTCCCTTCCACTCCCAGGTCTGGAATTTTCTTCTTAATGCAGTAACAGTTGTGAAAGCAAACCTGCTATGGTGATATCTGCTTTACATCCAGACTGGATTATTTTATGGTTATTTTATGCAGGGAGATCTTTAAAAATGGTATTTAAAGCCTTAAACACACTTTAGTTCCAGATTAGCCACCCCCTCCCTTATTGATTGGTCTCTGATGGAGAGGGACATCTCAGCATCCCAACTGTGAAAGAGACAATTAGGACAACCGTAGGGCCTTCTCTATGGCCACCCCAGAACTCTGCAACTCCAAGTTTGCAACTTCGTCTGCTAATATTCTTCACCAGACAAAGACTTTGTTTTTAGAAAAACACTGAATTTTGGATGCTAACTGCAGCATCTTCCAATTTTATCATTTTTATTAAGGATTTTTTTTGTGTGTGTGCATGTGTAATTGTTTCTTCTAAGTGATTTTAGCCTTGTACTCCCTCCCACCTTTTAAACTCTTTAAATTGTGCATTGATCTCAGATGTTCTATAAACAGCCCTGAGCAATGCACTGGGCTCGGAAAAGCAGGATAGAATTTTTCATATGAATAAATAAATAAATGTTCATTGATCCACCCTGAACAGCAAACAATTTTTGACGAAACAAGAACTCTCTCAGCAGTTATTTGTCACAGCTGGGTCAGAAGTCTTCTTCATATCCCTGGCCAAACCAACAGCTATTCTACTGGTTTACAACGTATAGAAAGAAGAACTAGCATGGCTTCTTCTATCATCCTAATTAATAATACCTAATTATGATTCACTACCCTTTGGCACGTCTGTTTCCATACTAGTCACCATCAGCAATTGCTCCAACTGACTCTATCATGGAGAGAGAGATTTTTCTCCAGCCTGGCTGGAACCAACTTGCATTTGGCCTTCTTCTTCCCAAAGCACCTCATTTGTTACCATTCCATTTGGTCACTTGGAAGGAGGAACTTCCTCTAAGGTTTAGCCTCCATGATTGCTGATCCACATCCACAGGACCACAATACTTTTTTTTTTTTTAAAAGAATTTTTTTGAAAAATTGGCCTAACTGCACAATATTTCAGGATCTTCATGGGAGATATAAGAGACCATTGAAAGCTCGCAAGATTTGGAAATCACTTGAAATTTAGAGCATTTTATATATTTTTTTCTTTAATGTACTATTATTTTTTATTTATTCACTTATTTAATTGCTAATACCCAGCACCTGAAAGGTTGCCAAGCTTTGATTTCCTTCTGTTCACAAACTCCCCCCAACACCCACTTTCTCTCCCCTCCTGCTATTATATGCTGTTCTTCTAAACTGCCTTGAGTACAATAGCAGAAAAGAACAATAAATAAAATGAAAGAAATAAAACATTACAACAGTATACTCTATCTGAGATATTACCCCTTTTCCACTGGATCTCATATTTTCTCTTTATTCTGTTCTTTCAAAACAAAACCATCCCGCCTCCTCTTTAAGAGTATGTTCTCGCTTATGTAGGTCATCCCCACATTTGGGTGATGAATAAATTGGCAGTGACAGGTCCTTTGATATTTTAGCATGGCTTCCCACAGATGGAACACATCCAAAGGCCAGGGTGCTGACCAATTCACATTTGCTAAATAGATCAACTGAAATAAACATAATAAATGCAATAGATTTAAAAAAAAAAAAAAGTCTAATGAAAGGACACCATTTCACGCTAGTTGAAGACTTGACTTATAGGAAGTGGCAGTTCTCATGGCCCTCAGACGGCAGTTGGCTTTGCCACTTGACCATTGGACAGATTCACTTCAGTGACCAGAAGAGGAAATTTTCTGCCTGATTTCAGGGTAATTTAGTCACCTGCTCCATGATAACCACAGCCAAGTCAACAGCACTTGGCTGAACACCAAAGGTGTGTGTCGATGCACGGAGGAGTCGTTTTTGCATATGGGAGATGAACTATTGAGATGTTAATGACAGTGGAATACAGCCCAATTTTTTGCAGCTTTCCTGGTACACATTCTCTCTGTTTGGAAGACAATGGTTCCATTTGCTCCCTTAAAGCTGGTTTAGGCAGCCATGAGCTAGAGGACTGGAGCTGAAAAGGGCTTAACAGTCTACGAGCCTCTTCTCTTTCCCTTGACAAAGACAGCATTCCAACCATTCTTTCTCCAGAACTCAAAGAATGGCCGACTCCCACAGAGAGCAGATGTTCCATTAAATGTAGCTAGCAAAGTACATAGGCCCAAATGACATGTACAAACCAGCCAGTTGGAGGAGATGTGTGTGTGTGTGTGTTAACAGGTCTTCTTTACCCTACCTATCTTACCCTATCCAACCTAACTATATGCAGTCCCACAAGGAAAGACTGGAATTTGAGTGTGCTTAATCTAGAACTGATGACAGAGAGGCTGGCCATGACCATTACTGAGCATTATCTTAGCCACAGTGAGCCTGCTAAAGCAGCCATTTTGTGAAAGCCCTTATAACACGCTTTCAAATCTCCAAGTGCGTCTACTGGCTCAAAAAACTTGCCTCCTTCTGACACAGTTTGTTTTCCCAGCTATGGATCACCAGATGTGCCTGGACCCAAATTCTCATTATCTGCACCTAACAAGACAATGCGAATGACTATAGCAGAATGTCCCATTTAAAACAGAAGTTATCCAGGGGACTGACCTCGGAAAGATTGTGTGTTTGTCTGCTGTGCTTCTTTCTTGATGTCTTTACTTCCCTCTTTCCACTTTAAAATCTAACTTCAACTTAACTGCTATTGAGTTTTCATGTTTTAAAATATGTACAAATATTTCAATAAAAATAGCCCAAGTAAAGCTTCAGGTTTGTTGGAATCATGCTAAATGCACTGTATTGAATTTTCTGTTTCCAGTCAAGTATTTCAATTCAATTGGTTCTGGGTGATTGGAAAAGTTCTTCAGGTATTTATAGTTCAAAGCTAACATACTCATTTGACAAAATGAAATGCTGCATGAGATTTTCAGAATTTGTGGAAGTTTTCCCGTTCAACTTTTCTTCAGAACATTCAATTTATTGGTGTCCCCCTAAGACTCAGTAGAATGACAAAATAACCCATTTCACCCACTTCTGGGTAGCAGATCTGCTGGTGCACCATGTGCTAACCGTCAGCTGTTAAATATTTGAAATAAAACACATATGGATCTCTCACCTAAGGATTGACTAGGAATGGAGACACCCCAGATCATCTAGCTGTTTCTCCAGGAGTTTGGGCCAGGAGATTAGTCTAGCTTTGTTGTTGTTATCGCTGCTGCTGCTGTGTTTCTATAACTGGAAGATGTCATTTACCTGGGGCACCATGGGTTATTGTTTTAATTGTTGGGTTTTAATCTTGGTATGCTGCTCAGACTCACTGTCGTGAGATGAACGTCCATATAAATTATTTAAATAAATGCCTACTCTCAACCATGGAAGTTCGTTGAGTGACTTTCAACCAGCTTCTCTCAGTGCAACCTATCTCCCGAGGAGGATGTTGTAGAAATAAATCTGGAAATGTGAGTACTTTCTGCACAGCCCTGCCCACCTACAGAAAAGGTATCAGTCTAATCAATAATTTGCTCAAAACATATAGTTGACAACTGGTAATGTTTGGATGCAATTTCCATAATAGATTTCCCAAAAGGAAATACAGAAATATCTGCATTAAGCCATATCTCTTCTCCAGACGCTCCATTTGATCCTCCCTCCCACTTGTTTTCTGTTTCCCCCCAATATCAGTATGCTGTGTCCAGTCAGGTTCATTCTGTGTTTCCCCCCCACTAAAGATTTATCAAAGTTTTACTTTGTACATCTGCAAATGTTGCAGTTCTTCAAAGCACGCGGCTACACTTCGGATGGCGCTGTATTGGCTAAGATTGAGTTATAGATGTTTATTTTTGTGGTAACTTTCTCCTATAGTGATTTCAGATTACGGGTGAAGGTGGCCAGAGATGGGAGGGGGTTCAATATATATACTTTTCTCTGTTCACCTTCATTACCTGAAAACCTCATCTAATCAAATCCCAAATTAATCAACCACTTTCTCTGTTTCTACTGCTCACTCTCGGCTGAAAAACAAGGTAAACCAAGAGCTGCAATCACCCCATCCCATTACAAACATGCCTCTATGTGAGCCTTATGGAAAAATAGGAAAGCTCTACATGTAAGCAACAGAAAATTATTTATTTATTTATTTGTATTTCAAATTTGTCACCGCCCATCTCACTACAGAATGACTCTGGGCAGTTTATTAGAGGCAACCATGGTTTTCCTTCACTCTATATGCCTCTCCCTGTGCTGAAGGTCCCTATCTGAACCAGAAAGTTTTCGTACTCAATGCTTTATTCCAGGAAACACAGCCATTTAAAGAGGCTCTTTAAATTAGTTAAATCACACACTGTTCTCAACCAAAGTTCATTTTACACACGGTAAGTTGGATAAACCACAACAACTGGGTGGACACTACACACCAAGCTGAGTTGACACACTATGGTGACTGTGTGTACTTATCAAGCTAAGCCCCAAGAAAGCCTCATTTAGTTTATGAATCTAGGCAAATAAACCTGAATGCTGGTAGCAGCATGTACAATGATATCAACAAGGACGATGTAGATGAAGAATCTGCTTTCTCATTCATAGAACGACCTCATTTTTCTCACACCTGCATAGGACTATGGTTTCAACTCATTTTCTGTACATCTGTGCCTGCCTAATTTCAGCCATGTTCTCCAAAAATCAAAGTCCACGATCTACAATTCCTCATCTGATAATAAAAGAGAAAGGTGACCTTACCCAGTGTAATAAGTCACTGCAGAAATCTTCTTTCAACACATTTAAAGAATCTCACAAAGGTTAACTCCTCTTTGTTTTAGTGGAAGCTGCTCTCCATTTCTAAAATGGTATTGCCACCATTGTAACTCAACTTAGGAGAATAAGAGAACTTTGTATGCATTGGTAGCTGGTTACAGCTTTGGAGATTTATGTCCTGCCTTTCCTCTAGGACAGTGTCCAAACTTGGCCACTTTAAGATGAGTGGACTTCAACTCCCAGAATTCCCCAGCCAGCCATGCTGGCTGGGAATTCTGGGAGTTGAAGTCCACTCATCTTAAAGTGGCCAAGTTTGGACAACACTGCTCTAGGAGTTTGTAGTGCGACATGGACTGCTTTCCTCTCCTTTTTCTCACAACATGGGGCTGGACATGGCTGAAAAAGAGTGACCGGTCCAAATGAATTCTTCAACTGAATTAGAACTCACATTGCCTAGTCTTAGTCCAGCACTGTCACCACGACACCGCATTGATTTCTGTTTCTAACAATGGAGGCACGTTTTAGAACCCCTCAGTAATTCTTTTCCTAATCCTATTCTTATTAAGACGGTTCTTATTAGGACAGAATTAGTTTGTATATATATTTCGTGCCTTCAAATCAATGTCCAGCGACTGCCTGGACAAGTCCCTGCAGTTTTCTTGGCGAGATTTCAGGAGTGATTTGCCATTGCTCCTTCCTAGGGCTGAGAGAGAGTGACTGGCCCAAGGTCACCCAGCTGACTTCATGCCTCAGGCAGGACTAGAACTCCCAGTCTCCCAGTTTCTAGCCTGGTGCCTTCACCACTACATCAAACTGGCTCTCTGAGTAGTAGTAATAGTAATAAGTATATTGTTTATATTCTAATCAAAGTCCTTTGTAGGGTATATAGGATGCTCTACAGGCATCTTTTCAAACAGCTGCACTGAACGATCTCTAGCTATTTCAATCTCAATCAAGAATGTCAGGCAGGTTTCTCTCTCAGACCCTTCTATGACCCAAACGTCCAAAACACACTATTTGCTGCCACTGGTTTCCTTGGTTATACCTGCGTTTGCCATTTTTACCTCTCTCCGCAGCTGAATATTTTCCTTCTCTTCCTCTACTAATCAGAACTGGCATGGAAAGATGGTCGAGAGGCATTAGTCTGCCCTTCACCATCGCTGTAGAAAAGCAACTCATGCCTATATGAAATGGGCATTTCTTGTGTCACAACCCTATTTTTGTCATTTTGATGAATGGCCTGCATCTGGCTGACACCGCTGATGTGGCCATATTCTTACTAGCAATGTTTCCACCACTGGAAGAGCCTGACCCAGAATGTTTGGGGGCTATATTGGCAATACTCCACTATCCACAGTCCCCTTGGTCTACCACAACGAAAAGGCAACCGCCATGATTGAAACATGTGTAAATCACAGCAACAGCAACGATCTGGTTACTCTGGTTTGCCTCCGTGGCTGATTGCTTGTTTCGATAGGCTTTTGGGGGCAGAGAGAGGCAAGTGGGATAAAAATGTAAGATCAGAGAAATGGAGATTAGGGGAGCCTATAAATAAACTAGGAATCCTGGCATTCCGGGCAGGTTAGAACAAAGGTGAGCAATTTTTAGGGGACCAAGAATTGCACTTGACTTTTGTGCTATGCCTGGCAATAGGTAAGGCAAGGGCAATAATTCTGGACAGAAACTAATTTCATTTAATATAATCTCAAGTCAATAAAAATTAAACATAGTGAATACTTTCCATGTATTTAATATTTTCCCATATTAAAAAAAAAAAAAATTCGGTGGCACCTTTTGGAACAGCTTCAGGAGTTGCACCTAGGGGTCTCTGGGCTACCTCGTACCCAGCAGCACATTTTTGCACCAGTATCTAAAATCTTATCCCTAGGAATTACGATCCAGAGTGATTTCTGACTTCCCAAAAGTTCTGCGTGATGCAAACCACCTCTCTCATCTGCCCCACTATATTTTGGTTACTTAAGTCTGTCCTGAGGAAATAAATGCCTTTTATATAAACTACAAGACCTCTCACAATTCATAAATACATGGAATAATTACTTTCTGGGGAAGTAGGTCTAATCTAATTTACTGCATTTTTATAGAGTGGTAGACCAACTTCTTATTTGCAGCCTGTCGAAAAGGCAGCAAATTATGGCAAGCATAACATTAAATGCTGCACCATAAAGCAAATATTTATCTAATTTGGGATTCTGTACATCTTAAAGAGCATGATGGCTTGCTTTTCTTGTATCAAAAGCAAGTAAGTGCCTGCGTGATTCCTCTTAGTTGTACAGACTAAAGGGGGCATCACTATCAATCAAGCAATTCTAAAAGGTGCCTTTATCACTTAAGGTTTTGTATTATAATACCCAGCCTACATTCCAGTGGAGGAACCAAGATAATACCTTAAGAAGAGTCCAATGTCGGATGTAACATCATGCAATGAAGTCGGGTTATAACTGCTTTAAAATCACAATGATGCATTCAGAACAGAGCAATTGACCTTGGCTGATTCAGAAAGCTAAGAAGGATTGGTTCTTGATAATAATTTAATAGGAGACCATGTGGGAAAGGCCAAGAACTGTAGGTCAAGCCACTTCCATACTGTATTAAGAAAACTGCATGTATGGGTCCATGTAAGTTACCACATGACTCAAGGGTGACTTTTCTACTTAATCCACAACGCTGTTGTCTCTTTTCCAGTACAAACCACTACCACCAATGACCACAGTTCACACTAACCAACATTCTTTTTTCTCAGCCGTCTCACTATCTCATCCTGTATTACAGCTAATCTGAATCCCCAGTTACTTTTGATTAGAGCTCCTACCACCGTGGAACTTCTCTTTGACATTTTGATTCCAGATATCTGGAGATTTCAATGTAGGGAGAGGCTTTCCACAAAGTTTCAAAATAAGTATCAGCATGTAAGATGTTTTGGTTGATGCAAACTATCCTCCTTCACCGCAATAATGTTTAAGTGCTGTAGTTAATTGAAAAGAAAAGTAGGAGTCTTCTTAATTTATCTATGATATGGGAAAATCATCCTACACTCTTTGAGAATATGGTAAAACAGGTGGACAAGGATCCCCCCCCCCTTATTTAATCTTCCTTCCAGAGGGGGTAGTCATCTTAAATTCCCAAATCCTCCATTTACATAGATACAGTAAGATATTATTTATTTTGGGGGGATGGTTTGTATTTAGTGCATTTTTATGTTCATCTGCAGAAGCTTTCCTGTGTTATCACAGACCTTTTGGTATTTCAAAGACTACATTCACATAGCATACTATGTTATGGTTTGCTTAACCAATGTTTAATGAATAAACCACAAATGACTGAGACCACAAAGCCAATAAACCACAAGCTAAGTGTGTTTTATGAACTCAGCTAATGATAGCTCAGCTTCAGAGTTGTAGAAAACTAGAAAAATCTTCAACTGTGGAAACTTTACTGGTTAACTGCTGCCAATAAGCAATGATCGACATTCTTTTCACCCTAAATCAATATCCTTGCCAGGAAACTTGGTTATAGCAGGCAAGATAATGGCATGGCTCTTAGGTGAAGGCAACAGTGGGTATCTTAAACCAAAGTAAGTTAGAAGCATATGGCAAAGAAAGTAGCAGGAAACAGGACCATGGAGAGCTCCTAGTGAGACCTGATGGCTCGAATGTTTCTCCATAAGGGTAGCGCTCAAGACAACTGTAGAAAATCTACACAAATCAGCCAGAATATATATTGTGGTAAGCTAGTTCCCTTACTAGATTTTATAGACTCAGATTTGAGTGTCTGGAAAGATGGTGAACCCCAGCAGGCTTTTAAAACCGAAAACAAGGCCAGATCCTTGCCAAGAAGAGTAATGAATTAGAGACACAAGACCTCCCTTTGAAAAGTTCTTATTAGATTCTTCCATTGCTTAACGCAAAGACCAAGGCCTTGGGGGTGGGGAGTGTCATGGTAGCCAATAAAAACCCACTAGTCTCTTAACAGTAAAGTTAATAACCCTATTCCATAGTTGCTCCCCAGCATCTGATACTCAAGTTGCATATAACCTTTTTAATATTTGTATAATACTCTCAAGTCTGTACATATTTCTCATGTATTATCTGGTTGTAATCCTAATAAATGTCCCACAAAAGAAGTCACTATTACAATCATCCTTCTGCAGATGAGCCAAAGCTGACACTAAAATTTGTTATTTGCATATTCCAGCACAAACTGATTTGGTGCTTCTGTCCTGGATTAAGGTACAGATCAAATATTATTCCTCAGATTTTTCCTAATTTTTTAATCATCTTAAAGGAGGGCAGTTAAAATCTGCATTTTTATATTTATTAATCAATTAAATGTCATCAAGTTGGTGTTGATTCTTGGTGACCACATTTTTATTTAGAGAGAGTTTGGGAGAGAACATCTATCTTCTTCATGCAGATTCTTTAAAACTGCAGATTCCTGGAGAAATAAGATGGAATGGGCTTTAAAAAAACACGTGAAAATATCACAGGCAGGAAAGCAGACTGATTTATCCTACCTGAGAATACTTCTCTTACTAATCTTTTTCATCATTGAGAGTTGGTGAGAGAGATTCACTGTTCCACACTATAGCATGTACCTCATTTGTAGCTCTATCACATCCTAAGATTGTGCTGCAAAATTCAGTGAAAAAAAAATAACCCATTTTGGTAGCATTGCTCCAGTCTGTTTTCAGGTTTGGGGTGCTTTTCTCAGTGGGAATGAGACTGGCACACCTCCAGGAGTTCTCCTATTCCTGTCCCCATCCTTTAAACTTCCAAAAATAGACCAAACATATTCAATCCATCTTTCTGGTGTCATCAGTGTCACTAGATGGCCTCCTGAATCTCTTTAGAAGGTCAAGACTGTAGTGTGCCCCCCCCACCCCTCAAATATTGATTTACTTCAGCCCCCCAACCCTGAAGCAAATCAATATCTGCAAAAAAACAAAATGAAGCAAAACACGCTAACGGGTATCTGCATTTCAAAATGCAAAGCCTGCCTTACATTATTATGAAAAGGTAAAGAACCCAAAAGATATTAAATCATTTAGAACAGCTCAAAGCCGTGGTGCCAAGATTCTGAGTCATCAGGTTTATTGCAAGACAACAGAAGAGAAGATACAGAATCATGGAAACTGGATGTGTGTCTGTTGGCCCTCATTGATCAGTGAAAACATTAAGGCAGGTCCTCACTGTTGCTTTTGATCCTCTTTCTACCTGAGCCTTGGTTTAATGGGGAAGATCATACACTTGATACCACAAAGCATCTACCTATTCTTGTTCTACCCTATTCCAAAAACACCCATTTCCTTTCCCAGGCTCAGAGAATTCCATCAGAGCAATGAATATCCTGATACCAGAGATTAAGGACTTGGGAGAAAGGAGATGTTTTCAAATAAAACATCCAACCAAAATGTACCTTAAAGAGTGTAAGTTGCATCCTTAACTTGCAGGGCCATCACCTGAAATTTGCCCTCTCCAATTTAGCTTTAATGGACCAATGTCATAATGGCAGTTTGCAGACACAGATATTATACTCGTGATGTTTTCATTAACGGAGAATAATTTTAATAAATGCACTGGAAAAAAAAACATGTTTTTCTACAAGCCCTGCAAGGTGCTACTTGGAAGTTTATTTGCTGTAAAGTACAAGATCCTTCTCATTTCGGCTTAGTCCGAGGGCATGGCAGATGGAATGGAGGGTACTGAGGGATGTGCCATTTATCACAGTGACAGTGCACGGGTAACAATGATCCTTTGCCACAGGGGAAAAGCCAGGGTGGCAAAGCCAAGAGGAAGGAATAAAAAATCTGGACTTGTGGAATTGAGCAACATTGATGCTGCTTGTAACTTAATGATATTAATTTATTAGCTTTATACAGGTAGTCCCCAGGTTAAGAACGTCTGGTTTAAGGACGACCCATAGTTAAGAACAGAGCCTATTTTAGCAAAATTCAAGTTAAATACACAATGATTCAAGTTAAATACACAATAGTTTGAGTTTATTACACAATACTACTTCTACAGTGTTATACAATAATACTGTTCCGGCTTATGTACAAATTCGACTTACGGACAGACCTTAGGAACAGAACTTGTTCTTAAATTGGGGACTACCTGTACATTACAGCAGTTCACCACAAAATCGTCTTTGAAAACAATCTGTAACTGTTTCCATTCTTTAGACAGGAGGGAAGCAAAGCAAGAGCTTCTGAAGAGCTATGATTGGCCTCCACATTTAATAGGAGTGATTCTGAATCTCCGCATATGTGTGTGAGAGCGGCGGAGAGAGAAGCAGAACAAGAGACGGATGACTGATACCTTGTAACTGCCATGCGAAGGTTCTTTTCAAAATCAACGCTGCTTCATGCATTTACAAGGGTGTTTCGAGATTCATTGTTGACACGCATACATTGGCCATGCTTTTTGCGTCTGTTGTGGGAAACATCAATGTTAACAGTGATGTTTCCCACAGTGAAGTGTGGAGGCTTTTGAAGATGAAGACAGCACGGAAATGAAAGATGCATTGTGCTTCTTACTATTTCATCTGTATGCCAAGGAAAAGCTGCTTTGGTAGAACTGCGGAACGCCAGGCTATTGTTAATGGCCCAGGCTACAGTTTTGCAAAATGAATCCTCTGAGGTGTCCCCACTATGGTTTATTTTGGTATTCAAGGGTTTCAGCAGAGTGACAAAATGCGTATCATCTGCATCTTGGAATACTGTACATGTGAACATGTCAGTATGCAATTGGAGTTGCTGTGAAGCCTGATTCATAATCAGTCATCCTAAGTCACCACTGTTTCCTTTGGGCTTGCTCACCTGCCTTTGACAGCAGACATCCAGGCATGGAATAGTCCAAAACAGCCCGTGTGTGTGTGTGTGTGTGTTATTTTCTTTTGATGGACATCATAGCAATTTTGGTTAGTTAAGATTCACTGATATTGCTCATATTCACCAAGCGCCCTTCTTCTCAAGTAAGGAGGAGGAAAAGAGTTAACACAGGCCAAAGCAGGGTTCCATCCATGGAGAAAAAAGAGAGTTTGGTGTTGTGGTTAAGGTGCTGGACTTGGGTCCTCCCTTAGGGACGGAAGCTGCCTAGATGACCTTGGGCCACTCGCTCTACCTCAGCCCAACCCATTTCACAGGGTTGTTGTTGTAGGGGAAACAGAAGGAGGGAGTCTTATGTCTTCTGTCTTAAGTCCAAACCTTAGCCAACATACTACAGAGGTAAACAAGATGATGGGACTCGGAAGCAGTTTTATTTACATGTCCAACTGATTTGCACACTGCACTGGTTTTGCCTCTCTCAAAGCAATGCTATTTGGGTCCAATATACAACTGCTTTTGTGATCTCTGGGACAGTCTGCATGTCGGAGGTACTGACTGAATCCATTTTGGAAGATAAACTGAGGTTCTTAGGGTAACATTTCAAGGCATGTGCCCAATATTGGGAACTGCCACAACCGCCACACGCCAAGGTGACAACAGGAGAGTTTGTGTTGCAACAGATCCAAGTTGCAGGCAACTTGTGACTCAGTTGGCAGATGTATTGACAGTCCTGGTCCTACCATTAGACAAACTACCTCAGGCAGCAGATGCTGAAAGATGGTAGCAAGGTATTAGAGGAGAGAACAGAGCATCCGATGGCCGAGCTTGTACTTCCAAAGGGAGCATTCATGCACAGCAGAGGACGCTGCCCCACTGCTAAGAAAGCTTAAATTGCCAGTTTAGTCAGCTTTTATATATGAAATGGGAAGCACCAGTAACTTTGTCTTTGCTGCTAACAGCAATGTTCAGTGGATTGGCCCTGCTGAATAATCCTTACCCTACACCACACCAAACTCTCCATTCTGTAATCAAAGAAGAGGTCTATCAAGATGGACAACCCCCTGCAATCTACACTGCCCAGGTTTTCACAACACTCTTACCACTTTGCACTCCTGGTGCAAAATGCCATTCAAGTTTCTCACAACTATGAAGTGCTCTTTACCTCCTCTTCATTGGTTCCTATGATAGCTTCCGAGTAGGAAGAAAACAAGAGGACAGAGGAAAAAAAAATTTCCTTGGACACCACACTTCTGAGAGAGTACCCTTATAGTCTTCCAGGCTCTGAGATCAACCTTTCCCCATATCATATGACCAAGTATCTAATGGCACTTTCCCTTTAAGGAAATTACGATTAATGAAGAACTAAATTGCAAATCCATTAGGTTTTAGTCAGCTCAGCAACGCCACGTGGGGTGAGGGGCTGGGGAGAGGTTTCATGAATGCTCAAGAAATCCAATAATGTAACCTCTGGTAAAGCTTGAAAAAGCCCTGAAGGACAAGGCAGTTAGATCAATATTAGTTTATTTCAACTGCTGCACAGTATGAAGCGAGGGAGCGAATCATCCAAAGGATTTTATTACCTGTTGGGGAGATAAGCCCTGGTGATAAGAGGCCCGGGACTCCGTGGGGAAGCAGGCGCGTGTTCTCTTGTATCGCAACCCCCAGAGAGCGCTTGGGGGGTCTCCCCGGTCGTGAACTGTTGAAACAAAAGTGAAAATAAACTTTAAGTGCTCTTTTGTCAAAAGGATTTGCATCAGCAATGTACTTTGCATCGATTTTCTAAGGCCCTGACCAGCTTGGTCCTTTGGCTGGTTTCTGGTTTCTGCTTCCAGAATTTTAACTCTTTCTGTCCTCAGAAGTGACCTGTCATCACTTGTTACAAATTACCTGCAGCATTCTTAAGGTTTTGTTAAGGGGTGGAAAGAAAAATGTAAGTGACACCCCCTGTGAGCAAATAGAAAGACCAATTATTTCCCTACTCCTGGTGGTTAGAGGACTTCATGATGGTGTAACTGATTTTGAGTCTTCTAACAACCCTGTGAGGGAGGCTGAGATCATTCCCAAACACCCAGTGACCTCATTCATACATCATGCTAAGGCTGAAAAGGGCTCTTTGCTTTTGTCTTAGCATGATGTCTGAAGCTTTCTGCTACAGCTTAATCAGTTTCCATTTAAAATAAGGACTTGCAACCTGGTGGCCACAAGCTCTTTACCTGATTTTTTTTTTTTAAATTACTTTTTTTTTAAAAAATAAAGGGTTTGCCTGATTTACACTTAGGCCTTCTCTGGGTCTGAGTGAGGCCCACTCACATCCTTAGACTACAAAAACCATGGGTAGGTTCGGCTCTATGCTTTTTGCTTAGAAATGTCTCATTTGCTCTTCCCCCCTCAACAATAAGATGATGTTAATTCCTAGTTGTATTCTACCCCTCTGATAAATGCATGCGTTGTGACTGGCCACATCTTCCATGGAGCCATGCTCTCAAAATTCCAAGTGTGTTGACTTCTCTCCCACCCAAAAGATCTTTCTTGGCATTCCGTGTGATGCAGTCAATGAGATTTGTGAGCCAATGTGGATGTTGATAGTTTAAATCCTGGTCTCCTTACTCTGAGTCCAAACCATTTTGGGGAAACGTGACCATGATGGTCCTCCCATACTGTTATTGAGGGGGAAAATACCCCCTTTTTAGTAACTTCTCCTTCAACCAGCCAGCCCCCAGAAGATGTTCTGAGAGATCCATCCCATTGAATCAGAAAGGGCTTTATCTTCCTGACTATCCTGAGCACATGGATACATCAGTAAACAATGCCTTCATGAAACTTGGGTTAAAGAAGGTAAATGTTAACTCCTAATGTGCCTTTTAATGTGCTAGAATTATAACACAGTCAATTCACTGTGTAAGTTATGCTTTACCTTTGATAAAAGGAGCTGAACAACTGTTACAATGGTTCCCAGATCAGGATCACGCAGCTAAATGAGTACTTCTGGGGGTTGCCCTTCACTTCCCACCCCCAGAGCAGCAGCCGTCCTACTGACACCACAGATCTTTTAAAGGACATTGTACACTGGACCCCATTCCTAAAGTGATTACAGGTAATCCTTGCTTAATGACCGTTTGTTTAGCAACCATTCAAAGTTATGAGGGTGCTAAAAAAAGGGACTTAGGACTGGTGCCCAAAGTTACAGCTGTCGCAGCGCCTCCACAGTCACGTGATCGTGATCCAGGTGTTTGGCAATCAGCTCACACTTACAACAGTTGCAGTTTCTCAGGGTCACGTGATTCCCATTTGCAACCAACCCAGATGGCTTCTGGCAAGCAAAATCAATGGGGAACCACATGATTCACTTAATGACTGCCGCAAAAAGGTCATAAAATTGGGTCCGATCATGTGATGATTCACTTAATGACTGCATCACTTAGTGACCTGAATTCCAGTCCCAGTTGTGGTCATTAAGCAAGGACTACCTATTCAGCCATCTTTCTTTTTGATTTTTCAACCCCAGTAGCCCACTCTACAGACTGACTAGCGTTTCCCGTCAGTCTAAAGGACTTGACGAACCATGTCATTGCATCAAACTGTCACATTATTCAGTCTCAGGACTAATTATGAGCCTCAATCTGGAATATAAAAGAAAGGAAAATATACATGGCATCTGCCCACTCCTCAGAACATTAGGCAATGTATCACTCGTAGTAATAACATATGTTGGGTTGATATTCTCCACTAGACAAGTCAAATACAATATTACTAATGGTTAACAAAGCCACTGTGGTTGACTAAGTATACAATTGTTCTGTTTTCCCAACTTAGGCAATTCCCAGATGCATGGACCTCAATTTCCCAGCCAGCATGGCCATTGCTGAGAACTCTGGGATTTGAACGCCACACATCTGGAAGTTGTCCAAATTCACAAAACACTATCATCCTTGGATAAACCCTCAGCTTAGCACACTGTGTGAATCCACTTCTCAGCTATGTTGGGTCAATGTAGCGTTCCCTGGCCTAATATCCTCCAGATGTGGAGGGAGTCTATCTTCCAAAATTCTCAGTCGGTTGGCTGGAAAATGGGAAAACTTTAACCTCCCTCCCATCTAGAAAGCACCAATCTGAGGAAAGCAAGATTAACACGTTTGTACAGAATCATTGAGCCAGAACTGGTTGAGGTGATCAAAGGACAATCAAATGAAAAAGAAATATGATGCAGAAAGAAAAACAGACTACTGCTTCTTTGGTGTAATTTATTAACAAAGCAGTTTGCAGGAACGATGGTTAGATTCTTTTTCAACTCAGAAAACTCATAGGTGCCTTATGCGCTCAATCATTCAGTGTGTCCCCTTACAACTACCAAAGAGAAGGAAGTGAATTTACTAAAGAGAGAAATAAACATTTACGTCATGTCTGCATATTCTACCTATATGCACAAAAATAATGCAAATCTAGTTTTAATTATTATTATTAGCAGCATTATTATATTTCACGCAGAGCGTCTGTGAGCCAAATTTATATATGGTAAAGGAACTCATGACTCATTTATGCTTAAAAATGACAATACATACATATATTTAAACATGTTTAAACACACGTGATGCCTTTCCTATTGACTCAGCAAAATCTGACCATTTCTTTTTCCTTTCTCCTTCATAGAAATCCATTTCACCCGAAGGAGTAACAGGATTTTGACAAATGTGGTTTTGTACAAGCAACAAAAAATGGAAGGCTCACACCAAGAATCCTTCTCTCTCCCCTGCTTCCCCCCATCCTGGAAAATAAATTCCTCGCTAGCAAAGAAACAGAAGTTAAACTTCACTCTATCAAGTTGACAATTAAAAGCTCTAGAGCAGTGTTTCTCAGACTTGGCCACTTGAAGATGTGTGGACTTCAACTCCCAGAATTCCCCAGCATGGCTGCCTGGGGAATGCTGGGAGTTGAAGTCCACTCACTTTCAAGCAGCCAAGTTTGAGAAACACTGCTCTAGATCAAAAGGAGATAAACACCATGTTTATAACACAGGGATTTTGGTATCATGACACAAAGGTGCCATTACTGTATTCATGATTTGACAAAAATGTGTGTAGTGGTTGATTTTATTGTGCAACCATCTCATTCTCAGACACACATCATGAAATCAGTCTTGGGCTTATTGTTTAGACCTAGCCTGTAAAACCTTTTCTGTTTCATTTACAATAGATGAAATTTTCATCTTTGCGTAGTGCTTTCCCCCCTCCCCAAAAAACAACCCCTCTTTCCTCTGGAGAGTCCTATGCAATACAATACAGCACAATGTGATATAAAATATGCTGCACAGATCAATACCTTTCACCCCATCTTGGTTTCCAGCCAGAAGAGACCTGCTCCTGTGCAAGAGAAACCAAGGCCCCCAATCAATTATTTTTCACATCTACACAAATCCACATTCAAACATGCACACAAATGAGTGGGACCCTCACATGATAGAACTTACAAAGGGTTAGTTGCTGTAACGCATAAGTTCTCACACTATGACTCTGGACATTTCTGGTGGCTTGCAAAAAACTTGGGTGACAGGGTGTCATGATTCTTTAAAAGCTTTGTCGGTGGTCGTCCCAACACTTTGGAACATTGTGCCCCCCAAAATGCACCTGGTTATTTTGTCATTCACCTTCTATAAGGTTCAGACAAGCTTCTGTGGTGACATCTGGCTGCTGGTTTCGGTTGGGATTTTATCTTCCTATGTAGAGTTTGATACCGGAGATGTTTTTGTATTTTAGTTTCATGAGATGTTCTTTCGCATTTTAGTGTGCTTTAAGTTTGCAAAGTGCCAAACCACTCATACTGTTAGAACTTTTTTTCTAGCATTCAATTACAATTTGCCTCCCTGCAACTTAAATCAAATTATGCCATGTTCAGTAGTCTGAGATGAGAAGGAACAGGCCCTGAGGTGCTTCTGTGGGACACTCTTTCAACAAATTTTCCCTCCCTCCCTCCCTCCCTCCCTCCCTCCCTCCCTCCCTCCCTTTCCTTCCTTCCTCCCTTCCCTCCATCCATCCATCCATCCATCCATCCATCCATCCATCCATCCATCCATCCATCCATCCATTATGGCCACCAAACTCATCTAAGCAACTCTGGGCAGCTCACAGCAGGCAAAAAACAACAATCCAATAAAAACAAGTTTAAAAACCAATATACAAACATATAAAACCATCAATAACTATTTTAAAACATGAATAACCATGATCTGTGGCAGAATCCATCCTTACCTCAGGTCAACACAGCCATTGTAGAAGCTCCCCACCGTTGCCGGATCCCCAGGCCCAGCACCAGAGCTGTGTCTTCAGGGCCTTTCTAAAGGCCAGGAGAGTCCAGGCCAATCTGAGGTCTGGGGGAAGAGTGCTATCATACACACACACACACACACACACACACACACTATTGCCTTGTTTAAAGGCTCAACTCCTTCAATCTCCTTTAATAGGATGTTGTTTCTAGTCCTCTGATCAGCCTCACTGCCCTTCTCTGGACCTGTTCCAATTTCTCTGAATCCTTCTTACAGTCTCATGTTACAGCACTCAAATGGGGCCCAACCAAAAGAGAATAAACTGGAATCATTGCTTCTCATGATTTGAAAATTACACTTCTGTTGATGCAGCCTAAAATTGCCTTTATCTTTTTTGCAGAAATACTACACTGCTGGCTCATAGTCAGTTTACAGTCAACTACTAATCCAAGATCTTTTACAAGTATTATTACTTGTATTCTCCATCATACATATATGCATTTCATTTTTGTTTCCTCAATGAAGACGGTTTTCTAAGCGAAGAAGGCAATGGCAAACCACTTTTATATTCTTGTCAGGATAGCTTCATAGTTGTGTCCATGTCGTCGTCAGGAGCTGAACTTGACTCAAGGGCATTTTTACCGTTTTATGCTCACTATACCAGCTAATTATCAGAATAACTGCTGCAGTAACAACTGCTCTGTCTATACGTGGTTGCAATGACCCACAATTGTTGAAGTAAGCCTGCTTTCAGTTGGACAGACAGCAGGCCAAAACACACAATTCTGTGGAGGATTAATTTTATTATCCATTTTCACAGACCAAAGTTTCAGTTCAATGCCTCATGAGCTAATGAGGTTTTGGCTCACGGAGGCACAAAGTGAGGTTGCTTTGACTGGAAAAATATTTTCAGGACTGTCAGGTTGAACAGAATATGGAACACTGCATTCTCTGAAAAACACTCCAAGAAAACTGGATCAGCAAAAGTTACTGGAAATACACTGGTCTTTCTGAGGAAACATTATATCCTTTCTCTTTTTTTACGTCAACAGCTTTGCCACAATATTTGCTCTTCCTGTTATACAACAGAGCTTGCTGACAAATTTATTTTAAGATGTGTCTATTGTGGTCAGTTTCAGTCAATTTCTAACACTTAGAAGTGAAACTCTATACTCTTCATACATTTTCCACTGCAGTTTTATTTATGATTAAAAATCAACAAGCCATCAGAAGCCACAACTGAATTGAGACTGCAAATCCTGATTTGTCTGAACTAGAGGCAGCAGCTACTTCTACCTCTGTGGGAGATAGAGAAAATTCAACTTGGTCAAGCAACTCTAAATCATAGCCTATGGACTTGATGGAGCCATCAGCAACCACAAGATCTGAAACACTGGCTAGGCCGTCTTTATACAGGTAGTCCTCGGGTTATGACGGCAATTGAGACCAGAATTTCTGTTGCTAAGCTATGCAGTAGTAAAGTGTGATGTCATGTGACCATGGCACTTAGCAACTGCAATTCTGGCAGTCCTGGTGGCCATCATTAAGTGAGGACTGCGTGGGTCATTAAGCAAGGACTTCACATGACTGCAATTTCCAACTTCCTGCCAGCTTCCCATTGACTTTGCTTGTGGGAAACTGGCAGGGAACATTGGAAATCGCAATCACATGACAATGGTTTGCTGCAACGTCATAATTGTGAGCTGGGTGTGAGCTCAATCACAATCACGTGACTGCAAGGACACTGCAATAGCCAGAACTACAAGGACCCATCACAGGTACCATTCATTTAGCGCTGACGTAACTTTGAACGGTTGTGGATTGAATGGTCTTAACCCAAGACTGCCTGTATCAGGAAGCTCAAACTATGCTTTTAAGTTCAATACTACAGCTGCACCAACTGTGATTTAGCATGGAAAAACTGAGCAATATATGCAGATCTACCACATGCAAGGGAAAAATGAACCGCACTGGACTTCCGACAATAGCAACAATTAGAAGCAAGTTGTATTTGGACCCCCCCTCCCCCCAAAAAAGCTTTTCTGGTGAACACCATAGCTGTACTCCCAAATTTACTAGAATCAGATGTAAATTTACATACTAATCAAGACAAATAAACATGTGGTGATTTAACTAGGAAACAGTCTGATGACAATTTAATCAGTACAGGTTAAAAGGTCCATCTCTTCCGCATCCTGTTGCAGTGAAAATATTGATTGTGTTACTGATTTCAGTAATGCCTTATTTTGCAGGGCAGAAATAACCATGTAATTGCTCTTTAATTGAATGGTGATTGCTTGCTAGCAAATTATTAAGGTTTTTTTTTTTTGGCTTAATTACTCGATTATTTATGCTCGGCAATATTATTTTTTTATTGGGGGTAGGGAGATAATAAGCTCACCCCAACTCTGAAAGCAAAGCAAACACTAGATCACTCTCCAGCTACACAAAAGGCCTGTGCTGTGTTGGAGTAGGTGTTGCTTTGTTCACAATCTGTATCTTCCTGTGATGCCACTAGATTAGCTGGTCTAATTTCTATAACTCTGTCAGGCCAGTTTTTGGTATCCGGATTGAACTGCTCACACCACAGTTTCTCAGTCTGGGCACCATCAAAACTATGGCTTAACAGATCAGGAAGGGCTAAACTATAATGCCCAAGTCAAGGCATGAGAGTGTGTGCATGTATGGGGGGGAGGCAAATGTGTTATGAAACCATGATGCAAACTGTATACTTCCATTATTTATATTGACCACCAGGATTCAGGCACTACGTGACTGGTTCTGTCCTATTTGGGACTCATGTAAGATATGCTGTGTAAAAATAGAGAAATCACATGAAACCTAGGATGCAGGAGCATGACGTAATGTAACATCCATCTCTCTCTGCTGTGAGAGCTTAAGGGAAGATGGACTGTATATGCCATTCTCATGGTACCTATGAAGTTCAGTTAAATCCAGGTAGTAACAATGGGAAGCTAGACAGGGTTCTGTCAGCCCCACTTTGTAGACCAACTCCACATGAAGATTAAAACTATTTTATTAATATTGGCTATATATCTTGTGAGTCTGATCGTGCTTTACTCCCCCCCCCCATACTCATGTGAATTATGGAGGTGTCTGACAAAGGAAGAGTTAGATAAGAGACAGCAAAGTCCACAGCTGGCTAGTGTGGGGTAAGAGGCTCAGAAGAGACTCTCCCTAAGTTCTCGGGGTGTAAAGGAGACGTGGAGAATTGTACTTTCAGACTTGCAAGATTTTGTTAATGTAGCCTTACAAATAAAGTAGAATTAGCTAATCTGGTCATGCTTCCTGTCTGGTATATCTGATAAGGCTGACATCAATCTTGCAAGTCTGAAAGTACAGTTCTCCCCTGTCCCCTTTACACCCTGAAAAATTAGGAAGTTCTCTTGTGAGCTTCTTGCCCCACCCACTATCCAGCTGCAGACTATGCTGTCTCTTATCTGATTGTTCCCTTGGCAGCATCTCTGGGCCCAGTCTCCCAGGGTCATTCCCACATATCATTACAAAAAGCTTGCTTTCAATCTTAAGGTTTGACAAACAAATAGTATTCCTCTTGGAAGCACCAAATAAAAGACAAATTAGAATAACAGATTTTCAAGTGAGGTGCTGATGACCCCAGGAGAAGATCAGGCAATGTAGTTCTCAAAGGATTCTCGATATACAATTCCAAACAGAATATAGTAAGATGTCACTCAGAGCTCAATTGGGTCACAGTAAATTTTATTTGAAACCAGCATTATATTTGGACCAACAACAAATTTCAGAGGGCCTTCACACTATTGTCGTTTAATATCTCACCATCAGCAGTGTTGGAGGGTAAATATCACAAAATCCCCTATGCTGAAAAGCTTGTCCTTGTAAAGATGGGAGCATTAAATCACCATATCATGTTTTGCTTTGCTGTAAGTTTTACTGAGACATTCATAACAAGCTACTAACACCTCTTTCTAGCTCATTTCCAGGTCAACAGAAGAATCCTAGGTAGAGCTTTAGGGGGCGGATAAAGATCCCAAAATAACTCTTGCTATAGCAGAGTTTGTATCTGTAGTCTACAGAACTTGTGCACTGTTGACAACCAAGTCGACTAAGCACGATTACAGTCCTTTTAATTGTGTATGCTGTATCATTTTCTGTATCATGTATTGCATTTTCTTTTATGCAGATGGCATCATGTGTCATGAGATGTATTACATAATGACATCATTTGCACTTTCATTTCACGATGCCTGCTGGAGAATTACTGTATATTTGGCGAGTCCCAGGAGGCAGCCCTTCCCTGCGGTGGCGTCCACCTTGTGGAATCTCCTCTCCCCGGAAGTGAGATTTTATGATGGCTCCCTTATTAATTTTATCCCCTCCTGTTTTGTGTATTTTCACTGTTTTTTATATGTAGTTGTTTTTATGTATTTATTTTTTTAATTGTTGTACACTGCCCAGTCACTTGTGTGAGAAGGGCAGCTATATAAATATGATAGATAGATAGATAGATAGATAGATAGATAGATAGATAGATAGATAGATAGATAGACAGACAGACAGACAGACAGACAGACAGACAGACAGACAGACAGATGCAGCGTCCTCATCATGGCTCATTATAGATGCCTATGCATGAGACTACACAGAACTTATTCCTAGCCCAATAAACCATGGTCTGTTAGATCAGCAATAATATATAATCAGGCCAAAGAGTTACAAAATGACATCCTGTGTTTCATTCAGTTTCCACCAGTTTTCCTTAACAGATGAGGAGGGGGACAGAATGCAACTTGGAGACATCAACCACTGCTTTGGAAATCATGTTGAAACTTGCTCTTCACTTGATCTTCTGCCACACAGACAAGATTGCTGGCCAAGTGAAACCAGCACAATGTGACAAGATCCCAGTCCAGATAAGAGGAGCAGCGCCGCTTCTCGCCAGGGAGAGCTTGGTTGTGATTTTATGAAACAGGTAATACTGCCTTATGCCAAATCAAACTGCTGGCCTAGGCTTGATTCCTCGGAAGGACACTAACTCCCCAAGAATTAGTGCTTTCTCAGGACTTCTAAAAGGAAATACCAAAAATTAGGTATAACTTGAAATATACTGAACCCTGAAAACCTGTTTCTTCTCCTGGGCACTGTGCCAGAGCATCAGATGAGCCAGTCCAGAATGAAAAGTTTCTTTGAACAGAATATACAAAGTTTGGCTTATTTTGTTATCCACTTATTTTCTTGTTCTGTTTTTTGATTCTGGATATTTGTTGTGTTTTGCTTTTAGTTCCTTTGTTGGTTTTTTGCTTTTAGCCAATTGTAAGCCACCCAGAGTTACTTTTTTTCCCTGAGCTGGATGGCCATAGAAATCAATTCAAATCTAATCAAATCAATCACTTCTTTTCTCTGGAATAGGGCCTGAAATCCATTCCAGTTCTGAAACTTTCAAGACTTGGGTTCCACAGATCAACTCCACAAAGTAAAAAGTGAATAAGATCAGTAAAGCTATGTGCCATGGTGCTGTATAAAAGCAATTGCATCCCTCAGACTCACGGACACAACAGTGACAAAATTATGTCTCAGAACAAAATGCAGAAATGTCACAATTAGACATAAAATAGCATATTCAACCCCAAAGATCTCCAGGTCTACAGCTCATGAAGATGAAAAGATTGTATAGAAATATCCCCTGGTCATATCAACTCAAAACTGAGGTAACATTGATGGAACAACCACACCGGCTTTCATGTCAAAAAGAAGAACCATTAAAAAGACAAGTTGGATCTGTAGATCTTTTCATAACTTATCATGTTGATCAATTAAAAATCCTTATGGGCCGCAAAGGAATAGGTAGGCATGCCTATCAGCTGTTTGGTGGCTAGGAGCACAGCGGCAGCACTGGAGCTGATGGTGCTGGTGAAGCTTGGAGGTGCTCAGCAGCACATCCTTTGGGGGGGGGGTGTGAATTTATTACTTTTTAAAAGAACGCCGGTGGGCTGCACAAGGCTGCTCAGTGGGCTCCATGTGGCCAGTGGGCCACAGCCTGTGCAGGCCTCCAAGAAAGAGTAGTTACAGCCTTCCTGTGAAGTCAGTTTCTTGATCTGGTGTACCTCGTAGACAGAATGCTATCCCACAGTTGCTTGACTACCTTTGAGAGATCTGGCCCAGCATGATCACACCATCTTAATGTTCTAGCTTTCATTAGAAGCCTAGGAATAGTCATCTTTATTCTCCTGAGTGCTGAGAACAAACCAAGTAGAAATATATTTCATCAGCCCCTCATATGAGTTCCTGAACTTAAAATGGAATATCAGACAGTTAAGTCCACAGTTCTCCGTACGAATTTTGCAAACTTGGTAGCTATCTGGTGGCTTGGGATGTCAATGAGATATGACACATTCAAAAATATGGGGTGATTAATGAGGGAGTTGAAGCATTTGCCATTAAGATCTTTTTTAAGATAAACTGTGGTGAATCTTTTTTGATGCCTGCTACTTGTAGCTGATTTGGCAATCTTCACTGATTTGGGCAAATTGTCACTCTAGCCCCATTCCCTAGGTAATTTTATTAATATATTACTTACTGATTGTAAGTAATTAATCAGTCTAACAATGACAAAATAAGGAAAACAGTGAATGTTAACTTTGCAAACATTTAACAGCATTAACATCCAATCAACAACCAAGTTAAGCCAACACTCTTGGAATTAAATAATGGAATACACTGCTTTTGTAGTAGCCTTACATCCATTTTTTAAATCTTAACTGGGTGATTGCTCAGCCTGTTAAAATTTATTTTAATCCTCCAACAGCATTTTACTGTGTATTAAAGTAATTTCTAATGCATCTATATTGTTCACTCTACACGTTCATCAGTGGAGTTACATTTCAAGAATTCTCTAAACTGCTACCCTGCAACAATTGTCACAGGATTATAAACACAATTTTTTGGATCAGGCGTCATGATAAGATATAATTTTGGGGAGGCTGGCTTTAACATGCTTTGAATTCAGCCATTGTGGCTTGTAAAGCAATATTTACAGCTTAGTGTAATGTTTAAGCCAGCCAACAGAGGCTTAGGAAAAAAAATTAGAAATGATTAAATCAAACAGTTTAGCGGGATGTCTGAACCCAACCACAATCTACATTAGGAGCTGCCTGAACCAGAACAAAAGACCCACCAATCTTTGTGCCTTTGGATATACCAATGATAGCACCACTTGGGAAAGAGACTATACAAGTTTACTCACTCCAGTTGTCTAGGCTTCACATAACCTGGAAGAATTACAAAGATTTCCAGATCAGAATATACCTATCTGGACTTTAGCAATCCAGCCTATTGTAATATATTCAATAAGCTCTGGTTAAACATACCATGGTTTTCTATTATGCATACCTTCCAGGCAATGAAGAGCCCTATTTTATTGGACTGAATGGGGGGCAGGAAATCTGAGGAGTTTGGAACTGCAAGTGAATTTTTCAATGGGCTGCAGGAAGACTTCTGGTGATGCTGTGGTATCCTCAATAGGGGGATTTTTTTTAGCTTTGTTTTTTATTTGAGAGTTTTAAGACAAGATTGAGAGCAACAGGCCTCTTATCCCCTCCTTTACTCCCTTCAAGGGCACCATGAAAATTCAACCTTTATCCACTAAATTTTACTGGTGTGATCTGGCGCTGCTCCAAGTGATGAGGAGACCACAGACTACAGACTGCTTATCCTGGACTAAGACTCTACTGATATTTTAAGAAAATTCAGAGAATCTTTGGCTGCTATTATTAATATTCACTGGCTAACAGAACCGGGCACTGCCACTCTGTGAATTTCTTTCATCTCTTTTTACACTCACCTAATCCCGTGGCCATTAATCACATCTTAGAGGAATATTCTGAGTTCCTGTTGTACAAATCAGTACTATGCCGCTGGTCCCATTTCTTTCATCTGAATAACAGAGGGAATTGCTCTCCCTCTCACATACTTTTGCAATACCAGAAATCCTCATGGGTTTTTGAACAGTGGAAGCCCAATCTAAGAGCTACAGTCAAGAGAACTAGGGTCTAGGTTCTGGATCCCAAGATGAAAGCCAAGTGGGAGTTCATGTATTGTGCAGTTTACAACTGGGTTAGAGTTCGATCAAAGCCAAACAAATTACACTGTGGCAGGGGTCTCAAGCCATGAGTTGGGACCCTCCAGGGGGTCACAGTCAAAGTCACTGCAGACTTGGCTCCTCACTTCCTGCGCAAATGAGGTACTGCAGTACCGCAAAGTTCAAGAACCCCTAGGATGTATAAATTAAAATGTAATTATTACAAGTAAGTGGTATATTTATTTCTTGTCCAACCCTAATCCCAACGAAATCATTTGTTTAACTTATAGGGTGTTGTGTGTCACACACATTTATTTACAGTATCACTTTAGGTAGTTGTAGTACCACAACATTTGAGAATATCTGCCTTGGTCTTAGTGCACGTTGCCTAAAAGTTTCCAAACTCTGCAAATTGGACGAAGAAGAGATTCTGGCTGGAATTTGAAAGTACTATAGGATTTTTCTTCTACAAAAGGAATGATCCCACTGTACTTTTTTAACACAGGGAAAATTTAAATGCCTTTTTGGAAAGCCTTCAGTTGCCTTGTGGCATCAGAACAATGTCCCCTCCCCTCCCCAAAAAACTTGAGCTTTTGTCCACATATTTCCTAAGTGCCAGATGTAGTTAAACTCTGAGTGACCTTTTGGGTGTTCAGGAAGAGAAAGAAACTCTGACCTTCCTGCAACTTGATTCTGTCTCCTCTTCATGTTGGCAAACTGATCACTTGTCTAACTATTGAACTACATTGTATTCCTACCCAGATCAAAGGCAACAACAGGCTAATTCAGTGGCAGGAGGAGGGAAAAAGAGGCAGCCATGCAAAATGGGCAATTAACATTAATCATACGTGAAGTTGTTTAAGCAGTTAACTAGAACCTGATCACTATGGCAACTCTCATACAAATTGGGTTTTGCACTAATGCACCGACTTTCTCCTTACAACACTGTATGGGAACTCCAAGACATTCTGTCTTCCTCAATGAAAGGATAGGTGGCTGGGATGGAAGGAAGACCCCTAATGTAATTATTGAATGCTGAGCTGTATGCAAGTCAGACTTCACTTGATGGGTTTTTTAGAATCAATTCATGCTTTGAGATGCCCAGTAATCTTTGGTTGGCAAAGGAAAAATTGTTTACATCATGGAGACACGGACAACCCTTCCATCGCATGCCTCTAGCAGAATTTGGCCAAATTTGAGGGAAGCCTGCAGCAGAGATAAGAAAGGAGAGATAAATATAACGGCATCCAACTGGCCAGTCATATTCTACAATAGAGATGGAAAACCTGTACCTCCTATAAAATGCTGAACCACAATACCCATCATTCCTCATCACTGGCTGTGTGAGTTAGGTCTTCTGGAAGCGGTAGTCCAGCAATTTCTTGGGGCTGCTCCAAAAGAAACTGCTCAAACCAAGAAGCTGATTTGGATATAAGAATATTACAAGGCCTGGCACATCCCAGTTAAGTTTACATGTGTTCCAGCTAGCTGTGCAGTGGAAAGCAAGTTTATGATCCAGAGAGCCTCACCCATAACTCTTGGAAAGGGTCTAGCACACAAAGCACTAAAATGATACTGGGAGCATTATCTCTGAACCTCTATGTCTAGTGAAAATCATGGTAAATGCTTAATGCAATGTGTAAATGACAAGGCTGCATTACACCCAACCCACCTCCTCTGAAGCCCACTAACAACTAATATGCTGGAACAGAGCTACACTCTTGCGTACTGCAGGAAAACGCTCTCATATTTTCTGTTTTCTAGCAATTCAGCTTGATGGAATACGGATTTCCTTTCAAAGTTCTTTCAAAACAGAAGGAAAGAAGGGCGGATTTCTTTGGTGATTAAGTAGCCGAAAGGTGTGCATGAGTTTCCTGTCCTTCACTGTATAATCCTCTTTCCACCAATCTGTAGCCTTCCCGGCTTCCCACACTTCCATCCAATCCCAAGGGAAGACTTCATCATGGGGAAATTGTGCTGTAGGAGCTTTTTAAGACTAGGAAGTGTGGGTGGCTGCAAAGCTTCAGAGGGAGGGTGAGATGTGAAACACCAAAAAACAGCCACTGCCTTCTCTTCCTTAAGTCGGCTCAAAAACACAAGAGAAATTTGAAAGAAATTCTCAAGGTTCTCGAAAACAAGGCAAGGAAAATAGATGTCTCTTTCATAGTCGAAGAACATTTCTGAAAGATTAAAGTCCAGAATTCAGCCTCACATTGGTGCAAACGTTTCATCAAACATAGAAGTTTTTCTTTGGGGAGGAAGAGAAACTACAGCATGCATTTATTAATGGGGTCTCATTTGTCCTCAACTCACCTTTCTTTCTACTACTGTCTGAGTGACATAAGCAGTCTGTTTTTTGTCCTCTTTAGCAGCTACTTAAAATCCACTGGGACAAGGGTGGGCAACATCTTTGTAGCCAAACCCTTCCATTTTCTCTTCCCCCACACTCAGAAAGCTAACGGCTATAGCAACTGTGAAGTGACAAAATGATTTCACAGGAAGAAGCTTAGAATTTTCAGCTCTTTTCCTGTGGGAGGAGATCTGCAGCCTTATTTATTTTCCTTCTTTTTTTTCCCCCTTTTCTTTGCAAAAATAACAAACGTGCCATAAGCTTATATAGTGAATAACAAGAACATGGTGTAAATTACAGAAAAGAAATAACAGGCGGCTGGATTCTAACCTGGAATTTATCACTGGAAAAGTTGATAACAATGGCTATTTTTCAATAAACTTGCTATCTGTTGATCTCTACCAAAATACGTTCATTTTGTAATGTTGTTGTTCTTGCTGTTTTGCAAACTGGAAAGTAAAGTCAATGGAATACCATGCTAATATTATTAGATGATTTGCAACTAAATTTCCTTCTCTGTCGATGTGCCTGCCCTGTGGAGCATCATTCCCCTGGAGATCTGGATGGTCCTAGGCCTTTCATAAGGTGTTAAAGACCTCTAATTTCCCACAGACATTTGGCCCAGGAATATTAAGTAAGTCCCACTGATTGTAATTTTGATACTCAGTTATTCGAAGCAGAATGATTTTTTGACCTCAGGTATGTGTTATAGGATGGTCTTTTTTGAACCCTGTTTTATAAATTATGTTATTGCTTTCTGGTTTTAGCCTTTTGCACATCATCTGGAGTTACCTTGCTGAGACAGGCACCTATATACAGTGGTACCTCGGGATACAAACGCCTCTACTAACGAACTTTTCGGGTTACGACCAGCTCCGGCCGCAAAAATTTACCTCGATGTGTGAACTCCACCTCAGGGTATGTGAAGAGAACCCCAAGGACATGCCCAGTTTTATAAATATAAGAGCCTCTCTAATGTTCTTGCAATCTCTTCCACTTTAGCCACCAACAGTGGTGCCATGGTAGTTCTGCTGTGGGGAAAAGTGGAGAAAATAAAGGCCAGCCATGATGTTCATGGACATTACTGCAGACACCTCCCCCTCTGGGATCCTCCCGAGGGACCCTATGGTGATAACTCCCCTTTAACCTCCTTTTGGACATGACAAGCTCACTGGGTTAGTACATTGTAATGGAGACTTGAGACATTTCAACTCCTGTTCTGTCCTAAGAACACTCAAGTAAGAAGTGTTCAGCGAACAATCTAAGAAGAACCTGAACCAATTGATTTACGCAATGCAGAGGACTGGCAATCTTACAAAGATCATGATATGGCAGAGATGATTGGAATATATTATCTCTCTTATGTTGTTGGGGAAAAAAGCCTACTTGCAAGAAAGATTTTAATTTTTTTGCAAAGAGACAGTTGATAGAATAAGCAATTTAAAGGTTGACTACTCAACTGACAGAAGCTATAGCTGTGAAACTATTTTATACCTCATTTACTTGACCTATTTGCCTATTTAAATAAAGTGTCTTTTTCTTGTTCTTTATTTGCACTGTCCATTTATTTATACTTATTTATTACAGGGGAGCATAATCAAACGGTTCTGGAATGAACCTCTGAGTTCAATTATCAACCTTCCCCAAATGGACAACCTCCTGATGTGTTGGGACTTTTAACACCCAGAAGTCTCAGTCTTTGACCAGGCTGAAAGTTGAAATCCCAAGACTGGGTTGGGTAAGTTGAAACAAACGCTGAAAAGAAGTCTCTGTATTCATGAGAGAGAAAGGAGGTTGCAAAGAAGAACATGGAACTAGGGGAACACAGAGAGTTTTAGAATCTACAGAGAAGGGAATAATTCATGTAACTTGCATCATAACTTCCAAGTGTCAAAATTCATCCTTGCCTAGAAGTAAAAATGTGATTATTTCCTGAGAAAAGGGGCAGGATTGATTAGAAGCACCTGAGCTTTGAGACAACAGAATTTCAAATTATTGAGAAGGAATCATATTTTGAATAGTCTCTCTTAGAGACAGAGAGAGAGGCATCTGCAGAATGACAAAAACAGCACTGCACCGTAAAGTCCATCAAAAAGAGACAGAGTCCGCATCTCAATGACACAACACTGTTTCATCATTTCCCACCCCTTTGCTCCCCCAGCAGACACCTCTGGCTATGAAGATATACAGATATATCAACATCCCTGCAAATAGAAAATAAACTTAGCAAGCAGTGGGTTGTGTCAAACTCTTACTTCCCTGACATGCTAGCTTTATACAGGGAGTCAAAATTTAATTTAGCAGAACATTGAAAAAAAAATAACAACACATCTGCAAACAGAAGTTCGGTCTAGTCTACCTCTTTTGGATTCTTCCAGTTAATTCTACCACAGGTTTGGACAAAGTCTGCTTGAAACAATACGAATTAAAAATGGGCACATATAATTCTTAGTAAGTTTCCCTTTGGGGCTTACTCACTAGCAGGTGTCTTCTGGGTTGATTCCTTGCAGCTCAATTCTACACATGTTTTCTCAGAAGTGAACTTCAACCAGATGACTATTTCCTGTAACTGGGTCTTGTCCCTTTTGATATATTAAACCTCAGATCAAGTTTCACTGAGGATTCTAACTGCCTATAAAATGTGATCATCTGGTTGAAAAATACACGTACAGAAAAGGAAGCATTTATTAGTGTCACATGATTGTACAGCATCGTAATTCTATTTTCTGCCCTGGTAAATCCAACTTCAAACCACCAAAAACACACACATGGAAAATAAAACCCTAGTTCAATATTCAAACATATACTCCTCCATCTTAATATATCACAATAAAACGCCTCTTAAGAGACACAAGCACACATTTTATCAAGCAATAAGCTTTAATACACACACACAAGGTAATTATTTATGAGGTATTTTTTTAAAAAAATGTTTGAAAATGCTATTACATGCCTTGGAAGCATATGACCATCTCAATTGTTTCCAACTGGAGTTAGACAAAATTGGGTGTGTTAATACATAGCTGAATACTTGCTGTATATTAACTCTTAATTAAAGTGAGACAGAAAGACTTATATATGTATAAACAGGCATTTCAGCAGTCCCGGGAGGAAAAATAATGTAACTGCTGTGTAGACCAGGCTTCTCCGAAGTGGTGAACCCTATTGAGACTTTGGTACTACAACTCCCAAAATTCATAGCCGGCATGGGCTTGGGATTCTGGGAGTTGGATCTTAACAGAGCAGAAGAACAGCAGGTAGGGAAAGTTACCTTTATAGCATCATCACACAAGGAAGGGTTAAATGTCGCCACAGATACCAGTGATGCCTCCACAGTGTTATAACTGTCAGGAATTATAGGGCAGTTCAAACTGATATCAAATCATTTCACTTCAGCTATTATGACTACCCAGAAAAATAATACTAGGTATTATAGTCTGAAGGTTTTATGATACATTTCTGCCTCAACTGAAAGTAATTTTTCCAATCAAGATTCTCACAGAGTCTTCTCAACAAGATTTATTGAGAGGAATACATTTACAAGAATTTCAGTTCAGAAATACCAAACTATGCCCACTTTTGAACCAATTTATCCCCCGGTGCATTACGGTGGAGACTTTTAGAATAATACTTCTACCTCTGTTTGGAGTAATACCATTAACAAATAGTTATTTTAGGTTTTTCCCCCCCAAAGGAAAACTTAGTGTTGCTCCTGAATTTAAAATAAAAAGAAGGGTTTCACCAACCTGAGTCTCTTTGGTGCCAAATCATACAGTCTAAAGACTAGACATGCTCAACCTAGTCCAGAACCTCTCAAGAATTGGCACTGAATTGTAATTTTTGATACAAGGGGAAGGGGCCTTTTCACATCAGGAGTAATTACAGATATTATATTTAATGAATTTAGGTTCGATTAAATTGAGATTAATTATATGTAGCTCTTGATCCTGCCCCACCTACTTTTCTGAAATGCAGCCCCCATTCAAGGGTCAGGTTTCAAATCAATTATTTATTTATACAAATCAAAGATTAATCACCTAAAACAACACAATGGAAAATAAAGGAAGAGAACTGTGTCGCCACCTACCCAGGAAAGTGCACAATAAAAAAAAAAATTAAATTAAAACATAAAAATAACATTAGTTCAATGAAGTTGCTGCATTTTCACAGCAACGAGACAGTATTTGGCTATGCCCTTTGTTATCTCTCGACTAGTATCTGAGAAAAGAAGGTTAGTATAAAACTTGTCTGTTCTCCCTGGAAACTGCTGGAAGATAGGTGCTAAATAAAATTTAGCACCTATCTTCCAGCTAGAGAAGCACATGCTAGATAGTTTGCACCTCCAGAATCACATGGGCAAGGTCAGGTATGAAGTTAAGAAAGTTAAACACACTGCTGTGGATTTCCCCTTGAACGTTCCTTTCCAGTAAAATGTTTGTCTCCAGGAGATCACGTTTTCTTCCTGATCTAGCCCATCTTTTTACTTCTGTTGTGGATCTGTTGTGTGATCATCAGGGGGAAAAAATATTCTACTGCCTTTCCTTGTATTTTCTAAAAGGATTTGGGGACAAGCATAAAATGATAGCGTGATTAAAAGTACAAATACATAGCCAGCAGTAATAAGCGATCAAAGAAAGTGCTTTCACTCCTGCATGTATATTAGATTGATTTGGACATCTTCTGAGTCCTTTAAAAATAAGATTGAAAATATTTCAGGAAATCAGCTTGCTCAGACAAACAAGTATCCCCTGCTTTTCTTTCCTTTAGCCTTGTAAATATGTTCATAAATATTATTAGTCTGAAATTATTTTTTGTTCTAGCTTGCTGGGGGAAAGGCAAAGGAGGCAGGCCAGTTCCAGCCTTCCTTCAGAAGCTACCATAGCACATGAGTACTGAAAACTGTTTTCTATTTTTGTTGAAGAAGTGAAATATCTTCAGCTCCTTCTCAATCTACCCACTCATTCATTTGAATGTAAATTCCTTGTTGTCATTAACCATCAAATTACTAGTCTGATGTATGTTACTCACCTGGGCAACCTACGACAGTCTCCTTGGGTTTTAATCCAAGTCAGAGAAGAACTCGGTGCTGATAAGGCTCAGCCATCTAAAGCTCTTCCCAAACTGATTAGGGACAACAGAGGTACCACAAAGTTCTCAGTGTTCTTCAGACTGAAAAGCTTGGACAATGGAAGAGAAGAAACAGATTCGCTTTCCTCACTACTGACATAAGTAAGACACCCCACAGATGAGACAGGCTTTGGCTTTCCTCTATTTTCATCTGGAAAATAAAGTTTTCTGTTTAAGTATAAGGGTACTGTGTATTTTAGCAGATGCTAGCTTAACCTATATTGGCTGAAACAAGAATTTTATTTAAATAATGGTATAAACCATGTTACAAGCATCTTATACCCAACCAGGTATTTGGGGAAACCAAATTTATATTCTTCAGTAGGTTTTCCAATGTGGAAACTTTCTGTAGACTCCATTCAAATATGACTTCTCCCCAAATTAAAATAAATTTACATGCACAAATTGCAGAAAGAAAGAAAGAGAGAGAGAGAGAGAGAGGGAGGGAGGGAGGGAGGGAGGGAGAAGGAAGAAGCAAATAATCTAAAATATCAATTCATTGTTAAATCATCAACAGAGCAGGTGGGATTATACATGGATATGACCTGAAAATTTATTTAACAATAAATTTGTATTTCCCTAACAAAATAATTTATAATTAGTCTCCCTTAAAATCTGGGATACCAGGGGAGGAGTTCTATATACATAAGAAATATTTCAAAATCATCTGACTGATGCATAAAAGCAAGCTACTAAATTATGTTGTTTAACTTTTTATCTAATCCTTAGATAAAACTGGCTTCATGTGCGAGATGAATTGAGCACTGAGTTACATCCAGATGATCACAGAAAAGCAATCTTCATTGAAGAAAGTAGGAAATCACAATAAAACTTCAGCAACAGATGCACATTCACAGGAATCATACCCGCTTATATTTTTTTCTTCCTGCCTTACCTAATGGATTATTTGCCCTCTTTTTTTAATGGGCTGCCTTGTTTCCATTTGTCCTTTGTTTCTGCAGCAGTTAGAAGTGCTCTTATTTTGTTCAAGGCAGCATAAACAGAAATCTCCCTTCATTTTATCTCCGCAATAACCCTTTAAGGTACAGTTGTGATATACTGATGAGTCTAAAGTCACTCAGTGAATTTTTTATGGCTGATGATGGACTGGACTCTCCCTACTCACAAGTCCTGCATTTTAACCTGTGCGTCAACGGGGTTTAAATCAAGGGGCGCAGACTCACCTAATTATTCATTCCACAAGGATTCTGCTAAGAGATTTATGTCTCTTTCTTGAGGCCTTCCGAGGACGTCAGAAAGGGGAAGGAAGAGAGGGCGTGTCAGAAGAGAATGGGTGTCCCAAATTAGTTTGGGTTGTGCACCACTCACTTCTTGGTCTAGCTCCAGTCACCTTGCAGCTCGTAAGAGGTTACCCTTATGGAAATGTGTCCGTTAACAGAAAGGTTGCTGGCAGGCAGGCAGGTGGCGGGGGGGGGGGGGAAGAAGGAAGGAAGGAAGGAAGGAAGGAAGGAAGGAAGGAAGGAAGGAAGGAAGGAAGGAAGGAAGGAAGGAAGGAAGGAAGGAAGAGAGAGAGAGAGAGAGAGAGAGAGAGAGAGAGAGAGAGAGAAAGAAAGAAAGAAAGAAAGAAAGAAAGAAAGAAAGAAAGAAAGAAAGAAAGAAAGAAAGAAAGAAAGAAAGAAAGATAGATAGATAGATAGATAGATAACAGGCAGGCAGGCCCTCTCATACACAGCTAAATGTTAGTATTTATGTGTGCATTTTGCTTGGTGTCTTTTAACACCTCTCCCTTTTCTTTCAGACTGTAAGCCCATTAAAACCTTTTTTTAGAAAAAAGAATCCGTGTAGTTCTTAGCCAATTTTAGACGCTTCACCAAAATAAAAACAAAAATGGCAGTCGTAAGTAAACGGGATTAGTGAAAAGCTTCTCTTTCTTTTCTTCAATCCAAAAAGCATAAAATACACATTTCCATTAGAGTCAGCTGGTTAAGCTTTACAAGCACAAATATTTACCATGGTTTGGAGAACAAGAAAATAATGAAAACCATCCTTGAATCCCATTTTAAAACGTAGGAACAAGGCTGGGAGCCTGATTTATAAGGTGTGCATCAGTTCTCCTTCTGTGCGTATTTTTTATGTTTCTATTAGGCTTGTATCTGCCTTCTATTATTGCCCTTCTTAGAGCAAAAAAATAATAATAATTTCTGTGTCAGTCGCTCACATTGGATGCATTCATTTTCTTTAGACTTTTCTCGTGCTTATTGATTTCCTGCCCCTGGAAGGAGTTGTGTTTCTCTGCTCAGTGGGCCAGCCATTAAAATAAAGGTTGTTAAAACTAACAGTGCAGGGAGGTGGTGGTGGGTGTTCCAGTATTACTATTACCCACTTTCATCCAAAACAAACACAAGTGACACGGTTCGGTTATTAAGTGTAAAAATTATAAGGCAGCATCCTGTGGCATTCCGCTGTTACACGCACCTCTCCTTGCAAGTGTTTTTATTCAGTTACAAAACACCTATTTCCAAACTGGGAATTCCAACTTCTTCTAAAATCAGCAGCTGCTGATTTGGAGGCACGTCTGCCAGAAGCTATTTTCCAAAGCAAAAAGGAGAAAGAGACGTCTTTTCAAAAATGCGACGAGACTGAAGAAGCCCATAAACCGTCGTGATATTACACTTCATTTCCAAGTCTGCAAAAAGTGAGAAAAGTGCTTTTCTTCTGGAGAATCCAGGAAAATTAATGGACCTACTTGCAATGTGGAAAACTCTAGTGTGAAAAGGCCTGAATAGCGACCTTGGCGTTGTCAGCTAATGCCAGCACTGTTATTATACATGGGGCTTGGCCAGTCCATGGTAATGTCCTTCTGGTAATGCACAGCTGATGCTCTGACAGTTGCCAGTTTCTTAGTTGGGCTTATTAGCCATGGACCTCAGATATGGGGGTGGCTACTAATTTAGATGGTTTAAAGGGGGATTAGATATATCTATAGGGATGACTGTCCACAGTTATTAAGATTCTGCGCTCCTGAATCACAGCATGCCATGAACACCAATTGCTGGGGAATGGCAATGGAAGAGCACTCTTGCCTGCCTGTTTGTGCATCCACCCAGTTGGCTCCTAAGTGATACAGGATGTTGGATTGGAAGAACTCTTGACTTGATCCAACGAAGAGCTTACACTCTTTTTGCTTATGAGATTATAGATAGATATATTCAGGCACATATGTGTCATAAGCCAGAGATGGGCGATGACCCATCTCCTCTCCTTGTTGGCCAGCTGATTGGGCAATGACCCATCTCCTCTCCTTGTTGGCCAGCTGGGTGACAGAAAATGGAGAGGTGATTTCCTGCTGTCACTTACAGCTGGAAATTAAGCAATGAGGTCCCCAACAGTTGGCTGATCATCTGGAGTGCTACCATCTGCAACTGCAGTGAATGCAATCCCTGGGATGAAGAGCAGAGAGAGGGAGAAGAGGGATGATATGCCTGTGGGGTGAGCTGTTTCTGGAATATGGAGCATAGAGTTCGGATTGTCAGAGCAGGGAGTCAGCATGTCTGTGCTGAGTCCTTGAGTGTGAAGGGAGGCACATGGACCTTTGCAGAAGTCAAGTCTGACTAGTGATTTTATTCCAGTAGAAGCTTATCCAAGTGACAAGACGATTAGCAGAACAACACTCCAACAATTATAATCTGGCCAATACTGAGCTCAGTGTTGAGACAGTCAACAACATCATGGGACTGTCTGCCTCTCACTTTTTATTCTTTGTGAATATCAATTTGTTCAGGATCAAAAGGAACAGGGCATGCCCCATACATGACTCAACTAATTCTCAAGGCACTGAAGACCTCACAGCAGCACTATCTACTGGTTAAAAGAGCACTAAGATTCATGAAGGAAATCCATAATGAAAGAAAATGGTCCATGATCGATAAGAAGAACACTTACCTTATACAAGTTTATTTTATACAAGTTAAAAAAAACTTGCAGAGTCACAATATTTAATGAAAACTTGTGAAGTGTGAAGGTTCTCCTCTAGTTGTTCCTACCCTTGAAGGCCAGCTGAGAAGCAATATAAAAGTTTCCCCAATGATGCACCTTACTGGTGAAACACTCTCCCTAAACAGGTGTATAAGCAGTCTCTGGGCCTCCAAGACTGCCACCCATAGTGAGAGACCTTGGGCTCCAAGGCTCATCCCCACTCAGTCCTTTAGATGCTGTCCTGTTCCAGTTTAGGGTTGTCACTTCCCCTTGCGAGACTTCCCTTTTTAGGCAGGGGAGGCAAGCAGGAAATTAGGATCAGAAATGGCTGGATAGCTGGAGGGAGTGAGGAAACAAAGGGCCTTACACCAGAAGGATACGGAAGACTCCTACTCTTTTGGCTGTGGCTAAATTCAAAAGCCAGAAATGGAGAACCTCAGACTTGAGTGGGACAAAGTAACAAAATGTTAGGGTAACAAAATGCCCTAAACGCCTAAACGCCTCCATCTATAAAATGGAGCAACTCTATAAAGGTTAAGTATGTTCAATGGTCCCCTTGCAACTCCTCTTGTTAATTCCTTCTTTTCTTCTGCATTGCTCTTCCACTACAGATCCCATTGGGGCTCTACATGACAAGGTTTGTTCAAATGATGAATCAGGGAGGAATCCAAGGCCCCCTGCATCTATGGGCCCTAACACTGCTTCTTCTCCTGTCTAGATTACTTGTACGTTACTGTCCCTAAGGATGTTTGCATGTGCAAAATGTTATTTATCTATTTCTTTATCATTTATTGGCCAACTGACCAAGCCAGCTCATGACACTTCAGGAAAATGAGGCTCATGACACTTTAGGAAAATGAGACATTTTTTAAAAAAAATTGCTATAGAACCCAATGCTGAAATCAAGTACTTCCAGGCAAACTATTCTGGCACCCAAGGTAGAAAACTCCAAAACGTCTTTCCACTTCACTTTGAGCAGTAAAGATGTGAGGTGGCCACTTTACCTAAAAGCAGAACTTTCTAGGAGGAAACCAAATGTGTTTTGCAATCAATCTAGGTGTGGACTTCAAACCTCATACTTCTCAGCAATTCCCAAAATTGACTGATGAATTCTGAGAATTAGAAGTCCAGACATCTCATGTGTGTTTTGGTTGGGGAAGGCTGATACATTGTATGTCTGCATTTTAAAAACAATGAGTTTAAGCATTGACAAGATATATCCTACTTTTTTCTGCAAATCTATTCCCTCCAGTGTTAAAGATATACTTGTTGTGACATCACAAAGTTCAGCAAGACAAACGCAGCTTAAAAACTCACACAAGAGGTGAGAAGAGTTTTGCCTCTGGAATTATTTCTATTAATTTACAGGGAGATAAAGCCACGTAGAAGGCTCCAAAATAAAGATTTTTTTTTTTTTTAAACTCATTTTGTCAACTTCGGGATGCAGATGTACATTATTCTAATTCATTCTTCTCTGTGATTACTGGCTTTTATTTAAATTTAAACTATTCATCTTGCCTTCAGATAGGCAATGTATTACAAGCCGCTTTTCAATTAATCTTTGCTCTTGAAAACTGCAAACTCTTTGACAGCTTCCTCAGGAATCTCATGGTTATATGAGCATTTCACAAAAATTACGCCTCGTAACGGCACACATTATAATTTACACATTAAACACAGCAGGTTTTCACTTTAGGGGCCCTTGCCAAGAATAACCATTTTTCCCTCCTCGAAAATTTCTCCCCTTTGGTAAAAAGATAATTATAAATGTGGAACAAAGAGCGGAAAATGGGGGGGGGGGGAGAAAAAGTATTAGGCACTAATTAGGGACTTGTTTTGAAGACCTAAATATTAATGCAGAAGAAAATGATTACGTTTATTTATTATGTATGTCCTCTTCCTATTTTATACCCAAAGAAGTCATACCAAAGGGGTCCTCTTCCTATTTTATACCCAAAGAACAATCTGTGAGATAGGTAGGATTAAGCAACAGTGGCTGGCACCAATTTATCCAGTGATCTCTATGGCTAGGTAGGAACTTAGACCTAGGTCTCCCCCTTTCCAATCTAGCACCTTTAACTGGCCAGGTTCACTCCCAGCAGGGAAATAATAATGTCTGGGTTCACACGTGGTACTAAGCCATGTCTAGTCACCAGTGGCTGTTTTCATACAGGTTAATCGTAAAACATGATTTAGGCACCACAGTGGCTGGTTCATGCAAGATGACAGATCCAAACCAAGCATAGCATTTGGCTTAATGTAATGTGTGAACCTAGCCATGGCCTCAACATTTCTATTAGCACACAACATCTGGCTTATAGGTCTCTACCAGCAAAGCATAATGCAAGATCCAAGTAGAAAATAGCTATTTAACTTCTCAGCCCCAGACAATGCTCCACCAGAAATAAACAATCCACTCTGTTCTTAATGTCTGTTACCACTTAAGACAGCTCGATACAATCTACAAGCTTCTTCCTCAGCAAATACAGGTGCTTCCCTTTGGCTAACTGAGCAGGACTCTTGTGGAACTGTTGATAAACTGAAACTATCAAGCCATTCTTTTTCAGGACTAATCAGAGCATTGTTGTCCTGCAGTTACTCCTTCCAGGCGGGGAAAGGGAGAGGGAGAAGAGAAATCAGTACATTTCCACAAAGCCCTGTAAAAGTGCCTATAAATAGCCACTCCAGTCAAGCTGTACAAGTCCTGATCCAAGCTGTTCACAATCCTGATCAAAAGGGCTGCCAATTTTTTATTTTCATCCACATCAGATATGCAGAACTTTGCCCACCTGGAGGACCACACTTGGTGTCCCAATCTTGGCTGAAGGCATAAGAAGTCTTGATGTCATGGCGCTCATGACTGAGGCTACATTCCATAAAGTGGGTCAGACCAGGACAAAGAAGTTGGCAAAATCAACACATACATACATATACCCACAAAGTTATTTTCCAAAACAAAACATCCGCACCCCCACCCTGAGAAAAGAGTCCAACATTCTAACTCTGTTTTCCCATCATTTCCCTGCTGTGTTCCTTGAGGCTCCTGGCAACCCCCAATTATTAATTAAAACAAATTAAAACAAAATTATGACGTCTAGCCACCAAAAGGTTGCTCATCCCTGGATTAAACAAAGAAATCAACTTCACGCATAGTGATAAACCTTAATGTGATCTGATGAACACAGCCCTGCTGGTTTCTAAATCATGGTTTGAGGCTTAGTGGGATATGAGGCTCTACATGTGGCTTATTCAATAAACCATGTTTAAATAAAGTATAGCCAGTATTATGAGCGATCCCAGCAATAGTGACATTTAGAACAATGTCTAATGTCAGCCTCCTACACATTTTGACCTTTGATGTATCAGAATTAACTGTGTGAACTGTTAATTAACTGTTCACTGTTCAACTGTTAACTGTGCAAATAAAAATCTTCCATTTCATAGGAGACAAAGGGTTAGGAGGACCCCCCTACATTGTTTGATTTGTGATTACTGTAACATCAAGCATTGATTTGTCAGTGCAAATGAGGCATTTGCCAGCTCTTGTTGGATCACCTGTTCCTCTTTACTTCTCCAACCTACCTCCTCTTTCGCTGCTGATGACGGGAAGGTGCTAAGTTCTGAGGGCTTTTTCACTCTGCTAAAGCATTTTCCAGCCCCTGATCAACTTTTCCAGCACTCTGCCAAACCTTCAGCTTCATGTAACCGCTACACTGAGTTTCCCAATATAATAACACATTTCAAAACAGCTTCCCTTCCTATATAGTCCTAACCAACAGTGAAATGTATAGGATTGGGAAACATTACTCAAATGGGGAGGTAGCAAACATTGCTAGAGTCAGAGCCATCTGTAGGATCCAATGCCTTGGTCAAAATGGACAAAAACAAGATTGTCCTATCACACTGCAAGCTTTACTCCTATCATATGTGTATCCAACACCATGACACATGTACAAAAGGTGCAATGGTACAACCCTGCTTGTCATTTGTCCCCCTTTTAGAAGACACCATGGAGATGCCAAGAAAACAATTACAGTGTTCTTTTAAGTTAGCCTCATATGAGCAGGGAAGTCTTCAAACAGCTGCAGCAAACCCCAGTGACTATATTTTCCTTTTACAACACCCAGGGTTGTCTTATGAGTTTATTGATTGTGAGGATTGTTAGGACTTTTCCAACATTATGACAATAATGCAGCAGGAAGTTCAGAAAAGAGTTAAGATTCTTAAAACAACATTAGCAAACACTGAAGAACCACATCAACCAATGTATTGCATTTCACAGAGCACTAACCCACATATATTCCATCAACAGCAAAGAGGTGACAAATTCTTCTATTCCCATAAAATTCTGCAAATCACAGAAGTTCTAATATAATTTGCTGTTATCATGTATTAGTGTATAACAGGACAGCAAGTACGTACATACACACTTTCAAGCTCAGCCTGGTGACTTGTGAAAAACATTTGGATATCTCTGCACTTTCAAGGAACTTCAGACTTTTTTCTTTTTAAAATGGACACTGATGAAGTAACAACACTGATGAGAAGCTTAGAAACAGAGTGGAACTGAATATTTGCTGTTCCTCCTTGTCTTATGAGAATGAGGTTTAACCATGATGTGTATTAACAATGGTTTGCTAAGTCATCATGGTTCGGTTCACACAACATCTAAGACACAATGTGGTTGGTTTGGTTTGAGGTTAACACAATGTATAATCCAACCAAACTGTGGAACAGTCTTCCCTGGCTACAGAATACCCATCTAGCTATATCAGGACTACAGTGCCCATACAAGTTGGGAATACTCAAAGCTGTAGTCCTTAGAACCTTGAGGACACCCAACTGTAGAAGACTAGAGTAGAATGTGATGAAATAGCTGGCTTTTGAGTGGGCGAACTGTAAAGTATCAGCTAAATCATGTTCTTTGTACCCTGATCTTCAGAAAGAAAAATTTCTATCAACACAGAAGGGCAGTGAATGATGGGCACTATCATTTCTGAAAAAGCAGATCATAGTGTCTGGAAGTTGCTCAGCACCATAAAAACCTCCAGCAAAAATCACATCTTTGCTTCGACCTCCTCCTGCTGAGCCAGGAGGAAATCAGAGCCCAAGGAAAAAAAAAAACCTGTGTGTGTTCATCTGATCTGTGAATTATGCATGCATTATGGTTATTTCAGGCCTCATTTGCAAGTATATAAAACAGTTAACATATAACCTGCAATTCTATTAAAAGGATTGATGTAGGCAATGGGGAGGGGGCATGGCCATATATTTTTAGATTTCTTTCCCATTAATACACATTCCTGTTTCCTGGCTTTTGAAGCTGTAGTTCTTCCTTAAGTAAACACTAATGACAGAAGACATTCTCTCATTATCTGAACCAGCTATTTTAGAGCTTCATCTTAAATAGCCAGCTTACTTCATGTTCTCCCTTCTAAACAGTTGGCGTAAGTTTATGTTCTTTATAAACAGGACAAGTTTAATGCCTCCTTCCATGAAACCTATTTTCGGCCTATTCCTACATGAAACCCTGCTTTCCTTAACAAAGCTTAAAGTTGTTGATCAACATTTTTTAATGATTACCCATTTTCTCTCAATTAAATAGATTTAGCAAATGAAAGGTGTCACCTTTTGAAATAATATTTCCAGCATGGTATTAGGATAATATAATTAGAAAAAAAAGTTTTCTGCATTGTTTATGTTTTATTTATTGCACAAACACACATTTATGTAAATAATCATTTTAGGAAGATTATGGGAGCCTTTTCCATCCTGGAAGCTCTCCAGATGCATTAATTTGGTCGGCAGGGAACTTGCTGAGAATTTTGGGAGTTGGTCCCTATAACTGAAGGGGTCACAAGGTGGGGAAGACTGGTCTATGTAGTTATTCCTATTGACCAGAGAGTCGTACATCTAATAGTCTTAAGGGGAAAAAATCACTGAAGAAAAGAGAGAAGGAATTCAATTTTTATCTTGTCTTTCTACTAAAAGAGCAGGTATGATCATCATTAACCCTGTGACATCCAGAATACTACTGTTTATGCTGGGTGACAATGATCAAGCTGAAATTAAACCTAGGCAAGATGGAGGTGCTACTGGTTGGTAACAGTCAAGGCTCTGGGTTGGGGGTACAGCCTACTCTGTATGGGGCAGCCCTCCTACTGAAAAATTCATTGTCTGGGAGTGTGTCAGCCCTTCAAAGTAGGCCAAATCAAGAAACAGACAGTACAGAGATTCCAGGAAGGCTACCTTATTGTTGTAGGGTATATTAACAGAATCTCAAAAGCCTGTCCAAATTTCTCCTTGCCCCAACTTACACTAAACAAAATTAAGGCAAGGTTAGTTTGAGTTTCTCATACTTCCTTCTCTGGACTGTATAATCCAGTGTTTCCCAACTATAGCAACTTTAAGATGTATGGACTTCAACTCCCAGAACTCCCCAGCCAGCAAGCTGGGGGAATTCTGGGAGTTGAAGTCCACACATGGTAAAGTTGCCAAGACTGAGGAACACTGGTATAATCTCTTGTCCAAGTCCTTTCTTAACAGCTTGCTCCTTCCTTTCCCCCATAATGGCTCCTTCAGGTCTTCCTCAAGGTCAGCCCTAAAATCCTTTACAGAGCACCCCCTGAACCCCAGCCATCTCTTGATTTCCAGGTGGCAAGAAGAGTATTTCATTCACCACCTGCAACCACGCCTTATCTGGTCAAACCTGGCAAGAGGTATCATGCAAGGTTACACATTAGCACATGAAAGGTATGCATCTGTGCCACATTGTTTAAGGATGCTACTGAGCATGGCATGTAGATTATCATTTCGGTATCAGGAAGTTACTGTGCATGGAGGACTGAAATACTAATTTCAACCAGACCAATAAAACACTGGAACAGCATTTGAGTTCCCTTGGAGAGCTAGGATTTAATTATTATGGACCAAGTAGTAGTCTTTGAACATTCAAGGGACCCTCAGGTGGGTTGAAGAGAACTGAGCTTGATCTTGGATTATCTAAGTCAGCCATCAGACCAAATCAAGAGTTAGGTGGGCTATATCTACCAGAGTCATGAACAAGTATAAAAAGACCATGTGTGGCATATTTAAAATTCAGAGGGACTAGCTCCAACAACTTCAGTTTCTTCCCTTTCTGCTTCTCCAGCCATCTGGCTATTCCTTACAAAGTTGGATAAAGATATCTGTGTCCAGAAGTATAAGATCAATTTCTGTCCTGTTATTTTTTTTAACCTTGTTCTCTATAGCACTTGCTTTGCTTGCTACTTTAAAATAAAATACTGAAACCCATTTGGGAATTTTGAGTTTTGTCTTTCTGCAGATCATCCTCAACACGTGTGCTGAAAAAAAGAGTGACTGCAGGATTAAGAAAGTTGCACCTATTTTCTGAACTCATAATATGTCACTTGTTACACATTAGTAAGCCTGGAAGAAAAATCCTGGCTTTGCTTAGGAGTACCCTACACATGTATTAAGTCCAAGGGGAAGAACTTCACTTCTGGAAGAAGATATAATTTTAGCAGGGTCTCTCAGCACTTTGCAGAAAATTCTCTTCTGGCCATGTCACAACACTCCTTCATGCTGATGATGTGGTTACACTGTCACAGATTCCAGTGGTCTGAAAAGAGCTTTACGCTCAGGAAGATTTAGAAATAAATTACACTAAGGCTTACTTATACTCAGCTTTGCAAAGGGCCTTAAAATCTGTACCTGGAAGGTGAATCAGTATGAACTAGATCAGGTCAAATACCTGGGTAGAGTCGTTCATCCCTCCATCAATTGGAAGGCGCGCTCAGACTATGTATTGCAGAACTTTCCGAAGTCAACAGTGGCCATCTAAGCCTTGTATTGATCCAGAGGAGCTCTATATGTACCGGTGGCTATAAATTATTTATAGTCAAAGCTTGAATGCCGCTGCTTTATAGAGTTCAGATAGGGCCCCAGAATAATGCTGCAGCTTTTCAGTCCTTGCAATCAAAATTCTTGAGGAACACATTCCAAGTGTCACAGTGTATCCCAAATGTAGTTCTGTGTCAAAAAGCAGAAATTGCAGTGGGAATAAGCATTCTAAATTTTTGATTAAAATAATCCTTTTTTTCATGCTGGTTTGGTTTATTTTATTACTAAATAGAGGGGTTCTCTTCTCCAAAAGCTGAACCAACATGGATACTCACTAGAAAGTCTATGCGTTCTGGACAGCGAGGAAGCCAAGTCAGATCTCAGGCACTGAGCCGATACAGTGGGGAAAGAAGTAACCAGTCTGTTAATACCAGTCCAGCTATATATTTAAGTCAAACTGGAAACTCAAAATACAGGAGAGCTATGTCGTTAGCATGCTTTAATGTGTTACTAACAGCTGCACTGGGTGGGCGATATAAGAAAATCCCACATGAGTACTGGCTGAGTGTGTGAGACAGGCCCTGTAGAAATCATAGCTCATTTTTCCCTGCACTGTATTTTTATAAGGACATGTGTGCATGACAGATATCCCTATATATATGCCCATTAAGAGTTAAGTTTCCAAAGCATTTAGATTTGCTCTGCCTTTAGTATCTGGTGTCAGATAAGGGTGATGTAATCTCGTTAAAGGTCTCTCAATATTGCTATATGGCTGTAGAATTCATATTGAGACGACAGCTTAGTATTGGTATTTGTACTGTGGCTCTCAGTTTTAGCAATTTTACCAATTTGGGGTGGGTAAACTTTTTTGTTTTTGACTACAATAATAATAAAGAAACTCAAACTCAAAATGTTATGAGTTGGCATTCTCCATCCTGGGCTAGTGGGTGAAATTTCTCCAAATTGGTAGTCAGCTGAGGAGTTACCAATCCCAGGAGTTGTAGATGAAGGTTATACGCATTTGCAGACTTGTTCCTGTTGGCTAGGCCTTCCCTGAAAGCATACACTAAAGAGGCTTTCATTACATTGATGAAAAATTTCTCTCCAGCAGGTAAAGACTTGACTGCAATGTGAGGTATCTTTGATAAGTATCTTTAAATTTCCATTGGTGTAGGACACAACAGTTAACCTTCTCAGTAAAGGAGCAGTTCTTAAAGTATGGCCTGGGGACCCCTAGGAGTCACCGAGACCCTTGCAGGGAGTCCCCCAAAGTCAAATAAATAAATATATTAAATTTCTCAGTTTTAATTTCTAATACAGTACATATTGATAGCTATAACCCACATAAACTAAAGCTCTTTGGGGTCCTCAATTACTTTTAAGAATGTAAGAGGGTCCTGAGACCAAAATGTTTGAGAACCATTGCACTAGAGCATAATATCATGCCTAGGGAGAAAGATTTGCAAAAATACCGGTTATGTTCTGGACAGAGTTTAAAATAGTGGTTTTAACCTGTAAAGTTCAAAATGATTTCAAGCCTGTATATGAGGACCAATAAACTCAATATGAAGCTGCCCGCACATGAGATGAGCAGGTTCAACACTCCCAAAGCTTTCCTCGTTTTCTGGGGTCTGTTTGGTTAAATGCAAATGGCTTTATTCTGGATCACCATGTAGTTATGGAATTCTACTTCCTCAACAACTGTGCAGAATCCCCTTTCTTTTTCAGCTTATAGAGAAGTCAAGGTTTCCCTCTTCAGCTAGGCCTTTTCTATCTGAGCTAGTTAATATCAGTTAATTGTTTTCATGAGATTTTGTTTATATCCACACAGAAAGCCAGGATATCAACTGTATTAACAGTAATAAATACGACGTACAATCTTGAACAAACGCTTTAAAAGCACTGCTTGTTCAGATATCACAGGAAACCAGTTGAGTAAACTGTCTTCCCTATTGAGTTCATTACTCACAGGTTCACTGGGAATCCCTAGTTTATTGAACCAAGTGGCCTTTCTTACTGCATCACTGTTCGTGGATAACTAGGTGGTAGAATATGCAACAATTCTGGATTGTATATATTTTTTCTGTTGCCGCAGGGAGTCAGCAAATTGTGGCTCCTGTTTAATACTTGTGTACATGCTGTATAAAAGCTCAAGGCTCCCCTGAGCTGAGCTCAGCATCCATGCTTTCATGGGCAGGCCCATGGAGTTTCCTTGGTAGCTATACAGAAATGGATTACCACCACGTTCTTCCAGATTTTACTGCCCATTTAACAGCTCTGGGATTAGCAGGTCTGACCCTGCCTAGTTCATTCTATATCAGTCAATGTCAACTAAATGAAGTTTCCTGCGAGTTGAACATGGCCTCTAAGTGGACCATGTAGTTTCCCTGGCAGCATTATTTATTTATTTACTTATCTATTTTAAAAGACTTACATAGCCACACGTGTTGTAACAACCACCCTGGGCAGTGCACAAAAGAGTAAAAACAACAGAAACCCCAAACTCTCCAACGTGGAATGGGTTTCACCATTGCCTTCCTCTAGGGAGGATGCCTTAGGATTATTATAATTTTTAGATCTTTAGACAGCTTAACTTTTCTTCTGAAAGAAAAGCATCTATATAAATTCAGCAACGAGAGCAGATTCAGCATGTGCAAAATGCACATCGATACTGGCATTTTATTTCCTTTCCACAGGCTACCCTCTTACAAGCTCCCTCAAACTCAACAGGACATTCTTTAGGGCAAGTGCACCAAGTGATAATGAGCACATTAACACCACTCCTTTAAAAACGTTGAACGGCTTTGTGTATGTGTGTGCGTGCACAGGGGCACGTGCAAACTATGAATGTGAATGGTGGGACTTATTACTCTGCCCCGTCCCTTTTTACACCACAGTTGCCGCCTCCCCACACCCAAAACCCAACTCTGAATAAGTCAGGGTGCCTTTGAAGATATTTAATTAAAATCTAATCCAACATTCTTAAAAGCTCACATAAATTAAGCTGTCATTCAGGAGATTTATGCATTCACATTTGCATATTACATTCAATTCATCAATTACTCATGTTTGAAAGCAATGCCTTTCTTGAGGAACGGAGCTGCCAGCCATGCCAACGGGTGCACTGAGACACACTAACTGTACCCACTGATACCTTAGAGAAAGCCACTTCCATATGTCGGCTTCTTCCTTCCCAGACCCTGAAGCATGGTTGCTACAATCCCACTTTTAACTTGATGCATTATTTTCAACTTCCATTTGTCAGTTCAAGATGAACCATTTCAGCTTTGCTCAGGGCAAGCAGACTACAGTCTTGAGTTTCAATGGTCTAGGTTTAAAGTATATTGTACACCCAGCACCATATTTCATAGGTCAGAACAAAACAAACCCCACCTAGGTTATTTATTGTCAGTTAATAGTCAAGGCATCATTACTGTTATTATTTAGCCACTATTTACAAATGTATCTTCAATTTTCTAAGAGTCGAAACTGCAAAAGGAAAAATGGCCTGTGTAACACCAAAAACGCAGTAAAGGGTAACAACAACGTAAACAGATGACGACCCAACCTTAGGAAATCAAAGCATTCTATTTGGTGAATATTTTTATTTTAACAAACTTGAAATTACGTACGCCTGCTTCTCCTCTATTTCAATTTGCAGAATGACAATACCGTGAGCCAGCGTGACTTCTCTCAGATAGTGCCTGTTTTTTGCACACTAAACAGGAGAAAGGATCAAAGACTTTCAGAAATTTCCCTCCCAACAACAGCTAGAAACTTGCTCTAGACAATCAATGTGACCAAGTCCATTCCCAAGCTTTCTAACTAGAAGCTTGTCTGCTTAAAAAGCCAAGTGATATTCGAAGCAAAGAGTGATTTAGTTCAAAATATCATGTCCTTGCTGTTTTGACTGGCAAATCTTTCCCTCCCCTCAATCTCCCAATTATTAAACATACTTAACAATTTGAATGCATAATGATACCATTTCGTGATAGGTGGGGCATTTGCCACTGCTTATTCTGTGATGACTTGTCACAACAAGGAATGGCGCAGTCACTCACACCTCACACTGCAATGCCTTCTCCTATGCATTCAAAGTAGCTTTCATCCTACACATGGCATTTAATTATTATCTCTACAGTATCACAATCCTAAATGACCTGCAAATGTGCTGTTGATCAGAGGATGAGCTTTGTCCAGGTAAAAGGACATAAAGATCATGTTAAAACTAATAATAGTAATAAAAAGTCCCAGTAGGAATGGGGGAGGGGGGGGTGTCGAGTCAAAACATCCCATTCTGAAAAAATCAGTTACTGAAGTCAAGGAATGGAAGTGGAGAAAAATGAAGAGCAAATACTAGTATAAGTAATGTGCTTTGGGACAATGTGAAATGTACTTGATTTTGCCAGAATCATCAAGATCTTAGGAAAAGTCAACAGTGTGAGAAAAGCCACATTTTCATCTTACCTACCCTTGTGTTTTAGACTGGGTGAAACAGTTGGGTATGCTCTCTACACTGCAAATTTTACAGAGATGTATGCAATAAATTTAGTACACCCCTCTTAGTACATCTCAGTGCCTAGAAGATGAAAAAACCCAAAGCTAGGTTGATAGATGGGCTTGTGGGAGAGCAAGCCTGCCTTTGATGAGATGAGAATTTCTACCTCTTATGCCACCTCATTCCACTGGTGCCTGACTGAGTCTGGAAACCAGTCCTTGAAAGAATATGGGTAGAATGCTTAGTCAACTCAAAGCAGTGAGCAAATTGTGTCTGGAAGGAGCAGGAATGAAGTAATTAATCCCAAAAGATATCTGGGAAGAAGAGTGTCATGAGCAAAACGTGAAGCTCCCAATCAAGCTGGTTATATTTAGCAATTCACCTTGTTAGTGGCTTAAGGCACAATCACCTCACCAGGCTTTGGGGATCTTTTCACCAGATTTTCCTCTTGTTTCTTCTGCATACACCAGAATTTTACCATCAGTTTTAATGCGTGTGTTTTATAGGTCTGAATTAGGTTCTAAACTGTGCTGCAATGCTTCTTGAATTTTTTTGCTCAATTCTGGGCACTATACTTTAAGGAGGATAGCAGTCTTTAAGCACCTGCAGAAATGTTCAATAAGACAGCAAGTTCTCCAGAACAAGAAATGTTAAAAACGGATAATGACAAAAAGTATTATTAACATAATGTAATACAATAAGATGTTCAGAAAGAGATGTTGATCTTTATTGTATGTTATTCTAAATGTTGAAAAAACTTTTTATACAAATATTTGTTTAAAGAATAAAAGAAAATGTAATAAAAGAAAATAAAAAAAAACAGCAAGTTCTCTTCTCTGTAATTCCAGAACACAGAACTCAGAATAATGGACTTAAATTACAGGAAGAAAGATTCTGATTTAATATTGGGAAGACTTCTTAACAGAAAGACACAGTGATTTAGTTGAACCAATGATCTAGGGAAGAAGCTCTCCTTTGCTAGACATGCTCATGTGGAATCTGGACAAATTCCAGCATTGACTAATAAGCTGAACTTCCCTAAATGCCCCTTTGCAACTCTGTCATTCAATCAGATGAATAGTTTCATCCATCACCTACAGTATATATCAACTGTATCTATCTATCCAGGGAGAAATTCCTCTGTTGCCTTTACACAATGGAGATCTATTTGGTCTTAGAAGTACTGTATCCTTATTTGTATTAGGCACTATTCCATTCAGTTCTAAACTGTTGATTTAGATCAAATTAATTCTACTTGTACTGGTTGTATGCTTTGTGACATCATGATTCTATTCCTAGCAGTCTCATTATGGAGGGGAGAAAAGAATAATCTAATGCATAGTCTTGAAACCCATGAATTGGGGGAATAAAAATGAATGATTTCAGGGCTGCAGTGGTCATGAATGCGTGAGCTCCTGGGCTCTCACTTGGGGTCCTTATCAAAAGCCAATTAGACACTTTCAGGAGAATAAGACCATCAAAGGTTATCTGGCCATTCTTTCTATCAGTCTCTTCATCTTATGCCCACCAGATGCATCAGGATTACAAATCCCACACAATTTCCAACCTGCATGGCCACTGGGGAAATCTGAATCCATTAATGGGAATGTTATTCTCCCAGGGTGAATTCTTAGATAGATGAAACAGCATCACCCATGAGTAAGAGCAAAATCAGAAAAAGCCACTATGTTTACAAGAAGCACAGAGGAAAAAAGAAGAAAAAGAAATAGGGGAGGACAACCCAGTGAGGACTATTGAGGAGAGAAAAAGAATAAAGGGTCCAGGAAGAGGTCAAGGCAACTGGCTGGCTGGTATGGTCTGCAGAAATATGTAATACTGTAAGATTTTGTTCTGCATCTCATTTATAAGTACAAGGATGTTCAGAAGGAGAATGCCACTGATCGTTAGCTAGTTAAGAAATAGTGGCGCCATATGCTTATTCCAGGCTCCCCACTGGAATCTCACTGGGTATTAAGCGAAGCAGGATGTTCCTGCACCACATGGACCTTTAAGATGATCGAGGGGAAGGAGAGGAAGGATTCATATTTATAGCATTATATTATTATTATTATTCCTGTTCATCTAAGTTTTCACCCAAGTCAAGATACCAGCCTCATGCATTTGCTTGTTGACACTGATGTCACTGCTCAGTGTGGAACAAACCTGATCTCAGGTTTCTTTCTTACAGAGCCTAACATCTTCATATAACCATCAGCATGTTGTCATTTCCATTCCACAATCTCTCTGGGAGAGGGGGGAAATCAATAACAGTTCAACTTTTAGGAGGGAACCAAAGTCAACGTCAATCACCCCCCCCAATAAAACCCTCAAATTCTTTGCAGTTGAGATAAAGCAAGAACCTTTTCCCTTTATGGGCTTACCTGAAACAAAGCTACCCATCCGAGCTCCATTTCCTTGATGGGAAGCAGCCTGTGGCAAAGCTACAGTTGTGCGTGCACCAATTTACTCAAGAATTCAAAACAAACTACATTTTAAGGTTTAATTTTCAATTAAATAAATTCAAACATAACGGCTGACTTCCACTGAGAATCTGAATTGGCTGGCAGCCAAGTCAATCCATTCGCTGTTTTCCTTTCTGCCAAGAATGTGAGATGGAGGAGGCGTGCAAGAGGGCTATGGATAATTTTCTCAACTATACATTTCCATGGTATTTACTTTATATTTGACTTTGTCATTTGGGAACTTTGGGGATAGGATTTAGAAAAACTCCCTCCGCTATGTATTTATCTCAGCTACTGAGGCATCTTTATTTACTAGAGAAAGATTCACAAAACGATGATGACTACATTGTTCTTGTTTTTAAGCACAGAGGCTATCATCTTAAATGCAACAGCATGACTTACCTGTGAGTAAACATGCACTGAATTGCACTGTTATCTATGTATTCTTCTCCACCTGAATGCTATCTGAGGTGGGACTACAACCCATTCAGTTCCAACCCAGCATAATGGCTGGGGTTCTGTGAACTGTATCCCAATACATCTACTAGGACATTTGGTAGGTAAAGACTGATCTATGCAATGAACATAGTTCAAGGGAGTAAAAAAGTGAAGCAAAAGATGTAAAGCTGTATTTCCAACTATAGGGAAAAGTTATGGGTTTTGAAGACAAATCAGTCACTATCAGTTAACCAGCTATCTTTTTCTACTGCCAAAAGATCTAAAATAGCTAGATTTCACCCATTTTAAGAGCAGATGAGTGGCTTCTATCAAGTTCTAACCTAGTACTCAGATGAGTTGGGGGTGGAAGTCACCCAATGCTCAATGCATATTAAGAGGGATGCAGAAGAAGAGAAGACAAAGGAGAAAGTGGATGGACAGGATCAAGAAAATTACAAAACTTCTCTTGGAAAAACTAGAGTTTGTTGCTGGAGACAGGTCACAATGGCAAGCATTTGTCCATGCAGTCATCAGAAATCAAGTTTGACTCAGTGGCACCTAGTAAGTTCACTGACTTAGCCAAGCCTCCCTCCCTTTCTCCATAGTTCCAATGGTATGATGCAGGAAGCAAGCCTTGAGCTCCTCCACCCTCTCACCCCTACAAGTAGCCTGCATGGCACACCCAACCCAAAGCAAACTGAGCCAACATACACGAGTATCAGTTCTCACTGTGAATTATGTGCCCAGAAGCAGAGGTGGTGGTTTCTCTATACAGGTAGTCCTCACCATATGACCACAAGAGGGACTGGAAAATTCATCATTAAGCAGTGCAGTCATTAAGCAAGGCATCACATGACCGCACCTGATTTTATTACTCTTTTAGCCACGGTTGTTAAGCAAATGCGGCTTCCTCCATTGACTTTGCTTGTCAGAAGCCGGCTGAGAATGTCACAAATGGCTATCGTGTAACTGCGGGATGCTGCAACCATCATAAATGCATGCCAGTTGCCGAGCGCTCAAATTTTGATCACATGGCTGCGAGGACACTGCGACAGTTGTAAGTGCAAGGACTGGTCACAAGTCACTTTTTTCAGTGCCATCATAGCTTCAAACGGCCACTAAATAAATGGTCGTAGCTCAAGGACTACCTGTAGAGATCCTAGTGGACAAAACACAGAGGACATAGTATTAAGGTGGGGTTTTAAATTCCAAGAGGATAAATCTGCTTGATTTCTGGTGCTCGTCCACATAAAACCAAGTGAAAAGCTAGAGGAATGTAATCAAATACACGTTGGCAACTGTATTACATTGTCGCTACCCAAATGATCAGTTTTATTCCAGTTGGGAAAAGTATCCCTTCATTCCTTTGGCTTTCAAAGGAAATGGATTTGGGGACAGAAGGATTAAGACAGCAAACATTCCATAAAGCTGCAAAAGTGAGACTGGTGATGAGCGCCTTTGGTAGCCCAACCTCCAAGAAACACAATACGCTTGTTTTTACAAATTGGTAATTATATCTCAGGCGGGGGGGGGGAGAGAATAAGATAAACATAGGGGGAGGTATTGCCAGCTTGTTTTTCCACTTTTCCTGCTTCGCCATCCTCACTCACTCCTCAATAGTCACATTTTGCTGACATTTACAAACATTTCATGTTGATCTTACATGGGTCACATCAATCACCCATACAGTTTCAATGACACTCTGTTAAATAAACTGTCATGAAAGATTTATAGAGAATTTGATAAAAGGAAAGAAGATGTAGTTTAGTTTTTAAAGGTGCATTACTCCCTTTTCTGGGGTGGTGTAACATCAACTGAAAAATATGATTGAGTTCTTCTCTGGGAAAAGTTGGTGAATAAATACACATGTACAATACACGCATATTTACCAATATATTTTGTTTCTTTCTGGTCTTTTCATAGGACACTTTATGACAGGAAAGATATTACATGAAGTTCAGAAATGCTGAAGTAGTGCAGTACTTAAAATTTCTCCTGCATTTCTGTCTACCGGTTCTCATCATTCTCTTCTCATCAAGAGAAATTGTTTTTGAAAGTTCTTTCAAAGGCAAAGAAAATTGTGATAAAATGCTCATGGGTAGAATACAGCACACCTGCATGTATTTAGTTACAAGATTGCCAAGGTGTGTGAATGCAATCTTTTACAAACAACTTTCCAGAAATCTGCAACCTCCCTGCTTTCTGCACCTCAGTGAAATCCTAAAAGGAGACTGACCAAGATGAATCTTCCATATATATTTTTTTTTAATTAGGTACAGGTAGTCCTCATTTAAGAATGAGTTCTATCCCCAAGGTCTGTCCTTAAGTCAAATATGTATGTAAGCCGGAACAGTATTATTGCATAATACTGTATAAGTAGTACTGTGTAATGAACTCAAACCACTGTGTATTTAACTCAAATCATTGTGTATTTAACTCAAATTTTGCTCCATTCTTAACTATGGGTCGTCCTTAAACTGGGTGTTCTTAACCGCAGGACTACCTGTAGTATTAATAAAATAAGTATAAAAATGATTGGGTAGTATGAATATCCAGGAAAGTTTCAGTGATGGAAAGATGTATTACATTAAAAAAAAAAAAAATGTAACACCAGCACCAGCACCTTCCATCACTTCTAGCAATAAAATAAGTTTAAAGACACTACCAAGAGAAATAAATAATTAAAAAAAACATTCTCGATTAACCTGAGAATAAGGGAGGAAAAACTGGAGGTTCTTATGCAAGGTGGATTTCAGTGCTGAATACTACAGGCTACAGGCCACCCAACCTACAAAAAAATGACCAAGGGGATGACCAATGCTTTTTTTGCAGCATGTACTTTCAATTAAAACTAACAGCCAATTGACCCCAGCAAAGAAGCAACAATTAGAATAGGTTTATTGTCATTTCACTATACACTACACACCAAGTGCATAATAAAATGAAATTCCATCGTAATTGACTCACAATTTCGATCATACACTAAATACAATTTAATTGGCTGTTCACTTAAGGTTTCTACTTGACATCCATGCTTCCACAGAGCATTCATTTTGAATTTGGCAATCTGTTTTTCTCAATGAACAAACATGTTTTTGACCAGTTTTTCTCAGCTCCTCCCTCCTCCTCTTCTTAATTAACCACAGCCTATGACAGCAACAATGGAACCTTGTACTGCTATTTTATTGATTACCTGATATGTCTTAATGGTTGGAGTATTTTAAAAAGAAGAACCAAGCCAACTGCTGAAAGTCAGAACATTAAAACAATATGAAATAAAAATACATTTCTGAGTTTAAGACAACATTCTGGAACTTGGGTGTTTGGGGATGTTTTGACCCAAATTCCCTAACTTGAGACAAAACATGGGGGTACTTTGTGCAACCTTTCCAAAAAGTGTAGAGCAAATATTCCGTCGCAGTCTGTGGACAGGAAAGAAAAATCAAGTAAGAGGACTTCAAAGCTGGAGAACCTTCAAAAGAAAAAGCCAGAAAAGAATTTGAGACCTGACCTCAGCTTATGGATCTGAACTAAGTAATCCCATCCAATCTTGGAAATATGAATGGTCTGAGTGTGGAGAGTTGGACTAAGAAGTCAAGTTGAATTAATTATGTGAGTCAATGATGAAATCATATGCTTGCCCATGCTAATATAGTATTATACATGTCGCCTTTGTTGTATCTCTTATGTAACTTAAGAGTCTTTAAGAATGGGATTTAGTACTTTGCCAATCTATGCCTGTTAGTGATTAATTGGTTCTAAAGACCACACCTCAAAAGAAAGCAGAAAATTCAAGGATGAAGGCACGCTACTGTGTTTCCTTATCACCCCGCAATAAAGCACATATAGCCTGTTATTCCAACAGAGCCTTGGTAAAGCATTTATATCAAAGCTGCTATGCTGCCTTTCAAGGAATGACTCCGTAATGGTTTTGGCCCTTCAAGGACACCTGGGTCTCCCTTTCTGTCACCTTGTGTCCTTATCAGCTACAAAGTCATTCTTTCCCAACCGAGGTCTTTTACTAATTTATACCCATGCTCAAACTCTCTTGATCAGCATTCTGTGTAAGATCAACGCAACACTGTAGTCTTTGCTATGGGATTTTCTGGGTGCAAGAAGCCAGAGACACACTGAAATCTGCTAGTTTAAAGATAATCCATGATCATTTGGAATCCTCTCCGGTGGTTGGTTTTCCTAGGTGAGTTTTCCACCACACTGAGACAACCTAAGCCTGCAACCACGGATATTTGCAGCATTTGGAATTGCGTACCGGAGTGTATCCTCGGTTGGTGCCTTGGGCTGATCAGTTGGTGTACCCTTGTGGTCTAGATATTTGAGTAGTCTTCCAACCTGACACTTCCTATTTGCTCTGTCTTCATCAGAATTTGTTAGAGGCTGCTGAGGGACTCCGGTACAGGACCTATGGATAGTAATAATGCTATTTTGTCAAAGAGGATTACAGTCACTTGACACAAAAAAGCAGGAAGCCAAAACCACAGGTTTCTTAATAATTTCCATAATCTTTTGAATCTGTTATGGAGCAAAATGTCATGGGAAGATGTAAACATTTGTGTGTGTGTGTGTGTGTGTGTGTGTGTAAAACAAGCTGTGTGTGCATGAAGAGTGTTTGTGTATCAAACAATCACTTTTCTATCAGTCAAAGCCAGTTTCAAGAATCTTTTGCTCAAGGTTTTGAAATGCTTCAGACGACCTGAGAAGCTGTGTAGATTGTTCAGATGTGGTATGTCCTGTCACTCAAAAGATCAAACAAAGTAGAATAAAGTACTTTCTTATAGTCTCTACAGTTAATCAAAATGAAAAAAATCACTAGGTAAACTAAGATCGCATTCTTTGTTTCATATGAGAGCTCTTCAGATTTTCCCTCGCTTTTAAAAATCTGACCAGATGACACATTTGGTAGTTTTTCAAGATTCATTGCAACATTTAGTATGCATCTTCTGAAGCTAGTCTTTTCCTTGCTTCTACATAACAAAATACTTAGTTATGCCCAGTACACACTCCACAAGTTCCAACACACTACACATATAGTTTACAAGCAAGAATAAATTGCCAGAACAAAATGCATGTTTGTACATACGATGTGTTTGCTCCTCACTCTGGCATGGGCTAATTTAAGTGAGGTGCTAACCTAAAGTACTGGTTATCAAAAACTGGTTTAAACCTGGCTTACTAACCTGGCTTACTAAATTGCAGTTAAACATAATTTAGATACTATGTTTAGCAAAAAAATAAAAAGGAATATAAATACTATTAATAAAAATAATTAAGGCTGGAATGTAGAAATGCCATGATTTCACAGTCACAATTTTAAGTGCTGAGAACAAGTGTTAAATGGCAAAGAATTTAACATCTTCACCACTTCTGCATTTGTTTTGTACAGAAGTAAACTCAGAGCAGCAATTTGGAACAGACTTACTAGGGCTATGCCACAGTAAACACATGGCGATTTACTTCTGCATTAATATGAATAGTAGGATTGACCTATGTGTCAGCAAAACAGACTTTACAGTAGAAACAGTCAGCTAAGGACTTTTGGTAGCCATGACTTGGAGCTTCTGTGTCAGAAACTGTTCTTTCCTTCCCATTACCAATAGATGTCAATCTGCAAAATGTATATATGCTTTGGTGCAGAATTTCATATCCTCTCCTCCTGTAGCCTTTAAATATAAGCATCTCAATCTACAGAAGGTGAGTCACACATGATCATTATGTCTAAACCAGGAGCCCAGAAAAGCACAGTCAGAAGCACATTTCTTTGTTCTCAGTTGGATGTCCAGCTATACATGACTAACAATGCATATTAAAGTATGTATCAGAATAAGTATTCTGTTTAAGACAACCACTTGGACATAGGCTGAACATACATCCAAGCTACTTCCCATTTCTAATACTTACAGACTTTTTTTCAGAACATAGCTGACTGTACAAGAAAGTGACCTACTCAGTGATCCAGGGACAGACGGTCAACAAAAACCCAGCAAAATGGGGGAAAGCCATCTTGGCTGGAATCCCAGCCTTCTATATAGCTGACAACTCCTGGCAGGGGTGTGTTTTAATATTCTTTCTTACAGTTCACAAAAATATGAAAAAAAAAAAATCTGGCATGAATGATAGATGGCTGAGCCACAAGGGGTAGCAAAGCATCCACAGGGAAGGGGCGAAACACAGAAGGGTACGGAGACAGGCTATAGAGAAGATACATTTCTGCAAGGCTGCTTCAGCTCCTGTCTCAATGGCCTGAGAACAGGAAAGTTAATCCTTCTCATTTAGGGTTGCATGACACAGCCTGACTCAGTCAGGGAAAGTACACTTAGGACAGTATTAGGACAGTCCCAATGCAGAAATGACTGAGTTCTGATGTCCACAGGATGATTCTTTAAATGTCCCAATTAAATGGACTATGTGAACGCAGCTATTCAGTAGCCAGGGAGAATGGCTTCCCAAGCTAGGGTTGGAACAAGCACCATCTCAAATGCCTGGATTTATGGAGCGATTCTTTATATCAGTGTTGCTCAACCTTGGCCACTTTAAGATGTATGGATTAAGATGAATTTAAGGGTTCTGGGAGTTGAAGTCTGCACATCCTAAGGTGGCCAAGGTTGAGAAACACTGATTTATACGGACAGTTCCTTTCTGAACATTTAGCATTCAGGAAAGGATAGGTAGCCGGGACTGGAAGTTTTCCTTTCACTACTTCATGAGAAAGCTTGAAAAACCTTTATTTTAATTCTCTTGTAAACCACTTGGGGAGGAGAGAGAGAGAGAGAGAGATCCTCTCCAGCTAAGCACAGCTGCTATTTTCCAATTAAAATATCACAAGACCAAAATATTAATTTACTCAACAACAACATTTGGTTCCAATATTTCCAACGATGTTCTAACAAAGTATTCATACATTTTGTATGGCTTTTATAAATATATATAACAGAAGCTGTCACAATTTCTTTGGCATCAGTAATTGAATGTGACAAAACAGTTCATTGTCTGCTCTTGATATACAAACAACTCTGTTCCGTATTCAGAACCGTGCTGAAGAGATGTAACCATCTCGTGTTTTGAAAGGGAGAAAAGAGGATGAAACAAACCCAAGATTTGTTGACATTTCTCCAGAGGTTTCATCAGCTCAAGCTCTAGACAATGGATAAGATTATCTTTTAATATCAAAAGAGGCAATTTTAAAATATATAGCAAAAACAAGCTGACATATCTGTCTATGCTTACAGATAAGAATGTCAAAACATAAGCTATCCAGCTACAGTATCAAAGTGTTGATATATCATAGCACCTTCTCTCCACCAATCACACACTGCCTGTCAACGTTGTTTATTTTCAGCCAGGGGTTAAAGAATGGCCATGTTCTAAGAATGCTTTAGGGAAGTTGCTTTGTCTTACGGATTATTCACCTGTTTACTCCAGAGCAACATTTCAGATGCTTTATTTTCCTTTTCCTGCACTGCATTTGCCAACGTCAAGTGGGCTGTTAGTTTGTTCACTAACTTACTGAATACATTTATAAGCTTTGTCCTTTAGGATTCAACACCACCTTGTCTTCAGATGGACATTTCATGCTACATTTAAGGAATGACTCAAACCATTCTTTAAAACATCTTGATGGTCCATGAATCCTGGAACTTTCAAATCTTAAAAAGGAAGAGTATGTTGGAAGGAATCCATCAACATTTTGCAACTGATACGGCTGAATCAGATTATTTTGAGGATTCTGTTCCTAATACTGCACTTTGGAAGTTCTGGATGTTCCACTGAAAAAAGGACAGAGAACAGTGAAATGTTCAAAGATGTATATGTATGAGAAAAAACAAATTAGCAGGCATTACACCCAGAATAGCTATTTAAGACCAAGAAGTCAAACCAACACAAATCAAACATCAACTGATTTTTGGTTTTTAACATCTCATTGGGCATGTTAGGGTTTGGTGTGCTTCCTTAAAGAGGTATAGTAAATTCTCATTATTCATGGTAGCTATGTTCTATCAAATCGCCGTGAACACTGAATTAGTGAATACTGAAACACTGCTCCTAGGGAAATACAGGGTTAGGTTCCTATGAGTTTCTGGTCACAACATTTTCATCAACCAATCAATACATAACCTTGTTTTATGTGTGTTTCTATTTAAAGACACCTTATTTAATGTATATATTTCTTACAAATAAATAAAATTCTGAAAAAAATTAAACAAATATCAAGCATTTAAAATGGGTGTATGTGTGTGTATATATAAAATTTTACTTTTGATAGCCGTTTTAACCAGCAAGACCACTGAGAGAAGGCAGACATGTGCAAAGCAGCGACTCAACATTTTTGCCACTCTGCACATTTCCACAAATAACTACAAAAGCGTCATATTGATTTTGGGCTTACAAACGAATTTTAACCAGTAAGTGAATTTGCAAATACATAACCGAATAATGAGAACTGACTGTATTAAGAAAGGGGATGTAGCTCCCCCATTCACAGAAGTTCTACAACACAGCTGACCAATTATTAATTTAATTCCATTGATTCCAGGGGCATATCACTACATCTAGCACAACACTTCCAATTTGCCTCATTGGCCCAGTCCGCTGCAAAACTGTACCTCCTTTCTATCTGGCCCATGTGCTAAAATGCTATCCGCATTTGCCCCACAATCTCGTCCCCTCATTTGCTTTTTTATAACTTACATGGCTCCTCCATGATAACTTCCTTTAAGTCCCAGTGCTATTTTTCTATCTACTGGCTACGAACTCTGCCCCTCTTACTCCAGTCACTTCTAGATCCTCTTCACTTTACAAATAAAAACAAAAAGTTAATCTCCCAGCACTTCTACTTCTCCATCAAAAATAGAAAACCCACTTAGTGTCCCACTCATTTTCTTTTAGGCCTGCTCTCATTTCTGTAGATCAGCTAAACCTCAGCTGAATCTGCTGTATTTTCTAGAAATAGAACATATCAACGATTTTCACCTTCTGGTTCCAGTGAAGTTCATGCTAAATCCAAGAAGGTGGAATCCATATGCTATCTAGGCTGCTTTTTATGACCTAAAGGCAGCCAGGTTCAAATCTCTGCTCAACCATGAAATCTAATTGTTACTCAGATGAATTGCAGGTAGTTATCAAAGACGACAAAAGAATATTTCTGTAATTGGCAGCTCTGTAGCTTTGCAACTATTCTTTCAAAAACATGGGAAAGAATTTTATTCTTTAACTCCCTGAATGGATGGATGGATTCTATCAGATAGATTCAACTTGTGTCAATACTTCATTCATATTAACTTATGAGGTTTGACCTGCACATATAGCTCTTGCATCAATTAGCTTCTGAATCTGCTTGAAGGAAGAGTCAGGTCTCTATATACCAAGGTTTGTCCTTGTATGTGGGTCATCCTTGCAAAACCTGGCTTTCTATTGTATATGGGGGGAGCTGTAGAACTCTTGAAAGTTGCTGTATTTTATCTTCTGCTAAATGATATCTGATCATGTGGGTCAGGGGAACTGTAGTCTAAAGCCTCCAGATATTGACACTTTCCTAATTCAGTTTCATACATCTCCTTGCAACAGACCAGGAAACGGTGGTAAATTATGATTCAGAATACCTTTTTCCTCTTTCTTGCCCATTTTATATCTTAAAATTTAAAGTACCATCAAAGCAATGATTTGTGACCTAACAACTAATAGTTGAGGACCTGCTAGTGATCCATGAGATACTACAGGTGGCCTCTGGTAGAGATGTGTTAAAATAAAAATAATTTTCAATGGCCAAATTTTCAGGAGATCACCAAGCTTTATAAAGCACTGGCACTATCACCCCAAAATCTCTTTAGATGTTAATGTTCTCACCCCAAATCTCACAGGAATTCAAAATTTCACCCAGAAATCTCAAGAAAGCTCTTACTGGTGGCCTCCTATGACACATTGCCAAATGATGGCTTATGTGGTGGTTCTGAAAAGCTTTGGGTGATGACGCAGTGGTCCACATAAAAGGAAAAATGTTGGGAATTGTTGTCTTCTCTTTCTATGAGAAAATTCGGTGGATATATACTGCGGAAGAGACTAATCAAAGTTATAGGCATTTCTATCAAAGATACTATTTTGATGACACTATTAAGAGTAACCCATCCAAGCAGAAGTTTTAATAATGCTGGATTGTAATTCTAAGAATCAAAACATAGAAAGACTTCTTGCATTCAACAGCATACATATACAGTAATACCTCGGTTCACGGACGCTTCTGTTCACGAACAATTCGGTTCACGAACAGCAGCCTTCGCAAAAGTTTGCTTCCGTTCGCGAACTCTGTATCGGGTGACGAACACGACCCACGGCCATCTTCCCTGCTCTGACACGTGGTCGTGGCTTCCTTTAGGTGAGATTGCCTGTACTTTGTGTCATATTTTTGTGGTTAAAAGAAAAAATACATATGGTTCAGAACGGATTAACCTTATTTACATTGAACCTTATGGGAAAATTTGATTCAGTTGGCGACCAATTCGGTTCATGACCAGAATCGTGGAACAAATTAAGTTCGTGAACCGAGGTACCACTGTACAGGGTGCAAATGTTCAGGTCTTCTTTTTAAAACCCACTTAAGCAGAATCTTGTAAATTTTGTCTTTTTTTCTTTTAGTCACCATGAGCCAGTTTCTGTTACTTAAAATCACTTTTAACATGGAAAATACAAACATCAGGATCTTGTCTTATTTTCAAAGCCATTCTGTGAGCACTTTTTGGACACTGCAACCATTCATAAAAAAAAAAATCCAATTAATAATGGAAGAATGGCTGCTAACCCAAGTAAATGTTTATGTTAATAATGATATTAAAAGACTAGCTTTTGCTGACCAGAAAGGATTAGCCTGGGCAATTAATTTTTAAGGGCTTATTCTTGAACAGAAATGTTCTGTGAAAGGCATTTGTCAAAGGGAAGCAGAAAACTTGCTTTTGAACCCTGGATCTACTGGGGAGGTGGTCGTGGGGAAGTATTAATACTATTTTTTTCTGCCTTCCCTCTTCCCTTCTTCACAAGAGAACCATTACAGGCCTAATTTGAAACTTCTAAAAGCGTTCGCTGAATTTACCAGGAAATTCCGAATTTTCGTCTTTTCGCGTTTCTTTCTTTCTTTTTTTTTAAGTGCTGTGCCATCCAGGGTTGTCCAAGTGCTGAATGGAAGATGGCGTTGTTGCTGACGCTCAAAACTTTTTTTTTTTTTTTGCTTTTTTCCCCCTCCATGCAAGTGTTGTGAACTTCTTTTGTATAGCACCCAAACAGGAGGGGGCCAAGACGCTGGTTGCTATGGTGGCATCTCATAAATCATCAATTATTGTCTGTTATTATGGCGGAGACAGTCTCATAAAGAGATTTGCATTTTCGGCTAATTTTGAGGAGGGTTTTTCTCCCCCCACCCTCCCTCCTCCAGACATCATTTGCTTTGTAAAAGTAGCGTCATGACAACCGTAGGACACTTAAGCTTGTTATCGGGGCGTTCAGACATTCACTAGCACCTTGTCAGTTTGGCATTTAACCATTCCGGGCCACTTTGCGGTATTGAGTAGATTATCTTTAGAGTTCATAAATATATTTTGAAAACAGAGAAAGCTCACAATGGACAAAAGCCAGCCAAAGAAATGGAGGCCTTTCCGGTTGCTATGACAACCTAAACTGATCAATTTCCTGTCACTGTTCTCAAAGACCCCCTCTCCTGTGGCCGTAAACACTAATTACCAATGCAGTCCATTTTCTCACATGTTCGGCTTACAGATTAAAGCAGTTCATGCCTAATTTATCATTTAACATGTCCTCCCACATTTGTAGTGCGGAGCAGAATGAATAATAACTTCGCTTGTTTACAGCGTTTTCAACTTAATTTCACTAATTAGGTTTGCAGTCACAGGAATTTCAGATGTAACTGGACTCCATAAAGGGCTGCGAAGGGGAGAAATAGTTTTTGATAGAGGTTTCTAGGCGGTGGTCAACTCAACCCACTCTTCAAATCCTTGGAATCAAAACTCATAGACTTTTTCTCTTCTACCACCCCCAAAGAGGTCTTCTGAAGTTTTTCCCCCCCATGTACGGTATTGGCTCAGCATTTCAAGTCCATGAATTTTGCAAAATTGCAAAAGTATATCCAGCACTTCACTTCTAAAATAGCTTTTTCCCCTTCTGAGAAGTTGAAATCCTCAGCCTGTAGCTGAACCTTTTCTCTTTCAGAGGATCCACAGCATTACGAGTTAAAAGCACATTATTCTAAAATGGATGTGGGTGTGTGTACACCCTCCTATAGAAGCAACTGAAAAATAATTTTACGACTCCGGATTTCTCGCTAGGTTATTTTAAAAGATGTTTACATTGAAGGTTTCATAATATTTTAGACTAGTCAATGGTTTTCACTTGTCACTACTGTACAACTTTCTTGTTTGCCTGTACTGATTGACATCTTTAGATAAACCCATTCAAGAGCATGCAATTGGATTATGGTCTTTCCTCTCTTTGAAGGAAGAAAATGTCAAAATGGGCCAAAAAAGACCTAAGCGAATGACAAAGATATAGACAGATGGATAGAAAGGCAGAGAAACAGAGATCCAAAGGGACGACAGGATGGGAATAGAAGGTTAAATATCCCACTGAGCAACTTTAAAGCAGCAAATTCTTATTTAAACAAAAATATCAAGCAGAGGTCCAGCTTCCTCTTCGTTAAAGGGAGGAGTGAAAGAGGAGGAAGAAAACCCAGTAGCAGCCCTCCTGTAATGTGATGGTGCTAGGACTGCACTGTGACATAATTAGAAAAAGCAAAATATTAGCCAGAACTTGAGTTTCCATCCTCGGGGGAGATCAGCTGTTCTGCCTTCCTTTCTGAAGGCCGCTGCTGCATGGCCTTGCGGGAACGGAGAGAAAGACCACGATGCAGCACGGGTGCACCGCCTCACCCCGAAGGCGGCTTCTTCTCGACAACTTCTGCCCGCGGCAGCGCCTCCCCGCCATCGGTTGTACAAAAGGCCTCCCTTCCCAGCACGCCTGTTAATCAACAAAAATTATACATCCAAGTTAAAACCCCTTTAGTGGATCTCAGGGGAGCCAACAAGAGGCAACGGCAAAGCCTTCCCAACTGCTTGGCGGCCCAGCAGCTGCAGCCTCAACGCTCCAGGGGCTGGGAATTCAGTCCGACAGCCTGCGCTCGCAGGTGCTCCGTGCTTTTTTCGAGCACCAGCTCAGTGACTTTATGGCAGGGCTGCCGCATTACCGCCGAGTCAAGGTTACAGCTCTGGTGCCCTTATTTCAAAGGAAAATTTGGTCAGCGTGAAGCAATGAAAACTAATCTGAGCACAGCGAGCTGCCGAGTAGAGGGGAAACACACACCCGGGCGTGTGTGTGCGTGTGTGTGTGTGTGCACGCACTCATCAACAGCAGAAAAGAAAACGCAAGGTTGGTTTTGCTTTCTCTAAATGAAGGTACAAGGACGTCGAAAGGTGGTGCTTTGTTTCTTCTCTCTCTCTCTCACTCAAGACACACACACACACACACACACACACACACACACAGATATCCTGGAGCAGTTTAAATGTTCATCATGCCAAAAGGACATGGGAGAAACCTGCCCCAGAGTTTCTGGGGTTGCCCCAGTCCATATCTTCTCATTGGTGTTTGGTTTATCTTCTCACTGATGTTTTGCCTCAATATTTCTGCTAAATTACCCAGGATCCCCAGAAACCATACAAAAAGGAACAAAAGCAACACTGCCAAAGATTTAGGAGAACATCCCCATCGGTTCTGTTCATACATGGTTTATACACACTAGCAGTTCCAATTTGGGAGGGGGAGTTATCTATCTACCTCCTTAGCTTCCTTCCTGAGCTGCGCAGCAGATTGGATGCTGTTCCAAAAAGATGTTTTGGAGCATGCAGGGACATGACACAGCTCCTGAGTACAGCCTTTAAAACATCTGTCTTTCCCAGAGATGGTGCAGCCATCCTCTGCAGCTGCCATCTGATTCTGAGAAAAGACACAGCTGCTTTAAAGAGTCACAGAGAGGTGCTGTGTTCGCATCCCTGCCTGCTCCAAACCCTGTTCTTAGAATTGAATCTTAAGCATCTCAAGACTACGATGTGTGAAAAGGCAATAGAATATCCAGAATTGTATGCTGTTTTCCCATTACAGAGCAAATATTATGAAACATTATAGCGCCATTCTTACTCTACTTCTGAATGACTTTGGAAGAAGATGTCCTTTTAAGAAGTTTAAACTCCAGATTTCATTTCACCTCCAACTGCTCACCCAAACCAATCTCAGATATTAAAAAAGCATGGCATGATTTCCATATTATTGGTAAGCATTGATCATGGCGGATAAGCTGTATCATACGCTCAAATCATGTGGTCCAATGTTCCTTTTCACAATAGGGTCTACTAGTTCTAGTGAAAGGATTTTACACATGACCCAGGAAATTCACATGTCATTTGCTGACTTCACCATCTATCAGTAAGCTGCCAGAAGGAAAATTGCAAAACACTGCTCTTGTAAGGAGGGTGGGGGGTGAGAGGGACTCTTGCAGTCAGTCCTGACTCCTGGTGACTGCCTAGACTAGTCCATGCAGTTTTCTTGGCAATATTTTGAGAAGTGGTTTGCCATTGCCTACTTCCTAGGGCTGAGAGGGTGTGACGGGTCCAAAGTCCCCCAGAGAGCTTCATGTCTAAGGCAGGATTAGAACTCATGGTCTCCCAGATTCTAGCCTGGTGCCTTAAGCACTACATCAAACTGTCTCTCAAGATCTATATAGTGGTGCCAAATTTCTAGCACCAGCAAAGCCAACTTAAGCAGAAATAAAGAAGAGTATTAAAATGCACGAAGGTCTTCGATGAAACTTTTTGAAGCAACTTTTTGAAGCTGATTTCCCACTAGAAATAACATATTTATAGTTGGAATTCCAGCCAAATCTCTCTCTTAACCAATTTACTGTTGGTTTTCAGTTGAATAATAATATTATTATTATTATTATTAACAACAACAACAACTTGAAATCACAATAAAAATGCAAACCCATTTTTCACCGACCACTTATTTCTTAATTTAGCTAAAAAATGAGAAGCAGAACTTAAGGAAATAAATGAGCTCTTCATTTTCAACCTTACCAATTAGCCTGGGCCTTCTACAACCAGGCATTTTTTTTTTTCTTTCTCACACTCATGAAGTACACAACTACATTGAGGAATGTGGGCCAAAGCTGTTTAAAATGGTACTACTACTTGTAGTTAGTACCTAGCCAATTCTACATGGCTGAAATTCTTTTTGGTGGAAAGTTGTCAATCACCATGTAAGGATGTTATGTGTTAAGACTACATTCCAAATGCTATTTTGAACCTTCTTGGATCAATTAAACTAAACACTCTACAAGAAAAATACATAAACCATAAGCAACATAGGTAAACTTGTTCCTACTCTAAGAAAGGACGCTGTTCATATCTGCTACCACACGGTTAATGTACATAGATGTCTTTGGACAATATACTAAACCACAGAAGAGGGTTAACAACAATAGGCACAGCACTATTGGATACCTGTCATCTTACCCTTGACAGGGCTGGTTTACAAGTCCTACTCTCCAATGATCCCAAACAGTAGCTGTTCTGAGGTTGTGTGGTATGCAAAGCCCAAGGTGAACTTTTGTTTCTGATGAACAAATTGAGGGTGATGGAGGATAAAATAGCCGTGTACACAACCTTGTTTAACCTTTCCCCCAGTTTAGTGTGTTGTGCGAACACTTCCTCTGGGTGAAATCAACTGCTCGGAAATCATCTCTTGAAGAGCAAATAGCTCACTGTAAATAATGTCTGCATGGTTCATGCCAGATATGCACATGTTAAGGTAACTTGTTGGCAGCAGCTTTGGAATCAAATTCTTTCAGTACGCATGGAAAACTTACTCATCTGGGTCTAGTGCTGTAATGGCTACCTTATCCTTTGCAGAGAGATTTTGATGGAAGATGAGGTGCCTTCAGGGGCTTCCAGAGATGATGTTGCCACGTGCCTTCCTTGCAGATCAGAACTGATTCTTATTCTTCTCACATTCTACAATGTTTCATATTATCACTTCTTAATTGTTCCACTTGCTAATTTTAGCTGGAACAGGAATCTGAAATACTTTTTTGAAAATAACCATCGCAAATAACTAAGTTTTACTTTGCCTAGCCCTGGAAAAGCGGACTGTTCTCACTTTGAAAAGGGGGGCGGGCGGGAGGGACAGAAGCTACTATGTCTTTTCTTCAGGTTAATAAACCAAACCTGGAGAACATTACATTATTATGCTACACATGGCTAAGGAATTTTAGTATTCACGGGATTATGGTAATTAAGTCTTCTTTCTCTTTGGATGATGTGACACTTGCTTGACTATAATGTCACTCCACTTAAAGGCTGTGTAAACAACATTATCTTAGTCACTCTGCATTAGGTTTCCAACTGTGACAAAATTACAAGGTCAGAGTGGACAAGAGTATAGGTAATCCCAGGAAAACATCTTGTAAATGACTAGCTCACAATGTTCAAGCTGAGTTCTTAAGAGGGGTAAATGGCTTAGGTGCAATAACAATATCCAGGTATTGTGCCTTTCAAAAGATCAAAATTCTGTGGTGAAATATTCTTAGGGACCAGGATAGAACAAAAGAATCAGAGAAGATTCAAAGTCAGGACACAGAAAATCTTTCAGGGAAACAGACTCACCTGTCAAGGCGTTCACCAAGAGAATGACCTACTACTTCTGTTCCAATAACATAAAGATACCAATTAATTTTCATATTATGAAAAGAGGGTTGCACTAAATAATTCATTCTTTCCTGGCTCATGCAGGGCTGCAAAAGATATCTGAGAGAGGGTATTACAATGGAAGACAGGCAAGAGCACTGAAGAGATGGTCACCGCCAGGAACCTGCATCAGGAAGACAAATCTATCATGGTTAATGATGCTGGGGGGAACCAGTAACTGCACTGAACAGAACTGGGAAATCTGTCCAAAAAAGAAGAGGCTGCAGAATATGGAAGTCACCTGAGTCTACAACTGTGTGTGTGTGTGTTTAATTACTGTACAACATGGACGCAGTGCAACTCTGAACCCCTATATATAACAGTCTTATTTGCAATTCCAGGGCCTCAATAAGACATCACTGAAATTTAACAGCAAAGGGATGAGTTACCAGATGATGAATCTCCAATAATTTTATTTTAAGTTACAAAAGACTGAAGCTCTTATTCCGCCCTGACCAGTTTCTGTCACATCCTCCACCCTTCAGTTTTCTGAAGTGGGAATTTCAACACAAAAATCTATGAAACTCAGAAGTTAGATGCTACCTATCCTCAACACATCTAGGCCTATACATTCAGGTCCTAATTGGAAAAAAGACATGGCCCCGCTCCATGCTCTCTGCGTATCCAGATGTACCCACTGAACAGTTTTGATGGAGGGAGTGGGGTAATAATCTTTTTTGCAAGTCAGGTTGAGCCCCTTCCATCTGCCAGACAATGTGTATGTGTAATCTTTGTGTATCAGATCCTGTGCCTACAATGGATTACATTATCAACAACAACAACACTCTGGCAATATAATCTTTTAAATTAGGAATAAACTACAAGTCCCATATAAATAACAGTTGTGCTTCCAGAAAACTAGCTTGCAAGTGAGGAAGCAAATTCCAGCTATCTCTGCTAGCTCCTGTCCCAGTGGATGCATCTAACAAATCCAGATGACTCTGACTGAAATTTATGATATTGTACAGACCAGGAGGAATTCTAGCCAGAATCTAAAGCCAAGCGCTAACATGACTTTATTCACTGATGCAACAAATCAACCTAGATAGAGCTGCTAATATCTGCTAGCTCTACCTGCCAGAAGAGGAACCAACTGGGGAATTCGACTGGTCTTTCACAAACAAACCAGAACTGAAGTTAATTCTCCCATATGAACACACAGCCAACATTGCTACAAAATCTGGAGGATGCTTTTTCTGTAGAACTGTATCTTTGGGAAGCAGGAAATGTGGACCAGCAAAGCAGTAGGAGGGGAAGGTGCTTAATCATTGCCTGTCAATCACTGCACCTACCCACTAATTCTCCATTTGACATCGCACACTTACTTGCAACTTCTCAAGAGTAAAAAAAACTTCTTCCAAAAGAGGTGTTTTATATGTGAACTTCACCTAATTATGAGCCACTGGAGGAGGGGGGAAGGAAATGCAGCCACCAACCTAATCCAGCCATTTCATGGTAGAACATTCTGTGGCATCTCAGATATGAATTCTAATAAGGCTATTAGAATTAGATATACGCTTCAGCGTATATCATTTCATCCCATATAGACAATGAGAAGAAATCTGATCTACACCTAGAGAAAATTCACTAGCATACTGGCAAACATTTCCATCGCAGTGTTAATCTCATATACACAAGGGTTTAGCAAAAGGCAGAAGGTGAAGTGAAAAGCAAATGAAAATGAAAACGGATGAAATAACTGGAGACTGGGGGGAGGGAGAACAAATACAAATATCACATTTTTGAGGGACGCTAAATTCTTCTCTTAAAAAGGAAATACAACATAATTGATCAGAAATATGATGATGTGAGTAATTCCATTTACAACAAACCTGATCAAGCCTGGTTCATACTAAGCCACAGGCACCTGCCAGATTTGTAGGAGAAATCCTTCTCTTCTTTCCAAGCCAAAGAAATAACACAGGGTAGTCTTGTGAATGATCTCATATGAGACCTTGCAAGATTAAAACTTTCATTTTGTGGTCATCCAAGCCGTTACATGATATGTGTTCAATAAGTCGAGACTTAAAAACCCAGACTTACCTTTCTGTCTGAAGACAGCCATGATGTTCGTAACGTAAGAATACAGGACACTGTCTTACACCCAAATCAGACTCTTGGCCCATCTACTCATCAATATCCTTCTCATTACTAGTTTTAAAAAGTGAATTCTCAAGCAAACCATGTGCTGAATCACTGAGATACAACTCCTCCCCTAAATCAAATATAATTAGCATTTAAATGTATCAACCGTGGAGCTTTGGAACTGGACATATCACTAACTAGAAATCTGCAGCTGGCCATTAGCATTCAGACATATAAGAGTAATCCCACATCCTCTTTGTTGTCCACTGTATTGCATCAGAGCAGCCTAACCAATTGCTGTCTTGTTGAAGGCCAAAAAAAAAAAAAAAAATTGCTTGTTATACTATCTAATATCTGAAGCAATTCTTCAAGTGGAAACTCTTCATTTTCTCCCATTCCTCTTTTATTGGCATGGGGGAAATTACATAATCAGAATAGTAACATTAGAAGGGTCATTCAAGATGATCTTCTTCCAACTTGCTGTCCAATTCAAGATCAACAGCACAGAATGCAATTATGACATCACTTTTATTAATCTACCACTTTTATTGTATTTGTTAAATGTTTCAAAACAACAAAGCTTTCTTTTTCTTCTCCCCCCCCTTTTTTTTTTTTTAACTTCAGCATTTCTCTTTCCCTTCTAGCTTCTTATTAGTATGAACTCTCATTCTGGTACATCCGACCCAGAAAGGACAACCAACTTGCTGAAAGACTTATTTTGATGGAAAAGAAATCCCAATTATTTAAAATAAATTTGCCGGTTCAGAAAAAGGGCATAAACATTAGTGGAATTGCAGAAGTCGTGCCCCTCTTAGGCTATTAGACCGCACAGTTGATTCTTTCTGCATTTCTTCCCAGACTAGCCTAGGACTGCTAAAGTATGTTTTCTTTAAGAAGCTGGGATTTTTCATGAGATATTGGAATTTAATTGTTTCCTTTCTAGACAAACATACTATCAGATTGATGCTGATGGAAAGGACAATTGGATGTCAGAAAGACAACGGTATGGTGGATTATATACCAAGGTCCAGGGCAAGACAGGTAAACAAGTGGGCACCTCCAATTGCCAGGAGAAAAAAAAAATCCTTATAAAATACTCTCAGATGACAAATTTTTGTTCTATCCATCCCCGGCTTCCACCAGCAGCTAAACGCAAGTTCTGTTATTCTAATGTCTCGGGTTATTTTTCCTAATAAGAAGTGTTCCTGAGAAACATTGTCAGGCTTTCATCCACACACATCTGGAATGCAACCCAAAAGGCACCATCATTAAGAAGACAACATTACATGCGTCATGGAAACATTCAAGGGTTTTGCTCAGCAAAAGGGGATTTTTAAAAAACAAAACCAGAAAGCAGCAGCAGTGGCTTTCAGAAAGGCTTTGAGAGCGTCACCAGAATTTAGGTTGCCAAGCTATTTGGAATCACCACGGGAATCAACCGCTGGATTCGCTTAACGACCACATGATTCGCTTAACAACCGCAGTGATTCACTTAACAACCATTGTAAAAAAGGTCGCAAATCACTATCACATGACCGTGGGGGTCGTAAAGCACTTTTCCCAAGGCCATTGTAACTCTGAATCATTGTTAAACAAACGGTTGTTAAGCAAGGACTACCTGTACCCTGGAGGGTATTTCAAAATTCAGTTGATCTCCAAGGTGAAGAATTTCTTAGCAAAACCCCAAACCTGCTGGGACACTCATCAGCCAAGCTAGAAGAGATTGCCAGAATCCCTGGATCCACTAAATGTAACCCTACAGGTTTTCTGTCCCTTCCGATGCCAATATATAGGCCCTATGTAGAACAGTACTAAAGAGTTTCCAAATCAAAGAAAAAAAATCTCTCCATCATAGGTTATGCTCCCATGCTCTCCATATGCCCCCTGCAGCCTGTTTATGCTTCCCGTTATTGGAAGAGTCAATTCCCAGGCTAATCAAGATTGTACAAAACATTACAATACAATCAGTTTCAAAATGTCCCATTATCAGTGAGGAGACACACCTCATTAGATTATAAAGAGGTTGTTAGAAAAAGAATGAGAAAGTCTCCACCCAAATATATTGTACAGTGCATGCAGTCACCCATGATGCAAACAGGCCTTTGAATATTCCAAGCCTTCATGTATTCCAATGACATTGGAAAGGTTGGGAAGTCACTAAAATCATCTGTAAAGTTATGCACCACTGAGCACATAAATGCAATTGTTGGTTCCTGGACTGATAAAGATTAAGGAACATTATGTAAATAGCCAGCTATGTGTTTCTCTGTTATCGTGACAAGACCCGACAAGACCCACCACCTCAACAGATGAGAGAAAGGCTATTAGGAAAAAAAATCAAGAAGTCTTCACCCTAATTTACTAGGAGATAAATTAGTTCTAAAAGGGAAATGATGCATCTACTGAAATTCTTGCAATTCCACCCCTTTCATCTCAATAAATCTTGCTAAAGAGAACTCTGTAAGGATTTATATGGAAAAGAATCACTTTCAATTTTAGGCAGCTGCCAAAGAGCCTGACATATATTTTTATAGCAGGAGAAAGTTGCAGGGGTGTACATTTGAAGCACTTCCCCCCCAAGACTAGGATGTATGGCTTCGAAAGGGATTCCCCCAACCCCAATAAGTAAGTTCTCCAAGCTGAACTTCATTGAGTGACTTCATAACTGTCCACTGTTCTTGGCAATATCATCGAAATGGCATGTTGCTGCTTTCTTCCAGGATGTTTAACATTTCATTTTTCCAGTGTACTCCCTGGTGGTCTCCAATCGAAATACTAACTGGGTCTGACCCCACTGAGCTTCCAAGACAAGACAAGATCAACTGGTTAAACTAACCCAAGCTTTGGAGGGCTTGCCTTGTTCAAAAGATGAGATGAGACAGATGAGAAGAGAAGAGAAGAGAAGAGAAGAGAAGAGAAGAGAAGAGAAGAGAAGAGAAGAGAAGAGAAGAGAAGAGAAGAGAAGCTAAAGATAATGTACAACATGCATTGTATTAAGAAAAAAATGTACCAAAATCATTAAGCAAAGCTGCAAATAAAAGCATAGTTGTTTAGAGAAATCTGGACACAAACACATACACTTTTTAGTGCTCTTTAAAATCTCTCCCTCTCCCTCTCCCTCTCCCTCTCTCTCTCTGAGCAATATAGGAATAGGACTAAGTAACTTACAAATGGAAAAACAATGGAAAGCCCAACCTGACAGGTTGGCAGATGAAAAACTGAAATTATATTTTACCTATCTCCCCTTGCGGATGACTCTTATTCAGTCATCTTGGGTGTCTGATGCTCTGTAACAATATCACGCACATAATGAACTTTGCAAATACAACTAACTGAAATGGCCATTTTGCTTGTTGCCATATTTGCAGCTCTACACAACACAATGTTTCATTTACAAACTTGGCTTTCTGCAGCAATTGCAGGGTGGTCACCCAGAACAGAACTTCCTGTTTCTTTGGAAGATATTTCTTTGTGAACTTCAGCTCACACGATGGCAACGAACAGCAAGGACAGATCAAATAAATTACAATTAACTTCAGTGGACTAATCTTCCCTTGATTTCCTGCAACAGGCAGGAAATGTACAATAAAGATTTGTTTATCACAGCTACTCCATCTTTGGGGGGCGTGGGTGGGAATGATTTAATCCTCTCACTGTTACCTTTAGGAAAAAAAGGGGGGGAACCCTCTTTCCTATTATCTTTAAAACTGAAAGCTTTGATCACACAAATATTTAAAAACCACATTTCCCTGCTGTCATTGGAGCAAAACTATTTAAGTTTTCTTATGCTGAAGCAAAGGAGAGGAGAAAAAGTCATCATCACAAATCTTGGAGGGAGGGAGGGAGGGAGGGAGACAAAATCTCAAGTGTAATTGCTTCCATAGCTACAAAATGCCCCAAGCAAGTCCTGTTATCTCTGTTCTTCAACCTTTGTTTTCCAAAAAGGGAAAATCATTTGGGGGTGGAGGCAGAATGGAACTCCAGAATGAATATTGCATCTGAGGCTAAAGACAATCTTGCTCTAATTCTGATCTCAAGGCAGTTGGATCCAGCTCCTCAGAATGTCCTGTCTTACTTAAAAAATTAACTGAATAGTTGCAGGGTACTTTCTCAACACTGCAGTTAGTGGACACGGTGGGGAAGGAGCACGCTTCATTGGTAAAGCATGTGCCTTGCGTGCAGAAGGCTTCTCTGTAAAGCTGGACTGTCACTGCCCATCAGTACAGACAGTAGTAAATGAAATTAACTAATGGCAGGACTTGTATGTCAAGTAGTTGCCATCCACTGACTTTGCGGGGTTTTCTCTTTTGTTAGCTCCTGGCCATCTGCCAGAAATTTTATTATTTATCATGTTTATATGCTGGTTTTCCATCTGGATAGGAAGTGCAAAGTAAATTGGGGGGGGGGGGGGGAAGCAAAGCAGAACAAAACTACTGATGCAGAAAGATGGAAAAGGGCCAACAATTTTCCAGCCAACAACCAAACCAGTGCCCCATTGACATTCTCAACTTGCCTTCTGAAACAAGATGCTCTGCTGGTTTGAAAACTCTGATCTTCTCTTGATGTTCTAAAACTAGAAGGGGAAGGAGCCCTCAGTGACCTCTTCAAACAGCAGCATTGATTTTGTCTACTGTGTCTCCATTGCAAATGTCATGGACAGGGTAAGGCATAGATCAACAGGTTTGGTCATGGCAGCAAATGGATCACTACGGTGGTCCAAGACTGTTCAAAGGTGTAACTAGCCCTTTGAAGTGTGTCTGAAAATTAATAGGGAGCTGATGAAAAATGTTAAGCACCAATAAAAGAAGTCTGAATCTTCAGGCCAAGGGGAGTTGTACTGAACGCAGTTTTAAGGGGAAAACGGGGTCATGACATTCAACTATAAGGGTTGATGCTGAAGTCTGAATCATGTTCTTTCAGGGTTCCAGCCACCCAGTTGACTATAACATCTTTCAGGATATTGTTTTCTATGGTCCACCTCCTGTTTTTTTTTTTCTTTTCTTTTCTTTTCCTTTTAGCAATCAGTGGTGATTTAACAGCCAGTGAAAACTCTCAAGTTTTTTTTTTTTTAATCCCCAGTTCCTAGCCTTAGGGCTTTTTTAATCCTCTAAATAGATTTCCTACAGATTTATGGTTTCTCCCAAGATCTGGTGAACTTCCCCTTTGTGTATGGATACTGCCAATCTGGATACCAAAAGACCAATTATTGAAGTTTGCTACAGATAGGCAAAAATTATCAACTTGCATTGCAAAGGACAGTACTGTTGCAATCTCTGTGTCACAAAGGGTGTTGCATTCTCCTTTTCGTTAGTGAGAGCCAAGAGCAATGAAAACCCTACCCACCCTTGCTCCATGGACAGGTAGCTTACCCATCATGTATGTTATTATTTTTCATTGCCTTGCCAAGAAACTTTCACATCTCTTCTCTCCTTTCACATCAGTCTACAGTAACTGTTTTAATTATTCACATCTCCTTTGCTTTTCCCATCATGGTGGACATCAAGTGAAACCTCAAAGATTCTCAAAGGTCCACTTCAGTTAGATCCCTTGTCTTCCCAAAGGGAAAACTGATTATTTTGAAGATTGTCTTTGGCACTAGAAAAGAGAAGTATCATGGTCTCTGTCTCTACAAGTGAATTCACATTTCTCCCAGTTCAGTTCCTTTTTCAATCTTTGCTCCATAAGGTGCATGAAAATGTTAAGATTTTCATGTATTTTGAAGCCTTTGAACTAAATCCAGGGTGGTGTCACAGATCAACAATTTATTCAGGAAGAATTAGGAATATGGCAAACTATTTCTCAAATGGGAATTCAATCGAAACACTTCCAAAAATATGTGTGATGTGTGCGTATCCATACTGTAGTCTTGTGTCATTCCCCTTCCTGGTTAAAAGCAAAGGTGGTTTCCATCAAAAGCACACATAAATAGAAAGGATTCATATCTGCACCTGTGCCATGTAATCCTAACCTCAAATTAGTCCCCAACAAATCTGTTGTTCAGGGAAATAAATAAGCACATCTTTTCTCAACTTCACAACTGCAGAACTGGTGGATCTGCAATATTCAGATTTCCTGCCCCGAATCTCGGACTTGCAGTTTCACACACTGACAGGCATTCAGTTCAGAAGACAGACCTACTGCAAGTCAGTTATGTCTTCCTACCTTTTTTTTTTTAATCCGTTCGATTGTGTCTGATTCTCGGAGGCAAGTCCCTGCAGTTTCCTTGGCAAGGTTTTTCAGAAGTGGTTTGCCATTGTCTCCTTCCTGGCGCTGAGGGAAAGTGACTGGCCCAAGGTTACCCAGCTGGCTTTGTGCCTAATGGATGCGATGGATGGCATGAGCGGGGAAGATTCTGGAATGGAGCTTCAAGGTTGTCAGGAGGGGGGAGAGACATTCCAGAGCAAGAGCCTCCTCAGCCCATAACAAAGAGGATGAGGCTGGCTCCTCCCTAGAACCTTGCAGTGTATATTCTATAGTAGCTGTAGATAAGTTTAGTCTGGCAAGATTCTGTCTATTAGGTACAAGCTAATAAAGTATCTGAACTGTACTGGATGACTTGGTTGTAGTTCTTGGGCTGAACCTGACATCGGGGGACTAGAACTCATAGGTTTCCGTTTTCTAGCCTGATGCCTTAACCACTACACCCAGCCGGCTCTCCTTCCTATTATAACCTTAACCAAAAGAGCATCTATATCATGGACTGGCAGTGTGACACTGCCAGTCCCTGCCAGAATCCAAAAGGCACACCTTATTCTGCCAAAGAACAGTACCCATGAACACTGATAACATTTCAAACAAGAATGTCAAAATCTTATGGGTGAACCCTGAAACTGTATACGTTTCAGCAAGCTCATCAGACTTCAGATTTAACAGTAGGCACATGGGCAAACCCATGATGGTGCACAAGCCAAAAAAATAAAAAAAATTATTTCTCCTAGCATGCAGAAATAAAAAGAATGGAGGGGGAAACCGTGTCCTGCGACATCTTGCAAAGGTCAACTTGTATAAGGGCTCCTCATAACCAAGAACCAGCACAGAATTGGAGAGAATGGGGATCCCAGATTGCCAATAACTGATCTCTGCCTCTATGTGGCAAGGCCTTTTATGGATCTTCTCCAGAAAGCAGCTTTCAAGTTACTTCTGCCCAGTTGACTATTGACTCTTTTCATTTTGTATTACAACTGCTTTCTGAATTGCTCCTTGATCTCCACTCGAGTGCAGTCCTAATACAGATCTGGGGGTTGCCCTTGTTACCAAATAAAAGTCCTCCAGTACGTTCCTATTTTAATCTGTGGCAATATGAAGGTTGCACCATGGCTGTCTCAGGTTTATGGTTCTGTCGCAACCATGGGTCTCTGACCTGAAATAGCTGCTCTGCAGGCAATATTGAGCTTCTCTGCTTCTAAATGTTGTCACTGTGTTCCACCCAATTCTGTAAGCCATATGGAATTAAATAACTTGACTTTAAAATAACAAAAGCACTTCCATCTCCCTCCTCCAATGACGGCATACATTTTAAAAGAATTTCAGATACTTCGTCCCCACTGAAGACCTAAATAGGAAGCAGCCTCCGTATTTCAGTTCAGAGAGATCTAACAGGCCATCAGTAACCTTCTCAATTTGGCCTGAGTTAACCTGTCCACATAGCAGCTCGCATGAAAAAAGGGGATGGTTATGCAAAATGTCCTATACCCTGGGATGGGTGAACGGGAAATCACATTGGCAGGTAATTTTACAGATCCCATTTTTCAAGATCTGAGAGACAGCCAGATGGATACAAGGACTGACAAGCTGGTCTTTCATTTCTTAAAAAAAGAAAACAAAACGAAAAATGTTACTGAGTGTTATATACTTGCTTTTTCCTTTCCCTCATTTCCATTCAAACAAATGCTCAGAGCATGTAATGGAACGAATTCCAAGTGTGAAAACTCAACACTTTTGCTATGTGCAAAAAAAAAAAAAAAAAAAATGCAAGGATCCAAAACGTTTAAGTGATGGCTTGTCTTCTTAGGGCAGCAGCTTTTCACCACGATGTAAGAATCACAACAGAACAACGAAAGCCAAGAAAGGATCCACAGGTGTTTCTCACCAATTAAGAAATCCTTTGCAAGTTCAGACTAAAATGTTCAACAAATCTAGCTCTCCAGAGATTCACATAAATCAACCACCACATTACAATGACTTGGTCTGAATATCATGCCAGATATTCAGGAAACTTCACAATGAGTTGTCTTCAGGTCTGCACTGAAAAACCATGGATTGAAAGGAGCAAACAAATCAGAATCTAAAGCTATGACTTAAAAAGTGCTGAGATACCAAAATGTCTGAAACTGTAGTTTAGTGCCACTTCTGAATTGGCAAACCCAAGTCATGGCCAGCCATCTGCCTTTTGATGCTGCTATACCACAGATGTCAAAGAGAACTGAACGTAGTGAATAGACTATGCTAAAAATCCCATAGAGTGAGTATGTATGTATGTATGTATGTATGTATGCATTGAATCTGTATGCCACCCATCTCCCCCAACAGGTGACTCTGGGAGGCTCACAATTAAAACCAAAAACCCAAGCCATTAATTTAAAAAACAATACCATATAAATAATTAAAATTAATTAATCAATTAAAATCCGACTATAAAACAACCCTATACATAAATACTAAAAAACATTCAAGATGACGGGCGGGGGGGCAAAGTCAATCACCCCACAAGCCACTTTCACTGGTGGAAGCTCCCATCCGGCCCCCAGGCTTTCTGGCATAGCCAGGTTTTCACACCTTTCCTGAAGGCCGTGAGAGTGGGGGCACACCAGACCTCAGGAGGTCGGTTGTTCTGCAGAGCGGGGGACACCACAGAAAAGGCCCTCTTCTTAGATCCCACCAGTCGAAATGCCATTCTGTTTGATGGGGGAAAGATTTCTTTCAAAAGTTCCTCCCATAAAGGAGATTTTAAAACTCCTTGCCATGGATGGAATGGAGTGTTTTACACATAAGGCAACATGCACAAATGTCTTACTTTTCATGTTCTAATCCAGTGTTTCTCAACCTTGGCAACTTGAAGATGTGTGGACTTCAACTCCCAGAATTCCCTTGCTGGCTGGGGAATTCTGGGAGTTGAAGTCCACACATCTTCAAGTTGCCAAGGTTGAGAAACACTGTTCTAATCATTTCTCTAATGATCAGCAGCCTTCCTGGTTTCCCAGGTTTTCATGAAATCTCAGGGGAAGACAGCTGGAAGGAACTTCTCCCGTTGGTCTTTCTAAGACTGGGAGAAGCGGAAAGGCAGGGAGGCTTCAGAGAATTGGAAAATGTGCCCCAGAAGATTAACATCACCAGCAGGAGCTCCCTCTGCCATCTCCAACCCTAACCCTAAGCTCAAAAACAGCACCAAGAGAAATTCAAAATAAATTCTCAGCCACCATGAGAACAAGGTAGAAAGACTAAACTCTTTCTCAAAGGAAGTTGGAGGACAGATTTTAGTTATTTACTAGCCATGAGTCCAATGAAAGAAAGGGAAGGGGAAAAACAGAGAAGCAACTTTAAACATCATCTGCCTGTGAAGCCTTCTTCAGACCTCTAGGTTGAATAAAAGGTCCTTACTACACTTATTACAGAGAGCCAGTCTGTGCAGTGGTTAAAGGCACCAGGCTAGAAACCAGGAGACTGTGAGTTCTGGTCCCGCCTTAGGCACAAAGCCAGCTGGGTGACCTTGGACCAGTCACTCTGTCTCAGCTCTAGAAAGCAGGTAATGGCAAACCACTTCCAAAATCTTGCCAAGAAAACCACAGGGACTTTGCTCAAGACCAGCTTGGTGGGTTCTGTTATATCAAAACCCTCTGTTACTACTACCAACCCCAAGAGTCATATATATAGCAAAGCAAGCTTATTCTTATCTCCTGAAAGAGTTACTGAGACCTCAAGGAGAACAGCTGCCTCAAATGGAGTTGTGTTTGTATAAAACAAAAGATACAAAGATACAAAGATCTTCTAGACAAACAAATATAAAGATCTCAAAGGAAAAACACGGATATCTTTCATCCCTTTAAGAAAACACACAATCATTTCCTTTTCCAGACTCATTTAGTCATATCAAAGAAAAAAGCTGACACCATCTCACAAATGTTTAAGGATCACCATTTCATGTATAAATATCTGCACAGCCTCTTGAACATAAATTGTGTGGCAGTAAATAGGAGGTTGGGCAAATGGTTCTGTTCCAAGACAACACAACATTATTATGGCAGAAAGAGTCCTCCGAAGGATTAAAAGGACACTGGGGAAAAAAAAAGATCACCCCTTTTCACCTCTCAAAAGAGCAATCTTGCAGGTTAGGCTTGAGATATATCTGAAGAAAACAAAAAAGGAGGCTAGGACACCCTTCAGAACAAAATAAGGAAAAACTATTATTCCATAGAAGAGCAAATCCAGATTTCTTTCTTATTTCTTTACTATGTATGTATGTATGTATGTATGTATGTATGTATGTATAATTTTGCATCCAAAATACAAGTTAAATTAAATTAATTAATACACAGAACCCAGGAAAAATTCTAAAGGGGTTGGGGGCAAGAGTACAGAAATGAAAAGACATAGCAAAGGGTGGGACTCTATCTAGAAAGAATTCCAACTGTAAGTATCTTCGGTGGCATCAAATCTAGCAGTTCACACACGCGATGGATGCGTGCTGCCAACAGAGGGGTTCCAGTTATGGATTAATTTATTAAAATAGTTCAGAGGTGAAAGGATTAGCTGTCTTTTTCCATTCACAAAGCATTGCTGGCCTACTGTCTCTAGTCAGGAACAAAACAGATGGTGAATCACAGGGTTCTGAACATCACAGAAGAAATAGCTGTCACTGTCAAGACATCATAAAAGCAAGTGTTTTTCGCCCTCCAAGTTGCATATGATATCTTCATTCCCTTTGCAGAAAAAAAGATACTGATAAAAAAAAATAAAGACACGTCTCTTACAATCCAGTCTGGGCTGTGATTTCCATGCTTCATCCAAAAGAATAAAACTGTCCCAGCTTGGGCTGGATTAACTCAGAAATTTACCTGTGTTGGCAAGAAAAGCAAAGCAGAATGGACAAATGCTCTGAATCCTAACTAGGTTTGGAAAAATAATACCTACAACCTATAAGTACAAACCCGTTTCTATAAAAGGATGTGTGGGAAGTAAAGAGATTGTGGGGGCAAATATGGAGGGTCACCACTGTTCATCAGCTGATCTCCCCCGACTCCTTCCATACTTCTTCTGACACGCTGGGTAAACCCACCCTACTTTGGATTACTGCTACCATTATCCTTGGCAAATGGCCATGCTAAGAGAGGTTTTACAGCAGCTGTAGTCCCAAACATAGATCAAAACGTAGCTAGAGAAGAGCTGGAATTATTTGTTCCATCTTGGTTCAGCTTGAAACATGCCATAAATGCCACTTCAATGTCAGTAGATGTCTCTGGTTTTTTTACTGGAAGCATTCACCCCCAAAATGCCCAGCAATGGGAAATACACAAAAAAGGCATGTTGGAAGCTTGAAAGCATTCCCAGGAAAAGAAACATGTCGTTCCAAGGTTCCCAAATTATTGTGACTTTATCTTAAAAAGGGGAACTATTTTGCTTGGCCACTGAACAAACATATGCAATGCACCAGAGTGTTGATTTCTCTGCTGAAAATATGGCAGCAGTTGTGTTTGTTAGAGAAAAGGATGGCAAGTCTTTAATTATTAAACCAACTGCATTTAGCAGATGGCCAAAGAAAAGTACTTTTTTAAAAAAAAAAAAAAGTTGCCCAGAGGGTTATATAAACGAACAAGCTAAAACAGCTGGCAGCTGGTGCGTGAAATCAATAATGAGAAAATGAACCCTACTGTACCTTTGTTTTCATTGTCTGGACAGAGACAGTGAGCATGCAAGAAAGAAAAAAAAGGAGGGGGGAATCACAGATCAACTGAATGACTTCCATGGAGCCAACTGGAGAAAAGGAAGGAAGGAAGGAAGGAAGGAAGGAAGGAAGGAAGGAAGGAAGGAAGGAAGGAAGGAAGGAAGGAAGGAAGGAAGGAAGGAAGGAAGGAAGGAAGGAAGATGGGAAGCTGGAGAAAGGAAAGTGGAGGGGCGTGGGGGAATGAAGAAAGAATAGGTGAGAGGGAGGAAACAGGTCTGGCACAGGACCGTCTTTCCAGGGGGAGAAAAATTAAATCCCAATATTCACAGTTAATCCCTGGCTTGGATAATATTGCAAAGGGGAAAAAAGCTACATAATTTCAGAGAGCATTTGGCACGGTTACTGTTTTGTACACACAAACCACCAGCGACATACGGATGCCCCCAAGGAATGTGTAGGACCAAATTTTAATCTTGCGAATACTCTGCTCTAAGTGCTGGCTCATTAATCTTCCTAGTTCCTCTTTCCCTAGTTAACGGATCCTAGTTACAACTTATCGATAATTGTGAACTATTTCTCTGATATCCACATGCACCAAGTGACCCATCATCTGTTAAGCTGCTCCTTTCTCAGAAATAAACATTCAAAGTCTTGCCTCTAAAGAACCACTAACTAAAAATGACAGATTTCATGATTTTTTCTTGGCAACAACATTCTACCACTGCCTTCTTTTTCAATTTCTTCTGACTACCCAATCCACTTTCTGGTGGTCTTTCATCTAAGTCTTAGCCAACCCTGCTTAACTTCTAAGTCCAAACACAGTCAGCCACTAGGGTCATCTACAAGCTGAAGCTGGATATTTCCTTCCCTAAAGTTGGCCACTAAGTAGTCAAAAAAAAAAAAAAATGAATTCATCACACCTCATGATGGCTCACAGCACAGATTGCCAGTAAAAAAAAAAAAAGAAGCTAAATTAATATCAATTGGATTTATTAGATGCTATTGGACACCACAAGCTAATAACACGCTCCTACTGGCAAACATGGTTATCTACTGGAATAAGATATAGGAAAGATCAGGTTGGCAACATTTTCTGAAAAAGACTCAAGATCCTGCAAAAAGTAGGTGGTGTGAGATATGCTGGAGATAAACTTCATACTTTATAGATCCATGCTCCCATCATCCAGTGTCATTACAGCCAATGCCACGGGACTGCAGAGTTAAGCTTACCTCATCTCAAAGCCAATGGGTTCACTGCCCCTGATTCATCTTAACTGGTTGCAATCCTCTTTATCTTTTAGCATGAGTTAGCCTATCCTATGCAAGAGGAACCTTTTCTTCTGCAATGGGGTCTTGAGCAATGGGATAAATCAATTGAGGTACAGCTAATGGCGGGTAGAGTGAAACTGTGGACAGTTGTTGTTCCACAACAGATTTGCATAACATATTGCATAGGGTCCCCAGCCTCGATGCACATAAATGTGAACTGCCCCACTTTAAAACTAAGTCTGATTTCACACTGTTCCAAAAATTAAACAAGTTACATCAATCAGAGAGTTGGAGTGAATTTACACGTCATATAACATTGTTGGTTGTTTGGGGGCCTGGAATATTACGTGAGCCCAGCTTTTCTAGCGGCTAAGCTACAACTTGTAAAGCAAAACCATGGTTGGTGCAATGATGAAACCCAGCCTACAACTGGTCCAAGGTCATCCATCAACCTTTGCAGTTGAGTGGAGATGTGAATCATGGTCTCCCCATCACTGGCGCCCCCCCCTTTTTCAATTCTTCAATCAATGGTATGATGAGATGCCTAAACAATTCAAATTTCCATTCCCCCCCCCCCAAGCAAAGTGACTGCAGCATTTCCCTGCTGCTTTATGCAGACGATCTGTAGGTCTTTCCAGAACACCAAGAGGCCTTAGAAGAGCTCTGAGAGCACTGGCCCAATACTGCAACCATGATCATCTGACAATAAACTATCAGAAAACCAAGATTATGGCCTTTGCCAAAGGGCCAAAGCTCCGCTCATGGAGCATTAATGGTCCAGGATAAAACAGGCAACCTGCTTCAAGTATTTAGGAGTAGCTATGCATGCCACTGGTTCAAGGAAAGCTCACTGTGAATATGCCACTGCCACTGGACAAAGATCTGTCAATGCCATCCATATTTTTTTTTTCCACTCCAAGGGAGGGTATCATCTCCCAGATGTGCTTAAATTTTTTCAAGCTAAGACAGTAGCCCAGCTCCTCTATGGGACTTTGGTTGGCCCTCCAGCTTCCTGTTTTACCACCTTGGAGAGGGTACAATCCAAATTCATCCAAGCAGCTCTCCAGATCCCTCGCTGTGTCTCAAATGCACATCTGGAACTGGAGACAAGTATGATAAAAGTTGAGGCAAGAGCGTGTCTTGCTTCCATAAACCTTTGGTTAAAGCTTAACTTGTATCCTCAAGGCCTAGCGCCATTACTTCGCCAGGACAACTTTCAATCTACCTGGATTAAGGCTGTTGAATCTAAACTTCTAAATCAGGGCTTTTCTCCCTCCTTGGTTCTTAAGATGGAATATGATCAGGCGAAACAAACCCTGAAGCAAAGGATAAAGGATAGGAGTGTCAGGCAGATGGAAGGACAGCCTTCCTGTCATCAGCACACAACAGATATATTGTCCCGGCTGCCAGCTACCTCGCACATCTAGAAACACCCAGCCATCGGAAAGCTTTCTCTTTCACCCAAAGTCATGCTCTCCCCTCTGCAGTATCGGATGGCAAATATAAAAAAGTACTGTTGGCTGAAAGGCTCTGTCCCTGTGGTTCTGGAGAGGTGGAAACCCCAGAACATGTTCTTCTTTGGTGCTCCTTTTACAGAGACACTTGAACCAGATTTATCCTCCCTCTGATTAGGAGATATCCTGGTTGCTCAGACTTGGCCTATGCCCAGATGCTGCTCGTAGATGAACTGACTTTTATTACAGCGCATGGGGCTAGGTTTTGCGCAGCATCATGTAAGGTCCACTGGACCCTCATAGGCCACGTTCCTGCTACACAGATGTAATATCTAATGTATTAACTGTAATGTATCTAGATATACAATACCTATGTAATCTTAGATGTTATCTTTCTTTTTAATTTTACATATCACATTTTACATACATTTTAGATACTATCTCATTTTTGTCATTTTAGATGTTATCATATTTTATATAATTTTAGAGACTACTTTATAACCTAGACATAGATTGCTCTTTTTGGACTTCACTCATGGATTCTAGTCAGGATGTTTTATAAACATATTTTAATTTTGTCTTAAATGTTATTTACCGTCTCTTAAGATAGATTTGCAAGTACTCCCAGAGCACTCACAGACCATTGCTTGTACTGGTCTAAGACTGTAATAAACTGACTGACTGTCCCCACCACTGGCAGTTTTTTCCAAGCTGGTTCCAGCCAGATGTACTAGGGTACAGTAGTTCTAATTTCTAGCTAGCCAACATGTAGCATAGAGGGCACCACTGCACTCTGAAAACAAATCCCACAGACAGAAATCATTCCAGTAGTTATTATGAGCCTATGCGCCACGTATGCTTAGCTGTTTCCAATCTACACTTTGACTCCTGTACAATATACAAGACCATCCTCCCCCAAAGTAACATGGGTGGCTACAGCAAAAACTAAATCTGATTTCATTTCATTTACACCAAATTAAAACAGAACAGAGTTAATGGGATTCTTTTCCAACAACATATTTAATAATTTTCCCTTTCAGGCTTCATAAACATTCCAGCTTAGTAACACGTTCTGGAGAGCTTTGAGGCCATGCTAAAAAGATATGCAGGGGCTCCATCAGTCCTTGAAGCTTCCAGTTGTACACCTTGGTTTTATCCTACGGGCAACCCACGAGTCATCTTCAGGGGGAAAAAAAAGTTATATTAAAATGACCTGTCAAAACTCAGGCGCATTGATTTTTTGCAGGTGCACAAATTAGCTCTTTGCTTAGGTGCCTAAGAATTAAGCCATGATATGTAGTGCACGTTATGACAAGAGATGGCACTTCCATCACAGAGGGGCTAATGTCAGCATCCTTGATGTGATAAAAGTAACGTGTTAATTCCTCAATCATCTCAGCTTTTCTAGCCCTTCCCGGGGTTGTTCCCTATTGAATCCAACCGCTTGCTGATGCAGGCAGAGAAACCGGGGGAGGGGGGAATAAGAGGGAGAGGGAGACAGATATAATGATATTTTTATTGGAGACAAACACTGAGGATATGGTCAAGAACATTCCTCCTATATTTTTAGCATGCAAATAGCACACTTTGTTCCACCCCAAACCTTCCTTGACAAATTTATCTAATGATTTTATCTGTTTCCCACCCACCCACCCCCCAAAATGGTTCTCTGGCCTACTGTCAGCTGTTCTCCATTCTGGAGACAGCCATTTCTCTAAGGAAGCAACAAAATTTTTCTCTCCCCTAAACCTCAAGGTTAACTGTTTTCCCAATTACGATCAATGAGGCATGCTGGAAAGTTCTCTGCTGAAGACAAAGACGCCGAGTTTGTACAAAGGTGTGGAAGTCAACGTTTCCTGTGGACACCAAGACAAAGACAATGCCATTCCAATTGGATCCATTTATTTGTGCTGGAATGGGAAGACAATACTTCCTGTAGCCCATGAAAGGTTGGCTTCTGGCCCACTCAGTTTGGACAGGGGGAAGTAATTCAGAACAACCTACTTTCGGAGTATGTGAGCAAAACCTCTCTTTCCAAGGGCTCAAATAAATAAGATGCACAGAGACATCGGCCCTGACAGATATTAAAAAGGAGAAATGCTTTCTTTGATGTTTTAAGTCTTGAAATGCACATCATTGTAGCTTGGCTCCGATTAAAAAAAAGGGGGAAGAAGGCTTTGTAAACAAGGTTTCTTTCCAGAAACTCAATTTGCCTTCTGTTATCACATAAATTCTGTATAAATAAAGTACAACCATCCGTTTTCTCTCTCTTCCTTTTCCATGTCCCAGTCGCCTCTGCTCAGCTAAGACTTAATTCTCAATCACCGAATATATAAAAATGTTAAGGCTGTTGGCACTGAGCATTAATTTTGCCTGTTCATTTACTTAGGGATCCCAAAATAAGCTTCAGAAAGGTTGCTTATAAGACAACTGTAAACTGAAAAGGGGCCTGGAATAATAAAGATAAGGCTGCCCCATTTAGAAAGGGAAATTTTTACATTCCTGGGTAAACAAGTTGAGCTCATAAATTGTACCGAGCTGTTTAGCTCTGTCAATGTGACCCATGTCTCGATGAACCTTTGTGTTCTCCAAGAAAACTTAATTAAAATGTTTACTGTAGCATTGTTTCACTGACGGTGCAAGGAAGAAATTAACTCTTTCCACCCGGGACTGCGATGTATTCAAACATGGGAGTGAGCAAGAGAAAAAGGAAAAGGTCCCTGAAGATTGTAGGATTTTATATATACAACTGTGCTAGGAGATGCAGTTCTGCCTGGCGAATTCATAAAACTCTGCAGCCATTGCTGGTGTCTGCTTCTGAAAAAGCCTTTTGTTATCCCATCCAAGACGGCATGAAAAACTGTTAAAGAACTTTTTCTACAGCCCATACAGCTAGGTGGAACAGACTATGGAGATTGTAGGTTCTCCATCTCTGAAGGCTTTTAAGAGGAAGCTGGCCAGACATCTCCCATGGATAGTTTTCCAGCACGCTGCAGAGGGTTGGAGTAGATGAACTTCCTGATCTTTTCCACCTCCACAATTCTATGATTCTACAGAACTTATTTCTAGCAAAGCATTTATGGGACTGTCATTTGAGGTTTAGCGATGAACGGATGGGAGGACCAGAAAGGTGAGGGGACTAAACAGCACCAAATTTTATTACCCAATGTTAGCACTCTGTAATGTAATGTAATATGATATAATATGCACTTATCCATATGTATCATATTATAAATCATGTAATATAATACAATAAAATATGCATATAGCATCTATATATAATTATACTTTATATATAAAAATTATATGTATATAACACACACACATCTATATAATTATATATATATAAATTATATGTATATAACACACACACATCTATATAATTATATATATATAAATTATATGTATATAACACACACACCTATATAATCATATATATATATAAATTATATGTATATAGCACACTCACCAGCACTGATGATGTTACCTAGTTGGGTAATGAAATGTCTGCAATCAAGCTCAGAGAGCACCAACACACACACACACACTAACCAAGAAAATAAACCTGAAAATTCTGGTTGCACTCCTTTTAAATCATCCACCTGCTCACTACAGCCCCCCTTAAAAATGTAACACGCCAACCCCAGCCACTGAAAATTTTCCTACTTAACGGCTTTAGAGGCAGTATCGTTTTGAACCACTTACATCAGAAGTAAATAACTACTGCTGGGCCCCAAAGGCTGCATTTAACCTTTAAGTGGCTAGTACTGGGGGTCACCCTCTAAAAACTAGTGGACCCAATGCCTCAGACGCTCACCAGGATGATCCCAATCTTGTTCTGCCTTCCTATTTTAGCTCCTCTCTCCCAACTACTATAGGCTACTCAAGACACTGCAGCTAGACACTGCTGTGTTGGTGTTTGGCCACGTTCTCCTCTGAGCTCACAACATGGCTCAGCCCATCCATCTCACCAGCAGACACTGAACAAAGGAGAGCAAACTTTTTTAAAAAATGCCAATAGTTAGGCCTAGCACCTAATGTCACCCGATCTCTACCTCTTTTCTTTTTTAATGATTATTATACCTACCTTAATCCATAAGCATGTTGGCTGTGGATGATGGGGAGTTGTAGCTAGGATAAAGAAAGCTGCCCTGTGTTTAAGAGATGGGCACTGTTTTTCACTTCACCCAAAAAGCATGGATCAAAATGTTTCCCCTAACTGATTTTCCATCATTTTTGCTGTAGCTTTAAAAGTACAAAAAATAATGCTAGCTTAATTTCAATCAAAAGCAAGCCTGGTGTTTCCTTTCAGTCACAAGGCTCCATTTGAATGCCTGGGAAATTTTGAGCATTAGCGCGCTTCTCTGTTGTTCATAAAGGTCTACTTTGAATCCAGCTCTTCTCTTGAAGACTGCATGGACACACCCGTGCAGTTTTCACAGCATGACCACAGAAGCAGTTTGCCGTTACGTTCTTCAAGGAGGTTTTCAACCTCCCAGTCCACCTTATAGCCTTAGTATTCTCTGGGGGTCTCCCATCCAATTACTAACCAAGGCAGACCCTGCTTATCTTTTCAGTCCAGGCAAGATCCATCACAACTAACCAGTGATTTTATAAACAAATGTTGCTAATATGTTTTTCAGAAAAGGAAGGTGGTCTTGGAAGGATAGTGGCAGAGATGCAGTTTACAGGCTGTTTTGTTTATTTGTTTTTACATGACCAATCTCATACCCCAACCCAATTTATTTCTCCCTGGCTCTGTGCAACTTCTGTTGCAAAATGAGCACAGTCTATATTCCCCATATGACCAATGTAGATACTCACAATTTTTGATATGGCAAAGGAGGAAGTGCTAAATGCATCAGGGCAGATTTTCTGCTGAAGTTCTTAATAACTGGGTGGGTTTAATTCAGACCCTTGGCTGCACTCATCCTGTCCCACTTGCAATTAAATTCATTCATCTAACATTTGTCATGCTGTTAATACACTTAAATATTAACGTTAAATCAACAGACAGTAACACAGAGAGGTCTTAATTATTAAAGGAGGTATTTCTTAACAGAAAAATCTCTGATATCCCCAAATATTGTAACAGATATCATGAGGGGTAGGTGAGGAGCAGGGACCAGAATGCCTCCCAAAGGTCTGTTCCTTCCACACCCACCCTTAATCTCTTTTAAAAAGTGCTGAAAAATTCCAATCCTTGTCCCTTTCACATCACTGGATAGCATCTTGGGGCCACCCAGAAGATCAGGAGATGCGATCTCCTCCTCCGAAGTTGCCCACCTCTGTGTGAAAAGAACTGAATCCTGCATCCCTGAGATATCACTTTCTTCCTTAAATCACAGTCTTTAAAAGCCATTTCCCACCAGCAACAGGAGAACAATTGAGCATTAGTTCCAAAGAAGCTATTTATTTTCCAACTCATTAGATTTTCCCCCCCCAAATTCTTGAGGGAACTTCTGAAGTGTGGAACTCACGATACTCCTTCAAATAAAACCACAGGAGTTTCTTCTCCAACATACCCTGAGCCCTGCCCCACTAAAAAATTATCTGTTGGTTGTAGATATAATGACCACATTGAAGAAACTGTGCAGGAAGGTCTGAGTGATATCAGAATACCAGAGTCAAGTAGAACAGGGATCTGTAATTCCCAAAGGCTGACATCCAGACTAAGTGGATGTCCCAAGGTCCCCAGTCCTCAGAACACAACTGCTTCATTGTTCCAGATGCTGGAGAATACTGATAAAAAAGCATCTTGTCCCACTAGGATCCCCGGCTGATAAGGTGGGAGAGAGAACTGCAATGTTGTACTAAGACAAACTCCCTGCAGGGACCAAATGTCAGTGGAGTTTGAGTATGACTCATACTAAGTTGGGGGCTGAGGATTCTTAAATATACATGATATGCCATAGTTCACATAATTTAACCCATCTTTTGGGATATGAATGCAGGCTTCAATAGTTATGTTCATCTTCGACCAAACATGGATTTTTAAAACATTCCTTTTTTTTAAATGGAACTAATATATCAGAGAAGATCAATATTTTGTGAACTGATACATTCTTGTATTCACATCTCACATTATGAAGGCTTATTGGGTTTAAGGTTCCTGCATGGTGTGAATCCAGCCACTGCAGTTGGAAAGCATAGAAACATTGGGGCTTTGTGCAATGGGTGAACCAAACAGCCAACGGGAGCATCCCTGGGGAGCAATGGGGCAATAACACATGCATCGTGACATCATCACACAAATGACATGACTTATGTACCTGCTTCATGACATGACACAGGTGCATCATCGCATCCTCCACGTGGTGACAGGATCACATACACATCATTCGGACATTGTCGTGGCTGTAACGGAAGGCTATGAGAGCCATCTACATTTCATTCAAGACTTGATCCAACATGCTGAGGCTCAGCATAATGTGTGCTTAAATGAGAACGGGGGTAAAATATAGAGCAAATGTTTCCATTAACAGATAAATGCACTTAGAGTGCAGTCCTCATTTACTCAGAAGCAAGTCCAACTGTTATATTCAACAAATATGGCTCCCAGAAGTCATGCATTAGGTTGGAGATTTAAGCTTATTAAATAGGTCTCTTATTCTTATAGTGCTCAGTCCCTCCAGGGCTGATATTAAACTTTTAATGCCTCCTCAGCATGGTATTGTCAATGGATCCCTATCCAGGTGTATGCACCTGACCCTTGCCATCTGCCTCCAAGGGGCACAGCTGCCAGCTACCACTTCCTCACTTATTAAATCTGTATTTCTGTGCACCTTTTGAGTTTCCATCTGTCCTCCTGCCTGCCACCCCCAATTGCGAGGACTGCAACATGAGAATCAAATGCCCTAAAGTGCTATGTAAATGTTGATGTTACTGATGATTAATGATCATCACGGGGCATTTGTACATACATATTAATTGTTATGTATTCTTTATCACTGGGACACTGGACATATTCAATCCAACCTGCTTGAGTGTTTTTTCTCCCTTGCACACTTCCCCAGTGCAACTATACACAATCTTCGCCAAATGCTCACGTGCACCAAGGTCAATTTTTTTTACTGTTCTTTGATTAATGCTGAGAGCTGGAGCATGTTTAGACAGGGTCATGACCCCCAGGCATCCATTTAATCAAATTTCTCTGCTGCTTATCCCAGTGGAGCCATCGCAACGAGAAGCGCTCTCAACAAAGAAAAGGGAGAATGGGGGTGGAAAAAAAAGGGGGGGTGGAGGAAGGGGAGAAGCATACTTCACATCTCACATTGTTTACCTACTGTTAAGTAATTATTTCACTCTTCCGACCCCCACCGGCCGTCAACAGAGAAGTCACCGCCTTGGTGATCCTAAAGAACTTATTCAGCAGGATCTAATCCATTTGTCTCTTCCCTGCAAGGGGGAAATCTCACTGCTTAGCTTCAAGACGTCTCTCAAATACTGAAGTATGCAAGACCCAGCCCAATAATCTCACTAATTATTATGGTATTTCTCCTAACGGTGAGATGCTGACAAAAAGGAAAACCTTCCACACATCGACCTCTCTCCCAGCTTTCCCACTGGAAGAGAGCCGTCCAGAGGAGATCGCCAGATCAGTTGACTTCCTCCCCATTTTCCACTTTTGCAAGGGTTCACCCACAAGCTGGGCTCCTCCCATTTCTACTTTAACTAAACCCCAAACACACTTTTCAATACCCTTTCCAAAACAGCCCAGAGAGAATCATTTTGTCCCAACATCCCTCCAATATTTGAGCTGAGCTGAGCTGAGCTGAGCTGGAACATTCAAGAAATACAAGGGCAGGAAGAGAATAAAGCTCCAATCTGCCTGTTAAATGGGAGAAGTGTAGCCAGGTTTTGCAAATACCTCTAATCCCCCCAATCTGACAGCAATCACGGATCCATTTTTGTCATGGTACCATAACAATCGAACGAGTCAGTTTCAAGAAGAACTCACAGTGGCCTCAAGCAAGCCATTTCATTCTTCTCCTTTCTCACCAACAAGATCATGCAGGCTTACCTTAAGAGTCACCCCAAAGCTGTCACAAAATCTTACATGAAATCCTTTGCTTTCTTTAAAGCTATATTATATTTTATTGTATTTTTCATTCCATACATAGGAACTGAAAAAATGTTGTATTTCTGTACATATGTCTCTCATAATTTTGACTAACTATTTCTGGTCTGAAAATCAGGAGTCTGGTAGCACCTTTTCTGATTAACAAATTTTATTAAAAGGCATATGCTTTCGTGAACTGCAGCTCCCTTCATCAGATGCATGGAGCTTCTCGACTCTTATTGGTTGTTCAAAACAGACCTTGGTAATTAGTGTGAGATGTTGTGAGCAAAGCTTCGTGTCTTAGTGATGCAATGCCAGCATCAGCATGCATGTGCAACAGAGAAAGAGACTTGTCTTGTAATGGAATATCAATTGTGGCATCCTTGGGATTCTCTGAGCTTGATGGTTTTCTTGCAAACATTTCATTCCCTGGCTGGATGACATCTTCAGTGCTAGAATGGAGTGTAGGTAAACAATACCTTAATCAAGGAACTACCAGGAATACAAAAAAGAAAAAAAAAAAAAACCCACCCCCACCAACATTGGCAGGGCAAGCTACTGTATATAAACAGAAAGCAAACCCCACTCCCTTCTAGCACTGAAGATGTTACTTAGCCAGGTAATGAAACGTTTGCAAGAAAACAACCAAGCTCAGAGAACCCCAAGGATTCCACAGTTGAACCCTGAGCTACATAGATTCTCTTCTATTGGAATATCAATTGTTTAAAAGATTTACAGGCAAAATCTGAGATATGGACCTGTCCAGACTTTTCACAAGCTTCCCACCAACAGTAGTGAGGTGGCTTCAGAGGACAACTTTTTAGTTGTGGGAGCCTGTTTAGGAAATGTCCTCCCCAAAGAGGCACTTGGTGCCCGCTTCAGTCTTCATAATGGAAGGCAACAAGATTCTTGTTCTCCTTGACATTTCTATAATCTGTTTAAGTACCCATTCTACTCTGAAAAAAATGGATTCTATAATTTATCTTTCCAGTGCTATTGATTAAGGACTTTTTTATTGTTTCTATTATTCCATTCTTATTACGTTGTTACTGTTGATAGTGTTGTTAATGACCTCAGTATGTTGCAGTCCACTGGGGAACATCACTTATTTTGCAAGGTACAAGCATAATAAATAAATAAATGTCCAAGAGGGGACCTGCTGGATGTCTTAGGCACCCTATCTGTACATCAACAAAGATGCACACTAGAAGGAGATAAAATTCATTCTCCCTTCTAAGATTAATTTCAAGAGCAGTGTTTCTAAACCTCGACTACTTTAAGATGTGTGGACTTCAACTCCCAGAACTCCCCAGGCAGCATATCCACCCATCTTAAGTTCACCCGTCTTAAAGTTGCCAAGTTTGAAAAACACTGGTCTAGAAAACATAACTAAAATTGGAAAACCATCAGTGACTCCCATTAACTATGTGAACCAAATACAAGAAGCTCAGAAGACAAAAAAGAACATTGCTGACATCCTTGAGTCAAGGTTCATAAGACCAGGTCTATCCCCAGAACAGTCAGGCCTAGTTTGGCCTTTTCCATCACACCCAAAACTCCAATTCTCCTGATGTCCTTTGGCTGACTCTTCATTGTCCTTTTTGACGCATATGCTCCATATTTGTCCAGGAGTTTCTCAATAACAGACTGATCTTTTATGCTGCTCTTCTCCGGGGCAAAGAGCAGAAATGAGACTGGCAGGTAATGAGGAATTACAGTTTGTCTTTATCTAATAGCTCCATCCATCAGAGTAATAGAGATGAAGCAAATAGTAACCTTATTCACCCAACCCCTTCTAATTGCTAGCCTGAAAAACAGATAGAAGGGGGGGAGGGGGAACCCTGTATCTAATTGCGGAGCAGAAATTAAAGATGGACAATTTAAAAAACCAGGCAAACAATATAAAGTTCCCATCTTCTAACTCAGACAGACTCCAGAATGGAAGACAATTAGAAACGCAAGAGAAGACTGCAAAGCCAGGAGAATCCCAAGTTCTTCCCCAAAAAACTTCAAAATACCCCTCTCAACTCAGCCCTAATCTTCCTCCTTGCCTCACCCTAAGTTGAGCTGTTAAAGTAGCATCTTCCCTCTTCTCCTAACACCATCCAAGGTTAGCCTCAAGATGTGTGCTTGGGTTGGCAACATTTCTCAGGCAGAGGAGGTCTCCCCAGTGTCTGCTCCTTCAACTTTTTAAACTGGGAACATAAGGAGCTGAACTGGTAACCTTCTGTATGGACTGTATGTTGACCTATCATTTAGCTAGAGTCTCCTCAAATGGAGCAAAATAACCAGTAATATCCAACCAGCTGTTTTATCCAGTCTGTCCTTCTCTGAAGCAGAATGACCACCATGGATGGCAGTTCTGCACCCAATGAAACACCAAACACACAGAGGGTGCACAAAGAGGGAAGCAGAATCCTGTGGTTATCACATATTATTTCTCCAAGAAAACCAGGTAAAACACTTCCAGCTTTTTTTCTGAGAGAGAGCAGAGGAAAAATGGGTTCTTACCATGCTATAAAGAAAGAGCGCATTGCAAGTGAATCGGATCTATTACTAGTTAAAACAACAAAAAGACTTTTGAGTTCTTCCGCCCATCCTCCCTATCTTCAAAGAGAGGGTCAGAAAAAGGATTTTCCATCAGCCAATTGTCATGAATCATATATTTCAGTTCTCCAAGGGCCAGAGAAACAGAAAATAAAACATACCAAGGGGAAAATTTGGGTAACACTCAGACCCCATTTGCAAACTGTTTCCAAATAAATTAAAGGGTTTTCCGCAATTCATTAATCCCTTGGAAGCTGCCATTTCTACATTTGTGCTCAGAATCAGAAAATCCTCAACTCATGGTTGTGAGAGTCACACCTCTCCTCCTCCTCCTCTTCCCCACGCACACAGATGGTGACCTTTCCTAAGCACACCCTTGAGATCCAGCATAATGTAAGCCATGAAAGACGAGAGAATCGTGCAGATGCCACCAGAAAGAAAAGTTGGTCCAGCATTCACAGCTGAAAAGATGAGAAAATTAAAAGAGAAAAAGTTTTGTGGCTTTTCCCAAAATCCAACTCTCTTGCACAACCTGAAAGGTTACAACAATATATACAAGAATGAAGTCCTGCTGAATCCTTGGTTTAGGATTCCAACCTGTGCCTTGATTTCCACCCTGCATGGCAACTAGGGTCACACAACACTTTCAGGTACAGTTGTATCATCACATTTCACTGAATAAGTTACAAGTTGTTGGGTTTACACAGTGCATCAAGGTGTAGATCATTGTTTGCAATTTCCAATGGTTGAGGTCACACAGTACACCAAGAGAAACGTCCAACTACATTACAAGAGTGTGTTTCATGATCCAGGCTTAAATGAAGGGCGCACTAACCATAACTGTAAATGCAGACCATAATTTAAGCTTCCAAAGATACAGGCAAACCATGGTTTAGAACTAATGGTCTTCTTTTTGCATCAGCCCAAGTCCTCCATATTTGAAACACAGAAAATACCAAAGAAACACTAATTACTATAACTACACTGAAATCATCACTGGCTACATCCTTGCTTGCAAATTGCCTTCTATGTTTTTTTCCCCTATTTTTTATTTCTCTCAGGCCAAACTTATCTATCTCCATGGCCTTGCCGTCATCCAACTAGAACAGAGATGAACCAAAGTCTGACTCTATATAAATCTGCTGGGCCTTTGCCACTGACTTCAAGGTTAGGCAAAAGGAGATCCTCTTGTTGACAAACATTTCATTTATATTTTCTGAATAAGCAAAAGCTAAAGATAATTTTTAAAAAACACTCTGCCAATTCCTCATGTAATGGGTTATCTTCTGTAAGCAGTTGGCAGGTACCACTGAGGTACTTATATCTTTGTAAACCTAATTCCTGAATTAAAAGAGAAGGCTCATATTTTACAAAGTTTGGCAGCTAAATTTTCTCCTATATGGAAGCAGAGAGAACGCTTGCTGCAAAGACAACTGTCTTGATCTATCCAGGACTTCTTCATGACTTCCAGTGCAGAGCCAAGAATGGACCATCATGGCTTCAAGAACTTCCTGACTCAGTCTGACAGAAGAAGACATCTAATCCAAGATCCCTTTCTTTGCTGAACTGAATGCCGTGGAAGGTTCCCACAAGCCAACCAAGCTTTATCTCTTCAGCTTGTTCCAGGGAGACAATGCCTGGGCTAAAAACTTAAAGCAGACTGTATACTTTTGATTTCTTTGTAACCTACAGTTTGGGCTTCAGGGTAGTGTGTGAAGTCAACCATGGGTAAATCAACTATGATTAAAACTTCATATTTCCATTTGTAAAAAAGAAAACTTGAGTACACCTTTCAGGATTTGTAATCTGAGGCAGGCTTGCAGAAGGACAGACCCTTCCACATCCCAAGGATAAAGCAGGCAATGGAAAGGAACTCATAACAGTTGTTCCTTGACTCCAGCGAAAACCAGTTAACAAAGCAAAGGAGAATAGGTGGAATGGTACATCTGGAATTTCTGGGGCAAAATTACCAACCTGCACACAAGCATAAGGCTGGGAAAAAAGAAAGCATGGAGAATTTTAAAAGCAGTTAGCAAAGATAAAAACTCCTTTACCAAAGCTTGGCTGTTGGTGGCTTCACAGATACATAGTCCACGTGTCTTTGTAGCCACATGAAAGTGGCTTGCCGCTGCGTTCTTCCAAGACGTTTCTTCAACTTCCCAGTCTAGCCTCCCGCCCTAAGACCTCCTGGTGCCCTCCCACCACCTACTAAACCACGTTCATGAAACTGGCCAAAATCTGCTAAGTGCTGCTACTACCTGAGTTGGATTCAGTACTTATTGAGTTATCCTTTCCTTAATGGTAGAAATTGTTTCTCCAACTTTTGAGGCCTATTCTGTACATCCCAAAGATTGAGAAAAAGGAAAATCTTTGTGCTGCCTGAAGCGAATGAATGCAAGATGCCGCTAAAATAAAAATTCAAACCATGTCACCAAAAGGTAGTTGACAACATGTATATTATGCAATTATGACTGTCATTTTATTACTGTTATTAATTTATTAGTATAATTGCAATTTTTTTTCAATGTCATAATGCGATAATAAAAGACTTGTCATTACTGAGTTAACCTTGCTGCATCTTTGACCCCAAGGGAGGGTGCTCTAAGCTTTCAGTCCAAAATGAGCTGTCAGTTACCACAACAACATTTTGATGACTACATTATCTTGTAATTAAGTGTCTCAACAAATTTCTCTTTTTGACTGACAGCTAGTTAAGACTATCTTTGACCATACAGCACTCTCTTTATATTTCAAGGGTATTTTTCTCCCAGAGCTCTGAAAAGAAAAAGAGGATTAAAAAAAAAAATTTTTTTTTAAAAAACTTTGGTCTAAATATATTTCATATCTATAAAAATCATCTCTGTTCTGAGTAAGATGATGTAAACTCTGACCAATGTCATTTTTCATTTGTTCTGCTATTGTGTGACAATGACAACTTTGATGGAGATGAGGGCTCTTTTTGTGAAAATCTCTCAAAGAATGACATACTTTGATTCCAAAACACTTGCAGAAGAACTCAGTAAAGGGATAGATGACTGAATGGTGGGAAAGAAATGGAAGAACGTCTTCAAGTGGCATATTGTTACAACTACAGAAGTTCCATCAATCAAGGTGGTATCCACCAGCCTGGACAGCTTTTAAAAGGAACAGGAGAACATCAGTAGAAGAGCGCTAGTGTACTTGTCCTCTGCTGATGGGCTTCCAACAAACAACAATTTGACCATCACTGTTGCTGATGGTCACCAGTTAGGATGATATAATGATATCTGATATTGTTGCTGATATCTGATATTGTTGCTGATGATCACTGATTAGGAATGATATCAAAGGCAGCATATTTTTCAGTATAATTACAGAAGAATATCAGCAGAAGAGCACTAGTGTACTTGTCCTTTGCTGATGGGCTTCTGACAAACAACAATTTGACCATCATTGTTGCTGATCTAATCCTGCAGGCCTCATCTGACATTCTTAAGGGCCATACTCTTCACTACAAGGATAAGCTGAGTACATAGTTGAACAGGTTGAAGAGAACAGAGTAGGAACTGGTCTCAGGACAGCAGATCCACTGTGCTATTGCTGATGATGATTACTTCCAAATCAAGTCACTCTCTTTTGAGTAGTTCTCACTCCTGATACGCTCCTGATATACTTCAATGTTCAGAAATTAGTCTTTATGTGTTATCACTGAATTAACTACTCCACAGAGCTCCATCAACAGCCAGCAGAGTATACATACAGTCCCTAAATCAGGAACAGGAATAAAAAGGAGTGATATATGCATTAAGAGTTTGGCTGGAACACTGTGAAAATTATTTCTCACATGGCTAAAAGAGTGAGTAAAACAAACAGAAACTGCTGGTCTGGTTTTTATGATTGTTCACCTCAAGCGTCATGGGTCATTCTTTGTAGCTGTCGTTTTAATACTTGTACACCGCATAGAGACACTGTTGTAAGATGGGTGGCCATATAAATTATTTAAATAAAACCATGGAGTAGAGTGGGATACAAACCCAAGTTCTAGAAGCAGCTTTGCCTGAGCCCTGTGGTTGCCATGGCTGGCATATTGGCCAGAACAGAGGCCACAACCCAGCTATTTGGAGAGAGTAATGGAATTAGGTTGGATTGATGCCCAGCCACTTGTGCAGGGTCCGGCCCAGCTGGAGAACACAGCGGTGGACATAAGGTTGAGACTTTGGCTGCCCAGGTGCTGTGGCTGCCATAGCTGGGGATATCAGCTAGAGTGGGCATTTTTTCCCATCACCAGCAAGAGTCTTGCTTTTGAGTATCTTACTTTTCAATCTTACATTAATCTGTGCCTGGGATAGAGTTTATTATGGGTCTCAGTGTCAGAGCCCAAGGGGAAGACTCTAAGACATGGGTAAAGTGGGGCCAACTGGTTATGGCGCACGCCTCCACCTCCTCAGATACAGGGCTGTCAGGCCCCTCCTCTGCCAACACAGAAGCCTCCTGAATCAGCACAAGGGCCAAGAGGTGGGGGAGGGTTTTGGGAAAGTTTGTGGAAAAGGTGGTTGGGCTGCAACCAGAGAGGGCCATGGAGGAAACGGGTTATCTGGACCATTTCAGTCTGGTTTCAGGCTCAGGTTCAGCAGAGATAGCACAGATCACACTTATGATCTTTGGCAGGACCAGGAAAGGGGTCATGTAACCCTAATGGTCCTGCTTGATCTCCCAATGGCTTTTGATACCATCCATCATGGTGTCCTTCTGAGCCATCCTTGATGGTTCAGAGTGGGGAGCACTGCATTACAGTTGTTCTTCTCCTTCCTGAAGGAACAATTTCAGTTGGGGGGAGGGAAGAGTGTGAGAAAGAAACTCAAAATAATTCTACCTTGGGTTTTTTGGTATATGATGGTTCAGACTGACAGGCTTTCAAGCTTCTATTATCCTAACCCTACAACAATAAAGAGCATTTCTGGAATTCCTGTTCTTTCGGTTTCTCCACTCCTATTCAACATCAACATGAAACTGCTGAGCAAGATGATCTGGTGGCACAGGGTCAGGTTTCATCATATTCTGATGATACCCAACTGTACAACTTGACCTCTGGCCAAATAAATGATGCTGCAGAAGAGCCTGGAGCCTGTCCAGATCTGGATGGGGAGGAAAAGGTTGAAACACAATCCCAGCAAGATGGAATGGCTGTGGGTTTGAAAGCCTGCCAATTCCAGTGAGATTCCATTGTGAACTCTGAATGGGATTGCACTGTCTGGCAGAGTTGGTTTGCAATTTGGGGATTCTCACAGGTTCACCGCTCCTGCTCGAGGAGCTAGTGGCAGCTGTGGTTAAGAGGGCCTTCGCTCAGCTCCATCTAGGGTGCCAACTGTGGCCTTTCACGGAATGGCAAGCATTACTCACTGTCATTCATGCCTCAGTCACCTCTCGATTGGACTACTGTAATTTGTTCTACATGATCTGCCCTTGAAGAGCATTCAGCTGGTCCAGAAGGCAGCAGCTCAAGTAGCAATAGGTGCTCCTCAAGGGATCTATGTAATTCTTTTCTCCAAGAGCTGCACTGGTTGCCAGTTAGCTTCTGGGTGCAATTCAAGGTGCTAGTTATCACCTTTAAAGTCCCCCATGGTTTGACGCCTATGGGACTGCCTTCTTTCTTCTTCTGCCTATCTGTCCACTGGATAAGATCTAGCAGGGTAGACTCACTACATGTGAAAGAATGTAGATTTGGCCTTGGGGAGACAGCAATGAACCATGAAAGGAGGAGAAACAGAAAGTTGGTCTTGGAAAAGTGTGAGAAAGAAACTTAAAATAATTCCACCTTGGGTTTTTTGGTATACGATGGTTCAGACTGACAGGCTTTCAAGCTTCTATTATCCTAACCCTACAACAATAAAGAGCATTTCTGGAATTCCTGTTCTTTCGGTTTCTTGAACTTCTGAAATTATGTTTCATCAATTAAAGACGGTCATCCTTTGGGGCCACATAAGCCTATCTTTTCAGTCACCACTCCCCTCCTCTGAAAAAGCACTCTACCCAATGTGTAATTACGTAATTGGCCCCTTTTCTTCTGAACTATAGAAAACTGGTGAAAACATGGTTATTCCCTCAACTAAGGGAGTCTGGATTATTATAGCAGCCTCTTGGTTGGGAGAATAGATCTCTATTATTGTTAATGTTTTTAATGATGACTCCCAATAACATATGAGCATTCCTAGTCACTGTTTTACTTAACTGTATGTTTTTAACCCCAATTATGTATTGTGGAGTTGTATGCTGCTCAGAGTCAGACTGCAGTGCATATAAGCCCTGCAAATGAATAAGATAAATAATATAATTAATCAGAATCCATGGATTCTTACTGCTCAATTAAGCCTTTTTCAGTCTAGTAGAAGTAGCTGACCTACAACACTGGATCAGTTTCACTGGGTTGAACTGGACTCTTTCCATCAGAAAGGGAGTCTCTACACTGAGAAAAGGAACCATGCAATTTAATCCATGAACTGCTGATTAGCACTTCTTACTGGATCATGCATCATGCTTCATCATAATTTTAACCATAATTTATTGAGCATGCTAAAATTGGCTAGGACCACACATTGCATTAAGCCATCAGTCATGTTATACCGATCATAACATGCTAAGCCAAACTCAAGCAAGCCATGTGTTTGGCTTAGTATGATGTGAGAAGCCATCTAGGTTTCACATCTGTTATATGTACATCCTCCAAAAACTCTTGACCCATTCCCATCTGAGATGCTAGTTGGGTTCACAGATGTGGAGAGAGGATGCTAAATAATACGCTTATAACAGCAGAATAGATATCAACTCAAATCACTATTGGCTGGATAATCTGGGAATTGTAGCCCCGATACCTCTGGAGGGCATCAGGTCAAGGGAGGCCTGCAAAAGAAGCACTGTGCATGAAGCACTCCTCCTTGAATTGCTAAAACAGCTGTTTTGCCAGCAGTCCAAACAGACCTGTGGTCCTACAATGCCTCACGTATGCAGACCACCAGGGAAAGCCACTGAGACAGCCATGAGAACCTCCAGGACACAGGTCCTTCAACGCTTTGAGGAGACGTGCACCAAGAGATGAATCAAGATATTTTGCAAAGCATCTCTCCCAAAGCCATTGTGTATGGTGACTAACCCCATCCAGTAAATAGGGCAAAGCATCATTTAAGCATTACAGAAGAAGAACTTTCCTGTTGAAATTATAATCCTGCTCTAGAAACAGCCGTTTCTAGAAGAAAAAGGAGTAACTCAGAAAAGTGTAATGTTTTTGTTTTGTTTCGTTTAATCTCAAGTTCAGGTAGAGCAGCTTTTCAAAGCTGGCAACTTTAAGAAGTCCACACGTCTTAAAGTTGCCAAGTTTGAAAAACACTGAGATAGACCGATGAGCCACTTGGGCTCCTGGAAGGGGATATAACCTGGATGTAATCATCCAGGCCATAAGAAGCCTGGGTCCATCTTTGCATTTGACAAATCATTACACCATGAAGCTTGAACTTGCAATCTCTGTGCAGCTGGAATTAAAAATGCATCAGAGAACCGAGGTGCGCTAAACTGTAGTTTGTTAAAGCTGCTCAATATGGGTCACTGTGTAATATTTATGAAGGTCAGAGATTATTAAACTTTTTTTAAAATGTATATATAAATATGCCTTTCCTATTGCAGATGCTAATCCAAAGGATAGGAAGGAGAGATGAAGTTAAAGGCACAACGTTTTGGTGCAAACACTTCAATTAAATCTAACCTTATAGAAGTCTGAATAGGTTTCCTCTCTCTGTTTTTCTCTCTCAGACAGAGGATTATGGTTTTTTTCAATTTCCTAGTATCTGATAATCAGATTAAGAGCTCCTGAACATGGAAGTTTTATTACTGGATGTACACTCATGCAGCTTAGACTTCTGACAATACTCCCCACTCATTAGGGCTAGCATAATGGAGAGGTTTCCTAATTTTATTAGAAAATCAACAAACACAATCCGGCAAGATTTGAAGGCATGAAATCATTCCATCTGGCAACTGCAAAGGGAGAAAAGGTAAAGCAGAGTCCCTATATCATGAATGCTGAGAACGAATCAACGTTGGGCTCATCCTTGGCTTCTACAACTTACACTGAAGCAGGTCATTATAACAAGACCGTAAGGCAGCAATTCTCAACCTTGACAACTTTAAGATGTGTGGACTTCAACTCCCAGAATTCCCCAGCCAGCAGCCCAATTCCGGAATCAGCAATCAGGGATCTTTAGACACCAATAGGTCTTCAGCATCTTTAAAAAATACCCCTCCAAATTAAAGTATTTAAATAGTAATAATAAATGCCCCCATGGAGGGGGGGGGCTGCTAAATCTCATGCAATTTCATTATTTTTTCAAGACCTCAGGTGTGAAAGCTTCTGTAATCTTCTGAAACAAAGCTACTATGGTGGCTGATCCATGCACCCAGCCACCACTGCATAATTTTGCACAATGGTGTAAGTGCCAAAGAAACGTATACGTATCTATGTATGTGCATTCACACACACTTTTTTCGCATTGGGTAAAATCATGCAGTGGTAGTAATCCCCTGGAAAAAGTTGGTGACCATGATCTAGTGATTTATGTTTGAAATTTACTCTGGAAGTGATTTATTGCTGGGCCAGAAGAATGGGGTAAGCATGCATCAAATAAAACCAATGGATAATGAAATCCTGCAGGTAGAAATGGGGAAAGGCTGCAGCTATTCTATTTTCTGTATTCAGCTTCTCCCCCCGATTTTCATGGACATGCTTACCTTCCAATGTTCAGTGTTGCAGCCAGTGCATTTCCTCCCCTTGTAAGAGCAATTCATCAGCAATTTAACCTATAGACATTTGAAGGTTGAGGAGCACCTCAGAGGGTCGTTGACCTTCAGCTACTGCAAGATCCGTAGCTTCAGCTACAGTCAATATATATTTATCTTTCTGTTGGGACTATTACAACTGTTCAAGTAATGCTGACCTTGAAACTTCCTGTGCTAGATGCAGAATAATGATCCCTGAAGGAAAGTGTAAGAAATACCGCAATTGGATGTCTAAATTCAAAATGCACATAAGTATCAAGAACAAGCAACCCCAAATACGTGAACGCAGGCCAAGATAAGACTGTTTCCTCCTGACAGAGTTTTCCTGCTATGGCTAGCATGAGGCATGTACTGTAAAGTGTGAAAGTGTGTATGGAGTCCATTTAACTCCAATCAAGATTTGAGCTGTGCGGCAGAGGACACAATTTTCAGGGCTGGAGCTGGTCACTAAGCAGCAAAGGCATTTGCACTCCTTTTGCACCAGCAAGAATGATATCTGAAGCAGAGATGCACAATTTGGGCCCCCAGAGCTACAGCAGACTTCAGAGAACCTTGGATGGTTGCCACCAAATTGAAGTTGATACACACAAACACATACACATCACAGAAGGGATGCATGGGAAGAAATCACATTACCAATGCATGAGCCATAACATTTTAAATGCATTTAAATTTTTTGACTTGGCCCCATCGTCTTTGTTGTCCTGCTCCACCCATTTCATTTTATCTTATTGCCTTTGAGTCAGTTTTTGATTCCTGGCAAGTGTCTGGACAAGTCCCTGCAGTTTTCTTGGCAAGGTTTTTTGGAAGTGGTTTGCCACTGCCTCCTTCCTAGGGCTGAGAGCGCGCGACTGGCCCAAGGTCACCCAGCTGGCTTCGTACCTAAGGTGGGACTAGAACTCATGGCCTCCCGGTTTCTAGCGTGATACCAAAACTACTACACCAAACTGGCTCTACCTCCACCCATTACTTATTCTGAAATAACACACGTGGCTGGCCTCACTAAGAAGATTAGATTCACAGTCTAAAGTTACCTAGTTGTACCACCAACAGGTGCCTCAAGCCCCTTTACTCTAGGGTACAACAAAGGAAATAAAATTCATATGGCCTTTAATGAGTTTTAACATCAAGGATTAGGGGTTAAAGCATAGAACCTTGAGAGCTGAGATAGGAACCTTCCAGCCCTCCTTTATTAGCGGCTTCATTAAGTTGGGTCTTTTTGAAACCTTTGAATTTCTTTTTTTCAGGCTCTCTGCAGGATGGACTAAGAATCTGTTTCTTTGATAAGTCTGTAGTAATCTCTCCTATCTACTCATTGTTTGTGTCTACAGAGGTCCTCCTTCTTTCTCAGTAATAGCACATCCGCTCACATTGGGACTGGTGGAATCACGGCAAGATTCTCAGGAACTACTATGGAAAAAACTGAGAATCTTGCATTGTCTTCTGTGGGGAATCAAGGGTTAGGCTTTTTTTTCTTTTTTTTGAGCTGAAACATATTCTGAGAAACAACAATTGCACAATCCTTAAATTGAAAGAGAATTTAAACCACTGAGTCCACCTTCCCTCTATTCAGTTCAGGAACTGGAATCAAAGTGTCGCAGACAGAAAGCTTTTTAGCTTCCCCTCGAACACTTCCACTGAAGGAGAGCCCACCTTCTCTGGAATGGTGGAGAACATCCTTTTGTGTGACATCCTTTCAGGTATTTGAAGAGTGCTCTTATATGTCTCCAGAATTGCTTTCTTTTCAAAGCTAAACATACTTAGTTCCTTCTTTTTCATAGGCTTTAGTTTCTCCGAGGTCTGGTGTCCTTCAAGCTTTCTCTTTGAGCTTGGACTTTGGAGTCCCCTTCCAAGGTGACTGATGGCTCAGTTTCAGCACCCAACAGTACTCCTTACCCACAAACATTAAGATCAAGGGAAGGCATGAATATTTAGCCTGAAGGAAAATGAAACTCATATCTGATAGGCTTCTTGCAGGACCTTTCAGTTCAGAGTCTGTAAAAACATGCCTGCCCACTGGTCCTATCTTATCTGCCACTCTATCCTTAAAGAGGACCATACTCCTTTGATAAAAATGCTGATAAGGGTTGTATGACACTTCCATAGAGCTAATGAAGCTCCCTCTACACCATGCTCCACCCCACCCCAACTCAGCCAGTCTAAATGTTTAAGATTCAAATCAAGAAGCCTTATTAAAGAGAAATAATCCTCTTCATTCCTTATTCTTCTGTAAACTAATCAGAAACTAATGACTTGTGCTAATTAAAAAGCTATAATTAGGAGAGTCCTCATAAAGCATGGCAAGAAGTTGGGGCTGAGAATCTTTATATGAGAAAATGGGTGTTTCTTACACCAGCACCCACGACCTGTGGGGGGAAAAGCCCCATAAAGTTACGTGCTGAAGCCACCTTGGGTTATTCTTAGCAGGAGTGATTTTGTCTGGGAAATGGTAAATAAAAACCCTTATAAATAAATAACACTTTTACAAAATTTCTACAACACTTTTACAAGACAAAGGAGCCAGTTCTGTGATTTTGTAGACCAGGAAACTGTCCAATGAGGCAATGTTCTGATGGTCCTCCTTCAGCTGATATGAGTTCATCACTATGTCAACTGTAGTACTCTACATTACTATGAGTAACAGCAAAGACAAGGGATTGTTAATATTGTGTCCCCCATTAGGGAACATTGTCTTCTCAAGGTATATCTCTATCTATCTTAAATAAAGCCTTTCCAACTCTGATTCAGACCCTGCATCTTCAACAGAAGGCAGGACGTGTGGAGAGAAGGGTGCCTATTCTTCTACACCACCAAGACCAGTGGATTGAACATTCAGCTCATGAAACAGAATTAGCTCTTGAAGAATTTGGAATCCAGTAAGAACACTGTTTTCTCAGCCAGCCTGTAAAACCCAGTTCAGATCCTAACTCTAATTCATCAGCCAACACTTCAAATCTTCCTTCAACCATGCTATGTTCTAATCTTTATTTATTTCTCTGCTTGCATGCTAGCAAGTCTTTCTCTGTAACCTATATGTAGGTTTGGGAGAGAGCATGTCTGCTGTTATAGTTTTCCATGGAGAATCTTCCCCATTTCTAAAAATGAACACATTCATAAAAGTCACAAGTTAACCCGGTGCATTGTAATCTCAAACATCTGGAGGACACCAGGGTGCTAAAGGATGAGCTTAGAGAACAGGCATATTTGCTTTGGAATTCTTTATACCTTTCAAAGGTTTAGCCATGTCAGCTGCTGGAGTTGATTGACATAACATCTGGACAAGTCAGTTGTTGCAAGAAAAATGAAATCTAACAGAAATGCAGATTCATCTGCACTCAAAATCCCTTCCACAATTACAAAATGTTAAGGCAGGCATCATCCAAAATCTTGGGTACAATCCCAGATACCTCCAAAAGTTGATGCCCAATTCTAATTTTACATGAGAAAGGAGCAGAAAATTCTAAAATATATGCGGATCAATATAAATATAGATTTATGTCAATCAACATAAAATGTGTGATCAATATGATATATGAATATGGAGTTGAAGGTTGGTTGCTTAATGTGGTAAGAGCTGTACGTAATGGAAGTAAAGCATGCATGAGAGTAAATGGGATGCATAGTAAATGGTTCACCAAAAAATAGAGAATAAGATAAGGATGTGTGATGTCTCCATATTGTTTATAACAAATGATTGTGGAAATATTATCTGACTAGGCAAGTACCTCTAAGTTCATATACAGAATGCCACATCTGCTAACCCTTATAACAATTCCTAATTCATCACTCATCAAGGCTCTCCTTTGTCCCGTAAAATACTTTTGGAAAGACACGGCTTAAATATTAGCAATAATCGAAGTGTGTCATTAATGATTATAGACTTTGATTTTAATACAAAATGTTCTTGAAACAAGTCCTGCAACTGGAACAAAGTTCCAGGAAGCAGCAGAATCTGGATCATGAACTTGCAATGGAGAAGACACTGTGACATTCAACAGGCCATGGTTAAAACAAACCTTAATACAATGTGTGGGGGTTTTTTCAAACCATCACTGAAATTCAAAGAAGGTTGTTCTTGGTGCCCTCTAACCCTGGTTGTTTGCTTGCAGACATTTCATTACCGAACTAGATAACATCATCTGTGTGCTAAGACTTTGATACTGGGAATTTATGCCCCAAATGAAGACAAAGTATTGTTTTATAGACATCTTATGGAGAGATTAATAGGTTTTTCTTATGAAAATTGGTGGTTGATAGGGGACTGGAATGGAGGGGTCTCCCCACAACTGGACAGAACTTCTGAAAAAATATATTAGAACCATTCAAGGCAAATTACGAGACTTTTTTTTTTGATCTGATTAGAGCAGGTTGATATATGGACAGAACAGCAGCAATTCAAGAGAATATACTTACTTTTCTGAAAGACATAGGTTTTTTTCAGGAATAGCCCTGATTTGAATTTCAAAGAATCTGAAGGTCACTAAGGTTTCTAAAGTAGAAATATTACCAAAGACTTTTTTGGATCATAATCCTGTGAGTTTGATTTATAAAAGAAAGTCTAATTCTTTTAGATGGAGACTGAACGAAATGTTGCTACAGAAAGAAGCAACAGTGGAGGACTGTAAAAAGAAACTAATTTTTTTTTAAAAAAAATAATAATTTAGGTAAAGGCACTGGTTTAAGAATGGTTTGGGATGCAAATAAAGCTTTTATTAGTGGTTATTTTATACAACATAATAGTATACTTAAAAAGAAGAGTCAAGAGAAAACATAAGCTATTTTGGATGAAATAAAGAGAAAAGAAGAACTAAAGAAATCTCCAAAGAAGATAAGTGTTTCTCAACAAACGGAGTTTCTACAATAGCAATTATCTATGTTAACAGTAAGAGAAATGGAAATAAAAATGAATTATACAAACAAACAAACAAGAGTTTGCAAATAAACCAGGGAAGTGGCTAGCATACAAAATACAAAAAGAAAAAGTTAAAGAAAAAGAAAAGAAAAAAGATTCAAGAGGGAGATTTTTTTATCCCGCCTTTATTATTTTTATAAATAATTCAAGGCAGCGAATATACCTAATACTCCTTTCTCCTCCTATTTTTCTCACAAGAACCCTGCGAGGTGGGTTGGGCTGAGAGGGAGGGACTTCCAGCCAGCTTTCATGCCTAAAATGGGACTAGAACTCACCGTCTCCTGGCTTCCAGCCTAGTGCCTTCACCACTAGACCAAACTGGCTCTCTACTCTGTATTATACTATATTTATGGATAATATGGCAATACAAAAAGCATTTCATCAATATTATTCCAATTTATATAAAGGAAGTGACATCTTGTTAGAGAAAACAGGTGAATAAAGAAACAAAATTTTACCGAGGATTAGAGAGGAACAGAGACAGATTATGAATGGACCTATAACAATAAGGGAACATTCCAAAGCTATAAAAAAGATGAAATTAGGAAAGGTGCCTGGACCAGATGGATTATCAGGTTTTTATTATAAAGGCTTTCAGGATGAACTTTTGCAACCTCTACAAAACACAATGAACTCTATTTTACAGGGAGGAGAGATGCCAAAGAACTGGAAAGAGGCCAAGATAATATAAAGAGAGACAAGATTTGACTTTAACAAGATTTGACTTCCTTGGAATATATTATTTATTTATGAGCACAGTTTTTATTGTATCTTAATCAGTTTTTATTCTTATTTTTACTGTAAACCGCCCAGAGTCATTCTGTGAGAGGAGTGGTGACTAAATTTGAAATATACATATACATATACATATACATACACACACACACACACACACACACACACACATATATATATATATATATATATATATATATATATATATATATATAAAACAAACAAGAACTTATAGGCCAATCCCATTACAGAAGAACGGCTACAAGATGTTTACAACTGTCTTGGCTGACAGACTGAAAACAATTTTGCAACGATTTATTCATGAGGATCAATGTGGGTTTTTACCTAAAAGACAGCTAAAGGACAATGTTAGAACTATGTTGGAGATTTTGGAATATTTGGAGCAACGTAATGAAAAACAAGCTGCATTGATCTTCTTAGTTGCAGAAAAGGCCTTTGACAATTTGGACTGGGCTTTCTTGTTTAAGGTTCTGGAGGATATGAATTTTGGAGATAAGTTCATAAAATGGATAAGATTAATCTACACCACAGAGAGATTTAACAAAACCCTGTGAGATACCAAAAGGACCAAAACACAAATACCCACTGTCTCCTCTCTTGTTTATTTTGGTTCTTGAAATATTGAAGAGAGAGATACAACAAGATGAGAAGATTGTGGGAGTAAAGATTAAAAAAGAAACTTGTGAGTTAAGGGTTTTAAAATTGAGAAGAAGGTAAAATACTTGGGTATCATTATGACAAATATGAATTGTATGTTATTTCAAGATAATTATGGTAAGATATGGAATGAAGTTAAAAAAGATATGTTAAGATGGGAGAAATTACAGCTGTCATTGTTCGGGAGAATTTCTGTGATAAAAACGAATGTTTTACCTAGAACAATGTTTTTGTTTCAGACAATACCCATTTTGGCAACTGATGCAACATTTAAACTGTGGCAGAAGGGTATATCTAAATTTGTGTGGTGGGGAAAAAAGCATAAGTAAAATATAAGGTGTTACAAGATGCAAAGAAAAGAGGAGGATTGGGTTTACCTGATTTGAAATTGTATTTTGCAGCTTGCTTGCTGTATGGTATGGATGAAAGAGTGGGTGTTGCTGAGAAACAGAAGGCTTTTGGAACTAGAAGAACGTGACCTGAGATTTGGGTGGCATGGATATTTGTGGTGTGACAAAGTCAAGGTCAATGAGGACTTTAAAAATCATTATGTTAGATGTGAGAATATGGAATAGATACAAACCCAGGTTGTGCCCAAAAACATCTCTGTGGCTCTCAGCACAAGAAGCATTTTATAGAAGAGAAATGATAAGTAAATACAAATGGTTAACTTATCGTGAGTTACTAGAATTTTATCAAAGAGAATGTAAGATAAAATCGAGAACTGGTGGCAGAGGGATATAGTTGTCAATGGGTCTCTTATTTACAATTATTAGAAAGATTTAAAGTAGACAAAAGAATTTATGGTTTTGAACATTCTAAGACTAGTTTGAAACAGAATTGTGCACAAATGATGAACATGTAATTGCTAAAATGTATAAATTTTTATTGAAATATGAAACAGAAGTGAAAGAATGTATGATAAAGCGGGCTAAAAATTTCGGTTATAATATACAGATGGAAGAATGGGAAAATATGTGGCTGAAAGAATTGAAATTTACATTATGTTATAATCTCAAAGAGAATTTTTATATAATGCTGTATCGTTGGTATATGTCACCAGAGAAATTGTCCAGAATATATAAAGGCAATTCAAATTTATCTTGGAAATGTGAACAGCAAGAAGTGACGTTTTATCATGTTTGGTCGATGTGTAAAAAAGCCAGAAAATTCTGGATTCAAATACATAACTGGTTCAGAGGATTTTAAAGATTAATATACAATTGAAACCAGAGGTTCTTCTTTTGGGACTGATGGACAAACAGTTGTAAAAAAGTCATGGAACTTTGGTTTTATTCATGACAACTGCAGCGAGATTACTGTATGCAGAAAGGTAAAAAGATTCGGCATTACCAACAGTGGAGGAATGGTTGGTGAAGATGATGGATCTTGCTGAGATGGATAAATTGAATTCTTGGATCAGAGAAAAGACATTATCTAAGTGTAATACTGACCGGAAACCCCTTACAGACTTTTTGCGTGCAATGGAAAAAAAATGAAACTATGATTTATGGTTTTGACGGTTAGACAGAATACACTATAGAAAAAAGAAAGGTATCTTGTAACGATACAGTAAGAGGTAAACTTATAATTGTACTTGTAACTGCTGTAAAAAAAAAATCAGAAACCCCTTCTTCGTATCTTTTTTCTTTCTTTTTCATCTTTCTTTTACTGTTTTATCCTTTCCTGCACTTTTAGCTTTCTCTTTGATTTCTTTCTTTCTTTTCTTTTTTGACTTTACATTAGTTTGTATTGGTTTTTATTTTCTTTTTAAACCTCTATAATAAAAAGTATATATAAAACAACAACAAAAATTCAGTCTTATTATTACTAATCACCTCAATAGGAGGGAAGAGGGTATGGCATATTCCAGTAAATATAGGAGAGTAGAACACTTGTTTTCACAGCACTGGCACTTCAAAAATTAAATCATTAAGCCCATTTTCTAAATGGCCCCAATTAGAATATTTTTCCTTTGCAAAATCAAGAGCCCTGAAGTACACATTCACAGCTGCTTCCTTTGACACAGCTCCTCATTTATTCTCATAATATCTTACAGCAGTCGTGCTTTCCCTTTACTTGTTTTCAGTCCTTTTCTCTTCCACTCACTCGGCCTCCCCATCCATGAACCATTTTCTGATCCCATATACTTACCGACGCACGTATCTGTCTTCTGTCGTTTGTTGATGATAACCAACATATAACAATTACCGGAGAAGAGCAAGAAGATGTTTTATTGTACAAATCTCTACAGATCTACTCAGAAGCAAGTCTCAAGTTAAATGGGGCTTCCTTTCAAGGCACTGTGGTTCAGGATTACAGCCTTAATTTCATATTTGATGCTTCAATATATCAGTGCTTTGGATAATATAAATCACTCCCATTTATTCAGACCTACCAACAACGGTCTTAATCATTTACTACTAATAAAACCTATTTTGTTGGGGTATTGGATATAATTCTCAATTATTATTTCCTTTTCTTTCTCTCCCTCACCACCCTGTCTTCTTTCAGTTTAACAACTGCAAGATAATTTAAAAAAAAAATCTCCAATGCAGAAAACCAGATGCAAATAATTTCTGAAAAACAAATGTCAGGAGCAATTTACAATTACTTTCCTTAAGTACCTTTATTCTTGGGCAAAAATAATGGACAGGCTCAAAAACTCTTTTGCCAGGATTCTGTCATTTAAATATGGCTTGGCACTGTTTCTCACTGTGTCCATTCCTCAGCAGCTTCCAATTTCAGGGGGTTGGCAAACCAGATTCAACTTCACAATCAGCTCTTTTTTTTTTAAATCAATACTAGAAATTGATTTTTGAAGAAGAATAAGTGGTGAAGAAATAAGGTTTGAAAATTCAATCTTACGAGTTATGAATTCCATCTCTTTCCCTCTTGAAAGTCCAATGGTAGCTAGCATGTGTTCAAAGTATGGAAGAGCAAAAGTGCCAGCAACAGGAAGCTGGCAGCAATCTGCAACTTGTCAAAGGGCATTAAACAATAGCAGACAATTCCTATCAACACAAAGTGGTCAAATCATCCCAACTGCTCACCAAATTAACCAGAGTCACTTAAAGCAGAAGATGCATTCTGATCTAACAGTAAAAGTTTGGCTGAATTGCACCTTAGCAAAGCTCTCACTACTTACTGTTTTAGCAATGGCTACTTCTGAAAAACTTGCTAAGAAAACTACAGAGACTTGTCCAGGCAATCTCCAAGAATCAGACACAATTGAATAGATTAAAAAAAAAAATCTCATAATCACCCAAGCCTTAGTTCTTGAGGTGTGGGTCATTCCAATGGGTGTGACCCACAGAGAACACTAATTCATCAGCTTCATCCAGAGCCATCATTTTGCATCTACCTCTACTACATCAGCTTCATTTTTTACTCTCCAAACATTCAGGATTCCACCCAGTAGCCCAAACCGCTGGTGATTAGCCACGCCACCCACAATTTTCTGAACAGACATGGCCCACTCCCCCAAGGCACCTATTTTGTGAGAGTGCCCACAAGAGGCACTCCAAATTCCAAAAACATTGCCTCCTGGGGTTACGCAACAGAGTCAAGTGATCAAACCTAGAGGAGATTTTTGCCGAAGCAAGGATAAAAACTTCCCTGGAATGATATCAGCTTCCGCTACATCTGAGCTGCGCATGGCAGAAAAGGTGTGCTTCTCTGAATGCGCCCCTCCTCATAATCACAACCATGATTTTCCGTTTAGAGAAGGGCAACAAGATTGTTAAGACCAGCTGGGACACGGCTACTTATCGGCGGAATTTTCTATAGGCAAAGATTTTTCTCCTATCAAGAGAGAGGGTCAACTTCCCAAAGACAACGACTTTCCAAACCAAGCCAACCAGAAGGTAGAACAACTCTGCAAACGAAAAGGGTGGAGCTCAGAAAGTTAGGAACAAATCCCCAAATGCATTGCTCAACTATGCAGAAATAACTTCTGTAGCCCGTTCTCATGTATACTTACTCAGAAACAAGTGCGACTAACCCCAGTATGAACTATTTTGCAGTAAGGTTGCCTGGAACTACAGTCCCCACTCTAAAAGCCAGCCTCTCCCCCACTAGAGATGCTGGATTACAACTCCCATTCTATACCTGTGCCATCTGGGGATATGTCAGCCTTATGAGATAGTCCAGATCAGAAAACTGACTCTACAGGAAAGCTAGAAGTAAGCTTTATTGAGATCAGCTATAGCAACAGAAACTTGCAAGTCTGTCTATGTTTTCCCATGCCTCCCTCTTACATCCCAGAACAGTGTTTCTCAACCTTGGCAACTTTAAAATGTGTGGACTTCAATGCCCAGAATTTCCCAGCCAGCCATGCTGGCTGGGGAATTCTGGGTGTTGAAGTCCACACATCTTAAAGTTGCTAAGGTTGAGATACACTGTCCCAGAGAATCAGGGGGAGCCAGTCTGAGCGTCTTCCCAATACTTTACCACCTGCCTGGGCTTAATGCATGCTTCAGCACCTGTCTTGTTCTAACAACTTCTGGATGTCTTCTCCAAGGTCATCTGCATGACCCCCTACAAGATGGTAGGAAACGCTGTTGGAGGGCACCAGATGAGGGAATTAAAGGGTTCCAACAGGACCGAGCATCAGCTGTCAAGATGTCACCATGTAAGAAGTGTCAGCAGTTCCAACAAAAGCTATTACAAATTCCAGAAATCTAGTAAATATTGCAGAAGAAGCATATTCACCCCCCCTCGCCCCGCCCAGCTTTCCTGGGAGTACAACTTGAATTTTCTATGTGTGTGTTTGGACAGAACATTGCCCATGTTCAAAGCAACTTTGAAGAAAACCTGTGCATGGTGTTCCATGTGTCACCCTTACTCCTATTGTAACCCCCTCCCATACAAGCATTAAAATTAATGCATCTGCACATTTCCAGGCTTTCCATAGGTGGCTTCTTCTCCTTGGCTTCCGCCGCTCAATACAACTTGCGTTACTGCAATGGCCCACCCCGGCGTAGCGATTCTGTCCGTCATGCTTCAAACAACTACAGCACAGAGATTAAATACAATCTATATCCACATAAATCATTGAATAAATGAATCATGAAATTAATATGTAAATTGTGTGTTTAACCTCTATTTATATAGCGCTGTCTGTCACCGTGTAGTAAATCTAAAACTAATTGCAAATTCACAACTCTGCGAAAAGAATATCATGGTAAAAGCCTGACATATTTATTAACTAAATGTTGAACTACATTGAGTAAGTAATTAACAGTCGTGCCAGAACAGGGAGAGGAAAATTATATTTAAGCACAGATGTCACCTGTAGGAAGTGGCTAAAACTATTTCGGATGAGATTCTGATATTAATCACAGAAATACCACTATTTAATTCCTGACAGACAAATCTGTTACTATTTATTCATGATTCCATTAAACCCTCCATTATTTAAAATCAGAGTGTCAGGTCCATCATAGGTCCCTTCATTAGTTCTTTGAAAAAAAGGAACAGAGCAGAGAAGAAAGGAAGCAACAGGGACCGCCGACATATATGGGGCCGTGGAAAATCAGCCCTCAATCAGGAATACTCCTTAAATGACCAGCTTGCTTCTTAAACGACAACCTGGCCTCTTGGTTCACGGCATGAAAAAATAAATTTTGCATGGAATGTTCTAGCCCATTCTGCTTTGATCAGCAGTTATAATTCCTTCTCTTCCTACCGTTTGGGGCTCTTGGTTTCACAGAGCCCTGAACAGCCCTCTCCATGCGCAAGAGGGACAAATGGACATATTTGGAAGCCACCCGCAAGAGATGCAAAACTGCCCTGCATCTTCTCAAAAGAATTTAAAAAAGAATAACTGCATTAAAATAAGTAATAAAGAGTAAAATATAAGAAAATTAAAGAACAGAAGAGAATAGAAAAAGAGAGAAGACCAGAAAAGAAATACAAAACAAGAAAAAATAGGAAGAGGGAAAAAAGTGATAACCGCCAACTTTCTTTGGTACAGGCATTGACATATAATACATTCACCACTTCCTCTAATGTTCAAAATAATACAAAATAATTCTGAATCAACAGGAGATATAAGAAAAACTAATACAAAGTATTTCTAGAGTTATTAAATTGTCGCTCTTTGAGCGAGATGGGCAGTGACTAAATTTGAAATATAAATAAATAAAAGTAAAATATATCCGTCATCAAACCCCAGAATTAAAAGTTTCATTTCTTTCAGTCGAAATCAATGTTTAAAAAGCATCCAGGGGGCCGGCATTCTGCCATTGCCTCTAAGACAGATGGTTTATCCTGTCTTCCGGTAAAAAGTTAAAGTTGTGGAAACTGGGTGGGTGACTTCATTGCCGTGGCATTTTCTTGGCGAGCGGAACGTAAGCCGTTGCTGGCGGAAAAGACAGAAGCAAAAATAGGGAGGGACGAAAAAATGGGGTGGCTTTGATCCTACACGCAGCAGCATCTTCTAACCGGTTCAGCTCGGATACTTAAAGAACTTCACTGCGCCAATATCTGGTGATATCTACTGATATCCTGGATGAAATGTCTCTCCCCTCCACCCTGCTGGCTACAGATCTAGGAAGGCAACTTTGCCACCCTAAGAAATCAGAAAGGCAATGAAACTTAGATACGAGTCCCCCCTATCCACATTTGAAACATTAAATCATCACGCCGCTTGGCATTATATACAAACCAGGCTGTGAGGCTCCTCCAAAAAACTCTGGTTTACAAATACCCTCTCCAACATGCAAATGCAGCCACAATGATTCCTGTTATTTGTGCAGAGCCACTGAACAATTGGCCCTACTCCAAGGACGTGTTTGCACGCTTAAAACTTCCCGGTTGATGGATAAATAGCGATTTTAACGCAACCGAATCCTTTTTATTATCTTAAAGGGAAGGAACAAAGAAGGGACTGACTTATAAGCTCAGCTCTGGACTGCAGAATTCCACTAATTTCTTTCTGAAACTTTCATTTCAGCTCGGTTAATATTACAACAGAGGGTATCCAGGCTATGGCCTGACCCACTGTGGTTTCCTATAGTAGGGTTGGCCATACAAGTATCACCACCAAAAGACCCCCAAACAAAACAGAGTAGATAGTAAAAGGAGGCATCTGACTTAGAATGAACTGCATTCACCTAGAAAAGGGGAACGTAATATGAAGCCTACAGGTACCAATATAGCCACGGATGCAGTCCTTGGTGCACACTCTACCTGATTTTCAAATCTCTTGGTAATATACATAAATAAATTGGAATGTAGTGTGCAGCAGAATAAAACACCAGCCCCTCGACATGTATTTATTTGCAACAATAAATATCTCCCTGGATGGGTAAAGACTCTTGAGGTGCTAATTTTCTGTCTAAGGTACCGACATTGATCATGTTCAACGTGACAGTCATTTTCTGAGTGTGGCTACCTGATCTCAAAACTTCATGTTTTCTTGGCCAAAAACACGGCCTACCCTGGACTTAGAAAGAATGCCCCATTCCCTTCTGCCAGGACTGGCACCCTCCTGTTCACCCATCTGAGCAACCAGAGCATTTTTCCAGAACTCCTAGCATCAGGTAAGCAAGGATCATCCAGCATTAATCAGTTTGATTTGCAGAGGTGAGATTTCCCTGGATTCATGGTCCAAGTGATCAATTCCCACTCCATTTCTGAAGCACAGAAGGATATCCTTCACTCAAAGGATTTTGCTTTTAAGGGGGGGAGAGCCATCAAAAAATGCTCTCTTCATGCTATACACGCTGAATAAAATGTCTTGACCAGTAGTTAAAACAGAGGGGGAAAGATTCATGGTTCTCTTCCTCACACTGCCACTCATTTTCTATGTGACCTTGGGCTGGCAAATTTCTCGCTTTGTCTTCATCGGCAACTGCACAAGGTGTCAGGCCTTTGACAAATCCCTGCCAGGAATCGGCAGTTGGACACTTTTTTTATTGCACCCAAGATCTTTTGCTAAATTGTGACCGAATCTTCATCTTTAAGACTGAAACAAGAGTGCCTGGGATGCATTTATGTATTTATATAACCCTGATATTTCAAGTCAAGGGAAGCTTTAGCCTTTAGGCATTCCAGGTGCATAAACTTTTAATGCACTGAAAACTAAGCGCCAACCTGGTGATGTGGGTGGAGAAAACATACCTCTTGGTTGCCAAACGAAAGGCATTTTGCAAAGCTCAAAAGCATCAGTGCTTCACATCCCAAAATGCCTTACTCTGCATTGGATTACCTGATTCACCAAGAGTTGACAACCTGCGGCTACTACCACCAGAAAAAACAATCAGCAACTTATTATAAGCTTCCAACAATATTTTTTGGGGGTAGCAGATTTACACCATGGCTCTCTGTGCTAAAAATGGTTGTCGAACCTGGATGCAGTGCAAGTCCAACTGAGCTAGGAAGGATCAGAAATACAGGTGGTCCCCAGTTTAAGAACAAGTTCTGTTCCCAAGGTTTGTCCTTAAGTCAAATTTGTATGTAAGTCGGAACAGTATTATTGTATAATACTGTAGAAGTGGTATTGTGTGATAAGCTCGAACCGTTGTGTATTTAACTCGAACCATTGTGTATTTAACTTGAATTTTGCTACAATGGGCTCTGTCCTCAACTATGGGTCATCTGTAACCTGGGCATTCTTAACCGGGGACTACTTGTACTCCCCAAGGAAAAAATACTGAAAAATTTAGTGGAAAACCTCCTTTCCCTCCAATTTTGTCATACCTTCTCTATAATATCTCCTGCCTTGTGGAACAGCTTCTCTCCTGGAGATATGGATGGCCCCTACACTGTTGGCCATCCCGAAAGCTGTAAAGACCTAGCTTTTCTCTCAGGCCCTGGAGCCAGGATATTAATGGAGTTCTTGCATGCTGGCATGGAGATTTTTATAGGGGTCTTGACTTGGTTTTTCCTTAATTTTGGATAACTATACTATATTTTTGTTTCCATTCGCCATCCATTTATTTTTTTAATGAATAAATCAATTTACCGTTCCTCCCCCACTCCCTAGGTTTTCATACATGACCCACAGGGACTTGGTCACGAGACAGCCCTCCAAAAGACAGAACTTAAGCCAGATCAAGGACATGATGAGAATTCACTGAAATCAAACTTTGCTCTTAAACCAAGGAAGGAGCCTCAACTCAAAGTTAAGCACTTTTATCTCAAAGTAAAATCCTCTTTTGAGTAATGCATGCTGACTTCATCAGCCTATCCAGGCAGTCTTCCAGGCAATGTAGAAATGGTGTGTGATGGCCTTCTTTTAGGAAATTATTTGTCTTCCCAGAATTCTCAATAGCCCCAGATTTCTTGGTAGCCTCACATCCAAGTATTATCCAGATCCAATTCTGGTCTGCTTTATGACATCAGCCAAGGACAGCTAGTTGAGGATGTAAGCATAGGCTGAACCCTTTCCCTTTGTAATCAGACAGACTTCAATATGCTTAAATTTAGCTGAATCCTGACCTTACTGGATTTCCTTGCTGGGAATTTGCTGAAAAATTCTGTATGTGTGCCCAAAGCACACTAGATCAAAACGAGAGAAAAAAATAATGCACCCTAAGAGATGCATCTTCTGCAGGAACATCGAAAAACTGATTGTGGTTCATGATGCAAGAATTAAAGTATCACAGTGATCCACAGGTATCAACATTCCATCAATATTAAACATCAACATTCCACCAAATTAAAAAAATAAAGCTTGTCTTAAGTGCACAGAGCAAAGATGGCATACATAATTCCAGGCAGCGTTTTATTTATCTCATGTATTGCAGGACTCCAATGTATCCACCACTTTTCTGACAAGAAAGCAGATGGGACACACAATGACCTAAATTAAAAGATAAAACATTGTCTTCTAAAGATAAATGATTATAGATTCAACTCAAAGGCCCGGCTTGCCTAAGAAGTAAAAAGTCACTTTTGCACACTCAAAGCCGATGTTCTTTTTTTTAGAGCTCAGAAAGGTTTGGGAAGATTATAAGTCAACTAGCTCTTAAAACTTGCTTTTTTCCCCCCCACAAAGAGGCAGAAACATAATGGGGAAGAGTTTTGCTTTCTTTGTGTTCAAATCCCCAATGGGTCTTGATCATCTTTCCACCAGAGATTTATGATAAAAAGCTAACTTTTTATCTCTCTCTCCCCTTTGGTATTTGGGGGGAGAGAGGCATTTTCATCTCAGTTCCCTGTCTCAGTCCGACATTTCATTCTCAGAAGAAGACACCCTGCTCATCTCTGAACGATCTGAGATTTATAACATGCTAGGAACCCATCAGGATGATAGGCAATTTTTCCGCCAGACATCCTCCATTAGGGGGGCTGATGATGGTCTGACCGGCTGCCACTTTCGGCCTGATGTGTCAGCCCCATCATCATGGATGCTAACAGCAGCACACCCCCTCCCCTTCAGCCCCCTTTAGTTTTCATTTTTAATCTGGACAAGCTCCTCTCTTCTTCCCAACGAAAATGCTGAGTCCTATTTTTACCACCTCTTGTGCCTTCCCAAGAGATGTTTTAATGGAAGAACAAGTGTAGAAAGTGAGAACCTGAACGGTTTATTTTCATTTTCTCTTTCAATAATTGTTGTCAACTCGCTTCCTATTTATATTTTCTAGAATGACAGGGAAAGAGAAACCCAATACAGAGTAAGCAAGTGAAGCCATTGAAGTATTAGATTAAGGTACAAGAGGCCCCAGTTCTAATTTCCTCTGAACTATGAACTTCATTAAGGGGACACTGAGTTAGTCACAATTTGTTCACCTCCCTCTCAAGACTGAGATGAGAGTGGGGTGGTCAGCCTTTTGAGGGAGACCAGGTCAGAAACAGACATGAGAAATATTGGAACTCTATTTTATCAACTCTTAAAGTCCACCCATCTTAAACTTGCCAAGGTTGAGAAACACTGATATAGACTATAACAATAGAATCTTGAAAGCCTGACAGAGTTTCTCTTTCCTTCCCTCTTATGCCCAACAGTCAATAAGGACCAGTCTTGAGTTTCTTCTACACCCCTTCTTGTCCTTCCAGGTTAAGCTAATGCTTTTATAACTGCTGCTGAATATTTTCTTCAAGGCTATCTCTATTCCTCTAAAGGGAGGGGGGATGATGGACAGACAGAAGCAGGGGTTTTACTCTGAGCTCTTTATAGCAAAAAATTATGTAACTGAGCTAATCACAAAATAAATAAATAAAATCTATTGGGGGCTGCTTGGGTGGCTAACAGGTAAATGCCCATGTGGACACAGCATACGGGTATAATTAAAGTCTGAAATTGCCTGTTTCTGGAAAATCAAGCCAGGACCTGCTTCTCTGGTTTTTAATTGATTAAGACCTTCTGAGTTAAGCAAGGGATGTTTTCTTCTGGCAGTGTTAAATCTTACATTTTTACACTTGGAGTTTGTACTTTGCATTGAATGCAGCCAAGTTAAAACTTAGCCTTGCTGTATATTAGCATTCAAAGGGTGGGCACGGGTGGGAAGAGTTTCCAGACAGGTCTGGAAAATTTAAGCTGCTCTTGTGGTTTCTTCTTCAGTAGGATGAATGCAAGTTACAGTGGCCAAAGTCCCATCGAAGTCCCCCTTTCTTTGAGGTGCAAGTGGGAGGCGGGATTGTTCTGCCCATCAACCAAATTTAAAAAGATTTGTAAGATCTTCCTAAGAACTTAGAAGCAAATGAACAGCAGGAAAGCTTTTACCCTGCTAACCTTGTGATCAATCCTGCCATCCCAAATGTTAATGTTTCATTTGCCTTGAAAAGCAAATGTAATCATCCAGGAGGATCAATACTGTGCACCTTTTATACAGTACAACATTGATGCAAATCCACTGCGCTAACACATAGTAGAATTGAAGAAAGAGCGACATTAAATCCAAGCAGCATGTTCCACCCGTTCTTCCCTTGGTGCACCTTCACAACCTTTTAAACTTTAGAATAGAAGGAGGAGGGAAGGAAGACTGGCAATGAAGTACAATATTAATGCACAGCAAAATTAGCTCTGCGTTCTCTCTTGAATTTTTCACAAGTAAAAATAAAGAAAAACAGCAAGCTAATCAGAGAGAAAGGCATCACTAATAGAATATGGCCATTGCAACAATGGTGGGGTTAAATAAAGAATCCATCTACAAAAATGGAATCAAACATACAGGAACTGTCCTAAAGTAAACAGTACAGAAACAAACTATGTTCTAATATAGAGGGTGGCCAACTTCAGAGGGACAGGAGTCAAACTATAACAATGAAACAAAAACAAAACAGTGGCCCAAATCTCAGATCATCAAAGGCCTCCCAGAAAATCATACAAATAATGGTGATAAATCCAAAATACATGATTTTTTTTTAAAGTTCTTAGAAGTCTACTTTATTGCCTCAATGAGATCAAATTTCCATGCATGAACCACCCTTTTAATTTTGGTAAACTCTAGGCTCACCTAACCATGTTGCCGAAGAAAGAAAAGAAAGGACAATTAAAGCAGCAACTGGATTAACCACGTAGCTGATTAGACAACAGCATTCCTAGATAGTTTCCCAGTTGGAGACTGCATAGAGCAACCTGACGTGTTTAATGTCTTTCTGATCAATAATGGTTTCTGAGGACATCTTCTTTTAGATACAATGAACAAATAAACCAGGGGCGGAGGGAGAGAAACAACGATTGATTTCACACATGGTGCAAATCCATGATTTGTTTAAGTACATTTTAATGAACAAGTCAGAAGGAATGGTTTGCAAATTGTTAACAGCTGTATTCACACAACAGACTAGGCCAAAGCTAAAGCAAACCATCTTAGGGGTCAGAGTGATGTTCAGGAACCAGACTACTATCCAGCTGGCATTTGGGTTGGGAGAAAGAGACTAGCCCAAAGTCCTTCAGGGAGCTTCTGTAGCTGAGAGGGGACCAGAACTTGGATCTCCCCACTCCTAATCCAGTACCTTCACCACTACACCATGCTGTCTCTTTTTCTATCTTTGGTCTCTAGAAGGCCTGTCAGCAACCCCTGAGAGTTACTTGGAAGGGCATAACAAGAGACCAAGCAGAAGACAAGGATGAAACATCATTGTGGCCCATCAACCGTCCTACCCAGCAACGGCTATTGAGTTGCCAAGGCAAGAGAGTAATTCAGCAAGGGGCCTCAACTTGGTTCAGCATTTCTGAAGTCAAGAGTTGGATTACACACAAGAATCATGATCACTTGACCGCGGGGCATTGCAATGGCCAGAACTTCAAGGATGGTTGTAAGTACCACTCGTTCAGCACCACTGCAATTCTGAACGGTCACTGAACAAGTGGTCGGTAAACAAGGACTACCTGTACAAAAAACTAAATATATGTAATAAATGACTTCCTACACAAATTAGAAAAAGACTTTCAGGACCAGCTTGCAAAATTAATCAATTTCTTCCAACTTTTTGGGGGGGGAGCTTAGACAATTCCTGAGAAAAGCAGAGGAGAATCTTCTGCCAACTGATTGCATTTGGACTGGCATTTATTATTCAATATGGATATAAGCCTTCATCTGCACCTTGCCTTCAAAACCAATTCCTCCCCTCCCCCCATCCACGCATCTCCACCAACTCTTGCCAAGAGAAAGAGGAAACACCCAAAACAACTAAACACAGAGCACATTCATCAGCTACACAAAACCTTGACCAGCAAACAAAGCAGTCAATGCTGCACCCCACATTGCAGCACCCACTTGCTCTCTCTGTAAGGGTTAAGAAGCAAGAGCAACATCACTGTAACTGAGGAGGTCTCCAGAAGGAAATACTCCCGAAAGGAAGGAGGAGGAGGAGGAGGAGGAGGAGGAGGGGGAGCAGATGTCATTCAAATGTCAATGAAAGAGAAAAAAAATGTGTCGCATTTTTGTTCAAAACTACAATGCCTCGCACACTGGCCCAGAGCAAAGCCAGAAGGAAAACAGCCCAGCCATTTCACGAAAGATTATGACCCTTCTTTCCAGCAATTTTTAGAAACATTGCCTTCCATGAAAAATGCATAGACGTATTGAGATTCCAGACGGAGGCTTTAATCTCCAGTCACTTTTCTAAGAGGGGCAGATCACAGAAGTCTAATTTGCCCTTATCAGCCTGCTCATCTCCTCTGTTGACAAAAGAAATCCGTCTGTTAGTTTTTCTTAGACAAATGCGACCCCAACCTGATTTGGCACTTTATTTTTGCAGCTGCATAAAAAATCCTGGGCGGGCCAGGTGCTTTTTAAGCTGCCTTATCCCCTGGCCGGGGGGGGGGGGGGGGGCGAATAGACTTATTTCCTGTTTATTAGAAACAGAAGAGAGGAGAAAAAAAGTCACTTTTCCAAAGATTCTAAGCGACAGGCTTGAAAGAGAAATAATGCACAAAAAGAAATATCCCAGTCTGCAAAGATTTGAATAAAGTCCGGTGTTCCCAGCCAGGGAAGCTATTTGCCATTGACGGACATGGTGCAGATGAGACCTACAAAGTGACTGACAGCTGCCTTTTCTGACCCATCTTGGCCTTCCAGATGTGGCAAGCCATAACTCCCAACTACCCTCATTTCTGGGGCTGCTAGGACTTTTAATTCAGCAACATCTGGGAAGCCATGGATCCCCTGGACCTGGGATCAGTGGAAAAACGAGCAGGACTTTCTAAAAGAAAAAAATGCCCTGTGTTTGCAATTGTTGAGTAAATGCTATATTAGACTGTGACCTTGTAAACACTATATAGCACGCTTAGTTATGGTTGTTTCAGAACTTGAAACAACCACTGGAATTGGGCGCCACCGTTTTGGATTTATAACCATTCTGCTACCCTCACATGCTCTCTCAATACCTGGACTGGAAAATCTGCAGCAGAAATACAGTGCAGACATAAAGTGGCTATTGGGCTTTCAAAGAAAAGCAATAAACCATTCAGTTTGCTCCCTTTCATGTTCTTTATTTCATTTCCTTCCCTTTTAACTACCTGAAACAATTTCACCAGCCATTAGACCGGAATGAAACCTTTCAAAGCTTGAATGTTTGGTTTAGACAGGGGTCTTCTCTCCTATCCTCTTCCCTTCCCTTCTTCACAAATTCTCTTAAGAGCCAGAAAGTTATTTCAGAAATCTCAAGGTTCTTTCTAAAAGAAGTCAATCCAACTGTTAATCATTAAGAGGGCAAGTCCGGTAAAGTTATCATCTGAAAACTTCCTTACTGGTGAGATGATTAGATGATGAGACTTCTGTGCTTCTGCATCCCTAATGGCATTCCTTTCTTTACCTGATCACCTGTTCCAGGTTTTGGTGTGACTGTCTTCAAAACTGGACTCACCTTGACATTGTTATCTGTGCTGTCTCTCTGTCTGCCCTTTTCACCCAATTACCTAACGTGAAAAGGGAAAATATGGGGAATGCAATGAAGCAGTGGTGGCAGACTCTCCAGGACTTTTCTGTAGTCAGTGGTGAATTTTAGCAGACACCACCAATGATCCACCAAGCTTTTTTCTAGGTGCTCAGGTTCTGGAGCTACGTCTCAGTATGAATCAAATCACAGCTAGCTATGACATCTAAATGAGCAAATGATGGTTTCTGCAATCCTGCCAAAACAGGATTGTAAACTATATCTTGAGCTAACTGCAGTCGAAGACTAGAACTTGAGAAATAAAGCAGAGATACCTGTTTATTTGACTGGACACTCTAATGATGTTTAGATTTGAAGTGATATATGGCATGGCTTCTGGTTTAGCATAATTCATGAGGAACCTGTTTGGAGTACCTAAACTTGGAGCTGATTCTGGAGATTCAGTTGAAAAGAAACACCAAACATTATCTTTGACAGTCAGTCATGTCCTGAAATTTCTTCAGTAGGACCTACAATACAGCATTTCCAGCATTTGGAATGAGTGGTTACTTGTTTCAGCGCACCTACTATGTTCCAGAATCTCTAGGGCTAAAGGATATCCCACCCTTTTTGTCTAACCATCCCATTAAAAATGCATGCCTGATATAATCAACCAATTATTTCTTCTCTTACTAGCTTTAAGCTCTCCTGACACCATCTAGTGTCTTGGTCAAATGACTGATATATTTATTTCATCCATTTTCCTATATCCCTTTCACCATAACATAAAATTTAAGATATGAAAAAAATGCACTGGGTGGGTTTGCACCCAGCCATAATGTGGCTTGCTTTGAACAGGGTGTGTTGTTTCGTTAGTAAACCATAGTTAAGCAAATCATGATTTAATGTAACAAAAAGAGAAAAAGAAGAGGAGAAGACTGGGGATTGCCTAATTTTAAATTGTATTTTGCAGCCTGCTGTCTAGTTTGGATGAAAGAATGGCTGTTGCTTGGAAATAAGAGAATGCTGGAACTAGAAGAGCACAACCTGAGGTTTGGGTGGCGTGGTTTTTTATGGTACAATAAAGTCAAAGTTAATGTAGATTTTAAAAATCATTATGTTAGATGTGCCATATTGAAAATATGGAATACATACAGATCCAGGCTTTGTCCAAAAATACTTCTATTAGTATCAGCACTATAAAAAGAAGTATTTTATAGAAAAGAGACAGCAGGCAAACAGAAATGGTTAACATGTCAAGATTTGTTAGTACAGGAAAATGGAGAATTTAAGATGAAATCAAGAGAATAATTGACTGCAGAGAGATTTAATTTTCAATGGTTTTCGTATGTACAATTAAGAGAAAGATTTAATATAAGATTTAAAAAACACCAGGAATAGAACATTATAAAATGGAATCTGAAAATGAATTATGTACAAATAATGAACATGTGATTACCAAAATGCATAAACTTTTGCTGAAGAACAAGTTAAACAGTGTATGATAAAATGGGCTAAGAACTTTGGTTACAACATTCAAATGGATTAATGGGAGAGAATGTGGATAAAAGGTTTGAAATTCACATTGTTTTGCAATTTAAGAGAGAATTTTTATCAAATAAAGCACCGTTGGTATATGTCACTAGAGAAATTGTCTAAGATGTATAAAGATCCTTTTAATTATTGTTGGAAATGTGAAAAGCACGAAAGGACATTTTATCATGCATGGTGGACATGTGAAAAAGCAAAAAGTACTAGATGCAAATACATATGATGATGCAATGAATTTCAACAATTAATATTCAGATGAGACCAGAACTTTTTTTATTAGGACTTATGAATACCCAATTAGAAAGGACTCATGGATGACTGGTTTTATATACAGTAACTGCAGCCAGACTACTATATGAACAAAGATGGAAAAACACAGAAGTACCCACAATGGAGGAGTGGACTGTGAAGATGGCAGAAGGTGCAGAAATGGCAAAATTGACTTGTTTCATTAGGGACAAAACAATAAATACTTTTATAAAAGACTGGAAACCTTGTATGGACTTTTTGCTGAAAAAGGACAAAAAAGAACTGGCGATTCCTGGATTTGCTCACTAAAAGGGGTCTAATACAGAAAGAAGGGAACTATATAATGTAATTCTAAAGGGGGAGAAATGCTACACAATTGTTTGTAACTAAAGAAGATCAGAAGCTGCTTCTTTAACTTTCTTTTTCCTCTTCTCTTTTTCTTTCTTTATCTGTATGAGAGCTTTTTCTTTCATCTTTTTCTACTTCCCTTTTATATATATATTTCTTGTTTATGTTTTAATTACGTAAAAACTTTCAAGAAAGAGAAAAAGAAGAGGATAACCAACAGCAAGGTGGATGGACTCAATCACAGTGGTTATGGGTATATTGTTTAGGTTGGGGACAGACTGTCCGGGAGAGTATGTGGTTGCTAAGAGTCAACACTGACTTGATGGCATAAAATCAATCATCAGTCACTGCCAATTAATAGGTGACAATCAACTCTCTTAATCTCTGCTGCTCTTTGGGGGGTGTAGTTTTCCTTACTATCCATTCTTTCTCAAATACCTCCCTGAGATCATCTTCTATCAGTATTCTTCTTCCTGATATTTCCAGTCCTCCCCCCCCCTTCCTCCTCCTCCTGCCATAAACTCATCTGCCATCTCATTCAAGAATGCCACCTTAGGAATAGTTCTGCTTGTTTCTGAGGGTTCTTCTCCATTCTTCTTCAGAATTCAGCAGTTCAACCAATTGTGGGAATCATCTGCTGTTCAGTCTCTCTGGGAATAAAGCCCGCCCATGCCTTCTCTGTCCCTTCCATCACAAAAGCCTTTAGTGCTAGAGTGGTGATCATGCCAGCTATAGATCCCCATACATTTCTTAGCAACTGCACATGGGAGAGTATCATACCTAGATGGTCTCTGACACAGGGTCATCACACCAACCTAGGTCTTGACAACATGCAATTCCACTGGAAGACTATAGTTCAAATTAACTTGTTCCCTGCTTCTTTCCTACACTTACAGTATATGTGCGCTGTTGTCCCTATATTTAATGCTCTGAACTTGGGATTGCCTAAAATAAAAATGGAAACTCCACAAACACTTGCAACTTACTCCCACCACAAGTACTTCTATATTCTCTCCCACATCAAGGTCAGTCCTACCCAGTGGAAAAAACCCACTCCAAGCAAAATCCTCATTTCAACAGCATAACTGCAACAGCAGAAGGACTAGTAAGAGGAAACAAGGTTGTAATGAATCACCATCAGGGATGTCATGAAATAATAGAAGCCATTGTACTAAGAAATATTTGGCTGGTCACTAAGAGTTGCTCATTCTTTGAGAAGGATGGATTTTTCTTTCTCTTATAAAAGATGAAGAACTTATTTGCATCCAAGAGAAATCTATTGCCTAGGATAGATTTCCTAAGGATTGTGGAATATGAGTGTCTGAAGAAGACACAGCAGCTCCTTACAACCCACATGCTATAAGTATTTATAAGGGACAGCAATTATGGAACCAAACAGGGAATGCCGATCTTTCTCCCACTCCTAAACATCTGCAGTTGCAATTCGGTCTATAACGGAATTAGAAACTACATTTTCTCATCAAGCTATTGTTACTAGAAAACAAAAGGTGATGGAAAGTTTGACATTATCAACATCATAGCAGGCCGTTCTAAATTGTTTAAACATTTACCAGCATTATAATTTGACATTATCCATGTTTCAAAACAAACAGAAAAGACTGCTAGACTATTATAACAGCAGAGCACTTTTTTTTCACCTGCTTTCCACATAGGCACTCCTTCTGTACACTGGATTTTCCAACAGTACTCAGACCAGCACCACAGTTCAATCCCACTTGGCCCCAATTCAAAGTTCTCCACTGAGTGTCCGCTGAGTTGTGTAATAAGATTGAATTCCTGTGACCTGAATCTGCCCTTCTCGGCGCCTTTTTCCTTCCTGGTAGAGATGGCCTTTCTTTCTTTCCATGGAGCAAGTATCAAACAAATAAAACATTCTGCTGTTTGCAAGGTAAGTTACACAGCAGGAGACCTGAACCTAGCAAAGGTCAAGTCCAACACTCCATTTCTTGCACTGAACCATCATATTCTTTGGGAGGCCCACAAGCTGGGAGTCAGTGCAACAGTACTTTCTCCACTACCGATCCCTGCAATGGAGTTTCAGAGACAGATCTGTCTTGCGTGTGCTGGCTTCATCTTCGTCTCAGCCATTGGCTAAAACAGGAGCTAGGCATTAAAAATTAAATTAGGAAAGTACAATTTCCCACCAGGTAGAATGACTCCAAACTTGGCAATTGCAGTGTTCAATTCCAACTGGGAACCATTAAGGACGGTCCCTCTACACCAGTGTTGTCCAAACTTGGCCACTTTAAGATGAGTGGACTTCAACTCCCAGAATTCTCCCAGCCAACTTCTGGGAGTTGAAGTCCACTCATCTTAAAGTGGCCAAGTTTGGACAACACTGCTCTACACAGAAGCCTCCAAAAAATTAGTTGTTGCTATCTGCTCTCAATTAAACTACCCTAAAAACACCAAGGAAGCTTTCTCAACAGCAATCTTATTGCTTCCTCTGTTCCTTTGCTAGTGATCTTCCTTAGAAGATCTCAGGCTCTGGAAACGGCATTTAAAGTTGAAAGAGAGAGCCCTATTTTTCTTTTCAGGGATTTTTAAAAAAAATTTCCCACTAGGCTGTTCAAAATCAAACACTGCTAGGAAAAATACATAAGCAATAATGACTTTGCTCAGGGGCTTAAAACTCCCAAGGGTCCAGCCGGAATTGGGCAAAGCTCATAAAAGTTACACGCACTCGAATGCTGTGGTGCAAATGGGGGGTTGCTAACACACTCCTCTGCAGTTGAATAGATTCTCATTAGGGGCAGGATTCAAGCTTCTGCGCAAACCTGTCCCCCTTTTCCTGCAGAACACCGACTATTATTCAAATGTACTTAAGCAAAAATGATGAATTACCCCATCACCACAAATATCCTCAGGTAGACATAATATAAAGAACTTGAAGCTGAATCAAGGTGTCATTTCTGAGTGCCTAACAAAACTTTCTGGTCCAGCATACACAAATCCATTGCGCTCACCAGCTTCTCCACTTTTCAGATTGGTTACTTTCACAGAATGTTCTGTCAAGGTTCTGACAAGCATCACCCTCAGAAGGCATATTATCTAATAGCCTTTTAAATTACATTTGCTTAAAGGCAAGGGTTCAGCAACAAATATACTCTAAAACCATCCAAGAGATGCTTAATTATAACATGGTCCCTAAAGCCAAACATCGTGTATTTTGATAATAAAGTCGGCACTCTTTACCGGAGGACAGCGTCTCTGCTTTGCATAGGAGAAAACCCAGAAGATCAGAGACGTAATTACATCACCCCACTAAACGAACTTTCTCTGACTTCGCAATTAATTCTGTTCACGCATTTCTTCATCCTACAAAATAAATAAATAAATAAAAGGAAGTTGGGGTGGAGTCCCAGCTTTCAAAGCTCATGGAGTGTATCATCTGCCAGCTTAAGATCCTAGCTTACTGGGTTTCCTCTATTAGATATTTTACATTACTTTTTCTTCCATTTCTCCTTTCTCCTTCTTTCCAAGACCACAGACATTGGGGATTCCTGTTTCATCTCTGCAAAACACCAAGGACGTCAACAGCTTTTAGAAACCGTGACCCGAGTAGATGGTCCAAGAAAGTTAGATTGACAGTTTCAAACTGAAATCATTTAAGCTTCCTCCAGGAAGAGTCCACAATACAGGAATCCCCAACATTTTAGGCCCAGTAAACATATTAGGAATCTTGACAATATGTTCCAGACACTCCTGTGCTTCAGCAGGTGGCAGTCCCTGGATTATCTTGTTCAGGGGCAGATGTTAAACAGGGTCATACCTGGTTAACTCTTGGATGGGAGATTTCCAGGAAGTAGACTGGGAAATTGAAAAACTTCCCAGAAGATGATAGTAGCAAACCAGTTCTGCCCTGTTGCCAAGGAACCTGCATAAATGTGTCACCAGGAGTCGAACCCCATGCTGAGATTTTGATTTCAGGCATACTCACAAAATAACTGCCTTACTGATTGACATCATGAAACACTTACTTACCAGTGATGTTGCTCTTTACCACCTCTTCTAGCCTCCCTTACTTCTGAACAGGTCAGCACCCTCCCAATCAAATATTTTGTTGCTGCTATCCAAGAATGCTTCTGGGGTCTTGGTGGAAAACAGATTCTGCTTGAGACTTTCTAGCATGCCAGATTCCCATAACAGAATTAAACAAAACTTTAAAACATCAGATGGGAAAGAAGGTTTGTTGGGACTCAGAGAGGTGTCCGGAGGTACACTGGCACCCACAGACGCAACACTGGAGATGTTGGTGATCCCACCTGCCACACCGTAAGTGGCACCAGAACATGCTGGATGGGGTAGCACTGCCCCAGACAGACCCCGTGTGTAATTTGGGGGTCCTCCTGGACTCACGGCTCCTGCTCAAAGAGCAGGTGGCAGCCGCGGCCAGGAGGGCTTTTGCACAGCTTTAGGTTGTGCAGCAGTTATGCCCTTTCCTGGATCAGGATGTCCTTCGAACGGTCACTCATGCCCTTGTTATCTCCCAGATAGACTACTGCAATGCGCTCTACATGGGGCTACCCTTGAAGAGTATCCGGAAGCTTCAGCTGGTCCAGAATGCAGCCACGCAAGTGATTTTTGGGGTCCGAAGAAGGACCCATATAACACCTTTGCTCCGTGAGCTGCATTGGGTACCGGTTTGCTTCCGGGTCCAATTCAAGGTGTTGGTTATCACCTTTAAAGCCCTACATGGCATGGGGCCAGGCTACCTGAGGGACCGCCTCGCCCCCACGATGTCAACCCGTCCCACCCGTTCTCACAGAGAGGGCATGCTCCGGACCCCCTCGGCAAAACTCTGATTAACAGGGTCCAGAAGGCAGGCCTTCTCTGCTATAGCCCCCGCCCTTTGGAACATCTGGCCCCCAGAGGTGAGACAGGCCCCCTCACTCCCGGCCTTTCGGAGGGATTTGAAGACTTGGCTCTGCCATCTGGCCTGGGGTGGGGAGGGAGGTTGGGGTTGGCTAGCCCCTTAGTGGCCTGGTGTGGCCTCCATCGGCCTCTTGGATTTTTTATCTTTTTTCTGTCTGTGTAAGTGTGGTTCTTTTTATAACTTTTAATTATGTATTTATGGTTTTAATTTGATGTAAGCCGTCCAGAGTCCCCCATTGTGGAGAGATGGGCGGGGACAAGTTTACTAAATAAATAAATAAATAAATAAATAAATAAATAACATACATTTTGCCACTGGTCCTCAGCAGTCAACATCCTCTAACCTTCTCTTGAAGGCAGTAAGGAATGATTCAACAGTGGACATCAGTCCCTTCCAAGTGTTACTTACTGGATGAGAAAATGGAAGGACAGGATACTCCTCTGGGGCTTCACTAGTTCTGCCCATCTCTTGACTACCATAAAGAGTTTCCAAAGATGGAATTAGGATCAGACAGGGTTCTAGAAGCCAACCCGCATAGAATTCCTGCCTGAGATATCCATGCTAATGTGTGGAGAAAAGCCCCCATTTACTCTAGAGGAACAACACTTGATACTTTGCAACATTTGCTACTGAAAAGTGTTCCAGACTATAAAGCAGTTTAGATTTAGGTGGCTCTTCCTTCAATTTCTCACTAGCTTCCATTTAATTCACTGGGGTACCCATTTATCCTCCTTTGCCTTAGTCACCTCACTAGTACTTATTCCACACATACTGTCTACATTTTCAAGTACTGACAAGCTAAGTATCAGAATCTAGGCTGAACTCTTCATAATATTGAAACTGCTTAGGGCAATGTTTCTCAACCTTGGCAGTTTTCAGATGGGTGGACTTCAACTCCCAGAATTCTGGGAGTTGAAGTCCACCCATCTGAAAGTTGCCAAGGTTGAGAAACCCTGGCTTAGGGTGACAGAGTTGTCCCTGTTGAGCAGCACAGGGAACCACAAAATCCATCAATACCTTCCAACTCCCTCTGCCAAAGCATCCTTACACAATTTTCTCTATTTTTTTTCCCATGGTTGTGGGGAAGAACCATGTTAAATCTATGCACTCAAGCAGACATGGAATCCAGGAGCACCTCTGCACTTTGGATTCACTATCAGGGAAGAGGCAGCTATGAGGAATAGTTCATGTCCAATGAATGCGTATGTCCTAAAACAGTGAGTTAATCTCAAAGGTGTTCCCAGACTCTGTGTCTACATTTTCCTCACGGGGTATTCTAAGCAGAAAAATAGCAGCCCTCATTTCAAATTATCAACAGTAGGGGCTGCAATTTATTCACCAGAATGCCACCTAAAAAGAGCATAGCATTCCCCAATTTTACTTGCAGTGGGATGTGAAAAGGGAGAGACCCTTCTTTCTTAGAAGGCTAACAGGTTCATAGTGAAAAAATCCATTTTCTGGAACTGCTTTGCATGGAGGAGTGCTAGAAAAATGAAATATGCATGAAGGCAGATGCATGACCAATAAAATCCCCAAATATGTTTGTCACATACTGGCTGGAAAGTATGGGAACTGCAATCCCAGCACATCTGGAGTCTTCCACATCTGGAGAAGGCCGATGTAAGATGGTTTGATACCTAAAGCTCTGTGAAAACTGAGCGTGGCGATGAAATCAATGACATACTTCTGCCTTTTCCAAACAAGGACAAGCAGTGGAGCATACAATCCAGAGATTCAAGTCTTTCATCCAATTCACTCCACTTGAGAGAATCCAGGAAGTGAAGCCCATCTTTTTGTGGCAAGAAACTCTTCCAGGTGAGTTCCCATTAAATGACTTTGAAGAGCTTTCTCCGCGGTCCGTTTTAACTACACAACCAAATGACATCTATATTATCTGCAGCTACCTTTGGAGTGGTATCGTGAGAAATTACTATGATTAATCCAAATCTATGGAGAGTCAATAACACAACAGCAGGATTTGCTGTCAAAAGGCAGAAGGTTAGACATGGTATTTTTAAGCTCTTTAGTGGATTACACGTGCCTTTTTTATCCAAAGAGAGAGACAAGTGTAGAATATCTGATTCAAAGACACTGAAGTAGTAATAACCATAAAAGCAATAATAACACACTTTTTTAAAAAGAGAACGACAAAAAGATGGGAAGGCAAAATATGAAGATTGAAGTCATCTGGCCAAGACAACCCACCTCTGGCTGGTGCATGAATAAATGGGAACTGCACAACAGGCTTAATTTAAACTATTTGCAAGCCACAATCCAGCCACAGAGTACTCCCAGGCAGGATACCACTCAAAGCATGAAAAACAACCATAAATACAACGAACATCTATCATCACCAACAAACATTAATTAGCAAAAGGACAGTCCAGCAGATACTACTCAACTATCTGGCCAGAAAATCAAACCACAATTACCAAAAAAATATATATATAGCGTGTGGAGGGGGGTATGGCCTTTTCTCCTCTCAGGCAGCATTCCAAAGACTGGCTTGACCCATTGTTCTAAGCCATGATTTGCTTCACCATGTTTTCCTGAGCAAGCCACAATCCTGCCTAAACCATAAACCATAGTTTAAAACCCCCTTTGGTGCAACATGGTCAATCAAACCCCAATGACCTCTACCATGCTCTACCTTCTGGTGGTGGTTTTTTAACAGCAACTCTGATTCTTCTACTTCTTCCTTGGAAATCTGCTATGGCCATTCTCACTGTCTTTCAACCCAGCCATGGATCCCACCCAACCCCGCCTAATCTCATGGCAGCAGACAACTATAACCACACAAGAGCACTGCAATACTTTGGGCTCTATTTTCAGTCCAATCTCCAGGCTGATGCCTTGAGGGACATCCAGGAGATGTTGTTTCCCACTTAGCTGCCCTCCAGTTATTTATTTATTTATTTATTTATTTATTTAATTTATTAGATTTATCTCCGCCCATCTGCCCCTAATGGGGGACTCTGGGCGGCTCACAAGATCCGTTAAAACAGTAAATATACAGCGGTACCTCGGGTCATGAACTTAATTCGTTCTGCGACTCCGGTCGCGACCCGAATTGGTCACAACCCAAATCAAATTTTCCCATAAGGTTCAATGTAAATACGGTTAATCCGTTCTGACCCCTCCAAATTTGGTCGCCAACAGATTCTGGTCGCGTCCCGAATCAAATTTTCCCATAAGGTTCAATGTAATTACGGTTAATCCATTCTGAACCATATGTATTTTTTTTTTAAACCACAAAAATATGACACAAAGTACAGTACGAAGAGAGAGAACGCTACCCTTGCTCGACGTGACTTCTGGCGTGGAGGACAGGAAGGCGGGTGGGGAGGTGGTTATTGTTTGGAGGGAGAGTTCCCCTCCCTACAGGAAGCCGCGACCACGTGTCATGGCAGGGAAAATGGCCGCGGATCCTGTTCGTCACCCGATGCGGAGTTCGCGAACGGAAGCAAAATTTTGCGAACGGTGCTGTTCATCACCTGAATTGGTCGTGAACAGAAGCGTTTGTGACCTGAGGTACCACTGTATATAAAATTACATAAAACATGAAAACTATGCAAAGCATTACCGAAAGAGAAGATTACAACTCCCATAATTCCTCAGCCCTTGGCTTTGCTAGTCCGGCAAGTGCATCTCACCACATCTGGAGACCAAGGAGGAGGGAAGACATCTCCAGGCACAGCTGCCTTTGAAAAGATGGAACAAAGAAATACTGTGCATCTAGATCAATCTTTCTCAACCTTGGCAACCTGAAGACGTGTGCATTTCAACTCCATGGCTGGCTGGGGAATTCTAGGAGTTGAAGCCCACACGTCCTCAAGTTGTGACGGTTGAGAAACACTGATCTAGGTGGATACAACTTTTAGAAGTGGGTAGCAGCCAATACGGATCCTTTTCTGTACATATAAGCTATGCCACAAGTTCTTTGAAAGAAAGCAGAGGAGGAGGCCCTTTTTTTTAATATTTGCATTACTATTATTCATTTAAAAAAAATAAAGAAAAGAAGAAGAACCACCCCAAGGTCACCTGTCAATAATTGAACAAACCCTTTGTAAATCACCGAACTTCACAAATAAATTCCTCATCAGTAATTAAAACCAGGCCTTGCCAGCCTCGTGCTATCAGCTCATCAAATTCATTGCTCATCTAGAATAACAGATCCACATCTGCAGTCATTACAGGATGCCAGATAAATCAATCCTTCCCATGTTGCTCTGAACCATCTCAGCTGCCTTTTAACCAGCCCAATATTTATTTCCCTTTGACACTTCTGACATTCTATTTACTGTAGGCAAATGGAACTCGTACGGCACCTTGTAATGGCTTTACCAAATCCCATTGTGGGGCACATCTTTGAAGACGGATGGTCGCAATAAACAAGGGTCTTTATGGCACAAACATCAGCGCAACCAGTCCCTTACCCCTCACCACTTGGACTTCTGTAGCAAGGAAAAAGGAAGTTTATTTACATGTGATTTCAAGCAGAGAAACCCTCTTCAGGAAAAGGTGTCAAAATACTTGGTTTTTAGATGCTCAGTTGGTGAAACTGGGCTGTCACCCAGCAGAAAGCAAACGGAACAAGAACAAAACCCCAAAACATAAAATGTTGGCAGTGATTTGGATGCAAAGATATCCACGTCACATGAGATGCTACGGTTTTTGTTCCTTTCAGGGAGCAACGCCTAATCTCCCCCCAACACAGTAAAACTTTAATTGCATGGACCCCCATGAATAGATTTTGGATGCAATTAAAAAAAAATCCATCCTGTCTCCCCCCAAGTCTGTTACATCTAAAGTAATCCAGATTGCAGCACTTAGATTTACATTTAATTATATTACATCTATGTCGCCTGTGTCAATTTATATCGTCTATGTAACATCATCATTACACAAAAGATGTGTTTTGTACAAATGCTGCCATTACATAAAGCATGTAAATACAGGTGAATAGATCTTCAGATTTAAGTAATGAATGTCCCCTCTCCCCAATTAATCTGTTATGAAACTGCAAAAAAGTTCCACTGTACTATTCAAGCATGGCATGTTTTCTCCCAACCATGTGAAAGAGAATACAGGTAGTTCTTGCTTAACAACTATTCGTTCAGTGAACGTTCAAAGTCACGACGGTGGTTTTTTAAAAAGCTACTTAGAACCCGGTCCTCACACTTATGACAGTTGCAGCATTGCGGGGTCACATGATCGCCATTTGCGACCTTCCCAGCCAGCTTCCAGCAAGCAAAATCAATGGGGAACTGCATGACTGCTTAATGACCATGATTCACTTAATGCCCACAGTGATTCGCTTAATGGCCACTGCAAAAAAGTCACAAAATCAGGTGCGTTCACATGATCCCTCACTTAATGACCACCTCACTTAACAATGAATTTTCCTATCCCTATTGTGGTCTTTAAGCAAGGACTACCTATAGAATACCGAAATTCAAGCCCACCCCTCTCCCTACGATTCTATTTATTAAAAGAGCAAAAGCATAAGAAATTACCCAGAAAGTGAATTTTTAGACTAAACAACAGTTCTTCAATAGAAGTTAGCCACTTCTGTTAGCCACTGGTTTCTCTGGAGACCAACCTGCTAAGATCTGTATTTTATAATGGTTTTTTTTTGCATCTTATCATACAATTAAACTTGGGGGGAAAAACCCTCGCTAATAATACCAGTCGTACAAGCATAAAGTTCCAAATTCTTGTGTGTATGCACCTGCGTGTGCGTGTTTGTTTTGCTCATCAATCTGGTAACAATGCCAGCCTGACATGCAGAAAATTCCAAATTCTTTTCTCTTTTCTGGATATCAGCTTACTAATAAGGTGAGTCTTGCAATGCAGAGATGTGTTTGTTTGTTTGTTTATGAGATTTGTCTGAAATCAACCGGACTCTAAGTGGCTTACAAAACTTACACATGAAACACTATAGAAATCAATATAATTAAAATAGTACAGTAAATCCAATCTAATTCTAAGTTACGCACTAAAACTAATAATCTAAAATGTAATGAATACTGTGCCATGGTTTATAATTAATCCTTGAAGGCTTTCCAGGAGAAACATATTTTTACCTGCTTCCAGAAGACCATGAGAATGGTCAACATGCTATCTGAAAGCAGGGGAGCTACTTCGGAGAATACCTGTAGTCAGGCTCCCTCCTGCCATAACCCCACCTCTTGGTAGGTGAGGACCTTAACAGGTGCTCCCCAGTTCTCCAGGTAGGACAGGCAGAAACTACTGGGGAAAAGTGGTCCCTAAGATACCCAGATCCTGAGCCACATAAGGCTTTATAGGTAGCAACCAGCACCTTGAACTGCACTCAGAAATCTAATGATCACCAAAGTGGTTCCCACAGCAGGGATCTGACATGGCAATACCATGACGGACCACTGAGCGTATGTGCCACTGCATTCTGGACCAGCTGAAGCATCCAGGAGATCCTCAAGGGCAGTCCCATATAAAGTAAATATTGCTTTACAGTATACAGTTTTTATATTACCCCAATCAAATGACTCTGTGTGGTTAACATTATAATATAACAAGATATTGTAAACTTCAATGCCTCCAGACCAATATAACACAGTGAAAAATGGTGGTCCAGTCATCATCAGCTAAGATCAAGTCCTTGCTTAGAAAGAAAAACCTTCAGGGCCTTCTAGAATGCCAAGAAAAGAGACAGAATTATTTCTGGAGCAGCATGTTCCACAAGGTAAGGACAACCTTGAAGTCCTGCCTTCTGCCTCCTTTGTAAGTTTGAAATTCAACCACCCATCTTTCCCTTTGGAAAAGATATGAAGGACCATTTCTTGAAATGATGGAGACCCTTTGTCAACCACTGCTGGCAGTGCCAGTATGAACCCCTCCCCATAAAAGCCAGAGTTCCCTCTTCTGAAGTTCTCCGGATCATAATGAATGTGATTTACAGCCATTTATCCCAATGCAAGTTTACTCACTTATTTCACCAGAAAGAGTTGGGAACCAAAACATGTACATGTACAGCAGGCAACCTTTCAGTTTGTTAGACTTTCGATTAGCTGCTGACTTCAGGCACAAGGTGATTTAATTAGCTATTTCAATTAAGTGTTTAAAGGATGTGCGCAGGAATAGGAAATACCAAGCGTTTTCTGCAAGAGGCAGAAAACATGCACACCAATGCAATTTTGTTTGTGTGGGTAGGGAAAAGAGACAAATCTTACCAAACTAAAGAATCAGTCCTGAAAGCTGCACCTAATATTCTTCATGGAGGGAGAACTTGTAATGTTATCAAATACTTCGTTGGGAATTCTTATTTTGGAGGCATACCTCACAACTAGATTCTAAGATCCCTATTTTGTCCAAGAAGGCTGGTTCAACAACACAATTTAGGAGGACCTCTCATTTAACTCACTGACCTCTAAAATACTGTAAGTGAGGGGCAACCCCTCAAATAAGGGAATACTAGTTTCTGGAAGAATCACCCTTAATTAAAAGCAAAGGTTGTCTTGAATTGAGCTTGACCACTAATGACTCCATGGACATGTTCATATAGCCTTCTTGGGAACAACTCTAAGTTGTTTGCTGTTTCCTTTGTCCAGGAAGTTTTTTCAACTTCCCAGATTAGCTGATTAGCACTGCATTTTCCTGCAGGTCTTCTAGTGAAGAGCGAACCAGGTCCAATGCTGCTTAGCTTTTCCAAGATCAGCCAAGGTTCATTAGGTGCTACCATCTACTGTACAACGCTTAATTGCTATGTTGATCCACAAAGTCACCAAGAGTTCTATTTGAAGGAAGCATTAACTTCCATTGCAAGGTGAGCTACCAGAAAGCTCCAACAAGGATGGAGTATTGCTTCCAACATCTACATGGGGGCTTCCTAAAGATTAACCACAGTAGGTCAGATGCTGGAACAGATACCACCTCTGGTTGAATCCAGTAGGGATGACCTTATATTCTTATGAAACGAACTACAGAATGATGTCATTGAAAACATCTGTCACTTCTAACCATTAGAATTCGCCTCCAGATACTGCTGAGCTACAAATCCCAACAGGGCCAGCTACAGCTAGCACTGAGAAATGCAGAGAGCTGTTTTTCAGCAATATCTAGAAGACCACTCATTGTCTGTCCCAGCAATAATAGGTTCTTGGCAGGTAGTACATTGCTCTGAAAAGGAGGTAAAGCTCTAACCCAACTTAATCTAGTACTTTTGATCCCGTGTATGAGAATTAAGACTTAAAAACGTTGATTTCCTTGAACAGAGCAACAGGCTACCTAGAACATGAGCACAGGTGTATAGGTCGAAGTTATTCCTTATCAAAGCACTGTTGGTAAACAGTCGCAGTCAATGAAAGTAAATAATTTTCAAACCACTGAAGAATTTCCCTGCTTTCTTTTTAATATATTTTTAATGTGGTTTCCATTTTAATTAGCTAAATAACATTTCAAAATACACAATTTATCTCAGCCTGCAACTTAGAGACCTTTGTATGGTTCCCTGCTGGAATTCTGCAAATAAATCACAGCTAATAAATAGGAACAATTGGTGTGTCAGTAAGCCCTTCTCAGGGAAGGAAATGTCATTATTTGCAAGTTAAAATTTATTTCATCCTTTTATCTTCGGAACGTTTTTAACAAGCACGAGCTAACTGATGTGGGCCTTGGAGTTTCACAGATCTGTAGCTAAAAGTTTGAGCTGCAAGAAAATGTTGTAGTGTATGATAGTCGTGATAGCCTGTCACTTGAAATACCACAAGGTGCAGATATAATCTTCCCATAGCCCATCTTCTGCTCCTAATTGATACTTGGGGAGTATTTCCTCTAATCTGGAGAAACACATGCCAAGAATTCAGATGCTAAGAATGCAGCAGGTTTGTGATCTGAGCACCGCACATGAACATATTGCAGGTTTACCCCCCAAAATCAGAGTTTCTAGCATTATTGTTCTTTAAATGTAGTTTATGCCTTGCAAGCATACGTATATGTCCTACGACTTCTGCATTCAACCAAATGAGATTTTGAAGGACCATAATCAGGTAAAATTCCATGAGCTCTAGAATGACAAATTATTTCATTATTACATAATCTTGGAATCAATGCATTGTGGTTGCTCAAACATTAGAGAGGATTCAAAATTAAAAACTGATTTTACAAAATGCATGAGAGCTTGATTAGTTAACATAAGATATGCATAGCTAGATAAAAAAAAATTAAGACGTGAACATTTTAGCATCTGGATCTGTATTCGGTTTCCATAAACTCTGCATTAGTTTCCAAATATACAGTTGTCAGAACTATATGTTCTCATAGCAGAGAAACCGCCACTTCACTAAATTCATTTGGCTTTACTACATGGTTTGTGATCAATGTGTGGTTACCTCCAAGACCTGAAAAGGTGCATCATAACCTTTTTTATCAAACATTTGAATCATTTAGGGGACAAGCTTTGGTGGGTGACCTGCAAAATGTTGCATTCGGGAAAACAAATCTTTCCGCAGAACAACCCAAGTAAATTTGGTTCAAATTTTTTAAATCAAAACATATATCCCTAATTTATACCTTTGCTTGTTGAGTCTGGCCATGTTGATTAAAGAAAACTCAAGGATTTGGTTTAACTTAGTTACAAATAAGAAATGATCTTTGAATTCTAGATTTCTCCTCCCAAATGCTTTCACAATAACTTTCTTGAATCTAAACTTCTTTTAGTTTGATCAATGCTGAAAACAATTTCCTTCTCCTTAAGGCTGTGCAAACTCTTCACCATAGCTTGAAAAAGAACTGAAGTGCCCATCAAAACATTAAGGGGCAGAGGGTGGTCATCTTGAGGATCTCCCACCTCTTCTGAACATACACAGCCTAAAGACACTTCTGTTCCAACTGCAATGACTTGCTAATTTATCAGACAACTATCTTACATGGAGTTTCCCCTTGAAGGAGAAACGTTTTGTTAGCCAATACCTAATGAACACCGTTGTAAAATATACTATAAAATAGCCCATGCTTCAGCTAATTTCCTCGCTCTGACTTATGGGACTAAAAAGATCTATCACAAAAGAAAACAAGAATTTCAAGTATACTTCCAGAAACTTCCACACTGACTTGTTTAATAAGGCTGATCGTTTTAGACTGATTCACCAGGAGCCACAATGAACAATTAAAAATAAGTAACTCATAAGAGCATGGGAAGAAAATGATGCTGCATGTCAATGATAGCAAAATAGGTTGCCTACATCTGCACTGAAGCCCGTAGACAAGTGAACTTGTCCCAACTTTTTAAAGTGCCTGAAATTAAGTTTGAAAACAGTCTATTGTTGACAGAAAGTAAAGTATTCCTCAACTGCTCCACTTTCATTATAGAGTTTTTATAACAACACATTGTAGGCCCCTTTTTTCTCATATTAAATATACCATTAAAATAATCTCTTTTTCAAAAATTGGTATCATCACGTCATCAAGAGAACTTTTCCATAGATTTCTGCTATGAAGTTATTTCCAAACTGACTCAGATTAGATTTACATAAAACCACAGTCTCATCAAACTACTGAATTTTGATTAGCCACTTTTAAGTCCTACAGATAGATCAAGAATCCCTGTAGGGGTTTTTTTGTCTATTACATTTGTTCATCCAGTTAGCTTTTGACAACAAATTACCTCCATTCAAAAAAACAGGGAGAAAGAGTAGGAGAACTTCATTTTAATAATTAGCAGGCAGTAATTCCAATCTATGAATCTATCTATCTATGGAATTTCTTTAAAAAATAACAGACTCAGAAATAAGGTAATAATCAATAATGCTACTGCCTCTTAAAGAAGTAAATACTACACTTAATTTTACCCGAAGTAGTACAATTCCCAGGACCATCATGAGAAAATTCTCCACTGAGGATAGTTTTATCAAAGGAGATAGGTTTTCTTGTCCTCAACAAACGCTACCCCAATTATCTATATTTCTTTAGAGGACTCATAAGGAAGAAGATTCTCACTGGAATAATTACAATTGCATATTTTAGAGCATGCTAAATAGAAGTCATCCTTCTCTGTTCTTGAATTAAATTTTTGGCAGGAGAACTTGGGCAACAGGATACTGAGAGTCTAATTTTATCACGTAATGGATTACGTTTTCCCATTGGACCAATATTTCTGGTCTGCTCTTGAAGTGTCTCTAAGTAGGTAAAGCCATGAACTCAATTTGGAGAGAAAAAGAAACTCTAGCATCTTCAAGGCTGTTGACCAGAAGTCGGGGGGGGGGGGGGGATGCCATTGTTTTGGTTTTAAAAAGGACTGCATTGGCTTAGCTTTCCCTGAACCATCACGTCAGAAAGTAGTTTTAACAAATCTCTCCACTTTCTCCTTCCACTTAGTACTATTCTGAGGAAAGCTAAATGTCTAATCACTTCCAGGCAGTCAGGTTGGATCTATTTATTGATTCGTTGGTCAACTCCATAAAGATCCTGGACAACATGAAAAACAGTAAGAATAAAACAAGGGAGAATAGGGGAGAATATCTGTAGCTCGGGGTTCAACTGTTGGGGTCTTGGTGTTCTCTGAGCTTAGTTGGTTTCCAGCAGTTGTTTCATTACCAGGCTAGGTAACATCATCAGTGCAGGGGTGGTGGTGGAGTTTACTTCATGGAGGAAGAAACCACACCCCAACCAAGACTGGCAAGACAAGCTATTATATATACACAGCCAGCAAGCTCCACTCTCCCACACACTGATGATGTTACCTAGCTTGGTAATGAAACATTTGCAGGAAGAGACACCAGCTCAGAGAACACCAAGAACTCAACAAAACAAGGAAAAGAACGAGGTACATCCATAACAGAAACATATCAAATCCTACCATGAGCTTGTCACCCACCCTAATCCGAATTATGAAGTTGATTATGAAACACGATTGCCATTCCTGATGGGCAAGACAAGTTAACAATTCTCTGTTGGCAAATTATAGAATTCATCTATCTAATGGTTTTAGAAATCAGTTTATAAAACTATTCCCAGTTGCTAACACATTTACATTGGAGCAGCCAAGGTAAAATCATATAAAAACCATAGAGAGCTGGGCTTTTTAAAAAGCATATTCAGCTTATTGCAATCCGTAACTTTCCTTTCTAAATGAAATTTCTAGAGTCGAAGAAATCAAAGAAAACAAAACAGAAAGTGGGAGTTCAATGGGGAAAGGAGAACATAGAAGGATTACTAAAGAATGACAACATTGTCTGGAACATCAGTAACACGCTGGAATGCAGGCAGGGCACCATAAAAGCCTTCTGTGGAAAATTAATAAAATATCTTCTATCAGCAACAGCATTTCTGTAAGGGAGACAAACACTCGTCTGTTCAAACTTCTGCACGTTTCCGTTCAACAAACACCTATGAGCGTTCCTTGCTCTGAAAACTCGTTCAACTATATTGATCTTCCGATGTTCTGATCACCCAGCAAAAACTGCTCTAATTCAACCATATACCTTTCTATGGTGTCAACACAGCTTCATAACTGTAACATGGCCAACTAACAAAAGCACAAGAAAACCTTCAGGTGACCGTAGCAGCCCTGACAAAAAGTCCTTGCCCGTTATTAATTCTGACTAAGTATTTCCTGACCACTTTCCAATGACCAAGAGGAAGAAGTCATATCAACTTCCTTCATATTTCTCTGCTATTAAGCAAAGCTAATAGCAGAGACTGAACAAGAAAGCAAGACAGTATTGCTGATTCTGAGAAGCAGAAGGGGCCTCCCCATAGCTGCTTACTATTCATTTAGACCAGCTGTTCCACAGTCAGCCGGTTCACAGGCCACTCTATGGTTTGGGGAACATTCAAAAGCCAGTGGGGTCATTAAGATTATGATGCAAGTCATTTTCTGCAGAGTTACGGTGCAATTTCACTCTACGCGATCAAGTAGCAAATAATCAAAGTCGGATGAACTGTACAGTGGGACACCTTTATAGGGTAAGAACTCATGTTTCTTCTTTCCTAAGCAATTATCAGAAAATTACTGCTCTGGGGGCTAACCTATGCATCGTTTCATTAACATTCGCCCCCACTGTCACAGCGTGAAGGGAAAGATTTCAGTATAGAGAAACACAAGCAAAGATTATCAAGTTAGGTGAACGTGTGTGTGTAATGTTCTAAGCAGCAGGAATTCAGTGCACTTGGAACCTCTCCAGGTCTCATCCAGATAGAAGGAAAAAATCATGCAACTTGCAGCTGACTGGGCTATTAGGAGAACCAGGGGTATCATTAGGGAAGACCATCAGGGCAGAAGTCTAGGGCCTCAGCAGACTGGGCAAGAAAACACCAGTCTTTAGCAGGCCTTACCATGTTTCTAAGGAACAGAAGCGAAAAGCATTACTATTTAACTACACGCAAAGCCCGCATGCTAAAATTAGCTAATTGCACCACTGAAGAAGAAAGACACATCAATATAAGAGCTACGATAGCACTAGGAACAGGACAGCATGAGAAAGCATATTTCTGGGGCAGCTTTATCCCACATCTTAGATTCTCCTTAGGAGATAACTATTTTATTTTACAGCAACGCTCTTGTCCTCTACAGTAAGGGATGTGCTGGAACCTGCAAAAGAGGAGGCTGGTTTGTGAAACTGTACAGGTTCAGAACCTTTATACATTCTTTCTTTATCAGGAAAATGGGTAACCACCTCCCTACTGAACTCAAGAGGGAATCAGCAAGAGGATCAAGGAATCCCGTCCCCCTGAAATTAAAGATAAAAGGGGTGCTAAAATAAATGAGTCTAGTTGCCAAGATTTCTGCAAGTGAAATTCCTTTTTCCCTTTCAATATATGTGATTAATAAGACTCTGGGAGAATCTAGTGTTTTTGGTGGTCAGTAGTTGCTACAGGCTTGACATTTACTCATTTTCTTACTTTAGGTAAGTCCGGTGGAGTCAGTCCCACTCTCCTTACCTCAGGTCCTGGGGATACGTCACACAAAACCTCCATCATTCCTAACCAGCACAGCCATTGATCCAATCAACCAAGATTGATTGGGGCTACAGTCCAACCCCAGATTGAAGAAGGCTGCTAAAATAGAATTAACTTTGAATTAGAAGATCTATGGTTGCTGTGTGGTATTACCATTTCTGGTTTATGATTCAGAATTATCCAACTCGTCCACACTTGCTGTAGTTAAAGGTAGGGTGGAAATGGTGTGTCCACAAGAACCAATGTGCCTCCAATGTCTCATCTAAACAATGTCTTTACTAACATTAAAAATAGCAAATTAGCGAGCTGCAAAGCGAAGTACTAACTTCTAGCACCATATACTGTATATTTGCAGAAATATTTCTGGTTCCATCAAGTTCCACAGGACAATCCGGGGTTTAGGGCATCGTCCAGTAAATGGATGTTTTGTGACAAGCCAACCCCACCATAGCAGCCCTTTCTGTGAGCTTGCCCATCATCTCTCCACCTAACCTACCTTATATGGTTGCTGAAGGAAAAAGCAAGGAGAGTGCCATGCTCTGTCTTCTCGGAGGAATGGTAGGGAATAAATAATAAAGTTAAGCCTAAGAACAACTCACTAGTCTAGAAAATGCAGCCAATTGCTACTCTGGAAGCAGTCTTTCCATGAGTTGCAAACCACTATTGGGTTTTTCCTTCGTCCTCTCTTCTTTGTGCTAAACATCTCCAGCTTTTTCAGCCCTACCTCAAAGGATTTGGTTCCCAAACCCTTCACCAACCTTATCATCCTTCTCTGATGCTTTCTCCATCAATAAGCACCTGTCTTACAAGTGTCCCACCCTGTCTTCCTGTAAAAACTAGAGTCAGAAAGGGCGGGGGGACTGCAACCCCCAACCAACTTTGGTTACCCATCCCTCCCACTTCCCTTCTGGTTTCCTGCTTCCTTCTCCCTATTCAAATCATCCTTTGACACAACATTCCTAATTAGATGATTAGTGTGTGGAAGGGCAAGAGACAAATCATTTGCATAATTTAATCATAAAGAGAAATGAAAGACACTGACTTCAGTGTTCCTTTGGACAATACTCTTTCCCAGCCGAGAGACGGGGTGTTGGGGGAAGGGAAGTAGTTTAGCGAAGAGACAAGAGAAAGGAGAAGGCGAGATACTAATGTGATTAAACAGTATTTCTGAAAAGCAGGCAACTGCATGCCCCATATTAACAGAGCTAGAGGCAAAAGAAAGATTAATTTCAGAAGACAATCAATTTTATTCTACACGACTGTAATAAATAACAGCTCATCTGCAGACAAGCCATTAGGCTGTGAGTGGGGGACATGTGTCACTAAGTTTAAGTGGCACAGGAGGGCAAAAATTCTACCCAAAGAGAATAAGGAATTATCGCTGTCCTTCTAAGCCAGAAATTTGGGGAGACTGGGGCAGGAATCAACCATGTGGTGTTAAAAATGTATTTTATTAAAAATAAAAAATAGGAAGCTGGATATCGCAACATGAAGTGCCAACTTCTAGCACTTTCTTCCCCCCGAGGCATTCTGACAAAATAAAAATAGGGGAAGGGGAGAGGACTGAAACACACACTTTTGCCTGGAATGGACCCACCCTCCTAGAAAAGCATTCTTATCTGAACTTGCTCTGTTGATTGAAATCATGATAGAAATTAAAAAAAAAAAAAAAAGGATTTAGGTAGCCTGGATGCAATGACTATGGGTTGATTTTTGTAGATGTTCTTCCATCTGCATATTTAAGAGACAAACTGAAAAGTTATAATGGAGAACGATGCCCTATCCCACTGACAAAGCACAAGAGATGGTCCAGGGGATAAGCTAGACAATAAATCAGTGTTATCCAAACTTGGCCACTTTAAGATGAGAGGACTTCAACTCCTAGAATTCCCCAGCCAGCCATGCTGGCTGGGGAATTCTGAGAGTTCAAGTCCACTCATCTTAAAGTGGCCAAGTTTGGACAACACTGCAATGAATGGAACCCAATAGTGGGACCCAGGAAGCAGACTTTCTCCAACATCCCCAAGAACAGCATTGCTTCCACCTTGCCCATCTTTAAGTATTCCTTTAAAAACTGGCTTTTCCCTCAGACCCGGGATCACGATGGATGGACTAGCCCTGTGAATGGTTAGGGAGGTGGACAGATGGTTTTGTTCCTTGAACAGTCATTGTTTTATGGACATTTTCACTGTACAGTATTGTTTTTAATTTTGTGAAGCCATCCAGACTGATTGGGGGGTGGGGGACAGAAACTTAACAAACAAATCAATCCTCTTTACTCCACAGAACAGCCAATTCCATTCCGCAAATATGGACCTTGATGCAGCCAAAATAGCACCATCTAGTTGGACAAACTCTTGGTGGAACTCCAGAATTTGCAGATCTGGATCCTGATCTATCTTTACAAGAAGGGGGGAGGAATGGGAAAGAAGGTCTCTACACTCATCCCAAGATAAACTGACCGCAATGAGAACCACAGAATGCCGGCTGTTCTACCCAACTGGAAATTTAGGATAGGGGAGAAACAGGATGGACTCTCTTGGAAAATAGCACAGCTGGCCTGCACACCGCAACTACAGTCCTGTGTTGTATAATGGCTGAGGTACTGAGTTAGGACTTAGGAGACACACATTCACATCCGGCCTCAGTTGCGGAAGCTCACATGGATCAGCCCCACCAGGTGGACCACACCAGGAAATTAACTCCACAGGAAGCCTAAAACGACTTTTATTGAGACGGGCTATAAGAACCGAATCTTGCAAACTCGATTGTGCACCAGGTGGGTTAAGCAAGAACTTTTATCACTTTGCATTGTATAAATCCAACTTGTATTTCATCCCCGAACAGGAACAGATATCTTTTTTCAGGAATAAGCAGAGTCTGAGATCACACCAATCTTAGGAGAACCAAAAGCAAGTAATCTTCTAAAGAACAGCCACTAAATTGCCACGGATTAGAGAGGGGAACCCTCAGCCCGTAACAGTTGTAACTGTTAATCCAATACACCTTTTACACAAACCAATATATAGAGCAATGGGGAAAAAAAAGGGGGGGAGTAGCACAGATGTTCATTTCTAATGCAATCTCCATTCAATTTCCTAAGTGCAGTCCCTTCTGTGCAAACTAGCTTAGCATTATGTTTAGCTTGCAAATTCTTTTAATAAATAATGAATGCAATAAAACCAGTAGATCAATAGCAGGCTTGAGAAATCATAAAGGGGATTGGAGGGGGAGGGGGGAGGGAGAGAGACAGAAAAACCTTTTGTGTTCAAGCTGTTGCCGATTAAAACGAGAGAGAGAAAAAAAAAACTTTAATCCACACGCCGATCAATATTACTCTTTTCCTTTTTAACCCAGCACATAAATAGCACATCGTCTCTAAATGCAGTTTAATGCTCTTACCGAGAGCCTCCTCCCAAGCAACCGATGCAACCGCTGCACGCAAGCAGCGATTGAAATCTTTCAGAAAACTTTCTGAGATGGTTTACAAGCAGTGTGAAATTCCTGATGGAGGGGGGAAGAGGGGGGGGAGCAAGATCCAATAGATAAATAAATAAATAAAATTAATCACCCTTAATCAATACATAAAGGAGGAAGAAAGACTGGCACGATCTGGGCTTCTCAAGAGGAGTTTCTAAAGGTGAAAAGCTTTTGAGATGCTGGTCCTGTGCGCGATGCACCGCGAGAAGCAGAACAGAACAGCATGAGGGACGCATAAATGTAATCGCCTTACATTCACGGCAGGCAACCAACAGAGAAGTCCGCGCGGAAAAAGGACATTGAGAGGAAGTTACTGTAGCTGTATCATTAATTACAGGGACATAAAAGGCATGTACTGGAACTTTTCAGAGCAGGCACGGTACTTTCAAGCAGCATCAATTCCTATTTGGGATTCTCCCACTGTAGAACTATTACAGGAGGGGATACCAAAATCCAGTGGCCTTTCAGAAGCAGGCAATCCATGGTGGTCACCGAGATCGAAAATGCCTTACCCTCGGGAAACTTCTAATATTTCAAGCAGAATGCGTTCCAATTGCAGAGAACCCTTACAGGCTAGGCGAGCCATTGTTTTTAGCAATTCATGTCTCATCCAAACATTTAAATATATTATATCTATCTATCTATCTATCTATCTATCTATCTATCTATCTATCTATCTATCTATGCATTCATACCCCATAAGAACCAAATGCAAGTTGGAGTAACTTTCACAAAGCGTGGTCTTTCCACCTGAAGCTTTCATTGCGTGTGTTCTTCTTTGGAACAGAGGGGACAGGTGTGGGTGAAAGACATCTTAAAGTTATGAAGCGGAGAGAGGGGCATTTGCAAATGCAGATATGATAGAAACGAGGAAGGGCCAACCGCCTTTCCCAGCTGGTGCACTCAGAAACGCATACCTGCCTATGAAAGCTTCCAACGTTGCGGAATCTCTTGAGCAACTCATCCTGAAATCTCAGAGGGTCGTGTGATCTGGGATATTTTTAAAACATTATTGTCATTTAATGGGGGGTTGCAAGTCCTGTTTTGGGGTGAAACAGATACCCAGCATCCATGATCCACTTTACTGCTGATCTTTGGCTTCATCCCAATAAAGCAAGGCTTTATACTTCAGTCCATACGAGCTACTTCACTTTTTACTACCATTACCAGTTGGGATCCGATGCAAAAACACATACATCTAACTCTAAAGATGGTCAATACCAGGAATTTGTTCTTAGTACCAAAGCCTAATGGAGCTCACAGTCTTTCAGTACCAGAATTTATTCCTAGTTATCCCCAAATTTTCTTCATCCTAGCAGGATTATTTCAGAAGGTGGTGAGGAGAGATTTTGTAGCTTCTACCGCTCAACACGAGGACTTCAAATTCTTTCGACCTACTGCAGATAGCGATAAGATCTGCCAGTGAATTCAAATCTACCTTCTTCCCGTGCCTGCTGGAAACCGTTGTGGTCCAGAAATGCCATGAACTTCAGAGGCATGCACCAAAAAGGAAGCATTTGCTCATAACGCGTTGAAGAGCCTCACGGCTGCCCTGCTAAAATCTGGAAAGAGTGAAGGAACAGGCTGAAACTATTCCTGGATTTTTATTGATGGATTGGTTTTATTTATTACCTTTATTATGATCACCAGCTGCCCAAGTCTCCCAGATATGCACATATACAGGGAAGTTTGTTTTTGATACTCAGTGGGTTTAAGCAACAGTGGACAGTGAGAAGGAGAAGATGGGGAAGAAGAAGCACATTGGCTGCTTTATTCATATATAAATATAATATCCAACACCATAAGCTGGTACAGAGTCGATCTGAAGTCTTAAAATGCAGTGCAGAACTTATTCCCAAGTATATATGGGTTTGTGTGCAATTAGGATGTCTAGATAAAAGCTGACCGGGCTTTAAATTTTGTGTCTAAATTTACAGTGCATAGAAACGTTTATCCCCCCCCCCAAGGTAATACTAGGTTTGCACACTTATTCCCCAGTACAAGAAATTACCTCCCAGGTCTTGAAATAAGAACTTAACACTCTAAAGTGAGAGACAGAGTTCAAAGATTTGACACAGGGCAAAATCTATTTGCTGTCCTTTTATACAGCAGGATTCGCCTTTCCCTCTCCTCTCCGCGTTCACAATATTCAATTCCAGTACTCCTTGAAAAGCTATTTAAAGCGAAAATGAAGACGACGACCCTTCTGTGGAATAAAACAAAAAAATGCTTCTTCAAAAGTAACCACGTTCAGTAACTTTTTCAAGGACACAATTAACACACTGAGCAAACAGAGATAGCAATTAAAATGTAAAAGAGCCTGAATCAGGAAAGCAATTGAATGTTTTTAAGGCACGCACACGCACATCAGCAGCTGTTAGCCAGGACAACTGAGTGAAGCCTCCATGTTAAATCATACATACGTAGACACTCATCATGCTATTCCTTTTCAGGGTAAACAAGGTTATGTGAAGGGTACAAAAGAGTACAAAATCGTAAGACAAAGAAATTAAAGGCATGAAATAAGAAAAACCAATATAGCTAATCTGTATTTTACCTGGACACGCATTCAGAATAATTGCAAATGTGCTTTTGAACTACAGAACCTCACATATTCAAAAGAATCTAGTCGACACATTTCAGTAAACCATGATGACGTCAAAATGCAAAATGCAGGGATGTCGTTATCTATTGCCTCTTGACATCTCATGCAAGCATGTCAGCTGCAATGTTTTGTACGATGATGTCTTCGTGCAGATCTCATCATTTGCCCTTCCTTCCCATTGCAAACGCCCAGGTCAACAGAGAAGAAATAAGACACAGCCGTCTTAGGAAACTTCCAAGGATTCCAGAATCATTAAGAATCCAAAGGGGGGGGACACCAACAGTCCAATGAGGAACAAACATGCTCAGTTGTCAGCCCCAGGAGGTACACCAGACCAGGAAATCAACTCCACAGGAAGGCTAAAACTACTTTGATCGAGATGAGCTATAATAACAGAATCTTGCAAGTCTGATTGTGCTGGACCCCCCCCCCCGCCTTCCTATACTCCAGTGAATCAGGGAGGTGTCTCCCTGAGCCGCTTCGAAATAATACCTCATTTCTCGGGACTCAAAAAATGCTTCAGCCCCTTTTGCCTACCTAATAGCCTTTGCATATTTCTGTGAATGGATGTCTTGCCCCAAGTTATGGGCATGTGAGGAAGCAGGAAAAGGAGGCCCTCAACCAGATGCTTTTCATAAGCTTCAGGAGCACTTAATTGACTACTGCGAAGACCAGTTGGGAATTATTCTCACACTGACAGAGCGAATTGCCATCAAAACCGTGAATCGTTGCAGACCACCTCTTCTTCACAGAAGAGACAGGCGTCCAGTTCTTTTCCTAGAAAAAACTGGAGAAAATGGAGAAGAGTTTGCTGCCTTAATTGTCTAGCGTGCTGTCTGGGGAATTCTGGGAGTCGAAGTCCACACATCTTAAAGTTGTCAAGATTGAGAAACACTGGTCTATCTATACAGATGTCCCATTGAAAGTAGAGGACTTGCTGAACTTCTGGGGTTGTCCTGTTTACCTTCTTTCTAATTAATAATATTAACAAGAGCTCTGGGGTTCTTGTTTCCTGGATCAACTATTTCTAATTCAGACTGCAAAGAGGGAAGTCTCCCAGAGGATGTGGGAAAGAAAAGCCTTTCCACTAGAAGTGCATTCAGAGGCCACTTCCATTCATAAATAATCCAGTCTGATTGGGCACGTACTTGTTTCTTTCCACCTAGTATAGTGTTGTCCAAACTTGGCCACTTTAAGATGAGTGGACTTCAACTCCCAGAATTCCCCAGCCAGCCATGGAACTCCAATTCTGGGAGTTGAAGACCACTCATCTTAAAGTGGTCAAGTTTGGACAACACTGACCTAGTATAATATCTAACATGAAGAAGCTACCGACCTTTTCAGGCAGTGTCTGCTCCCTGCTATTCTGTGCCCCAAAACGAAAAACAAAATCCTGACGAATTCAATTCAAACCAAATCAAGCCAAAGATTTTTAAATTAGTTTCCTTAAAACATTTAAAATCCTGTGATATTAGGTGAAAAATGTTTAGGCTGTGAAATCTGGGGGACTCTCATTTTTTTTTAAATGTAAGTTAGTGGGTGCCATCTAGTGGCATTGTGGCTGTCAGGGAGTGGACCCCCATCTTACATCACCTTCTATTACATTTATATGAAGACCACTGGATCTTATATGAAGGCCAGTAGATCTATATTTTCAGAAACTGGGAGGGGGGGTCAACAATTATTTGCTAGTTTACTAAAAGTTCAGGAGATTCCTTGGTACAAGTGAACACTGATAATAATACATTGTCTGCATAACTTTATCTTCCATATGCTGCCGACAACTATAACCCCGCATAGACTTGATTTAAACCCCAAGCATAATCTTTCCTTCTTCCACAACTTCTTTTCCTAGAGTTTTAATCAATCTTGCTTAATTGATAATAAATTCATTGTGGGAATGGAGGCATGTCTTATTTGGGAAGACATACATTTAACTGGACTCAGCGTTTCTACTTTGCTTTGTCTCTTGAATCTATCAAACACATATTTGATAAAATAAAAACACACCGGGCGAACTCATAAGAAATTCCAAGATTCCATAATTCCAAGAAATCTAAGAGGTTGACCTCTGAGGATCCTAATGAAATGAGTGTTTTGACATGGAGTCTCTCTATGTGTTTATGTACGTTTCGTTTACTTTTTTTTTCCTTGTGAGATTACTAAGAAAACCAAAGATTAGTATAAACATGAAAAACCTTTTCCCCCACTTTTCAGGCAAACTGGAGTTTGTGCAATTCATTCAGGGATGCATACTGGAACAGAACAAGGACAGTGTCTTGGAAGAAGGAATGTTGGAGAAGAAAGAGAATAGAATGTCTTAGAAGAAAGTATAACCACCATTCATTCACACATCAACTAGTCTACAGTATGGTATAATGGTATGCTGTATGCTACTACAGCTGTGGAAGCTCACTGGAATTCAGGCCGGTAACCCCAACTCACTTCATAAAAAGCTTATTTTGTGGAGGAAAACTGGAGTAAACAGTAGCAATTAAAAAACTAACAAGAGCCACAACTCTATGAACACTTATTTGGCAGTAAAACCTATTGAACTCAGTTACTTACTTCCAAGTAAATGCAGAGGAACTTGTTCAGCTAGGTGTATCAGTGAACAAGGGTATAACCAGCCAAATCTAATATACTGCTGTACCCTTCTTGAATATTCATTATTTCCCATTTAAGCCCATGGAATCTCAAAGTATTTAATTCCATTTGGCTCACATCCCAACCCTCCCTATTGACAGAAATGGTTCCCATAATAAGTATCTTCTTCGGGACTATGCGGAGAAAAAATATCCAGGGAGGCCATTAAAATATTGCTATAACAACAGTAATAAATGGAATGTTATATGGTAAGGTGAAACTGTAATAAACAATGTGTTTTGGTTAAATTTGAACATACCTCAAATTTAAAACAACATGCTTTATTTAAAAGAAAAAAGGCTACGTTACTATCATCCTACGTGCCACTTGAGTAGAAAAAGTTATCTGGAAGTGTCATTTGACAACTTGTGGTTCGTGTTCTTATGAGTTCGCCCGGTGCGTTTTTATTTTAACAAATATGTGTTTGATAGATTCAAGAGACAAAGCGAAGTAGAAACGCTGAGTCCAGTTAAATGTATGTCTTCCCAAATAAGACACGCCTCCATTCCCACAATGAATTTTGAAATGACATATCACCCATGACACTTATTTTATTGAATTTGGATGTTGGTTTATTTTTGGTGGAGCAGGGAAATGACACATTAACACTGAAGAAATGGTTAGTTAAAAGGCCTTGAGCTATAGTTTTATATACTGATATAGATATATTGATATATTCCATTGGGGAGGGATAATTAATCCTGCAGAATAAAATTCCAGGTTGAACAGGCTAAGAAGGAAGTTAAAGTCCACTAAATCTGAAGAGTCTTATGATAACTTTCTGATTCCCTCACTCTTCTTAAAAAATATAATTTGGGTTTTGGAGAAATAATTTCTTTTCTCCCTGCTTAGAAAACCTGGAGAGAGAGAAGGGAAAAAGAGAGAGGGTATGGCTACTTTAAAAACTTCAATCTCTGTGACACTGCCAAGCCGTGTATGAGAACATTAATGCGTCTGTCACGATAACAAGCTAAGAATAACATCTAGACATCAAACCAAGCAAAGAATCCATCTGAGGTAATTCATTCAGATCCGTCTCATTGATTTATTAAACGCGGAGCAACATCTGCAGCCTCGCAGAGGCGCTTGGCAAAATTAATGCAAGATCAATTCAAATGAAAAAAGAAAAAAGAAAGAAAGAATGAAAGAAGAGAGATAAATCGACACATAATTTACATGCAGTTCCACAAACAGGCTCATTGTTTTATTTTGTCTCGCCGGAGCCAATGAGTTTGGAAGTGCGCGCACTCTGATCAGGCAGCGTTGAAGGCTTCTTCCACACGCTGAAGCCGCGTTAAAGGAGAGCTGGCGTCAGAGGAGAGGAAAACACTTCCAAACACCTTTTGAATATACAGCAAGAATATCATCAAGGTCTGACGATTTGGCTTCAACTCAAGGAGCAAAGAATAGGTTGGAGTGCGTTCAGGACGGCAGGTGGGAGGAGGCCATGGCAGCATTGTGGACAAAGTGTCTGTGTACCATGTTAAAATGGGTCACAGAAATGCACGAACGCTACCCTGAGTTTTGGAAAAAACTAGAATTCCTGGGTAATCAGGAACAGAGAGATAAAAATCAGAGCTCCTTCACAATAGGTTCTGCTATAACGGAACTCATAAGAGAATTAACTATTCTTACACGCCCACACCCAAATTCTCAAAAGTTTTATAAAGTACTTCACGTCCCACAAAGATATCGTTAAGCCGTATCACCCAACTGCATTCATTTGCAAAAAGTTATGGGGCACCTCCAGAACTTTTGGAGATCACATTTTTGCACTCACCGTAATATGGTTTGTTCGCTTAAACGTATCCTGGGAAACTAGCCACTCCGGTGGCACATGATGGTTCACAATCTGGTATATTGTTTGAAACCAATCAATTGTATTGTCTTTAATAAACCCCAAGTAAACAGATATGGTTTACTCAATATATGAATTAAGTCAATGTCTTTTAATCAATAGAATTTACTAGAGTTTGTCTTTGTTTAGTTGGCTTACCTCTTACACTGTCATGGAAAGACGTTTTGTACATTTTATGAACCCTCTCATACTTTTCACTCACAATTAAAGGAAAGCAGGTTTATATACTATTTAACTGTTACTCTACCCATTCTGCAGACAAAAGGCGAAAAGTCAGAAAAAAGTGCTTACAAAATGTGCAGCAGGATCAAGTCTAAAGTTAAACCCAAGATTTTACAGCTCACACTTCTTGCCACCAAACTACACACCAGTAAGCAGATCACTTTGACATTCACACCCGCCTACAAGCTGGCAAGTAATAAATATTTCTCTTTTTAAAATATCAAGCACATCTGTCAACTCTTTGACTAACCGCTTTGGACAAGTCTGAATCCATGCTAACAATTGACATCCAAAAACAGTATTGTTCATGTAAAGATTATTATGGGCATTCAAATCTCTGATGTGACAAAGACTAACTTTTGGATTGTCTGAATATACTACAGCAACTGCAAGGTTTATGGGATTCCTTTTAAACAGATGCTACAGCCAGAAAGAATTAGGCGCAAATGTAAGGCCCAAACACAGTGTTGGTTGGGGGTTTTGTTTTAAAGCATGCGTGCTTTTTACTGGAGAACAGATCAAGTTTTAAATTTTTTTTTTTAAAAAGCATTAAAACTCTATTAGCTCATTTATTAATTTCCTTTTTTCTGAAGTCCTTTTAAACTTTGAGATTCCTCATTTCCATGAGTACGTATGCTTTAAATGGCAGAGTTTAATATTTCAGAGACAGAGTTTTACAAATGTTTTGATTCAAACACCCAGATTTAAAGTCAGACTTTCTTAGTTGCTTTGTATGCAGAGGTCAAATCAGTGGGTTTATTTCCAGGTAAATAGATATAGAACTGCAGCCTTAAAATACTTTTCAGTTGTATGCCTAATATTATCCTTAGGATCTTCAGTGAATTAATGTTACTTGCCCAAACTTCTACAGCAATCTATAAAATACATGTATAAAGTTATTATTGGAATTCCCAAGAGAGTCATCAATGCACACACATATATAATAATGAAGAAGGAGATTTACTGAAATAGCAGCTCTTCCCAAAACTAAAATGCATGGAGTTTACAAAGGGACTGCCATGGAAAACAGTTTGGATTTCAGCAACAGAAACACATTCCTTGTTTCCCAAAACTCCAGACTAGTGTTCAGATAAAAATTCAGGAAGCAAAGTGATGCTCTCAACTCAGCAGAAAATACTATTGTTTAAAAATGTTGTCATACTGCAAAGGCAGCAACTTAAAAAGCATGGCATTTTTAAACATTCTGTATTTCCAAGAGAGGAAGAGGAGTTGGTGGTAGAGGAGGAGGAGGAGAAGGAAGAAGAATGTAGATTATAATGGTCAAATGACATTCAGGGGACAATGCAAAGTCGCATTCCAGCTGCACAAAGTCTCTTGACAATTTCACATTCCAGGTGCAGAAGTGGAACTATTGTTGGGTTACCATGTCCAAATGCACTGTTGAATTCAAAGTCATACACATAAGATGAATTAAGAAATGTTGACATAAGAAAGAGAGAATTGCACAGCAGAGGACCCTGACATTTTGCATTCTCCTTTCACAAGTCTGCAATCCAGTTTCTATACAGAGTCCTGTTTCATGTCGCAATGTATAGAAACAGTTCAGCTGTCAGTCATGCGAAAACCCAAAGATAAATATCACACAGCTTTTTTTATTGTAATCAAAGGACAGCTGTTTGTCATTTCCCAAAGAGAAGGTTGTTTCATGTCCTTCATCACTAAAGCATGAAGTCAAAGTAACAGGATCTTGCTTCAAGAAAGAAGAGCCAGAATTCAGTTGTAAGAACTGATGGATCACAAGGGCTATGATCATTAACAGCATAATTAGAAGAAAGTCCCCCTATGTTAACGGGATTAATTTCCAAGGGGATACACACAGGATCACAAAATAAGGAACAGCCAAACCATGTCTTTTCTTATTTACTTTTTTAAGGCTTTCTGTTTTTAATTAGACATCTAGTTCTGTTAAAAATGTGTTCTCTTTCATGATTTCTATCGATCTGGGCATTGGCATGCAGTTGCTCCCCAATTAAAATTTCATATCATCTCCTGGCTGGATTTTATAAAGCTTCTGCAAGCCATAGGTCTCTCTGCACACAATGCCATAACATTTCACTAAATACACTGCATCCTGTTAGTAGTACCTTCTGCACAGAACACCAGTCAAGACATTAATTAAGAGTTCTGCAAGTTTCACTGGCTCTAATGAAATAATACACAATTCATTCTTTTGCCTGGCGATTTTAACAGACTCCCAACCGGATCTAATGAACTCCTTTCAAGAGATGCCCCACAGCTTGGGCACAAAGGCTTGCTTTTTTATTTGATTTCATTGCCCTTGAATTAATATAACTCTGGCCTCTCTAGTTACAAGTGGCTTTGGGAAGCACCTATCTCTATTTCAGTTTGGTTTAAAATAGGAGATGGAAGGCTAAGAGCTTATTACACACTTTCTCCAACCCGCCCACATCATTTTAACTTGACACGGTTTAAAGACAGCAACTTCACGGAGCGCGCAAGAGCTAAAGACACGATACCCCTATCTGAAATGAAGGAAACGCCTTTGCCATCTGTTCCCATCTTATTTGAATATCAAGCGACACTTACGTGCTAGTGACCTTAAGGTAGAAAGCCGTTCTAATGCAAGAAACCCCGAAGCACAGGAAGAGTGAGTGAGTGAGTGAGTGACACTGAAGTCAAAACGGTACACAAGACCCCAACAAGTGAGTGTGCGCCAGGCTAAAACTTTACCTGTAGCCAACTCAACACGTGGTGATCAAAGGGCTGTGGTCTTATGCAGAAAGAAAGATTTGGGCTTTTCTAGGCTTCTCAAGGATTGGGGCACATTCACAGCAAGTGATAATGCAGATAGTCCCACTCTGTGCAAAACATCAGGCCTTTATACAGGCAGCAAGTTCTCAAGAGGAACATGCACGCCCCAAGAAAGTTCGACTGGAGAGAAAAAGTTGTGTGAGATTTGCCAGGCAGTGCCCTTTCAGCTCAACCCAACTGCTCGGTGTGTTCCTTTTAAACTAAAAAAAAAAACAAGAAAAGGTAACCGAGTAGAATTTTAAAAAATAAACAAACAAACAAACAAGGACGGAATAGAAACAGAAAAGCCAGCAAATCTCATATTTTAGGATCTCAATGAACATGGTAACAAGAAAATCAGCTATGTGGGAGTTTAATTTCTTAAACATTGAGAGAGTTTGGATATTTCAATCAGAACTGGGCTTTTTCCTCCCCCAACCTGATTCCTGCAAAAAAAACTCTCTGCTTTGAACGTTCGTGCATGTTTACAACGCGCGGAAAACTTTTCGGCGTGCTGTTTTATAGGTTATTTACAAGATGAGATAACAAAAACAGCATATCATTTGGAGAAGCTGTGAGCCACTTCTGATTGTAACTATTTTAAGAGCTCAGAAGCAGAAGGCAGGGCGGCTAATGCTTTTGAGAACGTTCCTTTAATTTATTTTACTAAGGAACAGTTTGTAAATGCTGCTTCAGTTCTGAGCTCACACAACTCCTAATGCTCTCCTATCAATGTTTGCAAGTAATTTGCAATGTGACATCCTCTTTCTGCATTGCAAATTATAATTCCAACTAAAAGCAATTCAAGGAAAGGTGGCGTTTTAAAGTTTCATAACAAATTGGGAGGGGGAGTCTCCCATGCAATGAAACATGAAGACCACGCATGCTTTTGGTGTCTTATGGAAGAAATACAGCCTTTTGTGCATATTAACCATCACAAAAATGATTGTCAAAACCTAGAGTTAATCCTACGTCTTTCTAAGCATTTAAAAACACACTTCCCTGCTTGTATTCTGTCCTCTGAGCAGACAGATTCACTAAACTCTCACATGAACACTGCAGAGGTTGTTACTATCAGGAAATTAAAACAAAAAAACTTCTTTCCCACATTACATTATCACCTTTCTTAAGAAAAGTTGAGGCACACTTTTTTGCCTGCTTTGCATAATCTCATTCAACCACAACTTCCCTCTGGGGAACCAGCATCCAATAGAAGTTCACCCCACTTCTGGGGTTTACGGTCAAGGACTGGGGAGAGCAGATGGCGGTCTGCATAAACCTTGTCTGGTTCTTTCGCTTAGGGGTGGTGGCTGTGTCCTCAAATTGCATTCCAGTTTGTCTTGCTGGCTAGTTTAGAGCCACATGTGATCCCGGCAAAGCATCTGGGATCCTTTGGGTCTATGACCCCTAAGATGCTCAGCAGCCGTTTATCCCAACCCCCAGAACCCTAAACTCGAGGATACCAGTCAGCTTTTAAGCAGTTTCTATCCCAACCAAGTTTTCTATTAGGGCAAATATAACAGCAAAGGGGTTTCAATAGCAGTGAAAAGAAACAGGGACGGTCCTCAACCTTTCACTTCTTCAAGACTATCCTTGTCAACCCATTGGATTCGTTTCTGGGTAGAAATTTTTAGGATGTTGCTGTTAAATGCAATCTGCTGATTATCCACGTGAGTCCCTTTCTTCTTTCCAGATCATTTCTCTACTCAATAGTCAACACCCCCCCCCCCTTCCAGAGGGTGCAACTTTTAAGGAAGATTAATTTAAACGTCATAAGTCTGAACTGGATATGGGAACTGAAGTGGAACTCAACAAGCTTGGTGTCCTAATGAAGCCTGTATTCTGTTCAGGATTCTTCTTCCTGTTCCAAAGGAGATCCTCATTTTTCCCAAGCCAAGATTAATTGCCCAGAGGCATCTAAACAAACTGGAATTTATTTTAAAGCATAACGGGGCAACCTGGCCTTAAGTCTCAAAGTCTGTCCCACTTGCTTACAGGCAAGAACACAAAAGACTGTGTCCTGGGACACCCCTGGAACCAAATGCACCCTATTTTTAAAGCAAGCCCTCCTGGGCTTAGCTCCATTGTCTGCCTGGGATCTCAGTAAGTGGCAGAGATCACTGTGGCCAAATCCCGTGGTTTGCAACAAGCTTTGTTCCTCAGAATAAGTAAAGTTGCTTTTACAACCCAGTTTAGGGTACTATCTCAAAGATGCTTCCCCTTTTATGGCAGGACGGGGCTGATTTCCCAGAACCTTGCTCAAAAGTTGGACCACACCATCCCCATCTCTCCTCACCCCACTTGACTCGGTCCCCTTGCCTCCCCAAGGCCCCTAATTTTCAGCACCCAAGGTTTGGGCCATGGGTTCAGATTTCATAGTCCCAGACAAAGCCATTTGGAGAGACCTGGACTTCCCAGAAAAGTATCTTCTTTTTCCCCGAATGAACACCCCAACCCGGGCAGGCGGGCGGGCCGGCAGAAAACATGCTTGTTCCCCACTCCCTAAGCAAACCCTGTTTGCAACTTGCCCACCGTGCCAGGCACCCAACTCCCTCCCCAGAAACCCTCCTTCACAGACCCACTTCGGATTCTGAAAAGATCCCCGATGCCAGAGGCAGACCCAGACCCTTGCCCGCCCTCTTTCGCCCCCTCCTTCGCTTCTTTAACTTACTTTCTAAACCCAAGAGCCGCTCGCGGGACCCGTTCCTAGTCACTAGCCGGGGTCGCGGGGAGGGGGTCGCAAGCCTTTAGAAGCCCGACCAACCCACCCGGCTAAGTTCCCATCTCTCGCATTCGCACGTTAAGCCTCCGACGCCTCTTCCGCACACCCCGCAGCCGATGGGGAGGGGGGCCCTCCGCTCCCGGCGCCCGAGGGGGCTGCTTCCCCGCGCTCGCCCCCCCCCTCCGCGCTCACCTGGCGTTGGTGCAGTCGCTGTACAAAGTTTCGAAGTCCTTCCGCGTGATGAGCTTGCAGCGGTTGACGCCCGGCTGGATGGCGCCCAGCCCGCGCAGGATGCGCACCTGCTCCACGGTGCACACCACGGGCGCGATGTCCAGCCGCTTGAGCTTGGTGTAGACCGTGTGCAGCCCGCCGACCAGGTGCTTGAGGAAGAGGTCGAAGACCTGCGGCAGGCAGATCAGCTCCTGCCCCTCCACCACGAAGGAGGCCACCTTCACCCCGTGCAGGTCGACCATCTTGCACTCGTTGCCCCCGCCGGGGCCCGACGCCGCGCCGCCGCCGCCGCCCCCGACGCCGCCGCCGCTCGCGGGCGCCGCGCTGGCGATGAAGCCGTGGATGAGGCTGCTGGCCAGCCGCGGGGACTCGGACGGGCTGGAGGAGTAGAGCGGGTCCGCCCGGAACAAGCCGCCCGAGCCCCCCGCGCCGCCGCCGCCTGCCCCGCCGCCGCCGCCGCCGCCGCTTCCCCCGGTGCCGCCGCCGCCTCCTCCGCCGCCGCCGCCGCCGCCGCCGTTGGAAGTTGCCGGAATGCTCGGGGGAGAGGACACGGCCATGCTCGCTACTCCGCCCCGGGCGCCTGGATCGGCGTCGGCGGCAGCATGCAACCCGGCCGGCTCCACTTTTCCTCCAAACTGTTTGCGCTCCGCGAGGAAAGGAGGCGAAGCAGCCGGCGAGCGCAGGAAGGCGGGGGCGCCCGCGCCGCCCCGCCCCCGCCCCCGCCCGCGCCCAGGCGCCGCCCCCTTCCCCGGGGAGCGCCGAGCGCCGCGCCCCCGCCCCCGCCCAGGCGCCGCCTCCCGCGCCCGACGGCGCGCGGCTCAGCTCGGCCGGGGCCGGGGGGAGGGTCCGCCCGCGCGCGCGCGCGCGCCCACCCGGGGCGCCGGTGCCTGCCCGGAGAAGGGGCGGGGACCCCCGGAGCCGCCGCCCGCTCGTCCCCCTCGCCGGGCAGCAGGCGAAGCGCCTCCGTGCTGCGGGCGCCCGGTTGGAAGCCCCGGCCGGCCGGCCAACTTGGGCAGCGGGGAAGTTGGCGGGCTGGGGGCGCGCCCCGCTCGGTTGGCGCGGGGGGCGCCGCCGCGCGTCGGGACGGGGCCGCTGATGCCCGGCGACCTTGCGCTGGAGCGGCCCCGCCGCCTCCCCGGGGCGCCGGGTCTGCGCGCGTCTGGCCGGGCGGGGGGAGCCCTTTGTGTGGGGAAGGGCCGCGCCGGGCCTGCCCGCTGCGGGGAGCTTCCAGGGCTGCCGGCGGGGACGCGTCGGGAGTTGGGCGCCGGTGGCGAGAGGCTGGGCGCGGGAGACCGCGAGCCTCGCACTCCCTTGGGAACGGCTTGGTTTTCCGGTCACGCTCGGCGCTGGCATCTCGCTCGGTCACCGTTTATTGCGGAAACTCTGATGTCCCGGCCTCACACCGCACGCGAGCCGCGAAACCCGATTTCCTAACCGCCGGGGCTGCGTCCACACAACAAAGCTAAGACTCAGCCCACCCTGCTACGGTTGGCCATGTGCGAACCCGGCCAGGAACTGTTTCGGGCCACTCAGCGACATCAGACAGCAAGCAGGGTTGTCGTTCCAAAAAACTGAACCGCTAGCCTTGAAAGAGATTATTTAATGCCTCCATAAAGCGCTGCTAGAGATGCATTCACACATTAAACATGATTGCCCAGCCAAATTAGGGATATCGGGCCTCGGTTGCAAAACTCTGGATAACTGCCGGATGGCAGCAGAAGTATGCAGAAAATTCACCGTTTTGCCATCTAGATCTGAGAGCCTTACATTGCTGAACTAACTACAGTTGGCCATAAAACATGGTTTAGAAACCAGACAGGGCTCAAAAACGTTAAACGCCCGTCAGGCAAGCCGTATCATGGCATAGGGTTCTCCAACTTTGCAGTGTTATGACTCCTTAAAATCCGTGCCGGCCCCCTATAAAAGTAGCAATTTCATTGCTGGTTGCGTTGGGCAAGAAATAAAGCCATTTAAATAATTAAATTTCAATCTCTATATCAGGGGGCTTCTCAAATGTTGAGCCAGTGCAACTGCTCCCTGGACTTGCACAGCCCAAATGAACAAGACGGCAGAGAGAATTGCAATCGTACGGTTTCATTGCACCGACTTAATCCGTTTTTTAAGTGTTCTAAGTGATTTGCAACAGGGAAGCCCCATGATGGTGGCCGAACGTGTTGTAGGAACAGACTGATGCAGGATTATAACAGCAGCCTTGCAGGTCCCGCTTACAGACCCATTGAATCCGGTTTCCTATGGATGTTTGCGTGAGACCTTCAAAGGGGGCATGAAGGTATTTATGAAATCCTTCATCTGTTAAACTGTTTTATGTAATGCCAAGTCTAGATTATATTTGTAACTTGGTTTCGGGCTTTTGGGCTGTAAATAAATAAATAAATAAAAATAAAGGTGTCAGCCACCCTTGGTGATTGCAAATGAGAATCCAAGATAGTCCGCCTCTAAACACGGGGCTACATTTAATGAAAGGGTTGGAAAAGACGTTCACCATTTTAAAGGTGTGCACTTTGTGTAACCCGGCTCCAACGCCTTCCTTTTCTCTGCAGAATTACAAAAGGATCCCGGCAGGTAATGGAGTCGGGTCCTCTATGAACAGGTGAGCTGGGCCATCACCTGGAATTAATTTACAAACCTTGAGCATTTCCTGAGCGGAAATGCCATTCACCATGCCACGGATAGTTGCTTCTCAGGGGTACTGTTTTTACTACAGCCTTTATGATTTTATATTGCTTCATGCCACTCTTGACATGTGGGAGGAGAAGGGGAATTGATGTGCAGGGCTTCAATTGGCCTTGCAAAAACTCGTCCTTATTTAGAAAACTATTTAGCTTATGAAAGGCATTAAAGTCAGGGCGGGGGGGATCCCAAAGCAAGGAATTGGATAGTCTCGTTAATCTGGGGGGGAAATTCCTTGAAAGGGAAGGAAGAAAAACAATAATGCAAAATCTATCAATTAGATTTATATTTCCTGTCTGAAGATCTTTGTGTGGTGGTTGTTTAGAGTTAAAGATGCAAACCTTAAAAGTGGACAGGCTGTAAAAATTGGGGCTAATTCTCTCAATTACAACTTTGGGTGGTCCAGGCCCTGATTTTTCTCTTTGGAATCTGGGAACCGAATCCTCATGGTTGTTGAAAGGATAAATGGAAGGGATGTATGTTGATTTATTTGTTTTGTGGAAAAAGTTGACTGTCTTTGCATGGATACGCTAAAATAGCCAGTTAGGTTTTAACTTGGCATATTGGATGAATCTAAGCCTATGTGATCCCTCCGCGTACCATGCAAAACAAGAAAACTGAACGGATGGAGAAATTCAGGAGTAAGCGTGCTCTGTAAACCCAGCCGGAATATTCCTTTTCTGAGAGAAGTGGCTCAGAGTGGTGAATCTAAGTACGGCAACACTTACTGCCTCAAGGAGAAATCCACATTGAAAAAAAGGTCACAATTTAAAGCAGCAGCCAGTTTAAAAAAAAAAAAAGCTGAACTTAAGAAGTTCCATTGAGCATCAGTTAATTAAAGTTGTTTCTAAAAGTTATTATTTCCTCTTAACTCCCCCACCAGGACTCGCTCCAAATCATTCCATAACACTAAAGAGTTCAGAACAAACTGGGTTCAAATGTCACACTAAGCACAGGATGGTCAAGGTGACCCCTGCAGGGGTCACCTAGGACAGCCCGGGCGAATCCAGAAGACTTCACCTTTTAAAAATGATTATTTATTTATTTTCAGCCCAACACCTTTTTTTTTTTAAACATAAAGGGTACGGCTGTTGATCAGATATCAAATGTAAAGCAGCAATAACTTGGTACAGGAAAATTGGAAATAATTAATAGTGGAAAAGAAGCTACAGGTGGCTTCTATGAGCCATAACTATCGTTAAGAGATTTGGCAAACTTTCTGGAAATCATTACTTTTGAACAGTAACCAGAATCTCGCACAGTTCCTAAAACTTGCTCAAATTCTTCCAATGTTTTGTCCACACATCCAATGTTTTGTGTCCCGAATTCTGAAATCTCTTGGAAGTGGGGAAACATATGTGATTTGGAGCATTTTGGTGCACGTGGTCATTCACAGAGGCTGGCTTGTCGGAAGAAGGGAGCATCATTTGCTTAATCGTGATCTGTCTGACTAAACTATACCTGACTGAGTTAAAATAAGCAATGATTTACCCAACAGGCTAAGGCCAAATTCAACTCATCCCATTACTGGACCTTATTTGGCCAAGCAAACTTCGTTGGCCTGAAAAGGTGATGCTGAATTTCTGTCATTTAAAACAGAAATTCCAAAAAAGATAGAGCCCCCCTCCAAGCCTTTGTGTGCTTGTATTATCATATTCTCAGTACACATAAGAGAAACTTCCCATTTTAAAATAAATTATTTGGAGAAACAAACCTTGATTTAGCACAAATCCAGCAAAAATATTGTGGGAAGGTGGCTCAGAGTCCCCGCTCTGTGTGATAAAAATAAGATGTGGATCGGGAGGGGGGAGACCTGGCTGCAGCCTCTGTGCTTTGGAACTGTTAAAACACTATTCTACCATGCTTTTAACCAGAATTATCTGTTTCCAGAGGCCACCTGGGGATTTCTTTTAACTACACACCTTTCTTTTTGTTTTTCTTCTGTATTTTCACTCTGTTGTATGCTGCCCAGTGGTTGGAGATTGGAATGGGATACAAGAACTCTGGAATAAATGAAGGAATCAGCAGAGATATTTTCAGGGAGCATCACTGATCACTGGTTGAAACACAGTCGCACGATGTGAATCCTGTATCAGTTGCACAACCTCCCCAATCTGTTTCCATATCCCGTTCATCAAATTGGGGGTTGATCTTACCAGCATTAAATGACTTGGGCCCACAGAATTCAAAGATGGTGCAACTCTCACCATTCCTCCTCATTGGGCATTCTGGTTAGGGTCAGTATGGATTAAACTTCAGCAAAATCTGGAGGAGCATCATTCCCCCATCCCATAGGTATCTTTCCAGTGTGTCTGAAACTTTAAGATGTGTGGACTTCAACTCCCAGAATTCCCAAACCCTCCAGAAAAGATACTTAGCTTGTATTTGCACCACTTACTCAGTTTTGCCATTGCAATGTGCAGTGTGAACCTAGACACTCATATCTGCGTTTCCTTTCCCTTTAAAGAACTGAATTATTATTATTATAAACTGCGACTAAGTCAGGTACAGGTTAAAGCAGTGTTGCTCAGCAACTTTAAGATGTGTGGACTTCAACTCCCAGAATTCCCCAGCCAGCCATGCTGGCTGGGGAATTCTGGGCATTCAAGTCCACACATCTTAAAGTTGGTGAACAACACTGTTTTAACCTATGCTTGACTTAGTCGCAGTTCATAATAATAATTTAGTTCTTTAAAGGGAAGAGAAACATAGATATGAATGTCTAGGTTCACACTGCACATTGCAATGCCAAAACTGAGTAAGTGGTGCAAATACTACTAAAAATCATCTTTTTTTTAATTTCAGCAAAGAGGCCATTTTTCCTGTTATCTCATGAAGCTTCTTTGGAAATAACAGTATTCTGAATTCCGAAATTATACATATATACACATCCATCATGCAATTCCCTTTTGGTTTTAAGCAACATATTCTAAGCCTAAAATATTTATCAGTTTGAGTTTTGGAAAACTAACTTTTTAACCTCACTGCTTGGCCTTGCCAACCAAGAGGAATATCAGGACACTTCTCATTGCCTTTCAAAGTTGATGGACAGACACAAGGCAAAGAAATAGAAGAAAAGAAGTAAGGGGGATTCTGCTGTATCGCAGGATGAGAAGCGCCAGACCAAACAGGCACAGGGAAAGCTTAATTTGTGAAATAGCAAACGGGTGAGTTTGGAAATGGGTACTGCCATCTATTTTTTAGGGATAATCCTTGGTAAATTATTTCTCCCATTTTAGGGCAGTGTGGTTAGCTACGTTGCGGGTCCCTATATCATACATCTGGGCAAATTCAATAAAACATACTATGCAAACAGTGGATTCACAAAATCAGTCACCATTAGCTGAGTTCACATAATATGTTAAGCCATAAATTATAGTTTATAGTTACAGACTACAACAGTTGGGTTCATACAACACTCTAGACCCAACCCAGACCAATCACATGACAGTTCAGTGCGCTGTCTGAACTGGGTCTGCGCACAGAGAGGACTAGAGCTATAGTTTCTCCCGAGTTTCCAATCTTCAATATTTGAGGGAGTGGGGAATGGATGTCTCCCTGCTTCCATGGAGATCTCCACAAGTGGGCGATTTGCCCGAACAGCTGGCAAGCAGAGCACCCTCCAGACCTAACCCTTTGAGTCTCAGCTTTCAGGATGCTCGAAATCTAGCAATGCCAGGTAAATCTAATTAAATCAGTGACAGTTCTCAAAATACCAAGTAATCAGCCTAGAATGCAAATAGGCGGGGTTTCAGTTTTCTTTGGAAAAAGAGTGAATTCTTGCGATGAGGAGCCAGAAGCAAAAAAGGAACTGTTTTCAACAGAACGCGTTCTCACCCTTACTCTAAGAAGTCAACCATCTTCTAACTGCTTCACAAATTTTGAACTTTAAGCTGGGCAATCCATTGAGACTTGTCAAACCATGGCTGTGCAATGAGAGCCCAGCTAGTGGCTGGGTGCGTTGGTTTATTTATAACGAAGATTTATAAGGGTACGCATCTCACCATTGACACTGAGCAGCATACAGATTAAAAACATAATGCCTACAAACTAAGCCAAAAGCGAGTATAACAGTAAACATAATTAGGAGAACAGAGATTCCCTAACTGAAGCAAACGCTGCACACCAGATGGGCACACCTTGACCTATCGCAGAGCTTGGAGGGGGGAAAAACCAGATTTTCAGAGATTGTTCAAAGTTTGCAGGGTCAGGGCAGTCTGCCTGCCTGGGAAGATGCTATTTCAGAAGCAGGTGCTGCAACGGAGAAGGCACGCTTCCTAGGCCCCATCAGATGGCATTGTTTAATAGATGGGATGCAAAGTCAACTTTGTTAGTCTTACAGGGTGGGCCGAAATGATTGGAGAAAGGTGGTCTCTGAGCTAGTCAGGTTCCATGCCAGGGAGAGCTTTATAGGTGATAACCAGCCCCTTGAATTGCACCTGGAGGCTCAGTGATAAATAGTGTTGCTCACGTAGTAGAGATATTACATGAATGTGCTGAGGTGCACCCATAATTATGCTGCTGCATTTTGGACCAGCTGTAGCTTCCAAGTGGACTTCAAAGGCTGTCCCATGTAAAGCGCATTGCAATAATCCACATGCATGGTGACTGAGACATGAGCAACTATGAGAAGGGATTCCGGATCCAGGAAAGTTGGTGCACCAGATGAATCTCTGGGAAGGCTTTCTGGCCACAGCCTCTACCTACTCTTGAGCAGGAGCTATGAGTTTAGAAGGACCCCCAAATTGTACACCCAGTTCTGAATGGGGAACTGTCATTCCATTTAAAACCAAAGAAGGAGACTCTCCATCACCAGAAGGACCATGTACCCAAAGCCACACAGTCTTGCCAGAGTTGGGTTCAAGCCTGCTTTTCCCCATCCTGACCTGAACAGTCTTCGGGGACTGACACAAGACTTCAACTTTAACACATGGTCAACTAGGGATCAAATAGCTGAGTATCAGTGTATATCACGATTCCTGATATGTCAATGGATGGCCTTACCCAGTGGCTTCATGTCGATCTGAAACAGGAGGGGCAAGACTGCTGAATCCTGAGGCACTCTGCAACCCAAGAGCTTTTGGCTGGACTTCTTTCCACCTGTCAACACTGACTGGAAATCACCACAGAGAAAGGAGGAGAACTACCATGACACCATGTCTTCTCTCCCACCATTTCTCCCCACCCATAGCTGGTACAGAAAGATACCATGATCGATGGTAGGGAAAGCTACTGAGATATCAATATACATCATGTCAAAGCAGAGAATGTGTTCACACAACATGTTGAGATGCTCTGCCTGGTGAATGGACCACATCACTGCCATCTCCCCAAATGTGGCACTTGACCCAAATTCTGCGCCTTACTTAAAGCTTTTTGTCTGAATCCAAAACAGCTGCCGCTTCCAGGTAGCGTGAGTTGGAATTGGAAAATATGGTTAGATGTTTAAATTCTGGTTTGGGCTACCTGGAAGGGGTCACAGCTCCAGATTCAAACTTAGATAAACCCTAGACTTCGGTTTAAAATGTCACATTAATCCCACTGAAGACTTGTGTCATCAAAAGACACTCACTGGATTTGACAGTTCATACATAGGGCGAATCACATAATAGCATTGCTAATATATATAAAAGCTCTCTACAGAAACATCATATGAAAACACGCAAGCCTAATTAAATGGATTTCAGAGGCTTGACTTTCAACAGAGCAATGATACCCTTTCATGTAATTAAATGCATTGTATTAATATGTGCATAAGGCAAAATCAATAAATAATGAATTACTCCTGATTGTAATTGAATGTTTTCTTAATTTTATTGTCAGCCATGATAAATAATCAGTACTTTTATACTGCATTAAATTAATTAGAGTGTCATTTCTGCTACATACATCAGCAGTGAAGTAACAAAGTGACATCTGTTTCTAATGTCTCAAAGATGTGGTGTTCCTTATTAAGTATTAGATATGGCTTCTTTGTATGTGTGATTGACAGCTCTGCTGAACAGGCACAAGTTGGAGGTGGGGAAAAGCCACAGAAAATAAGATTTGCATGCAAAACAGGTAAGAAACGCTGATTGACACTTCACCTTCTGAAGGCCAACATCGTCTGCAATCTTGCAAAAGATTCTGATCAGCTGAGGAGATATCATCCCAGGTTTTATTCCAGTATCAACTGGAAAGGTACAGGGGAAAGATTCACACATCACACTAAGCCAGTGTGACACCCCAGAAACCATAACGTCGTCTGGTTTGGCTGAGTCTGATGTATGTACTCGGCTAATTGTGTTTTGCTTGAAAAATGACAGTTAAATGAGCCACAACATTGTGAAATGAACAAGGCTGCTGCACGCAACCGGTGGAGGCTTGATCTGGGGCTGCAATCCAGTGATGGTTCAAACTGCAGCCCCAATGATGGTTCAAACACAGGAGATTTCATAGAACCAAAAAGGCTGATCATGGCTGTATTTCTCCATCCCATATGTGACAGCATCAGGCATGCACTAAGTCATAACAAAAGAAGCCGCATGATGGCTTAGTGCAGTGTTGTCCAAACTTGGCCACTTTAAGATGAGTGGACTTCAACTCCCAGAATTCCCCAGCCAGCCATCCTGAGAAGTCCACTCATCTTAAAGTGGCCAAGTTTGGACAACACTGGCTTAGTGTGATCAGTGACTTCAACCATGGGAAGGTTTCGTTTTTGAGTGGTTGATTTTTTTTTTTAGTCAACTTAAAATTTGACGGTATGGGCCCTTGTAAACCATCCCCATTTCTGGTGACAAATATCTCTCCTTGGGAAAACCCAAAAGCCAAGTCGACAAGACACCCTTGGCCAGCCACTAGCCCACCATCTTTTAGCCGAATGTGCAAACAGTGGTTGCAGTTGTTAACAACGAGCGGTGCTGTGTGAGCCCATAAAATTGCATAAGCTTGATTAACCATAGCGAAGGGGAACATGACTACATGTGTTGTATGGACAGAGCTCTGTGTGTTGTGCTCCGGCCACTTCCCATCCTGTTGTTCCTTTCTCTTTTCCCCAAGACCTAAAACAGGGACAAGCCACAAAGTCCTGATCTGAAAGTCCTGCCATCTAGTGATGCGAAAAAGCAATGCCTCCTTTCCCCTTCAGAGGCTAGACAAAACTCACCGTCCAGGATTGTATGCATTTTCCCGATGACTGACATTTGTGCGAGGAGGAACTGTTTGGTCAGCATTCTGCCCCTGCTGCATAACACGAGGAAGACAAACCTTGTGTAGCACGTGCTGTCTGTATTCATTTGCTCTATGTGTTCATTGACGCTGCGGTCGTTGTGGCAGACTAAGGAGAACCCCTGGAATTACAAAACAAAAACACCCACACTCAAGAGCATGAATAGGAAGTTTGATTCACTACATTGCACTAAACCATGATTTCTTGCATACAGTTCATAAGACACCAAATCAAATCAAATCACACACACTGGGAATTGTTTTTTTGTTTGAACTCAGCCACTTGTCTAATTATGCTTCTGATAAAAGAACCAGCCTGTTGGCTAAATGTGCACATCATATTAATCCATGATTTGTTTAAGCTTATTGAATAAACCACAGTTGTCTGTATTCTCAAGCCAAACTCAACATGCCCAGGTTAGTCAGGCGCTACTCATAAATAAGTTATTTATCCAGTGACTTGGCACCAGGTGACCCAAGAAACTCTAAACCACCACAGTTAGATTGGAGCAGTCATCTTTATAGCTATCATTCCCTTCCTCATTTTGTAGTTTTAATTTAAAAAAAAAAATCCCATCATGGTTGGTGTCAGGTTCTTTGGCAGGTGCCTCAAGTGAAAGTAATTCACCCAGATATGATTCTCACAGAATCTTCTTTAACAAGATTTATTGATGGGCCAAGTTCCTGCTACACAGATGTATTTTATGTAATTTTAGATATTACCCATTTGTTTTGTAATTTTACATATCGCACTTTATGTACAATATGATTTGCTATGATGATGTGATACCATCACATTTTGGTAATTTTAGAGGTTATCACATTTTAGATAATTTTAGATACTACCTTATAACCTGGACATAGATGACTCCTTTCGGACTTCACTCACAGATTCTAGTCAGGCTGTTTTATAGAAGTATTTTAATTTTGTCTTAAATTTTATTTACTGTCTGTCAACATAGATTTATAAGTACCCACAGAGCACTCATGGACACGTTGCTTGTCCTGGTCTAAGACTGTAATAAAATGACTGACTGAGATGAAAAGGATAGTGGTACAAGAATTTCAGCAGCTGAATGATTTCAATTTAGAACCAATTTATGCCCCAATGCATGATGGGGAAGATTTTTTTCATTTCTTTCTAGCAGCTTTTCTATGAATGGACCAGGAGGTGGTTCTTTACCCCGGTTAACGAAGGACCTTGGAGCTGACTGTTTATAAAACCATATCCTGATTTTTTTTAGGTTATAAACGGACCATAACCTCTGGAGTGACCGTGGCAGGTTGGTGAAATGGCTTAGCCTCCCCCACTCATTCTGTGTCCCCATTTCAGAGGCACTGTCTGTACCCCAGAAGAATTTAACGGGGGGGGGGAATTGTAGCTGTTTCAGAGCTTACTTTAGGACTAGTCAAGTCTTCCATTTCTGTGCCCACAGACAATCCTGAGTCTTCAACCCTGAAGACAGGATTCCCTTCAAAGAACCCTGTGGTCTTGATCAGGGCTAAATTAATCTAACTTATACCAATGCTGGGTACAAAGAGTGGTTAAGCAACTTCATCCTGAGCACATTTTAATCCAAAGACCATGTTGGAAGGACCTGTTAGGTTTCTAAATATTCAAGCTTGGCATGCATTGTGAGCATGGCTGAGACTTAGTGACTTTTGCCTTTATGTGCAATCTAAGAATTGACTTATGACACGTATGCATTGGCTCCATCTGATTGGAATCTAGGCAATTTGCCGTGTATATAATTAACACGCAATAATAACAGGTAAGCGTTAATTACTGATTAGCCATTAGGCCATATCAGAATACAGAATATAAAACTTAAAACATTAACAAGACCATATATTAAAAATAGGATAAGAGAGAGAAAGAGAAAGAAAGATGCAAATCATATTTCTGTATCACCCCTACAGTTGACCCCAATCAGATCCATATACGCAGATCTCAGCTGTCCTGTTTTGGCCAAATAAAGGGCTGTATTATATATAATGTTTGAATTCTGAAATTCAACAACACATGACATATGTTGTTTTAATATAAGGATCCCAGTAGGTCATTCATCTAGTGTGTGGTCCAAGATACTGACCCCTTTCTTTTTTATACAGTTGACATTCAAATAATATATGAGTTATATCTTCTATCTCTGGAGCTCCGCAAATACAACTGCGTTCATTATAAAGGACTTGGTTAAATCTTCCATATTTAACCACTGTGTTCAACAGGCCATAATAATAGAATCATGGGTTGGAAGGAACCAAAAAGATCATCCAGTCCAGCCCTCTGCAGTGGGCAAGAAAAATAATCCAACCACGCTAAGACAATATGTATTAGAAAATATAAAACAGTCATTTTAACTTAGATGCAAAAGCATTGATTTTAAGGTCCTTGAATATCTTTTCAAGCAATTACACATCTCCTTTCCTCTATAATATCCGTACTATTTCACCTTCTGTTTTTCACACGGTATCCATTTCTATGGCAGGATGACTCCTAAAAAAACCTCACTATTCAACAGGATTCAGTTTATAATTCTGTATCCGCTTGCCTGAGAGTAAAGCCCACTGAAATCAATATGATTTGCTTTGGAAAAGAAGCATTTATTCTCATGGAAGCATCCATAGGCTTGCAGCCTAAACAAATGTGATTCTCTCAGCAACTACTTATTGTCCATTATCTGGATTGAGAACTGTGTATGCCTACAATATTGGGTCTAAACCATGCTCAGAAATCAAGTCACAAAATGTATTTTTTAAAAAATGTGTTCCTTCCCTTCTTTCTTTCAAAAGCTTGTTTAAAGACGACAGCTGCATTTTGAAAAGTTTAGAGAATTAAGGATGCAAGTAAAAGCCTTGAGCACGATGGCACAAGAGAAAGACTAAAATGACATTTTGATTTTTTTTTTTTTTGTTTAAGGCTTACAAAAAAATAATTATGATGATTACCTTGACGACATTGACAATTATAATCACCTCCAAATAATACACTCCCTTTGCTTTTGCACAAATTAAGATTTTGCATTTTGAAGAGGACTGTGTTCGTGTTCAGCATTTGCCCTCTGTTCTTTTCTCTTTCCTGAAAAGGTGCTCTCATTGTGGTGCTGTAAAAGTTTCGTCAATCCCGTCAGTGTACAAGCACCCACAAGCACATTTATCCAGAAGAACAGCCTTGCCAAATTTAAAGGAGCCTGTTGCTAAATGAATAGGCATATTTTTGTTACTTCCTTTATGGTATTATGTTATTTTATTCATTGTATTGTATTTGTATTCTGTTTTTATACTGTATTGTGAGTTGGGTGGTGGCAAAATTGAAATACATTAATCTTATGTCCCAGCATCCCCCAACATGCCCCCCTCCAAAGGAGCTGGACTTCAGCTCCCAGAATTCCCACTCAGCACGGTGCTCGCCCAAATCAGGCTTGCAGGATGCGTTCCAGTTCAGTGGACACTGCCTTGTGAAAGTGGCCCAATCTGGGTCCTTTCCGTAGAAAACCCTGCTGATTTCACAGGAGTTTATTGGCAGGTCAATTATAAGAGACTTTTAAGAATGAGCGTTGATGACTGAAGCTCCAAAAACAGTTTGAGAGCCACCTACACGTAGCACTTGGAAGCCAGAGGAGGGTTGAGTGGGAAGGGCACAGTCCAGACTGCCACTGGTCCTTGCTGAGGAAGAAATTCTGGAAAATCCATTCCCCAAACATCTGGTCGGGGAAGACTGGTGTGGGATGTCACTAAGGATAAAGTTTCAGAGCCTTCAGAGATCTCTTCCTCCTCCCTCCATTTCCTCCTGCTCTTCCTCCTCCTCCCTTTCTTTGCACAGTCAGCCACAGGGGTGTCCACAGGGAAGGGGGTCAAAAATATCAAGATGGTAGGCGCAACCATGCCATCAAAGACCCACCCCTTTTGAATAGGCATCAGCAGACTCTCAGAAGAGGTCAGAAGATACGAGGCAGGTGTGAATTGATCTCTTGCTTATCCAAGAAGGCTGAGGTATAATTGGGTTTCTTTGATTTGAATGAGTCCAGGCTTCATGGTGTGTAAATTAGAATTCATGGGTGTGAACCCAGCCAACTTTAGTTTTGTTTAGTTTCATTTTGCTGGTGCAAAATGCAGCGGTGTGGACAGTTATGTGTGCTCCTAGAACACCACACGTTATACCTCTGCTCCACAAGATGCACTGATTGCCAGTTTGTTTCCAGTCTGGGTCCAATTCAAGATGCTGGTTTTGACCTTTAAAGCCCTTCATGGCATGGGGTTGGGTTATTTGAGGGACCGCCTCTTCCTGATTACATCTGCCTGTCCCATCAGGTCAAGCAGAAGAACTATGTTGTGAGTCCTGTCTGGTACAGAGTTATGTCTGGTGGGACCTAGGAGATGGGCCTTTTCTGCCATGGCGCCCACCCTGTGAAACATCATTCCCCCTGAGGTGAGACTGGCCCCATCCTTGGTAGACCTTCTGGAAGTCCCTCAAAACATGGTGATATCAACCAGCTTGGGGATCTCATGGAAATGGAGAATTGTTGAGATGGCTACATTGTCTGTAATATCAAAGATGTTCTCTTCTAGTCTTTTTTAATAATATTGATGTTCTTATTATAGAATGTTTTTAATTTTTGTTTTTTGTGGTTTGTTTCTTATTGTACTCTGCCCAGAGTCATGGCTGTGAGATGGGCAGCTATATAAATGTAAAGAATAAATAAATTAACAAACAAGCAAATTATGGTTAAACAAGCTGGGGGAATGCAGCCAACATTTTGCAGAGAAGCAGATCAGATATGGTATTCGTGTGCTGTCCATATGATAGATCAGCATTTTCAGCTGGGTACGTCTGTACAAAACCATTAGTTGTGGTTCAAGAAAGACTTCATTGCAGGATCTCATTCGTGCTGGTGTTTTTATAGCTTTATACTTATGGTTTTCCTTATGCAGTTAAAAAAATATATAAGAGAGACCTCACTTCCCTTGCCTCTACGGATCTCCTTTAATTCTTTTTAGTTGTATGATAATATTTATAGGGTATTTTCTGATGGAGCTTTTAAACCACTTCCCAATTAAAAACAAAAAAGATTTGCAAATTCTTTGCCTCCGCCTTTCACTAGAAGATGATTTTCTAAGTGAAAAACAATTAATGTTTTACTGCCTTCCTGACATTTTATGAACGGCCTTCTGTTGACACAGTTTGTGATGCCCCATTTCCCAGAATAGTCCCTATTCTCCCCAGAGCATCTGTACTTTCACAGTTTAAAATATACCCTTGGAAACATTTCTTACATGATGCAGATTCTTGGGTAAAATATAGGAGCACAAGCTCAAGTTTTTAGACTGGATATTAGAGGTCGATGGAAACTTTTGCGGGGTCTGCGAGGTTCACCTTATTCTTTTTTCTTTTTCTCCTCTTCGAGCTTGGGTTTTTTTAGTTGTTTGCGGTTATTTATTATATTGTTTGGTGTATTGTGAGTCAGGCAGCATCAAATCAAATCAAATCAATAAATAAGTTTTTGGCCTGCACGTTGTAAGAGAGGCACTTGAATCCTGCAAGGTATCTGTTTCTTTTGCATCCTATGAATCGATTTAGGTCCGACCCTCAACATCACCCATAAATACTGTGCTGGAAAAAGACTTGCGTTTTAAAAAAATTATCATGCAGATTAATGGGGGGGGGGAAATAAACACCTTGCCTTCAAAAACTTGGCTGAAAGAAGGCAATCAAATAAAATAGCAAAATTTTACAGGCTGGGTGCAGAACAATAGTGTTACCTTTAGTTATGAATTGATCAAAAGGAGGCAGATGTACATTCATTTGGTTCATTTTCAGGGGTCTCTAGAGGGAATGGTAAAAAAAGTCAAGATGGGGGTGATGTTTTCTATGTGTAAAGCAATGATCAAAATATATGTAATAGATTAGGTAAAAAAAAGAAAGAAAGAACCTTATCGCAAAATAAGTGAAAATACTACACTTTAGTCACAAACATTTTGCCAAAATTCTCTTCTCTTTTGAAAGAATTTCTAAAGCCAATTCTCTTGTGTCGACGAAAAAGAAAAACCCGCAAAAATCAGGAGAATTTTCCAATCCCTGTCAGTAGACCCAATTTGGACCATTCTAAATATTTCAATCTGTTGGTGCATTTGCAATAACATAGCAGAGTGATACTTATTAATAGAGCAGTAACACTTGCACTTATAAATCAAGATTTGTGAATTATCCCTGTTCACGAATCTTGATTTACAGCACAACTTTTCCCATATCCCCTAAAGAACATCGCACTTCTCAGGCAATTCCATTTGCGATCCGTGGCTTCCTTCCTTGCCATTTCTGAAGGAAATGTCATTAAAAAACACACAGTCTTGGTGCTGAAAAGATGGTGCGGAATAGTAATGTGTGGATAAGGTGACTGGGAGGACACACTGCAGCCCAGCTTTGCTGTCAGTTTATTAAGAAGGGGGAAAGGACACCGTTAACAGCTGCCCACCATTTCCTGGGTTCCCTCAAATCAGACAACAGCTAGTTCCCACTCTATGGTAAACCATAATCTGGTTTGTTTACTTCTGGCTTACTCTGTTGTATGAATCTAGACATGATTCACCCACCACTTCTAGTGATGGGTGAATCATGGTTCAGGGAGTTATGTGTTTGTGCTTTGCTCATGGTGGTCTACTCAGTAAACCTTGGTTAAGCAAACTATGGTTTAGCATGTCTTAAAACACACTGATGGTAAGTTGTGTTGAACCAGCCAGTGGTGTAAGACTTTCATGAAAGCCAATCTTCTTTAGTGGACTGTAGGAATCAAGCTAGATGGGTAATGCTACACACTTATTTAGCCTAGCAGAGATATTCACCTTTCTTAGAGGTTTAGTGTGCTGTGTGAACCCAGCCATTTTGGCTTAGTCCACAAACTGTGGTTCAAGCAAACCATAGCTTACTGTAATGCATGATCCCTCCCACTGTTTCAATAGGGTAAATTCACACATCATGTTAAGCCATAACTACAGTTTGCAAATCAAGATAGACACAATGGTGTGTTAATAAGCTAAACCTTTGGGTGGTTAACATGAAGTTTCGTTGAGTTTAGCCTGACCTCTGTGACTTTTTGGATCTGCCCATGTTGTTCTCATGGTGGTTGGTTACTGGCTTTTTCTAGGATAGTTTGGACTTCTTTGTTTAGTCTCCAGCCACAGTCTTTCCTGTGATCTCCCATCCAAATACTAACCAGATTGGTTCCAGCTTAGTTTTTTCACAATCAGCCAAGTTTGGCTAGGACTGCCATCTTCCATGACTAAACGTAATGAGAGTAAGTTATGAAGATAAACAAATACTCCAAATGTTCTCTGGTAGATGTTGGTTTGGAAAAGAAAAGCAGAAAAGGCTGGGGTCACACAGAAGCATCCTAGGGGGCTGTTCCAGGCTGGGGTATGAAAAGCTGCAGAAATCCAGTGGGCTCAGAGCAGTTTTGCGGTACTGGATGGAGAAACGGGCCATATATCACACCTTTATGGAGGCTCAGTCAAGAATGTTGTATCTTAAGCCAAGAGACAAACTTGTTAAGGGCTTTGCAAGCCTCTTAGTTCTGACCTGGGCTTTTAAGAAGCATTGTTAATGTGGTTGATTACCCATGCCCATTACGTAAGTCACAGCCAGTTTGGTGTAGTGGTGAAGACAGTAGGCCAGAAACCAGGAGACTGTAAGTTCTAGTCCCACCTTAGGCACAAAGCCAGCTGGGTGACTTTGGGCCAGTTCCTCTCTCTCAGCCCCAGGAAGGAGGCAATGACAAACCACTTCTGAATATGTTGCTAAGAAAACTGCAGAGACTTGTCTAGACAGTCGCCAGGCATCAACACTGACCTGAAGGCACCATAGTTAAATAACATAAGCACCAAGAATCCCTCTTGCTACTAAAGAATTGTTCATCTTGACCTTCTGGAGAAGTTAAGACTGAATGGGTGGCCAAATATATCTGTGCATCTGATGGTGGGATTTGCACTGTGAGCTTAGACTTTCTATTTCAACGTCCCAAAGGAGGGGCATTTTAGAGGAAATGATATTGGCCATTGCCAGATTAGCTGTTGGGCTCTTTGGAACCATTGGCCTGTGATCATCAGTTTATCTGCTTCGTCTATACCAGTGTTGTCCAAACTTGGCCACTTTAAGATGAGTGGACTTCAACTCCCAGAATTCCCCAGCCAGCATGGGAGTTAAGATGAGTGGACTTCAACTCCCATGCTGGCTGGGGAATTCTGGGAGTTGAAGTCCACTCATCTTAAAGTGGCCAAGTTTGGACAACACTGGTCTACACCCCCTTTCAGCTTTTCAGACAATGGCAGGAAGGGACTGTCCCCTGGGCAGATGGACGTGCTCTTCAGCAAAGCTCTGTCTGAACCTGCTGATGGTGAAACTTGGGGGGTGCCATTGCCTAGTGACCTGACTGACCCCCTACAAAGAAATAATAACTGGACTTTTTTCAAGAGAAAGAAAGGACAAAAGTGCAGCAAGTTGTTACTTCTCAAACTGTGTTGCCATCACATTCTTACCTGCATCAGCTGCTGGGTGGTTAATGATCATTTGGAAAGGTCCTCAAGATCTGCCTCTAACAGCGTCAATATCCCTTTACCGAACAGCAGGTAGAGAACAGAGTTTAGTGCATAAATAAAATAGATGTTTGTGTGCGACTAAGGGAGAGACTGGATTCACACAGGGTGTTAGGCCATAAGGTGGGTTGTTTTGAGCTGAGTCTAGGGTGCAAACCCCACCAAGAATGGTTTATTCAATAAACTTTGGCTTAGCATGAATTGTTGTGCCAGCTTGCTTGAATTTTTGTGAGACATAGAGAAATGTATACACTCAGACAACCTATTTCATCTTGAGTTACTTGAGGGACCATCTCCCCCCGGTTGTTTCTACCTGTCCGATCTGGTCAGGCAGGATGGGCATGTTCCGGGTCCTGTTGGTTACAGAATGCCAGGTGCTGGGGCCCAGAAGGCGTGCCTTTTCTGCTGTAGCGCCAACCCTCTGCAGTGCCATCTCTCCAGAGATCAGATTGGCCCCACTCCTGCTGGCCTTCCCTAAGGCCCTGAAGATGTGGCTCTGTGCCCAAGCCTGGAGCCCCGAGTGCACGCAGGGATCTCTTCCTTGTTTGTGTTAGCGATGATGGGGTATGATATTTTCTCAGTTGCTATGTATTTTAGTTTTTCTATGGTTGCAATTGTTTTTATTTTGTTTTGATATTGTTCGCCACCCAGAGTCCCTTGTTGAGATGGACGACGATACAAATGCAGTCAATAAATAAATAAATAAATAAATAGTGAACCATCGGCCTCCTGGATTTCCCCCCCCCCTTCATCTTTTGTAACTGTGTAGATAGGTTTTTCATTGTATATTTATTTATTGTTTTTAATGAGTTGTGAGCCTCCCATTGCGGGGGAGATGGGCGGGGACAAATGTAATAAATAAAATAAACAAATAAATAAAATGTCAGGAGATATGCGATTAATAAAATATCAGGCGATATGTGATTAACCAAACACAGCAATCAGGCCAAGAATTAGATTCTTGTGATGCAGAGAAAGGAGCCATTGACTTTCCAGATGGTGCTGAACTACAATTCCCAGCAGCCTTAGTGGCCATTTCCAAAGATGGGGGATGCTGGGAAGTGTAGCTCAGTGACAATCTAGGGCAGTGTTTCTCAACCTTGGCAACTTTAAGATGTGCGGACTTCAATTCCCAGAATTCCCCAGCCAGCCATGCTGGCTGGGGAATTCTGGGAGTTGAAGTCCACACATCTTAAAGTTGCTGAGCAACACTGTTTTAACCTATGCTTTACTTAGTCGTAGTTCATAGCTGGCTGGGGAATTCTGGGAATTAAAGTCCGCACGTCTTAAAGTTGCCAAGGTTGAGAAACACTGATCTAGGGAGTCACAGGTTCCTTACCCCAGTTTGAGCAGGTCCAGAATGATCCCAAATTACTATTGCTTAACTATAGTACTACAAGGGTTATTCACAGGGGTGTCGGGGGGAGGGTCAAAAACATCAAGATGGCAGCTGCATCTATACAGTCAAAGCCCTGCTCTTTTTTTATACATCTTGCACGTGCAACGCATGTCAAAAATGGACGGAGCATTCCTTGGTGCTCACAGCTGCTGCGTTGACTTGTCCTATCCCCAGCCCCCTCTGACACCTTTGAACATCAGTTGTGACTTGTACAAAAGCATTCAAAACGGCTGGTGTTGATGAACACGCATGTTGGGGGTGCACCAGTATTGACCGGCTGGTGTGTCTTATGGCCTCCAGCTGGTAGGAAGAATGCAGACATGGTTCCTCCGTCTCTTCCCCGAGTCTCATAAATCATCCGCTAAACTCACACCCTGAAGTGGGTCCCCGCGTTCGCCAGTTTCCAACATCTCTTAAAAGCCACGAGAGAAAGCTTATTTCTCATGGAGCACCGAGTGCCGCACCTGTGGGCTTTGCCCATCGGACTTCCAGACCTAATGCCAAACCATCGTTTTCAGCCACGTGATAAAATCCATCCATCATCTTTTAATCAAAATGTTGTAATCTGTAAACTGAACCGCTCGTTAATGGGTGGAAAAGGTAAAGTGCTGATGGAAAACTTTATTATTATTTTTTTAAAATTGGCTGTCAGGCCTGCAGAAAAGAAGAGAATGGAAACGATGGCTTATTAAGTATCCTTTGGACTGTATTTTTCCTGTCCTGAAACAAGAGCTGGTCTGTTATCCGTACACTGTTCTATGTAATGTATTTGTTTCTTTTGATATCTGGATTTAAAGCTTGTAATTTGATTGAGGCCGCAATGTTAAGCTTCACTAAACCCAATTCTTGCTTCTGAATAAATATACAGTCAAATCTATGTTTGTGGCAATCTTGGTGTAACAATGCATTTGACGGATTCTTCTTTTCCGAGAGGACAATAACAAAACCGGTTGTGGAATTACGGTGCAACTTAGTTTCTCTCTTAATGAGTTGCAGACAAAAATATTTATTAGAGACATGAAGCTTCATAATGCTGAGTGTTACCATTTTTGTAGCAATGGTGCTAAACAGACATTTATCAGTGGATCAACTTAAACACTCAACAAAAACATGCTTTGGGTTTTCCTCTTTCTCTCCATGAGAAAAATACTGTATTTTACTTCAAGCAATTGCAATACAGTAATGGAAAATCACTTTTAAAGAAAGAAGCATCTGAAGGTTAGGGGGGAAGAGTTCTTTTTTTAAAAATAGAATGCTAAATCCAATTTTGCGTGTTTTGTTGTTTTATGTTTTTCATCACTCCGCACATACTAATTAATTGCACTCATTTGTTCAAATGCTACCCCTAGATATCAAATGCATCCAAAATGTTTCCTGATGAAAGATAAAGGTACAAAAGAAAGCAACGTACAGTAATTGACTGAATGCAAAGGACGACTTTTTTTTTCATGTAATCTTGCTCCTTCCTGAATAGGTTTACGCTATTGTAATTGACAAAGAGGCTTGTTCAGTGAAATATAAGGAAATTTTTCAGTCACGCTATTGAATATGCCATCTAATTACGTTGCTGGGCCCTTCTGTTTGTTTCTAATGTAGAGGATCTATTGGTAAAATGAATGTCATTTTGTGGTCTGTTATGCAGAAAATGTTTAATCCAGTGTTTGATTTACTCTGTTAAATCTTTTTTATTGAATGTGCTTATTCGTCCATGCAGAATTGAGTCTGCTCCTTTTCTGTTACTATGACACTGCAATTAAATAGCTAAAGAGGAGAGGGGGGGAAGACTGTAAGACATTTTTCTAATGGGCCATGCCATGCCTATAAAACTTATTCATACCTGTGTGTTTCCCCTTCCCCTCTCCTCCTTTATGAGACTTTATCCAGTGATGGGGGTACTCCATGCAGGTATTCTGGCAATGCAGAAAAATCAACAAATACTTTGGAGAAGAAACTTAGACATCCATTTGGCCAACTCAGCCGCTTCTGAAAACAGTTTCCAGATCAATGATGGATGACTGCGAGGATGAAATAGGATTGCCTTGACTGTCGTTTTATGAATGAATTGAACAGGAGCTAGGAAAAGCTGCCTACCGGTTGTATGTTCTCTCTGGAGAAAAATTCAAAGAATCATACAGTTGGAAGGGGAAATTTAGAGGTCTTCTCCTCCAACCTTCTGACCCCTTGGGTGCTTTGGAAAGAGGGACCCGCAGACAGTGAAGTCATCGTTCTCGTTGGTTGCATTTGGGTTGTTCCACAAAAACTTATAACCATGTATATTTTTAGGAAATTGTAAGGCTGCAGTTGCTCAGGATAATAAGTGGGAATCTCTATGAAATGGGACAATGGAATCTCCTGTTTTCACAGGCAGGTCAAGGGCCAGCCAGGGAGCCAATGGTCTTCTGAGGATATTCCCTTCCAAGGGCCTCTGATACAGGCTGCAAAGATGTCATGGGGGTGTCACAACATTGTTGTGGAAGAGATGCCAATTACGAAATTGGCATCATTGGCACCATACGATGATGATGCCTGCAATGTCACTTGTACCCTGCCCTGACAGCCCCAAGGGGGCTGGGGTTCATCCTGCATTTGCTTTTCTTTTTCCTCTGGGATTTTCCATCCTGTTGCTGTTGAATGTTCAGTGCTGACGGGGCCTGTTTTAGAAGAGAATTTTCCCCCTAGATTTTATTTTAAAAAAAAAAAAAATACTTGATGGATTTCTGGATTTCTCAAGATGCGCAGAAGCGTGGTGAGGCATGTGCTGCTTGATGACCTTCTTTGAGGGTTTCTGCAGGGAGGGGCCACAAGTCAAGAGGCAAGCCACAACCATGTCACTGAAGCCCCCTTTTTTCACATGTGGCCGTGCAGAAACCTCTGCCTTCTTTTCACTAAAAGCCATCGGGGCTGACTGCTAATACTGAATTTATTCTGGGGAAAAAGGGGATTGTGCTTTAAAACCCAAGGCATCTACTGGAAGGAGCAAGAGATGCAAATGTTGAGATATGTGTTGGGACCCCAACCCAAATGCCCCCAACCCACAAGATGCATGCCTTGTGTACTTCCATCTCACTTGGGACACAAATATGAAAGGCTGTGGTTTGAGTCGTGGCATATGGACAGGGTGAAATTCTTCAGGAGTCTATTTCAGGTGGCCCCCAAAGTACCCAATGTGATATTAAGATGGTAGACAGGCCTAACTGAAGTAGCCACAGGGACATGTTCTTGTATGATTTGCCAATGGTTAAAGTTATGGTTTTTTTCAGAAGGTCTAGAATCTTGGCTAATTGCAGACAATTATACATCAACACAGAAAAGGAAACCCCTACAAAGATTACAACCTCTTTGGTTTTCAGAAGAGCCATTCTAATCATGGGCTACAGAGCGCTTCCTGCTCTTAAGCAAATTGCTAGAGCAGGGTTTCTCAACCTCAGCAACTTTAAGTCGTGTGGACTTCAACTCCCAGAATTCCCCAGCCAGCATATACATCATGAAATCTTCTTGCAAATGCATCATTTGGGTGATGACATCATAAAACACATTATATCATTATGCCTATCATTTATATCACGTTCTCCTTACACTGTAATCTGATACTCACAAGTGCGGAAGTTAAATCTGAGATAACTACTTAATCACTTTTTCTTCTTTCCAAGAAAAAGCTCAGTTTTTCCACCTGGTCCATGTCTAGTCACCATCTCATAACCAAGTTCATTATTAACTCGGCATACTGGAAAAGTATCTGGTTTGTATAAGTAGTTTTTCAGCTCTTTCCCCTTTTTCCTCTCTTGTGGATAAGCAGGGACCTTATAACAAGGCACTAATGGAATAATAGTCAGGTTTTTTTCCCTTTGTGGTATCAGATGTTAAGGCTACGATATATCTTCATACTCATTTGGGAAGCCAAGTCTGCAACTTCTATTCCTGGAAAGGCCAATCTTCAGTCCTGAAACCTTCCTGTCTGGAAGAGCCACTGGCTAAAAGGTGAGAATGAATTATTTTATGTCTGGAATTTCTTCTGAATGTCAGATCACCCCTTGGAGAACGTTAAGTACCAAGGAAGGAAAATAGCGCATTGAGAAGAAGAGGATGTCTAGATTTACATATCACATTAAGCTTTGGTTTGCTTTAACCATGATTTCAGACAGAAGCCTAAATGGCTAGCTTTGCACCATCACAGTAAACCATGGGCTCCGTAGCCATAGTTTACGGAATGAATTGGTCTGCTTCACATTCTTCTTCTTCTTCTTCTTCTTCTTCTTCTTCTTCTTCTTCTTCTTCTTCTTCTTCTTCTTCTTCTTCTTCTCCTTCTCCTTCTTCTCCTTCTCCTTCTCCTTCTCCTTCTTCTCCTCCTCCTCCGCAAAGTTTTTTTCTGCTCCTGAATTCATTTTGCATCTTGCTGAATCTCATCCACCCAGCATCATAGTTAATGGTCAGTTCAGGACAAACAATATTGCGAATCACAGAAATGAGTTATTATCATTCATTGCTCCAGTTGTAGCTGCCTGAGAGGGCCTTAAAAAAGAGGTTATGGAAAATAATCCGGAAGGAGGGTTTATCCATTGGCTGGTGTGGGTCTCCCGGGCTGTGTGGCCGTGTTCTGGAAGTTTTGTTTCCTAACGTTTCGCCAGCATCTGGGACCGGCATCTTCAGAGGGCAGGAGCAGCTCTCTCTGTGCCCAGGATGATGTGACCCTGTTGTGGGTATTTATAGAGATCAGTGAGGGTGCCTGAAGGGGTGGGGGTGGGGGTGGGGGTGGGGGGTTGGGTTAACGAGTGGCTGTCTGTTTTGGTGTCATCACATGTGTGTATCTTCCTGGGGGTTAGGCAGGGTTTTTTGTGTTGAGTTGTTAAGGAGGGGCTGCTGAGGGTGATTAGCAAGTTCATTGTGTGAACTGTTCACGCGTCCTGGTGGTTGAGCTGAGTTCGTTGACCTTTTGCAGGCTGTATTTTTCAGGATTGGTAGCCAGGTTTTGTTGATTTTTAGACTTTCTTCTTTTTTATTGAAACTGTGCCAGTGTTTGTGAATCTTGGTGGCTTCCCGGTATAGCCTGGTTTAGTGGCTGTTGGTGTTGTCCAGTATCTCTGTGTTTTCAAATAGGATTTTGGGTCCAGTGTGCTTGAGAGCATGTTCAGCTACTGCAGATTTTTCTGGTTGCTGTAGTCTGCAGTCTTTCGTGTTCTTTTATCCTGGTCTGGATGCTGCGTTTTGTGGTCCCGATGTATACTTGTCCGCAGCTGCATGGTATGCGGTATACTCCTGCGGCGGTTTATCCATTGCTCGTCCTCTACATCCTATGATTATTGATATCCTTGAAGCAGCTCTGGTCGGGTTCCTTGGCTGAACATGAGGATAAAAAGCGCTTTGCGTAAAGTGAGTGCTGGCTGAGCGGAACATCCATGCTCGGAAGCAGTCTACCTGTTACGCAGCTGCTGGGGAAGCAGCCGCAGGGAAGAAATGCTGAGCAAGTTTGCAAACCTTGCAACTTTGGTCTGACATTGACATTGATTATCAGGAGGAGGAGGAGGAGGAGGAGGAGGAGGAGCTTTAAAGACGCGCTCAAACTGAATGCGCGTGAACGCTCTGCGCGCCCGCAAAGCGGAGGACGAGCTCGCCCGCCCCGAGCCTCCGCTCCGGCGGCAATTTCGAAAACGAACTACTCTCCCCACAATGCCCCGCGAAGCACCTTCCGGCCAGCTCGCCGACTCGACTCACTTCCGCCAGCGGTCGGCAGACGCAGGGGCGTCACATGACCGCGGGCGAATTCCCCTCCCAAGATGGCGGACCGCCTGCCCTCGGAGTTTGATGTGGTGGTCATAGGAACGGGTGAGGGACTCCGCGTGTACGTGACGCGCGAGTGGGCCGCGGGGGTGGGGAGCGTGGCGGAGCCGCGCGGGGGGCTGCCCAGGCTGGGGCGGGGCGAGGCTGTCCCGAACCTTGGAAGCAGCCCTGGAAATAAACCCGCGCCCTCCCCTGGATCTGGTGCCCTCCGGGGTTGGGCTACAATATCCATCGTCCCCAGCCACCCCAGGCGCGAACGGGGGACGGTGCCGGGCTGAGGGTGGCCGCTGCGCCGTTGAGAGGGTGGGGGCAGGCGGTGGTGGCTCTTCCCGTCAGGTTAGGAGGGGGGCCGCGGGCGCTGGGCAGGGCCGGGCGCTGGCACGTGCCCGGTCGCCCCCCGCCCGAGTGCGCGTTCACGAGCCCCTGCCGCTTAGGATAGGCTTCAGGAGGCCGGCCCCGCGGATGCTGGCCCACTGAGCCCCGCACTCGCCTTCCAGCCAGCCCGGACTCCTGGCCGCTGCCCGGAGCAGTCAGCCCCTGCGGGTTGCTTGGCGGCGTTTCGGAAGCGGCTTGCCCTGGCCGCCTCCCTCCTGGGCCTGGAAAGATGGGCCCGTCCAGAGGCCCCCAGCTGGCTTTGGGTCTAAGGCGGGACTAGAGTTCACGGGGTGCCCTCAACCGCAGCACCAAGCTGGCCCTCTCATGGAAGCGGCTCGCGCTCTTCCGTTGCCGGTGCTGGGCTGGGCTGAGAGAGGGAGGGCGACCGGCCCAGAGCCCCCCGCCTGGCTTCATGTCTAAGCGGGACTAGAACTCGCGGCCTCCCGGTTACCAGACTGTTGCCTTGCCCACTAGACCAATCTGGCTCGCCAGTGGAAAACCACTTCCATTGCCACAGCCACCATCCATTTCCGTTGCTCTCCTGGGGCTGAGAAAGGGGGACTGGCTTCATGTCTATAGCAGGACTGGAACTCACAGTCTCTTCGTCGCTGTCCTGGTGCTTTCTTTAACCACTACACCAAACTGGCTCTCCTTGCCTTCAAGTCAGTCTTGACTCCTGGTGACTGCCTGGACTAGTCCCTGCGGTTTTCTTGGCAACATTTTTGGAAGTGTTTTGCCACTGTCTTCTAGGGAGGGAGAATGACTGGCCCAAAGTCACCCAGCTGGCTTCGTCTCCTGGTTTCTAGCCTGGTGCCTTAACCACTACCCCAAACTGGCTCTCTTAGGCAGTATCAATCTTGGGGTGGGTCGGTGGGTTTGTGTTTGCTCATGGGACTAACAGAGTTAGCCTTCTGGATATTTACTGGGTAGACTCCTAGTGAAGAAATCCCTAAACGCATTGGATGGATAAACAAAGCCTCATACAATTCACGGTCCTCAGTTTACTTGTCAATTGCTGGTAATACTCTTTATTTCTTTCTGTAACTGTGTTTAGCTTGTTTGGTCTAATTGCTTTGCATGTTGGGTCCGAAAGGATTGCAGATACAATCACCTTGGAATTTTTTCTGTTTTTTTTAATATAGCTAGTATATTAAGCCAAATGCCTTAAGGATTTCAAGGCGGGTTACAATGGATCCATAAAATACACACAGTTAAAGTGAAAGAAAACTCTGCATAAAATTAAAACAATAAATTATTCCCATTTCCAGTGATGTATTTGTCCATGCATTTTTTTATTAGCATCTATACTCTGTAGAGTACTTTATAGTTGGTTGCAGACATCAACAGAAGCCAGATGTATCATCCAGATGAGTACTGCCATTTTCAGTAGCTGGCATGGCCATAGAAAGGCACTGGGTTAAGAAGGCCTGACATAGGCTGTCTGACACATTAAGCTATGGTTTGTTTAACCAAATGTTATTGAATAAGCCACTGCTGCCTGGGGTCATATGGTATGCTTAGCTAAAACCAACTGAAAAACATTTTGGCTTTACATGCTGTGCGAATGCAGATAATTATGGTTCATTCAAACTTGAGTAAATCTTGAGTTAAACTGTGATGTCTTGCTCACTGTCCCCTTTGCCAGGGACTATAGTATATCCTAGGAATGTATTCCTCCCTTATCTTCCTTTTGTTTCTTTTCTCTAGCTATCTGGTTATTTCTGAAGTGCTTCTGCTCATGTACATATCTATTTTTAACTTCATGATTATTAAAAATGGACTATTAATTAAAGAAATAATTGCTTAGCACAATGAATGAACCCAATCTCAGTATGTCATGGTACCTCTAGGATGGCATAATGTTCATGAATGACAGATCCTATAAGCTTGCCATTTTCATTAGCCTCAGTTGGCTAGGTTCATGTGTCACCCTGAACCATAAACCATGATGACTAGTCTTTGCAGTAAGTTAAGGTGCAACAAGAAATGTGTACTATGGTTTAGCCCAATATGGGAACCTAGCCTATGTGATTGTGTTTTTGAATATATTCAGTATGTGTCAAGCGATGACCAAAGAATGCCAAATATATTTAGATTACTGTTCCATGGCACATTTATTGTGCCAATTTATGATGATGGTCTTTTTTTTTATGATGGCCAGTTTATGATTGGGTTTTTGAGGCTATAATGGAAGTCTGGTTCACACATTGTTCTAAGCTGTAGGCTTTAACTCACAATTGGCTAAAATTGCACGAAAGCACTAAGCCATTACAAACCAGAATGGCTTTGATTTATAAATCAAATCAAATATTTATATTTCCACATTGCTATGAAACACAGTCTGGTTTGTTTTGCCCTAGGTGTTTTGTGAACCCAGCCATTATATATTGGACTCTCCTTTTCCTCTTTTTTAGTAATGTTTTTTAAGTTTTGATGTTTTATGTATTTATATGTATTTATGGTTTTAATGTTTTGTGTGAGTCTCCCAGAGTCCCCCATTGGGGGGAGATGGGCGGGGGAGAAATTCAATAAATAAATAAATCAGTATTCTGTGGCATACCATGTTATGTGAACACAGCCAGTTATGGCTTAATTATAGTGAAGAAAACTATGGTTTAATGGAATATATGAAAGTCACCAACTAGGTGTTTGTAACGTTTTACCTATAGAATGCTTGCAGGCTAGATTTCAGTTGATGCGTTAGGTTAGCGTGCAGTAGTTTAGACATGGTTACCTGAGGATTACTTATAGATCTTAACTGAAAGGGGCCATTGAGTCCAACTCCTTACTCATTGCAGGAATCCAGATTAAAGCATTCCATTACATTAAATTCGTAGTGGAAGGTTCAGACATCTTTTGCAATACAGCCACTGTCTTGCTCTAAGTTACAGCTGCCAGATCTGGACATCTGGGCATCTAGCAATCAAGATTTGATAGGCCTATTCTAGATTAGACTGCTAAAATGGCAGGTCTGGGGGTTAGGAAGATTGTGTAGTAGCAGATCCAGAAATTGATTTTTATTGTAAAGCCTTGTGGATTCAGTTCACGCAGTTCTGATACTTCAGACAAGGAATTAGTTTCAATATGTGCTCATAGGATCCTATGATGCAGATCCTGTTCCTTATTTCAGTATATGGATGTTTGTCATAAGCCAACTAATCAGCATCTGGTTATTCAGATCTCAGTTAAAAAAAAAACCAAAACCAAACTTCTGAACCTTAAAGCTTGCTCTAAGAGTTATAATATTAGCCCAAGATCAGGGATACCTTGGATCAGACTACGAAGCTTATTAGGTGATCTTGAGCGAGGAAAACTATAGACTGGCCTGCATTCTTTAGTATGGAGCAGAGGAAGCTAAAAGCATCCTTGAATTCAGTTCAATTCCTGGTGACTTTATGGACACAATCATCCAATTATCTTGGCAAAAATACAGAACTGCCAGAACAGTCTCCAATCCAAGTACTAATCAATACTGACTGAGATATTTAATGGAGGAGGATAAAAGCTGAATGAAAGAGAAGGCTCAGCTTCCTTCTGAATTTCTCTGTTATTGGGAGAAGAGCAGTACTAGTGAGGAAATAGCCTCATCTGGAAGTCTGATCCTGTTGTCTTCTGTGAGAAGTAGAATAGATAGAGGAACAGCAGAATGTAACTGAAATGAATTGAGAAACTTCATACAGGAGAACAAAGAAGGTGAGGTCTCAGAACAGTCTTGATGAAGATGGACTTGGAAGAGAGTTTGTTTCAATAGGAAATGTGTTCATCATAGCCATCAACAAAGTTGTTGTTACCCCAGTTTGAATCAGAATGCCAGTACAGATTTTGTGTTCCCAGTCGGTTGTTTGGTCCCAGTTGTACCAAAAAAAAAATTTTTTTTTTAAAGATAGATTACTGCCAGATACCCCACTCTTCACTGTAGTTAGATTTGGGAAACATTTTTAAATACAATTCCTTCAGTCCATATTTTAACCAGAATTTGAGAGGAATCATCAGAAACTGAGAATTCAGATTGCATCTTCTGACAACATTAAATTATTTTGGCAAGCTATGATATGAATTCTGTGGGGTTTTTTAGCCCAATGCACAAGGCCAACCAGTTGTGGCTTGATAAGCAAATTATGATTAAAACACAGTGCAGCTTAATGTGGCATAAATCTCAGAGTCAGTGCTGTTTTGAAATACCATGGGCTGGGAATGGTGCCAAATTTGATTCTGTATTTTCATCTTTGGATCACAGTTTACTTCTCTGTCCTTAATCTTAACTAGGATATTGTTGTGCTAGTTAGATCCTGCTTAACTTATAACCTACACTTTGTCCTCACCTGAAAGGTGTTTGTGGTTTCTGACTGTATGTCATAGTAAGTCTATTCTCTCTGTTTTCCCCTTAAAAAAGTAGTTTTATATAAAAAACCAAAACCCAGTCACTGTAAATTTTCTGGTTCCATGCAATTTTTCCCTTCTTTCTCTTACTGATCTTCGCTAGTTATAAATAACACATGAAATGACTTTCAAGGTAGAAAGCAGGAATCCATTTTGAAATATTCTATAAAATAAAGAGTGATTTATAGCTCCCTATGATTTTGGCTGAAAGCGTTTGGGCTTCGCCCAGTCATCAGAGTCCTGTCAGAGAAATCTGTTATTTATTGGTCGATATGCCAGGAATGGTGGTGATAGTACTTTATGTTTATCTTATGTAAGTATAATGTTAAGAAAAATCAATTCCAAAGACTAATACAATTTTAAAAATCTATCATGGCAAAGTAACCAAATATTAGAGATGCTGGAGTATTAGGAAGGCCGATTTTTAACCCCCTGCCTAGTTTGATTGCTTTGAATGTTTTGAGGTGTACCTTTTGCCATTTCTTCTGTAATGTATTTCATATTCCAATGTTTAATACTAAATCAGGCCTTTGGTCTATCAAGCTCCAAAATTCTCAATATCACTGGTAAGGTTTCAGAAGTTTTCTAGCCAGTGATTGACCCTGCAACCTTCTGCACAAAAACCGTGTGTGCTCTGCGGCTGTTACAGCTCTCCCTTTAAGTAAAGAAGCATTGTTCTGATAGCATTGCCCCAGGATGTAACATTCATGCCCTTTCTCTGTGTTACATTCACCACAGGGAGCCCACTGCAGTTTCTTCCTATTCTGTAAAATAACATTTGGGATTCTCTGGGGCAGCAGCACTGACGTGGAATGGATCCAGAATGGAGTCTGGGGCGTTTCATGTTATCTTTTTGAGCAAAGGAAGATTCATAGCACACGATGGTCCTATCTTGACCCTGTGCATACAAGGTAGAAAAGAGAGGATTTAGTGGAGCTGGAACTCCAGCACCTTGGAGAGCTCCAAGCATTCAACTTCCTTCAACTATGCAGGCCTGGTTGGGGGGTAAAGCTCTCATCTCCAAGTGCCCAGCAGACTTCTTCGGGGACTTTCTGCAGAGATCTTTACATTTGCAGTAAACTTAACACACAACAGCCAGAGGCACTTATAAACCACTTTCAGGCTTTCATGATGAGTTGGTTATACTCATATGGAGTATACTATATTCTCATTGGAGTGAGAATATAGCCAACCACCCATCCCCTCTTTCAGTTTACTTCTATGGGTTCCCGCATCATACTGAACAATAATTTGCTTTAAATATGGGCAACTGAATAACCACAATGTCTGAGGCTTCACAAACACTAAGCAGTGAATTTAAGTTGTATGGAAGTTTTTTGGCATGGAATTTTGCTTTAATGCAAGGATAGACAATATTTTTGAAGAAGCAAGCACATTTGGAGCTTTGAGAGTATTTCGTTGGCACTTCCGCAAGAAGATGTACCCAATTACAAAGTAGACACTTCATCATCATCATCATCATCTGGTGAGTTTCTCCTTGTTCCCTTTGTAGTCTGTAAGATGCTTTCTAGCTCCATCCCAATTTCTCCTGGTCTTTTTTTGGGGGGTGGGGTAGGTGGACACTCATACTAGATGTGGCCACACACACACCCCCATTTGATTTTCAAAGAATGGGAAAAGATCTACAAACATTTTGCAGATCTCAGTAATGTTAGAGGTTGGTGTTTCACTTTATAGCATGCTGCATCACATTAAATATGTTCAGTTAAAAAAAAAAAGTCACATGGGGCTGGAAGGCTGACAAGCACCAAAGGAGAGATCCATGGGTACTGTGGCACCCCTGGACACCCACTTGTCTGGTTCAGACTTAATGATTGTACCTGAGAAGGAATTTCTTACCTTGCCAACCTGTATGAAGGTGATGCTGTTTCTGCAAGTACTATTTGCTTTTTAGCACTTACATTATCTATGCCAAAATGCTTTACCTTTAAAGTTAGAGCCATCAAATGTTGACAGCTGCCATTTTGGTTAACATAGTCCATTGGTGTGGCATGTAAAATAAATCTGAGAGCTGAATTATTTGTTAATTCGAAGATACTGTGTTATTTTGCCTGTTTCTATTCCTTTTACTCTGTCTTGAAATCAACAGTGTCTAATTTTGTGACCAGATGCTTTGAATTTGTCTTGGTAACATTTTAAACAAAAGCTGCTGTTTGGAAACATATGCCCAGAAATGAATTGTTGCTTGTGACAGGGGTAGTTGGAGAGATAGCCTTATCCCCAAATTTGAAAAAGCTACTTTTACTAGCTTTTTCTTTTCTGTTGCTTCCAGCATTCTTTTCAAGGATGGATAATAGTTGCCATTTTATTCGTGAGGCCTTCAAAGCAAAAGCTCAAAAGCCTTTGTGCAAGATCATTCCTTGGGATTTGGAGATGAAAAATACTGACCATAGGATGGTGGTTATTTGATCCCAGATGATGATTTTGAAATCTTGGGATGCATTGCTTTAAGATTTATGAACTCTCAAAAGTCTGACGTAGCCAGACAAGCATACACCACAGGCATGGTCTGTTGTAGTACCCCATTCTTGGATGCTAGCAATGTATCAACAAAATAGCTGGAAGTTTTGAGTAAGTAATGTTTCTTGAATGGAAATCAATATACTAATTAGCACATAGACACTTCATGTAAGTTTGAAACGTTGTTGTAAGAAAAGATGTTGGCTCATGATTTGAAATTCCCTTTCCATAATTATAAACTATATAAATTGTCATCTCTTCCTAGAAGAGTGTTCTTACTCTCTCGTGTCCTCTAGTAAAATTCATTTGTTATGTGATGATCTCTCATAGTGATACAGTCATTGCTGGAGACCAGTGCTGAAACTTCATTACCTTTTTCTCCCTCTGTTTTGCCAGTTGAGATTAAATCTTTCACAATCTGTCAAGAAGTAAGCCTTAAAAATGACAAAAAAGTTGCTGAAAGTCTGAATTTCTACCTTAAGGGCACCCGAAGACATGAAATAGATTATAATGCTTTCTGATTTCACACCAGTTCCTGATGTTACGCAGTCATTTTGATATGCTTGCAGAAACTTATCTCCTTTATGTCTTCATGTGATAGCCAGCATTAGTAACACCTTCTCTGTGACATGGAACTAAAGTCAGCCTCCCCAGGTGCACACAAAATTTGCTACAAATCACTTTGAGTGCAGCACAGAAGTTACTCAGGGTCCGTTGGATAGAAAACTAATCCTGTCTTTTAATATGTGGGTCTTATATAAACGTCATCCTTTTCCTTAACTTATAAGGCTTCTATGAATTAATTATAAAACTGACCAATTTTTACTGCATTCATAGGTTTCGTTCTTCTAGTGAAGTAAATGCAGTCTGCAGTTTAAAACAATGGCTTATTTTTACTCAATATAGTATGAATGTGGTGTCAGGTTTTTCTATTTCTAGTTTTATTGTTGCTGGTTCTGTACTGTTTTATATTGTTTTATACTGTTTTATTGGTTGTAAGCCACCCAGAGTGGTTTTTAAGATGGGCGGCCATATAAATGTTTTAAATAAATAAATAAATAAATAAATGTATGTATGTATGTATGTATGTATGTATGTTTCCGATATCGTGGCATCTGAAAGAAGAGTTCTAGGATGGAAGGAGCCAAAATAGCAGTTGATCCAAACCAAGTTGAATGAAGGGGACTTGGTGGCTGCATTGGCACATCAACCCCCCCCATGGTTTGTTTATGTGTGGTTTGTTGATATAGCCACAATTGGCTGAGTTTGCACAAGATGCTAAACTATAAATCAGAATTTACAAACCACAATGGTTGCGTACTGGACTCCCTTCCTTGGATGAACTGGAAATAATTACTCCAAGAAATGACAGTCCAAATTCTGCTTAATCCTTTTTACGAAAAGGGAGATTAAGGTTACAACACAAGAATTATTGCAAATGCCCTGCTTTCAAATGAGATACCTCTATAAAGGCAATTGGGGCTTTTGCTCATTTCTTCCTGCTTTTTCTGAGTGGAGGGCTGGAAGCTTGGCTCTTTTGTTTTTTTGTTTTCTTTTTAATATAAACTTTATTAAATTTCAGTAAAGAATAACATATAAGAAAATTAAGAGAAAGAAAAGAACAGAAAGAGAGAAGAGATCAGAGAAGAAATACAACAAGAAAAAAGTAGGAAAAGAAAAAAAGAGAGATAACATCCGACTGACTTTGGTACAGGCATAGATGTAGGATACATTCACCTCCTGCTCTAACGTTTAAAAGAAGCTTGGCTCTTTGGTGAAGGCCAGACAAAGTGCGACTTTTCACTGCTTTGATTAAGGTTATTCCAGTCAATGGGAGAAGAAAGTCTCGCACAGTGTTCATATGATATACCAATACAAGTTAATCTAAAGCCAAGCAAAACACAGCTTGCCACCTCATACCTCTTTCTCTGGTCAAATGCTGCGTTTTTAAACAGAGATGGGCAGAAGTTAAGGGACCTTTAAGTCATTTACAATGGACTGAAAATAGTTTCTGTCTCCTGGTGGTTTGAGTCATTTTTCTCTAGCCAGCTGTCCTCCAGATATATTGAAGGCTATGTTAACACCAGCAAGTTCTTCCTTAGTCAAGATGTGCTTTTGAATAGATTTTTATGGAAATCAGTTTTAGGTTTGTGTTAGAATTCCCAATCCACATTTAACTGGGGTGTAGTTTTGTAAACAATAAATTACTCAATTTTAGAGCTTACACAGTGAATTGGATAACTGGTTCCTCTCTGTTATTCGGTATTTTGGCTCTATCACTCTCTCTCTTCTCCGTACCTTTCTCCAAGCAACTGTCATGCAGTTAGTTGTACCAAGGTTGGTATTCCTTGAAATTCTAGTTACCAACTACATTCTACTACTTGATGTGTATCTGCCTCTGATCAATGCCTTTTTTTTTTTTTTTACTGTGAAGCACTTTCCTTTTATTACCTCCAGCAATATTCCCAGTATTGCTTTTTATTGCTTCAAGTAATATTCTAGATATTAAACTCTTATGTATGAATCATTTTGAGATGTATCTTACTCCATGTGATAGGATTAAGGACAGTTTACTGCAGTTTAGTTGTTCAGCAGAATCCCAGTTTGTTAAAACAAATGTGGCAAGGTTTTAGGCTTGTGGATCTACTTTATTTTATCTATTTGCTATTGGTTGGTTGGTTGGTTGGTTTTGGCAGTGTATATGCTGCCTTTCAAAACTTACAACACTAACACATCCTAAACCCATCATCTAGAGCCAAGCTCTTAATAGTGATACTAGATATATGAGGAAGGGCCAAAATCAGTTACCAAATTGTGATGTGCTTATCTATTACACCTACATTCTGAGATATAGAAATGAATGTCTAGGTATGAGAAACTAAAACCAGGTATTCTAGCAGCCTGATGAGAGAGATTCTGGGGAGGCTGAAAAAGTGTCGAGTTGAGCAAGATTAAAAAAAAAAACCCGCACAGATTTTGGTTAAGTATTTTAATGCTAGTGTGGAGTAAATACAGAATCTTGGAAACTGGAAGAGGAATTTCCCACTCTTATTTAGAGGGAGTTCGTTAGGCTGATTTGAAGCATTTCTTCCCAGGTTTCTCTGCACCCAGGCTAACTTGCCATTTACTATGTGATAAACTGCCAACTGACTCACCCTCTGTCTCTTGATTATTTGTGTTTGCTTTCTATTCCATTCCTTTCCCAGCCTCCCCAAAATCTCTCATAAAAAGTAATGGAAGGGAGAATAGACATAACCAATCTGGAGATAGAACTACCTCTTGTTAGTGTTAGAGAAGTATAAAATAATAATGGCTCTTTTTTTTTTAAAAGGTCTTTCTTCAAAATGCATGACATTGTAATATTCATGTTATTTTATCATAACTTGTTTAATTAAAATCTTGTGTCTTTTATAGGTTTACCTGAATCTATCATTGCGGCTGCGTGTGCCAGAAGTGGTCAACGGGTTCTGCATGTGGATTCGTAAGTCATTTAATCAGTATACATTGTAGCTCTAGGTCCTATCAACCAGTGACATCAGACAGAAGGCTGGCTTAATGGAGGAGATCCTGACTTGACTCTTCCAAAAAAAAAAAAAGCAAAAATCTGAAGCCAAGAACAAACCATAGCTTCTGACTTCCACTTATCAGGTAGGGACAAGCTAGAATTACCACTTGGCATGGCAGGTTAAACAATCCATCGAAAGAGCTTCTGTAGTTTGTTCCATCTTTTCTGCTGGCATGAAAAGCAGGCAGGAATAATTGAAGGATGTGTGCCAGCGACATTCTTATTCAAAGTAAATCATAATTTAGGCGTACTTTCACAAATGCAATGGTTTCCAGGGATCTTTGAACCAACTTAAAATTTGTTTCGTAGCTTAGGCAAATATAGTTTATGCTAGATGTACTAACAGACCATCATTGCATATTCAGTGTCTGTTTATGACCCCATCATCATTGAGAGTCAGTGTGGTTCAGTGGTGAAGGAGTTGGACTAGGGCCAGGGAAATCTCAGTTCTAGTCCCGTCTCAGCCATGGAAGCTTCCTGGATGGCCAGTAACTCTCTCTCATCCCAATCCATCTCATAGGATTTTTGCTGTGGGGCAAAAAAGGAGGGAGTGGTATGTACAGTGCCATGAATTCCTGAATGAAAAGGGGGATATAAATCTATCAAATAAATGTAAATTATTTTATCACATGAAATAGCAAATGGGATAGTGCATAGCTGTACTCAGGACTCATGCTAAAGAAGTGCCACCTATAATATTGGGAACAGGCCATACTGGCCTGGTTTAGACCTAATATTATGCCTTAAATCATAGTATATAAACCATAATGCCTAGGTTCATGCAATGTAGTGAGCTCAAAGTAAGCAAATGCCACGATGATTTAATGCAGTGTGTGAACCCAGCCAATATGTGTTTTTAAATTATGATGCTGGCCTCACCCACTGACCTTCAGCCTGAGTCCATAGGCTTTTCATATAAAGCCCCTGTGAGTTCTTCTGATTCTTCAGCAAAGATGTAGCTTTCTTGCTTCATTCACATCTTCTGAGGGTCGAGGATGCCTGGAGAATGTGACAATCCGAAGACAGTTCCAAATCTCTCCTTATTTAACCAGGTTGAATTTTGATGGGGAGAATAACATTTGGATGCCTGTGCTCTTCGATATTTGCAAAGCAAATAATTTGCTGATTTGAAAGCTCTGTATGTTTGTGTTTCTAAACTTGAGGGGGAGAAAAGTGTAATTCCTAACACTTTTTCCCCAGACTTGGGAAGAAAAAGTGTTAAGAATTAAATTGTGCTAAGCAATGTCTTAACAGTTTACATTTCTGTATTATAGGTTTATGTACAATATTTATATAAAAGTTCCTCACTCCCTTATTCCCCTGTTACAACCGTTATACATATTTGCATTTCCCAAAGCTGAACGGGAAAAAGTTTCTCACTTTCATTTAACTCAGTAGGCTGCAGCGGTTCCTTCTGCAAGCATTTCCAAACTTGGAATTAATCTCTGGCTCTTTCCAGAAATACAACGCCAAGAGAGGAGATTACAACTCAAATTTAGTTAAAGAAATGGCAGAAACTGCTACTGGATTTACCTCTCAAAGTTTAAATCCATGAATTTTGCATGGATTTCTTAGGTGAGCAACATCTGAGATGGGGAATCTGAATATTGGCCAACCTGATAAATTGGTACTGTGTAAACTTTAAATCTTTTATTTTCTGATGGGTGTTAGATGGAAAACATATGCAGGTGGGAGAGAGAAAGTGAGAGTCAAATGAAACTTTTGAAGTACTTTCTGTGTGCCAACGCTGCCTGGATTCATTACCCTAAGAGAATCTTATCACTTTTAATCTCCCACCACTGTTTCATGTTTATCATAATATACCACTTATGTGATGATGGTGGATGGCCTGAAGTGGACCATTATAAACCATTGAGTAGCACCTCTGTTGATTTATAAACACTGTCCAAGCATCTCCCATCCAGACCGCTAATCATATTCAAAATAGTCACTTCCATTGCAGCCTGGTCATAAATTCCTATAGTCGTGTTTTAAAACCAAAGTTAGCTTCTGCCAAATTGTAATTGAAGGGGGCTTTCTTTCTACAAGCTAGCTATCTGTCTCAATAAAATGTTAAAAAAAAAATCATTGGTTCTTTTTCAGAGAGCTACATTTACTGTAGATATTAATGAGCTGTTGACATGTGAAATTTCAAGGATGGATGCTAAGTGATTTAGAAAAGTAATTTGCAATTCAGAATACGCTGCTTGGCATTGACTTTAAACTTGAAGTTGCAAAAGTTTGAATGGAATATAGTTGAAAGTGGTTTGGGTATGCATGAAGATTTTCCTCCCCAGTGACCTCTTTTCCTCCTTTGCAAATCTTATTTTGGGGGACATTGCTCTTGTTTATCTGTAGGTTTGGTTGCTTTGATGGCAGGAAAAAAGAAAACAGGAGAACAATTTATTTCCTTAAGTTCCCCAAATTCTATCTAGCTCTAAAATTTGGTTTATAATTCAACAGTTTTGTCAGTAAGTAATCACTTTTCAATCAGTTTTAAATTAATTGATTAAAGTTCAGGCATTTCTGAAACCTTGGTAGAGCTATTTACACAGGTGGTCCTCAACTTACGACCACAATTGGGACTGGAATTTCTGTCGCTAAGCAATGTGGTTGTAAAGCGAGATGTCACGTGACTGCATTGCTTAACGACAGTAATCCTGGCAGACCCAGTTGCTGTTGTTAACCAAGAATCATGGGTCATTAAGCCACCCCAATCCAAGCCATTCCAGGCTTGGTCCCTCTCAGTCCTGAGCCTCAGTAAGATAAGGGACTGCTTTCAACTCCCCACACCCGGCTGGGACTGGCCTGGGGCAGCTGCGGCTTCCTGGGGTGTGGCAAGCAGTCCCAGAGCCATGTGGTTCAGCAGCCCCAGAATCACACGGCTCTGGGACTACTTGCCACACTCCAGGAAGCCATAGCCGCCCCAGGCCAGTCCCAGCTGCAGTTGCCCTTGCCACTCTGCACTCCAAGACCCCTGCTGCCCTGCACTCCACTGCCCCAGCTGACCTTCACCTCCACCTTGCTCCTACTGCTGATGAGGCATGCATGCCTGCCTGATGGCTGGGCTAGGGCTGGGCTTCGTGCTGCGAAAATAAAAAGTAAAAAACAGCCCCTGAGCTGCAACACAGAGGAGCTTTTTGGCACACTGTGGCTCTGGGACTGCTTTTTGCTTTTTTTTTTTTTGCAGTGTGAAGCGAGCCCCAGCCCAGCCCAGCCCAGGAGTGTGGTGCAAAGCAGCTTTTTGGCATGCTGCAGCTCTGGGGCTGTTTTTTGCTGCTGCTGCTGCTGCTGCTGCTGCTGCTGCTGCTGCTGCTGCTGCTGCTGCTGCTGCTGCTGCTGCTGCTGCTGCTCCTGCTCCTCCTCCTCCTCCTCCTCCTCCTCCTCCTCCTCCATTTTTTTTTCCTTCACAGCTGAAGCCCAGCCCGGCCTGGCCCAGGAGCCAGGCCGGGCATGCCTCCTCAGCAGAGGAGCAAAAAGATGGCAAAGGTCAGCTGGAGCACAGGGTGGCAGAGGGCCAAAAGGGCATAGATGGGGGTAAGGTAGGCAGGTGGGGATGTTGAAGCACCCCTGCAATCGTAAGTGCAGGCAGGCTGCCAAGCACTCAAATTTTGATCACGTGACTGCAGGGGTGCTGCAGCGGTCATAACTGCAGGCACAGGTTGTAAGTTCATTTTTTTCATCATGTCTGCAACTTTGAATGGTTGCTGAACAAATGGTCATAAATCAAGGACCACCTGCATTGTAATAATGAAAGTATAATTGACAGGGCTTAAGCAAAACTTTTAACTAGTCATTGTGGGAAGGAGAAACTTTTGTTTTGTTTTAATCTATCACGTTCCTATTTATAGAAGTAATACACTACAACTAACAATTGGAATTAGTGGCTGATTTCTCATCCCTATCACCGCCCTACCACAAAGCCCTGATTGCACTGGGGCATGCTCTGGAGGAATATGCTATCAGGAATCAGAAGCTCTAGCTAGAAGGGAACATGCCCCCTCACTTGATATATCTCCATACATATGTTCTGCCTGCATATGAAAATATTTGGAGTCCCTACACTGCACTTGACAATGATAACCTTGGTGTAGACTGCTGCTGTAGATTCTTATAACTGGACTTATGAGATACAGGCAGTCCCTTGGTTAAAAACGGGTTCCGTTCCTAAGCCTGTCTTTAACTTGATTTTTGTATGTAAGTTGGAACTCGTACTTACGAACGGGCTGCCTGTTACTAAAAATGGTGGATAGTGTTCTCTTTTCTCCAGCTGATGAACCGCTGAAGCCGCACATAGTTTTCATGAACCGCTGAAAACGGGCTGTATATTGAAAACATGTGGTTTCAGTGGTTCATGAAAACATCACACGGCTTCAGGGGTTAGTTGGCTTGAGTCCGCCATTTTTAGTAACAGGCAGCCCGTTCATAAGTATGAGTTGTCCATAGGTCAGACGTTCTTAACCCAGGGACTGCCTGTATTCTGCTAACTCTTGTCACTGCAGCTTGTGGGCCAGCAGTTAGACTAGTGGGGAAAGTCATTCACTGATACTTGTAATAAGAAGAGCGAAGGGTCCTGAATCCAAGTAGTTACATTGGATGAATGAATTGCATTGTTCCTCCTTCATTGGAAGCAGCAAACATTGACCAGCACATTTGAATGTCACCAGTTTCAGGCAGCCTGTCCTTAGTGGATCTAGTGACAGTGTGGTAACTAAGCATTAGTAATTGTGATTTTCAAATTAAAACCTGATACGGTTGGCAAATTTTCCATTTCTGAAAGCGAAAAAAGAAGGGGAAAAAATCATTTGAGGTGTGCAAAGCAAGTGCCTGATCTTCACACCTTTGGGATGAGGTGGGGGGGGGGGGCAAAACTAACGCAGTAACAACAGCTTCATCAGTGTGATTAGTTGGAACTTCTAGGAATTGATACAGATTACTTTGTACATTCTTGCTTTTAACATGGATGTAGGAGAAGGTTTGCTAGTAAGGGAGAACTCATTCTGATGACAGCAGGACCTCCTGTTCTTCCCCCCTCCTTCTCCCTCCAGAAAGAGATCAAATAGAGAAAGACACATGGAAGCAGGTCTCTGGAGAAATCACCAGACATCAGCAGCTTCCTCCCAGACATTGCCTTTGATTCATTTTCCCCCCCAGGGCGATTACTGTATTGAAAGAGGCAGCTTTCCTAACTGACATTCACAAAAAGCTAGGCTTTCCCTCTGCAAATTCTGCTCTTACATTTCTATCAATGCCACTTTCTAAAATCCTGACATTTATGAAGGTCTCCTTTTGCTCGAAGACCAGAGGCTTAGTTGAGATCTATTGCTGAACTGTGATTAGTATGACCAATCTGAGCCTTGATGAGCTTTGGAATATACCAAGATGATACCAGAAGCTATCAACCCAATATATATGATCTATGGAATCAAGAATTGGAATATCCAGCTTTGGAAAATGGATGGCTCCAAGTTTTAAGAATTCTTAAATACAGTTCTTATTGTTTAGGGAATTTATCAGAACATTTTGTTTTGTATTTATTGGATTCCCCAAAAGAAAGCTTTTAAAAAGGTGGATATCTTTGTGTGTGTGTGTGGGTTGGCATTGTAAAAAATGTGAAGGCTCTTTGACTCATGATTGGGTTGTGTTCTTTTTTATGGTTTCGAGTCATGACAGATGTCAATATAACTTTGAGGGAAAACGCAGTAAAGACATAAATGTGAGGTTCAATTACAGTCCAATAATTGATACTTGGATATTTTAAGAAGAATTCTAGCAATATTTATTTATTTATTATTCACATTTCTATAGCTGCCCATCTCATATATATAACTCTGGGTGGATTACAAACAATTAAAACAAATATTAAAAAAAAAGCAAGAAAGAATAATGCAACAATTTAAAAACCAGAAAAAAATATAAAAGCATATAAAAACCACCATAAAAAATTCATAACATTTTGAGCACGGGGTTTGCCAGAGATAATTATCTTCATAGGTGGAAAGAAAACAACACTCAAAATATCGAAGGATAGATTTAAGAGATGTATTCTTTGTCAGTTTTTGATTGTAGGAATGAGAAGATAGAACAGTAAGTTCTATATGGTCTGGATTTAGTAATTAACGTATTAGGCCTGAACTAGTTACAGTAATGCTATACAGTCCTTTTTCATTTTTTTAAGGTGCAGTTCTTTTTTTCTCTCTCTCATATTTATCTTTTTTAATATGGATTTTAATTGTGAAATTTAACAAAGAAGCATTAGAAACAACTACAGATTCCTGTGTTCAGATTTGAAGACCTATAATCTGTACACGCAGAATCTATCACAGTGGAGTGTCACAAGGACCTGCAGTTTGGGGAAAGCAAAACATTTTGATCTTTTTTTTTTAATGCATCAAGTTTATTCATTTACTCGATACGATTTTAATCTTTCTATCTTCGGAACAAAAATATGAGTTCCCACATTGCATATAAGTTTGGTTTAGGCATAGTAGGAGTGATGTGAGCCCAGTCAGTGTGTGAACTTAGACAGTTTTGATTTAATCAAGATGCTTTGGTTTAATTTATCATAATATGGGAACCAGCCACTTGGAGAATGGTCTCCTACCATGCTGACTAAGCAATCTGGATAACGAACACGACTTTTTGGGTGCTGTAAAGAGCCTTACGCTCCTAATCAAAACTTTATTGGTAAATACAGTGCCTGCCGACAAGAAATTATGTTCTATTTTTAAATGGTATCTGCAAAAGAGAAGAAGGATTTTGCTCGTTGGAACTGGTTTGTATACTTGTTACTCTCTTCAGCTCACATAGGCACGTGAAAGTCTCTTTGCTGCAACAACTTTCTCCATAACTGTAGATAATAGCAGAATCCTTACAAAAAATTGCTGAGCTTTTAATTTTCTTCTTCTTTTCTTCTCCCCACTGCTACCACAGGAGAAATTACTATGGAGGAAATTGGGCAAGTTTTAGTTTCTCGGGGTTATTGTCCTGGATAAAAGAAAACCAGGTAAGGAGTGGCATTATTGTTTTACCTCAAATATATATTATTCTTGTTGAAGCATTAGTTTTAATTTTAATATAAATCTTCCAGGCCTATTTTCCCTTTTAGGATCACAGAAGCAACAAGCCTTGAGAATTCTAACATAGGTAGATAAGGAGACGTGTTCTGTTCCCACCTCCTAATTTAAAATTATTTTAATGTTTCTGCTTAAATTTGTACAAAAGAGGGCCCTGTTGATCAATTCCCCCCGTGAAAGCAACTTGTAAAGATAGACTTGTCAATCCATGGGTCATAGGCAAGACGAAGCTCTTTCTGCACATCTCCAGAGCTCTTCCAAGATCACACTGCAAACCAGTGAATAACAGTTGGGCTATTTTCTTTAGTAATTTTTTTAGCGAAATAATATGAAGAAATGTGAAGCCTACTGTTATTAGGTTTTTGTTTTTTTAATTCCAAAAGGGGAGAAATGACTGGAAATTCCAGCAATACCATTGTGTCGCACACATCCTTTAACTTTTTTTAAAAAATGGTTCTTTAAAAAAAAATGCAGTCCTCATCTATTATAATGATTGTCTTCCCATGTTGTAGGAATCATTATGAGCCAGTCAGAACTATTTGTGGGTGTATGTGCTGTCTGTATTCTGTATGCTGTACTTTTCAGATGTCAAAAATGAACAACTTGCCTTAAATAAGCATCTTGCAACTTGATAAGCATCTAACAGCTTGATCTTATATGCAATGGAACCAGAATGTAACTGTGCTATTTATTTTTTTCCTATCTTTTCTAATGCAAACTTCATTTTCTTTGTGGTTATTCTTACAAGGAAAAGGCTGATCCATGTGAGGAAAACACAGCTTGGCAAGAACTAATTCTCGAAAATGAGGAAGGGATTCCTCTTAACGAGGGGGATCAAACCATCCAGAATGTAGAACATTTCTGCTATGTTAGGTAAGTACGGTGTTATGCATCTAATTTAATAGATGTGTTTGCATATTCCATTAAGTCATGTTTTTAAACTATGGATTATTCAATAAGCCACAGTGTAGTGTGTGGAATGCAGTGTGACTTCAACCAAGGTGGCTGTATTTGAAAGGGGATATTTTGAATTTAGCAAGTGCTGAAGGAAAAGTAAAATCCTCAACCTTCTAGAGAAGATGCTTGGAGCTTCTTGCCACTTCAAGCCATTGTGAAAGTCTAGGTGACTTCAGGAATCCAATCCATCCTTCTGTATACCAAACTTAAAAACTTGTGATGAACAAAGATTTGGCTACTTACCAAAACCATCCTAGCCATACCATATCAGCGTGGCAGTTTCACTCTCATTATAAGAAGTCACAAGTCTTCTAGTGTAGTTTGTAGAAATGCACAGATACCATTTTCTGCAATGGGAAATAGTTATGGTTTCATAAATTATGAAAGCTTGACTTTATTTATTTATTTATTTATTTATTTATTTTTTCAGCTGCCCATCTCCCCCCCAATGGGGGAATTCTGGGCGATTCACAACCAACATTAAAAACATAAATATATATAAATACATAAAACATTAATTAAAAACATTACTAAAAAGGAGAAGGAGAGTCCAAGAGGATGAAAAATCTGAGGCTGAAGACAGAAGGCCTTTTCCTTGACTTGAGTGCAATTGTGCTTTGAGAAACAAATTGTCTTTGATCATGGAGGTAATACAGAGAGATTGGTAGCCATATTCTCAATGATCATTTTATCTCTGTTTAAAACCCATTCAAGTCTGTAGCCATTACCAAAGCTTGTGGTAGCCAATCCCCTTGCTTATCTCATTGATTTATAGTTTATTAAATTTATACCCTGCCTTTTATTTTTTGTATAAACAATTTATGCCTAGTGTACTAAATACTTCCTTTTGTCTATCTCGTATTGCCCACTAATCAGTTCAGATAACTGGAATTACAGTATTATGAGTGAAGAGGAAAAATGCCTATTGCTTTCTTCTCAATATATAACATTAATTAACTTCTATCATTTCCTGTCTCCTTTTTTCTGTATTATACAGCCCCAAATATTTGCAACTGTTCCGTATAGGGGAGTGAGTTGCTCCAAATCCTTGACTATTTGGTTGTTGTTTACATCTTTTCTTCTTCTAGACCATGTTTCCCAACCTTGGCAACTTTGATATGTCTGGACTTCAACTCCCAGAATTCCCCAGCCAGCATGGCTGTTTAGGGAATTCTGGGAGTTGAAGTCCAGACATATCAAAGTTGCCAAGGTTGAAAAACTCTGGTCTAGACTATCCTTCAAGCTGTAGCTTGGTTATTGCATCTGCACCAGCTCTTCACTTTGAATTTTTTTTTTTAATTGAGCACATTTAAAAAGAAAAGCTGTTTAAAAAACAAAACAATTCCAAAACCCTTGAATTGAGTTTATGCTTGAGAAACAGTTGGTCGACACAATTCTGATGGTTTGTGTGCTTCAGTTCCTTTTTTTCCCATTGCTTCTTAACTCCCCTGAACTCCTATGAAAGAATAAAACAGCTGGGTAGCGATGGTAATAGAATGTACAAAGCTGAACTGAGTGACCACCAAATAAAGTGAATCCATCAAAGGAAGAGAATACCATCTCTGCAACAAGTGGGATAGAGAAAAGAGGGGGGAAAAGGGAAGCGTCTGAAAAATAAATAGTGAACACCTGTGCTGCATAAATTAACCAGCTGGTTAGCAATTTTTCTTTTGACCTATCGGAAGGGTGACTGTTGCGAAGCATTAATAAGACACATTGGCTTTGAGAGATCCCTTTGTTGGTACCATTAATTAATGAATGACACTAGATAATGTTCAGAATTTACACCACAATTGGCGCTGCAGATGTATCCTTTTTTGTGAGATAGCAGTACCAAAAAAGGAGTGGGGGGAGATCCCCCGATCTGTACAAAGATTTAAATGTGAACATTTTTTTTCCTTCCTTCAGTTTTTATTGCCACAGCTATTCTGTTTGAAAATTATGTCTTTAGGTGAAAAATATTTGGGATGGTGATTATAAATTTGCTAGGAACCTTTCAGATTCGTACTGTAGATTCAGGAGGGTTAGTTGTTTTTTAATTAATTGTTGTTGCAGGATTATTAGGTAGAAGTATATGCTTATGAGGCTTGCAATGAACAATGTTCAGTTCTTTGTGGACAAAGTTGATTGGATTTACCCCAGTTGGACTCCAGTGTTTGGGCAGGCCTTAGGGAGATGGCCTTGGCAACTGGTTGTCATGTTAATATGGATTCTTTTCAGCTTGTGGACCTCAAGGATGTAGACAGGGAATATGGAGAGATGAGAGCCAGGGTTTGGTTATTCAACCTTTGGCCTTCCTAGTTACTTAAATCAGCTAGGATGGGACTGGCCCTACATTAAAAGATGATCAACACCTTCTTGAGATCAAGATGTGCACCCTTCATGCTTAAAGGATATAGGTATAAAACCTTTATTGGAAAAAGTCCTCCTTAGATCTATAAGATCTTTTTATCATTGGCCACCCTCAATTATTCCATTCTTGGATTGAGAAAGCAGTGAGCTCTTAGCTTTGAATGCATCTAGATGAAACTGACTTTCTGGACCTATTTCAATTAGTGCTTCATCTGCCATAAGGTACTACCTTGGTTGTCTCAGCAGATGACCTGTGCTGGAAACTAGATGAGGGAAATGCAACCTTCCTCTTTCTCTTTAATCTCTTGGTGGCTTTCAGTATCATTGACCAGATACTTCTGGGTTCTCTGGCAGGTTGAACTTTTGCTGTTTTGCTGTGGTTCTGGTCCAGGCAAGACATGTCCAGAGGTGGTGTTAGAAGACTATTGTTCAACACTTAGTTATTGACCTATGGTGTTCTGTGGTGTTCTGTCTATATTGTTTAACATCACAGTGGTAGGTTGAGGCCATTCAAACCTTTGGAGTGAGATGCCATCAATATGTAATTGTACCCAACTCTGCTGTTTCCAATTTTCTAACTTCACAAAAGCAATCAATATCTTTGAACATTGCCTAGCCTTCATAATGGTTATAAAGGTTAGGCACTGATCATAATGAGGAAGGCCAAAATTCAATTCAGATAAGACGGAAGGGTTTTTGGTTGGACAAAAGCTGAACTCAGTGGAAGTGAAAGTTGTTCTAGACAGCCGCTCAGAAAGAGCAGCTACATGATCTAGGAGGGCTCCTTGACCTCCATCTGTCACTGGATTTGCAGGTTGAAAAATGATACGCCTGTGTTATTTATCAGCTGTGTTAAAATAATAAAGCTGATGTTAGAAGATCCCATAATCATTGCTAATGCCATTTCCAAAATAATACCTGAAGTCAAGGCTGTGGTATGATGCTCAAGATCTCTTTTTTAAATACTTGGAGCTCCCCTGGATTTCAGTGCCATAGTTGCTGAAAATGCGTGGTGATGCTTCTTGCTTTTTAACAGAGAAACAGGTGAAAGCTATTGTATCAGCCATATAAACTTTAACCAGTTAAAACAACAACTCAACTACCACCGCCCCCCAAACCAAACCAAACCAAACCCAGGGGGTGGGGGTAGAGAAGAATAACAATCCTGGCCCAATTCAGGTATAAAATTCCTCTATTTACTTGGTAACGTCATTCATGTACTATGGCTTTTGCCACTCTCCAGTTTCAAAAGTGTTCATTTTAGCCCGGGTCACCAAAATGTTGTCCAGCTTCAGGTGAAAAATATGGCCCCACTCTGGTCCTCCTAGTTAAGTATTAAATGTTATTTCAGCGTGGCTAATGTAGGGCTTTCTCTTGTGACTGTAATTTGATTATGATTGGACAAAAAATTAAATAGCTTTTATCTCCTGATGACTGAAAATATTCTGCCATTTGTTGATAGCTCACGTTTTATTTCTGCTTCATATCAGATCACCTTCCAAATTACAGTTCATTAGTCATTGGCTAAGTTTAAAACATTTATTTGGTGGATTAAAGGCTAAGTGGTTAAGGGATTAAAAAATAGAATGCAAAATTGTTGCTGACCTCTTTCTTCCCTCCCTCCCTCCCGAATAATGACACTACCTTGATTTATCTCTCTTGGTATAAACTTAAAACTCTAGTTCAAAGTATCTGTTACAGAAGTAGCTTTTATTGAAGTTGAAGATTAAAAAAAAAGGTGAACTCAAATGCAGAGTATGGACTTAGAAGAATGTTAAGGATTTTGCCACTGAGAAAAAAAGGGGGTTTCTAAAGTGTTGCTATCTGTACTAACCTCATTCGTTTGACTTGCTTACCTTTATTGTGATAGGTAGTTAAGGAGTAATGGGATAGAAGCAAGATATCTTCGTTACATTTTGTTTAAAGGCCACAGACGGAGAATGTTACAGATAATTTGTGGCTTTATTTCCTATTTGTTGTAAACAAAGCAAATAAACTTTTAATGATATTCCAAAATGTTCCATTTAGTTAATCCTTCAGTCTCCTTTGAGTTTCCAGTGCCAAGAGCCAACAAACGGTAGTGATTAAAGTATTGGACCAGACGTGGGAGGTTCCAGGTTGAAGTCCACTCTCAGCTACAGTGGCTCATTGGTAATGTTGGGCTAGTCCCCAACCTTCATCACAGGTGGTTGTGGAGATAAAATGAGATCCTTATGAAAAGTGCTTTGAGCTCCTGGAGAGAAAACAGGATACACATATACACCTTCTTGCCAGTGCAGTTTTTGTCCCCTCTTAGACACTTTCTTGAGCTTTTTATGAATTACAGTAGTTTAATCCGTGGTTGAGGATATGGCTTCTGGAATAGCATCCAGATTTCATTTTCATGTTGTTATAGCCCCTACGATGGTTGACCAAAGCAGGAAGACATAGCTCTTGTTGTATTTGCTAAGTTGGTGAAGCACCTGCTTGCACTGGACAGTTACAAATTAGTTTTTGGGAAACTGATTTTCTTTCTCTCTTTGAAAAAACCAGCCAGGATTCAACAGAAGATGTTGAAGAAGCGGGTGCACTACCAAGACCATCTGCCTCAACAACCTCTGCCTTTAGTACAGTTTCAGAGGAAACCTCTGCTATCACAGAGGTTGAGAGTGGATGCTTGCCTTTAGATGGTGAGACCAAAAGTGAAGAAACCTGCCCCCAAAGTGTTACAGGAAGCGATCCAGAACGTACCAATGACAAGGAGGGTACAGAAGTGACCTCTCTGGAAGAGAAATACTGCAACAGCATCATGCCTGATCCATCAGTATCAGAAACAGGAAACAATAAATCTGAATTAATCACTGAAGCTGCAGCTGAACCAAGGGAAATTACATATCCCCAAATTGTAAAAGAAGGGAGACGGTTTAATATTGATTTAATTTCTAAGGTAGGGGACTTACTATATTTTTCTATTCTAAAAAGAATCACTTCTGCTTTATTAAAAATATTTATTGCGAAGTTTCAAAAGCTAAGAATGTAATCGTAATCCAACCCTGTGCTTTTTAAGGAGCATAGGTCACTTTAGAAAAGAACATTTGGCATCTTTAAAGAAGGGTTCGTTTACACACGCACACAAATGTTCTCATAGAAAGAGAGAAGGAAAAGCTAAAAATGTATTTTGATTGTGTGCTTCCAGGAAACAAAAACTAGTTTCCCAAACAGTAGCTGATCTATCCCACACATCCCATATTGCAGAGCCTAATGAGGTTTCAAACTTCATGGGACTTTCCAAAAGTAATGTGGGGTAGTATAGAATAGTCTCCTACCCAAAGAAAGTGATAGCTATTCCGTACTGAGCATACCAAACTGTGCTCATAAATAGTGCAATCCCATGCACCCTAACCCTAGGTGAATCTCACAATAGAGTTTATTTCCTAGGGTTTCCAGTGTGGTCTTATAGTCCTCTAATGCTTAACTGGATGGGTATGGAACCAACCTAGCCTTGGTTAAGACCCACCTCCCATCCAACTAAATTGCTTACTCAGAGCTCTCCGTGGTCCTGTTGTTTTGGCCTGTTGCCATTCATGGTCTTCTGCCCAAGTTCCAGGCAGGGCACAGCTTTGATTTGGAAAGTGAATTCCCATGTACCTCTCTGGCCTTGCAAAGTTATCTCCTTGTGGCTACAACTACTTTGAGAATGATGGCATGTTGTAACTAACTTTCTCCAGTGGAGCATTGCCTTTTTAAAGTTAGGTCATCCATCTTGTGCTAGGGGTTTTACATTCATGTCCTTCCAAGAATGTATAATAAATTTGTAGCTTATACAAAGTGAGCAAAGGTATTAGAAGATTAAGTTTTATGGTTTCAACTTGTAACCGTTGCAAGCTTGCTGAGATATTGAAGAAATAAGGACAGCCGTTAAGTTTGGAGTCCAAACACAAAAATCGGGGGAGATGATGTAGAAAGGATATGTGGAATATTAGAAAGAAGATTAAAACCTCTGAAAGTCTTGTCAAATATATTCTTCCAGAGTAGGTATCTAGTTATTTTTTATGATTTGAAGGGTGTGTGTGTGTGTGTGTGTGCGCACGCGCATGTTGAATAGCTCCAGTAAGAATCTTTTTAATTTACTTCCAGATACTTTTTGATTTAGTTCCAGGTAATTTCTTTTAATTCTAAGAAAGTGTCTTTTCAGTTCTTCTCCCAGTGGAATAGTATTCCTTTGAAGAAGAATATTATTTCTGTGGTGTCCTTTCAGCCTTCTAGGTTATTTCCTCCAGCTGCATAGAGCTGATGTTTGCTGCTACTTTACAAAAACTTACTATTTATTTTGAAGACTATTTGTGTTCTCTTTTCTTTTCCATCCAATTCCTCAGCCAGAAGAGACACTTTTAATTTGCTAAATACTTTGCATTCTTGATAGTGAGTTCCTTGTAAGCAATAATATCAAGGAATAAAAAATATATTTAAATAGCAACCATATTTTCTTGAAAAATGTGTATATTATTTTTTTTTTCTTGCAGCTACTCTATTCCCGAGGGTTGCTGATTGACCTCCTAATTAAGTCAAATGTCAGTCGATATGCCGAGTTCAAAAATGTTACCCACATTCTTGTATTTCGAGATGGAAAAGTGGAACAGGTATACTAATAAGTAAAACTACAAAATTGAACTCATGGCTCATTTGAAATAAATGTGGTCCTGATGTGGTCCTGATGTTTCTGTCCCCTTACTTGTATCTCTTCAGTATCTTCCTTTGTTCTTGTAAAAGCAATAGCAATAGAAAAACATCCAACATTACATATATTATCATACTGTTTATACCAGCCTTCCCTAGCTTGGTGCCGTCAAGAGTTATTTGGAGTAACTGGTACAACTTAGAAAGGATTATTCTTTTTGCAGTCAGCCACAGTTGGTATGCACTGATGGGGAAATAGGGAAATAATGAAAAGATAAGCCCCAATAATTCTGGTTTTCTGAGACAAAGGATGACGTTCATGAGGGGCATAAACATCCAGCATTGCTGTAAGGTTGATTAAAACTCAAGACCATTGTGCAACCTGAGATCAAGCCTTTGTAGTGAGTACAGCATATAACTAGCTTATTATGTGGGAAGGGAAAAGGCTATGAGGCAGCAGACGTGAATATTTTAATGATACCTTAGGGCAGAGAAATTAGGAAGTTCTGCACTGATTTTAACTCTCAAGTTCACCAAGCCAGGAATGGTAGATGTGAAAGGTGAAAGGGATTATTAGACATGAAAAGTACCAAAACCAGGCAATTATTCAAAAAATATGTGACCTCGTTGGCTCCTAAGGTGCTGAAATCACTTTATATGCAATAAGCCAGTACCTTGTCATGGTTAAACCTGAATATAATAAATGGTTGAAAGCATGACTGTTGACTGGTTCAGTGTAACCTTCCCTTCTTTTGGCTACATCTTTGGACCATGGAAGTGTACCTCCTCAAACTCTTTTCTAGTACAATTTCCAGGCATCTGCCCTTATCATAGTTAAAGAGTGGCAATGGGTTGTATCCAAAGACGTCCTTCAAGGCGACCCTATTCCAACAATTGACATCAGTCCAATAAAGGTTAACCCAAACCAAGATTTCCTCTTAAACAGACGTTTGAGGAGCAAATCCTGTCTGAGAGAAGGCAGAACCAATATTTGTTTACCAAGGGGAAACTCAAGAAAGAGGGTTCAGTCCCTCAGCCTGCCCCTAAATTGAGATAGCAAGAATGTGATATCTGTAAGAGAAGATTATGAGTTTATAAAATCCCTTTTTTCCCCCTTCAACTTTTTCAAGTTCTGTGAGGCACTTCTATCTCTTTGCTTGAGCTGAGTGGAGATGAACCAAAACTCTGTTTCAGGTTCCATGTTCCAGAGCAGATATTTTCAATAACAAACAGCTGACTATGGTGGAAAAAAGAATGCTGATGAGATTTCTGACCTTTTGCCTGGATTTTGAACAGCGCCATGACGAATATCAAGGTTTGTGTCTTTTGTTAAATGGTGAAATCCTCTGTGTCCTTATTTTTCAGTTAATTGAACTTCTCTATAAACCTCTTGATTTTGACATCCTTTTTATCATGGGAGTATGTACTGTAAGGAAGTGCTAGGTGGCTGGACTTTCCAAGTACTTTACATTGTTGGGTTGCTGTTGTGAAGCTGCCCTGGCCATTCATGATGATGGTGGAGACCTATCGACAACTCTGAACTCAGTCTGGGCATTGGCATTCATGCTGCCCATGTTTGCCAACCCTAGTTCTTAGAGTGGAGATGTTGGTACCTTGGGATAAGATAACACAGACATAGGATGGGTGGAAGTTTCTGTGTTTAATTAGCTCACCCTAAACCAAAATGAGGCTTACATGTTTATAGGTTACAAGATTGAGCTGAAGTGCTGTGATTTGTAAGCTAAGGTTTTAGGACATTGCATGTACTATATGATACATAAATCTAGTCAGTTGTTTATTCTAGGGATGGGCAATCTTTTGGGGGCCATTTCCAGGGCTTACACAACAGTTGTCTTCACTTTCTCATCTGAACATGGCAGGAAATTGTGCCATTAGATTTTAGCAATCAGGTTCAGGAGGGGCTCTGAAGGCCACATGTATGTGGTTCTGGATGCTCAAGTTGCCCATACTTGTTTACTCAGTAAGCCATAATTGAGCAGCCTGTGTTTTCTTGACGTATATAAAGACAGCCATGCTGAAGTTACTCTCTTCTCTTCTCTTCTCTTCTCTTCTCTTCTCTTCTCTTCTCTTCTCTTCTCTTCTCTTCTCTTCTCTTCTCTTCTCTTCTTTTTTCTTTTCTTTTCTTCTGAGACAGCTCAGAAGGATTGCAAGTTTTCTGACTATTTAAAAACCCAGAAGTTAACTCCCAACCTGCAGCATTTTATTCTGCATTCCATTGCAATGGTCTCAGAGGCCGATTGCTGCACCATAGATGGGCTGAAGGCAACCCAAAAGTTTCTGCAGTGCCTCGGACGCTACGGCAACACTCCATTTTTATTTCCTTTATATGGTCAAGGGGAGATCCCTCAGTGTTTTTGTCGGTAAGTGTATTTCCTTTTTTCTTTTTAGGCACTCTAGTTCCTGAAGTGGAAAATATGCATCTCCTGTTTAAGAAAATATGGCTTGTAGGCCTCTTGTTGTTTTGGAGTTTGGAGGAACATAGGTAGAGAAGGTGACTCTTAGTTAGCCAACCTGGATGGTTTACAGCATCATTCTCTGTTAGTAATTCAAGATTTAAAATGTAAAACTCTAATTCAGAGTTGTCTCTTGGAGTAGTGGTGAACTAGGGCATGGGAAAGGTTTTGAATCCAAAATGCTTTGAGGTCAAAATGGTACCTGCTCCAATCTTTCTGGAAGTGTTCTATCTGAACATGAAATGCCATGGAGGTGCTTCCAGTAAAATCAGAACAACTCAATTTGAACTCAGAACAGCTGTTTCAAATTTGAAATGTATGGCGTGCCACAGTGGTAAAACAGTTTCTCATCTAAAGAGTTAGCAGCTGCCATTCAGAGATGCCTTTGTTCCATCCTTTGACCCCAGCCATTCTCACTACTAAAAGTTTCTAGTATATTTAGAAAGCTGTCTGTGCTTGTTTGCTTGTTTATGACAGTTATAAGGCCATCCCCCTCTCTCTTTCTCTTTCTCTCTCTCTCTCTCTCTGGTGCATATCAATGAAAACAAAAACAAATCAAATGGAAAAATAATATAAAACTGAATTACCAAACCACAGTCATACATAAGCCCATAGCTGAGGTTGGAAATAACAAATACTCACTCCAAGAGTACAAGAGGGGTTCATTTACCCTCCTAACCCAGTCAATGGGAACAAAGCCAGGTAGGTCTTCATAGTGCTATGAAAGGCCAAAAGAGTTGGGGTCACCCAACTTTATGGAGGTGGGGAGAGGAGCTCTTTCCAAAGGGTGGGCACAGCAACAGAGAAGGCACATCTCCTAGCTGTATTACATGATACAGCTTGAGAGAAGGGACCTGAGAAGGCACATCTCCTAGCTCATTAGATGGCACAGCTTGAGAGAAGGGACCTGAAGCATGTCCACCCTGTGCAATCTAATGGGCTGGGCAGAAATAGTTAAGAGATGGGCAGTCCCACAAATAATGTGACCTTTCGCATGTAGGTCCTTATAGGTGATCACCAGCACTTTGAATTACACCTGGAGGCCTATCAGGAGCCAGTGCAATTCACAGAGTAGTGACGTTACATGGGCACATTCCTCTGTACTCATAACTACCTAAGTAAACCATGGCTTAGCATCTTATCCTCACAGTGCGCTTCAGTGGAGCACCCAAAAAAAATGCTTGAGAGAACAGCATTGGTACCACGGGCCATTGGTAGCAGTCGAAAGAGACCCAGTCTGGCAAATGCTCATTAAAATTTAAATATGGTTGAAGCAAATAACTGTTATGCAAAAAATGAGTATATTTGTTTACAGTGCTCTCTTAGTGCATATCCATCCACTCAGAAGTCAATGATTCTTTCTTCAAAGATTCTCTCCCCCCGCCCCCCATCTTAGAATTCTTTTATTTTCTGAATACATGGCTTTCTTCATCCTTGTATCCTGGTATGTGTTTCCAGTTCTGCACGGCATGTAAGATTTCTAGGAATCGTGTTCAACCAGTCTACCAAGTGGTAACATCTCTGCCTATACATCATACCCTACAATTTTTATCGCCAGGTTATCAGAATAAGGTGTCACTTGTCCTGTGATTTCTAACCACCTCTTCATATTCTGTTTTAATGTAACCCTCTTAAAGCGTTCCTTGCAGTCAGTTATCCTGTGTGTTCTCATCAAGGCTACTGTTATAAATGGCATGCATGCATATTTATGTGAATGATTCAAAGACATTTGTAAGTCATATCCTTGCATTCTGAATGAGCTCTGCATCAACTCTGCAATGCTCTCTAGAACTGTGTTGGTCCCTGGAGTGTATGTAAAATCTGCATTTCTTCTGAAACAGTTGTGAGCCAACTGACTTCTTTTTTTATTGCTCTGTAACTCCTATTGACAAGGGTGCCCATTTTTAGATGCAGAACTGATCAAAATGGAGTTTATGCAATAGCAGTGGTTGTTTCTTCATATTCGCTGTTTAATCCTGGTTGCGGATCTAACCAATACATAGTTTCTTCCTGATGAATGGGTTTTTTTTCATGTCTGAGTGAATTGGAACCAAAGATTCCTTTCCTTTGATGGAAGGAGCCTCCCTTTAATGGAGAGTGGGAACTTCTGACAACTTTATGGTGGGGTTCGAAACACATTTGGCAATAAAAATGAAAGCATTCCATTGATCCAAAAAAGGGGCAATCAGCTGTTTTTCTTCCTGGAGGCTGTTTTTCTTCTCTCCTCTTCTCTTTGTCCCCAAAGCCACACAAAAAGGTATTTACACATTTCTAGAGTACAAAAGAAGGGCTTGATGTTTAGAGAAAAGTCTCTGAATTGCTATCTGTCATGGGAATATTGTAAAGAATAATAATACAATGCTGGTTAACAAGGTTTAGTCTGAGCACAGTAAGATCAGATAGTTGCAATTAGTGATTTGTCAGTACTGTACTGCTTTCTCTAAAAATAAAACCCAATAAAGCTGTACGCTGGAGTGGTGCCCACCTCTCTGCTTCCTAAAGGAGAAGCTGCAGTGTGTATGGTGAATTAGAGTTAAGGGGTGGGAAATTTGCTACATCTCCAGTTTGATGCTGATAATCCTAGGTAGCATTCAGCTTTTGCCAAGACTAAGGCCATGGAGCTCTACTGATATCTGCTTCTTTCTTTTCTTTGTCCTCAGTGTAGGATGGCAACTTTCTTTGTACATACTCAGCCCATAGGAAAGCTGGTGAAAAGTACAGTATCTTAGCTAACTTGGTTTCTTAGTAAAAGACCCTTTAATTCAGCCTTCTCCAACTGCAGTAGACTTCTTCCCATTACCCCAGACAATCCTGGCACTGCCATATCATGTTGGAGGGTCCAAAGTTCATTAAGACTGATTTATCATTAGTGTGCATGTTTTAATGTGTTACGTCTTCTGTCTACAAACATAAGATCCCTCTATCTCATATATTTGAGAATTTACAGATATGCAGAGGTGTCAATTGGCAATTTAATAATAAATGACACACAGTTTCAAGCATTATGAAAATCTTTATAACCGATTTTAAAGAGCTGATTTGCATTCTGTACATATCTCACATGGAAGGTAGGGGGAAGAGGAGAATGGTAGCTTCACATTGAGTTGCAGAAAGAAGAATCTTAGTTGGTGGGGTGGGTGGCCAGGACATCAGCACAAAATTGAACAAATGGAATCCAGAGCAGCTTCTGACATCATCATTATCTTCAAGAAAACTTCTGGGCCCTATTTGAGTCCCATGGATTTTTTTAGGAAACAAAAATTACATGTGGCTGCAACCCAAGTCTTGGCTTCTGGCTTCTTGCCCAGTTACCCAGAAAAGCAGATGAAGGTAACCTGAAGGAGTAGGCAGGTTTATGCCTATACTTCTGTAGAAAAGTGGGGAACAACCTTACCATTTTGTCTTCTGATAAATTAGTTTTCTCACTAGCCATGCCCACTGGGGAAGCCATTTTGTGAGAGTGCCTATGATGCGCTCCAGAAATTTTAGGGATGCCCACTGATCCCAAAAGGAGGACCTTACCTCATATCTATCAAACCTAACATCTTTCTAGGTATTGCAGGTATTGATGGTTTAGGTTATTCCTTCATAGTAAGGCCTGGGAAGTATTGGAGAATGGGCTTCTTCATTTTCCATCTTGAGTCTGGTGCAATTTTGTGTGGTTTCCAAATCATCTGGAGGTGTGTGTAGAATATTTCCTGGCTATATCTGATTAGCCTCCAGGAAAGTAGATTTTCAGGATTGGCTTGCAAAATGAAGAATGAGCATAAACTAGCATTTGCTCACACTTAATTCCTTAGTTTGGAATAAAAAAGTTCAGACAGTCTAACTCCGTTCCAAAGGATCAACCCGTTAAAGATGAAGCATCACTCATGTTCGACCCCATGTTTTCTATGCCGAAAGTGCAAGGATTCATTCCCTGGCATCTGTACATAGTGTGCATACTCATGGAAAGATCTATTTTGAGTCTCAAGAACTCCTACTAGTTGGGCTATGTGGGCTGGATTACTTGGACAAATAGCCTAACTTGATATGAACCGGCTTTCTACATATGTTGCTTGTTTGTTTTTTTAACTTTGTACCCTTTTCGTTTTTTTCTTTCCTGGCAGTAGATCTTTAACCACAGCATTGAAATTGTTTGGTTTTGACCACTTTCTCCAGTTAGTTTTGCACTGTTATCAGGATGTGTGCTAAAATATGAAAAGCATGGCTGTGCTTGTGTTCAGTGGATGTGCGCATTTTCCCTTCCTTTCTTCCAAGGAGCGAACCTTAGTTTGGGACAAATATCAGTGAAGTGAGACAATCCATCACGTCTGAGACCTGCTCTCCAGTGATGGATGGATAGATTGGTAAAGTAACTCAATAATCTTCATTTTTTTTTCTCGGTTATTCACAGATCAGTGAGCGCTGTCGTTAATAAAGCTATGGAATGTTGTCCATGCCCATATTATTTCTCAAGTTTTGACAGGACAGGCCTTTTAATTTGAAAATAACCTTTGTGTTGAAACATGCCTCCTAAGCACACAAAGGGCTTTGTGAGCATGGCACTTCACAATCTGTTGTGAGGAAACTGTTTCTTGGAAAATAACCATTTAGAATACTTCAGTTTTTTTCTTTTTCTTTTTCCTTTTTGTTAAATAGTCACTTGCTGGATCCTTGTTTAAAATATATTAGATGATTAAGTCCACCTCCTGGTTCAGGGATCTCTGACATTTCTTTTGAATATTCTTTAACACTCGGTCAGTTCAGTTACTCAAATCCCCTTGAGAAGCAATTCTAGTTCCTCCCAGAACAGTAGATAGTTAAGAAAGCAAGCATGGCATAGTGTTTGAGAGCGTTCACACAACACATTAAGCCAAATGGACCATGTTATGTTGTAAACCATGTTTTATAACTTAGTGCAGTTTATGAAGCCATCCATCTAATGCTCCTTCAGGAACTGTAGTTAAGCAAAACATAGTATAGCACCATGTGTAAATCAGGTCGTCATTGGACTAGAATAAGCAGGAACCAGTTCTATATCCCGTCCAACTTGAAGGTTATTATCTTTTAGCCTGATTTTATTTATTAGATGTATTTGTCATCTTTCCACAAAGTTGCTCAGTGACGCACCTGGATTCCCCACCTCTATTTTATCTTCACAACAACCCTGTATGGTTGAGTCAGGCTTTTTTTTTTTCTTTATTAAACAGACCAAAAGAAAAAAGAAATCAAAAAAGAAATCAAAACAACAGCAACAAATTATTCAGTGAGTCTTGTCCAGAATCACCCATTGAGCTTCAGGGTAGAGAAGTTAGTTGAACCCTGACCATCATCTAATACACAAACAACTAATTCTATCTAGGTTTTTGGCCGATTATGTTGATTAAATCATGGTTTATGACAGCACAGTGGGTGAACTCAGCATGATTGTGTTTATATTGAATGAAAGTGTGGTCACAGTTTATGCTAAATCAGCCACCAACTGTGGTCTCCCATTCAGAATTATTAGACTGTCTGCAAACTCCTCTGTAGTACTAATTATTGTTAAAAGTGGCATATTATTTTGCTGTTAAAAAAACCACACAGGCATTTAGAATGTAAGGTACCACACATCTGGAGAGGGTCTGATGGGGAAGGGTCACCTTAAATCTGTGGTTCTTAAATTGTTTACCCCAATTACTCCTTTACCCAGTCTTGAATAATGTCATTACCCCCTGCCCCCCAAAATACAGGTTCTGTTGTTTTACACTAGCATCTTAGCAGTGGCAGTCCCATACTGGATCCTCAACTGACACGTACTTACAAATTGCTCCATTACCCCCAGCACATGCCCAAATAACCACCTTAAAGGGTTGTTTAAGCGAATGTGAGGATTTTGCACACCTACAATGTCTCCTTCAAATACTATACAGGATTTTGACTACTGTATCGATTTTGAACAAGACGGTGGGACTGTGAAAGTAGGCCATAAAGACATTTTATGACTGCAACAGGGTTCCTATCGGATATGAACGGCAAAGACTATTTGTGGGGCCATTTGAGAACCAAACGCAAAGGTATCTGATGAAGAAGTATTTTTATTATTTTTATTTCCTGCTTCCAAACGTTCTGATCCAAGAGGATCTCCAGGCTGTGATGTAAACCTCCCACCCGGCACCAGACACACCAAGCCCGAAGCCTCTTGTAACATTCATGTTTTAATTAAAGAAAACAACCCGTTAGAGGCAGTTGTTTTCTGTGAAGTGTAATGAAGATTTATTTTAGGGAGTGACCTTCACTGGATTAGCTCTAGCGGTAATCAGTAGAATTAATAGAATAATCAAATTATATACAAACTCATAAATCACTGTGAATGTGCTGTCAAAAGTTCAGCTATTAATGGGTCCTATTGTTGTGCTGTTGTATTAGAAATTGCAGTGGCTGATTTCTTTGCCTTGATAGAAACTGAAATGGCGTCGGAAGGCTAGGAAGGATGAGGCGGGGGAGTGGGGAGGCGACTAGCAGGGCCAAAATTTTCACAACTGTTAATTTAGCTGTAATGTGGTTTGATGTCAACAGGGCAAAGTTGAAGTGGAGTGCGCAGCAGGCGTGATCTTTCAGCAGAGCCGGAATTATTGGCAGAGACAGTAGCCAGTTAATTAGAGGAATATCGGTTTAAATGTCTATTTAGGGTTAATAGTAATCGGAGTTACTTTGTACTTAAGCCCCAGCCGAACCGTCTTCAGTAGTCTATGGTAAATAAAGGAAGGGGAAAAATCCATTGATACGATAATGGGTTTGATTTTCGTAACAGATTTCAACTTTTCTGATTTTTTGAAAGAGTAAATGAATGCCAAATTGCAGTTCCTATCACTGTTTTGTACATTTCCTGACTGGCCCTCAAGATGATATATACTTTTAAGATATCAGCATTTAATCAAAGAGGCCTGATACAATAAGCAAAGTGAATGGGGTTGAAGAGGGTACATAAGCTTAGTTCACACATTGTACACTAAGCCAAAATGTGGATGTGTTCTATCAGGATGTGTGTGAACCTAACATGGTGCTTCGTAAATCAGGATTTCTGGCTTAACGTGTAAATTCAGCCAATTGTGGTTTCTTTAACAAACTATAGGCAGTGAAATATGTGAACCTAATCACTGTGTTACTTAATGAGGTTATAATCACCAGACAGAGTGCTCATTGATCCTCTCTCATCCTAGCCCAATTCATGGATACGTAATGAGGATAATGGGGAAGGTCCTTCATGTGTTGCTGGCTGCGCCTTCTTGGAGGAAGATCAGGACAAAGATGCAATTGCTAAAGCCCAGAGTTATTTTGTGTCTGCAAAATGGAAAACTGTCGTGTGTGGTGTATGGTTTTGGTGTATGCATAATGTTCATCACTGATGGCATTCATTCATCCATTCCATTCTACACCGAGAACTAGGAATGGGATGAACTTTCAGAGTAGAGACTGTCAACTTTATAGTTTTGCCCAGCTGTTCTTTTCTCCAGCAGTCATACTGGATTTGGGACTATGGGAGCTGAGGTCCAGCACATTTAGGCTTCTTGGAGTTGAGGAAAGCTGGTTTGCAAAAATGAGTAATTGATGAACCCTGGATCTTGGTCTTCTGTTCTGGCTAAGTAGGCAAGAAAACAGCATTTCAGTTTCAGTGGAAGGCCAATCAGGGACAGAAGTCATACGATTTTCAGTCTCTCTTGTTACTTTATCCTTGAAGTGTGAAAATAATCCTGTCGGTTCAGTTTTTCCACTTGTTGATTCAGCTGGATATGGCAGAAAGAAAAGAAAAAGTAGATCGTTTTAACTGGGGGGGAAATCACTGAGTGCTCTTGCCGTCATTGTGAGTTGCTGTGGCTGTATACTTGGGCGTTGTTTTTTTTTATTTTCAGCAGACGTTTCTCTAATAAACACATGTGTTTAGTTTGCTGTATTGAATTGCCAAAGACCCTGCTTCTCGTTCTGTGAACAAACCAAACTAATTATTTTGCTTTTGGAAATATTTGTTTATTTTTGTATTTTAGAGAAAAAAAGGTCAGACCTTTTTATTTTGGTGCTGCTGGGTTCCTCTAGTGTTTCCCTCTCTTTGTTTTTAGCTGCTCAGTCACTCTGGTTTTGCATTTGGTGACCTTTCTTTTAATTGAGAGAGGGACCTTTATTGAAATCACACTCACACAAAGGCATTGTTCCAGCATCTGCCATATCATTTGTCACTTGATCTTGATTATTGTTCTCCAGCCAGAGATCTAGGGTGACAATCTATAGTCCAAGAGGCTATTTTAAGAGCAAGCTGGTGAATCAGTGGATTTTGGCAGTAGGAGGTGAAGCAACAATTATGGTAGGAGGTGAACCCACCAGATTTTATTAACTGAGAGCACCATGGTGCTTTTTCATGTAGTGCCATTAGCAACAGTTACTGAGCCATAGACATTTGTAACAGCTAATCAGCTGTGTCCACTGATGTCTGTAACAAACCAAAATGAGGTCAAAACATAGACCTCTATATTACGACATCATTGTGTAAATGATACCATAATCGTCATGACTTTTGACACAAGTACGTAAGTTAAAGCATTTGCACCATGTAACCATGACATAACTTTAATCACTTATCCCATTTGCCCCCATGGAAGCTCATGGGCTGATCTCACACTAAGCAGTAATCTGGTGGCTTTGGGTTTGGCTCCATGTGTGGTTTATATAGCTGTATTGTGTGAAATCAGACTTTATCCAGTAAGCCATATCTAAACGAGTCATGATCATGATGTGTGAATCAAGTCAGAGGCTTCAGAACAGATGAAAAATATGTAAGATCAGGCTGTCAATGGGCTACTGATATTTATGACTCTTCACTACCTTCTGAATCATAGGCAACAATATTGGTTTCCAAGAAGCAACTAGAAGGCAGTGATTGTCCTCCACACCAGGCTTATGCATCTGAATGCATCTTGTTGCACACAGGTAGCTCATACCAGTCAAGTATGATAGACTGGGTGAGCATAAGGCCTGATCCAGCAGGGTTCTTCCTACATTTTTATTAAAAGCTTTCTAAAAATACTTGGTAGCCCATGTAATCTAGGTTCTAGTTATCATGTACATGCTAGTCTTCGTTGTGTTGCTGTTACCTCCACCTGAAAGAGCCATCTCAAGTGGGCTCTGATCATTGATCTAGTTAATGCTGACTGTGGTTAACAGCTGTGCTGGCAAACTCTTAAACCGATTAAGGCAAGAAGATAGCATTTGCCTCAGGGAGGAGGACTGAAATAATTCAAGGTTGACTCTCAATTATATTCATCATGGTCTTCAGGAAAGAAACTTAATTTCAGCACTTCCCTGAGCCAAGTTTTGAATGAAATATTATTTCTGATTATACAGAATTTTTTAATAATTATTTAGGCTTTATTTTTAGCTGCTTTTTCCCCTCCAAGAATTCAGATGGCATGTGATCTGAGTTTTTGGGCATCCTCTACATGTTTTCCTTGCATAAATCCCACCAGGTTGGTTGGTTGGTTGGTTGGTTTTTTGCATCACACTGTATTCCAGGAATCCTGGCTTAATAAATCATGATGTGAACAAACAAGGTAGTACAGAACTTGTTTGCCTGCAGTGCATTCCTCTTTCCTTGAGAGCAGCCAACCAAACCATAAGGTGGTTGTTATATACAAGTTCACAATTATTGTTAAATGGACCCAAATAAGTCAGGATGATAAACCAGCTGTAAACCAATCTTTGCTAAAATACTGCCCTGATTTCTCTTTACATTATATGCAAGTATTGTATGCCTAGGAGATTATTCCTAAAACATCTGTATAGAATTGCTATCTTATTGGATGTTTCAATGTTTCCTATTTCATGGATTGTTTTAAATGAATCATAGTGAACATTCTTGCTTGAGAAAAAATAGAGCTGAAATACCCTAAATCAGATGCCTTGTTTTCTTGATTTCTGATGTTCATCTAGGATGTGTGCAGTATTTGGTGGGATCTATTGCCTCCGACACTCCATAAAGTGTCTTGTGGTGGACAAAGAACTTAGAAGGTAAGTCTTGGGAGAGGTAACCTTCTCTCTCTTTTATATAAACAAAGCTACAAGATGAAAAATGCCAGAGTCTTATTTTTTTAAAAAAATGATTCTTCAAAGATCTTCCTTGGTATTAATAACACATCAACCTTGATTAAAAATAATTTGTGTATAGGTCCTCCAGAACTAGGAAAGTGGGTTTAGAATAAAGAAACTAAATTAATTTCCCTGTGATATTACTGCAGCCTCCTGATCATCCAACCTTGGAAGACAGATCATTTCAGTTGCCGGGGGTCTGGTGATGAGTGATGTTAGTTTTCCTTGTGGCCTTACCTACTCTAATTGATTTTCATCAGATGACAACAAAGCCCTCTGTTATTGCATTTTTAAAAATGAAGCTCACCTAAAGATTCATCAGATTAATCTTTGCTGATAATGCATGTCACTCTAAGAGAAAAGGCTTTAATGAGTTTTTAGGTAGATTGTTGTCATAAACTATGCTGCCCTCTTAGCCTAGGATGAATTATTTTTCCAGCAGTGTTGGGCTTTTGTGCAACTTCTTCAAGTTGGTACAAAATCAGCTGGTGTTCCGTGGCTGCAAAATTTGTACTGATGGGGTTGTGCAAGCCCAAAGGTGACCCAGCTTGTTCAAACTGCTAACCCATAGTATGGTTACGTTTAGCATGACATCTGTACTTATTTTTATAAATTAAGTTTTATGATATTATAGAGTGCCTTAACCAAAATTTGGGTTACTTAAGTATCCTATGATAAACAAACAAGGCAGAGAATGAATCTCTGGCTAATTTCCCTAATTTACCCTAGTTCTCCAGGTATAGAACTACGAGAATGGAGTAGTTTATGATGGGGCTTCTTTAGTGTCACTATTACTCCCATCTGTGTTTTCATTACCCCCCCATGCAGAGTAGAACAGGGACCCAAAGGATGGGGGATGTAGCCTTCTTCCACCCTGTGTGTAGCAACTCCAACTCCTATTGGAACATTGCTCTTATCTTGTTACCAAAATCAAAAACATAAAACCACAACCCAGAAGTTCTTATCAGACAATCATTAAAAATATGGGTGGGACATTAGCAGATACAGGAAAATGTATTTGGATGTGGTTTCCCATGCCGTGCACCACAGCACCCATGAGTTATTGCTGTATAGGTATGTCATGGGCAGCCCTCTGGATTTTGTTGAACTCCCAACAGTCCCATCCAGCACATTGGAGGGTTGCTAATAGTCATTCAGCAACATCTGGAGGACCACATGTTACAGATCCTTGACTTAGTGTGGGAGTGTGCAACATCCATGTGCCTTTCAAGTGAGAAGAGTTACATAGACATGTTTCTCTCTTTCTGAGCGCAAATACAGTGATGAGAACCCTAGAGCAATTCCACCTGAATGTATTTAGCAGAAACTAAAACCTAAGAAGCCACATGGGGTGGTTGGTTCCTAACAGGTGTCCTCCATAAAAATTAGAATCATAGAATTGGAAGGGACATTAGAACTCAGCTAGTCCAAACTTTTGCTCGGTGCAGACTCCAGTTCCAGAAAGATAGCTGTGTTGATTTGCTGCAGGAATGTTTTAAGAAGTCTTGTCTTAAATGCTCATACATTTATTAGGCCATATACTCGAAAAAAGTTGTTGTATACCACTGTTGGATGTGTGGCTAGTTTGGTTTATGGCACTGGAATCATAACTAATCCCATCCAGGAACTCAGAAATTCCTCAGGGCTAGAGAAGACAACTGTCCACTCTATAAAACGTGCTTGATGGGTTAAATGATCATTCCTAGGTAAATGAGTACAGGCTTGATAATTCTTTGAATGCCAATAATGCTATCTGTAGCCTGGTTTCACACACACTCTTGGAACTGGGGAACGGTTAGAACTTGGTTAAAGAAGTGCAGATTGTTGGGGGTGAAAGCTCATAGGCCGAACTTCTCAGTAGCAGCACTTATTTTATGGAACAGCCTCCCTTTAGAAATGGAGTTGGCCTCTATGTCCTGGCTTTCCAGAAGCTCCTGAAAACTGAGTTATAATGGACAACCTATGGTAGTGTTTCTCAACCGTGGCCACTTGAAGATGTGCGGACTTCAACTCCCAGAATTCCCCAGCCAGCATGGCTGGCTGGGGAATTCTGGAAGTTGAAGTCCGCACATCTTCAAGTGGCCAAGATTGAGAAACGCTAGCCTATGGCAAGTGAAATGATACCCAGGTATCCTGCTTTTATGAAGGTTTTGGTTTTATGGTTTTAGAATTGCATATATTTATTTAAATGCTCAGATTGCTTAAAATTACAAGAGTCTTGCAATCACAGTAGATGTAAATAGGGTAAACAAATCAATATTACGCAGTGGAGGCTTAGTGTGTTGAAAGAACACAGCCCTAAAGCCATGCCATCTTGAGTCTTGGTAGTAATAAAGATACTACAAACAACACAGCCTTTTCCAGGCAAATGAGATAGCTGAGAAAAGTTCCTTTTGTAGATCATGCAGTTAATATAATTAGATTTATCATCTGTCACATCTCAGAGTGTGTAGCAACTTTTACTTATAAAGCATTATCTGTAAGTATGTATGGGTGTATGCTCTATAAATACTTTAATAATTTGGATATCAATAAATACATTTTGCAGGGAGTGTTTAAGCTGGTCCCTTAGGATAAATCCAGAAGCCGTATCAATCCAGTGTTTTTATATTCAGCCCAATTAAAATGTCTTCAGGATAGATGATCAATAACCCTCCTTGTTGTATGATAACTGAACCTCCAGTGTTTAAATGCTTGGGTTGCTTATAAACCTTGGAAAGCTTTCCTGTTACTTTCTCATATTTTAGCTGATCCAAATGACAGTGCTTTTATGCTACAGTTCATCCAGAAAAAAACATCCAAACCTGCTTTTCGTCAATATCCAAAACATCGTGGTCCAAAAGCATAAACTAGCTCCCTGGCATTTTTCTCTCCATAGTCGGTGTCCCACTCAATATATTGTGGGCACTGTCAGAAGACTATCTTCTTTGCCAACCTTCTCCTTTGTCGGATTGGGTGAGATGGCAAGTGCTCTTCAGTTCATAAAGTGATAGCAAACTGTTTGTTGCTGTTGTAGTTTTACTGCTGGGGAAGGTGCCTGTGAGGTTCTCTGCCTTAGTTGCCAAAGATCCTTTCCAGTCTAGCTGGCACTATAAACCTGCCAGCAGTATATCTTTGGTGAGCTCTTTTTGCCAGTTGTGGAGGGAATGGTGAGGCCTCCAAGAAAAGGTGGCCCTTAAAGAGTCAAAGAAATTAAGAGAGTGGCTGGGATCACATAAAATACTAAACGAAATACTGTAAACTGTGGTTTACAGGCCACAGTGACTGACTTCACAGATAGCACTAAGTGGTAAGTAAATAAATCACATGATGGCTTAGCACAATGCATGAACCCAGCATTTGATAAGAAGGCAGGCAGATAAATAAATCTGTTTACCGTTCCTGAATCCTCCCGTCAACTTAATTGTATTGTCCCAGATTCTGCTGATGTAATGGAGTGTATATATTTTTATAAGCCTATATTATATCCTTCCTTAGCTACTCTTTTTCTTAAGCTGAGTTGCCCCAAACCACCAGAAAAATAAGGGAGAACCACATTAGCCCCATGCCAACCAATGTACAAAAAGCTCTAACATAGACCCAACTGTCCTTAACCTACTTTGTGGATTGTACTTTTCCCCCGGACCCAGAAGTTGAGATCTGAACCAAAATGTTGACAATGGCAAACCACTTCCATACTGTTGCCATGAAAACTGCACAGATGTGTCCATGAAATTGCCAAGAGTCAAACTTGACTCGAGGGAGGCTTTATCTTTGTAAGGTTTTTCCCCCCCTCTAATAATAATCAGAAAAGTTTGGGATGTTCCCATCTGGGGAAAAAAAATGTTAGGGTTGTATGGATAATCAATAAAAAAAGGCATGTCAGAGTCCAAATTGCTGTGATAAAAATAAATGTAATGCTGGAATTAAAATTGCCATTTTTTTTCCTGTAACTTTGTTGAGCAATTACATTTGGAATGCTTTGTGCAGTTCACTCAGCATCTGTGGAAAAAAGGGGATATTGTAGAGTTTTTAAAAAGGGTGGATGGAATGATCAAGAAGCTAGGGTAACTCTCTTTCAAGGAAATGTGACAAAGTTTGGGGCAATTCAGCTAGCTAAGGGAGGATATAATATAGGCTTATAAAATTATATACACTCCATTACATCAGCAGAATCTGGGATAATGCAGTTAAGTTGAGGGGAGGATTCAGGAAAGATAAGCCAAAGAACTTCCTTACACAGAATATAGTCAACATGTTAAATTTGCTACCATCAGAGGTGGACTGAGTTCCTATATTATGCAAATTCAGTTTTTCGCTTAGCCACAACAATCTGTAAGCCATGAAGTACAAACCACAGCAACTGAATTCACCAGACATGTACTAAGCCAAAATCAAATAAGCCACATTTTTGCCACCAGAAACACGAGCAGGAAGATGCCACTGTTCTCATGTCCTCGTTGTACACTTCCCAGAGACAGAATTTGGAACCAGACGGACCTTTGACTTGATCCATCAGGGCCCTCTGTATGTTCTTATGGCAATCCCCTCTTGAAAGTTGGAACTCATATGACTGATGATTCCATTCCTTCATTGGAAGGTTCATTGTTCTCAAACATTGCTTCTGTTTGTTGCCTGGGTGCTGTAGGACTGGTAATAGGAATGCTTGATATTAATGTTCTTGTCACAAAATATAAGGTACGTGCAGATCTGGAGCTTCTTTGCTATTAAATCACTGGAGCTGAAATCCATTGAAGTGGTGGAATTACTTGCTTAAGAAATCATCATAGCTCCTTTATTTGAAACACATTATATGGCTTTAATGCAAAAAGGCAAGAAAAAAAGTCTCTCTCTCTCTCTCTCTCTCTCTCTCTCTCTCTCTCTCAAAACAAACAGCAGGAGCAAATCTGTAAAGGCCAAATGCTTCCCCTCAAATGTATTGGGGGATAGCATATTAGGGCTCAAAACATGACTAGGGCTTTGCTTTCCCAAAGGCCCCAGTGCAATCCCAAGCTGTCCAAGGAGATCTAGGAAGTTGCTTCTGGCTCACAGAGCTCCATGAACAAATAGTCCACTTTGTATCATGCAGCTTTCAGTTTTTGGCAGGTCTCATGGTCCTAAGGAATGCTTGAACCAAGGTCATGCAATTGGATTAATAAGCTTGGCCACCCCCAAACTTACATTTGTCCTTCCAAGATTTAAGTCTCAATCACTGCAGATAAGGCTTGTGTCCCCAGAAGTGTGGATGTTGATTATATATCTTAAAAGAATGCTGAAGAGAAGGAGTGGGGGAATAACTACTTTAGATCTGTAGTGAATCCTAATTAAACCAAGAAATGTATTTCTGCTAATGGAACTGAAGGCCAATCAAATTTGTTGCCTGTTTGGAAGTGATTTTCCCCCCCGTTTTTTGCCTTTAGAAGGCTGAATATTGCATTTCCCTCCCACTTAGCTTCCTTTCCCCTTTTAATTCAACTTCTCAGTTCCTTTATGGTACATAGAAGTTGTTTATGGGGTTTCATTTCAATAAGATTTAAAGTGTTTTAATTTGTATGTGTGTATTTTGAGGTCTGCGTTAAAAATAACCCTCCGCGTTTTACGTTGAGCAAAGTTCTGAGTGTGCTTCCAAGGAAACTGCCGGCCTCCAAACGAAAGGATGTGACAAATGTAAATTTATATTTCCACAATAATAATTAAAAAATATAGCAAACACTGTAATTTACATATCTTTCCTGAATTATTGCTTGCTGGTTTTGTCAGTGCTGGTAAGTCCATTTCAAGGATGTCGCCCCTAGTCCATTAGTTTGGATAATGAGCCCTATAAAGTACATTTATAACTGGTGGCACTTGGCAAGGAGATGGATTCTAATTTTCATCCTTTTATCTAGACACATTGAAGAAGGTCAATGGAGGGTTCTGTATGATTCATTGTCTTAACAGATATCAGATGACAGAGAGACCTGATAATGTCATTGTATAAAGTGGCTTCCTTATTTGAGCATGGCACTCGAAAGAATTCTTCTGCTGATCTTCCTTTTTTAAAACTAAAAGTAAAGATCGGTTTTAAGAGGGAAGTTGCGCTCTTTTTCTCTGCTCTTGAACAAATCTCTGACATTTGCCACTGTTGAATGACGAAGCAAGAAGAAAAGAAAGAATTATATTTTTCTTTCTGTGGGGTCCTGTAATATGACATACAATCTACCTTCCCCCCTCTCCCCATGCAGGAATGTACAAAAATAGTTTTATAAACAGTAGAAAAGAATTTATTTTGATGTAAATGGTGACTCCAGCATTCTGGCTTGCATTTTTGGCAATATGTAATAACTTTATAGCAAAACAAATGGGGCATGTAAATTGTCACAAGCAGAATAAATTCCTGTGTGTTTCGCTAATTCAGTTCATGTTATTAATTTATCATTTCCTCTGTCGAATATTCAGTTGTGATTGCTCTTATTTACATAACCAACAGAGCACCATCTTACAAAAGGGAGATATTGGTAGGAAAGATTGCCGACATTCTTTAAAAAAAAAATGGGGGGGGAAATCTCTAAGTGGGGGTCTCTCTGGTCTTGGAATGCTGCTCTGTTGGGTGAGAAGAAGAGAGGACAGTGCAGTGGCTCCGAATGGAAATGCTGTGATGTTCAATTGAGTATCTCATTTGTTTTTCTGTGGCTGAATTTAGCTAAAATATGGTTCGCATGGTTTTGACTAAAGATTCTAGCTATGGTTGATGGACTATGGTTCAGATCTTAGGATGTTACACAAGTCTAGCCAATTGTGATTCATTTAATTAACTATAATTAAAGAGACCAGAGCTTAGTGTCTTGTATGGACCAAGTCTAGTAAAGACATTTAAAACTCAAAAGTATTCTTAAAAATGAGGGAGGGAGGGAAGGAGGGAGGGATAGATATCTAGATATAGGATGATAGCTTGATTCAGATTATATAGATTATATATAGTCTGGGGAAACATTTCCCCTGGTACAGAAAGTATAACAGCCTAAAGAGGATAGTGTTATGGGAAAAGTTCTAGAGATAGTTGAATATTAAAAGCCTCCTCCATCATTATAAAATGTTGCTAGCTTTCTTTTTCCTTGTAGAATTAATTAAAACAAAAACAAAAACAAGGAGAATTTTGTGTAAACAACATTGAAAATAATCCATGTTAACAGAATTTCATGTAATAAAACCAAGAGCAGACTAAAACAATGTAGACATAAAAGCAGGCAGACAAAACTCTTAACTCATGCTAAAAACTTAAATGAAAGAAAACATGTTGGTGGAGGTAATCTTTAGTCTGTAAATATTTTATATTCATAAATCTATCTAACAATGGCACAAATCCTTTTGCTTTTCTAAACTTTTTCCCCCTTATTTTTCCAACAGGTGTAAAGCAATCATCGATCATTTTGGCCAAAGAATAAATGCAAGTTATTTTGTTGTGGAAGATAGCTACCTTTCAGAAAAAATATGCAAAAATGTATCTTACAGGTAAATATTAAGACAAGAATAATTAAAAGTGCATGTTTACTCAAAAGTAAAACTCAGTGCATTCAGCCAGACCTAATTTCAGGTACACTTCTAACTTCATGTATCCTCATGTTCTTTTTTGGGAACCTCAAAGATGGTGGGTATCCATCTTAATCTCAACTATCATTTTTACCAGGCTGCCTGGATTACTGTGAAGTTAGTGCAGGCTGGCCAGAAAAAAATTCTGTGTAGACCTATTTTCTTTTGCACCCCCATCTTGTTACTCATGCGCTGCTTTTTAGCATATCAGCCCTTTTAGAAATCAGCCAATGTTATGCCCTGGGATGCCCTAGGTTCAAAATTAGCTTTTGCTTTGCAAATGAGAAAAAGTCTGCTATAATATTAACTAATATCTCCCCTTCCTTGCATATGGATGGCCCACCTGTTCCTTCAGTGTCAAGCTTGCATGCAGAAATGGACACTGTCCTGCTCAGAGACTTTAAAGGGTTGGAGCCCAGATAGATATGACAAGGGGACAGGGGTAGGATGGTTTGAATTCTCATATTGCATTTCCCTAGTTGAAATCTCATGTGTTTGCTAAGGGTGCTGTAAGTCTGTTGGGGAGAAAGAGATATGCAAATATTCATTCGGCTTACGTTCCGTACCTTTCTATGAGATCATCTGCACCTGTGGCATTGTGTTTACAACAGTCTCCCTAACTTGATACCTTTCATATGTGTAGCATTGGAAGACTACAAAAGATAGAGCTGCTTTTAGGTATTGCCTATTGATGCTACATTTGCACTCCTGTGTGCTCTGAAGCACCTTTTGGAAGGTCAAATCCAGTGTGCTGCATAGACCTACCATGCAGATGGGTGGATAGGCAGGTGGCTGGATATGTACGTGTGTGTGGTTTCAGTCAAGGGAAACAGCAAGGAGCAGTAATCCTTCTTTCCTTCATCGTGGGAAGTAGTTGTTCTACTTTATTCTATTCCAGTCAGACCATACTTGGAATACATTTCTGGACCCCACAATTCAAAAATGACAGTGACAGATTGAAGCAAGTTCAAAGAGGAGCTACCAAGATAGTCAAAGGTCTGGAAGCCAAGCCATCTGAGAAACAGTTAAAGGATCTTGGTACATTTAGTGTATAGAAAAGATGGTTAAAAGGAAATGCTATAGCCACCTGCAACTATCTGAAGGGTTGTCATATAGAACAAGGAGAGGACTTTTTCTCTATTGCCCCAAGGGGTAGGACCAGAAAATCTGATGACAGTCCCCTCTTTGTGTAACATAGTATTGTGATAATCTTGAGGCCTGATGACCTGACTTTACATTGCATGAAATTGGTATTCTCTGTGAGCAAAGATACAAAAAACTGATGTGCAATCCAGGAAAGTAATTCAGACATTTATTAAGGTGCACACAATTGAACCATCTTGCATTTCCCACCCATTCTCCCACCCCCTGTCTGACTGTGCTTCATTTAGGCTATTAACCTTTGCAGAGGCAATTATTAGCTAGTTAATGGCTGTTCAAGCTTATTACAAAGCTGTCATCCTACTCTTGAGGATCATACCAATAGCCTGTTAGGTCCAGTTTCCTTTCCATCTCAGAAGGATGGAAGCTTCAGGAACAAGGTTACCAGAACAGGGATTTGTCCCCTTTTCCTCTGCTCTTAGGTCACCATCTTTGTTTATAGAAAGTTATCAGTTCAGCTGGAAAGAAGCAATTGGAGATAATCACTCTTCTTTAGTCTTCAAAATGATATGTGAAGCTATTTAAAGAAGAGTGATTATCTCCAATTGCTTCTTTCCACATCAGGAGAATCATAAAGATATTTTTGCTGGATCAGCCTAAAAGGCTGATCAGGTCCAGCTTCTTATTTCCTGCAAGAATCAGCTAGATGCTCCTCGTTGGTTCCATAAGCAGGATAAGAAAACTGTAGCTCCTTCCCACCACTGTTCTTCAGCTAGTAGTACTAAAGAGTCAGGCTGGGAAAGGAGGCAACAGTGAACACTGCCAGAAATTTTAAATATTCTCTGAGTGTTAGCTACCATTTGATCTCTGTTCTTTATCTTTTTCTATAGTATTGATGAATATATAAAGTAGGAAGAGAGCACTTCTCATCCTTCCAAATGCTGGTTTCCTATCTACCATCCTTTCCTTGCAGTTTTTCATTGGGTTCTGTGCTGTCTTACATCACCAACACATCAGCAAATTGCTATCCATGTCAACTCTAGAGCAATCAGAAATGGACTATAAATAGCTTCTGAGTGAGGAACAGAGATTGAAAAACACAAATCAAGTTCCCAGATTCACCCAGTTAGCAAAACCATACCTGATCTGAAAAATCTGTATAGTCTTTCCTTGTCAAGGAGAGACAATTGGCCAAGTTAGTGTGAGGGAGTAAAGTTGGAGTTGCTGTCTGTGCTTGGGAGGCAGGCAGAAACGCTTCTCACCCCATTTCGCTCATACATTCATTCATTCACTCACAACTTTACCCACAAGCATCCAAGCTGGCATGCCATGACAATTGAGCCACACCCTGGCGTTTTCAAGGACATGCCTACGTCCAGAGTCCAAAGGCAACCTCACCCCACCCAGACTCTTAGCTTAGAAAAGCAAATGTAAGACAGGGTGGGGAGGTCTGTGTGTGTAGGAGGAAAGGTGATAAGCCATCAGGATACAGACGGGGAAGCGGAGGCGGTGTCTGAAGATTGGCACCTATTACAAGCAGGCAAGAGGACTATCAGTCAACTGTCAGGACCACAAGTTATGGTGAGCAGCATATCCTGGTGGGAGTCCTGCCTGGAGCTTTGCTGGGAGCTCGGCAGCAACTAGAAAAGAAACAACCATATTGAGGAAGTACCTCATCCCAACTAGTTCAATAACTTTTGGGAAAAGGCAAAGGTTGTATGCTACTTTGTAGACTTTGAGACTTTTGTCTGAATGGAGCATTAGAAGACTTGAGTATAAAGGACTGAGTATTAAAGATGTATTTATGTGGCAACAGCAACTTGCAAGTTCTAGAAGGGTGGAGTTGACCTAGAGCAATACCCTGTTGTTGGGGAAGGTGCGTGCTGCAATAAAGCGTTGTGTACAGATTTGTTACACTGTGGCATGTCCAGTCTTGGAAAGCAAAGAACCCTCACAGGTAGATGAATAATAATTTCATCCCTCATGAACTTTTCACTGGCAAAGTAATGTTTATAACTCTGTTTATCAGAAACTACACTTTTCATTTTAGAAAATGTGTCTCCCCATAGCAGAACTTGTGAAGTTCATCTTTCTCCCCACCTTACTCACACATTGAGTTCAGGTGCCAGTGACATAAAGATGAGCCTTTGTGTAAGCTAAAAACTTTGATCCCCAGAATAAACCAATTGCAAATCATCCTTGAACACAGGTTCTTTTAAAATAATGTTCTACAGTGCTCTGAAAACAAATTTCTAGCTGGAAGGCAGTCCAAGAACAACCATAATAAAGTAGCATACTGTTTTCATGTTGGTGGTGGTTGAAATCCAAACAGCTCTTTCTGGCAAACTCAGGTAATAAAATAGCTCTGGAGCCCAAGGAGGTAACCCTGGTGCCCTCTCTGGTCATTGACAAGGGTAGTCCAACCATCTGGAAGGCGCTAGCTTGCTCATCACAACCCTGGGGCTTCTTATACAACATTTCCTGCTGCACAGCATTCTTGATTGTCCCTTTAGTTCCCAAAGTGGTTTGCACAAAGCAGGAGAAGGTGGTTGGGAGCTTTAAGGGAGCTTTAATCATAGGCACGTATGACAACTTGTTGCTTGGCGTTTGGATTCTAGCGTTTGAATGACTGTGCATATTAACTGTTGGTAAATGTTTGCATATTAGCACTCTGTGAAATAATTTGCCATTTCAAATGGCTTCATGATGGCTAAGCATCACATTCCATATGGAGTCCTCAATATCTTCGTTATATTTTGATGGCTGTTAAGCAAGAGCTGTAACCTTTATATATGCCTGATTTGAGTCATTATTAATTTCTTAACGAAGCAGGCCATATGTGAAAATGTCATTAAACACGTTCAGATTACTGAGTGTAGAACATTACTTTCATTGGGGCAATTTGTGCTGTTTTTGATGAAAACAAAGCGTAGATCCATATGGCTCTTTTTTATTATGCTTGATGATAGAGTTTTGCTTATTCGCCGGCAGGCAGATCTCCAGAGCCGTTCTCATAACTGATCGATCCATACAGAATGAGAGCTCTGATCAGCAGGTGAGCCCACCAGCAAAAACTCATTTCCCCCTTCCTCATACACATCTACTGTTCTGGATTAATTTTGTCTCGATATTTACACTGGTTTGTAAAAATAGACTTGGCTTTTCCACCTTTGGATTCCTTGCTAGTTAATAGGGAAGGCCTTACGTTCTAGAACTCAGATTTTGGAAATATTAGTAAATGCTTGATCCATGAAATGTTTGTTAAAAGGAGGGATAGATTCTCATTCAGGTAGCCATACATTTGGTCCGACTGAAATCAGAAAAGTTAGTCATAGATCTCAGTGGATGAAAAAAAAATTGCACATAGAACTTAGAAGACCAGGTGGTGGGATTTGAAGGTGATGCAAGTTGAAGAAAGAATTTCTTCCTGGCTTTCTTACAAATCCATAGCGGGTGATATTTTTCACCATGCCAATTGTAAAAATGTCACATGGAAATCTCAGTAATGGAAGAGGGTGTTGCTGAAATTAAGTTCTCCTAATCCCTGCCATTCCCTTGAATCAAATGATCTGAAGAGCGTCATGCATGGCAGTATGGCAGTACTGTATTACACAGAGGTTAAAAAAAAGAGAGAAGTATTATTTTATATTTATCTTTTATCTTTATCTTTTATTTATTATATTTTATATATTTAAATATATATTTGCATTTAAATTTATGTTTATATAATAAATATATAATATATTTATTTACTATATTTATTTTTATAAATATTTTATATTTATATTTTATGATGATATTACATAGAGGTTAAAAAGAGAGAGGTAAGGTACCCGCTCCCCCATCCCAAACTGGTTTGGAAGTTCAGTTTCGCACAGATACTGGTTTAAAATTTGGAAATATATGCTGGGAAAAGGCTAATAGTTTTGAAGGATTTTTTTTTTTTTGCAAAAGTTACTAGCAGAATTCTTTTTTTAAAAAAGGAGGGAGAGGTGTTCCCTGGTGAAGTGTTTTGTTTCCATTCCAGATTTCCATTTTGACTGTCCCACCCATGGAGAAAGGCCAGCCAGCTGTTTGCCTTGTTGAACTGTGTTCTTCAGCTATGACATGCATGAAAAATACATGTGAGTACACTGAGTTTTCCCAAGGGCACTTCTGAACTGGAGATCAGATACAATTACATTGAAGCATGAATTGGTTTATTGATAGAATTGGGACTAGAGGTGGAAGAGAAGAAGCTTAAAGAAGAGGTGGGATTACAAGCCATCTTTATAGATGCATGCAAATCACTCTTTTATTCGGTAGCTTACAGTGCAATCACAGATACTCATGAGTTATGCAATAGGCTATAGCAGTCAATGTGATTGATAAGGTTAACCTTGCTGATTAGGCTAATTCATATGTGTATTGAAATTTATTATAAGGGATGGATAGGATGAAGTCATACCTCTCCTATAAAATGGATCCTTTGGATTAAATAAAAGAGCTTGGTGTCTAAAATAGCTATTTCAGCTTAGTTCCTTTGGGCTCCCAGTGCTAACTGTTAATCCTTCACTCCTTTCTTGTTTCTATTGATCAGATTGTGCTTAGTTCAACCACCTTAAATGGCTTTTCACTAGAAAAAGAGAGGAAAATTCTGACCTGATGGGAGCTGAAGATTATAGTTTTTTCATACTATGCAGAAATGGGCATTTTTACCGTAATTTTCACTGTTGTGGTAAAGAGATGTTACTGTTATACTATGCGGTTGAGAACGTGTGGGCAACCTGAAACCCCAAGTTAATATTTTTGAGTCCCTGTTTATTTCAGACAATGCCTGCTAAATAGCAGAGGCTCTGTTTCCCATCTCTTAGAGATGGAAGATACATCTGGATGGAATAATGTGTGTAAACCCTAAAGTGGAAAATTTCAACCTCACCCATGTGTGCCCGTATTTGGCTTGGATACTTTTCATCCTTGTTTTATCTGCTGTGTTCCTTGGCCCATACAAAATATTGAGTATGGTCCCAGGCATCAGAGTGTGGTCTTTTCCTGTATTAGTGGGTCACGTAGTTCTCCTAAGGCTTTCTTGGAAATGCTGAGTCCAGCTCCTAACTGGCACAAAAACAGAAGCAGCAGATGCTGTTAATATTGATGTTTGCAAAGGAACAACTTAAAGGAAATGGTACCTTATCAGTAAGATTTTGATGATTTCTACACTAAGTTTTTCAGAGTCAATAGGATGTATTGTACTCTTAAAAACTCAATATGGAAGTCAGAAACACCTTGATGTATTGAAAAGATTGATTACACAATATAGAAGACTTTTATCAAATACCCCAAATGTGTAATTACAAAGACTTTTATGAAAACAAATTTGTGGCATTTACAGTAAGGCATCTTCTGGCAACAAGGTTTTAATTTTTTAAAAATTGCATTAAAATGTGTTTTTTGAAAAATCAGAAAACTTCTCAGCCTAATGGGATCCTGTCTCCATTTACTATTTTTGCCACCTGAATTTAAATTCTATTCCAACAGCAGACCTATCTAAAGGAAAAAGGAAAAAAAGGCAGTAATACAACAAATGCTGAAATATTATGAAGTCCCAGGTTGACAAAGAACTTTATAGGAAGAAATGAAAAGGCTGCTTACTACCTGAATTATGCTGGATTCAGAAGCATACAGACTACAGTGCCTAATCCATTGCGCATTCATCTATGGTTCGTTGGATAAGCCACAGTTGACTAAGTACACGCACAGTGTACAAACCCATCCAGAATATTATACTTATATGGCAATGTAAACTAATTTGTTGCACTAACTCCAGTTGTCATCAAAATGCAGTTGTGGCACAAGGACTGAATAATTAGTTGGACTCAGAGATCCAAACCATGATTTGCTTGGCTCTGACTTAGCGTTAGTATGAACTTGATATCTCTCCCTCCTCCCAGTGTGGAACGGGGGGTGCAGTAATACAGTATTTCCTAAGTTCACTAAAAATAAATCTAAAATCATTGCCGTGAGGAGTTAAATCCTATGATCTTTATTTTCCAACAAAACAACTTTGCATCGCTTGATTTATTTTCTGTCATCTTTCCTGTGTCTCCTGGTCACAGAACAAAGGCAAAGATCCATAAGGATCAGCTATACCACACTTCCAGCTGTCGGCCTTTCCATTGCTATAAGGGCTAGAACCTGTTTTGCAAAGAAATGGAAATACTTTTCAGATATTCCCCTGCTTTCATATTTGTGGGGATAGTAGGTTATTTATATGCTGTGGATAAGGCACTTCTTTCCTTTGCAGAAACTGTTGCACACTCTTTCCAGTGAGATCCCGCAGGGGTGGCCATTCCCCCAAAATGCTGCCGGTCCGTGGATTAGAAGCTTAGCGGGACCCCCCCCCCCACTTTGCAACCAACATTGTAAATTGGGAAGTTCTGCTCTAGCAGAAGAAACAGCTTGCCTCATTACTTACCTGCACTTTACGTCTGTGCCTACTTCTTCCCCCTATTATTAAAATCACTTTAATAAGCTTTGGAGAAAAGGCTATAATTACGTATTTACACTTCAGGTCAATTGGACTGTTAATGCTCATTCATTAAAATGACAGATCGTTATCTTAATTTTTTTTAAAACTCTGTTAGAAGGCACCACAGGAAACCTCCGCCTGCAAGCATTTAACACTCAGCTTTCTTTCTTTTTTTTTTTCCCTACTGACTTATAACTATACTGCCGAATGAAGGATACAGGCAAAGTCCTTGGCAGAAATTCCCAGATGCTTGACTCAGCATGGCTTGACTGGATTTTTAGCTCAACCTGGGCTGAAGATTCTCAGGTGCAGGACAGAAAATAATCTTTATCGCATTTGGGGAAGAAACCATTGAAACAGTTGAGAATGTTACAGCATGGATGTACCTGTTCAGTGTTCCAACCAGATGCCCTTTTCCCCAATAGTCCACTCAGTTTTCATTTCTTTCAGTTTTCTTGTCCCACCTAACCCCATCTGTCCAACAGCCCATCAGTATCCCGAATTGCTAAACTATCCTAAATAGGATGGAGGTGGGGAGAGATTGTCCTCAGGTTTTCCTATGTTCCCCCAATCATGTTGCTTCCTCTCTATTTTCCTTCCTTGACTACATTTTAGCATAAAAATTCAGGACCTGTTGTTAACATGTGCTAGTTCTACAATCAATAGAGTAGTTTTCTCTTCTAGATTCCAGCCAGATGGAAGGACTTAGATAGCTTTCAAGAAAGGTCCTTCATCCTTAGCTTTTCTTCCTCCTCATCCTTGCCTTCTTCCCCCTGTCTCCAAACCTTTAAGAAAAAATATTCACAATTTTGAATGCCTGGTTGTGAGTTATCATACAGGTTGCTGTTGCTTTGGGGAGCACAGGTTAAGATCTTGGTGTGAACCATTCAAGACACAAAGAACACTGACTCTACCTCTATCACAAGGACCCTGCCCTGACATTGCGACCTGTAGGAGATCACATGGTTTTCAGAGGCCACCTGCTTGTCCTCTTCATCTGCATTGCTTCCAAGTATGCTGTGCTTCAGCCTGAATCATTCTGAGTAGTTGGCATACAAATAATTGCAACCAATCAATTCATGTATAAGTAAACTCTTTTCTCTGCCTCAATCAAGATCTGTCTCTTCCACCAGGCTTTTAATCCTCAATGGTTGCAGTTTTAACATTGTTGTTAATCTTCGATTTTGTGTTTTTGTTCTTTTGTATCGTTGCTAGTCACCTTGAGTTTTCATTACCAATAGAAAGACAGGATATAAATTGAGTGAATGAATCAGCAAATTGAATAACCACTTTGCTCTTCCATTCTTTCAACAGATTTGGTTCATTTGACCTGTCCTTCCATTCAAACGGCTAAAGAAGATTTGACACATGTAGTGGAGCAGTTATTCAGTGTTGCAGAAACAGGTGAAGTGGGAGCGAGGGGTAAGAGTTTAAGATTTAAAGAAATGAAGATTTACAATTTTTATTTCAATTCAAGGTGCTTCTTTCATCTGGCTAGATGTTTTTTTCTTTCTGGTGCTGAATGTGTGTGCCTGTATTTTTTTACAAGTATGAAGGGTATGTGGAGGTTTCAGTTCTTTCCCCCAGAAAACTTTACCAACCTCTAAGGGCTGAAAAACAGCTCCGGAATAGACTTGCTGCTCCAGTGATATCAGTGGTGGGCTTCCAGCTGTTTGGGAGCAAAGTTGTAGCCCTGTTTCTACAACTGATGTAGACTTCAAAAGACCTCCACCGTCAATTCAGTTTTATGCATGAGGTTTTCTTCTTTTCTATTCTCAATAGCAAAGAGAGCTGAAATAAAAACTCGTTGTCCCTTCGCTTGAAGCAGAACTTCCAGAACCTTTCTAATGTGTACTGCGATCAAGAACTAGCAGAGCCCAAATAGAAAAAAGTGACTAGGCTGCCTCTGAACGTTGTCTTATCCTCTCTCTCATCCCCGCTTCCCCTCCCCTTTCTTTCTTAGCATTAATCTTAATGTTTAAAGTGATCTGGTTTTGAAGTGATGTATTGTTTGGAAGCTGCCTGGAGTTCTTTCAGAGGAAGCCTGTGATCAGGAGAGTCCTCAGGTGCACTGAGGCACTGAGAAGCTAGTTTTCACTGACACATAGGCCTTTTTATCATCAAGATGAGGTAGTAGTCGTATTTTAATTAAAATGTCAGAACAAATACTGTTGGAGTTATTGAAAATGAATCACCAGATAAAGTGAGCACTGGGCCATGGCAGGTCAGAGAAGCAAAGTCACCTAAAGGAAGAGGACTTTATTCATTTTCCTGCCTAAATTATGAAGAAGTAACTTTTTTTTTTTTTTTTAATATGAGAAGTAGGAACTTTTAATAATATTTGAGAAAAAGCTCCATTCACTCCTGGTGGACCGTCCCTCCCAAACAATATGAAAAGAAATGAACTATTCTTTTTTGGGGAACAGTCATTTGACAGATTATAATATGTGTAGGCAACATTTTGCCCACAGGCACAAATGAGTCTGTGGATAATCTCCCTTGTAGCCTGCTAGGTGCTCTGTCCCACCTGCTGTTTTTTTTAAAATAAACTTTTAGTAATAATAATAATAAAAAAAGATGGGAATCTGGGATGGCGCAAAAAAAAAAAAGCAGCAGCTTCTAGTAGGCATGCTTTTCGGCCATGCAAAGTTCCTCCTGAGATGATAGAAAACAGCAGTGGGTTTGGATCGCTAGTCTTCTGACAAATGGGAGTTCTGAAACTGGCTGTGTCCACTGCTAGGGTAGGTCCCTCAGGGTAGCCATTTTGTGAGTGTACCCCCAGGAGGCTCTCTAAATTCCAAATGTGCCTCTGTCCCCTAAAGGTTTCCTCCCCCTATTGGATAGAAACGTATATACATACATTCATATTCATAGGTAATAATATGAACGTGTATATATGATATAATATTATGATACAATATTCATACGTAATAGAAAATGAATATATTCATATGAAGACATACATTCCTACAGAGTTGAATCCCAGTTAGTCAAAGTAGAGCCAACTGGGAGTAATGAGATTTAGGTTAGTAGCTTAATACCAACTTAATTCCATTGGTTGCAGTACACTGTTTTAGCCAGATTTGTGTTTGGTCTTGGACTGTAAATAAAATTTGATTGATTGATTAGCCAGATTTGGGGCAGGGGAGGGTGCACAGACAGGGAGGTGCCTTTAAAGGAAAATGCCATTGAAACCTCTGTTCCAAAACTCAAACTCTTTAAGAAATAGAGCCTATTACTCCAGGATTTAATTTCTTAGAATCACGGAGTGGGAGAGAACCTTAGGAGACTGTCTGGTTCAATATCCAGCACCATTCAGAAAACCCAGAGCTGGGGCATTCCAGAAAAATGTATATCCAAGCTTGGTTTGAAGAACTTCATTGAGAAAAGCCTATGATAACCCTCCTAACAACTGATATCAGGGTCAGACTTACTTTTAGCATCAATACATTTTGGATTTGGTTATTCTTATGGTGGTTTTTTGGGGAAGACTCGGCCATAATCTAAATTTATGTATTTTCTCCTGCCCTGTCCCAAGTGGTTTTAGCCAAGAGCCTTCCCTCCCTCCAAATGGTATATATATATAGCCATCCAAGTAAAATAAAACCTTTTTTTAATAGTAATTTTATTAAAAATTGCACTTACAACAGGAAAAAAACTAATACAAACTAACAAAAATAAAAGAATAAAAAGAAAAAAATAGTGCAGGAAAAAAAAATAGAAAAAAATGAATATAGTAAATAAAAGGAAAAGAAATATATAAAGAAATGACTTCTCCCTTCATTAGAACAAGTATAAACAATTTTAGTAACTTATCACCTTCTCTTAAAATATAACAAATGTTCTCTTCTTCCCATATCCCATCTCTTATTTATATACAAATCCTTAAAACCTCATCATTTCAACAAAAGTCCATCAAGGGTTACCAGAGATAACAACATATCTATTTTAACCTTGAACAAATAAACCAACTTTACATTCCTTCCTTTTACTTCTAACAATCCTGATCTTTAGTCCCTTCAAATAATGTCCTGGAATTTGATTTCTTTTCATTTTTTTCTTTGTCCCTTCTCACAAAATTCTTCAAAGCTTTAATAAGCCTCTTTTGTAAATCCAATATAGGAAAATTATCCAGGTCACTCTCTTGGTTTGTTATTTGTATATCCCTTTTAATTAGTAAGACATCAGCCGGTTTCTTTTGCATGTCCAGTGTAGCATCTTTTTCCATGTCATTCTTGTAGCCTGTCATTTTTAAATCCACTTTCAGTTCAGTCTGAATCTTGTCAGGTAAAACTTGTTCCTCTTCTGTAAGAACTTTTTAACACAGTTATCTATAGAGACAGATACTCTTAAAATTAACTTCTGGGTCCATTGTTCGAAAATAGTCTTCAATATGTCCAATATTAAAATATTTTGTTCCATTCTATATTAGTCAAATTTAAGTGTTCTTTTCCTTTAATTGTAATATTTAGTTCCTTCTAGTTCCCTCTAGTGTCCAACCTTCAAAGTATCATCCTATCATGTTATTTTAAAGGAATTCAAAACAAAAGCATTTTCCCATGGGAAGGGTTCTTATAATTAATTCCAAATTCTTATTTCAAATCCATCTGGACCCTTAGTCCATTTGTAACTTTCCAGAATCAAAGTTCTAATCACCCTTTTGCTGTTTATTCTCCCCTCAAAAGTTTTTTTAAATACTTAAACTTGTACTTAAAACTTCTTTAGCTAAGGATTGAAGGAAACTCACCCAGTGTTTTCAGACTTGCTGATCCAAAGGTCCCTAAGAGCTGAAAAGCAGTTAACAAGTGATTTCCAAAAGTGATTAGAAAAGGAAGTATGTGAACCCAGTGTCCTTTGAAGACATCAACTGTGGTTTGAGCAAGATGGTTATTCCCTCGCCTCCCAGAGCTCTAAACCTGCCAGAGACCGCTGTCTTGTGGTCTCCTCGTGAGGAGCAGCTGGTTTGATCACTTGTGGCCAGTCTCTCCTTGTCTGGAAAGGAATTATGAAAGCCAGTCTACTCATCGGCTCTTCATTCCGCCATGGTTGTCACCTCTGTTTTTAGTGGAGCCATCTTTAGTTCGCCATTTCTTCCTCAGAAGTCCCAAGTAAAATAAAACCTAAGCATTGCTGAAATCTCACAAGACCATCAATGTTTCCTCTGACAACTTGCAAATAAATCTTTCTTAACAAGCCTGTAAACTTTGAGTGCTCCCACCAAGCTGGCCCTGTACCTTTAAAGAAAATTCCCAATGTTTTGCCTTTCACATTTTGCTGAATTCTTCCAAGTTTCAGTTCACCTGAAAGCTGGATACTAAGATGGTTGCCTTGTTGTTTCAGAAGGTGAAGACGAAGGGGAAGGGCAAAAACCTAAGGTTCTCTGGTCCGTATATTTCAACATGAGGGATTCCTCCAGCGTTGTCAGATCTTCGTATGACAGTTTACCCTCCAACGTGTATGTTTGCTCTGGCCCAGACAGTGCATTAGGAAATGATTGTGCTGTCAAACAGGTAATTTTTTACCTTTTGGGGTAAGATGGGAATATAGACAATGAAGGCAAGCAAGTTCTCCCAGGCCAAAAAAAGAACGTTGGGGCTTATTAAAACCTTGAATAAAGCCAGACCTACATTCTCACTTGCATTAAAATTATAATTGTTTTTAAGCTTCTTCCTTGATCTCAGTTAAAAAGAACAAATGTCCTTTGAACTGTTATTAAAGAACAGAGTCATCAGTCCTCTTCTGCAGGGTAAATATAGATTTGAACCTCTAAATTTGTATGCTTATGTTACTATCCATCCCCCCACAATGTGTGGAACATCCATAGCTTTTTACATGTTGAAAAATTTGATCTACTGAGGGAGAAAAAGAATGTGCACCTTTTATAAACAATGATTAGGTTTACAGTTCCACAGATTTCAGACCAAATCATAGTGAATTCAAAATAGCCTAACCCATATTACCCAGTGTTCCAACTTCTAAATTATTTCTCCAGCAACAAAAAGATTGTAATATTCCTTGAAGTTTCTAATAAATGAATAGAATACCTGAGTTAATATGATGTATAATATGTGACCACTGAAAGAATCTCCATTCTAATCTAATGGCACCCAACCAGTTTCTTTCTTTCTTGTTTTTTTGGCAAACCTTTTATTAATATAATGAAAGCTGTGTGTTTTCCCATAACTCTTTGATATTTTTTATTCTCTTAATAGGCAGATGATTGCTTTGTGAAACAAAATTAAGGGTTAGCTTTTGAAAAAAAATCAGATGGACATCAGGGTGGTATTAGATCTGTTTTAAAAAGTAAATTGGTATCAGCTATTTGAAAAAAAAACCCTGAATACTAAGCTCATTTAAAATGTCTTGTATGTATATACCCTTCTTGCCTACGTCATTTAAAAATTAATGGTTGCTAGACTGTTCTTGGTCTCAGAATTTGAAAACTTTTCTTGTTTGGTCATACCGAACCACTGAGTAATGAAGTTGCAAGCTTATTTATCTGTTGCTAGCCAGATTCTAGGATGAAAACTATCCATGTTATGTTGTGGGGAAAAGTAAAAACTCCCCCTTGGCTCTCCTTCTTTTGATATCAATTGAATTCAAAGGATTCTGGCCTATGGCATTGTGTTCATACTTCTTTACCTTGTTCCCTGTCTTTTTAACACAGAGGTGAGCTACTTATAGCCCAAGGGCAAATGTGACCCTTGTTCTAACTTCAAAGTCTTCTGCAGACAATGTATTCAGGTAAAAAGTATCCTGACAGCTTGGCTGCCTGAGAGAGAACATGAAGTATTAGAAAGAGGTGATGATATGAGGGAGGGAGGGAGGGAGGGAGGAAATAGGCCAAAGTATCTAGCATATCTAGCTGCTAAAGTATGTTGGCCACCATCTGTTCTCAAACCTACGTTTGCTAAGGTAACAATATTACACAGGAAGGGACCCACATAAAATGAAAGATTGCCAGGAAGCCCCCAAGACTTCTAAACTAATATATCGGTTTTCCAACAGGCTGAAGCCATCTTTCAAGAAATGTTCCCCAATGAAGAATTCTGCCCCCCACCTCCAAATCCAGAAGATATAATCTATGATGGAGATGGAACTCAGCCAGAAGATCCTGGATTCAGTAATCCATCAGAAGACAAGACAGAGAATGTGTCTGAGAAGAGCCTTAAAGAAGAACCTCCTGAGGAATGAGACAGCGACAAGGCCAGAATTGAAGCCACATGGCTCCCAATTCTGAGCAGAGTTTGAACAGTTGTCATGCATCATGTGTAACTCCAGGAATTTGGGTGGGACCTTTGCCGAGTTGCTTAATAGACTGAATTGAACTGGGAATATGAAGGGCCTTCCAGTCATGGGTTGAAAAGTACTACATGCTTGACTCATTTCTCCCGGAAATCCATGTTAATATTTTGTAAATGAGACTTTCCAATCTTCCATGGATTTCCAGTTTGCCAAAGTCAATAGTAGCGCCGTATGTCATTTGGTTTGTTTTCAAAAGAAGGACAAACCATTCCCGCGCATCTCCTCCCATCACCTCTTGTTGGGAACGTCTGTGTTCTGTTGTCAGGGATATAGCACAAATTCTTCTTACTGAAAGGAACACATTTCAATATTACATGATGCGGTTTGGCTTGCTGTACAGAATATCTCTGAAGTGGCTTCAAAACTCACTGTGATAAACTCAGTAAAATTGCATAATAAAGTAGATATTGTAGCTTTCTTGGACATGGTGGTTTGAGTGCATTTTTAAACATTCCAACACCTGCTTGCTAAATTTGTCGCTGTAGATAGATATATGAATCTAATCAACAGTTTTTAAAAAATCTTGATTGGGGTTTGCGGTTCACAAAACAGCATTATTTTGATTCTTTGCACAATGTCAATTTATATGGAGGAAGGTGCATTAAAGTCAGCAGAAGTTTGCTTTTCAGTCCTGCTCCCCTTTTTGAGGTATATCCATGCAAGTAGCATGCCTCAGTAGTACAGGAAAAATGAGGACTCTGAGATGTATAACTAGGTAGCTTCCACTTGATCTTCCTTAACCTGGTCAACCAAAGAAGATTGAACTGGTTCAATGACTGAACTAGAAGAGAAACAGTGGAAAAATAAGTGCGTGCATTCTCTACACACTCTCCTCATTTCCTAGATTAATTTCATGTGCTTCCTGTCCTGCGCATCGAATCAGGGAGAATCAGTCCAGAATTAAGCAATAACTCCTAAGAAGTAACCCAGGAACACATTTCAGAACTGGTATATTGTGAATAAATGCAGTTGGCAGAATATCAGCCCTGTTGTATAAAATCTACCTAACAGCTGAGTATCTTTGTAGCTCGCTACACCACAGTTTAAAATGCAAACCATTTGATAAAAACCATAATCAAGCAATCATTTTGAACGGGGACACTAAATCATGAGTCTGCAGTAAAATCCTTTGGTGGACAGTCAATGTTTAATAGCAAAAGCCCATTTCTTTTTCAAACATAACAAAATGTGTTCAGCATCGCACCAGAAACATAAGGGTATCACTGATAAGCAGTGTGGCCATAAGAAAATCATGGCCAAGCTGACTCTCTCTTCTAGTTGCAGAGTTCATGGTGCCTGCAATAACCAGGGAAACCCTGAGCTGTTCCTTTATATGAATCAGAAAACAAGAATAGAATCAAATTACCTATGAACGTTTAAAAATCTATCAAACAATTCAAATGAAAGGGCCTGTTCTCAAGAGAGTTCAGCAAGAAGGGTGTTCTACAGACCTTTTTCATTTAGAAATGAGCTTTACAACATGACAATTAACAATTCGCTTACAAGAATATTTCAAATGCAGTCATTCTGAAACTGCAAGGCATCGCGCTTGCAGATGAATGCTTTATTTTGCTAATGCTTGTTTTAAGGCTTCTTTCAAATGCCTAGGAAACAATTGTCAGGTAGAAATTAAACAGGTAATGCATGTAAAGTAGACTCAGTCAGCTTCAACGTGAGTGTGATTTATGTGTGCCTGGATATAATATTTCTCCATGTCTGGTAAGATCAGAACTTCTACCTGCCTAGCATCTTGCCAGACTTTAAGGAGGGAATTGGATAGCCATCAAAAGCCTTCATAGGGGTCCTGTTGAAGGCTGGAAGGAATTTGGTAATGATGGAGCAATCGTTGCAATTAACTTCTTGGAAAGACATTAGCCTTCATCCCCCCCCCCCAAAGAAACCTAACAGTTACAGAACTCTGCAATGGGGGGTTCTGAACAGGCTCTTCTCCCTATCAGTCCACATGAACGTGGGGTGAACAGCTGGTGCAGAGGATGTTGGACAGAGGAAATCTCTGGGAACATCTGACTTCAGGTTTGATATGACGTTATGTCTGCCAGTAATGTATTAGCACTCTTGTAGCTGGGATTCAAATATTTTTTAAATAAATGTACATAGTAAATAGGTTTCCACATACCATCTGTGATAAGTATAGGTGTCTTGCAGAGATACTGCATCAGATCCCTTGATTGATCTTGACACATGCTATGGAGAAAAGGGGACATAAGGAGAAGCAGGGAAGCAACATACATGAGTTACACTTGCTTAGGATTGGTTACCCAAATAGGAACTCAAGAAGAAGGCCAAGAAGAACTCTTGAAGGTTTCTCCAATTTTCTAGCTAGAACCCAGAACCCTTCCCTTCCCTATATGTCTTCCCTTATAGCTGCTGGTGAGGGAGCATCTCTTAATCTCTCTCTCTCCTTCCCATCCCCAAATTTGTTCTATCTCTGCTCTAATCTGGAAGGAAAAAAAATTAGGGTCTAGCTGGAAATGGGATGCACAACAAGAACAGTTGGCCACCTAAGGATTATGCAGTTTCCAAAAGGTTAAATCCCCTACTGTTTGACAAGATTTTGAAAGCAAACCCCCAAAGTTTCAATCTGACACTCCAGAAAGCATCCACAAACTCTTTTCATGTCTTCTCCACTTGTCAGATGAACTTTTCAAATATGCTTTCACTGTGCTAATTGAGCACCCAACGGTATGCTGTACAACTACTTCCAAATGAGAACTGGATAGTTTTGGATTGCTCCAAAAATAACGTACTAAAACCATTGTGGATTTCCCCCCCAACCTTCCGAATTTCATATATATATATAAATATGCTAAAAAGTACAGCTTGGCTTGGCAAGAGAAAGGAGGACAAGCAAAGCATGTTGGAAAGGTTCTGCTCAAAAGATGATACTTTTTTTTTAAAGGAGTCATTTATCTGTAGGATAATTAATCATGTTAAAGAAAGATAAGGTTAATTGAATTTTTTAACGAGCGCCTGTGTTATCCTTCAAGCCTGTTGAAGTTCATTCAATATTCACACCTTTTTATTCCCCTGCTGCTGAAGCGATCCAGTAGAAATGAATCCTTTCCAGCAATACTTCTAAAATAAAAACTGTATTTATGAGCAAACGTCTTGTAGAGGGCCTCCACACACCTTGGCTTAAGGGAGGCAGTGTCACCAGCTGTGGTATTACCATCTTTGGGGCTGAAGCAAGAGAAGGCAAGAGAGATACAACCTCCATATGATGCTTGCTCTATGCGTCCTTAAAGGGTGATTGTCCTGAGCAATCCTTCACCTAATTTCCCAAGTCCGTAAGTAAACAATTCATATTTAGTACCATGATTTGTATTTGCCTTAGAAGCTCCCTGAGAAGGGCATGGGAGAGAAGGGGGTAGGAAGAAAAGAGAAAGGATCCAACAGTGAGGAGAAATACAAAGGGGTGACAGCAGAAAAAGATTGTACAAAGGGAAGTAAAAAGGACAGAAAGAGAGGAGGTAGTAGAGAAAGGGAATGATGGAAAGAGGTCTTCTTCTCACCTTCCATCCACTTATGGCCTTCAGTTATAGAAGCCTACTCAGAAATGTAGATGTCTGCTTGCTCAGAGTGTGTAAAGCAGTGTTCCTCAACCTTGGGAACTTTTAGAAGTTGAAGTGTTAAGAAGTTGAAGTGTGGACTTTAACTCCCAGAATTCCCCAGCCAGCATGGCTGAGGAATTCTGGGAGTTGAAGTCCACACCTCTTAAAGTTCCCAAGGTTGAGGAACACTGGGGTAAAGGATTGGAACCTCAGTGGATGAATCTTAAGACAGTAGTCAAGTAACTTCATCCATCTGCATAAATCATGGCCATGAATAAATGCATTTCAGAAGAGTATTTGTGTCTGAAAGGAACTGAACTACCTTTTTGAAGAAGCTCCTGGCATCCGTGGGCTCGTCCGTATGAAATTCTTGTCCTTTATTTTGTGGCAAGCCTCCAGGAGTCAGGATGATTCAGCGGCCTGCCAATTTCATAAGTAATCATCTACTGATCTTCTAAATTTTACACTGCATTTCACAGGAAATCAGACGAGGAAGCAGCCTCTCCATTTGCACGCATGCACACCATTCTTACATACCTGTGTGCATGCATCAGCATGTATGCAGATTGCTTCACCAGGAACCCTGAGTTAGCTTCTTATTTCCAAAGCCCATCAAAAAGTTGTTAAAAGCAAATTTTTGCAGCCTCTTTATGTCTTTTCATCCGTTTGCCTGAAAATTGAATTGTGGCAGTATGAATGTCGCAGGCATATTAACAAAACAATTCATGTACAAAGATGACTTAGGAACATGTGGCTGCTCTGTGCCAGGAAGATCATTTTTTAAAAGCATAAGCAGGAAGGATTTTTTTCCTCCTTTCTCTCGTTCTTTCCCAGAGATGGGTATTTCTCTCCATGTAATGTTGCATACAAGCTGAAGATTGCCTCTCCTATCGAATTGTATAATGAAAAATCAGTCAGTTTAATGGTTGACAAACTTGGACACTCAAATAAAAGTGTTCCTGGTACTTTCATCAGCGACCTGGAGGCAAAAACGAGACGCGGTGACTTTAATTTATGCAACAGGGAAGGTCTGCCAAAACATTGTACAAATGACTGTATAATGAGGAAATAATCACTACAAAAGAAGGCGTGAATAATAATAATAGTAATAATAATAATAATAATAATAATAATAAAGAATACAACTCAAAGCTAGGCTTCCTTAGTTTTTAAGGGATTGTATTAATTTCCCAGCACTTCCATATGAAAAACCGTTTTCCTACTTGCAGCTTTCTTTACAACTCTGCTCTGATTCTGAAGGCAATTTCCCAGACGCATCAAGTATATGGTTAGAGTCAGTGGCAGACTCTTGTCTTTTCATTTCTACTGTATTACCCAACAAGGAAGGGCAACCTGTGACCCAAAGCCTATATACAGCCCCCCGTGCCACGCAGCCCCTCTCAGGGGGTCCAAAAAGTCAAGATGGTGCCACAACCCCATGATGGAAGCCCTGCTTCTTTTTCTACATGTGTTAAAAATGGGAAGGGCTTCCCTTATGCAGAGGTGACCATCATCTTGAGTGTTTTGATACACACCCCGTCCCACACATACATACTGTGGACTCCCCAGCCCCTCTGCGTACACCACCCAACCATGGAGTGGTAAAATGTAATTGCTGAAGTTAAGGGTAGATAGGCTGGAAGAGGCTTTGGTTACAAGGTTAAGAGGTGAAATTCTACGGGTGAGAGTTTATTTATTTATTTAATTTATATGCCGCCCATCTCCCCAGAGAGCGACTTTGGGTGGCTTACAATTAAAATTCGAAACAATAAAAACAATAAAAATAAATATCCATATTAAATAACTAATATCAATTCTATATAAAAACCCTATGTGCAATTCAAGATGTTGGGGGGAGCAGTATCAATCATCCCACTGGCCAATTCCAACAATGCGGGCCCCCATCAGGCCCCCAGGCCATCTGGCAGAGCCAAGATTTCACATTCTTCCAGAAGGCCAGGAGAATGGGGTCGGACCATACCTCGGCTGGCAAGCTGTGCCACAGGGTGGAGGCCACGGCAGAAAAGGCCCTCTTCCTAGACTCCGCCAGCTGGAATTTCTTGACTGGCGGGGTCTGCAACGTGCCCCTTCTGCCGGACCGAGTAGGGCAGGCGGATATAACGGGGGCGAGACAGCTCCTCAGATAACCTGGTCAGAGTTCATTTTATTTAATGAAAAGGTGGCCCTGACTTGATGTGTGAGTGTACTGCCAGTTGACAGTCTTCTTCCCATTACTTTTTAGCCTTCTGACTTCCATTAAATCCTAAGGAAAGACACCAGGAGAGATACTATCAGCCCCACAAGGTAGACCAGATCAGGAAGCTGACTCCGCAGGAAGACTAGAACTAAGCTTTATTGGGATCGACTACAGCAACAGCAACTTGTCTGTGTTTCCCTTCCCTCCCTCTTATATCCCAAGGAGTCAGGGGAGCCAGTCTTAGTGCCTTCTTAAGACTTTCCCACTTCCCTGGCCTTAATGCGTGCTTCAGCTCCTGTTGTTGTCCTAATGGCTTCCAGATGTCTTCTCCAAAATCATCTACCGGTCTCCCTGTTCTCAGATTAGGAAACATGGTCGGCCAGGAAGCCTGCAGTGTCTCTGTGTGTGTATGAGGGAGAGAGAGAGAAAAAGAGGTGTAACAGAGAAAACACCAACTCTCAATATTCCCACAGTAAAGTAAGCTCCCAAACGTTACTCCAGGTGCCCACAAGCTGCGCTGGCTACTCATAGGTTTCCAAGTGCAATTTCAGGTGTACATGGCACAGGGCCAGGTTATCTGTGGGACTATCTGTCCCCAGCTGTATCTGCCGGTCCCAACAGATCCAACAGAATGGGCACATCCTGAAATAATACCACAAGGCCTTCTCTGCAGCAGCACCGCCTTACTTCTAGCGTCCCTCATGAAATCCAGACAGGTCCAAGCCCATTGGCCTTTCAGAAAGGCTTGAGGTCCTGGCATTTCCCTCCAGTGCTGGGATCAGGCTGTTACCAGAGCCTGGCATGTATGATTTGACTGGATTATAGTTTCTAGGGACTTTGGGTTTGTTCTGATGTTGCTTTATCATTTCTTGTTTTTATGCTTGCATCGGGTGCCATCCAGAGGCACAGGACTGAGATGGGTGGCTATATAAATTCTAGAAAGGAAGAAAGAAAGAAAGAAAAAATCGGAATTAAGCTGAGAATGAACCAAAGAAGGAAAAATCTCTTTGAAAAAAAGTTGGGGAAATCGAAGAACTAATGTTGATACAGTATTCTTTTAAACAGCTCTCTTTTCAAGATCAGGCTGACTTTCCACGCAGTTGAGTAGATGTCTATTTAAAGCTGAACCCTATGGAACTTCTTTCAACCCAGGCCAAGATTTTTGCTGAAGACTGCAGCCTTCAAAGTCATAATTTAGAAACCAAAATAAAGGATGGATCTTGACAGTCGCATTCCTCCTCTCCGCCAAAGCTTGCTTTCTCAGCATCAAAACTCCAAACCATTTGCAGACCTCCCCTTGTGTCAGCAGCAAAAATGGAAGGATTCTCTGTCACCTGTCCTGCAGTCAGCAGAATGGGGAAAGAATAGAAAGGGAGAAAGCCACCCCGGAGGTACAGAAACGTCCTTTCAGCATTAACGTAAATACCAAAATGATTTACCAGTTCATGGCCTTCTTCACTTTCATTTTGGCTTCCAGGGCCTCCATTCATCAAGCTTTTTACTCATGTAGATCTCACGTCTCTACCACTGCTTTGCAATGCTCCTCAATCAAATGATAACATCACCACCAGCTTTTACTCCCAGGGATGGGAGCTCTGCATGGAATGTGGCTAAAGCTGGGTTGATCTGAATTTTGTAGCTACTTCGATCTCAGAGAAACCAAGATTTCGTGTCCTGCAAGATGTTGGCTATGAGTTGCGCATTTTAGAGGACAATCTTCTCTTTCAAGAAGGGGCACTTTTTCCCTCAATGGAAGGCTACCTTTGCACAGAGAAATCCCATTGACGGGAGTTGCTTAATGCACAATGCATGGAGATAACTGTATCCCATGCTAAAAACATCAGGACATGTTTGTTTTTATTGTAATGGAAGAAATGAAACTGTTGCAAATCCTGTTTTACAATGAATGGTGAGCATTCCCTTGTTGAAAAGGTGATGACGTCTAGAGGCTAAAACCTTTCCCCGGCTGAGAGCTTTGATGATGCACTTCCAAAAAGCAGGTTGAGTTCAGGGCAAAAAAAAAAAAAAAAGGAAATTGATTGAGTTAATTGAAATACATTACAAACATTAAATGTAGGTCACGTGATTAGTTCTCATATATTTGAAGCTTTCTCATCTGGTCTCATTAAAAATTAGAATTCAGTGATAGCGTTTGGAAAGGCTTGATGAACTTCATCTGGACATAAAAGGCTGTATACCCCCATCTAAAAACAAGCTTCACTGATTTTTCATAGCTTCTTAACTGCTCTTCCCTTCATTGCTACCTCCCAATAAAATTTCTAACTCCATGTACAAGAGATGAAGCTGCCAGCCAATGATGTTCACAAAACACTTCTCCGTAACACGGGACAACTGATGATGGCAAGCAGATGAGTAAAAATCTAGGTATTAAGAGTTCCTGGGCACATCTTTCTGGCACAACCAAATAGAATCAGAAGTCAGTCAGATACTATTTGCATAAAACCTTGAGAGTGACCCATGGTTGTCCTCTGTGGCTCTACTTACGGTTTTGCTAAGAAAAACTACCCTGCCAGAGCTATGAACATTCCTGAAAATGAAGACGAGTTCTCGCAACATAGAAATGAGGAAGTTCAATTGCTGCCAACACCATTTTTCTCTGCCCTGTGGGAGTGGGGCTGCTGTGATAGATGCAACTTCCAAAATCAAGGCTTTGCAGACTGATGGAAGAGACACGTTTATGTGCTATACCAAGCTCAGTGTGTGAAATGGATCAAGGTGAGCAGTTGCATTATCGCCTGCTCTCCCTCTTGTTATGCAACCCAACAGAAACGGCATCAGAGCAAGCATGCATGCAGATTTCCTCTCTTAAAGAAGGGGGGGGGGAACCAAACCTCGCTGCTGAGATTTTTGTCTCCTGAGCAAATGCTCTGAATCACATTGACAAAAATCTGAAAATTCAGCAACTCGTTCTCACCAGTACCAACATTAAGCACACCATATTTATTAAGAAAAAGTTCCTTGGCTAAATACTCATACACACCCAGACCTACTCACAGGAGTATACGCATGTGTGTTTTTGCCCCCCAAAAAAGAAGGAAAAAAGATATGATTACTCTGGCCCAGTTTTAGGTGTTTGCATTACTGAACCGACTTTCTCCACAGTTTGGGCTCCTGCTTCCTTCTCAGATCTGTAATGACCTCACCAACCTCTCCATTACACAATTATGACATACAGTTAATTTGGATGAATGTATGAGCATGAACCATGAGAACTATCCCCGCACCCCAAGGAGCTAATGTGATAATATTCCATTTATTGCAAGCACGGCCATGTTTAGGGGATATTTTTAAGTTCTTAAGCTACCGATGTGTAACTGTTAAAAACTGATCCCAGCTCCCCTTTTTTTTTTTAGTTATGTCATTAAGATACCATCAGGTGACTAATGCAAATATACCTAATGTCCCTAAGAAGCTGTGATGATGTCATTTGCCTTATGACATCATCACCCAGATGATACCACGGATGTAATTTGCATTCATCACAATGCAACTGATGCAAATTACATAACTTTGCAAGGACATGACTCGCATGATGTCGCTTCACTCCCCTGCACACCCCTGCAAAGATTTGCTTATATTTATATGCAGCTGTATTCAAGTATTAAATACATTTATGTTTCACTTCACATTGCAAGGCTATTACACCTGCATTCTCACATGAAATAAGTATTATGGAATCCAATAGTACTCTAGTAAACTGGATATGAATGCTGCTTTAAAATTAAAATGAAGAAAAGACTTGAGCATTTTCTTTGCAAACTGCAGATGCAAATGGATTGCTGGATGGTTAAGGAGGATTGTAAGGTCTTTTGTGTGAACCCATACAGGAAGTCCTCGTAACGCTTTGATGAATAAGCCACAATTGGCTGAGCTCATACCAAATGTTTATTTCTAAAACTACAATTTATAAAACGTAAGGGCTGGATTCACACAACAAGCCAACTCAGAAACAACCAACTCACACTGTGGCTTAGTGCAATGTGTACGCCCTGGCATTAAAACAATGGGGATCCTGGAGGAGGAGGCCATGTAGCCCAACCCCTTGTCCAATACAAGACCACAGGATACCGCAACACCTTCGACTTCTAATTGAAGACCACCAGTGGACGGAAGCCTGTTGTCTTCAAAGACCATCTATTCCACTCTCCAACAGTTCTTCTATTAGAGAGTCTTTCTCCTAAGGTTCACCTAAAATCAGCTTCTCAGCCATTTCCATTTGTGCTTCTAGACAAGCAACCAAGAACTGGAATAAAGGGCACATTTTTAGAAGAATGCCTAGAACCCGAACCCAACCCAGACTGTTCCTAGGTTCAGATCTCCCAAATTCTGTTAGGATTTAGGGTTCCCAGATCCAAATATTGTTTCCGGACTCTCAGCCTCTTCCTCTGAAAATGGTTGGCTCAAATGAGTATTGCGTCTGGACAAGGGGGAACTCATTAATGCAAGGGAGATGTTGGCTCCATGGTGATAAGAAGCATCCTTCAAAAAGCAGCGAGGAAATGAATGGCTCTATAGCCAGGGCGAGGAGTGGATGATAAGGCGTGGAGACAGCACGCCAAAAGATGAAGATGAAAAGAACTGTTGAATAGCTGCCTCATTCACTGAACATCATCCATCCTTAGTACTGACAGGCAGGGGTAAGACAGCTGGGGGAGGGAGATTCCCATCATGCAGTTCAGCAGGGCTTCATGGAACACAGCTTCTCCCACCCTGGCAGCCCCCACACACGTTGGCACAGCAGCCCTGTCCAGCAAGGGAGAGAAGCACACCAGAAGCGATTATGGCTCTTTATCTAAGAAGCGATTTCCACATGTCCTTGAATTGGCATAAAACCAGATGGGAACATTTGCCCTTCTGCCTCTAGGGCAGTGTTTCTCAACCTTGGCCACTTTAAGATGGGTGGACTTCAACTCCCAGAATTCCCCAGCCAGCCATGTTCCAACGTTGAGAAACACTGCCCTGGCCTCTCTGTTCCCAGTCAGTCTCAGTTCCGTCACTTCCCTCCAAAAAAAAGGGGTGACAAAGCCGAAAAAAAATTACCCATCTTGAGGTTGCCCTTGGACAGTGTCAGAATAAGGTAAGGGGGATATTAAGCTGGGTGGGAAGATGGTTGCATTAGTTTTACTCTGTTTATAGGTAATTTATTCCAATGTACACTGCCCAGAGTCCATGAGAAATAGGGGATGGGGAGTAGATTTTATTCCATAAATAAATGAAATTCTTCCTTTAACTCCAGTGTGGCCAAGGGTGACTTAAGTCAATCGCACTTATGGGCTGGGAGTGAGATGAAGGCAACATCATGGGGATATGGCAGAAAAAAAAAAAAAAGATGTTGCCAGGGTATGTTTGTACCATGGCTAGATGCAAGAGGAGAAATGCCTTAAATTAGCGTCTTCCTAAACTCCTGCATCTTTTTCATCACTTCTGTTAATACCAGTTGTGTTAAACCTGAAGTTCAGCTTTACAGTAAATATACCTGCAGATTTGTGTAAATCACTAGACCACAAACTCACCAACCACAATTTAGCTTAGCAAGTTGTGGAAGTCCAGCCTGGGAAGTTAGTTTATGGTTTAATGTCTTGTAGGTCCCTGGAAAATGGGATCATTGGAGGAAACCATGTTTAAGTCAATTATGGGTAAGCATGTCATGCAAATAGAGCTAGTATTGAGAGTCAGGAATGACAACTTCTCAGTCACTTGGGTTGTATTCATAGGCATCTGAAGGGGCAACAAGGGGGACAATCATGACACAAAGCCAATTACTTACAGAATAGACACAAGTGTGAAAGGTGGGGGATTGCATCATTATGTCACAACACGTGCTCCATCACTTTTTCATTTTCATGACTTGTAACAGACATCCATGCTTGCATTTCATGTATATTCCACTGCTTTTTCTGGTCTGCTGGAGAACTTGATAGCTTCATATTGTTGTACAAGACCTACACAACTTGTAGCTCACCAACCATGTTTGGCAGTCTCTCTAAGAGTTCAACAACCCTCTCAGCTTTTACTGCCTGTATTCTTGCATTTTGTAAATTCGTAATGTGATTTTGGCTTCATGTGTTTGTGGATTTTACCAACTGTGGCTTATTCCCCAAACCACAGTTAAGCAAACCATGGCTTAGCCACAGTTAAGCAAACCATGTTAACCTAGCCACAGTCTCCTTCAGACATAGGCTCTGTGTCAAATACTTCAGCATCTGTCAAGATCACGGTGCCATAAGAGGATATTTCTTTCTTCACTTCAGCATCTAAGTATCATGCCTTCATGGTTAATTCTTCTTCTGAGAAAGAATGGGAATCAAGAAGAGCAGACCTTGGTTGTAAAAATCCATTTGATCACTAGATGGCAGAAAAGAGGCACAGAAACTTCTCTTCTGCAGCCCATCTGGTAGCCCTAGCTGGATCATCTTAGTCAGAAGATCCTGACACATCCAAGGGTAAGCACAAATACTTCTGTCTTTCAGAAGATGCTATACTGCACTGCTCTTCAGAAAATACTGTGAAAGAATACTGTACTTAGGGTGTGATGATCCCCTCCCAATGCAAAGGAAGAATCCATGTCAACCTTCAGTCCCAGGAAATGCAGACAGTGAAAGGCAAAAGCTATGGCAGTTCTTCTACCCATTGCAAGAACATCTCCCCAAACATGGGAATCATCCATTTGCATGAATTTCAACTCTAAGATTTCTTCAATCACCATTACTGTAAATTCTGGGAGCTGGTCCTGAATCTCAGAGTTCAGGTGAATACTGAAGTCTCCTTGGAAGCAGAACACTTAAAAATGTTGTGCATCAACCACAGCTGACTCTTGGTTAGGACTCGGAAAGCTCAGCCCATAAAATCATTTAGCTCAGGCCGACTGGTTGCCAGAACAGTGTTTGAGACTAGTTCCCAATATTTTGTTCTGCTGTTTCTTTCCTGGAGCTGCCTAAAATAGACTACTTGTGATTTACTTTAGGGCTTCCACTGTAGTATGTGTGTGTTTTGTACCTCCACATAGCAAGAGACTAAGATGTCCGTTTTTGGCAGTTGGGGTCAGAAATGGCTCCAGGAGCCATACATAAATTCAAAAAGGTTTGGGAGGTCATATCAAAATTGGTCCTACTGTATTAGATCAGAAAAGAGATTCTGAAATTCTTATTTTTTTTCAAGCAAGCAAATTGGAGATAATCCTTAAAAAGACTTTGTTCATTTCTGGTTCACCTGACAGAAGATAACTTCCTAAATCCGGTGAGAGAAACATCCAATTATCTTGGTTTAGAACAGAGGACCTAATTTTTCCAAACATTTCTCAAATAAAGCCTCTTCTGAAAAAAAGAGAAAGGAAACAAATTCAAAGTATTCTTAGTAGCAATCCCTTAAACTGCACCTTCTCTCAGATAAGTCTCCACCCTCTTCAGATTTATTTCTTCTCTTTCCCATCATAAGCCCTGAATTTGGGTTTCTATTTGAAATCAAGCCACCATTGCTTTAGAGTGACCCCTGCTGGGGAATCAGAAAACAGTCTGTGCCAAAACTTCAGTTCAAAACTTCAGTCAGTTCTTCAGACAGAATCTAGTGCCTGAATCAGCTTGAAAATCTGATGGGCTTTAGCAAGTCTGCTCATGGTTTTTAATCGAACAGAATCTTCCTGCATTTTTATTTTGAATGGCAAATTTATGTAAATTACTATTACTGCTACCAGCACTATAAATACAGTAGTCAAGGAACAGTTGTTGGAAATGAGTGATTTATCTGTTTTGGAAAAGGCAATATTTTCTATTAGCCAACGGATGCAGCAATATGTGTTAACTCTGGCAGAGATTGCAAGATATCTTACAATACTATTTTATACTGTTCGTCTTATAGTAGTGAATTTATTAGTAAACCAGTGACTATTGATAAATGTAAAATATAAAATAGATTTTTTCTTTTTTTTCTTTCTTTGTATTTTTAGTTTATATTTTAATTTTTTTAGATTTACTTTTTCTTTAAGGTTAAAGGTTGTCTTGTGAATTGGGTATGTATAAACTAACTAAACTAAACTAAACTAAACAAAAACTTTAAGCCCGGACCTGTTGACTGAGAGACGACACCATTTTGGAGTTGCATTCCAAAAAGTGGATGAGGCCAGGGTTTAAAAAATTAAATAAAAATCATGTCAGCTAAACAAAGGGATTAAATAAATCCAATGGATATTTAAAAAGGCACAGCTGTCCGTGTTTCACAAGTGCCAATAGAGACCATCCTGCCTACTTTCATAACTTCATCACATTTTGTAATGCATAAATCTAGGATGCGTTGCCGGGTTGCATCTACTGGTGCTGTAAAATCCTGCTCTGTAGCAGTGCATGGTGGAACCTGCATATAACAAGTTCCTTTATTTCTTTAGAAACATATATTGCTTTATAATATTTTTTTAAAAGTAAGGATATTCCATATTTCATTTAATTTCATGCTGGTTGTAACAGAATAGGTCTAGCATAGACTTGCACCATTTACTCCCTGTAGATGTAGTTGTCGCTGGCAAGAGGCTGGTAGATGGAAGGCTTGGACAGATGGTTGAAAGGCACCCAGATCTTTGTAAGTTAAAAGAACTGAGTGTTTTAACAAATCCTTCCAGGGGACTCCAATTTGGTAGATACTCTTTGGACTAGTCACTCTCTCTCAGCCCAACCATCTGTGATGGAATGGACTTATGAAGGCCAGGCTCAGGGAGATAAGCGTGTTCTTAGCCCCCAGCAGGAGCGTGGGAAGTTCAAGAAGATGAGGCTGGCCCCTCCCTAAGGAATTCACGATGTTGTGGCTGGCTGGCTGGCTTGGGAACTAGGGTTCAGTCTGGGGAGATTGATGTCTGGAGGTTGTAGCTAATAAACGCAACAGAACTGTATCTGCATTGTCTCTTGGAGTTCTTTGGGCTGAACCTGACATCAATCTCCCCAGACTGAACCCTGGTTCCCAAGCCAGCCAGCCACAACACCGTGAATTCCTCAGGGAGGGGCCAGCCTCATCCTCTTGAACTTCCCACGCTCCTGCTGGGGGCTAAGAACACGCTTATCTCCCTGAGCCTGGCCTTCATAAGTCCATTCCATCACACATACCAGAGGATTTTTGTGGTGGTGAGGAACATAGGAAGCAGCAGGTATGTTCGCAGCCTTGAATTGGCCAATTTTTTAAAAAAAAGTGGGATAAAAATCTAATAATAATAATTTTGGCATGGTGGAAGGGCTCAGAAGCTTCTGAGAGCAGTGCCAGCAGGAGCTCCTGGTTGGGTCACCCTTGCTGATAAGATGGGAAATGGAGGAATGAAGATAAAGGTCCAGAACAGGATGATATCAAAGAGAGACAGGACTGTCTTTGGAAGAGCAACGGGATCTTCATGGGGATGGGTCAAGAAGGTGGATGTTTCTCCATGTGGTCACCAGGAGTCAAACTACTGTAACACAGAAAGAGGACCAGTTGCAGGTGGAACTTATGGGAAGGGTTTCACTGGAGGAAATATGGAGTGCTGATACCACTAGTAAATAAATGACTGGAAAACAAAGAAAAGGATCTCTGTTTAAAGAAATAGTTTTGATAATATAGAAAGGATGCTTTGGAAACAAAGAAACAGTCCGGCAGAGGGAGCTGTTTCCCTAATTTTCAGACATCGTTCCTCTTTGCTTACACATTGCTGTTTCTGACTTTAAAAATTAGGTTATATTAAACAGGAGTGGGTGGGTGTCCTTCCCATCTTTAACGCACTGTTTGAAATACGGTAGGCGTTAGAGTCAAAACATAACTTTCCATTATGAATATTACTTTTTAGCACTTGCCAGGGCTTTTGACTCTATGAATGTATCCTCTTGTGCTTGTCAGTTTATATTCTTCATTTAGAATATTAAGCAGATGCTAATTTGAAAGGTGCTCAGCTCAGGAGGGCACCAGGTTGGGGAACCCAACTTAAGCAAACCTTGACAGCAGCTGTTGTTTTTGTGACTGAGGAAAGCTGAGTTTCAGTTTTGAGAGTTAAAATTGAGGATTTTTGTTCAACTTTTAAGAGATGCACAGTCATAACTTTTCCCCAATTTGAGGTGCATTTTTCCTTATTTTAGTTATTTTGTTTCCTTGTGCCTTCATTATAGATATAAGGCGCACACACACACTTTTATATGCAGCTTTTCAGGAGAGAACTGCTCTTTAAAAGGGGGCGGGGGTGCCTTTCAGTCAGTGTTGATTCCTGGTGACTGTCTGGACTAGTCCCTGCAGTTTTCCTGGAAAGATTTTGGAAGTGGTTTGCCCTTGCCTCCTTCCCAGGGCTGAGAGGGAGGGACTGGCCCGAGGTCACTCGGTTGGCTTCGTGCCCAAAGCAGGACTAGAACTCACGGTCTCCTGGTTTCTAGCCTGGTGCTTTAACCACTACACCAAACTGGCTCTCGCTTTATAAAAGTTTTATAAAAGAGCTGAAGTTAAAATCCAAGCTACAAATGAAGCTGATAAATTACAAAAATTAAGGTGATTTATTTAATTAAAAACGGGGGTAACAAAATTTGGGGACCCCCTAGCTCAGCTACCATTCCTATTACAGTATTGGGGTATTTTCTCATGTTTGGGTTCACCTTTTCTTTTGATCCCACAGTTGTTTGACCCCCACAGATGTTTATCTTTCTGTCCTCCCAGCTAGCCCTCATTTTCATTAAATACACCCTGTAGCCTTTTCCTTCATGCTGAGTGGCCAAAAAATCCTAGCTCTTGGCATATGCACAGCATCTTGCTTAACCATCAGACCACCAGCTAGACAAGATGAGATCTGAGAAAGCTAATTAATGTAGAATACTGTTGGGAAGAAGCAAAAAATCAGCACCTAGGATTAACACCTAACCAACATGCCTTTCGGGGTGGGGTTCATCAATAAGAAACCCTCTGTCTTTCTAGCTCCCAGAACACTCCTTCTCCGTTCTTGTTAAAGTTCAGCAACATGTTTTTCTGAAAACTCGAGTCCAAAACCAAAAACTGATATATTTGCCATAAATACAGATGCCCTCCCCTCCCTTGCATGGCCTCCAAATGTGGAAAATATATATATATAACATGACTACCTATTCAAGTTTTTGTTCCATTCTACTCCTCAACTCTCCTCCACAATTATGAAATGTAGCCCCCATCAACCAAAACAAATTGGCCATTTCTGCTGTAATGCAAGGATGGGCAAATTTTAGCCTCAAGGACCAGATCAGCACTCTGTGTCTTGAGCAAGTAGGAAAAATGGTGATGTTCTTCCAAGCCTCATTTTTGATGCCTCTTGCTCCTCCTAACTATGCTGTAGATTCTCCAATTGCTTGGCAGCTGAAGAGGCACCATAAATTCCAGAGTCTCAGACTCTGGTGCCAAGACTCAGATTTTGGAGTTATCTTTTCAATGGGGCAGTTCCCCCTTTAATTCCCATGTCATGGTAAAACATTTTCTCAACACTGTACCTAAGGAGGAAGAGAAATAACTGATGCTTCTTGACCATCCTTTAATCATGCTGTGGTATGATATAATAAGAGGATTGCTTACAACAGCAACATAATTTGGTGTATATAAGTAGCTATTTTCAGACTGGGCCATATTCAATACTATTGATCCCATCATGTCTAGGTCGATCTTGTGTCAATCCTGGTTGAACTCTATGAACACTGAAATATTAAATTGTCTGACTTGTAAGAATAATTAGGAACATGAGCATACATATATATTCAACCTTTGCTAAAGCAAGCTTTGAACTAATTTTCATTCTGCTTTGTTGGACTGGGAACACGATTGGTGAATGTGTGACATGCGCTGTCTCTAACCTGGGTTTTAGAATTTGGTCAGCTCTGTATTCAGGGTAGAAAGACCTGCATGCTTTTTCCTTAAAGAGATTTCTAACTTTGGGGAATGAGAAGGTCAGAAAAGACAAGTTGTTCTATGTTTGAGAAGAATTGAACTCAAGGGGAGAATTCATGCTTTGCCTTCAGATGGTTTGAGTCTTGCCCTCATCAGGTAATGCTGAGAAGAAGCCCTACCTGAAACCCTACCCTAGATGGACTAAGATTTTGATGCACTATAGGGCTGCTCCCCATATTGTCCTTGGTGTAGACCTGGATTGGCAGCTGTCTGATCTGAGACAAAATCATCTGTTGAAGTGTGCTTCTGATTAAAAGAGTGCCAAACCTGTTTTGCGAATCCATCTTCTATCGTGAAGAATCTGGAGATGGCACACCTTGAGATATCTTGCATCTTTCTGCAGATAGAAGGCAAGACTTAATCATGTTTGGAGAACATTTTTTTGTTTTGGTTGGGTTTAAAATAATTGCAGATATGAAATGATGAAACAGGCAGCTGTGCTGAGTAGTGTATCACTGTCTCCTGCTTAGACAAGGAATGATATTGTCCCCCATCGACCCCAAACTTTGGGCAGGGATGAGAATCCTATAAATCTGAAAGTTCTGTCACTTAAGGTTGCCTCCCAAGCCCTCTGTCTTGAAGGCACCACCCTTGTCAACATATCAGAACTTTTGATCAATGAAGGAGGAATTAAAACCACCTTTCCAACCATGACAGCCTACAGTCACCCTTGCTTTTCCTTGGAGACTTATAGAACCTGTTCAGCATATAGCATGTGGCAACTGGGAGCCTGATTTGGGCGCTTGTGTGGTTTCCTCTTATTCCTTCCCTCCCACTTCTGGGGGTGTACCTCTGCCATTTTGATCTACCTCTGTCCCTCCCATAGGCATGGCATTTGTCTCTTCCATGTGACCATCCTTTTTTCCCTCCCCTCCCTTAATGATGCTAGAAAGCCACGGTGGGGCCAACTCAGCATTAGATTCATTTGGTGGCAAGACTTTCGTCCTTCGACCAAACATGGGACTCCTCTTGCCAGGACTGTCTGCAAGGCTGGGGTCAAAAAAATCAAGATGGCGGCCACAACAGTGTAACCAAAGCTTTGCTCCTTTTTTTACATGTGTTATACATGTGACTCATAAAAACAAGCAGTTTTGATTGGGGGTGCTATCCTAACCTTTTTGACCATGCTCTGTGGACACTCCTGCCTCTTGCTATTAATTCATTAATTAATATTACTGTTAAACAAATTTATATGGCCACCCATCTTAACCGAAGTTTCTCTGGGTGGCAAACAAAAAGATAAAAGTTAATAAATATACAAAAAATTCTTTAAAAATCCAGTTGAGGCCCTCTTAAGAATCCTCTGACTGAATATAACAACACACAAATGTCACCTCCACGAACATCTCAGCCCCAGTGCCTGGTGGGGGGAAGCCAGATCTTCAGGGACTTCCAGAAGGCTGGCAGGGATGGGGCCATCTAAATATAAGGGAGTAGGTTGTCCCTATCTTCCCATTATAATTCCGTATGGCAGGCAACACAATGGATTATAATCTGTTTTCCTCATTCCATCCCAGTATTAATTCTTTAGATGAATGAGGAATATAGCCCTCTTCAACAAGTTAAAGAGTCAGCAAATGTCCTGCTTTCCGAACAAGATTCTTCTAGAAAGCCCACAATGTTATGATGGAATGGGAAGGCAAGAAAGGTAGACCTAAGTTCCTTCTTCTTTATTCAGAGCAGGAGTGGTGCCCCCATCTGCCAGAATGTTATGGATCAGCCTCCTTGTTCTGCCAACTCTGATGAAAATAAGACTTTCCAGTTTTACTACTGTTTGTGACAATAGCAGAGAGGAACCTAGAAGAATGGACCAGAGGCTGTGCAATTCTTTCATTTTCTTTGACGAAGCTTCTAAATCATACCAGCACTTTGGAGAAGACCTCTTTGCAAGTTTGTTTGTTTTTCCAAATGTCCTCCAGCTGAAGAAGGCCATTTGGTGAAAGCTCAGTTATGTTTTGCAAAGTGAATGTTTGGTCTCAGCCGTATTACGTTTAAATTGGTAGCCCACCCCACAGGGTACAGATGAAGGAAGATGTCATGCTTGGTTGCAACCAAGAACTGAGATACCTGGGGAGCAAAGAAAGTAAGCAAGGGCAAGGAAACAATTATAGAGAAGGGGGAAATTCATGCACGTGCCCTAGTGGAAACTTTGTTAGGATATTCAACTTCAGAGAGGTGGAGAGGAAAGAAAATTTCATACGTTTCTTTGAAAAGTTTTAGCTAGGGGTCCCCAGTTCTCTGGATTTACGTATGTACTAAATTTCAGCATGTGGCTATGGTTTTCTGGAAACCAAGCTGTCAGCATTAGGCAGCAGGCCCCATTAGTTTCAACAGGCTTCAAGTGTGTGCTGTGTATTTTTCCACAGCACTTACTGTAATGAAGTTCTTCCTTATCAAATGGATTAAGAAATAGTCCTGCCAGAGAAAGAAAACAGTTTTACATTCCAAACTGGATTAAATAAAGATCCTTTAGGAAATGCCACTGTCATTTCTGACGATCCCTTTTTATCCATAAATATTTTGTCATATATTCCACATTGTGATGCAGCTGAATGACTTAAGAAGAATACGATCCCATGACAGTTTCTTTCATGTCTATAACAAAATAACTTCAGAGCCAGGTTCGCACATTAAGCTCTTAAGCAGGTTAATAAAACTGAATTTCCATATTCACGGTCAGTGTAGCCAGCCTAGGACAGGAGAGAATAGACTTGGGTCCCAACGGGGCCTCTGAGGTCACTGTGTGACTTTGGGCTGAAAGATGATCAATCCAATCTACCTCATTAGGTTGCAGCATGAAGGTAAAATGATGGAAGAAGCTTTATAAGCTCCTTAGAAAAAGGCAAAATTTAAACATAATGTCATAATGGCAAAATATACTCTGAAAATGCATAGTAATATTACTGCTCCCCCTCTCCCCCATGAAAGGAGATGTATCATTAGCTGGAAAGGCTGTGCGTTGAAGACCAGTGGAAGTTTGCTGCTCCTTGTCGAAATCATCATGATAAAGCAAATTTTCCAAAGAACAGAAAAGTACATGGATATTTGATAGAACACCTCTCTCTATGTAGCTATGCCTAAGTATTAAGATCTTCTCAGAGGAAAGGGTGGTTCTTCTGTCTCTCACCATTAGGAATCGTATTTTATAGATTAAGGAACACCCTTGCTGGCACCATCCCAAATTTCATCCAGACACCAGTGAAGACCTGGTTTTCTAACCACATTTTTGGATCTTGGTAACATCATGCTGTCGTTCCTCTACGTTGTGCTGTTTTATTTTCCTGTTTTTATTTATTTTACCACTCCCTGAGATCAACTGACAAAGGATGAGCTATAAAAACATTAATAAGATGAAATTATTTAAAACAATTAAGCTGTTTTGTGCAAAACACATACATACACACAACAAGAATGCATGTTGGCTCATTCCAGAAGGAACTGTCCCCAGGAATGAGACTCTTCCTGCTCAAAGACTGAGAAATGCCTCCTCAGACCATCTTTTAAAAAGGAAAAATTGTGTATATATTATTCTCAGCACAACACTTTAAAGATCAAAGAGTATAATAAGCTGAAACTTGCCTAAGAATGTACCTCAACTTCATCCTTTGATTGTGTTGTTAGAGGAAGCCAACTGAGTGCTCTGAGTCATACGTTTACACAGGGAGGATGGCACCTGACCAACTGTGATTCCCAGCTGTTCTTGTTCCAGAAATTTGGAAGTCTTGGATTCAGTATCAACATTATCCAGCCTCACCCTGGGCCTTAGAACCTGCTGAGCCTAGATGTCTCTTTGCCCATCCCACTTGGCCCTGGTTCTTGTTGAATCCTGATGGAGTTGCTTCTCTTCCCACAACTGCATTCCCTAGGGGGATGGTGTCAGGAATGTGATTTTGGCGTAATGTTCTGGTTTCCTTGGATCAGGTTGCATTTGGTGTTCCAGATGGGGGATGGCCATCTTGTATATCTCCCTGCATGTTCTGATATAGATTTGCAACTCAACAAACTGCCCCTTTGTTCCCAGGAGAGGGAACAGCTTAGTCCCAGGCCTTTACAGCTGAAGAGATCAAATGCTTAGGAAACCCTTCTGCCTGAGCAATTAGAGATCTTCTGCAAGCCCAGAAAATCAAAACAAAGATGAATCAGGGATAATAAAGCAAGTCAGATCTTATCAATATGTTCTACTGCAACCCAAGATCTATCCACCAGGATCAGCTGCCAAGAGAGAGAGCCTTCTCCTTTTGGGACCTGTCAGGAAGCTACGGTCTGTTGAAAGACCCCTCTTGAGTGAGTCACATTTGTACGACCCAAGCGAGGACATGTTTGGCCACAACTGATCATAGCAATTTCAGTATTAGGTGAAAGGTATATTTTTCCCCAGTGCAATTGCACTTATTGTCCAGTTTGTATTAAAGTCTCATTAAAAGCAAGTTGGGCTCAATTTCTGTTGCCTTCATGGATACATCCTGGTCCCTTTCTTGAGTCCAATATGAAAATGGGGTGTTGTTGCCTTTTTTCCAAAGATAGGTAGGTAGCAAGAGTATATAATCTATTGTACTTACTTTGGAGAAGGAAAGAGAAAGAGACTAACACTGGAATATTAACTGGAGCTCTCCCATCCAAGTACTAACGAGACCCTATTTCTATTTTATCTAAACCTTTCCATATCACTTCCATTAAAAAAAAAAAACATTAAAGCAGTTTGCAATTAAAGTACCAGCTAAACTTTCGAATCTGGACAAAGTCTACCAGTGAGACATTATTATTATTATTATTTCTTCCTAGCATTTTCCCATGGGGTGCAGGGTCTGCTTTATTTCAGATCAGCTGACGTCGGGGGCTGAGAGAGAGTGAGTGTCCCAAGTCACCCAGCTGGCTGTCATGCCTAAGGCAGGATTAGAACTCGCAGCCCCCTGGTTTCTAGCCTGGTACCTTAATCACTAGACCAAACTAGCTCTCGTTACCAGTGAGACCTTAATATCCTATGCTATCTTTTTTCCTTGTTCTACAGTTCTAAAAATATTAAGGATTTTGAACAGGGGATTTACAGTCTACAGTATTTGTAAATCACATTTAGTACATTGTACATTTCGTAAGGGCTTTCCCTTTTTTATAATCCACCTGCAAATTAGTTTTAGTTCATGGTAAGTTAGTTTTTAATTGTCCCCACTTTAGGATTTTGTGAAAAAGCCCTAATTATAATTACTTGTCTATTGCTCATCATTCCAGAGAACGTGGGCTGAAAAAAAGCATAAATACATTTTGTAGAAATTTCCAAGAATTCTGAATTATAGCATGCTGGTAGTCGTAGCATGGCTGGTGATGAGTCACGATCAATCTAAACCTTGCCCAGTTACTCATCTTTGTTTTATTTATGTCCCAACCAACTCTGCATGGCTTGTATGATGGATACTCATACAAATGAGAACCTATTTAAGTTTCAAAATGGCAGCTATATTGGAAATGCTAGCTGGAAATTCTGGGAACTGTGGTCCAAGTCTTCTAGAATGCCCTTGTTGGGCATTGTTGTTTGTAGCTATTCTTATTATGGGTGAATGTTTCTTTCTCTTGACAATGGAAAAGAGAGAATTGTAAAAGAATACTGTCTGGGTTCAACTTCTCATGCTAAGATCTCATGTGGTTTCTTCATTTTTAGCTTTGTGCCTTGGGCAAACCCAAGCATTTTGGTTTTCTGCTTAGGAGGTTGTGTGAACCCAGACAACTGTGGCTTGTTCAACAAGCAGGGATTAAACAAAACATGGTTAAGCATGATATATAAACACAACTCTTTTAGTGATCTGTTCTTCTGTTACTCTAGTGACCCAGCACAGATAGGAAAATAGAAACTGGTTGTCTGGAGATGTTCTGCTGATCCCTCGGGGCGTATCTTGTGCTTTGAAGGAGAGAACCATCAAGCAGGAAGGATGGATTACCCCAAGCTAATACATGAGCATGACCAAGATAAAACCTTCGAGGGATGTCAAAAACAGTTATTTGGGGTAGCACCGGCAGAGGAGAGAAAACATGCCCACAGCTGAACTCCTCTCTGAAGGACACAGAAGTTGTCTCTTTGGAAAACTTAGGATGATGTTCTAAGGCACCTTTGCTACTATGTTTGTAAATAAACCCAATATTACAAGGACTTTGGGATTCTCTCATCCACCAGCAAGCAACTGGGTAATCTTATTCAGTAAAGAGAGGATGCTTTTACTGATATAGTAATCTCACTTATTAAGCAATGTGGATCCACTTTATGTGACATTTTGGGGCTGAAGAAGCTGGGAAAGGATTGGTTACTGGCGTCATGTGCAAGTTCTCCCTCATTGATCTTTCCTTGTTTTTTCTAATCTTGTATTTCATCGTGATTCCCAAAGAGTTGGGGGTAAAACTAGGATGGAGTGACTAAAACCAGTTCTAATTTATGGATATGTGTGGTTTTGATAGGGCAAGATGTTCTTCAGAAGCCAAGGACCAGTTGCAACTTGTGCCTAATTATATATATATCTTGCAAACACGTTGCTCTTGAGTTTCTATAGGCATCGTTCCAAGAACAACCCAGATTTGTCAACTACATAGCATTGGTAAACTGTGAGAAACAGTGTGTAGTATCAGGTAGAAATAATTCCCTTGCTTTTTTAGGAGCACATCATCCACTGCTTGTTATGCGTGGGAGAAAACAGAAACCCTGAGTCCATCAGTTATGGTGGCTGCCGATTGGTTGGCCAGTCCTATGTGATACTCAATCCACCTGAGAAGCTCATCCTAAGGACTCCCCATATCGTGTCAATCTGTCCATTCCCGTATACATGTGTAGGTATTTACAGCATTCACACAACATACTTAACTGAAACAACAACATATTGTAGCATACTGCATGAAGACACTAAATCTATCAGAAATGTAAGAGGTGAGGGGCAGTTTTAAGTCACAACTTTACCAAAGCAGTAATCAATTGGGCAGCCCTCTGCCAATCAACTACACTATGTGAACTCCAACTTTTAGTGGATTGTGAGGCAGGGTCTTCAAGAAAACTAAATGGAAAAATAGACAGCACTCCATTATGATCTCAAGTGGTGAGGTCCATTCTTCCTTGTTGGTGCTGCTGGAAACTGTCCGCCCTCAAGGGTGTTACTGAGCTGAACATGGACCAACGGACATTAGGCTTGGGCGACAAGCCGGTCAGCAAATTCCTGTCACAACCAATGGATCAATAGCCATATACAAAGTTGAACAATACTAGGATGTCCCCCGGAGGTTCCTGCACTGCCTACACTTTAACATTGATGGCAAACGCCCAAACAGAAGACCTAAGCAAAGGGGGCAAGACACAATTGACATGGACATGAAGATCAGCCAGTTGAACCTGGTGGCTGTATTCAATCCTGTGAAATGGTGTTTATTGATCTGGAGAGTGGACCCTGCCCCCATGGGTGAACACTAAGAAGATGACTCCATTATGATCTCAAGACCTGTCAGCTGTAGAATGTAAACCATGACTGGCTGCAGTGCTCAAATCGTGCCTACTGCTGGTTACATGACCAGTGGGAAAGGACCACTGACATAAGGAGTTCTCCTAGCATAGGGGTTCATTGGGGTACTCCATAGGACTGGCCCCTTCATGGATCACTGCCTTGTCGTGGCGAAGGGGCTTGCGTAACTCAGTGAAGCCATGAGCTATACCGTGCAGGGCCACCCAAGATGGACAGGTCATGACAGAGAGTTCTGACAAAATGTGGTCCACTGGAGAAGGAAATGGCAACCCACTCCAGTATCCTTGCCAAGAAAACCCCATGGACAATGTTAAAAGGCTAAAAGATATGACGCCGGAAGATGAGCCCCTCAGGTCGGAAGGTGTCCAATATGCTACTGGGGAAGAGCGGAGGACATTTCCAAGTAGCTCCAGAAAGAGTGAAGCGGCTGGGCCAAAGCCGAAAGGACGTTCAGCTGTGGATGTATCTGGAAGCGAAAAGAAGGTCCGATGCTGTAAAGAACAATATTGTATAGGTACCTGGAATGTAAGATCTATGAACCAAGGCAAGCTGGATGTGGTCAAACATGAGATGACAAGATTGAACGTCGACATCTTGGGAATCAGCGAACTGAAATGGACGGGAATGGGTGAATTTAATTTGGGTGACCATTATATCTACTACTGTGGGCAAGAAACCCTTAGAAGAAATGGAGTTGCACTCATAGTGAATAAGAGAGTGGGAAAGGCAGTAATGGGGTACAACCTCAAAAACGACAGAATGATCTCAGTGCGTATCCAAGGCAAACCATTCAATATCACAGTCATCCAAGTCTATGCCCCAACCACTGATGCTGAAGAAGCTGAAGTTGACCGCTTCTATGAAGACCTACAACACCTTCTAGAACTAGCACCAAAAAGATGTCCTTTTCATCATAGGGGATTGGAATGCTAAAGTAGGAAGTCAAGGAGTAATCGGAATAACAGGCAAGTTTGGCCTTGGAGTACAAAATGAAGCAGGGCAAAGGCTAATAGAGTTCTGTCAAGAGAACAAGCTAGTCATAGCAAACACTCTTTTCCAACAACACAAGAGACGACTCTACACATGGACATCACCAGATGGTCAATACCGAAACCAGATTGATTATATACTTTGCAGCCAAAGATGGAGAAGCTCTATACAGACAGCAAAAACAAGACCAGGAGCTGACTGTGGCTCAGATCATGAGCTTCTTACTGCAAAATTTAGGCTTAAATTGAAGAATGTAGGGAAAACCACTAGACCACTCAGGTATGACTTAGATCATATTCCTTGTGAGTACACAGTGAAGGTGATGAATAGATTTAGAGGATTAGATTTGGTAGACAGAGTGCCTGAAGAACTATGGACGGAGGTCCGTAACATTGTACAGGAGGCAGCAACTAAAACCATCCCAAAGAAAAGAAATGCAAGAAAGCAAAATGGCTGTCTGATGAGGCTTTACAAATAGCTGTGGAAAGAAGGAATGCGAAAAGCAAGGGTGAAAGGGAAAGATATAAGCAACTGAATGCAGATTTCCAGAGAATAGCCAGGAGAGATAAGAAGGCCTTCTTAAATGAACAATGCAAAGAAATCGAGGAAAACAATAGAATGGGGAAGACTAGAGATCTCTACAAGAAAATTGGAGATATGAAAGGAACGTTTAGTGCAAAGATGGGCATGATAAAGGACAAAAAAGGCAGGGACCTAACAGAAGCAGAAGAGATTAAGAAGAGGTGGCAAGAATACACAGAAGAACTATACAAGAAAGATCTTAATGTCCCTGATGTCCACGCTGGTGTGATCACTGACCTTGAGCCAGACATCCTAGAGAGTGAAGTCAAGTGGGCCTTAGGAAGCATTGCTAACAACAAAGCTAGTGGAGATGACAGTATTCCAGCTGAGTTATTTAAAATACTAAAAGATGATGGTGTTAAAGTGCTGCACTCAATATGCCAGCAAGTTTGGAAAACGCAACAGTGGCCACAGGATTGGAAAAGGTCAGTTTACATTCCAATTCCAAAGAAGGGCAACGCCAAAGAATGCTCAAACTATCGCACAATTGCACTCATTTCACATGCTAGCAAGGTTATGCTCAAAATCCTACAAGCTAGGCTTCAGCAATACATGAACCGAGAACTACCGGATGTACAAGCTGGGTTTCGAAGAGGCAGAGGAACTAGAGATCAAATCGCCAACATTCGCTGGATCATGGAGAAAGCACGAGAGTTCCAGAAAAATATCTACTTCTGCTTCATTGACTATGCAAAAGCCTTTGATTGTGTGGATCACAACAAACTGTGGCAAATTCTTAAAGAGATGGGAGTACCAGACCACCTTACCTGTCTCCTGAGAAATCTGTATGCGGGCCAAGAAGCAACAGTTAGAACCGGTCATGGAACAACCGATTGGTTCAAAATAGGGAAAGGTGTACGACAAGGCTGTATACTGTCACCCTGCTTATTTAACCTATATGCAGAGTACATCATGAGAAATGCCAGGCTGGAAGAATCACAAGCCGGAATTAAGATTGCAGGGAGAATCATCAACAACCTCAGATATGCGGACGATACCACCCTAATGGCAGAAAGTGAAGAAGAACTAAAGAGCCTCTTGATGAGGGTGAAAGAGGAGAGTGCAAAAGCTGGCTTGAAACTCAACATTAAAAAAACTAAGATCATGGCATCTGGACCCATCAATTCCTGGCAAATAGAAGGGGTAGAAATGGAAGCAGTAACAGACTTCATTTATTTGGGCTCCAAGATCACCGCAGACGGAGACAGCAGCCATGAAATTAAAAGACGCTTGCTCCTTGGGAGGAAAGCTATGGCAAGCCTAGATAGCATATTAAAAAGCAGAGACGTCACCTTGCCGACAAAGATCCGCATAGTCAAAGCTATGGTTTTTCCAGTAGTAATGTATGGCTGTGAGAGCTGGACCATAAAAAAGGCCGAGCGCCGAAGAATTGATGCCTTTGAACTGTGGTGCTGGAGAAGACTCTTGAGAGTCCCCTGGACTGCTAGGAGGTCAAACCAGTCAATCTTAAAGGAAATCAACCCTGATTGCTCATTGGAAGGATCGATAATGAAGCTCAAGCTCAGATATTTTGGTCACCTAATGCGAAGAGAGATCTCTTTGGAGAAGACCCTGATGCTGGGAAAGATTGAAGGCAAAAGGAGAAGAGGACGGCAGAGGATGAGATGGTTAGATAGCATCACTGAAGCAATGAGCATGAAACTGAGCAAACTCAGGGAGGCAGTGAAGGACAGGAAGGCCTGGCGCAATATGGTTCATGGGGTCACGAAGAGTCGGACACGACTTAACGACTAAACAACAACATAGGACTGGAGGAAGTGGGTGGCTCTTGACCCAGTTAGGATGATTGTGTGTTGCCAGAACCACTGGTAATGAGCTATGGCTAAGTAATGGATGGCTGGGTTGAATGTGTTGTCTGAATGGTGCCACCTGGTTTTATCTGGCTTCAGAGGAAGACATCTCAGTTGACTAAAGGTTACAATGCTATGCATTAAGAAAAGGTGCTAATTGTTGTTGTTCAGTCGTTAAGTCGTGTCCGACTCTTCGTGACCCCATGAACCATATTGCGCCAGGCCTTCCTGTCCTTCACTGCCTCCCTGAGTTTGCTCAGTTTCATGCTCATTGCTTCAGTGATGCTATCTAACCATCTCATCCTCTGCCGTCCTCTTCTCCTTTTGCCTTCAATCTTTCCCAGCATCAGTGTCTTTTCCAAAGACTCCTCTCTTCGCATTAGGTGACCAAAGTATCTGAGCTTGAGCTTCATTATCAGTCCTTCCAATGAGCAATCAGGGTTGATTTCCTTTAAGATTGACTGGTTTGACCTCCTAGCAGTCCAGGGGACTCTCAAGAGTCTTCTCCAGCACCACAGTTCAAAGGCATCAATTCTTCGGCGCTCAGCCTTTTTTATGGTCCAGCTCTCACAGCCATACATTACTACTGGAAAAACCATAGCTTTGACTATGCGGATCTTTGTCGGCAAGGTGACGTCTCTGCTTTTTAATATGCTATCTAGGCTTGCCATAGCTTTCCTCCCAAGGAGCAAGCGTCTTTTAATTTCATGGCTGCAGTCTCCATCTGCAGTGATCTTGGAGCCCAAATAAATGAAGTCTGTTACTGCTTCCATTTCTACCCCTTCTATTTGCCAGGAATTGATGGGTCCAGATGCCATGATCTTAGTTTTTTTTATGTTGAGTTTCAAGCCAGCTTTCGCACTCTCCTCTTTCACCCTCATCAAGAGGCTCTTTAGTTCTTCTTCACTTTCTGCCATTAGGGTGGTATTGTCCGCATATCTGAGGTTGTTGATGATTCTCCCTGCAATCTTAATTCCGGCTTGTGACTCTTCCAGCCTGGCATTTCTCATGATGTACTCTGCATATAGGTTAAATAAGCAGGGTGACAGTATACAGCCTTGTCGTACTCCTTTCCCTATTTTGAACCAATTGGTTGTTCCGTGACTGGTTCTAACTGCTGCTTCTTGGCCCGCATACAGATTTCTCAGGAGACAGGTAAGATGGTCTGGTACCCCCATCTCTTTAAGAATTTGCCACAGTTTGTTGTGATCCACACAATCAAAGGCTTTTGCATAGTCAATGAAGCAGAAGTAGATGTTTTTCTGGAACTCTCGTGCTTTCTCCATGATCCAGCGAATGTTGGCGATTTGATCTCTAGTTCCTCTGCCTCTTCGAAACCCAGCTTGTACATCCAGTAGTTCTTGGTTCACATACTGCTGAAGCCTAGCTTGTAGGATTTTGAGCATAACCTTGCTAGCATGTGAAATGAGTGCAATTGTGCGATAGTTTGAGCATTCTTTGGCATTGCCCTTCTTTGGAACTGGAACGTAAACTGACCTTTTCCAATCCCGTGGCCACTGTTGCGTTTTCCAAACTTGCTGGCATATTGAGTGCAGCACTTTAACACCATCATCTTTTAGTATTTTAAATAACTCAGCTGGAATACTGTCATCTCCACTAGCTTTGTTGTTAGCAATGCTTCCTAAGGCCCACTTGACTTCACTCTCTAGGATGTCTGGCTCAAGGTCAGTGATCACACCAGCGTGGACATCAGGGACATTAAGATCTTTCTTGTATAGTTCTTCTGTGTATTCTTGCCACCTCTTCTTAATCTCTTCTGCTTCTGTTAGGTCCCTGCCTTTTTTGTCCTTTATCATGCCCATCTTTGCACTAAATGTTCCTTTGATATCTCCAATTTTCTTGAAGAGATCTCTAGTCTTCCCCATTCTATTGTTTTCCTCAATTTCTTTGCATTGTTCATTTAAGAAGGCCTTCTTATCTCTCCTTGCTATTCTCTGGAAATCTGCATTCAGTTGCTTATATCTTTCCCTTTCACCCTTGCTTTTCGCATTCCTTCTTTCCACAGCTATTTGTAAAGCCTCATCAGACAGCCATTTTGCTTTCTTGCATTTCTTTTTCCTTGGGATGGTTTTAGTTGCTGCCTCCTGTACAATGTTACAGACCTCCGTCCATAGTTCTTCAGGCACTCTGTCTACCAAATCTAATCCTCTAAATCTATTCATCACCTTCACTGTGTACTCACAAGGAATATGATCTAAGTCATACCTGAGTGGTCTAGTGGTTTTCCCTACATTCTTCAATTTAAGCCTAAATTTTGCAATAAGAAGCTCGTGATCTGAGCCCCAGTCAGCTCCTGGTCTTGTTTTTGCTGTCTGTATAGAGCTTCTCCATCTTTGGCTGCAAAGTATGTAATCAATCTGGTTTCAGTATTGACCATCTGGTGATGTCCATGTGTAGAGTCGTCTCTTGTGTTGTTGGAAAAGAGTGTTTGCTATGACTAGCTTGTTCTCTTGACAGAACTCTATTAACCTTTGCCCTGCTTCATTTTGTGCTCCAAGGCCAAACTTGCCTGTTATTCCGATTACTCCTTGACTTCCTACTTTAGCATTCCAATCCCCTATGATGAAAAGAACATCTTTTTTTGGTGCTAGTTCTAGAAGGTGTTGTAGGTCTTCATAGAAGCAGTCAACTTCAGCTTCTCAGCATCAGTGGTTGGGGCATAGACTTGGATTACTGTGATGTTGAATGGTTTGCCTTGGATATGCACTGAGATCATTCTGTCGTTTTTGAGGTTGTACCCCATTACTGCCTTTCCCACTCTCTTATTGACTGTGAGTGCAACTCCATTTCTTCGAAGGGTTTCTTGCCCATAGTAGTAGATATAATGGTCACCCGAATTAAATTCACCCATTCCCGTCCATTTCAGTTCGCTGATTCCCAACATGTCGATGTTCAATCTTGTCATCTCATGTTTGACCACATCCAGCTTGCCTTGGTTCATAGATCTTACATTCCAGGTACCTATACAATATTGTTCTTTATAGCATCGGACCTTCTTTTCGCTTCCAGATACATCCACAGCTGAACGTCCTTTCGGCTTTGGCCCAGCCGCTTCACTCTTTCTGGAGCTACTTGGAAATGCCCTCCGCTCTTCCCCAGTAGCATATTGGACACCTTCCGACCTGAGGGGCTCATCTTCCGGCATCATATCTTTTAGCCTTTTAACATTGTCCATGGGGTTTTCTTGGCAAGGATACCGGAGTGGGTTGCCATTTCCTTCTCCAGTGGACCACATTTTGTCAGAACTCTCTGTCATGACCTGTCCGTCTTGGGTGGCCCTGCACGGTATAGCTCATGGCTTCACTGAGTTACGCAAGCCCCTTCGCCATGACAAGGCAGTGATCCATGAAGGGGAAAGGTGCTAATACCAGTACCAAAATTTTCAGTGAATCTTGGATTATGTCTTATTCAACAACAACAAAAAATAGCTCTGTTGGGCTCCATTACACTTATATTGAAAAGCCTTGAGTAAATTCTCATTCTGCTGGAGATGAATGGTTCATGTAAGCATATGTTTGTTTGATATCCTATAACTGAGGAACTGATCACATGTATTTACTCCACTATGAGACAAAATTCAGTATTCTCAAACGTTCATGTTCTTTTTTGAACTATATTCATATCACATGGAAATTGAGATCTGGACAAACAAAGTGGATTCTCTGTGCCTAACTTATAGCTAAAAGACTTACTCTTGAGCATTGGAAGGGTAACATATGACAGCAACTACATACTCAGTGGTCTACAGAGTTGATATTATTAGTGATATGCATTACAGGTAGTCCTCAGGTTAAGAATGCCCAGTTTACAGACAACCCATAGTTAAGAATGGAGCCTATTGTAGCAAAATTTGAGTTAAATATACAATGGTTCGAGTTCATTACACAATACTACTTATACAGTATTATACAATAATATTGTTCCGGCTTACATGCAAATTTGACTTAAGGACAGACCTTGGGAACGGAACTTGCTCTTAAACTGGGGACTACCTGTATTTACCAATGGAGATTACCTAGGGACAATTATAATGAAACATTGCTGCCATTTTTATATATGTATAAGCATTCATGAATATGTGCTCTGTATGTTTTTGTGCCTGTTTTTAATTTTATTTTTCTTTATAACACAAGGAATTATTTATTTTTTCTTCATTTTTGGTTTTTTACTGTTTTCAAAATTGAAAGGGAAGGAAGGAAGGAAGGAAGGAAGGAAGGAAGGAAGGAAGGAAGGAAGGAAGGAAGGAAGGAAGGAAGGAAGGAATTCTGTCCATATTTACAAGAGAGTATGTTCCACCAAGTAGAATGGGATTTACTTTGAGTTAGCACATATGAGTTGTTGGGTGTGTACATTAATATATTTATTCACGTTCCACTGAGCAAAATAGGTACAGTAAGAACATTAATTTCTATTCAAAAACTTATAAAACACCAGAGCCAAAACAGTAGCATCAAACAACCCAGGGAAGCAAATTTGTTCTGCACATTCTCCTAAATTGTAATGTTTATTTAGTTATGTATTTATATGGAGGTGGTTGCTTCAAACACCAGTGGCAATTTGTTTCATAACCTGGTCCTTATCACAGAGAAAGCCCAATTACTGGCTGATATCAAATGTCGCAAGACATGGAAAATTGCCTCATTGATGAGCAAACAGTGAAGGAAAAAATGTAGGATGTAGGAAGAACTGTAAATAGCCTGAGTCAAGGTCATGTATTATGTTATGGTGTGAAGGATTGCATTTCTAAATTAGCATCCATGCATATAAATTAATGCATTAATTTGTACGAACAAGCATCATATTTTGCCTCTTTCTTACAGTGGTACATTTCCAGTTCTTTTGCAATGCCTAAGTGGCCACTCAACACTAGAGGAGAATGAGAAATTAACAGACATGCTTATAACTTCAGCTAGAAGAATTTGTTAAGTAGGATTTTAATCTAAGAACAAGGTGACCTCTTCATGCTTGACTTTGGACAACTGCCCCAAACAGTATTAAATTCTCCTCTCTCTTTGTGGCAAGAGGATGAATTGTCCCACATCATAAAATCATTGCCCTGTGATGCCATTGGATATTTTCCCCACTCCTGAGAGTGGAAGCAATAGCAGGAAATGAAAAATGTGATGGATAAATCAAAGGGTGATTCAAGGGAGAGGAAGATAATTTACTTTGCATGTAAAGTCTAGGTCTGCCTTAAACTTTGTTCATTAGTCAGGAATGTTGTGTTACCAATGTTGCATTACCAAAAGCTTTTTAAAAATCATTATTGATCAGCTGATGATATACCATCACGTTTGTGTCAACTTTTAGCCAGGATGATCTGTCCCCAACCTTGCTCTTGAGAACTTCCAGCAGTGCCCCCATCACTGCTGCAATCCGGTCCAACCACCTTGCTGCTTATCATTCTCTTTCCTTCCATCAGCATTATGGATTTCTCAATGAAGCTGGGTCTTCACCTCATGCGTCCAGAGTATTATTAATTTGAACCTGGTCATATGTGCCTCGCGTGAGAAATCTGAATGGATAGGTTCAACGATCCATTCGTTTGTTTTCTTGGCTATCTATAGTATTCTCAGGAGTCTTCTCCAACACCAAAGTTCAAAAGTGTCGATTATCTATCCTACTTCTTCAAAGTCCATTATCCATGATTAACTCAAACCAATTTTCTGGATTTGCACGGCACTCTGAACTATAAACCTTTGCTTCCATAAGGGTTCACAGGGAAAACCACTGTCTATATGATTCTGATCTTTGCAGACAAGGACACATCGTAGCATCTGAATATCTTCTTCAAGGCCTTCATTGTTACCCTGCTAAGTGCTAGTCTATACGTTTTTATTTTTGCTGAAAATCAGAAGCAGAAAAAAGCCATTTAATTTGATGCTAAATGATTTCAAGTGCAAAATTAAATTTAAATTTCCCAGTTATATTATCCTGTGCCATATTTTATTTGCAGTAAGTGGTCATTTTCCCCCCCCTTTTGCACATTTTATGGTATGTTGCTTTTATATCAGATGGCTATTACTTTTGGTTCATTTACTTCCTCAACATCATGTAATTTTTAAAATTCAATTATTACAGTGCAAACAAAAGGAGAAAACAGTGATAACTACCCTTTTGATTGAAATGCTAACTTTTTTTTAAGCGTAGGAAATAATAGTTACTATTGTCTCAAATGCTGTCTCTTCACTGAAGAACGCTAAAGCAAGATGATTCTGGGGGACCATAACCAAAAATTGATCTCATTGAGAGAACTAAGTCCCCAGAAGATAATTTGTGAAATGCAATTTGTAATGGCTCTGTGTGTGTGTGTGTGTGTGTGTGTGTGCGTGCATACACAAAAAAGATGCTGAGACTGGCAACATTTTATACTTGGAAAAAAACCCCTAATGCTAAGAAAATAAGCAGAATCATATAACACTGTGATTGCAAGTCTTGCAAAACCACATTATTTTGAGTAATTTTGGAGGACATCATTTTCATGAAAGAGAAGTACGGGAGACAGGAGTACTACTGTTATCATAGTTCCATAACTTTCAAACAGAATGGAATAATCTGCAGGAGAACAATGGAGACAGTTAAGAACATGAAAAAATGAAAGGAAATTGTGAGAAAGGTTGGATAGGAATTATCATAGCACTCTTCTAGTACCTTAAAGATTGATTGACTGATTGATTGATTATGTGCCATCAAATGCTGATTCTTACCAACCACAAAGATAGACCTTCTCCAGAACGATATGTCCCCAGCATGGTCTTTTAGGTCCTCCAACAGTACCCCCATCACCACTGTAATTGAGTCCAGCCCCCTTGCTGCTGGTTGTCCTCTTCTTCTCTTTCCTTCCACTTAGCAGTAGAGCCTTCTCCAGGGAGCTAGGTCTTTCCATGATGTGTCTGAAGTAGGGTAATTTGAGCCTCATCATGTGTGCCTTGAATGAGAACTCTGGGTTGATTTGTTCAGTGATCCATTGGCTTGTTTTCTTGGTTGTCCACAGTATTCTCAGGAAACTTCTCCAACACCAAAGTTCAAAAGCATAGTACCTGAATGGTTGCAGTTTAAAAGAACCCAAAGCCTTACATAACCTGGTACTTACATATCTGCAAGACTCTGTTCTCCAGCTGAATGGACCGACCAATTAGGTTATCATGGGAGATCCTGTGAGTAGTACCCCATTTCCATGAAGTGGGGGCATTGAGGCCTGGAAGTGATGGTTTTCAGTAGAACAGCCTGCTGTTTGGAATGGCTTCCCAGCTGAGATTGGACTTCCTTTCAGAAGAAATGGTGAGCCGCTCCATAGAGTGTTTGTGGATGACTGATGCCATCTTGCTTTGAATGTACGACGGAGTTATGACTTTTGTGCTATTACATGATTTTTACTTTTCTCTTAATTCTGTTTACCATGATGCTTTGTTCTTAATTTACCATGGACATTTTATGTGACTGGTATTTTATTGTGGGTGTTTTGTATGTATAGAACTTTGTCAACCATCAGCCGTCTTGATGGGTTTTGTCACTATGCAAGCTGAATGAATGAATGCAACTGCAAAGATTAAGTTGCATAAGTGAAGGCAACGTGCAGTGCTATTGACCCCCCCGCACCCTGTTTGCAGCCTTCAAATCATCCCAAAATTGTGCCCCCAAATTTCAGCTGCCAAATGATTCCTTTTGACTGGTGCAATTTTTCACTTGATATAGGAACTCAGAAGTAGTTTTAAGGGTGTGCAGGGGAGGAATTCCTTTCCCGTCTTTGACTTACTCCAATCCACAAAAAAAGCAAAGGAAAAAAGGGGAGGGCGTGGGGGGAGAAGCTTCTTATGCATTCCCAATGAGATGCCCTTGGATAAGAGGCAAATATCAGCAAGCTTCGGGGAAGCTTCGGGGTGAACAAACCCATTAAAACCAGCTTAGTGCAGGCTTCATATTCAGAGATGGGAGGTGGGATAAGCCAGACATCTGGGTTAGCAGAACAGAATGGCAGCAATTGAAAATTGTAGCGCTCTATGCTCCAAAAAAGATGCAGGTGTCAGATGTCCCCATTTTTCTCTGTGAAAACCAGAACGTTGTTTTTTGACCACCAAGGAGTTGGTTGGTCAACTTCAGCGATGCTTATTGCTGCTCTTTGCACATGTTTATGAGGACACTGACCACCAGGATAATGTATGATGTTAGCAACCATTGCACATACTTTCGCAAACAGTGAGTTGCACAAATGATTCAGGACCAGCCTGTTTAACATGAGCAACAGAGTGGTTACTTCAAAGGGCTCTGCCATTAGAGGGAGTTGAAAGATAAGAAGAATGGATTCTGATCCTGTGAAAAAGTGCTACTAGGATCCTCTCTTTAATTGAGTTCACACACAGAATATTACGGCGTGGTTTGCTCATAAGCCACAATTTGGTTGTATTCACATAGCATGTTAAGCCGTAATCCCTACCTTACAGCCCACATTGGTTGGGCTCACACGATAAGCAAAACCTGGACAAATAAGGCTATGTTTTAGTGTAATACGTTCATCAAGGTTTGATTGATTGATTGATTGATTGATTATATGCCATTAAGTTGTCATTGACTCTTAGCAACCACATAGATTTTCTCCATGATGGTCTGTCTCTAACCTGGTCCTTCAGCTACTCCAACAGCGGAGTCATCACCATTATCTTCCACTTATCCCAGCATTAGAGCCTTCCCCAGGGAGCTGGGTCTTTGCATAATGTATACGAAGTAGGATAATTTGAGCCTGGTTATTTGGGCCTTGAGTGAGAACTCTGAGTTGATTTGTCCAATGATCCCTTGTTTGTTCTCTTGGCTGTCCACAGTATTCTCAGGAGTCTCTTCCAACACCAAGGCTTAGAGTATAGAATAAACAGGTTCTGCTTTTTAAAAAGGATACATTCCAAATTGTCTTTGGGTTAACACATCACCCTGAGTGCTAGTTTCGAAAGTCATGACAACTTGGTTCGCACAATGATAAGCCCCAAACCACATGCAATGCTGAGCCCAACCCAACAAACCATATTATGGCTCAGTGTGATTTATGAATACAGGCACTGTGCATTTCCAGTCCTCCCACTCTCACCAGTGGCTGCTTAGCATCTGTGACTGGGGAGCACACCAGATTGCACACACCCCTCTGCCTAGCAAACAGGTAGAGGCACCTGTGCAAAACCAACAAAGGCCAGCCCATCGTTTGAAAACTTCCTGGATGAGATGATGAAATGCTTTTGATGGGCATTTCAGTGTAAAGCAGTAGCAGTAGCCTCGTAGGCCAATTACTAGCCATTATTATGGCAGTAGAGCAAATTAGGTTTGCATTTCGATGCTGCCTAAGCACCCTTTCATCTGGGGATTTAAGGTAATTTATTTTACAAGGTAGAAATCAACAAGCATTCCTTATGTAATAGGTGTGGACCTTTTTAAATGCTCTCTCTATGGTGATGGTGCTAGTGTTCTTTGATCCAGGGTGGGTGGATTTTCTGCGGAACCAGTTTGACTCCCAATTATACAATTATTTCTTTTGGAGTCCTGCAGCTGAAGCACAGCTCTTGGGCTCTTCTTGGGAATAAAACAAGGTAGCTGTCTAAAATTGTGAGGTATGCAACTTCTAGAATTAATTCTCTGGACCATTTGTCAGCTTGGGGTATGAAACAGTGATGGTTAATAGTACGGTGTGCAACCCTAGCCTCCTCTTTTTGGCCCTAGCATATACTAAATTCCCTTATGCTGGTTATCATGCTAAGCTATGCCTTGTTTAACCATAATTTACTGGCTAAATTACAATTAGCTGTGATCTGATGATATACTAAGCTATAAACCTGGTTTTACAACCACCATGGCAGAATGAGTTCAACACACATTAAGCTGAAATCACACAAATCAATCTGGGCTTGGTGGAATGTGTGAACCAGGAAGAGAGTTGCAGCTTGAAGTTCAGGTTGGAGGCAGATTGCTGAATCCCTTTTCTTGTGCCAATTTTTCCCCTTCTGGAAAATACAAGGATTTATCCCCACCCTCAGGTGGGACAATGACTTCAGGTGAGAGCTTTGACAAACCGCTTTCTTCAAGATTGACTTCTTAACAGCTGCAACTGAGTAAATAATCAACTGAATAAAAGAATCTTGAAATTATATGCATTTGGTAAATCCACCCATTTTCTTTCTTCTCCCCTTTTTAAAAACTCTGTTTTAGCTTTTGGCATGGCTGAGTTGTCGATCCCAATCCAGCAGTGGTGAGGTCAAACAACAACTATGAAGAATTAATCTCTTTAGTTTGTCACACCGCTCATTTTGTCCTCATCTTTTCTCTCTTGCTGCATTGCATTTTTTAAAACACCTTTCTCTTGCATTTGTGGGTGGGGAGAAGATATTTGTCAAGCTTGATTTTGAAAGGAATTTTATTCTTCACATGCCAGACAGTTCTTCTGATAGATTTGAAATGTACAATGATACGTGTCAACCATCACATCCAGGCATCTGCTTGCTGTCATGAAAGAACACCTCTGATAGACCAAATCACATAGCTAATTCAACATCTATTTAATTCAACATCTTTTGGGAAGTCCAGCAAGAATACAATATTGTTGTGTTACTCTCTGGCCAAGCCCACTGCAGGCATTTTGTTGGCTGAGATGAAGGGCACATCTCAAAGCAGAAATCTTAGTGCACAGCTGTATACAAATTCCAAGCCATGGGCTACTTCTGGCCTGTCATAGCTTCACCGGGGCTCAGTTTTTGTCGAATGTCTATCCCTGGACTCTTAAAGAATTCTTGGTGATGACTTCACATTTACACAGACATAAAGGCTTAATAATCCCCACATCACAGGAAGTCAGAATATGGCTCATTTGTTTATGGCTTAGCATGCTATGGGAAAATAGCAAATGGCGTCATATTCATGTCATGGTTAAGACATTTATGGCTGAATGCAATGTGTGAACCCAGCCACAGTTAAACTAATTCACAATTGGCCCAGTTTGCACAGCTTGTTAAACCAAAACCTGTAGCTGGTAATTTAATAAATACACATATACGCAAACCAGATTTTGGTTTGGTTTGACTCACATGTTAAATATCAGTTACATTCCTTTCTGTTACATTCTGCTTCCAGAGGCGTTCATTAAAAACTTCCATTTATTTTTATTACTGAAAGAAACATAAGACCATCTATATTTTAATCAGGAACAGTCACAACATAATGTTTCAATTAACAGCTGTGCCTCCTTTTGGTTCCTGTATCTCTTGCTACACAATCCTGCTACACAATTTCACAAAACAATGGGCTCCCCAAAAGAAAGTGTGTCTTTCATTTCAGTTAAAGTTTTCTCTTAGTGATGGAAACTGATCTCTGCCAATTCATCCAAAAAAGTTTTATGTTATTGTAATCATTGGATATGTGTAGACTTAACATGTTGCTTTGTTGATTACAAATATATCTCTATCTCTCTATCTCTCTATCAACAGAGGAATTGGGTGAAGCAACAATAGAACGTTCAACACTTTGGGTATATGAAATAGACTTTATGTAGGTCTGAGAAGATATATTTTTAATTAGATTAGAACTGCTCATGTTCTCAAGATGAAGGAGAGACTATAGCACAATGGTTAAAGACTGTGCTTCGCATGAAGAAGGTTCCAGATCTTTACCTGCCTGGAATCTGGGGAAGCTCTTCGTATCAACAACTGGGCCAAATGGAACAATACCCAACACTTCTAAGTCAGAGTATGACTTTAACATTCAAGCATGTACATCTGGGCAGTGATCCTTTAATTGATCACTAGATTGATATACACCCTTAAACAGGAAGTTCAACCCTTGCTCAGCACAAGAATCCAAATGAGAACATCCATAACAGATAGATTTCCAGTGTTAGCTTGAGCACAACAAAGAGGAGTTCACAACTCCCTTCAATGTTTTGTTCCATTGTTGAAATCTTACTATTACAAAGTGTTGCTCAACATTTCTGTAACTTAACCTTCCTGTAATTTAAGATTACGATGATCAATGATGAGTAACTGCAAAATGCTATGCCTCTAAATAGATGAACTCTCCATCTGAATGTATTTCTTTTCTTCTTCTTCTTATTTTCTACCACTTTTGCTTTCTTCCTATATTTCTAGCTTTTCCGCTTTCTACTTTGCTTCTTGATTATTAGTTTGTGTTAGTTTTTTATTTTTTTGCTTTTTAAAATATAATAAAGTTTTTTTAAAAAAATAGATGAACTCTGATTTTTGGCTCTTAAAACCCTCCATTTTCTTCTGGCCAGTTTTAATTATACTCTGCCACTCACTACCTCACTTTTCATCTAGGAAACATGGGCCAGGTTTCCAGCCCAAAATGGCACCCAAAACTTTGGCTAAAGACTGTGGGTTTTTTAATAAGGACTTTGATTTGGTTTTTCTTTTAATTGATTTGGATAATTCTTTACATCCGTAATAGGTTTTTAATCTCTGTTCTTTGCCAGAGTTTCAGTGGTGAGATGGGCAACCATACAAATTGTTTCAAAATAAATATATGTAGGGCTGGAATTTCCAACCAAGCAGCCAGAACAAAGACATTCCTGGGGCCAGGACAAACAAACAGAAGTTGAGTTGACCTCATTCAAATAGCATTTCGATAATTAATTAAACACAACAGGACTACACCCTATTTAATAGTTTTTCTCTTCTGTTTCATCTAAAATTATGAATCAGTGGCAACTTTTAACAGGGCTCTAGAGATCTTCCTGCAATCTTTGGGCTTCAGGATATTTAACTTAAATTGATTCACAACTTCAGAACAACAAATAAATCATTGTGATCTTAAATTAAGCAAATTAATTGAACACTCTAACATGAATGCCTATGGATTAAAGAGTTTACCTGTTTGGTCACAAGTTACATATCAGTGGCAATTTGGAACAGGGCTCTGGAGACTGCTGGGGTGTTTTCGGGGGTGTCCACTTATGCAACCCACCCCAAATCCAGACAGAGCTTTGATCACACCGTCACGGCTGCTGTCTTGACTTGTGGACACCCCGGAAGGCTGACTATCCTTAGGGCTTCAGGTTGTTCACCCAGTTTTAGGAACATGCCTACATTCTCTGGAGGTTCCAACTTTTCAGGTAATGTGAGTGGGTGTCTGGAGTGGTAGGAAGCAGATGAAGAGGGCTTCCAATCTTTTCTTTTTCATCCAACAACTATAAGACTGCCAGGTAGGACATTTCTGTACATAATGCCTCAGAGACATTTTAAAACCCTGGAGTATTTTTTTTCATAATAACTTTATTAAGTTTTGAGAAAAAACAATAAAAATGAACAAGAACGAATATTAAGAAAAAGAAGGAAAAAAAGAAAAGTTGAAAAGAGAGAAAATAGTAAAGATTAAAAGTGCAAAAAGGAAAAAGGACGAAGAAAAAGGAAGAAAGAATTAACTTCTGACCCTTCTCGCAACAGATATAAATAACAATATACATCCAACTCTTACCCTAAGTTAAAAAACTTTCATTATTTCCACTAATCCATATTATTTCTAAGCATCAAATCCATAAAAACCATGGAGTATTTCAATACACTTTGTCACTCAGGTTCTTCCAGGGAATGGGGCAAGCACGGAGTCCTCTCCCTAGCCCTAGCAACATCTTTCTTGAAGATAGACAGAGAGGCAAGGAACAAACGTCATCGTTCCACATTGACAGAGCCCTAACAGAGCCGAACAGTAGGTGGCATTAAAGGGATCTCAAAGGGCAGATTTGAGAATAACAGCCACAGAATGCCACCTTTCTTTCCCCAAGCTAGGAAGAATTGCTGGGTGCGCTGCTTGGTTTGTAAGCTTTTTTTCTTGAACAGGACTAAAACAGTAAACGAGCAAGCAAGACACCTGACCAATGTTGTTAGGACTATTTAAAGTCTTTCGATTATGGGACAACTCAAATGCAATTCTGGTGTGTCTAAATACAGCTTGTGAGAGCTGGTGCTCTGCACACCAAACGTGGGTTTGCCTTCTTTCTTTTCTTCCTTCCCTTCCCCCTTCTGCCTCCCCCTCCCTCCCTCCTTTCCTTCCTCTCTCCCTTTTCCTTCCTTCCTTCCTCTCTCCCTCCCTTTCCCTCCCTCCCTCCCTCCCTCCCTTTTCCTTCCTTCCTTCCTTCCTTCCTTCCTTCCTTCCTTCCTTCCTTCCTTCCTTCCTTCCTTCCTCCCTTCCTCCCTTCCTCCCTTCCTCCCACTCTTCCTTCCTTCTCCATCTCCCTCCCTCCCTCCCTCTCCAGTTTTAACAAACTGACTCACAGTTCTTCACAGCAAAAGCATAAGCTATCCACACAAAGGAACAATAAAATATACCCTTTAACTGAACTCAAAACAAATTAAACATCCAGGGTAAGTCCAAAAATAAAGTATTTAAGGTGTGAAACAACAAGGAGCAGCTGCTGGCATCTCCACCCTAAGGAAAGGCTCTGCAGAAGACCCGGCGCGTTTAGCTCTTTCCTGAATGTTGTCCAGGAGGGGACCAACCAGGGATCCAAGGAGGCTGTTCCAGAGAGTTGGCATGCAGTGGAAGAACAGTGTTCCCTGGCAATAGTCCCTGAGACTTTTTGGAAATGGGGGTCAGCAGAATTTTCTGCTGAGATGATCTTGTAGGTTGGGACAATTCTGGCTGCATAATACAGTCCTGGAGACATGTAGGTTAAAGCCAGCAGTCCTGGAGGGCCCAAAATAGAGCACGTAAAGTAGATTATTTATTATGGTCATTGACCAGTCCATAAAACACACGGTGTACATAAATCGAATACTGGTTAATTAATTAGGTAAGCATCTAAATCAAACTGATGCGTGTCTTACATATCACATGATAGAATAGAATCACTTGAGTCTGAAAGTAAGAGTTGTAAATAAAACTGATCAGAACCACCAGGGAATTTGTTTAAATGTAGAGTTAACAACTTGTGGCATTTGTCAGCATAAAATGAACAGAATAAAAGATGTCTAATGGTTTTGTTGGCTCCTTCTCCATATGGCTGTCGTTGAAATTTAAATGGCATGCCCACCAAAGTACAGTGATATGTTGTTGATGGTGGGTGCCAGTCAGAAGCTGGGCCATTGCTCTCTGGACCAATTGTGGTTCCAAGTAGTCTTATGAACACCCAGTCATTTGGAAACTTGGTTTGTGGTGTAGGGTGTTATGCAGACCCAGCCAATTGTGGTTGATTCTGCAAGGTGTGGTTAAGTGAACCATAGCTTAGTGTGATGCATGAATCTACCAGCCAGAATGTCTATGGCCATATACAGCAGGGTGGTTTTTCCATTCACAAAGGGAATCGTATACAGGTTGGGACAACATCTGGATGTAAATGTATTTTTTCCCATTATATACAGAAAAGGGAATCACTCTATACTTCATGATGATGTCAACAAGAAATCATTTCCACCCACTTGAACTTTTTTTGGTATAAAAACACCTGGAAATACAGTCTTGGTTCACATATTACATTTTGAGGTGAGGGTTTCACATTAGATGGTGAGACCTGACTTGGGTCCCCTCGATGCCAGTCTAACATTTTGACCACTACACCAACCTACTAACCCTTAATTCTAACCCAAAGAAATCCATTACTCAGATGACTTTTCTCACCTTCTTGAAGACTGATCACAGTTTTCATTCTTCCACCTCACGGCAGTGTTTAAAGGTGGTGATTAAGCTCCTGAAAAATAGTAACTATACCTGTAGCATCATTTATAATGTCAGTTTGTGATGTCTGCATTGTTATTATAGCCCCATATATTACCCCTAGCTGGAAATAAAGAATTTGCAAAATCCCAAGATTCATAGAAGGGCTGGGGAGCTGGGAAGTTGATAAACTGTTGGGGAATTTAGTCAGCAGCATCCGGTAGGAGTGTGTCACGTAGGAAAAGAATTAATAGTTAGATTCTACCATTGAATCCAAGGCTGTTGGCTTCAACCACAGCAACTGGAGTGCACCAAACATGCAGCCATTTTTGATGGGGGGAAGGACTTCAAACAATTTGAGGGACAAGAATGCCCAAGCAATTTTGGGGCAGTGAAAGAGCCCCCCTTGGATCAGAATGGCACACCCCACTTTACACTGCAAACAGTAGGGGAAAAGGAAGTGGGTGAAGCTGGGTCAAAAACAAAATAATGTAGTTATGTTTAACTGAAGTGACAAACAGCCTTAAGCTGATTCCTCACTGAAGTCATCATTGTCACTCCTCTGGCGACAACCCTAACAGCAGGTCTGGTGGCATCTGCCTCAGCTTGTATGAGTCCTGTCTTTAAATGGATGAGGGGAGGCCTCCAAACACAGACTGAAGAACCCTGGACCATAAGAGAGAGGGAGGAAGAGCAAAAGTCCTTCTCACACTTGAACACAATTTTTTTTAAGATCAAGCCAAATGCTACAAGAGATTGCAAGCTTCCAGGGTCCCCTAAATTCTTTATCAGGCTAATCATGCAGTGTTTCTCAACCTTGGTCACTTGAAGATGGGTGGACTTCAACTGCCAGAATTCCCCAGCCAGCCAGGCTGGCTGGGGAATTCTGGCAGTTGAAGTCCACCCATCTTCAAGTGACCAAGGTTGAGATACACTGGGCTAATGCATAACAAAACAAAGAAACAGATTAGTGAATCTTTCAGAATTGAAAAATTAGGAAAGATAACCAGAGCTCTGAAGTCTGTATTTTAGCCTGAAGATGAGACAAGTGGTGCAACAGGATAATGGAATACTATAAAAGTGTAATTATTTCATCTTTGGGCCAAAGGCCCATTTAATCCAATATCTTATCAGATGTTGGCCAAACTCTAGCACCGGACCAGCACTAAAACAGGTTTAATGAAGTTTCAATAAACTTTTAAAAAATCCTACACCAAAACATGGGGAAAACAGTGGAAAATCCCAGCTCCCTGATGTGGGACCCCCTTCTACCCTGTGCCACATTCTGACTCTGGTTCCCCCCCCCCCACAAAAATTAACGGAGATCCCAATCCCGGGATTATCAACCGCACCGAAACAGCGGAGAGACAATTTATTTAAAACAGGGATAAGCGATTGGTAGAAGAGAGTAGCGAGAATGATCGTTGCCGATATGCTAAGGGGAGCAAACTAGCTCTCCTTAAATAGGAGCAAAAAGCCGGCTTGAAGCGTTGAGATGGAGAAGCGGGCTGGGAGCTTCCCTGCCCGGGTCCCGCAACCATCCTTGAGCGGTTGGACTTTATCTGCAGATCCTCGCCAAACCAGGGTTGGGCCCACGAAGTTCCCTCGGGCGCTGCAAGCGCTGCCCCTGCGCGGGTTGCAGGATCGCGCGCGGGGCTCAGCTCGCCCACGTCCATCGCCGCCAGACGCGGCGCTTCGCTTCTGCCTGGGAGTTGCGCGCGAGCGAGACCCGTCCAGCCCGGGCTTTCCCAAACGGCGAGGGGCCCCTCCCGCGGGGAAGCGCAGACGAGTCCAGGGAAGCTGGGAAGAACCTTTGAGTTGCATCTTTACGACGAAGCCACCTTTCCCCAAGTTTCATTGTCTTCTTCTCATTGTCTAGTTGTGTTTATTGTGGTGTTTGGGTGTTTAACACAGGGGCGGACATTAAGATTACCCTAACGCAGAGTTTCTCAACCTTGGCCACTTGAAGATGGGTGGACTTCAACTCCCAGAATTCCCCAGCCAGCATGGCTGGCTGGGGAATTCTGGGAGTTGAAGTCCACCCATCTTCAAGTGGCCAAGGTTGAGAAACACCGGCTGGGGAATTCTGGGAGTTGAAGCCCACCCATCTTCAGTGGCCAAGGTTGAGAAACACCGGCTGGGGAATTCTGGGAGTTGAAGCCCACCCATCTTCAAGTGGCCAAGGTTGAGAAACACCAGCTGGGGAATTCTGGGAGTTGAAGTCCACCCATCTTCAAGTGGCCAAGGTTGAGAAACACCAGCTGGGGAATTCTGGGATCTGAAGCCCACCCATCTTCAAGTGGCCAAGGTTGAGAAACACCGGCTGGGGAATTCTGGGAGTTGAAGCCCACCCATCTTCAGTGGCCAAGGTTGAGAAACACCGGCTGGGGAATTCTGGGAGTTGAAGCCCACCCATCTTCAAGTGGCCAAGGTTGAGAAACACCGGCTGGGGAATTCTGGGAGTTGAAGTCCACCCATCTTCAAGTGGCCAAGGTTGAGAAACACCAGCTGGGGAATTCTGGGATCTGAAGCCCACCCATCTTCAAGTGGCCAAGGTTGAGAAACACCGGCTGGGGAATTCTGGGAGTTGAAGTCCACCCATCTTCAAGTGGCCAAGGTTGAGAAACACCGGCTGGGGAATTCTGGGATCTGAAGCCCACCCATCTTCAGTGGCCAAGGTTGAGAAACACCGGCTGGGGAATTCTGGGAGTTGAAGCCCACCCATCTTCAAGTGGCCAAGGTTGAGAAACACCAGCTGGGGAATTCTGGGAGTTGAAGCCCACCCATCTTCAAGTGGCCAAGGTTGAGAAACACCGGCTGGGGAATTCTGGGAGTTGAAGTCCACCCATCTTCAAGTGGCCAAGGTTGAGAAACACCAGCTGGGGAATTCTGGGATCTGAAGCCCACCCATCTTCAGTGGCCAAGGTTGAGAAACACCGGCTGGGGAATTCTGGGAGTTGAAGCCCACCCATCTTCAAGTGGCCAAGGTTGAGAAACACCGGCTGGGGAATTCTGGGAGTTGAAGTCCACCCATCTTCAAGTGGCCAAGGTTGAGAAACACCAGCTGGGGAATTCTGGGATCTGAAGCCCACCCATCTTCAGTGGCCAAGGTTGAGAAACACCGGCTGGGGAATTCTGGGAGTTGAAGCCCACCCATCTTCAGTGGCCAAGGTTGAGAAACACCGGCTGGGGAATTCTGGGAGTTGAAGCCCACCCATCTTCAAGTGGCCAAGGTTGAGAAACACCGGCTGGGGAATTCTGGGAGTTGAAGTCCACCCATCTTCAAGTGGCCAAGGTTGAGAAACACCAGCTGGGGAATTCTGGGATCTGAAGCCCACCCATCTTCAGTGGCCAAGGTTGAGAAACACCGGCTGGGGAATTCTGGGAGTTGAAGCCCACCCATCTTCAGTGGCCAAGGTTGAGAAACACCGGCTGGGGAATTCTGGGATCTGAAGCCCACCCATCTTCAAGTGGCCAAGGTTGAGAAACACCGGCTGGGGAATTCTGGGAGTTGAAGTCCACCCATCTTCAAGTGGCCAAGGTTGAGAAACACCGGCTGGGGAATTCTGGGATCTGAAGCCCACCCATCTTCAGTGGCCAAGGTTGAGAAACACCGGCTGGGGAATTCTGGGAGTTGAAGCCCACCCATCTTCAAGTGGCCAAGGTTGAGAAACACCGGCTGGGGAATTCTGGGAGTTGAAGTCCACCCATCTTCAAGTGGCCAAGGTTGAGAAACACCAGCTGGGGAATTCTGGGATCTGAAGCCCACCCATCTTCAGTGGCCAAGGTTGAGAAACACCGGCTGGGGAATTCTGGGAGTTGAAGCCCACCCATCTTCAGTGGCCAAGGTTGAGAAACACCGGCTGGGGAATTCTGGGAGTTGAAGCCCACCCATCTTCAAGTGGCCAAGGTTGAGAAACACCGGCTGGGGAATTCTGGGAGTTGAAGTCCACCCATCTTCAAGTGGCCAAGGTTGAGAAACACCGGCTGGGGAATTCTGGGAGTTGAAGCCCACCCATCTTCAGTGGCCAAGGTTGAGAAACACCGGCTGGGGAATTCTGGGAGTTGAAGCCCACCCATCTTCAAGTGGCCAAGGTTGAGAAACACCGGCTGGGGAATTCTGGGAGTTGAAGTCCACCCATCTTCAAGTGGCCAAGGTTGAGAAACACCAGCTGGGGAATTCTGGGATCTGAAGCCCACCCATCTTCAGTGGCCAAGGTTGAGAAACACCGGCTGGGGAATTCTGGGAGTTGAAGCCCACCCATCTTCAGTGGCCAAGGTTGAGAAACACCGGCTGGGAATTCTGGGAGTTGAAGCCCACCCATCTTCAAGTGGCCAAGGTTGAGAAACACCGGCTGGGAATTCTGGGAGTTGAAGTCCACCCATCTTCAAGTGGCCAAGGTTGAGAAACACCGGCTGGGGAATTCTGGATCTGAAGCCCACCCATCTTCAGTGGCCAAGGTTGAGAAACACCGGCTGGGGAATTCTGGGAGTTGAAGCCCACCCATCTTCAGTGGCCAAGGTTGAGAAACACCGGCTGGGGAATTCTGGGATCTGAAGCCCACCCATCTTCAAGTGGCCAAGGTTGAGAAACACCGGCTGGGGAATTCTGGGAGTTGAAGTCCACCCATCTTCAAGTGGCCAAGGTTGAGAAACACCGGCTGGGTAATTCTGGGATCTGAAGCCCACCCATCTTCAGTGGCCAAGGTTGAGAAACACCGGCTGGGGAATTCTGGGAGTTGAAGCCCACCCATCTTCAAGTGGCCAAGGTTGAGAAACACCAGCTGGGGAATTCTGGGAGTTGAAGCCCACCCATCTTCAAGTGGCCAAGGTTGAGAAACACCGGCTGGGGAATTCTGGGAGTTGAAGTCCACCCATCTTCAAGTGGCCAAGGTTGAGAAACACCAGCTGGGGAATTCTGGGATCTGAAGCCCACCCATCTTCAGTGGCCAAGGTTGAGAAACACCGGCTGGGGAATTCTGGGAGTTGAAGCCCACCCATCTTCAAGTGGCCAAGGTTGAGAAACACCGGCTGGGGAATTCTGGGAGTTGAAGTCCACCCATCTTCAAGTGGCCAAGGTTGAGAAACACCAGCTGGGGAATTCTGGGATCTGAAGCCCACCCATCTTCAGTGGCCAAGGTTGAGAAACACCGGCTGGGGAATTCTGGGAGTTGAAGCCCACCCATCTTCAGTGGCCAAGGTTGAGAAACACCGGCTGGGGAATTCTGGGAGTTGAAGCCCACCCATCTTCAAGTGGCCAAGGTTGAGAAACACCGGCTGGGGAATTCTGGGAGTTGAAGTCCACCCATCTTCAAGTGGCCAAGGTTGAGAAACACCAGCTGGGGAATTCTGGGATCTGAAGCCCACCCATCTTCAGTGGCCAAGGTTGAGAAACACCGGCTGGGGAATTCTGGGAGTTGAAGCCCACCCATCTTCAGTGGCCAAGGTTGAGAAACACCGGCTGGGGAATTCTGGGATCTGAAGCCCACCCATCTTCAAGTGGCCAAGGTTGAGAAACACCGGCTGGGGAATTCTGGGAGTTGAAGTCCACCCATCTTCAAGTGGCCAAGGTTGAGAAACACCGGCTGGGGAATTCTGGGATCTGAAGCCCACCCATCTTCAGTGGCCAAGGTTGAGAAACACCGGCTGGGGAATTCTGGGAGTTGAAGCCCACCCATCTTCAAGTGGCCAAGGTTGAGAAACACCGGCTGGGGAATTCTGGGAGTTGAAGTCCACCCATCTTCAAGTGGCCAAGGTTGAGAAACACCGGCTGGGGAATTCTGGGAGTTGAAGCCCACCCATCTTCAAGTGGCCAAGGTTGAGAAACACCGGCTGGGGAATTCTGGGAGTTGAAGTCCACCCATCTTCAAGTGGCCAAGGTTGAGAAACACCGGCTGGGGAATTCTGGGATCTGAAGCCCACCCATCTTCAGTGGCCAAGGTTGAGAAACACCGGCTGGGGAATTCTGGGAGTTGAAGCCCACCCATCTTCAGTGGCCAAGGTCGAGAAACCCTCCCCCAAAAGGGGGAGGAACCCCGCCCTAGAGGCCGCCCGGAGCTCTGCAGCTGCCGGGCGCTGCCGGGTCACGGAACCGCCTGCCCCGAGCCCCGCCCGGCCTCTCCTCCGGCAGCGGGGAGCGCCCGCCCGCGGCTTCTCGATTCGCCGGCGCGGCGGGCGGGCGGCTGGCAGGTGAGGCGCTGGGCCGCGGGCGTGGCTCGGCGGCGGGGGCGGCCCCGCTGCCTAACCTCCCGCCCGCCGCGGCCGCCCGGCCAGTGCCAGCCCGCGCGCCTCCGCAGCGCAGCGCCAGCATGTTCGGCGTCCAGCAGCAGGTCCAGCCGACGCCGCTGCCGCCCCTCTGGGGCGCCCGCCCGCAGCAGGCCGCCCCCTCGCCGCCCCGCAGCTACTGCCCGGCGCCGCCGCCGCCGCCGCCGCCCTGCTTCGAGCCCTGCGGGCCGGCCGCGCCGTCGCTGCCCCGGCCCTGCCCGGCGCCGCTGCCCGCCACGCTGCCCCGCGCGCGCCAGAACCGGCCCGCGCCGCTGCCCCTGCAGGGCCAGGCCTGCCCGGAGCCTTTCCCGCCGCAGGACGGCTGCAACGGCGGCGGCAGCGTCGTCTACGAGCGCGTCCGCACCTACAGCAGCCCCGGCGGGAAGCGCGTGCCGCTGCTGGACCCGCCCAACGGCTGCTCGCCCCGCGCCCTCTCCCCCTTCGAGGGCAGCCCGGGCTTCCAGCACGTGATCTGGAGCAGCGACCCGCCGCTGCAGGTAAAGGGCTCTCTCTCTCGCGCGCGCGCGCTCCCCCCTTCCCCCGGGCCTCCTCGCTTCCTCTCTGCTCTCACCTGGAGAGCGCACCTTTCACACGTGACGCGGGGACCACGCACTCGCCGCCGTGGCGAGGGTAGAGCGGCCCCGAGGAGGAAGCGGCTGCGGGATGGCGCTCCGTCAAGTGCGCGGGGATGGGGGGCGCTGGCTCGAGCTTCACCCGGTCCTCAGAAGGCCTCCCGCGGAGTTCACGGGTGAAGCTTGGGGCGCCTTTCTCCAAAGCAGCGGGGCTCAGCCTTCTGGCCGCCCCTCCCCGCCCCGCCCCGCCCGAACCGTGGGGCTGGCTCCGATTTAAACATATTCCCAAGCACGATCGTCCTCCGTCCGTCTCACCTTTGGCAAACTCAGCTGGGCGATAAGAAAGTTCCGATAATTTGGGGCCGGAGAGCGTGAGAACGAGAATTCACCCAAGCAACTTTTTTGCAAGCTCTCTCACAGCCCTGCTTGGCTAAATATCTCGTTAGTCGCTTTAAAGGCGTTCTCTCTTCTGGTCAAAAGTCCAGTATTCCTTTGGCTGAAGCAGAAAGCAGTTGTGAGTGAGATAGATAGACCTCAAAGTGAATTGCCTTGCTTTGTGTATTTGTTTAATTAATTAATTTATTTTTTGCTGCCTTCCTAGTCTAATTCCAGTTGACTCTGAATGACATACCTCCTAAAGACCGTAAATTGGATTAAAAGCATTGTAATAAAGCAAAAAATCATTAACGTTTCACACACAGTGCTGAACGTGTGTATAGAAATCCTGCAATAAGTTGCATTTGTTCCTACTAAGATTAATTTCTAGATGAAATAGAGAGAGATAACGTCATTAAGGCCAGAAGCCTGCAAAACAAACAAATATAAAGAAAAATACCCATTTCTGGATGTGGTTCCAGATTTCTAGAACAAGGGTGGTATCTTTATAATGGAATTGTGTTGTTTTTGAAGAGGAGGTATAGCGTTGTGAGAGCAAGACGTGTGTGTGAGTGAGAGATTGTAATTGTTTAACATTTCTTAACCACCTTCTCGTAGAATTCCCTCTTCCTGCATCAGTTTGCAATATAACATGCACAAATCTCAACTAATATAATGAAATTAGGATTTGAGTTTATGCAAGTTTAAAGACCAGCTAGTAGAAACAAAGTAAATCCGGAATTTGAATAATGGTTGGAAATAGCAGTGTTTAAAAAAATCTTGTTTCTGTATTGGCTTAAACGCATGCTTGGTTTCAAAAGTGTCTTTTTGGAGATGTGCATGTAAATAGCTCAGAAAACCATGTTTGGACTTTCAGAGAAAGGTTAGGTATTGTGGCTTCTGGGCTGGTGGTTTGGTGGTGTTTTGCTTTTTGATGATATGGGAAATTACACCTTTTGGAATATTCAGTTATTAGATTTATATCCTGTATTTCATTCAAGAGGCCAGGGCGGTATACAGAGCACTCCCTTCTCTTTTTCCCCAGAACAACCCTGTGGGGTAGGCTGGGGGGAAAGAAGAAATACATGATAGATGGGAAAGTCTTGCGATAATGGTGCAGTTGAATGAAGTCCCACGGACAGAGATGTTTGCAAGGATGGGGTCAAAGAAGTCGGTCTGACAGCCACAGCCGTGCGATTGAAGCAGATAAAAAAAGTTTGCATGGTTGTGGCCATGTTGCCTTTTTTGACCTCCCTGCCATCCAAGGAGGGTGGATATGGGATTGCAAGCATAATGATTCTTCTGAGTCTTTCTGGCTGTGGTTCTGTGACTATCCAATTATACAGAATTGCAGTCTGAACAAAGGCAGGAATTCAACTGCTGAGCGGAATAAAATGAAAGCAAAACGGTGTTTTCCTAAGAAGGGAGGAGAAACGGCGGCAAAGATAAGAGGATAGTAAGGAAGGGAGGAATGGCAGAAGCACTCAGTGATTATAAGTTCTGAAGAAATCTCAGATAGTAAAAGAAGAATTTCTACTTTCTTTTGGTTATAAAAGGGGTGGACTGTTGTTATGGCTGGTCGCCCAGTCAGCCAGATGTTTAGACTGGATTTGGCATTTTTATCCACTATTGAGCCATCATCATCATCATTATGTAATTCTGGGATCATTTGGGGCAATTGTTTTCTTTTTCAGCCTCAACATGACCGGGGATGTGTCTCCAAGTCAGCTGAGCCACAATCCCCCCCCCCCATTTTTGTTCTCTTTTGTAAGAGAGGTGAAGATTTAATTTATCTCCATCTTCATTTTAAAGGATGGGAAATGATTCTTTAAGCAATAACCGACAAAGCACGCAGGTCCTTAGCATTTTGCTACTGAGAGCCAGTGTGGGACTTGGCCAGGACCAAGACTAATGGAAGACATCTTGACCTCCTGGCAGAATGGTGGATAACAAAGAAGTTTGGGTTGGTGCTGTGAAGAAAAAAAAAAAAAGGATGTAGGAACCAAGGGTTCCCATTCTGGATCCGTCTAATTGCAATTCACTCTTTGCTCCTCTTCCCCCTTTTTCTGTTTCCTTGCAAACGTAGCCTCATTGGGGGTTCCTAGCTGCTGGATTGTCAAAACAGTACCACTCCCTGGGTAGAGATGATTAACCATGGAGAGGAACGTATGTTCAGATGATCTCTGATGATCTCTGTCCCTGGATCATCTTGTGTGTGAATCAGCAGTAGACAAGTGAGTTTCAGAGCCCCCGAAGCATCTAAATAAATCAATATTCTACTTGACGTGATGGATGCAAAGAAGGAAAGTCTGTTCAGAGTAGCTTGCTGGGGTTCAGAAGAGAATCCGCCCCACCTGAGCCATGCGTGAATAAAAAACCTGTTTCAGAAGAGCGGCTTAGGGACCAGTTAACACCGGGCATTGCTTCCTTTCATAGCCAAGTCTTAACCAAGGGGACTCTGGAACTGTGCCAGGACACTAGGAACTTAGTTCCTTTTGCTGAAAAATAAAATAAACTTGCTCTCTCCTTCCCCACGTTATTGACAGCTGAAGGTAGTAATTCTGTGGGTTGGTCGTTCCAGTGTTTATCCCTTTCTGGTGTAGTTTAGGGATCATGCTGGATCTTTTTTATTATTTAAAATGCCACTCACAATTCCAGGTGGCAAAGGGGGTTCGCCTTCTCTTGCTTGCTCAGCTGGACTGTGAAGCAGCAGATCAATTCTGAGAATGAGGAATGGGTTTGGGACCTACAGTTACTTGTCAGTTGTGCTGGACAAGTCAGCTTCTTTGGAGCTTATTTCTGGCGGGGATATCTCTATGTAGCAATCCATCCATCCACCTATACTAAAGTGCAGTGTTTCTCAACGTTGGCCTCTTTAAGATGGGTGGACTTCAACTCCCAGAATTCCCCAGCCAGCAAAGTGGCCAACGTTGAGAAACACTGCTATAGTGCTCTGTTATACTCTGTAACCATAACATGAGATGCTGCCTGAAAGACTTGATTTTATATATTTCAAGTGTATTCTTTTGGCATTCTTCATCACTGGGAGACGGTATTTATGAACCTGAAATACTTCTGTCTCCCTCCCCTTCCCAACCCCTTTGTGGATCACTCCCCCCATTGTGAGCTTCACAGAAAATCAAAACGCTGGCTCAGTTTTTGTCGTGGCCCTTAAATTGCTAGAGCTGCATAGTGTCTATCGTGTTAAAAATAAAAGTTTGATTGTGGAAGGCTGGACTGGTTAGCATCTACTGGCGGGTGGGTGGGGGAGCTGTGAGCAACAATCGTACTTATTCAATAGGCTGAATATTCCCGAAGCTTTTTGTAGCAGTTATTTGAGCGCCGTGAAATATCTGACAGTATGCAACATTTTGCTTATGTGCTCGTTTATTTCCATTTATACGGGCTCCCATCTCAAATGCATGACTTGGGTGCTGTTTTTAAAATCTTGTTCGCTGCCCGTTTTCCTCTTTTGCAATGTTTTCTCAGGCTGGGTTGATGGGCCGCCTTAAGCCGCGATGTGGTTTGTTCTTGGCCTAGCGGGTGACGGGTCATGTGTTCTTCGCCAGTTGTGCTATAATATCATTTTGGGCTGATCAGGAGTTTTGTGGTTGGTTCAGTGATAGATTGTGCAGAAGGGAGAGGAGGATACTCCCTCGTCAGTGTCCTGAGAGTTACAGCTGGAATTTGTCATCTACACACCCATTACTTTAGCTCTTGTTATCACACCTTCCTTCTGTTTTATAACTTTTCTGCATAAGGGGAAAAAGAATATGATCCCGGTTCCTTAATAAACTGAGCGAGAATTTTGCAGCCCTTCTCTGTGCCAGCAAGTGAAGAAACCGTGTAACAGGTCCCAATTAAACATATTAGTCTGTACAGAGGCGTCTGCAGGATCAAAGGCTTTTGCCAAAATGATAAAAGCAGCGTTGCAGGCTTCACCACTTTTGGGCTTGTTGGATTTATCACCCCCCCGCCCCAATGTGTACAGAGAAAACTCAGCTTTTAACGTGTTATGAAATCTAGATCACAGATTTAGTATATCACCAAAGCCTTAAATATTAATTCTTGCTAAGCGGCCTTTCCTTTCCCCCCTTTCCTTCTCAGTTCTTTCTCTTTTCTCAGTTTATCATTGTTGTTTTTTTTCTTTTTTTCCTTGGATTACCATTGTGGTATTGTTTTCTGTTTCTATTACTTTTAACTTATCAAATAATACCTGTAAAAATAAAGCAAGTAAACAAACTGGTCTAGGTTTGAGATTAGCTGTCTGCTCCTTTCTCACCCCAGATAGGAAACTAGGCTTTATGGCGTGGGATTAAGCTGATTTCAGACTGTGACTTTATCTCTTGACTTCTCCAAAAGTAATTGCTAACCATTTCAGAAAAAGTCTGGCTGTTAGAAACTTCCTGACTTGGTTCCTCCTTTGAAAGGAGCCAAAGAGCAAAACTGCTCTCTTCTATGTCAATTTAGGAATTTCAAATCCAACCAAAACATCTTGGGGTACCTTAAAGATGAACGTGTTCCTACAATGTAAACATTTGTATAGTCAGATCCCTTTCCTTGGATATCAGTAAATGTTAATTGGTTTTCTACATGCCTGAAATTCCAAACTGCCCATCTCTTTATCAGTTGCTTGTGGTTATTGATTGATCCACATTCTTGCCCCAAAGTGCCCTCCGCTCAAAGAATATAGGAATGGGGCTTAAGAAGGTCACACCGTAATCCTATACGTGTCAGCTCAAACAAGTTCTACCACTCTTAAAAACTGTGTGCAGAATTTCAGCCATAGAAACTAGAATTGGATGAAATGAGGGAGGGCCAGGTTTAAATCTTGGCTTAATGTTAGATTTCACTGAATGGTTTGGGGCCAGCTGCTTTCTTGGACCTCGACTTTCCAGGCAGGGCCATTGTGGAGATGAAATTGGAGGAATGGTAGAACGTACTTGGAAGAAATAAATAAAAGAGCGTTATATGTAGAATTGTTGTGAACTGTGGCGGAGTAGAGAATGAGGTGTTGGTCAGTTCTGTTATTTCATCAAAAGAGAAAATGAGAATGCAGTGTTCTACTTTATTGCTGTTGTGGCTTCTTAGCAAGCATGCTACTAAATTTAATATCCATGGTTCTGAGTCACTGAAATTAATAGCATTTATTTTTGATAATTACATAATTGCATGTTAATCTGGTGGTAGTTAGATTTAATGATAGACAATGAGCTTTAACAAAATGACAACCTTTATATTGAATCTCCAAATTAATGTCTTTTTTTTCCTTTAAGTTTTGTTCATAGGTCTTTCTTTCGGCTGTTTGGTACAGACTTTTGCTATAAAAAATGGAATTCTTTCCTCTGAATTAGCACTTCTTTGCTAGGCAGACTACCAAAGAATGCTTAGCTTGAGTATCTCACATTAATTCAGGATTGATTAATTAAGGGTTTAAATCCAAGTATTTTGCTACAGTAGCCCCAAGGCGACTGACCACTATTGCATTATAAAGAGCTGAATTGGAGAAAAATGCCCAGAGCAGTGAAAGAGCAACATTGTTTTAATAATGAAATTAAGGGCTATACATTGTATTTGTAGAGGTAAATAAATACAGCTGAAAAGGAAAACAGTAGAACCAGAATGTTTTGGCAGCAGGTAGTGAATTTTTAAAAAACTATCTAGTGAATTTAGACTTTGGAAGCTGGGTTTTAAATGCAATATGGTATAACGCTGATGCAGGCCCCCTCTGTAAATATATGTAAATATATTTTGTCTTCTCAACTTTGTCTTGTTTCTACTTTGAAGCGTAAGATTTCTTCCATTCCTCAATGGAGAATATAAAGCAGTGTTTCTCAACCTTGGCAACTTTAAGATGTGCGGACTTCAACTCCCAGAATTCCCCAGCCAGCCTTGCTGGCTGCGTAATTCTGGGAGTTGAAGTCCACACATCTTAAAGTTGTCAAGGTTGAGAAACACTGGCATGGAGGGCATTCCCCCCTCCCATCCCCTGAACAATCCTACGGTGTCATTCCTATGGTGAAAAATTGATTGTTTGGTGCTTCAGATGAAGCCCTCTTGGAGAATTTGCTCCAATTTCTTAAGGTCCTCCCAACACTCAACACTGTTCTCTGCAAAGGGGCCGTTGACCCGTTGGATCATCTGGTTCTTGGGCAGCTGCAAAGGATAGCTTGCTGGCTTGCTGTTTGTTGGAACTGGGTGGGGGTGGGAAGGGACCATCCTGAGCTGTGCACCGAGAGAGTAGTAGGACCGGAGGCTATTCAGCCAGGTCATGCCTGGACAGCATTAAAACGTAAACCTTCGTGATGCTGTGGAGCTGGAAATACCAGAAAAGTCTGTTTGAGAGCAAGGAAGCCAAGTGACCTATTTTCAGTGTCCCTCGTTTTGTGATATCGCTATTTGAGTTTTTATGGATTTGGAGGTATCTTATAGCAAAGTCCTCTTTGGACAGAATCCCGTTGGGAAAGCAAGGAGAAAGCTCCATGTTTGGATATTTCTTGGATTTAAAATTTTACAGGTAGAAAGTAGCCTATCAAGAAAAAAAGAGATAAATGAGGATTAGGGTGGGGTATTATTATTATTATTATTATTATTATTATTATTATTATTATTATTATTTCTTTTGAAGGGCAGAGATTTTAGTAATTGTTTAAAAAGAAATATTGTGAAGAATAAACGAATACCCTGTCTCCTTGCTGAAGTAACATCATTGTGCGAAGGTTAAGTATTTTGGTTTGCAGAGATCAACATGTTTTGAGGCTGGTTGAAGGGGCATTTCCTCCTTGATATTTGCAGTTTGTGGTTGATCCACTGCTCAAAATAAGTTGGCATTAAAAGGTGAAACAATTGTGTTCCTATGCTGTATTAGTTTCTGTAATTCGGAGAAACAAGGTGAAGTTAGACATTTTGATTTTCTTCTTTTTCTACTTTTGGATTATTTACATGGAGAATTTTTACAGTGGGAATGGAGAAGAGTGTTTTCTGCTCAGAGTTACCTGAATGGGGCTGAAGTTCAGGAAGTAGGTGGAGCTGAAGCCCACGGGAGGGACACCTTTCTTTTATAGCACTCTGTCTAGCAGGTGGGAGCACCTGGCTGGCTCAGAAGCACTAATCAGGGTTGGACAGGGTTAATATTTCAATGGAAAACCACCAGGGAATACTGAAGTTGTTGCTAGATCGAGGTAAAGGATATTCCCAATGCTAAGCTCCTTCTGAATTGTTGCCAAAAAATCACCAGGAGTCAAGTTTGACTCAAAGGAGCATGTATTTTTCTGCTAAGCAGGCTTCTGGTAGGGCGATGAATCATGGATGAAGTTTGAACTGATTTCTTTGGAATCAGGGAGAGTCACAGTGTGTCCATCACCTCTCAAGATCTCTTGCATTCTAGGAAGTTCAATCCTGAAACATCTTGAATGTTAGCAGCTTGGGAAGTTCATTCCAAATGTACAATTGGTTTGCACAGATTTTACGCATTTCATTCATGCACTTGAACATCTTACATTGCTCTCTAGCAAAGCTTCTTTGGTGCTTGGCAATAAATGTAAAGTCCACATTGAAACCAAAGGTATTCAAAGCAATGGAAAGGTAAATGTGTGCTTTAAAAAGAAAAGCTTTTTTTAAAGAGAGAGAGAGAGAGAGAGAGGTTGGCTCTCTCAACTCAGCACTTTTGAACTGCTTCTTTGTTTTAATAATTCATACCCAAAGGAATAATATTTTTTGCGTATGTTTTCATGCAGGCTTTCCCATAACAGAATTTTTCAGTTAACTCTGTATAGGATTATACTACATTCCCTCCCAATCATTTATTTCCTAGGGTTGGAATCTCATCTGGGTAGTAGGACTTAGCTGACCTTGGCTGTGTGCTTGGATAGGAGTCCAGAAGGAAATTCTGGGGCTACAATCTAGACTAGGAAGTAAAATCATCATCGTCAACCTCCCAGAAGCTAGCAATTGCAGACCAGCCATAGAGATGATAGCACTAGCTGACCTTGGCTGATGTTGAAGAAGCTAAATTGTGTTGAACTTGGTTAGTACTTGGATAGGAGACCATGAGGAAGTCTTAGTGCTGAACATTCGCCTGGAAAATAGGAAAAAAGGTACCCAGAGAAGACAATAGCAAGCCTCTTCCATAGTATTTCCAACAAAACTGCATGGGTATGTCCATGTAGTCATCAAGAGCTGAGCTTCACTCAAGGAAGACTCGGCTTTACATTTGGAATAGCCAAGGTGTGTGTGATGTGCGTTGGCATGGTTCTTAGCCAGCTGCTCTTTGTGGTCCTCTTGATGTGCCTCTGGGGGGAGAAGTCATACTTATTGTGTGGTTTTGCTCTTTCTCTGTCTAAAATGGGAGATTGGAATCTTGTATTTTCCAACAGAAAGATGAGTTGCATTCCCTACTCTACCATCAGTTCCCGATCATACACATGTGCTATTTTTCTACAAGAAAATGGACCACTGGAACCCATTTTAGATGTGCATCGAGTTGGTGTGCTGCACTGTTGCATCTGATTTCATTAACTTTACAGGCTGTATTGATATGTTGTGACACGTGCCAATTGAATGAAACCTGGATCTCTGCCCTACCTGGGATATAAGACTTGGCCAGTTTGGCAGAATCTGTGGCATCTTACTTGCATCAACCAGTAACCATCCTAGTTAAAAGTTATACCTGTGGGTTTTTCTTTAAGTATTTTATTCTCTGTGGGATTAGGAAAACCACCCTTAATAAGTCTTGAAAGATCAGTCTTTGATTCCACTTCATAGTTTCTTTCATTGTCAGCAATAATATGAATTTGTAGGCCAGGAACAGACCAATTCATTTACTTTTTAGCTTACTGTGCTTAAACTGGGAAATACATATATGAGTTATGTATGTTCCAGGCCCCTGAGGCTGCAGGGTGTGGTTTAGACATGTTTATGAGGATCTGCTGCTGGAGAAGATTTGCCTTGAGAAGATAAATGAACCTTCTTCTTTTCTGATCCTATCAGATCCTAAGATGGCTGTTGGAAATGTGGCCAGCTTAGAGCAGAAAAGTAAAGACTGAGATCTTGCTTTTTTCTTGATTTATGGATGAACTGCCAATTAGGGGTGCCACCAGATTTGGAGTAAAATATTTGTACTAAAAAGTCTTCTGTACCTTCACTTCTTTTAGTGTAATGCCATTACTTCCTTTCCATTATCATCAACCAACTGATGTTCCTTGTCAGTTGCAACCATCTGCATGGGGGTCAGGCGAGGGACCAGAATGGTGGGCTACCGTCTGCAATTGCTTTCCATTCATTTGTTTACCCTCTCCACCACCAGTGCAAAGCAGTGGAGGTGGTAGTAAGATGCAGTGGTTAGGTGCAGCAGATCTGTGGCCAAGAGATACTCAGTGATGTTCTCTGTGCTTCTAGGGCTTTGCTCTTGATAGGGGCCCAACCACGCTGAAGATAGGAGGAATTAGAAGGAGCAGGAATGAGTCTTGGAGAGACTGGATGTGTCTCTCTTTGCTGTGATCCACCCCTCCAGACTGCCTTGCTCCCACATTGAAGATAGCAAAAACCTGCTGTTCTTGAACAGCATGCCAGGCTTTTAACTCTCCCGCCCCACTTTCCCCAGGCAGCGGTCTGAAAGAACTGACAAAATGGTCACTTTAGTACCTGACTAGGTAAGACCGAGCAGCGTGTCCACAAAGTCTTGGTGATTATTTTAAGGTTAATGGGTTCTCTCCTGCAGCAGACATGTTTGCAATAGCTTGGCACTAACTTGGCTTTTTTTCCCAGTGTTCTAGTTATGCCCCAAGAAAGTGAAGGAATTAGTTAATATCTCTTGCCATTTTTTTCTGACTGTGATTAGAATTTATTTGATCCCATTGCAGTATCTTAAATCAGGTATTGAATTAAATCAGTTTTCTATGGAATGCTACCTTTTTTAACTTAAATGACATCTCATTTTAGATGCCAGACAGTAGAAGGAGTAACAGGGTAAGGTAACAAGAGAAGCAAAGGTCAAAGAAGTTTGAGTTCAAGCTAATCCAGAGCAACTAGGATTCTGGCTGGAAGAATCAAACAATTTTATCCATTTGTTGATCCATCTTAATTGTTGGTCTGTGTTATTAATTTTGCCAGCAGGTTTGGAGGGATTGAGATACAGATCCAGTATATTCTGCTAAGATAAATTCTGCCATCTTTTAATTAAAGGAAAAACTCAACATGTAAATGAATAGGCAGCCTCATAATTTTTAGCTGGGCATGATTATTGTCTACTTCAGCTTGGGATTGTCAGCAATTGTTATGGACTTGATAGGGCAGGGGTAAACAATTTGATGTCCCCCAGAAGGTTAGAGCTGTAGAACCTTGCCATTGACCATGCTTGATGGAGCTGATGAGTGTTGAGTCTAAAATACCTGAGGACATCAGATTATCTAATCTGCATGCTAGGGAGTCAATACAGAGTGAGGTGTGCTTCCAAATAAGTAATTCAGAAGACTGATTTATTCATGGAAGCCTAGATAATCTACTGTTCTGTGGCCCATCAGTGTTCTCCAGATCTTCAGACAGATCTCTTCCAGCATCTGAAACCTGATTCTTTGAAGTAAAAATAGCAAGGGTTGAAAGACTGACTTTTATCATTGAGCTACCTTGTCTCCTGTAGATGTCTCCTCTGGCATCTTCTTCCTGTTTTTCCCCATTTAGATTAATACTTGCTTTTATTATCACAATTCAACACGTTGTGGGAAGAAAGGGGAAGACATCTGCATTGCTATGTGTCAATTCAGCAGCAACAGTTATAACGCTGAGATTTTCTAATTTATAATAATTGGCAATGAGAGACAGTGCCTATTCTACACTGAACATTTGCCCTGATTCATCTATTCTTGCAAGTAGCTTGAGAAATTCCTCCAGGCATTTTGCATAGAAAAAAAGATAAGTATTAATTCTTACGTGAGATCCATTGACCTACTTTGAATTTCTTTTTACCTAATAGAGGGCTGGGTCTTCCACCCATAATATATATGTAATAAGTCAACAAAAATTGCCTTGTTTAAAAAAATGCTGTGAAGGGCAAAATGAATAGTGGCAATCAAACATTATTTAGGGCACAATTTATCCAAAAGTGTTATTAAAGGCAATGTTTGCTATGGTTTATCACAACTGAAGCTTGCTGTGGGGCATTCCAAGGGGACGTTTAGGCGTGAGGTTTTTGTTTTATTGTTTTATTATTTTTACTGTGTTATGATTGTTTTATAGTTATTAGTTTTATTGTTACGGTGAGCTGCCCAGAGTTGCTTAAGATGGGCGGCCATGTAAATCTTTTAAATAAATAAACAAACTCTTGATCTTCTGTTGAGAGCACCTTCCTTTTTGATGATTCCTTCTCATCTCCAGGAATAATCCCCAAAGTATTAACATTTGTGTATTCTTTACATCTCTGCAAATCAAGCAAATACTTAACACTGATCCCCTGGTTTTACTAAGTACATGGAGAGAACCAGTTTTTCCATGGAATAGTTAATGGCAGAATTGTTTCCAGTGAAGGAATCCCAACATGGAACTGATTTTCATGCAAGCTTATAGGGAAACGAAATTCTTCCTAAAAGCTGTAGGCTTGAGACTGGTTGTTTGTCAGAACTTCCCATGTGGTCCAGTTGTGTTGTCAATCTCATCAGCTAGCTAACTGCCAAATGTTTTTAGCAATGAAATCAACTCCACCTAAAATCACATGATCTGCAACTTTGTCTTAACAGGTCTCATAATTTGCTTTGGGAATGCAGTTCCCATTTTCTGGTTATGTCAACAGATTTTCATCACTTTCCCTAGGTAGGCAATGAAAGGCTGCGAGAAAGGTTACACAGGGAGGTATGGTAATGTTTGAAAGAATCTATTTAATGCATTAATTTGCTAAAGGGTAAACCTTTGTTACAAATTACACAATGTCAGACTTGTTAGATTATTTATGTAGCCTGTTACTTACTTATGCATTCCACAACTTGATCCTCTCCAGTTGTGTAGGACTTCAGCTCCCATAATCCCCCAGCCAGTATGAACCTTAGGGGATTGTGGGAATTGAAATCCAATAAATCTGGAAAGCATCAGATTGAACATGGTAGTCTCCTCTGGATACTTAGTTGGCGAGGACACATTCAGAATTCCAATGTAGGCAGAATATCTGCATCTACAAAGACTGGACCACAATCCCCAACAGCCCCAGCCAGCAGTGATCAATAGAGAAGGATTTGGGAGATGTAGCCGAGCAATATCTAGATAGCCAAGGAGTCTAACCATTCTGCTGAAAGTGCTTTGGAACTTCATGGTGGTCGTCATTCCTCGGCTCTGTTTTTATTTTCCTCTCTAACAAAACAATACAGGATTATGCTTTCTTACAATGCTAATGATGCATTCGTTTTCTTACAGGAAGTGACATCTCCAGCCTTGAAATTGTCTCCTTATTCCCAGGGCAGCGTGCGGAGGATTATATTGGAGAATCCCGAGAAGGTAGAAAACTTTTACTGCTTACTACTGTTAAAATGGCATTGGGCGTAAGAAGTTGGAAGTAGATTTAGGTATTTACGTGTGGGTGTTCAAGTATAAATGGGTCTATATTCTCATATACTTGCATGTATGCATTTTTTTTTCCCTGGCCTTGTGGCTGTAATAAAGTTGTGGAGTTCCTGTTGTTCTCTGAGCTTGATAGTTTTCTGGCAGATGTTTCATGATAGTCCACTGATGATGTTACTTAGTTGGGTAATGAAACGTCTGCAACCAAACAACCAAGTTTGGAGAGTACCAAGGACTCCACAGTTTAACCCTGAGCTACAGATATTCTTTTCTATTATAATAAAGTTATTTGGGTTACTTGCATGTAGAAAGTTACAACCGCGCATGCGTGCACGTACACACACAGTTGGAAGGAGAGTGGAATTATCTCAAGCTCAGATTGATTCAAAGACTTGATCCTACATTTGCTGTCCTCGAGTCACAGCAGCTGAAAGGTTTGTGGATTGTCTAGAAAATCCTGAATCAGGATGTTTCTTCAGAACAATGTTAGCAGAACATCTTTGGAAGATTCCCCCCAGCCACTGCGCTTAAAATAATGGGCTCCGTAAGGAACGATCAGGTCAAATTCTAGTTGGTCCTCATGCATTGTGAATACATTGTGCGCTCACTTGTTTCTTCAACCTGCCAGCACTGAGAGCTAAACAATGCTTCCCTGAATCTGAGATCCTAGGTTATTGCCCTTTTATATGCTGGGATTTATCTAGCAAGGATACCAAGACAGTATCAAAAGGGCATAGCACATGGGTCACATCAGTCTCCTAGTCTTCCGTGTGGCCTCTGGAGTCCTCTCTCCAAAGGAGCCAGGAGAGTAAACTAGAGATGAACAATTTATTTGAAAGGTTGGGAAGAGGCAAATGTGAAGATAGATGGTCCGGGAGGGGAGTAATCCTAATCTTTACTTAACTGAATTCTTGACCTGACTTGGCTGGTTTTTTGGAATTTGGCTCTTGGCTCGAAAAAAGTGGTGCCCTTGTTCTTAATCTGTTTCTGATTGTTTATCCACCAGAGCTCCTGGGAGGGTTGGGGTGTGAGTGGATCAAGCAGGAACAGATCTCCCATGCCTGCAATTTTCCTCAATCATCTGGGACTTAGCAGGGCTCTTTCTTGCCATTCTGGGCTTCAGCCAACCTCACTTTGTCAGATTGGATGCTTTGTAGCCCCCGACGGCCTGTGTATAAATATGAGACTGTTTTGTTCATTACAGGAGCCACTCTCTCCCCTTCGGAGAGGAGGAAATAACGTGATCTATGAAAAGACGATAAGGAAATACGAGCTGCTAAATCCAGATGAGGTAAGAGATCCCCCTGCCCCCCACCCCTTCTTTTCTTCCTTTTCATTTTAAAGAGAAACCAGCGTCCTGACATTTTAGCTTGACTGGTGTGGAAGAGTTCAAGAAGGAATGAGGGCAGAGCCATCTCTAGATTGCGTAAGCCCTTCGGGGGGTTTGTTTCTCTCTTTCCTCCCGTGGAGGCTTGCACCTTTGGACCCAAACACCTGTTGTTATTTGATCTCCCAGACAAATGAAAGCTGCGTGGCCCATTGTACAAACCCTTGCAGCATAGCTATTAATTCAATAGCCGCAGAGCCCTTTTGAAACAAATGAATACAGAGTGTTATTTTACACTGCCCGCTTTCTCAGGGACTGTAAAGTTCCAAGGCGCCCCCTTTTCAGAGTCTCAGAGGAACTGGGGAGGCATTTTAAGATGGGTTTACAAGCCTGTGTGTTGAGGAACGGGAGGGGGACAGGTGATCAAGGAAGCCCAAAGCATCGGCTGTGTGAAAACTAGAGGACAGGCATCCTCCTGGGGACGCTCCCTGCAAAATCTCAGTTTAGACAAGAAGACTGGCCAAGCGGCTTTGAGGGAGCTGATCAAAGGGGAAAGCTGGAGCAATGCTGGAAGCACAGCTAGAGACCTAAATCAGCTGTTTTGGGAGCTGAAAATCTGATGCAAAGCCGGGTGGGAATCTTTAGGGCACTTTGGGAAGTAGCACAGAGTTGGAAAGGAACATCTTGCTTGGGCCACCAAAATGAACAGTATCAGCGATGTTCAATTGGAGGATCTTGATGTCCAGCCACGGATTCTTTGACTACAGGATTGTTCCTGTCACTACAGAACTGGAGAAAATGTTGCATCTGGGTTGACTACAAGCTTTCTGGAGGTTTTGAAAAAAGAGGCTAGACAGCTACCTGAAAGATGGTTTACTTCCCTGCATATTGCAGAGGATTGATCAGGGTTGTAACCCTTCCAACTCTATCATTGCTATTATTCTTTGCCATCAAAAGGTTAACTTCATGGATGGAACTTCATGCAAAAGCCCAAAAGGGCAGATAAACTCAATGAACATTTTTTTGTAATGGACAAATCTAAATATTCCAAATGGAAAATGTGATTGGAATTGTGTAAGTATGGATGCAGCACCTCTCAGAAATACCCGAGAGCAACTGGGTGTTTTCCTGGGTTCATGCAGTTGTGCTTCACAGCTGCAGTGTGATCCTGGCTAAAGATGGGCGTGGTTTTAGGGTTCTCTCAGAGAGAGTGTGTCTGCCTCCCTGTGCTCCAAATCTAATTTTCCCTTCTGAATCTGGATCACCGCACAGCCTACTAAAAATGACCCCTTGTGGACATTCTGCGGTCGTCGAGACGGATCTCAGAGGTTTGCAGACAGATGGCCTGTATTATGACAACCTGCATAGGACAAGTTCTTTTTTTCCAACCTGCTGTAAAAAGAAACAGGAAGGGAGCAGAGTTTCTGGAAACAAAGGCAAAAGGAGATCTGGTTAGAGAGCCCACTTTGGAGAGTAGGCTTCCTATGAAAAAACATCTTGTCCATAAAGTTGTGTCTGCAATAGGACTGAGTTCGCACATTGAGCCCACTGCTTTGTCAATCAAGACGTAGCTGGTTCGGTTTGCATATTGCATTCAGCTATCAGCTGTGTGTGTCTAGGTTTGTTCACAAACCACAGTAGGCAAACAAACGGCAGTATGTAAACAAAACACAGAAAGTCGGTAAGGTCGAAGTCAATTTCAGGACTGGTTAAAGTTGGAATTTATCTGAATTCATGACTCATCACACACAGTAGGGCTTGCCTTGGAGTAAGTGTTCCTTGGCAGGGAATTCTGGGATAAAGGCTTCTTTCTAAAGCGGTGCTTCTCAACCTTGGCAGCTTGAAGATGGGTGGACTTCAACTCCCAGAATTCTGGGAGTTGAAGTCCACCCATCTTCAAGCTGCCAAGGTTGAGAAACACTGCTCTGAAGGATTTTCAGTGCCAAACTTCAGCTCCCAAAGCTCATTCGATAGGTCTAGACTTCAAACAGTTTAGACTTTTATTTGTATAACTTGACTTGAAAATTCTTATTTAAACCCCAGGGGTATCCACTGGGGGTCAAAAAAATCAAGATGGCCATGCCTTTCTGCAGCCCCATCCCCTTTTACCTGCCTTATCATGACACACATGAAAGGGGAGGGGTTTCTGGCATGGCCACGACCACCCTCTTCACCTCTTTTTGACACCCATCCCCCAGCATCTGCATTTTAGTGTTGCTTCCTAATGCTAAATCGATATTAACAGAAAGGGTTTGAACCTGAGATGTGAACTTTCAAGGAATTCTCTTTCTCTCAGGAGAAGCAGTACCAATATGCCCTCCAGCATACCCAGTCTGACCAGTGCCAAGTCAGCCAGCCAGTGGAACGAGTCCAGGTGGTCCAGCAATGCCAATCCATGGGCAATGCCTGTGACTCCACTCCTGTCTGTGTCAACGATGTTGGAAGGGGTGGCATTAATAAAGTCATCATACAGACCTGTGAACCGGTAAGTGTTAATCTGTTAATAGATGTTCCTCAACCTTGGCCACTTGAAGATGTGTGGACTTCAACTCCCAGAATTCCCCAGCCAGCCATGCTGGCTGGGGAATTCTGGGAGTTGAAGTCCACACATCTTCAAGTGGCCAAGGTTGAGAAACACTGGTTTAAGTGGATATTTTCTGCTCCAAAAGGTTCTTTTAACTCAGCTGCCCAACTCAGAACTCATGCGTGGAATGGTCCTCTCGGCTGCTTTGCAGATGAAATGGCTATTAGTTTACAGCATAATTTTCTGAACCATTTTGCCAAAGTTGCAACATGGCCAACACCCAGCCTGGCGGGGAACGAGGCTTGAGCTAGCTCTCAGTTATCTGGAGTTCTGCGCTGACGTTATCTGGAGTTAAATCAGAAAGTGTGTCTGTGTTTGCCTCTAGCAGAAGGCAGGCGATGTTGCAGAAGCCTCAGCAAGAAACTTCATTCCCTGTTAGCCACAAGTTATGAAACAAAATAAATTGAGGTGGAGTGCTTGGGAAAAAGGAGAAGGTTGAATTCTAATTATGCAGGCGGCAGCCACAGATTTTTTGTGGTGCTCGAGAGGCTGAAGACGCATGGTGGGAAAACCCAGAAAAGCTGTGGGTTTTGTTCTTCTTGAAGAGAGCGAAGAACAGATGGGGAAAAAAGTAAAAAGAGGAGCTAGTATAAATGGCTTTGTGCTCTTTAACTGTAGCAAAGAAGTTTTTAACTGACCAAATCTTTTTTTCAGAAGTGCCTGAGTTTTCAGAGCATTTGCCTTTTCTTTTTAATCTTGTTTGTTTGTTTTTTGTTTTCCCTAAATTTAAACTCAAATCTTAGAGCTGATGAGAATTAGGAGGATAAAAAAGTACTCACCATTTTGAAAAGGAGTCTGCCAAACTATTGTGAATATTAATCCCGTATTGATTCTGGGGACAGAAGGGATTACAGGTAATCTTTGCTTAACGACCACAATTGGGAACAGAATTTAGGTCACTAAGTGATGCGGTCATTAAGTGAATCATCATGTGACCGGACCTAATTTTACAACCTTTTTTGCAGCGGTTGTTATGTGAATCATGTGGTTCCCCATTGATTTTACTTGCCAGAAGTTGGCTGAAAAGGTCACAGATGGCAATCATGTGACTCCAGGACACTGCAACCGTTGTAAGTGTGAGCTGGTTGCCAAGCACCTGGATCGTGATCATGTGACTGTGGGGGCACTGTGATGGTCGTAACTTCGGGCACCAGTCATAAGTCACTTTTTTTAGTGCCATTGTAACTTCAAACGGTTGCTAAATGAACAGTTGTTAAGCGGGGACTACCTGTATATCAACATTCTTTTATCTAGGGACCTCTGGACATCTAGTCAAAATCACCAAGCTTGCAGGGTGGAAGGCTGGGGATTCTGGGAATTAAAATCCAGTTCATTGGAAAGCTCCACTTTATGAAAGCTTGAAATATGCCACTTTGGGTTGTTTACTGGGCATTAGATGCTGTAAATTGTAAACAAACATTCTTGAAAATAGAAAATGTACAGTATTTCAAGTTTGGAAAAGGTGATTCTACCCTAACTTGATGTCTTTTGAGATTGAAACCGGTATTCCAAGCCTAAATCAGGGTGGCTTTGAGTCTGGAACACATATCCAACCATAACTTGACACAGCCTTTGAATTTGGATCTGCCAGTTTCAGACTAGAAATGTTACCAATTCAGAATGCTTTGAATACCTTTTGCTGGAAGCTGACATGAGAGTCCTTGAGAAAAATTAAAATGGGGGAGGGCATTCGGAAAAATGATGTTTAGTACTTGAAAACTTATGGACTGGTGTATACTTCCTTCATCTTAGGTCAATTTTGACCCTTTTGTATTATCTAATGAATAAGCTGTGATGGGTTAAACCATTGCAGGAAAATCTCAAAGCTGTGCCAGCTTTTCAGTGGGTAACATTTGCATTGCTCTGGTTTGAATTTCCACTTAAGCAGCTTTGCTGCTGGGTTTGCGAAGTCATGGTTTGTTTGAGCATGCTTTATTGAAAAGTTCGGCTGGCTCTACATCTTAAGCCATTAATCATGGTTCATAAACCCCACTGACTGGCTTCACCCAACACGTTGACCCAGAAGCAAGCAAACCAAGTTCCAGCTTAGTGCAGAGGGTCTCTGGTGGCCAGAAGAAATCCAACAATGCTGCTGCAGAAGATTAGGCAGTTTATTGATGCATAATGTAGAATATAAGGGTGCTGGAGAAATAATGATTCAAGCTACAAATATTTCATGGTCACATCAAGGAGATTCAGTGCAACAAGTAGGTCTGTGTAGTGTGCAGTCAGGAACCAGAGCAGTGCTCCAGATCAGCCACTTGTGTGCTAGAGTTGAATGCTGTTTATGGTCAAGGAACGTGGCCCTACTAATGATGTTCTTTATGTCCTCCTGTTAGGTGAGGTGCACCCAGGAGACCAATGACCAGCTAGACTGCCGATACTTTGGCGAGCTCCTAGCAGAGCTGCACCGCAAGAGCAACGACCTGTACAGCTGTTTGCTTCAGCACGTCGAGAAGCTGGGCGGAAGGTAGAGGCCAGCCCCATCCTAGCAGGAGCATGCTTGGAATTCGGAGAATGTCTGGCAGCCCCGCTTGGAAGGGAAGGAGGGCTGCTTGCCCGAACAGCAGCTGCAGCCGTGCTTGGTTTGCAGCAGTCGTCATAGTGCTGCTTCTGCATGAGAAATGGGGTTGATTGAGTGGGCTTCGGAAACCTTAAATTCCTCTGTCTTAAAGTATCCTTGCTCTTTTCAACAGCTTTATAATCCCAGTCCCCGTATTAGGAGGGTGTTATGGCAACATTCCTGGTTTTTATTTATAGATAGTCCTCAGTTAACGCCAGGATTTTTGTCGCTAAGTGATGCAATCATAAAGTGTGACGTGACTGCATCGCTTAGTGATGGCAGTTCCAGCAGTCCCTGGTTACCGTCGTTAAGTGAGCACCTCACATGACAGTGACTTCCAACTTCCTACCGGCTTCCCCATTGCTTGTGGGAAGCTAGCAGGGAAGGTCGCAAATTGCAATCATGATTGTGGGACTCTGCAATGGTCGGAAATCCAGGCCAGTTGCCAAGTACCCCGATTGCGATCCCATGACCTCAGGGGCACTTCAGTGGCCAGAACGTCAAGGGCCAGTTGTAAGTACCACTCGTTCAGCACCGTCACAAGTTTGAAGAGTCTCTGAACAAATGGTCATTAAACAAGGACCACCTGTATATAATTGTTATGTACTGGTTTCCCAGGTCATGCTAAACCATAACTTAGTCACAGTTTGCTGAATAAATCACAGTTGCCTGGGTTTGTGCAACTTACTTCACCATGAAAGAGGGACCATCACTGTTGCAATGATGGGTGCCACCAGTTGGACTGCAGGTTTATCTGGGATATGCTTATTTGTGGATGTGTGTGTTTTATCTTAATTATTTACATTTAATATTCTGGAAGCACACCATTATCTTTTGAGAGGCAACTTAGAATATACCTTTGTCCACCAAGTCAGAATGAAAGAATTACCATGACATTCGTAGTAATAATTATAATGTACTCAGTGGATAAGTAAATGACTGTGCTAATGTTTTCTTGTATTTCTCTTACAGAAGATACGAGCTGGAATCTCTGAATGATGTAAGTGCCAAAAGGTTTCCAGAATTGCTAGCAATATCCTGGCTTGGTGGATTAATACATAAACTATGGTCAGCTGTCTTTAACTCTGGTATAAATCCCAAAAGTGACAATACAAGGCTGGTCTTAACTTGCCCAAGTGAAAATTATGCTGGTCTTAACACAAATGGTAGGGCCTGATTATTTCTTTTCTTTATAGTGGCTCTTAGAGTTGTTCGTGGAAGGTTCTCATACCCAAATGTACTCAAAGATAATTACATACAGCTTGCTAAAAGCACAGCAACCACCACGTTTCTTGCGTGTTCAGTCTCTTCAATACGCACAAGTCATACCGTGGAAGATATGGATCCCAAACAAGTGTTCTGATTTTAACAAGCCTGCTTCTGAGTATTTTGAACACTCCGCTGGTTTGGTCTCAAGCTATATCACAATAAATACATAAATGAACACGCAGAATGGGTCCTTCTTGAGATCAGAAACTTTCCATTTTGCACATCCCTGGGGGCTAATGCTTTGGGACTCGTCCATGTTTAGAAACTTCCCACGGAGAGGGGAATAATTTCTTCCCAGCCCCACTATCAAAGTAGTAGGAAAAGTTGCTGGCAATGACTTGTGCATATGGAAGAGATTGAACATGCAAGAAATGTGGTGGTTGCTATGCTTTTAGCAAGCTGTGTGTAATCAACTTGCTAGAAACGTGTAGGAAGGGAGACATGTGCAAATCCTTTGAAAGGGGCCCTTCGTAAGATAGAGGAGCAGGTACAAACTACCTCTCTACAAATCCTTAAAAGAGCTGCCACTTTTTCTTGGTTTGGACAGGTGTGGCTTCAAAAAGGGCTGTTGGCTGGCGCTGCATGGATGCCCGTGGACAGTCACTTCATTTTGCTGGGAAAAAGACACGGCCGCTATGCCTACACCAACATTTGGAGACAGATCAGAGCAGCCCTTTGAAGCAGCTGTGTCCGTCTAGAAGAAGATGCAGCTGCTTTTATCATTTATGGAGAGGAGTTTTGGACCCACTCCTGCCTGTTGCAAAGGTCCTTCTGCAGATGATATTCCCAGCCCAATAGGATATAGACGAGTGAGGCTGAACCAAGTATTTGATTAACCCATAACAGCACTTCTGATAATATGCATTCTATTTCTTGTTCTGTTTTCAATAGACAGAGGATATTGAGAGCTTGATTCCTAAAGGGCTTTCAGAGTCAACAAAACAGCAGATCCGTTATCTTCTGGAGGTAAGGAGTTGTAGAGAAATTTGCGTAAATCAGTGGAAATTGTGTTTGATTTCAGGTTGTGAAACCGTTTTGTCCAGATCCCTACACACTTACACACAATGTTGATGTATTTTTTCATATGTACTTACTGCCCTTCCTAGGATAAATTCTGTGTTGATGGATAGCAACTATAGGGTTAGAAAATATGCAGTAAAAACTAATATTGATGAAAGGAGGCATTAAAAGCAACAAAAAGTCCAAGATAATCTAATAATGTCTCAAACTGTTGGAACACATAATATGTCTCAGTATGGTATGCAAAAGATTGGAATAGAGATGTCACATTTTTGAATCCAAACTTGCTTTAAATATCTACTGCAGTATTTCTCAACCTTGGCAGTTTGAAGATGTATGGACTTCAACTCCCAGAATTCCCCAGCCAGCATTGCCTCCTATTGCTTTTACTGTAAACTGCCTGGAGTCACTTCCTAGTGAGATGAGTGGTGACCCCATTTGAAATATAAATAAATGTAAATAAAATTCCTTGTGGTAGAATGGAGCACTATTAAGGAGAACCGTAGATAGAATATGGTGGGAGACAGTGAATGCTATTTCTCCCAGATTTCCACCTGGCCATTTCTCACCGACGGCATTGGAGTGATTGAGGAATTGAATTGTCCTGTAACTCCACAGCTCAGTTGCATGCTTGAACCTGTGTCTGATTTTGCATTAAAATCTTGCTGCTCCAGAACCATCCTAAAATCTCTGTTTTGCTTTCCACCTTTCCTAGATGAGAAGAACAGCTGATAAGTCGATGCGGCTTGTCCTTGCTACGTTCAGCAACCTTCGAGAGGAACTTGTCCACTTGCAGGATGACTTAGGGGTGCGTAGTTCTGTTGGTTGGCCTGTGTCCAGGTGTATTGGTCAGCTTTCCCTGAACTGGTGCCTTCCAGATGTGCTGGGACATGCTGGATGGAAATGACATTTCAGACACATCTGGAGGAGGTCAGAATGAGGAAAGCTGCACCTATCTGGCACTCATGATCTAGGGCCAGGGTTCCTAAAACCACTTCAGATTTTCAGGATCCTCCTCTTGTCACTGACTGTTTTTGAAACTCCCCTTGATTTTGATCGACAGGCATATAAATTCTGGGTAGAAATATCTGATCCTTTCTTGGATGGTGGAAACAAAGGCTATGACAGTCACTATTTCTCAAAGATTGTAAGTCAGCTTCCAGTTGCTTTTCTCATGGGACAACTGGAAGCATCTTTTGAGACCAAACCATGGATAATAGGTGACTTGTTAGTAGCGATGTGCAACAGATTTCAAATTCAGAGTCTATGAGTTTGAACACTTCCCAAATGGTTGGTCAGGACAAGTGTCAGTACTTGTCCAGTAAGGTTGGGAGAGAACCCATTATGAACTTGGAACATTTTTAATTAGAGGTATTTTGTATCGTTTGCAGTTGCATTAGAATCACTGATTTGTACCTTTATTCACTTTGTCCATGCTTATTTTTCAACAGAGTATTGGCTTTTAATCCATGAAATTCTGCCCCCTTTCAGTTAAGATCAGGAGATACAGGTTTAGCTTTGAGTGTCAGTGTGTTGCAAAATAATCGAGGCATATTTTAGGGCTGACTTTATGGTTCAACGTGCCTTTGGAGATCCAAGCCTCACTTTGTTCTGGATCAGAAACGTGCTTTCTCCTTGTACGCCATAAGAAAATCAACCACCCACCCAACCACCCAATCAAGCTGTCTGTCTGTCTGTCTGTCTGTCTGTCTATACATAGAATATAGGGTATTTTTAATAGCCTGTCTTTGGGTTTTTACAGAAGCTGGAAACAGACAAGATGCTGCTTGAGAAAGATCTGACTTTCAAAGAAGCTCAAGTGAAAGAATATGAGATGCTTTTGGCATCTGTGCGAGAGAATAATCGTCAGCAGCAGGTGAGCAGGCACACTTCGTGGTGCCAAAGGGTGACCCTTGATTTAAACTGTTGTCTTGTCCAAATGATCAGTTTTTATATTGACCTATCAGTTGATCTAATACCAAAATGTTCTTCCAAAAATGTCGGGAAGGTTGGGAAAGAACATCAAATCCTGGGGAAAAAAGAAAAGGTGTGAGGAAATGGGGGGGAGGACAGAAAAATACAACCAACAGATTAGCTTAGACTGGATAAATGTTTCCTATTTTTGTTATAGGAAGAGGAAAACAAATCTTGTGTGTAGAAAACTGCTGTGTTGTGCAGATGTAGCCATCATGTCTTGCTTTATGGCTTAAGTGTATATCTAGGTAATTGTGATCCATTGGTTTGTTTTCTGGGCTATCCATGGTATTCTCAGGAATCTTCTCCAACACCAGAGTTCAAAAGTGTCCATATTCTTTCTGTCCTGCTTCTTCAAAGTCCATGTACAGTAGGATGGTTGATAGTACTGTTCAAAGGTGACAAGTGCGTAGGAATAGCAGCCCAAAATGGTGGTGGTGGGGGCATTGTGAAAATACAGAACGGGCATCAAGCTAAGCCATACGGAATCAGGTTCTCCCAGCTGGCAAAGTCATCTAAGACTGCTTCCTTTTGGTTTTGCTGGGTTTGCAGCAAGCCCTCCGCGAATACACTCTGAAGTGCCGTTCCCTGGAAGAACAGCTCCTCTCCATCCGTCACAACGACAGCGAGCGGGAATTCCGGCTGAAAGACCTGGAATACAGCAAACGAGCCTTGGAGCAGGAAATCCAGAACTTGAGACTCCAGGTAAACCGGCCCCTTGTCTTTCCTTTGGTTAGTTCTCCGTTGATGCTTGGAATTCCAGGGGCTGCCCTTGAAAATGGAGAGGAGGGTCACAGCAGAAAAGGGGCAAGTGAGTGGGACACTATCCTCTGCCCAAAACGGGCTCCTTGATGGCAGTTTTCTTTTCCCTCTGAGTGTCCCTTGGATCCAGAAGTAGCATGGTTATGGGGAATTATGGGGAATTAAATATGGTGGCCACTCCTCTGCAAGAAGTTGCACATCGGAGGTTGTGCTCTGAAAAATCAAGTGAGGGAGGGAACATATATGAACATTAAGTAAATTTAATTTGAATCATGATTCAATTAATTGGATACCCATTAATATATATATATATATATATATATATATATATATATATATATATATATATATTAGCAAAGATTTTGGACAATGGTTGTCAGTCAACATAAACCGCACTGAATTATTTGGATCAGTGTAAGATAATGCAGATAGCTCAGTGGATAAGATGCTGGACTAGGAGCAGGGAGTCTGAGATTGGAGCGCCATCTTTGCCATGCAATTCATTGGGGACTTAGGACCAGTTTTTCTTAGCCTGCCCTATATCACAGGTCTTTTCTGGGAATAAAATGAGGGGAGACAACTTATGAACATTGTCTGGTGCTCCCTGAGATAGGTGTAGAGAGTAAGGAAGATGATTTTGATGGAAATATGCAAGAACTGTTACCTAGTGGGGTGAAACCTTCTTTAAGCTCTGGGAAACAAGGTAATATTTGGAAGAGGCTCAAGCAGACATCTCACTCATTCACAGCCCAATCAGTTGTGCAAGATTCTGTTATCATAGCCATTCTCAGTTAAGGTTGTCCTAGTCTTCCTTTGGATGGAGTAGATTTCCTGGTCTGGTCTACCTGTTGGGGCTGACAGTAGATGACTGAGTGGGTGGGGGGATGGATGGATGGATGGATGGATGGATGGATGGATGGATGGATGGATGGATGAATGAATGAATGAATGAATGAATGAATGAATGAATGAATGAATGAATGAATGAATGAATGAAAGAAAGAAAGAAAGAAAGAAAGAAAATTGGTCCTTAGAATAAATAACTCCCATTATGGTGAGGTTGCTTTAAAGAATTGTTAGTGGTTTTTTTAATTGCAGAAACTAAAATATTTCCTCTGCTCAGACTTCCACCAATCCTCTGGGCCAGACCACCACAGATGAGCTCTCCAGCCGCTACGTAGAGATGATCAACCAACTCAGAGAGGATAAGGACCGAGAGATCCGCAATCTGCGGGTAAGTTGGCTTCCTTATCGAAGATGCCTTATTGGTTGGCTCTCTTTAAGCCATTCCTGCTTTGCAGAGCTGGGGCCTCAACAGCAGGGGGGGGGGGGGTGCCTGGCTGGCCTTGTCTGGGCCTGGAACCTAGGCTGGGTTGAGCTTGTTGAACAGTTGGATGGGAGACCCCCGGGACATCCCAGAGGTGTAGGCTAGCCTGGGAGGTTACAAAACATTCCAGAAGGTAGTGCAAACGGCTTCTACCCTGTTATTACCTGGAAAACGACATAGTTACATCCATCAGGGATTAAACTTTACTCAAAGACATTTAGCTATGACAGAGCTGCCTCTTGAGCACATGTTAATATATGCTTTGTTGTTGCTATAGTCCCAGTTGTCAGAATTCCAGAGGGATTTCACAAGAAAGCAAGGGAGCGACGTTGACCTCCAGATGAAACTGCAAGAGTTTATGCTCAAACTGGAAGAGAAGGAGGCTTGCATCAAGCGGCAGGAGGAGGTAAGAAGTGCTGCACTGAGGGTTGGAACAGGTTCCTGGCTTGCATATGCTTTATCCCTAATCAAGGAACCACCAAGGAAGAAACCTCACCCCAACCAAGGCTGGCAAGGCAAGCTACTGTATATAAACAGCAGCAACACTTCACTCCCTTCTGCACTGATGGTGTTACCTAGCTTGGTAATGAAATATCTGCAGGAAAATAAGCTCAGGAATCACCAAGAACCCAACTGTATCCCTTTCTCAACCCTACAGAGTTCTCCCAACTGTCTGTCTAGGTCCTGGGTTCCAGGGAGGCTTGCTGTCCATGAGCGGAGGTCAGAATTTCATCCTAGTCACTCTAATTTACGTCTCCTTTCCTAGGGGTCTTATTTCCAGCAAACCTAATCAACATTAGGAATACTCTGGATGGCTAAAGAAACTGCAGGATTTGGAATGTTGAATAGTCTACATGTGATTATGTCTTTTTGCCTAAAATGTGGGGTTTTTTTTGGTTAATCTTTCAGGAAATCTTCAGGCTGAGGCAAGAAAAACTAACCATCACACCATCCCAAGGAATCACGAAGACCATCATCACAAAAAAGTAAATCGATTGCGGGCAACTGGTTGTTACTGTTTGTGTTTTCCCCTGTGGCAAGTTATAAGAACAGGCTTCTGCCCATAAGAAGCTCACAGTCCAAATATTGGCACAAGGGGAAGAACAGCATGGCTGGCCTTACAAAGATGCACCCTGAGCCTAAGTTAAAGAAACCCACTTGCTCTGTTCTTATAAGGTGCCATGCCCCAACCATGAAAACCTACAGAATGGTTGTGCAAGTTGCTAAGATATTGACTGTGTTCTTACTGTCTTAGAAAGTACTCAACCAATGTTATTCTAGATTACCATGTTATATGAACCAGCTTTTAAGCTGTGTTTACGTTGCATTTGCTTGGGTTAAGCTAAGTTACTGTTGGGCTTGCCGGAAGCTTTAGAGAAAAGGAAGTTGGAGAAAGTAAACAGACTTTGAACCCTTTTTCCTTGGAAACAGTTCCAAAGAAATTCATCAGTGATTTTGGCCTTTAAGTACATATGGCTGGAAGAAAACAAGAGCCCATTGCAAATTTCCTGGTGCTTTCAATGTAATCTGCTTGCTTCATTTATGCACCCATAAAAAGTTATTCAAAGTAACACTGTGACCTGTGTTCACATGACTTCCTTAGTGGTGGTTAGTGAATTAAACCTTTTTTTAAAAAATTGCACAATATATTAAATCCTAAACTAACCAAAGGAGTTGGATTTGGACAACGTCTAAAGTCACCCCAAAAGAAAGAAAGATTTAAACCTACCATCTTAGGCAAATGCAACTGTTCAGTTTTAAAATATCCTGGTTTATTATTATCTAAGTTGAAGGAGGAACTGACTGGTGGTTACTCTGAGTCTTGCCGAGTGCTGTAACTGAATCTAATCCTGTATTATGCAACCTCTGAATTAATGGGAATGAGACAGAATTGGATCCATTCACATGTTCTGGTGCATTAAATTGTAATGCAGTGTTTCTCAACCTCAGCAACTTTTAAGAGGTGTGGACTTCAACTCCCAGAATTCCCCAGCCAGCATGGCTGGCTGGGGAATTCTGGGAGTTGAAGTCCACACCTCTTAAAGTTGCTGAGGTTGAGAAACACTGCTGTAATGCAATACTTTTTCTATTTATTTAATGGGTTTTCAACCCCAAAATATTCATTTTCTTGGTACCAATCTTTCTGCCCTGACTGGCATGCAAGAAGCCAACAGAATAAAAAGCAAATACAGAATGACGTTTAGCTATAACAAAACAGCAAAACTGAAAACTTATGAAGAACTAAACTTATTGAGAATAAAGTGTAAGGAATAACCTTTTTTGGAATGCAGTTAAAAACCATGGCAACCCCCTCTGGTATATCTTAGCCAAGATTGCAGACTATATTGCATAGAAGAGATTGAAATAGAAAATGTTTCACCACTTTTATCATAATTAACATTAACTTGGGTCTCCCAGCCGGCTGGTGAAAATGAAAATTAAAAAAGAAAAGACTGCAATAAATCAAAAGAAGAAAATGAACAGATCCAGGGCAGGAATTTTTTTGCCACATGTATCCTCCTGTTCTTTCTAAATGCAGATAATAAAATTATATTTAGTCAGATATAACTCTGAAAAACTGGAGCTGTTTTTTTTTTTTAATAGGGTGGCCTAGAATTTCTTACCATCTTTTTGGGGAGGGGGGCTTCGAGTCAGTTTTTGACTCCTGGTTGACTACCTGGACTAGTCCCTGCAGTTTTCTTGGCAAGGTTTTTCAGAAGTGGTTTGCCCTTGCCTCCTTCCTAGGGCTGAGAGAGAGTGACTGGCCCAGGGTCACCCAGCTGGCTTCCTGCCTACGGTGGGCCTAGAACTCACAGTCTCCCGGTTTCTAGCCTGGTGCCTTCACCACTACCCCAAACTGGCTCTCAATCTAGTGGTGGCAATTATTGCAACAGGAAGATTACCGTCCTGTCCTGCTTTGAAGAATAGAATTATGCCATATAAGGTCTAGTTCCACCTCATTGCTGACAACGGCTTTCCACCTGCCAGATACAGGAATCAGTACCCCATCCTCGGCCTCTTGTCAGATGACTACAAAACTACATCACCTCTTGGGGAATCACAGACGATTGTGATTGAAAAAACTGGAGAAACCTGGAAGCAGGTAACTCGCTGGTGGAATGTCTTCCCACGTTCAATCAGACCTGCGGGGGCTTCAGGATCTGAGCCTTAGGATTTTAATAGATGGGAGGTCGTGGGGCAGTCATCAAAGCTACATAGAAGGAGTCATTTCAAAATAAGTGTAGTAGTGTAATGGAACTTTGCTCCTTGGATACAACTCAATCCTATGAGTGCCCTGTTGGCAAAAAAAGCAGGATATAAGTCAAAATCAGCATGATACAGGATATATTACTCCTGAAGCAGTGGTTTTCTACCTGCGTTTCATTGGCTGGGTTGTGACAGCATGGAAACGGAGCATCACACTATTTGGAATTTGTAGCAAGGTGAGGTGTTGGCTACGGCTACAACTTCATCAAAGAGCTCAGAATGCTAAAGCGCGTTGACTATTTCAAGGGGTCAGAGGCAGGCGGAAGAATTCTCCATCTTCACATCCTAGAGTGTATTTCCCCAGTGAGAAAATCCACTTGTGTAGAAAATGCTACGAAAGCATTCGAAGTCATGTTGCCTAGGGCAATGGCGAAATACCATCAGGGAACCTTAGCGTTTTTAGTAAGTGCTATTTGGTGTTAAGGGCCAACTCCTTACATTAGCCGGACAAAACCAAAGAGTTCAGAATAAATAGTAATTTATCTCTCGACACATATCTTAAGTGAAGATGTGGAGATGAATTACGTGTCTTATTTCTTTTGCAACAGGAATCGTTTACTTCTGATTAAAGAACTGCTGGCTTCTTTCAGGAACAAGCAAGTCTGCCGGATAAGTTATGGCTGATCAGAAGAGCTTGCATGAAAATGAATATTGTTACGTTATTGTTCTGCTCTCCCAGCCCCCCGCCCCCCCCCCCATTTAATGCTTAAAGTCTGAAATAATTCTGGATCAGTCAGGGTTGGAAGGAATTGTTAAATCACACCCTACCAAATGCAGCATTTGAACAAGTTACTCACACCAGTGGTTTTCTACCTTCAAACCTAACTGGTCATTTGAAGAACTCCATGTGGGTATCTCTGTATGTATTGGGAAAGGACATGGGCTGGGGCATGCAGAAATTATGTGTGTACTAGCCAAGCCTGTGTCTTCTCCCTTTTGATTCCAAAGATCTGAGGATCTTAGAATGTATCCAGATGCTTCAATTTGCAAAGATCAATAATTACCGAATAAACGTTTTTCCTTTCTGGAAATGTTCAGTCCATTACCAATGCTAAGATGCTAAGAATCCTAAGATTACTTCCAACACAGCCTATTAATGAAGGCAGCAAAGAATTATTTGACAGATAGATATATAAGTGTGTTTTCTCACTAGCAGTTTCTGTCCTTCTGGAAACCAGACACAGTAATTTTAAAGTATCTAATGGGTAGCGTTTGGGTGTTGGGTTAGTTTTTGTTCTTGCTGTAGTCACTCCATTGTATGGTGGATCAAATCTTGGACAGACAAGTTTGGATTGAATATAGTATCTTTGTTTCTAAGCTTTGGTTTGTTGTATGAAGCTAAAATCTAATATATGGGGAATGGGGGGTGGAGGGAGAATTGATAAGAGTTGCATGTTGTCTAGAGAAAATAGGTAAAGCTTATGGGGCGTTTCAGTGTGAAGTTGAAAATGGGGCTTGAGATTTGAAAATTGTGCTTGTATGAGGATTGAGATGGTTATGGCCATGGATTCACATTGTCACAAGCAAGGAGTTTAAGTCGCGCTGCGTTGCCTTCCAGCTAGGGCTGGGGAAGACACACCTCCCACTTAGGAAGACAGTAATGAGGGATGGAGAGTGGATGACACGTTTGTAGGAGTTACGGGTTAGATTCTGCTGTGTGTAGATGTAACTTGCTTATTCTTGGTGGCTTGGAGTCAACTCACTTTCTGTGGACAGCACCCTTATAAATGAAAATAGGGTGTGGGGGAGGGTCATAGAAAGATGTGTAAGACTGTCTCAAAATTGGCCTTAGGATTTGAGGCCGAACAGCTTGCAATGATCTGTCTACCCGAAAGAGCATCCTGTTTTGTGACGCCGCGTTATTGGTGGCGCAGCCAATACTGACATAACTGTTCAGCTTTGCTTCAAGATTGAGGGGCGTAGGGCTACCAGACGTGGACTGCAGAACTTCTGTACAATACTACATGGCAGGAGAAAGATATGGAGGATTCTTTCCCTCTATTTTTGCAGCAGAGATCTACGAAGCCTAGTTAAACCCTAACATGGAAATAAAGAAGCTCCTACTTGTGACTCTTAAAAAATGTGTTAGATCTTGCTACAGACAGGACTTTTAGACGGGGGAGCAGATAAAGAGCAATGAGGCTGTGTTCTTTATGCTGTAGTCCAGTGTTTCTCAACCTCGGCAGCTTGAAGACGTGTGGACTTCAACTCCCAGAATTCCCCAGCTAGCAAGCTGGCTGGGGAATTCTGGAAGTTGAAGTCCACACGTCTTCAAGTTGCCGAGGTTGAGAAACACTGCTGTAGTCTCTTCAGACAAAGCATTTCTCAGGAGTAAGCCTATCCTAAACTATTATTGAATGTCATTACCAATGATGGCTTTTAGATGTATGAGTCAGCTTTTGAGGTTACTTTTAGTCCTATTTTGCACTTGAGAGGTTTATTTCATATGCCATCCCTTGATCTGGGGAACATCTGCCTTTGGTGAAGTAATGTTCTTTAAAAACATACACACCCTCCAAATAAAAAATCATTATTAATATAAACACACAGAAAATCTAAAACTTCGGTCAATTACTTAAGAGGAATCCCCATTGAGATTTACATTTCAAGTAGGGTCAACCTCGTACGTACAAGATGCATTTTGAGATAGCTTTGAAGAAATGGAAAATAAACCCTGGACCTCTGTCAATGATGTGGTTTCAAAGTAATTGAAATATGGAGACTGTTGTTCGTTGCAACTCACAACGTGTGACTCAGATCAGCTCTCGTATGGATATTTTATTCTGAGGCAGCTAAATCTATTTAAACAACAGCTCACGATGGTGACGTATGTATGTCTTGAGTAGCCATAACTGATGTAGGCCCATTTAAAGACAAAGGCGTAGACAAGGCTCAATGTGAAAGAAAAGCCTTATTTTATAGTACTTGGAATTTATCATATTTTCTGACTTGCCAGAATAAACGTGTTGAGATTCACATCTCTGACTTCCTTGATCTATAGAATTGCTGAAAGTTGGAAAATCAAGTGAAGTAATAAATGTGAAAGGGCAATGTTGATTTTGAAATGGGTGAGACTTAGTGAAGTGTACTTGGCTGTTCTCAACATAATCTCAACCATTTCCCAGTATCACAGAAGGGGAATTTTACGGTTAAAATGTTTTAAATAAGAGCTGGTTTTGCAGTTATAAAATGCCAGTGTGTTTTCTTGTAAAGCTCTGCTTTGTGGCTGGGGCGTTGTTTCCCCCCTTTCTTCCACTGGGTGAAGGGCATTTTGGAATTGATGTGGACAATCTTTAATAAATCTGTGATAATATACAAGAACACGCCTGACTCTCTTGGTTAAATAAATTTTAAAAAAAATACATTTCGAAGCTTGATGGTTTAGACCTCCTGTTTCTTTAGGCTGCTGCTGTATAAATAAAACTGGACGTTAAGTGTTCATCTTATACACACAACATACATGGGCCTTATAACTTTCTAAAATAAATAAGTATATAAACTAGTAGAGTTGCCTTTTTTAAAAAAAAGAAACACCTGGGAAGCCTCCTTTGACTTTTGAAACAATTGCATAATGTGCAAGTAATTTCACACTCTCTCACTCACCCTAAATCCTTACCTGCTGTTAACCATTTTAACTAGAGCTATACAACCTGGTACGTATAAATCTGGTTGGTTTTCTTCTGCCATCTAGCAGTCATCTGAAGGTCTACGGTCCACATTTGGTAACCCAGCTATGCAAGTCACTTAAAGAGCTAAGCATTAATGCTTTGGGCAAGAACATGGAACAAGCTGCACAATTCTTGGTAGTGTGTCCTATGAATTAACAGCAATTATATAAACCAGATAACTTTACTTTCAAGACAGCCCCTTTTCTCAGCATGCATTTATTCACACACACACACATTAACTGATGGGAAGGGAAATCAAGTCATTCAGTAATTTCAAGATTATGAAGAGGACTGGGAAAAACCAACACATTTTACAGATCCCAAAGCATATTTCTATACCGTGTTTATTATGCTTGAGTTAAAGTGACAAACTCAAGGTGTAAATGTATTGTTGAAGGCTTTCACAGCTGGCATACGATGGCTGGTGTGGGTCTTCCGGGCTGTGTGGCCGTGTTCTGGAAGGTCTGTTTCCTAACGTTTCGCCAGCATCTGTGACCGGCATCTTCAGAGGACAGGAGCATGGACAGGAGCGGCTCTCAATGCGCCCCTGCTCCTGTCTGTGCTCCTGTACTCTGAAGATGCCGGTCACAGGTGCTGGCGAAACGTTAGGAAACAAAACTTCAAGACCACGGCCACACAGCCCGGAAGACCCACACCAGCCATCAAGGTGTAAAGTCAATTTAAATCTGATGTGCTTTTAAGTTTTGTGACAAAATCAATAGATTTCCCAATTTTGCACATAATCTGCCAGATAGGCCTCATGATTGGAACAGAACAGAACACATCTTTATTCGGCCAATGACCAGCAAACTCATGTCTGGAATACGTGACTTTCAGCATCTCACCCTCCCCTTCTGCACCAGCATGAAAAAGCCACACAAGGAGATGAATTTAATGCCACTGTCATATATGATCAAACCTGTTAGGATGTAACTGGGATATGCGACTTACCAGAGAAGTCCTAAAAGAGGGATGTTGAATAATGGTCTTCATTATTGTTGGAATATAGCAACATAATTTTAAAATACATTCCAAATGCTTGGAATTTTTCTACTAGGCCATTGTTGTAGTGGTGCTTTTTAGCTATGATTTTAAAATAAATGCCACTGTCACCACTCATAATTACTGCAGATTTAATAAATAATTGTTTCATGCAACTGAAATTAAATGAACTTTTTTTTTTTTCCATTTAGAAGAAATCTGAAGACAGGTTTTTCTTGTGCCTTTGTGTGTGATAATCATCATAGTAAGGCAGAAATTTAAACACATAAATTAGGAACGTGCATCATTTGACCGGCATGAGAAAGGAATATCAAGGTTCTTGAGTTTGGAGTGCAAGAGATGCATTTTATTGTATGCTCATTACAATGAGTAACACATTTTGAAATAATAATCCCACATAACGGTGACAATCTTATTTTACAGCGTGTACATCATTTTTACAGCCACATAAAACACAAGTAGTTTCCTAAGGTTTCCCAAAGTTAACTTTCTGAAGGTCGGAAATATATAAAAAAAATTTATTCTCGAGGAACTGATTCTCATCTGGTGCAAAAACAAAGTATGAACATTATCGGAAACACAAAGCCACAATATAGTAGCATGAATGAATTAAAGTTACAATTTATCATGTGAACAGCTGTGTGCAAACATGAAGCAACTTAAAACGTAAGTTTTTAAAAAAGGACACATTATATGTATAACATTTATGAACAGATTTTTTTTTTTTTAAATTATTAAATAGCCCTAGACCAGCTTGTTATATTAAGCGCCATTTTGATTTGCAGCATGCTAACACAAAGCTTTGTTTAAAGGGATGCATATTTCAAATGTATACACTGTAAACTGAAGACCCATGTCTGACCTCTAGTGGCGGCTCACTGTTCTGGTTAAATACTGCATACATAACTTCCATACAGATCGAGAATGCAAGTTTATAGCATGGTATACGTTTCGTATGAATCCTTTAAAAGGTGCCATTTTCGTTTCTATACGGGTTTTTTTTAAAAAAAAAAATTTAACGGCGAGTCAGGGCCACGGACCCCGACTTGCCAGAAACACTGCTTATGAAAGGTTCTCTAGGAATTTCCAACGGCTGACTTCTTTCTATCGTGAGACACTCTCTGAAGGACGGTTGTGAAGGTACGAGAAAAAGAAGAGTGCCCAATCACTGCATCCATCATTTTTTTTAAAAAATATTGGTCAAAAGTTACTTTTAATCATGGTATGTGCCATACTAAACATTCAGCTGTAGTTTCAGGTAAAAAGGGAAATTATGTACATACATGTCTCTGTCCCTAGCACCAAACTTTTGATCTCAGAAACTTAATGCTGTATTTTTGACATGATATCCTGCAATAAAAATAGGTTAGCAGCTCTGAAAGAAAACTTTGGAAATTGCTCATTGGATTTAAACAAATGGAGAAAACAAGGCTTGCTTATGAAATGCTATGATCGCTTTAAAATAAAAAAGGACAGATCTTAAAATTTGACCCATTCTTGAATACTATGTCCCAGCCCAATTTTTTCCTTTTAAAAAATGTAAGGACCACTTGACTGACTTCTATCTAGCTTCACTGTTCAAAACTGCATATGATATATTTGTCCTAGCAAATACTTTGAAAGAACTTCTGTCCCTGGTTTTCATTAATGTGACAAATGGCGTTATTGATAAAGGGCTACGGTAATGATCTTAGTATTTCTTTAGCTTAATAATGTGTAACGCTCTATAACAGAAGACATTCAAGGTCTCTTCCTGCAGCTTCTCAGACATTCATTCATCTCTCTGCGTTTATAGTGCTCTTTAGGTTCTGATAAGCAACAATCATCGGGCTATGAGATACCCAGTCAACCCTAATACTTTTAAGACTTTTAATACAAAGAATGCAAAGTTATGGTTTAAGATCAAGCTTTGAAACCAGGAGAAACAGTTCATGAGAGTTTTCTTCCCCAATTAGCCTATCGCACTGTCTTCCACAGCTCATATGCTACATGAGGGCCTCTTTGTGGTGCCTCATTATGTGCTGATTTTTCTCGGATGGCCTTCGGAACCCCTTTTTGCAATACTCGCACCTGTGAGGGTAGTCTTTTGTGTGTATTGATATGACGTGCCGCTTGAAGCCCGACGCGTCCGTAGTGCTGTATTCGCAATACTGGCATTGATAGACTTTCCTCCCGCTGTGGGTCTTCATGTGCTTCTTCAGTTCCATCTGTTGCCGAAATCCCCTCTTGCATCGCTTGCATTTAAAAGGCAAGTCCTTGGTATGAACGGAGAGGATGTGCCCACTGAGTACAAAAGGATCTGAAGTTTTAAAATCACAGTGCCGACACTGATGTATCTTTTTCCCTTTATGGGTTTCGCTGTGCTTTTTAAGCTCCGAGGGGCGGTGGAACCCCTTTTCGCAAACCTCACACTTGTGAGGGAAGTCTTTCGTGTGGACGGATATGATGTGCCGCTTTAGGTCGCTGGAGTTGGTGCTCTTGTGGTCGCAATGCGGGCACTGATGAGTCTTGTGCCCCTGAAAGAGTTCCGTGTGCTGCTGGAGCTCCTTCTCGTCTGTGAACGCCTGCGGACAGTGTTCGCATTTGAAGGGCAGGTCAGTCCCGTGCTTGGCTTTGATGTGCGTCTTCAGATTGGACTGGTCCGCGCAACGGAAGATGCAGTGCTGGCACTGGTAAGGCTTCTCCCCGGTGTGGGTCCTCATGTGCTTTTTCAGCTCTGAAGGGTGGCGGAACCCTTTCCCACACTCCACACAAACATGGGGAAAGTTCTTGCTGTGAACCGCGAGCAGGTGCCTGTTCAGCAGGCCTTGCTCCGCGGTCTCGTAGTCACAATACTTGCACTTATGCAGTTTAGGTTCTTTGTCCCGTAAGATCAGTTTGTTGGAGCTCAGGGGGCTTGCTTCTCTGTAGCGCCTGGTGTACTCGGTGAATTCGTGCGTTTTGTCACCCTTGTTGATGAGCTTGTGGCTCTCCAGGTGGTTGTGGAAGCTGACTTTTTTGTTAGTTGTAAAGTCACAGTCTGTGCACTGATACTTCTTCTTAATCATGTGATCTGGGTGGTTTTTCATATGCCTTTTCAAGAATCCCCTGGACTTAAATTTTTTTCCACATATGTGACAAGGGTAGACGGTTAAGGGCTGTCCGTCGGGACCTATTATAACAGCTGTTTCAAATAAGCAGAAACAATTATGAAGTAAATTAGATAAAAAACTACTTTGAAGTTAAACAGAATGCAATATTGAATTAAAAGGAAGCAAATCTTTTGACAGCTAACAATGCAAACCTACTCAAAGTAGTAAATATGCTAGTCAATTAAATGAGATTTAATCCCAGGAAAGGTATGTACTAGACTGCAAAAAGCGACAATCAAAATTCTTACAAAAATCGACAATATTCTAAGAGTAAAGTCACTTTTTAAACTATAGTTGTATATAGTTAGTTATACATGTTGCAGATGTAACCAGGAACTCACTCTGCTAAACAATTCAGCACGTCCCCAGTTCTAAACCTTTACTAAGACGATGTATAGTTTACATTTCAGAACTTTTAAAACTTAAAATTTAAAGAATCAAAAGAATCAAGATCTATTAACATTTCAAATCAGCAATTACTTTTTCCAGTTCCTGAAAAACAAATACTACCCTATCTGTCTTCCTTAATCTTTATCGAGTTGATTTTTTATAACTGAGTGATTATTTACACTCTTTTCCCACTCTACAATGGACACATTGTGTTTACTTCCAATATTTGACATAAAGAATTGTTAACTCAACTGGGGCTGTCCATGGAGGATCAAAACAAGTAGGGCAGCAGTCAGAGCATCATGGCCAAAGCCCTATATTTCTGTATGCGCTTGCAACATCAGCGAAGATTGTGATACTATGACCGCCATGTTGCCTGTTTCAACCTGACGTGCAGATGCTGCCGGACTGATTAAACATTCAAGAAAGGATAAATCTCCTGAGTTTCTAATATATTTTTCTACACATTAATAAATATAACTATTTATGATCTAAAAATTAAACATCCTCTATTCAATATGTATTGTATTTTCAATAATAAAGTGATAATTTCTAAATAACTGTGCACATCCACTATAGATATCAGAAGATGCATGTTTTGTTCTTTCATTTGCAACATAATTGGATCATAAATACTCCTAAACAAGCTGTTTAAAAAGCTCAGGTTTGTTCAGCATTCTACTTCTGCTGCTTCCTTGTACTTCCTCCTGTGTTAACTTATCAGGATGACAGCTATTACAGGCTTACCAAGTAAAAGGGTATTACACTGAAATCACTTCTGACTTAAATCCAAAGTCCACCTTGAAACAATATTTTTGTTTGGCCAATAAAATTTATAAAAATTGTCATTTTTAAGTTTTCAAGAACATCTTATCAGGCAAGATGATTAAAAGGCTAGGGAAAGAACGCGAAGGAGGAAAACATGGCTTGTAATCAAGCCACACGTTTAATGGGTTATATCTTCAAAGAGAGGGACAGGGAGTCTCAAAACATGAAAACTAGTTCTTACCCAAAAACAACTGGTGGTAGATTACAACAGGTAGTTTCAAAACTTGCTGGGAAAAAGATACAGCAAGTGATTAAGCGACTGTACAAAGCATAGTAGTCGTTTTTTTGCCAAAAAATTCCCAACGGAAATAGAAGAGTTAATAACATTACAAGCTACATTTAATTGGATAATAACTTATTAGAAGGTTGTTTTACCTGTTTGCCATTGTCGCGCTTCACCTCTCCTCCTTTTCTTGGTCTTCTGCTTGAGCAATCTGTTTGTATTAATGCTATCACAAATTTGCAGATACTGAGTGGTATTACCATTCTTGTTCTCTAATCTTGCATCCAAGTTTGTTCCTGGTATGAAAGATAACATCAACATTTTGCAGATGAGTGCCTTAGAATACCGGATTTAGAAAACTAAAGCTGAAAGCATTTATTAAGCCTTTGGCATAGGATGGGACTCTGCTTCATGATGCCAGAAACCCAGAATCACTTCAAACTTTTCTTTAATGCATCATGTAAAAAGCAATAGTTTATTACGGTTTATATTTACTTTATGTTCTGGGAGTTTTCCCAGCTAAAGAGCAGGAAAATAAATATTTTACTCATATAAAGTTTTGGTCTCATATTTATTACCTGGTATAGTGGTACCAATGGTTGCAACTCTCAATGGTGATATTCGAGTAGCATTTCTATGTATCAATATTCTTTTTTGCTTTTCAAATTTAATTAGGAGTTATTCTAATATACATATACTGCTCTGTACTATATTGTGGAGGGAGCTGTATTTTCACTAAGCATAGAATAATTCTTCATTTTCTCACCTGGTGTTTGACAGTCTTCATATTTCCTGGGAAGTCTTCTATCATCCCCTAGGGAAATAAACAGTTTTGTGATTTAATTCACAAACAGTGGGGATGTGCAAAACCTCTTGTTTTGGGAGCAGAACATTCTAAAGAACGTCATTATGTTCTGCTTCTCTTCTGGAGCATGCTCATCCAGCAGTTTTCTGAAACTAATCCTTGGGAAAAAACACACACAACAGAAGTGATTTCTGGTGTTCTGGATGTAGTCCAACTCTAAAATGGGCCTGTTACAATCCGAAGACATGAGCCCCTCCAATTCAGAAGACTGACCTCTGGAGCACTGCCAGACTGCCCTTGGAATGGTTGACTGAATCATTTGGGTCCAGAAGAGAAACAGATCATTAGGTTTTGCACATAGCTAACAAATAATTTGTGCAATGATACTGTGAAATAGTTGAAAGAGAAAACGAGTAACTGTTTTTACTAATTGCCAAAATTCTTCTTTTGTAAGAACTGTAAAGAGTGCCAAGCAAAAACAAAATATAATCAAATAAAATCTTGTGTTTAGTAACATGGCTTGCTGCCTGTTGCTTCCAAGTAGAATTTACAAACAGGCTTTGGTGTCCAAGAATCCATATTATACTATTAACATTATTTTCTCAGGCAGTCAAAACAGCAGCAATTAGCTTCCAAATATTCAGTTTATACTATCTTAAAAAATACTTGCTATGTAAGCAGAAGTCAGTGCATGAACTAAACAAACCTACCTAGCAACTTCCAGTCTCTCTTTCATAAAATGTATGTGTGTGTGGTCTGTGTGTGTGTATACACCCCCCCCCCCACCAGTTCACTGGTCCACCTAGCCAGTATCACCTATTCTGACAGAGCTTCCAGGGTATCTGACAATATTTTTTCTCCAGCAGTGTCAGCTGAGATTGTTTTTAACTAGACGTCTTAATTAAAATATGCTCTGAATGATGTTGCTCATAAACCACAGATGTATCCATTCCTTGTTTCTTAAGCAAGTCTTCCTCCTCTTTTCATTTCAGTCCTTTATAAGGTTGATTGAGCAAAGGCATATACAGATTAAAGCAGTTACAAAAGGACTAAAGGAAGCAAAAAGAAATTTTAAAAAGACACGGCCTATCCTGCTCAATCCATTAGCACAGTGTTTCTCAACCTTGGCAACTTTAAGATGTGTGGACATCAACTCCCAGAATTCCCCAGCCAGCATGGGGAATTCTGGGAGCTGACGTCCACACATCTTAAAGTTATCAAGGTTGAGAAACACTACATTAGCATGTTGTTGTGGCAGGGAAGACTGAAGAGCTGGTTATTTAATAGGCAATATTCTGCATTCCTCTTTATTTATATGATCTTGTAATTACAGCAGATAAGGTCAGTTGCTTTTATTATTTTATATGAAAAGAGAAAAGAGGAAGTCCAAGGAATCAAAAGAAATTGGGAAATAAATCACTGTCTGAAGTTATATTTTGTATGCGTTATAATATGCGTAGTTGAAGCAAAAGTAGTGTCCAGTTCTAATACCAAGTAGTGAACTGGAAGATATCATTTCAGAAATCTTCTCTCAGTCACCAAGAGTCAAGTTTGGCTTGAAGGAGACTTGACTTTAGGCAGAAAGAGATGAGCAAACTCTATGAGATGAGCAAGGCTACAGAGGTAGGAACTCGAGTGAGGAGAAGGGACTATCATAAAAAGAATCTAGCGTCCTACCATAAGCAGCAGCCCATGCAACTGGAACAAAAGTTTTATTCACACCAGAGTCTTCAAGCTGTGCATCAGGAAGTGATGTTGCTTCCTCTTCACCAACAATTACCTCCATGTAAACTTCATCTGCTATTTCAGCACAGCCTAGATTTGATTTTAAAGGAGGCTAAATTAATGATTCTATTTATGCAACTAATTCATCCTTGCTCAATTATCTACTAAACCTACTATCTAGATCTGTATGCAATAAGCCACAATACAAAATTGTTCTGAATCAAATTCTCCTCTACTCTATTACTGTATTAAGGCTTCTGTTCTATGCATATTTGCTAAAAAAAAAAAGAAAAAAAGAAAAAAAAAAGAACCAAAAAATGCTTTTAAACAAATCTGCTTAAAATTATAAAACTGGTTTTATATTGAGGAGAAACTAAGTGTAATTTTTAAGTAGAAAAGCACTTTAATAAAGTGATTTTTTAAATTAACTCACAATCCTATAATATAGTTAAATTACACAGTTTTAAAAATACAGTTATTTATATAGCACTTAGAATGTTCAAATCCGTTCCTATATATTATCTAATCTACGCTTTACAATATTGTAATGTAAGTCAATAAATTTGGCTGTTGATTAGCTTATCTATCTAGTAAGTACATGGCTAAAGTAAAATCTGAAACAGAAACAGTCATTAGGCTTAGATATTTAATTTTAAAAATGGGTGATAATTTTTTAAAAAGGAAATGAAAGTACAGAGACAATGCTTTTAGGTATCTTGGTGATTGTTTTATGTTATCTTGATTCTCACTGGTCTCAACATATTTTAAATACTGAATAGGCAAGTAAAATTTTATGCAATCCAGAATAACTATTAAGTCAGTAACTACTGACATTTAGACATTAACACAGCTTTAGGTAAATTAGAAAAGCAAAATTTAAAAATTTTTGAATACCAGCAACTGATGAAGCATTCATAAAAGTATTAACAATGGTACACAGGGAACTACATACTTGTTTTCAGACATTTCACAAAATGCATCTGGGATTGCCAACATTTCCATACAAATTCAAGAAACACATTATTTTCTGCTATTCAGATGTGCAAAGCAGACCAAAGTCAATGATGAGGCAACATAATACTAGACCACAGCTTTGTCAAAATGGTTTTTGCAGTTGCTTGGATTAAAGTTTGAAGAGAAGAGCACATGACTCTTTCTACATGCAAAATGTGTGACTTGAGTAATTACAGAGGTGGGAGAGAGGAGGAAGCTTGTTAATTTCTATCTTCTGAAACTTAGAACAATCATTTAATAATTCAGAGATAAAATCCAACCGAGTTTACGATTCTTAGAGAAATCACAAAATTATTTGCTTAATAATATAAAAAAAAGTTTGTCCTTACTAATATCTTCATCCTCTTGGGAGGAATCCTTAACAGCCATATAAACCATTTTCTCGCGCTGGACTCTGCCAACGCTGCCTTGCTCTAGAACTCCAGTTACAGAGTGTCCATTGTGAAAGTCACTCTCTGTTACAATCTCTGTTCCACCTTGAATGGAAGAAATACTTTTCACTTGATAGACTTTTAATAGAAAGAGTAAAATGTTACTATTTTACTTCTGTGTTTGGGGTATAACAGCAATCAACACATTTTTTAGGTCGGGTAGATAACATACCAAGATAATCTCAATCTATAAGTAGTATGACAAATTAAAAATAGCCTTACAAGCCTTGGAAAGAGTTAAGGCTCTAGAGAAGTGCATGAGATGCTGGGGAAGGTGGGGTGGGGAGAATAGGACATTTCATATAGTCTGAGACCGATGGGCACAACTGCTATGCTTTGGTTTGATTTAGAGTCCATTTACTTTAAATTGCCTTGACGGAAGCTTTAATTTAACTGGAATAATTATAAAGAAAGATTTACTTTATAAAGGTTGGCAGACAGATTTTATTTAACATTTATGGACTGATTCACGAATGTAAGTTTAAGATACATACCTATTTCAACATCATCCTCAGCTTCGGCTTTAAATATGTAAACTTTAATAACTTCAGAACCAAACCCATCATCTTTAGATACGTCACCATGTGAAACCTCAGTGCTGATTTTTAGAGGAGTGTTTCCAATATGGTCTAATTTTTCCCCAACATCATCCACTAAAAAAATAAATAAATAAGAACTGCAGTTAAGTTTGAAGTAGAATGTGAAGCAAAACAATATTGTCCAAGAATCTTAGCTCATTTATGCAAATACCAACATGACTGCATTAGAAGCTGGCATGCACACCAATCGCTCTGTACTTGTTTAGTTTCTGAAGATTGCGCATGGTATACATGTATTCATTGTAACTTGTTAATTTATTATTTTAGTAAATCAAAATAATTAATTTCACCACCAGAAGGAATCAGCAAGTGCACTGTTGAAATATATCTTTAATATCATAATGTCTGATTAAGCAATTAAATAAGGCGTGGGTATTTTGCATTTTTATGGTTCTTTTTTTCATTTTAGAACATATGATATGAGAAGTGAGACACCCCGTTATCATTTTTTTATAAAAAGGAAATTCATCTTGGTTTGATCTTTGAAAGACCTTCAAAATTTCAAATAAAGTATTAGTATTTATTCACACAGATATAGCTTCCTTTCCAAAATACGGTACTCTACAAGATGACGTAGAACAGTGAAACTGTGAGCGAACTGCATTAGAAGCCCTTGGACAGGTCTATTTTCATTAGGGGGTCAGAAAGCAATTATTTACTCAATCCCTTCAACACTCCTTTCTTGCGGGGAAATCCTTCCCCTCCCCTTAATCAGTTAGGTTTATGTCAAGCTAATTTTAATTATGGACAGGGATATTTACAGTTCTTTCTTAATCAAAGTATGTTAATCAATTTCAAATACTGTCTCTTGTTTCGGAATGATCCAGAAATAAAGCTGAAGGTACTGAAGTAAACTGCTTGGGGTGGGGTGGGGTGGGGGAGTAAGAGTATGTTGAGACTGGAGAAAGGAAGCATTTACAGGGTCTGCTCTTTTTTTGACATTGTTTTAGACTTTCTTCTATGCTCACCATCAACCTTAGAGCTTCCTTTTAGCACTATTAACAGTACCACAGGGCCTGTATGATTTATCTTAAGCAAATTGAGTATAATTGACTTTGCTGGAAGCTGGAAAAGAGTTGTTTTGCAAGGCTGCACTTCCATGCAATAGTCAGCTAAAAGCTGAGCCCCTTTCTAGGTGTTAGTTCTTTCAGGGAAGCAAGCAAAAAATCATATATAATTTCTTGCTTTTATATACACAAACAATACATGAATACAACAGTGCTTTGCTTTGTGTGTGCCCATATTGCCTGTGCTAGATGTCATTTAATGATACCTGCTAAAACTGCTGCAGTTTTTGGTGTCACTGATGAACTTGTATTTCAGAAGTCTGTGAACTGGTCAGAACAATGCTGGAGCTACTGAAAACAGAACTAAATAGAAATAAAAAAGCTAATCACTTAACTTTTTAGAAAGATTTATCAGTACTGCTACTGTTAACCATTGCAAAATTAAACGTATATGACTGAACTCAGTGTTGCTGGTGTTTTTTAATGAATTAAAAAAAACCCTAATAAAATTCAACTCATTTGGCCCGTGTAATCTACGTATCTGAATTTGCAAAGGCCATCACATAGAGGACAATGGATCTTTCCTCCTCCCTAGCAGATCACAGACAGACAACATTAAGAACACAAATAGCTTGCATGCTGAAATTGTAGGGAAATGCTGAACTGGTAGATTTACACACAGATGATACACCCGTTATTTTAATAGGAGGGCTAACTCACAAGTGGGCTAGGAGCAGCATTGCCTTCGGGACAGTTCCTCCAAAATGTGCCAATAACTGCTGACAGAAGGGATGGTTTATGCTACCAGCACAGAGAAGGGAGTCCTTTCAAACGCTTCTCTGTCTTTTGAAAGCTCAGTGTGGTTTTTCTGAGGCTCTCGCTGACTTTCTGTCAAGTGGATGCACACAGAGAGAAGGCATTCCTGCCAGGTTAGCGGGCATAAATGTCTTCCCTGCATTCACATCCATACTCAGAAGAGCGGGGCAGGTCACACCAAATTCCACAGTGAAGTAGCCATCACAAAGTTTCAAGTAGTCCTTTGTGAAGCACCCCTCCAAAATGCTTAAGCCTGGATCGCTACAAAAAAAGTGTTCTTTTTCTGGAGTAACTTCTTGCCTTTGAAAGGTTACGTTTTTTTCCCTTTAAAAATATGAGTTCAGAGAAAGATGTAAAAAGTTGCAACAATTCTATGTATAATGTAAACTTTCCGCTAGCTAACAAAAGATTCCAGGCCAAACAGTGAAGCACCTATTAGATTCAACAAAGTGAAGATGTAGTAAAAAAGAAATGAGAAAGAGAAATAACATACACAAACATATGTCATTTGAGAAGGTAATGGAAGTGACTTCTCTACTGTATTGTGATAGTTCCCTTTTTCCAGGGTTTCAGTTGATTTTTCCATGTACACTGTTTGAAGAATAATAAACTAATTGTGCAAATTCATAGCCACTGCTTTAATTTCATTCATAAAAATAACAGACAAAGAACAAGGTTCTTTTTAAGATTTTTAAGATATGCCAATGACCATAAAACACTAAAATAAAGTTTTCGGACTCCTGGTATATAATTTATGAGCAGGTTTGTTGCTGCACCATTGCCTAATCACTCCAATTTGTTTCTCCTGCGAAGAGGAACAGTTAAATTTACCAGAAATTGAAAAGGATGGGAAAGATTAACATTAACATTATGACTTCATCTGAATTCCAGCTTACCATTATTTTGACAAGTCAAGATTCATACACTAATTATAAACCCTAGTTTCAAATGTTGGCTTATTAAAAAGAATAATCCTTATGTTAACAAAGACCCTGAAAAATTCCAACCAAAATAAAAACTCTGGCTATAACATATGTTAATATAAACTGCAGTATTTAAGACATGAGGAAAGTCTTACCTCTTAAAATATATTTTTCCAAAACTTATATGTTAAATATCATTAATATCATGCCTTAAAGGCAGCAGCAGAAATACTGCAATGGATAATATAAAACTTCAAGACTTCAGAGGGGCATTGCACTGAACAATACTTGCTAAATAAAATTCTTTAACACTGAAAGTTCTCAATATAACAGAAACATAATGCTAAGATGATTTAACAAAATGCAATGATTTCAACTTTATTTTAGTTATGGCTCACTTTTATAACTATAAAACTATATATTTCACAGTCTCTGATCACTGCTGAAAGTTTACTTTTTATAAAGTATGCATCTAACCCATATGGCTACAGGGAAATGTTGAAAAAATACTGGAATAAATGCTATAGTACTGGGGAAAAAGCTGCAAATAAAAATGGTTATAAATCATTATAAACATATTGTATTTGTCAATAATGCTTTAACATATGAATATTGCAGTGGTGCCCTGTACCTTTAATCTCCAGCTTGATATCTGTTAAATGTAAGTTAACTGCATATTTTTTATTTATTTTTTACTTTTTAACATTTATGCACCATTTATTCAAGGGACTCCAGAATTAAATGCATACAAGCTAGATTGCACCCACAACTCATACATCAATGCATTTTCCTACCTCAATTTAACAACTTTCTGTTCATGAAAAAATAAAAGACAATTTACAGACTTTAACGTAAGAATTGTAAACCTACTGTAAAAAAAAGAATTGTTTAACTCCACATTCATTCTTACCAAAAATTTCAAATTATAATTCCAGAGTATTACTTTCTGACCACACATAAAACCTAGCAAAACGGGGGGGGGGGGGGGGGACACAATTATTTAAAGCTTCTTTCCTTATGTCATTGATGATCTATTAATTTGTTTACAACCCAGGGACTTGTAAGGACTAATCTTCTACAGAAATATTTATGTAGGAAAGAATATCTATTGACAAAGAAAAATTATAAGGAAGTCTTAACCACCTCTAACTTACCTTTCTTAGCTGTTTCCAGGTGTGAGATGTTCAGATTCATCGTGGATTGCCAGCTCCCAATTCATGTGATGTCTCAGCATGCACTATGCTGGTGATATCACACCCACCATAGAAACCATGAGATACATGCCATAATTTACAGCTGTGCAATTTTTTTTGTTTTTAAAAAATCTGACTTTCCTTACTGCTCTCTCAGAAGGGAACAGAATAGGATTGTACTTATAGTTGTAGCAGACTACGCAATGCTGTATTGCAGGGGTGAATAACTTTTGGCCAACGTGTCAAATGTAGTCCAACCGGTCGTTTTATGGCCCATTTCCAAGCTGCGGTCTATGTGGCCGTAAACCACATTGTAACTCTACGCACTGGACGGGTAGCAAGATACTCCACCACCTTGCCATACTCTTATACTGGCACGATTGAAGGCAGCGGAATCCAATTGGGTGAAGGCAAGACCAGACGGTCAGCGAAGGGAAATGGCTCAGTGCCGAGAAAAAGTTGCCCACCCCTGCTATACTGTAACCGATTCTTAAAAGGAGGTGGCGGTGGAATATTACCTTATCCCTAAAGGACAGCTCCAGTGTGGCTCTGTAGTGGGTATAGGATCACCAGCATGTGCATGCAGTACCATCCTATGGCTCAAAAGCTAGCAATCCACTGTGGGGGTCTGAACATCACAAACCTGAAAAACAAAAACAAAGGAGGGTGTTTTATTCTTTGTGTGGCAAATTTTTCTTGTACACTCTTTCTGAATTCCCGTCACTGGCCGCTATAAACACTAGACCGTAAAACTGCAGAACTGCAGAGTTGGGAGGGACCCCCGAGATCGTCTAGTCCAACCCTTTAGGTAAGAGTTTTAAAAATGTAGCCTTTTAAATATGGGCCTCTCTTTTCAAATAAATAAATAAATAAATAAATAAATAAATATCAGGAAAATATTCTATTTACTGTAAAATCAATCAGATTTGTCATGTTACAATTGTGAAGATTTCTCACTGTTTCATGTCTGTGCGTAATGTTATATCCTTACCATGAACTCTTTTGATTGAAGGTGAAAAGAAATCTTCATCATTATGACAAATTAAGTATTTACAGCACTTCACTTTTAGGAAAAAAGTAACTTCTATGAAATATGTAAAATATATATTTCTATAAAATACTAGGTAATTAAACATGTATTGTCGATAGGCTGTGCTTATGCAGAATGAAATATTTTGCTGGAAAAGTTCTCAATTTGTCACAATTATCATTCTTTAATACAGAAATATATTCGTTTGTAGATCGTATTTAACCCTAAAATGGTTAAGCAATAACATGGTTATTTAGTGCTTCCCACATGCCCACTAGCTCCTCCTGAGAGCAGAGAAGGCAGATACAACTTCCAAATCATTCATCTATAGTTTTGGCAGTAATTAAGCAGATATGACAATTAAAAACCTGAAGAATGATACTGTATTACAACACAGGCTAGTTTATTTTCTAAATTTCTTTGGCATATTATTGACCATTATGTTGATCTAATCATTCTGAAGGTAGAAACAGCTTCATAAATGAAGAAGTCACAGTAATATGTTTGATACTTATTTGAAAGAAAATTCCAAAGTAGTTTCTCAATTTTCATTCTTTTTAATAAAACCTAAGTAGCTAAACTTTATTTTTTTAAATACCTGAATCATAATGAAAATGTTTATGAATAGGCTTGTATTAGGTACCAACTATTCATTTCCTTGTGGTCTACTAACAAATCTCTGGACGTGGGTGTCACTACCTTGAATGAGTAAGCTTGTGACCTGGGGGTCCTTCTGGACTAACCCTCCTAGTAGAACAGCACATGCTGACTAAAGCTGGGGGGGTGGGGGGACTATGAACAGATTTGTGTGGTATCCGGTTGCAGCCCTTCCTGGAGCAGGAGGACCTTGCTACAGTGATTGATGCCCTCATCACCACCTATTTAGACTGCAGCAACGTGCTGTGTGTGGGGCTGTCTTTGAAGATCACTAAGAGGCTGTAGGTGGTTCAGAGAGGAGTGGTCAGTGTGCTAATCACCTTTTGCCAGTGGGAATACATTATACCGGTGATGTGGACCCTATGCTGGTTATGGATAGGCTTCCGGGTGCAATTTAAAGTACTGGTGCTAACCTATAAAGCTGTATGTGGTTTGGCATCAGGTTATCAGCAGGACCCCATTCTCACATTGGAATCGGCCTACCCAATTTGATCTACCAGGGAGAAACTACTAGTTTTTTCCCACTTTGGGGGAGGGGCTTTTCTATGGCAGCACTGATCATCTGGAATGTCCTCCCAGTGAACATCTGGTTGGCTCCCACTCTGGTTGCCTTCCAGGAGCAGCTCAAAACTAAGCTCTTCTAGAGGGCATTTGGGCCATGATACCATATTTATTTAATTTTACTCGGTGTTTTTAATTGGCTTGCAGACCATTTACTTGTGTATTTTTATTACATATTGTTTATTGTGTATTTTATTTTGAAAACCATGGAGAGTCCTTTGGGATTGCAGCAGTCTATAAATTGATAAATAAATAAAAACTAAAATAAACAGGCAACAGACTGCTAAATAAATGCATTTAACTTGAAACCAGAAGCAGATGGTACCTACTTAGCAGCAACATGAGATGAACATTCTTTTCCTAACATTTTCTTGGCATATTTAAAAAGAAATGATTTCCATGTTGATTTTAATCATGATAAAGAGATTTGATGCACCTCTTTTCTCATCCTTCTTTCCTCCTGGCCTCCATGACCCTCTTCTTCCCTTTTTAGCATTAAGCATATTTAGCTATTTTAATATCAACTACAGTTATTTTTACAGCCATATGAAATTACTTTTAACCATAGTTTTTAAGTTAATTGGAATTAATACTCATCTTAACATACTTGTAAACTATAGTTAAGGGTTGAAAAGGAGGAATTCAAGTGGAAGCTAATAAAAGCAATCAGCCCAGGGAAGAGCTACACCCATTATTCTCAGCTGAGACAATGTATGCATGCTGAAGGTTAGAATTGTTTTAGCCTAAACATTTCCAGTTTCCTCCACATTTTTTTTTACCCTGAAGTTTCTTTTAACTCATTTATAATGTCTTCCTTAATATGAAACAACAAAACACAGTACTTTTATACAATTACATCTCTAATCGTTAAATCACTTCTAGTCTGAGTAGATAATTTCATATATACCTTTACTTCACTTACAAGATATCATTAAATAGTCTTCAGATGTGCTCTTGCCATCATCATCATCTTCAGTCTTGATAGTAACAGTGGAACCAGGAACAGTGCCAGCTGCCTGAATCACAGTTTCGGTATCCGAATTCGTCACAAGAACTTCTTCTGATACCATTGTGGGAGAATCGGGTCCCGATACAGAATCTTGTACCACGTGTTCCAAATGTCCATCAGGACCCGTAACAAGATCAGCCACAAAAACTTGATCGGGTACTCTAACAGTTTCTGTTATTAAATCTGAAGTTAAAACATGATCACTAGTATCTAATGCTTCTTCAATAGCAACATCTGCTTCCAATACAGATTCAGGAACAATCACTCCTTCTGTAACAACGTCAGTTTCAGTTATGATATCAGGTCCTTGGACAACTTCAGCTGCTAAGCCATGATCAAGTGTTATCCCATCATCTGTGACAACATCTGAAACTAGTACAGCTTCAGGGACTGACACAACAATATGATCTCCATCAATATGAGCAGTACCAGCCATTCCAGCCACTATGAAACAATAATGAATGAGGAAGCATATTAATACTTGTTTGGTATTCTATAATAATACATTCCTAAGGAATAAAGCTAATGAATAGAGTTATCAGAAGTACTCTCCAGCCTTCTAGTATATTTATCATTAACTTTAAAAAGATGCAATAACAGAATTCTGCAGCTGGATGGAAATATGCACGTAAGTGTTGGGACCCAATTAGTCCACCAGGAAATACCAGGTCTGTAGGCTGGACTGAGAATTTTAAATATTCAGGTTAGCTACCTTCTAGTACCAAATGTGGTATATTCCAATTCAACTGATTTCAGAAATTTAATACAGTGGTATTATTTAAAATAATTATTTTGTCACCTTATTGTCAAATTCAGAACAAGGATTTCTTTAATGGGCACTATATATCCTCCACACCCGGATGTGGCTTTGCTTGTAACTGATTGAAGCATGCAGCTAACCACAGTGCAGCATAGGAAAGGTAGCAGGAAGTGAGCCCCGTAAGCCTGCCCCAAAATAACCTAAATTCCTATTCCCCATCCCAGTTTTGGCACTCATGTTGCAGATTATTCATTTGCGACACAATGCAACTAATAAGTAAATACTTTAGCTAATAATAATTTTGTGTGAGTATGGTATTGCTTTTACCAAAATCCTGCATAATCATAGTGTGGGGCATTTTGGATTCCTGGGTCTGCAAACCAAGACTTCCACCACCTGGATCCATAATCATCGAGGCTCATTCACAAACTGAAAAGAAAATTATACAGAAATTACTATTTGCATTAATATCACATAAAATGTCTTATTAAATTGTTCTGTGAAAATTCAGGGCAAACACATAGCAGGAACATAATGTTCTCCATAGTTACCAAAATCCTAAATCAGGAGTGAAAATTAGCAGAGCAATTAAAGGATATGACAATAGATCCAGCTGCTATTTAAATTAAATTATTTGCAAATTATGTAATTAATTTTATACAAGATATTTATTAATATGCTGTGAAATGTTTCATAATTAAATCCTAAAAATAAACTCACTTTATTCAATGGGTCTTACTTCCAGGTAAGTGAACATAAGAATGAAGTCTAAAACAAGGTAACACACTGACATTTCTGCACATTTTGAAGATTTTTAGGTAACAATTGTTACCTACATTTTATTGTTATTCACATTGACAAATCCAACCTAAATTTCTGTGTTTTTTTTTCAGAACATAACAACCAAAGGCCTGTTTTTATTATTCAGGCCTACTGGCAAATATAGGGATCTACTACTTGGGCCTCGTGACTATTTGTGCCAAAGTTGTTCTGTATGTCCAGGTAAACAGTGGTATATAAAGATAAATCTTTGTACAGTTAAACTTCTTAAGATAAGCTTTGCAATATTCACATTTATAACTGTGATCACCCAAAGGCTGGTGATATATATTAGCATGCTTGAATGAAGCCAATTTCTAATAAACAGTTTTGAAGAAAAGGTGCAGCACATACCTTACCACTATCAACTCAAGCTTTTATCTTATGCGGTGAGCTTACCTGAGATGCAAAACTTTGGCATACTTACATAAATTACATACAACTAACATCTACATATGGGCTATAGTGTATAGTTTTGCCTAAGCAGCTTTAACTTATCATAAGTGCTTATACTCTATCTTGCTGTACATACTAATTTCCTCCTGAATCTTCCAAAGCATGTTCATGGTTAACTGCAGAAGCGTGGATTGTTCTGTTAATCTAGGATAGCTCAGCACTGCACCAATAGGAGTGAGAGTCTGGAGGACTGGATTATTCATCAAATCAAAGCAAGAATCCTTGAACTGTAGGTATGCTGTTTTCTTTGGGCCAAAAATGCATGGGGACTCACTCTAGTCTTAATCTTCACTGAACATGCATAAAAATCCAGTTAGGAATATACATTTGTTACTGATGTTCACAGCCAGAATAGGCAAAATTTCTCTCCACATCAAGATATTAAAATTCTACAAAAGGACATAATTAACTGAAAGAAGGCACAAACTTCTGAAAAGTATATGGAGTGCCTAGCTGGGTGAGACAGCACCCCCACAGTTAAAGTGGTACAGCTCTGAGACATCCAATGGCTTTTTGAAAGGACGTTTGCATCTGTGATTGTTTTCTGGCTCTATCCGTATTACCACTGCAGAGTTTCAGAAAAAGGAGTAACTAGGTAAGGCTGCCCAATTCGCCAGTTGGTCGGGTCTGAGCAGCACGGACTTGCTCCGCGGAGCCTCTTCGCCCACTGCTGATTAACAGCGCTGCATCCTAAACCATCGCTCCAAATTTTATAATGGGGGGGGGAGTGTGAATGCTCCAAAACGTACCCTCGAACATAAGTGACACCATTTTGCGCAACTACATTCCTGCCTCCCGGTGGGTCCCCCATTAAGGACTTATCCCCCCCCCCCGGGGAAACGCAAGCAACGCCTGCCTTGCAGCTACCATCCTAGCTCGCTTGCTTTGCCGTTTAAAGCAGCCCTCCTGGCTTCCCGGGGGAAGGCGCTGCAGGAGGGGAGGCGGAGGGCTTCCACGCCGCCCCGGGTTGGTAAAAGGCACATTTCCTCGGGTAGAAAACGGGGCCGGGGAAGTCTTAAGCGATGCGGGGGTTCCACGGGGCGGCGAGAGGGTTGCTCCCCCCTGCGAAGCGACCGAGCAGCCGGCGGACGGCCACCCGCGGGAAGCCCGCGCCGAACGTGCGGCTGGGATCGCACGGGCTGGCTTGTTTCGGAGGGGGGGCGCGGTACAAAGAGCATTCGGGGCCGCGCGTGCGTGGAGCGGGCGGGCTGCCCCCGCGCTCCCCCCACCCTTCGCGCCCGCGAGCCCCCCCGCCCCGCGAGGGCGCGCGCGCGCGGCGGAGAGGGGGCGAGAGCGCGCGCAAGCTGCACGCCACCCTCCTCTTCCTCTCGCTTCCAATCAGCGCCCGTGATGAGCAAACAAAAAAGCGGCGCTTTGCAGCCCGAGTCGGGCAAAAGGGGTGGGGTTGTACCCATCCTTCCCCGGGGCGGTGTGGCGCGGCCGAGGGAGGGCAGGGAACCAGGCGGCTCGCGGGGGCCGGAGCCAGACGGGCGCTCCCCGGGAAGCGGCGGCGGCAGCGGCGGCGGCTCGGTTCCCCTCCCGCTTGGAGGCGGCGGCAGCAACAGCGGCGGCGGCAGCGCTGCGGGGCGGCCCGGGCGGGTCTCCCGCTGCGGCTCTCCCCACGCGCCCCTCCGGAGGCCGTCGGCGGGGTGGCCGGGGGCTCGGGCGGGGGCGCGCTGGCGCGGGGGGGGCTTCCTCGGAGCCGTCTCCGGGAGAGGCGGGGCGGCGGGGGCGGCGGGAGCGGGGAGAGGCGCCGGCAGGGGGGGCAGCGGCCGATTTCCGCCGCCATCTTGCGCGCCGCCATTTTCTGGCCGGCTCTCGCGCCCGGGCCGGCCACGGCGGCGGCGGCGGCGGCGCCTCCAGCCGCTGGCGGGGGTGCGGGCGGTGCTCGGGCTGAGGTAAAACTAATTCCGTGGTTGCAGCGGGGAAAGGAGGCGTCCGCGACGGATGTCTGGAGTAGGCCTCGGGGCGCGGCCTGGGCCGGGGCCTAAGCGGCCTGGCGCCCGTCCCTCCCGCCGCCGCCGCGCCGTCCCGCCTTGCTGAGGCGCTTCCTTTGGCTTCTCGCGTCGCCGCGACCGGCGGCTGGGCGCCCCAATTCCCCCCACCTCCTCACCTTCGCCGGGCGGGCTCGGGCCCGAGCGGGGGTGGAGGCCGGAGGACGCTCGGCCGCCTCGGCTGCCAGTTTTCGGGGCCTGGCATTCGAGGTCCGCCAGGTCCGAGGCCTGCACCAATCACAGGCTCGGGCTAGGAAACGGCAGGCGGGCGGGAGCGCGCGCGGCCTTCTCTCTCGCCCGCGCGCGCTCCCTTCCCCCCTCCCTCCCTCTCCCCCCTGCGCCGTCCTCGTGAACAGCCGCGGCTGGAACACGTCACCCGGACGCGTCGTCCTGTGGGTTGCCAGCCCCCCTTTCCCTTGTGGGAGCATGCGCGCGGAGGCGAATGAAGCTCAGCGGGGCCGGCATCTTGCCCTGAGTTGAAGGGAGGGGCGGGGGCAGATGGAGAGCGGGCGAACAAAGGCCAGGAGCGAAGGGGACCCGACTGGAGGCAAAGGAGAGAGGGCGACGCACGAGAAACCAACCAACGGGCGATTCTGTGGGTATCGTCTCACGCCAAGGACATCCCCGGAGGTGGGAGGGCATGCTTCAGAAATGCGCAGGAAAACTAGGGGTTGAAATTCTGCAATGATCTTTCCTCTAGTTTAGAGTTATGTTTCTAAAGGCAGCGACCGAAGTCCAAGTTTGAAACTAACAATTAGGTTTTTTTCCCTTACCCTAACAGGGAACGAGCACAAATCTCGATCGGATTATTATTGCAATAAAATACAATAAAACGCTACTTTTCTTCTAGGCAGGGCTATTCTTTAAGCTGCTGAGTGTCAGTCCTATTTCTCTTGAGCAACGCAGGCATACATTTGCCTTGGTTTCTTTTACCGATAAATATTTATAGTACATAATATATTATGGGGTGTGTGTGTGTGTGTGATTATACCAATATAACCCACAAATTAAAACGGCCAACATTTTAAACGGGGCTTTAAAAAAGATTCCCCGCTTCATCTTTTAAGCAGGAAATAGCGAGCTTTACAATATTTTGTTAGGGACCCTTGTAAGATGGAAAGGGGGCTGCGTTTTCCAATATTCCCATACCACCATTAGATTCAAGATTTCAGGGAAGGGGAAGGATGAGAACAAAATAGCATTGCAGGAGCAAAGGCCAGGCCCCTTGATTGGGCCTTGATGTATATTTGTCTTTATGCATTCCAAATTTATAAGGATCGGGGGGCATCAAAAAGTCAAGATGGTGGCCACGGCTGCCTTGACTCTGGACATCGCTGCTAGAGAGAGACAATAACAGTGAGATGCACGCTCATTTGCTGTCAGGGCCCCTTCCCACTTTTAGAAATGATGGAGGACCCCCCCAAAGAGCTTTTGTTTTTATGGGCGGTATTTATCAATATTTACCATATTAAAATTGAACACATTCGCTGCCACTTCTCTCAATTGTTTGGTGGGATTTTAATATTGTATTAATTTTCAGCGTGGGCTGGCAAATAGTTTTGATTTCGCGGACCCCTGAGAGGGTCTTGGGGGGCCCCAGAAATCCTAGGACCACACTTTGAGAACCCTAGATCAGTGTTTCACAGTCTTTAAGATGTGTGGACTTTAACTCATGCTGGCTGGGGAATTCTGGGAGTTGATGCCCACCCATCTTAAAGTGACCACGGTTGAGAAACCCTGTTCTAGATCAGACCAGGTATACGCTGCTCTTCCAGGGGTTGCTGAATTACAACTCACAGCATCCTTTAGCGTTGCTGGGTGATGGCATGAGCTACACGTCTTGGCAAGGCGTGTCCCTGAACAAACCAACCAACCCCCTAAGGTTTGGAAGCACTATTTCAGTGTCCCACAACACTCCCAATATCCAATTTCTCGGAAGTACTGGAAAGTTCAGACTGCCCCTCTGATTACTACTGTTCCTGCCCCCAAAGATGGACAACGCCTTGACCGGGTTCACCCAACTTGCTTAATCACGCTTGGTTAAAAAAAAAAATGCATTAAATTGGTAAGGTAAGGTTTGTATGTTTTAAGCTATACTTCACAAAGCACGATGGTGGGGTTGTACTCGCTATGGCAAAACAAAGCCTCTTGAAGGTTAGGATATTGGGTGAAGCTGCTGCTTCAGTATCTTTTCATTCTGGTGATGGTCCTGATCGGGTTACAGGTTGAAATTTGGGGCTGCAAAATAAACATGCAAAGGCAGGACGAGGACCTTGTACCTTGATTTTCACTACTGTTCAGATGCAAACCTTGCCATGAGACAAGGAACCAAGTTTAAAAACTCCTGCACTAAAAATAGTATTTTTATCCACATCGTCTCAGCCAGCACCAGCAACTGGCTGACTTCCTGTGGACTCCCCAGCTATGCAGCATCGGTTTTCGTTTGTATGTGGACGGAAGACCACGAGCGTGTAGCGGGCTAGATGAAAACCGAATGAGATCCTTAAAAGTGGCAACGGCAAAACCATTTTGGCATTGCTGGCAAGAAAAGCACATGGACCCGTGTATTTATTAATGGATTTTGGCTTGGATTTGGGTAGGGAAATAAAGTCAGGTGGCATATCCAGTGCATTATTTGCCAAACAGCAATGGCTGCTTTGTGGTGAAAAGCCAGATCACGTTTTTGTAAATGTTGCAACTGAAAGTGGAAATGTACAATCTCAACAAACCAACCAGCCCTTCCTCTTGACAGCTGAAATGTACAATTCCTCTGCATCTCTTCCAAATTAATAATATAATAATCTACCGATGAGACAGTTGAGCTTCTCCAGTATCAAAACTTGGATTCTTTGAGACTCAAATATTTATTTGTCATATTTATATGGCCGCCCATCTCACAAACAAGTGACTCTGGGCGGCGTGCAACATAGCTAAAAACAATATATACAAACAATATTATTAAAAAAACTTCAAGATTGTAAAAGGTATAAGCTAAGAAGAAAAAATATTGGGCAAACAACAGATGTTAATGACACTGGAGCCATCTCAGTATTTCACCAGTCCCTTGGGGTCCCCAGGCCTGATAGCACAACCAGGTCTTGAGGGACTTCCAGAAAGTTAGAAGGGATGAAGCCATAAATTGGGGGCCACAGCACAAAAGGCCCGTTGCCTAGGACCTGCCAAGCGCAGCTCCGTAGTTGACAGGACCCGCAGCACACCCTCCCTGCTGGATCTGGTGGGACGGGCAGATGTAATCACGGGGAGGTGATCCCTCAGATAACCTGGTCTCATGCCATGTAGGGCTTTAATGATCAAAACCAGCACCTTGAATTGGACCCAGAAACAGACTGGTAACCGATGCAGCTCGTGAAGCAGAGATGTAATGTGTGTTCTAGAAACACACAATCGTCTGCAGCATTGCATTCTGCATCAGCTGAAGCCTCCAGATACTGTTCAAGGGGAGCCCCACGTACAGTGTGTTATAGTAGTCCAGCCGGGAGGTGACTAGGGCATAAGTGACTGTGAGTAGAGCCCCTTTATCTAGGAACAGGCACAACCGATGCACAATATGAAGTGGAACAAAGGCCCCCCATGTACGACCCCCACCTGCTCCTTGAGCAGGAGTCATGAGTCTAGGAGAACCCCCAGATTGAGCACAGGGTCTGTTTGGGCAGCGCCACCCCATCCAGCACTGAGATGGTATAGTCCTAGAACTGGCAGGCCCCCAAACCCAAAGCCACTCAGTCTTGCCAGGGTTCAATTGAAGCCTGTTGCTCCCTATCCAGACCCTCACAGCCTCCAGGCACCAGGATAAGACATCCACTTAATTTGCCAGGGGCAGAGATGTATAATTGGGTATAATCAGCGTACTGATGATACCTCACCCCATGGCGATGGATGAGCTCACTCAGTGGCCTCATGTAGATGTTGAATGGGAGTGAAGAGAGCACCGACCCCTGCGGCACCCCATACAGTAGGAGCCAAGGGCGGGATCTCCCCTTCCCCATTCACCACCGACTGGAATCGACCCTGGAGAAAGGAGGTGCACCAGCATAGCACCGTGCTGCCCACCCCAATCCTCTGAGTCGATCCAGAAGGATACCATGGTTGATGGTACCAAAAGCCACCAAGAGGTCAAATAGGGCAAGGATGGATGTGCAATCCCATCCCACCCACATTAGAGATCATCCAAAAGCATGACCAATGCCATTTCTATCGCATACCTGGGTCTGAATCTTGACTGAAAAGAATCCAGATAATCCGTTTCATTCAAGGTCCTCTGAAGCTGTTGTGCAACCATTTTCTCAACCACCTTCCCCAAAAAGGGGAGGTTAGATACCGGACAAAAATTGTCCAGTATGGTAGGTTCCAGCGATGGCTTCTTGAGGAGGGGATGAACCAAGGCCTCCTTAAGAGGCAATGGAACAAGCCCCGCACGCAAGGAAGAATTTGCCACCTCTAGAACCCATTCACACGACACCCCTCAGGCCGCCTTAACAAGCCAGGAGAGGCATGGATCTAAAGAGCAGGTGGCTGAGGTCACAATCTTAAGGACCCTGTCCACTTCATCAGGCCCAACAGGTTCAAACCATTCCCAGATAACGGGGCAAGACTCCTCCCCAGGCATCTCCCTTGGATCTGCAACAAGGCTGGTGTCCAACTATGAGAAAATTCGAGTGACTTTGACAGATACTGAACAAATACTTCCGCACGCCCCTGCAGGAGATTCTCTGAGCCCCCTCTACCCAAGAGAGAGCACCTGTCACCCAAAACACGGCTGCAGGAATTTTGCTGCTTTTGAGGCATCCTGATGAAATTTTTTGCTGCTATTACTATCAAATCTTTGGGAGGACCAGAGAAAGACCACTTTGGAGAACATCTGGACTAACATGATGCCCATTTTCCCATCTTCACAAGAAGTTTTTAGTTATACATATACTGTGGGTGGACAAATCTAGAAGGCATTTTAGCATTCATTGGCTGGGAGCTATTCTCGTCATAATCAGGAAGAGGAAACATTGGTGTCTTAGGTTTCTGTAAAAGAAAATTAAGATTAAAAGTCATACAAGGCAGTGTTTCTCAATGATCCAGTCATCTAGGTAGGACGTTTGACTCTTTTCTCGCAGATGAAAAATCCACAAAGGAGAGGAGAGCAGAGAAAGACGGTAGATCAGCCATCTTCAGGTAGCTGCAAACATCTGAACAATTACCAGGTGCCAGCAAATGTATCAAAACTAATTATTTTATGCCATCCAGCAGTTGTCTACAGTTTTGCAGCTCAAAACTGGTAAGCTAAAACCTAGATCAGTGTTTCTCAATCTTGGCAGCTTGAAGATGTGTGGACTTCAACTCCTAGAATCCCCCAGCCAGCCAGCCCCCAGCATGCTGGCTGGGGAATTCTGGGAGTTGAAGTCCACACATCTTCAAGCTGCCAAGATTGAGAAACACTGGCCTAGATCTATGCAAAGGGAACTGAGTACCCCAGCAGAATGTTTCCTGGATTCTGGCATTGGAGCAGCCTCTGAAAATTTGGGCTTTGGAGCCTAAATAAAATAACATTTTGAACTAGTCAGCTCTCATTCATTATTTGGAAGTATTTCTTGATTAGAGCTTAGGAAAAGACTGCTCCCAGTGGCAAATACTCCTTTATCCTCAGTTCTCACTCCATTTTACATTTATAGCAACTGTCAACATCGTAATTGCATTTTCAGATCCTTAAAATGTATCGTAACTGATAAATATACAAACAAAAGACCAGTAAGCTTGGTGTGACCCTGGTTCTTCTTTAGCATGGTGGTGGGACTTCAGATAAGAAAGGTTGAGACCTCTAGTTTATTAGATGGTAGGATTTCAGAAGGGACGAGTTACACTGACCACCAGGAGGCATGACATAATGGAACATCTGTATCTCTCTGTCTTAGAGGGCTTAAAGGAAGGTGGACTGTCTATTCCATTTTGATAGCCAGGAGGGACAAGGAGAGCTACAGCCAGAATGGATGGATAGATCCACAAGATCCATTTGTGGCCTTTTCAGCCTAAATATTGGATGTAATCCCTTTAAATAAATAAACCAAGTAACTCATGGTTCTGCATAAAGGCTGGTCATGGGAACACTTTTGGCTTATTCCAGGTGATGGCAACCTTGTCCAACCCAGGTGCAATCTGATACAACAGCACAAGGGGCAGCCATCCTACAATTGGCTGAAACCTCACATGATTTTGGCAATCTCACCAGAGTCAGATGGTTTGAACTGGGCAGTCATAAATGTTCTAAATTAATAAAAATGAACCCATGTTTGTACCTGAAGTCATACAAGATAATGCTTATATTATTATTATTATTATTATTATTATTATTATTATTATTATTACTACTACTACTACTACTACTACTACTACTAATGATTATTGCTTCAATTTGTAACCCACCTTTCTGCCATAGGGGGTTCATGGACCCCATGCAAAAGCCATTAAATTATGTTTATTTTATGTTGGGGTTCTAGGAACGCTATCTGCTTCATTCCAGTCTCTGGCTGATGGTCTATTGCTTTTTATTTATTTGATAGTCCAAGTTAACAGTATTGATTAGATCCTTACTGGTGTCTATTGGGGTGTATCTGAAAGGTTGGATGTGTCTAGACAAGATCATGGGATAGCAACAGGCTCTAGAGAACCATAGGCAAAATTCTATTTGCACAATGATGAAAATTATTTCCTTCCCACCATAGTTGTGCATGTCTCTCAAAGCTACTCCTGGGGGCTAGGAAACTACAGTATGACAGGGCTGAAGCAGGAATCCGTGGAAATTGAGGTCAATTTCCCTCATGCAAATGGAGGTGGCTTCCACAGATACAAAGAACACTCTGAAAAACACCATTTTTGTGTATAACCAAAATTTGGACATACCGAGAGCTGTCTCATGGGCAGAGGTGCAAATGGGTTTTGTTGCTCATAATCTGCATCTGGAATCTCATTCGCCCAGTGGCTACTCCGGCCAACTTGGGCAGATGGGACCATGAATGCCTCGTCTGTTATTGAAGTAGGTCTCTGGGGTGGGTAGCTGTCATAAGAAAATTGAACATCCTGTAAAGAGGTTCTGTAGCCCAGGGAATGCAACCAGGAGTTGCATTCATGCAACATTAAGCTAAAGGCAAACCAACCCCATTATGGCTTAATTTACAGTATTGCCCAGGAAATGAAAACAGACAGACAAAAAACTTTCCCCTGTTACTAATTTCCTCTGCTTAGTTGAAAACAGAGCTGTTTTCACCTACTGTATACGTTATGGTCGTAATGTGGAAGTTACTGTAAGTCTGAATCCCTAAAATATTTTTCTCTGAAGGGACTTTCAGACAAAATACTGTAGATGGAAGAGTCCCAAAGTAAGATGAAATAGCTTCTCTCTGTGTGGGCTATGTGTGTGTGTATACACAGACACACACATCTACATAATGTGTTTATGCTACACACACACACTCATATATGCATGTATGGTCTAGATTATGTCAAGTTCAATTTGATTTCCATCCACTAAAATAAATGCTTAAAATTAGTTGTGACTTCATGAGCTCCATTGATGTTATTGAGTGTGAAGGAAAGCTAACAGTCTGGATTCAAGCCCTGGGATGGAAAAAACAAAGCTTTATCCAGGGAGGTCCTACCTGAGTCTTTCAGGAAATGGGGTCTCCTGTTGGTTTGGGACCAGGGGTCTGGGAAATGCAAACATTTCTTTGGCCTGGACTTTCTGTGTAAGAAAAATCAGGAGTGGAAAATAAGCAGATCGCTTTGATTTTGTTTGCTTGTTTTTAAATAGAAAAAAAAGCCCTCCAAGTTATAATATTTATGAAAATGAAAGAAACAGATGCAGGATTATGTCGATGGAGGGAAAATAAAGCTGGAAAAATGACAAGCACCACTCTGTCATTATGGAATCAAAATTGGACATTGTACCTCAGGCTGTCCTCTAAAAGCTTGCAAAGCACCGTTCTCATTGCACGGGTAGTTCTCGTATTTTCATTTCCCATATGACCCATACCTTTCTTTCTCTTTCCCTCTCTTTCTAAAGAAGCCCATTGTCACAAATCTGCTATTTCTTTTTTCTTTCATAGGCAAGGATGTGCTGTAGTGGGGTGCAAAGGGGTGGGTGTTCATTTGGAGAAAACTGCACACTCATTGTTGCTGGCATAAACTCTTATTTTTAATTGTTTTGCCACTCTTTGTTTTTGGGACATGGCCAGCTGTTCCCTTCTCTAATCCTGATCCTTCTAGGCTTCCCTGTTCCCTTAATCAAGTTCACGCTTTCCCCTTGATGTTTCCTAGGCTCAGATCTTGTTCCAGGAAGGAACGAATAAACGAGCGAATGATGCAGTTTCTCCACCCTCTTGCACCCCCTTCCTCAACCACTCAGTAGCCAGCATGGCTAAAGAAGAGGGATGCTAAGAATTGTAGTTCAACAACCTCTAGATCAGTGTTGCTCAACCTTAGCAACTTTAAGATGGCTGGCTGGGAATTCTGGGAGTTGAAGTCCACTCATCTTAACGTTGCAAAGGTTGAGGAACCCTGATCTAGAGAGTGATCCTTGTTCTAGATCTGTATTTGCCATTGGAGGACAGTTTACAACTTCACCCCATGGCAGCATCTAGGGAAGGGTAAATTATTTTGAAAGCTAAGCAGGGCCAGTTAAGACTGGGATGAGAACCACTTGGGAATTCAAAGGCTGCTGGTAAGATAGGGAACTAAAGAAAAAATAGAAGGCAATAACAAACTATTACTGCAATACTGCCAAAACCCAGCCTAGGTGTAGTTTCTGAATTGCTGTTATATTTATCTTTGAAAATACTTCCAGAGTAATATATAGTATATAAGGTGATAGCTAATGCGTTTCTATCTTCATCCTGTTTCTCTTAGTCCCACTATTATCTGAAAACCTCAGGTTCTCGTGTAACTTTGTCACTTGTCTTATAGTGAATGTATTTACATATTGAACAAAAACTTATGCCATCTTTTTCACATAATTCCAGGAGTATCAATAATAGGAATTAATTGCCTCTTGTATATCACTGATCCTGTATCAATTTCCATTCCAATGGAAATTGATACGGGATCGGTGATATACAAGGTAAATAGGACATTAAAAAAAAGATGCAAGAGATTTCTAAACATAACTATCAGCTTTTTTTTTTCTTGCAGAAGCAAAACACCCCTTTAAAAAGTCTGAAATTAAATCAAAAGGGACCTAAAGCCACAATAACAACAATGAAATAAATTTAAAATATAATTGCTTACCAGCTGTCCATGGGGTTGAGGTCTGTGTGAGATAACAGGAGCTGGACGCCTTGCTTGACTTCTGAAAACACATCAGAATATCAGATTTTTTTAAAAGAAATATTAAGTGGAAATGTAACATCCTCCTGATGAGGAGAAAAACTGTGGCTAGGCTCATAGACCATTAAAAATGGGTAATCCCAGCCAACTGTAGGGTGATTAACAAATCATAATTAGGCTAACATTGGCTTAGTGCAGTGTTTCTCATCCTTATCAACTTTAAGATGTGTGGACTTCAACTCCCAGAATTCCCCAGCCGGCTGGGGAATTCTGGGAGTTGAAGTCCAAACATCTTAAAGTTGACAAGGTTGAGAAACACTGGCTTAGTGTGTTATATGAACACCACCTCTGTGCTGCTCTTAAGCTGCCTCCTTATTAACTGAGAAGCTTGACATGTCTGGTTCAGTGGTATTTATACCTTCATTGGGCAGGAGAGGAATGGGGTGAAAATCTCTCGTGTTAAAAATAAAACCTTCCTTGACTAGAAAAAGACTTTTTCTCTCTGCCCCAAATCAACTCACCTGCTTCCTTTTGGCTTGCTCTTACAGTAGCCAACCCACTGCATCAAGGTGGTGGCAACTATAGCCAGTGTTGCTGCAGGAACAGCAATCACCAAAATCAAATCCAGAGTGCTCCAAAGGTAGTCACATTTGGGCCCCATGTACCAATAATCTTCCCATTTGTTTCGGTAAGAAGGACACCTAGAGGTAGAAATGGAGGAGACCAAAATTAAAAGCTTTGACCCACTTTCCCTGCAAAGCGTAGCCTACCTCTTTATCATGAATACATGTGCTGGTCCACCCAACAAGTCTGGGGTTGGGTGTTAGAATCAAGGGCTTCCTTGTGGTTCTAGAGTATCATCTGCAAATTATCAGCCTCAAACATGCAGTCCTGGTTTGCTTATCAACAAGGGTTCAGCAAAGGGCAAAAGGATGATTCAGGAGCTTGAGGACATGCCCTACAAGGACAGGCTGAAGGAATTTTGGATGTCAGATGAAGAAAAGGAGACTTAGGGGAGAGATGATAGCCATGTTCAGGTACATAAAGAGAAGGTGTAGGGACGATAGTCAAGAACTATTATTTTGGAAGCTAAACAGGGTCAGTCCTGGTTAAGACTGGGATGAGAACCACTTGGGAACTCAAAGGCTGCTGATAAGACAGGGAACTGAAGAAAAAATAGAAGGCAATAACAAACTATTACAGCAGTACTGCCAAAACCCACCCCAGGTATAGTTTCTGAATTGCTGCTATATTTACCTTTGAAAATACTTCCAGAGTAATATACAGTATATAAGGTGGTAGCTAATGTGTTTCTATGTTCATCCTGTTTCTCTTAGTCCCACTATTACCTGAAAACCTCAAGTTCCATGCTACAGAAACTAGGACCAGGAATAACAGATAAAAATTGTAGATACCTAGGTTTTGTTTAAACAGAAGGAAAAACTTCATGATGGTAGTAAGATCTATGCAACAGTGGAACCCACTGAACCTACTCATCATGGAGGTTGTGTGTTCTCCATCTCTGGAGGCTTTTAAGAAGAGACTGGACTTTGCAAACATAGCCCTCCTTCCCAATCCTCAGAACAAGGAAGTAACTTACTTGCAGTAGGGGATTTGACTTTTACAACCACAGGCAATTCCTTTAGGGCAAAAGCCGACTGTATCACCTACACAGTTACCAAAGTCTGCAACGTGGCTGCAATCAGCTGGAAAAAAAGCAAGTTTCAACTATTATGCCACATTAGTCATCACTGGATTTCCACAGGCCAGATTTCATTGGCATATGCGGATCTCTGGCTGGGTTTGTGCATTGTGTTAACCATCATATAGTTTGGTTGCTTTTGATGTGGTACAGTTTGTCATCTCAGCCATTTTCCTTCATAAGCCATGGGTATGGCTTAGCAGGGTATGAGAGCAGAGCTACGTATGGCTTGTTCAACCGTACAGCAAGCCATGCTTAGCAGAATTAAAGAAAACTCTGTTTCTGTTATAACAAAGGTTGGATTAGATCAGTGATAGTGAACCAATGACATGCGTGTCAAAGGTGACATGCCACAACATGTTGGGTGACACGCCAGCGTTCATCAACACCCGAGAACAACTATTCTCCCTGTTTGAGTTACCAAAGAAACTGAGTTTGTTTTACTTGTATTTCATTTTTGTTAAGCAGTTTCCAAATTTTTGACATGCCGAGCCAAAAAGGTTCACCATCACTGGATTAGATGGACTTTTTGGTATCAGAACAGCCAAATAGGGCTTACTCAACAAGCTACGGTTAAAGCAAACCATGACTTACTGTAACATGTGTGTCCAGTCACTTTCTATTATCATATAAAAAAAAAAGTTGCTTGTTTTCTATTTTATCCTTTTCCCTTCTTCCCACCCACAAATTACTTTTTCCTTTTTGGGAAAGGAAGGGTTGGATTGCACTTTGTATGAGTAACAGCTGACCATGAGACTTGTTAAAGGCACTCATTTAATTTTAAATTCTACTCTCTCTCCAAAATAATAATAATAATAATAATAATAATAATAATAATAATAATAATAATAATTCACTTTTATGACTATGATTCTGCCCTGGATTGCCAGCGGATAAAAATGATTTCTCAAGAATTATTTCTTTCTGGAAACGTCTAACTCGGAATTCTAGCAGTTCTTATTGCCTTTCGCTACAGTCCCATGGTTGTAGGACCATGAAATGTTTTTGATCCCTCTCAGCAGAAAGACAGAACTTGGCTTCCAGAGGGGAAGAGCTCAACTTGAAATTTTTCTTGAGTCGGTGAAGAAATGTCTAATTCCACTCCCCCACCTTTCCCAGCAATAGCTGAACTTTCAGTCTGACCTGGAGGGTCCACAATCCTGATTTTGATCCAATCCCCCACATCTGAATGAGAACAAAGTACAGTAGTGGACAATTTGCCTCTTGCGTGACACAGTGCTTCATCTTTGGAAGCTGTCTCAACACTACATGCTGGCTATGAAATTAATCCCCTTTTAGGCTCACCCAGTCCACTGAACCATACAGTACTGGACTAGATTTGCACAATAGGCTAAGCTCCAAAGAAACTAACCAAGCCAGTCTTTAACTGAACTAGATAGATATATTGTGCAAGGACATCCCTTGCAGTCTGTGGTCTTTGTTTCCAACAAATCCATATATGATTGCAGATTTAAATCCTAATCCTATTGCATCCACCTCTTTAAAAAAGTCAAGTTCCGAAGGATCCCCCTTGATTCTGACGGGTTTTCTTACGATTTGTAGCTTGTGCAGTCGGCCAAGTGATGGTTAGCAGCAGGAGCAGGTGAAGACTGGATGCAAACATCATGGCGTTCCTTTGGAACGAGAGGTGTGATCCCCTTCCAGCTTTCTGACGTTCTCATACCAGCCCGAGCAATTTTGATTTATGCTAGACTAAAGGTCGTGGGTTTTGAACTGGTTTTACAGCATCATTTCTGGTTTTTAATTAACTTTCCTAAAGATGTGCCTTCTTGGCTTGGTTCCAAGACTATTTTTATATGCATGCAATTAGATGCATAAATCAATAACTAGAAGCAGGACCATGGTGTTTTCAATTATACTGGCAGTGGTGATGCCCTTACAGGTATTTATAATTTAAAGGGCATGTTAAGGACAGAGATCAGTGGATTCCCTTGGCTTTGGGGGTTCCCCCCCTTTTCTGTGAAACATCCCCAACCAGCAGGAAACAACCACTATTTACATTCCTTAATGCGGCTTGGGGCTGGGAGCAAGGCACGTTTTGACAGATGTTTAGACCAGCAAGTCTGCTTTCTGTGAAAACCCACTTTGAATTTCGCACAAATATTTTGCACGGGTGTGTTCAAAGGGAGCCTGACATTGAGCTGATGTCACCTGTGAATCAAGCTCCTTTTAGACTTGGGTTAAGCCTTTTTCTGGAATTCCTTTCTGTTTTTCTCTTTGGAGCCGTGACAGACAAGGAGTGCTATCTGGGTTGGGTGCTGAGAGAGAGCTCTACTCCTTCACCTGGCATGAAGTGGTCCCAAAGCAGGTTGCCAGACCACATTTTGATGTGACGGGATAGCTGGAAATACCATTGAACAGGGTGAGTCAAATTATGCCCAGAAGGGTCCCCTCTATACGGAAGACAAAATCCCAAACTGAAATTATAAGCTAGGCCACCATGCTGAAGGATTTAACAAATGTGGCATTCACACACTAAACATTCTTAAAATAAAGGAAAGAAAATCGCCTTCATTGTTTCTCCTGACCGATGTACTTTAGTTTGAGGAAATGAATTTATATAGTCTGGATGGAGCTATTCAGTCATTTAGATAAGGATCTTTTAAAAATGGGTATGTCAGCAGAGGTTTATTGAACTTAAGTCCTATTAATATGATTATTCAGAACTCTTCTTCCTTATTTGCGAGTGCAATGTTCTGAAGAATCCATTTCTCTTATTAAAAACAGAGTTGCATTGCATTGGCAAGGATTTTTTTAAAAGCTACCCTATTAGACAAGTTCAAGGCATCTTCCATCTCTCTGTGGCATTCAATTCCCCTTTAAATGACAGGAGCCTCCCGGCCCTATGCCAAGTCACAGAATGCTCCTGTTTCCGGGGGCTCCACCCATGGAGGGGTCAAAAAAGTCAAGATGGTGGTCACAAAGCCCCACCCCCTTTGACATGCATCATAAAAGGGGTGGGGCTTCACTCATACAATTGTGGCTGTCCTCTTGACCTTTTTTGACCCTCCCTGCGAACCCTTCTGCCTATTCAAAAACTATGCCACCTGGCTTGCTTATGTAGACCTAATAATGCAACAGTGGGAAACGAGGGCTGGAAGATACATTGAATAAAAACAACAGTTCAGTTGTTATGCTATATTGTTTGGTTTTCAGAAGCCTAACTATCTTTTGGTACAACGTCTAAACTTGGCAATGACTGTGACGAATCGATGGAAATGTTGGCAGGGAGTGAGTTTGAAAACCACGGTTTGTGATGCACGGGGTTTGAGAGAATCTTTGAACGGACTAAGAGGATTTACAGATTTTACCCAGTCTCTCGAGCCCCCTGTATCTAAAACCTAGAGTATTAAGTCAAAGGAGTCGAGGAAGGAGACTTCTGTAGGCAAAGTTGCTGCAACCCGGTGTGCAAATTGTGCACCGTGTTGGGGGGGGGCACTAGGTACACGGTAAAAGAAGTCTTCGATGGCATGTGAGTGAGTATGCACATGGCTGGAATATTTAAAAAAAAAAAAGGTTTTCGGAGAATTTGTGGAATTCTGCCCAAGGGCACCTTGTACTCCATCAGCACCCTGTAGGACTCAAAATATAAACCACTGGTTTGTTTCAAGCTATTATTAGTGGGAGACATGGCATTGCCATAAGCGTTGCAAACTTATTTCAACCCTCCTGCATTGTATAAATCACTAAACCATAACTTAAACCCAAGCATCAGGAAGATACATCAGTATTTTATTTTTTTTCTATAAGATAAGTGGTCATTTTAGGTAGGATTACTGTCTTAGATCATAAAGAGCTGTTCTCCCGGATCTCTGTTGCTCATGAATTTCAGGCGAATGGCATTATATCAGTAAGAATCTACAGCTTGAATCTAGCACAATCAGCCAACATAAAATAGAAGATACAACTCACACACATTGTAAATCAGTAGTCACTATTACATTTACTATCACTATCACTTTTATTTTTGGGCCGCCTTGTTCAAATGCCAACATGTCTGTTTTAAAGCTGTCTTTACCTATTTACTCAAAGATCCTCTGCTTGTGCGTCCCTAAATAGACACCAGAGTCTTGGATCACTTCCAAGAGAGTGCGAGACTTTGGTTAGTTCATCACATTAAGCAACTGTGTTATTTTTTGGGCTTCACCTTACTACAGGGTGAGACTTCAGCATATTAAACATACCCAACCAGTTGTATCTTATTCAATAAACTATGGTTATGCAAATCAAGGGTAAGTGCAAGTTGGGCATTCTATTAGTTTCTTTTCTCCAATGCTGAGTGAAGACATATTTGAAGAAAGTGGACTCCCTGAGTATTTTTTCTACCTTCCCTTGGTGGGGACATCTATTTACCTGTGTGGTTCTCAGAAGAAGAGGGGGAAAAACGCTAATAAGTAAATTAATAAATCTTCATTTGCAATTTTGAACACTGAAAAGTAGAATCAGAGTTGGCCTACCTTGAGGTCTTCCCTCCCCCTTTTAGCTTATCTTAATAATTGATTATAGGGAAGAAGATGAGGAGAGGTGGAATATTGTGATGCTGGTCCCATTGTGACTCTTTGCATGATCAGAGCCTGTTGGGTGACCCCTCAAGTGAAGTACAAGCTGAGATGGAAGTTGGCCTGAAACAGAGATCACATCTCCAATCCCCACCTTTGTAAACAGGCAGGAGAAAACAGAAGGTGGGGAAGAGTGGTGGTGAAGGAAGAAGGCCTTTTCTTCTTCTTCTTCTTCTTTTTCTTCTTCTTCTTTTTCTTGCCTTGTCCAACCTTTACTCTTTGAGATGGTGAATGAAGCAGCCCGAGCAGAGACCCAGCAGCGCACAAGCGCCTTTCTGGGAAGCGAACAGCCACCCCGCTGCTTCGAGCTCTCATTATGGCAGGGATCGGCAACTCCATGAATCGCTTCCGAGTGCGCCCAGCTGAGCCGCGGGACTGCCCTGAAATCCTGCGTCTCATCAAAGTAAGAGGAGGAGAGGGGAGAGGAGAGATGGGGTCGAATCTGATCTGACCTCTCAACTGTTAAGAAGTACAACACAGTAAACATAGGATGCAGAGACAATTTCAGAACTCGGGGATGAAAGTCATGCCAAGTCATGGTTGGTTTTGACCACAGTTTGCTTTCGCCACAGTACCTGATTTTATTGATCACTTTAAGCCTCAAACCATGGTTTATAAATGACAACGGCTAGGGTCATACAGCCACCAAAATCAAAACCAAAGAAGCTGCATTCAGGGTTTACGTGTTCCTATGGTGCCTAACCCACTTTTGTGGTTTAACAAGACTGGGCATGCTGCCATCATACTGTATTCCTTGTGGCCTTTAACCATGATCCATGCTGTCTTAAGGTTACATGTTATTCATGTCATGGACAATGGTTGGTTTTAAGTTCTGCTCCCCAAAACCTGAGGCTGCTTCAAGTTCGGATAAGAAAGTTTCATTTTAGAAACCCGTATTGAAGCATTATGTGGGACAAGGGATGCCTTTCTTTGTTAGTTTGTTAGTTTTGCATACCACAGACCCTGAAATGGCACATGGTAGTTCACAACAGACCCAAAATAAAACAGAAATACAGTTCCTATTTTATTTCACCAAAGAATAGCCTAAAATAATAATGAACCACCATCACCATCTTGGCTAGATGAGATCACACCTCAAAAGGTCTGTGGAAGTGTTCCAACTTCACAGCCTTACAGGAGGACACCAGGTTTGGTGCCAACAGGACCTCCAGAGAGAGACTGTTCCATAAAACAAGAGCAGTAAAAGGCTATCTTGAGTCCCCATAGTTCTCTTCTTTCAAATGGGAGAAATGAAGGATTCTGCTCAGAGGTTCTTGCTATGAAGCTTCCTTATTTGATGCCCTATTCCTAATTAGGGAGGGCCACTTTGGTGCAGTGGTTGAAGCACCGGGCTAGAAACCAGGAGACCGTGAGTTCTAGTCCCACCTTAGGCACAAAGCCAGCTGGGTGACCTTGGGCCAGTTCCTCTCACTCAGCTCCAGGAAGAAGGCGGCAATGGCAAAACACTTCCAGGAATATTGTCAAGAAAACTGCAGCGACTGGTCCAGGCAGTCGCCAGGAGTCAAGAGTGACTCAAAGGCACATGCGCGCACACTCTCTCTCTCCTATCAGTGCTTGGGCAAGATTATTTCCCAGCTCTGCAATCTTTTAATCAGGGAAGGCAGGATGGAACTTGGAACTTTCTTCCTTTAAAGCAGGGGTTGTCCAGCACTCAGAAATCTGTGGGTGTGTGTGTAAAAAGGAAAGGTGGTGGCCACAACCATGCAATCAAGATCCTGACCCCTTTTTTATGTGCACCAAACAATGCATGCAAACATATGTAAGACAGGAGCAGGGTTTTGACCGTGTGGTTGCAACAGCCATCTTCCCCTCCCCCCCACCATGCCATCCCTTTCCAGGTCATGGAGCTAAGAAAGGTGATGTCCTTCCGTACTGGAAGAGCAAGATCACCGGAACGTTAGTTGAAATGTGTCACCTGTGCCTGTTCTGATTAGAGTGAAATATTGAATGCTATTTAGTCACAAGGGACCTTTCAGTTGAAAGGGTAGAGGGTTTGGGCAATGGCTGTTCCACTCATGGGCTTCCTGTGGCCAGATGTTCCCCTGCTGTCCTTGTAGGCCCCCCCCGCCCCCCCTTACCCTGTGCAAAGGTTTTCCATCATTCCTGCCTTCAGGCGCTGACCTTTGCCAGGGCTGTGGAATGCGAATCTGCTGCTGCATTTCAACGAACAAACAAAATATATTCCTTTATCCCAGTGACATTCTGGTTTCTTCTCTTGGCAGGAACTGGCTGCTTACGAAAACATGCCTGAAGCAGTAAAAATAACAGAAACAGGTAAAACAGCAGCTTGGGGGGGTTTACTGAAAAAGTTCATCATCTGCTTGGGCAAAAGGAAGTTGGCGCCCCTTCCCACCTCTCTTGGGAGCTTCTTCTCTGCCTCTCCCCTCCCCTCTTTCCCATTCTCTAATACGCTCCCACCCCCCACCCCCATAGTCTTTCTTCTTTTTTAGAGCAATTCAACCACAGTATGCTGCATATGGAAATGGCCTTCACCTTGGCATCTTAATCCTCCAAAATTTCTCTGGGCCTGCAGAGAGAGAAATGAAGCCGCTGGGGGCCAGACAAGGCTTCTTCTGCAATCTGCCTGATGTAAAGATGGAAAGGAAGAATTGGGGCTGTTCCTTGGGAAAAGAGAAAGTACAAGGGGGACAAGGGGAAAAGGGACGGGAGAAAGAAAATGCATCACTGGTGTGTGTGTGTGTGTGTGGAAGGGGGTGGAGGTAAAGACTTCCAAAGTTGGACTGTAATCTATCATTATATCTATCTCATCTAATCTATCTTCTATTTCTATCCTATCTATCTAATCTTTCTATTTCTATCCTTCCATCCTTCCATCCATCCATTTACCTATCATCTATCACTACCTAATCTATCTTCTATTTCTATTTCCTATCTCTATATCTTCCTATTTCTTGGGAACAATATGAAGATCTGCTATTGCATTCTTCTAGAAATTTTGGGCTTCCCAGTCTAATTACAGTCCTGGGATATCCTGGTGCTCCCCATCTATGTACCTGCTTAGCTCTTCAGGATCAGTCAAAATTGGGTTGGAGGGCTAAATCATTGTTTGGACTCCAAGGTAAAATTGTGCTTCTTAGTACAGGTGGACACACACGTAGCACTTGTTGGCAACTCAAACTAAATGTCTTTTCCCAGGATCACATGACTGTTGCTGACAGACAGATGATGTCAACATCCCTGTGTACTTCAAAGCCCCTTTCCCTCTCCAAGTCTACAGCATCACATAGCTTTACTGACTTTGTGCTTCTACCTGCTGTTATAGATCAAGTCTTCTTCAAGTTGTCACCTGGGTGACGTGAAAAATCCATGTAGTTTTCTTGGCAACAATATTGAAGTAGTTTGCCCCTTGCCTTCTTCCTGGAAGGTCTCCGTCTATTGACAGCCTGGGAATTTACCTGGTGATCTCCCATTCAAGTACCAACCAGGTTGATCCTGCTCAACTTTTGGGGAATCAACCAAGAACACCTAAGTGGTGTTGAAAAGGGTGTTCTCTCACTCTCGTGTGGTCCTGATTAAAATCTTCCCTTGGCCTCAAGGATTACATTCCTTCCATGTGCCCGTTTCAATCCCACAACTGACTGTTGCAATTTCCATTGTAAAGAAAACTGTGTATTACAAAACAAGAGGCAAATTCTATTCCTAGTTAAAAATAAGATAACAAGAAGGAAATAAGATAACAAGAAGTAAGTTAGCTTACCTTACTCCCTAATAGTTTAGGTAACTGCATGCATGCATTTCTATCTGGATTCTTGGATGACAATTCCTATCATTTTACCAAGTGATCTGTTATTTTGCGTATCCTGGGGATATACATGTTTTTAAAGAGGTCCAAAAAATTAATTTCCACCCTTTAGATACTTTAATCCATCTGTATTTTACTTGTCTTGCCTTGGAAGGAAAGCTTAACCACCCTCTATAGCAGTGTTTCTCAACCTTGGCAACTTTAAGATGTGTGGACTTCAGCTCCCAGAATTTCCCAGCTGGCATGATGGTGGCAACATTGTCTGTGTGTGTGTGTGTGTGCGCGCACGCGCGTGTGTGCGTGTGATTTTCATGCAGTATTTTTCTCCCTTCACTCAATGGCTTGAATATTTTCAGATTTACTTCGAGATGGTTTTGGATCACATCCCTTCTTCCAGTGTTTAGTAGCAGAGGTATCAACAGAAAATGTAATGCTAGGTAAGCTCAAAGGTATGATTTTAGCTGGTGAAACAAGTCCAACTATCCTTGCAGGATGGAAGGTACCTACTCATGGCTCGCGGCATCCAAGAAATTGAACAGTCTCATCCTCTCTGTCTTACTCCAAAACTGCAGCTGGGGAGGACCAACGGCGAAAGATACTTTTTTTTTTTAATGGATTAACCAAAAAGGCTGCTCTTTGCTGTCTCAGCTCAAGTCACATTCTACTCCAAAGCCACCATCTTGCCCACAATCATAAGAAGTATTTGCATATAATGTCTTCCAAGATACTTAGCAAAACTTCAGATGATGATCACAGGCATCTAAAAGTAATATTTAGATCAATCAAGAGAAATTACCAGATTTTGCCTTAAAATCATGAGACTTCTATGAGAAGATTGAAATCTTGGGAGATTAGTGATCTCACAAGGGCTGCTGGCATACAAGTTCAACTTTTCAAAAGTCCTTCAAAAGTAATGAAAAGATAATTGGGGGGTTCCAGGGATATTATGCTGCTACCCCTGGCGCAAAGTTTAGTGAACTTCCTACCATATTTTTAATAGCTGCCTGAAATTATCTGGTTTTGAGTCCCAATTATAAAACACCTATTTTAAAGTAATTTCAACACATTTATTTTTCCATTAAGAACCTCTCTTTGTTCATCCAGAAATAGAATGGCTATATTTTACTTCTGCCTACCTTCTGCTTAATTTTCTCAATGGCCCGTGGGATGAAAAGGCAGAAAGAAAATCAATTGAACCCTTTCAATTGCAGAGGCCCATTCTGACACTTTCCTAGTTCGATGGCAAAATCTTCTGAGCCCAAGGTGAACAGAGCGGTGTTTCTCAAACTTAGCAATTTTAAGATGTGTGAACTTCAACTCCCAGAAGGTTGAGAAACACCGGAATACAGTGTCAAAGACAATTAGTGGTAGGGTAACAGTAATAGCAGAAAGGGCCTGGGATAGGCAGAAGTTGTTGCTTCTGGATGTAAGCTATTCCAAGTAAAGTGATTTTGTCAATGCGATGGTATTCAAGGGATGCTCCAGATGTTTTGGGATTGCTCCCAAGGTGCCGATTACTATTGGTGCTATCTTTGCTTTCTTTTGCCACGGTCATTCTACTTCTCTTTGCAGGTCTATTTTGTGTTTTTCTCCAGCTCTTTCTCTTCTCTTCTGCTGTCTCCAGGTATTGCAATGTCCACTATCCAGACTTTTTTGTCTTTATCAACAATTGTTAAGTCTGGGGTGTTGTGTGGCAGGTGCTTGTCTGTTTGAATTCTAAAGTCCCAGAGCACTTTAGCATCTCCATTTCTATGACTTTATTGGTTTTGTAGTCCCACCAGTTCTTGCTTGCAGGCAAATGGTCTTTCTTGCAGATCTTCCAATACACCATTGTTGCTGATTTGTCATGCCATTGTTTGTAGTCAGTCTGTCAATATGATGATGATGATGATGATGATGATGGTCCATTTTAATGGAAGGCTGTCCTTATTGCAATGGAGTTAGTTCTTGGATAAGTTGCTACATTAAACCTTCATACATTCACATTTCTCAAAGAAGCACTTCTATCAAAAGCTTGTAATATTAAGTTACATTAACGAATTAAAAGAAACTGAACTGTGTTTCTTTAGTCACTTGATAACCTTGCCATATTTACCTCGGGAACATGATTCCTTAAAGCATGCATAAACATAATTCTTTCTCCACAGATGCTGGTATTGTAGGTTTTGCTATGTATTACTACACCTATGACCCTTGGATTGGCAAGCTGTTATACTTAGAAGACTTTTATGTTATGGATGAATATAGAGGTAAGTAACAACCATGTTTCCTTACAGCCATTTCTAATGCAGCCAGAAAACCGGCGGCAGAACGATGATGTGGAATTAGGATATCGTAGGAGGACTGGAGAATAGTCAGGGTTGAACCCACGTTCATATCCCTACCCTGTGTTGATTACCCAGAACCCTCTCTTTGCTAGAAGGATGGAATATATAAAAAACGACCCCTTGCGTTCAGTTTTGAGACAAGTCCCTAATTGGAACAGGATCCTGGAAGACAGGAAGGAGGAAAGAAGAAACAGTAGACCACCTCACCCTGCCTCTCTGGTACGAGATAAGTAACTTCTTAGTGACCTATCCGTTCCTCGAGCAAACTGCAGAGGTGGTGATGTTTCAGAAACATGGCTGTGTTTCCATCCCATAGCTAACTTTGTGAACTGTACGTGGGGTTAGGGGCACATTGTGTGATCCAAGTTCATTTAGCGAGCTTATGGCTCAAATGATTTTTTGAATCCGAGAATGTGTTAGTATCCAATATAGATTTGTTGCACAAATGCAGTCACTCCTATTGCTCTATCAGCATGGTAGGAAGAGAAAAACTTAACAGGTTGTCTCTTTGTTGTGGACTGGTGCCATCCTGATCGACGCAGCCTAGCAGTTACATTTTTTTTTCTTTCAAGAGATCCGAAACAAAAACCAGCTAAGTACCTTTTTATAGAGATATGTGGAATAAAGCCTTTGTCTTCATGCAAATCTAGTGGGTTAGAACAAAACAGTGGAAAATTTCCCAATTCAGACAACTGAGTTTCTCAACTGTGTTTTGGCAGGCTGGGGCATTGGAACAGAACTTTTAAAAAATTTAAGTCAGGCAAGTAACCATTTAATACTTTAAGTTATATTTTAAATGTTATAGCCATCATTTTCATTCGATAGTCTACTTAATTATTGGTAAAGAGGTGATAGAAAAGTCAAAACTGAGTTAAAGCAACCTTCTCAAAATTGATTCTTTCCAGCTGAGCTGGTGGCTAACATTTCCATCTTCCTTCAGTCAACATGGCCATTTCTGAGATGGGACAACACTAATTTAGAGGACCATCAAGGAATTGCATTCTTCAAAGCCGCAAAAGAAAGGATCCACAGAATCAGAGGCATCTGTGGGTTAAAAAATCCAAGATGGCAATGGAAACCACCATGTTGACTTTTTTGACCACCTTCACCGCTGCCCCTGCCCAGAATCTTAGCAGATAGAATCTAAATTTATTTGCAGCCAGCAGCTAAAATGATAAAACTGCTTATGAATTCCTAGACTGCAAAAAGGGGGTTTCATAACGGAATATTCCTCTATACTTACAATTTTCACGTGCAATATTGCTATTGTTAGAGAGAAAAAAATGTAGCCCAACTGTAATATCCTACAGACGCACGTGTGGAAATGCATTTATTTTTGTACCCACAACCATTCAAATCTTAACAAAATGTTTAACGACTTGATCTCATTCTGCTCAAACTGGTTGGTCCAAATAGCGTAGAGCAGTGTTTCTCAACCTCGGCAACTTTAAGATGCATGATCTTCAATTCCCAGCACTGGCTGGGGAATTCTGGGAATTGAAGTCCATGCATCTCAAAGTTGCCAAGGTCGAGAAACACTGGCTTAGAGCACTAAACAATTCAAGATCAGAGGTTCTTTGGTATAGGGCGTATCTAGAACTATAGGCTTACATAAACCTCCAGCTTTGTGTAAGCAGTTCTGAAGTGAATGCAATGACTGTTGCAAAAAAAACAGCTAATTCTAAGTTTTTTTACTGTGCCAATAAGGGTGAATAAGCAATAGGATAAATTGGCCATTTTAAATTAAGTTCTATTGGTAGAGGTTTGAGGTAGAGCTGAATTGCGCTGCGAACGTTTTCACACTTGCTCCCGAATGCAATTGTCTGCGTTTATCTCCGAACAGATTGCAATCGATTCCAACTGTAGCTGCATGCACTTTCTTGTTGTGGTTTGGAACAAGCCGTCTATTGAGTACTATATGAGGCATGGGGCGTGCGATCTTTCCACCGAAGAGGGATGGCACCTCTTCCGATTCGATAAAGAGCATCTAATCAGAATGGCTGCTGGAGAATAAAAGGAAGTCCCCCTCCCGAGGGTGAAGTGCCATCAATTCATCGGCCACAAGGAAACTTCTAGCTAAAATTGTGGTTCTAAAGCAGGCAAATACTAGCAACAGAAATTAAAAAGAGGTCTGCCTGTTTTATGACTGGCGGTAGTTTGATACATTGTTGGATTCTTGTGTTTTCCATTTGCGAGCTGGGTTGGTGTGGCATGAACCCCGACGTTTGGTTAATAAGTACACACGTCACCATCATACGGGCTCTCCTGGCTGCTAGGGGCTTCTTGACCAAAGTCAGAGGTTCACTGATATCCTGCGTCCTGGAACGCTTTGTACTCTGGGTTGAAACTGGAATTTGTAGTCAAGGCTTTCTGCAGGTTACAGGAGTTGAGTTTCTCTAAATCCCATCAGCGTCAGGTGAAGAGCCATGTGTGAGTTGAAGGAGGAGTGGAGACAGTGCAATGTGCAAGAGTGTCTGTCTGTCTGGTTTAATCTGTCATGCTAACACAACTGCCATCATTTAAGACATTCCATGGATTGCTAAGACCACTCGACTGTTTTAGCAAGTGGAGGTGAGACAAATATTCTGGGCAGAAAACCTTAGGCTTTCCTCCCAGTAGAAGAGAAAGTTGAAGTATCAGTATTTGGGGGGGCTGTGCCAATTCATGTCTGTAAGATGCTGGGCCAGAAGAATCAGGACCTTGATGTCTTCACCCATTGTTATAGTTGTGCAATGATGCTTCTACGGTATAGCCGCTTGGACAACTGAGGTTAGATCATAGCACAAGCCGAAAAATTCACATTAACTTTTTCCCACTAGATCCCTTAAATTGAGACGGTCTGGGATCCAAGTAAGATGGCCATTTAATGTAATTGTATTTGTTTCACTTTACTTTTTCTCTATTTTGCTTTCAGCGTTCAGTCTAGGCGTTGAGGGCCAGGATCTCTGTTACCATATATTCTTCACACTAGTTGAAAACAACCGGTCTGATCATTCAGCACTATATAATCAGCCAAGCATCACTCTGCAGGAAGACACTGTTGGCGAAATGGCAGCATTCGGGTACTCTCATGGTTGCATCACTGACAGAACCAAAGTACTTTGGGAGAGTGCCCCTAAATAGGTATATTGGCAACATGAGATTGATCAGCAATCAATCCCACTCCATAAACATCAGGTTCCCTAAGCCTAAAATGTTGGAGGTTCCACCTCTAGACTGCCTAACAACCCTCTTTGTAAAGGAGATATGTGTAATAATATGCACGTGGAACATACTGGGGTGCTTATACTCATTAAAGTCATGCACAGAAAACTATATAGTTCATATTTTATGGGTCAAATTTGCATGATCAGTTCTATAAACTAAATATCCCTGTTCCTCATCTTTCTGCAGAGTAGTAAGACAGTACAGTCTATGTACTGTAGCCTATGAATTAGAAAGAAACGTAAAGCAAAATGTGGTTTAAATACTCTATATTGAATATCATTTCAGCTTTTGATTAGAAGCAGCACAGAATTCTTCCCACGTTATTTACATCAGTTACGAGTTTGACAGCGATAATCTCTTTAGAAGCCTTTGCCTTTCACATCAAGAGACCAATTATGCTTTCAACCATTTGAAAATAGGCAGGGGCAGCAATGAGTAGAAAAAGATGAGAATTGGACAAGAACATTGGCATAAAAACAAGAGTTAAGAAACTACCCAACTCCGTATCACCATGCAGATTGCACATTTTTAAAGTCCCATGATGAAAACTGGGGGGATATCAGCTTCTCTTACTATACAGATCTGCATCTTCTGGGTTGGCTTGGCCATGGTCCATAAGACTGGAATCTGCTTTGAACTTGGATGCCTTCAATACATCTACAAAATACAGAAAGATCTTAGGATATGCATGTCTGGAATTAGGAGGGCTTTATTTGCTATCCTACGTTTTCTCCTGTTGGCACGTCAAGCTGTACTGGTTGACAGCTACTGTTTTAATTTCTTACAATATCTCTTGTGAGGAAGAGATGGTGTGAGAATGTTTAGGAGTTCAGCTGCTAGCTTAGCTACCCAATGGAGTTCACCCCTCGTTGCCCACCATCAAGCACTCAAGGCTAGACCAAGTTAGGAAGGAACTCTGGGGAAAAATGCAAATAGAATGTGTCCTAATGGAGAAAAAACTTGTGTCAGACAGCCTTCGCTGACCAGCTGCCTTCCAAAAGTGTTTAACAACATCCTTCCGAAGTCTCTGTGAACAATCTGGGAATTACATATCCAGATAGCAGGTACCAGGTTGGGAAAGTCTGTGATGGCAATTAGAACCTCTTACCTGATCTGACATTTAGCACCTTCATTTCATCCATCAAAGTCTCATAATCTTTGTGCATGTTTGTTCTCCCTTTCTGCCTCTGTTCCTCTGGTGCTTCTGCTTTACCCTCTGACTCCAGGGAGGCCTTCTGAGCTTTTGGGAGGCTGTGACTTATTTTTGAAACTTCCTGTACTTGAAAAAGAGATGGAATTATAGAATATCCAGATGATGGCGTTGGTTGGCCAATTTGTCCTAATTAAACTGTTTTGACTTCCAAAGATGGAGGGATTTTAATACAAGCACTCAATAAAGGCATTTGCCAAAATATATCTGCTTTATCTTTAGCACAGAATTCTTAGGAGAAGCCATCAAATGCCAGCAAGCGAAAGAGGGAGACTTGGGCCAGATCTTAAAGCAGCTTCATGTCTGGTCACTTGTGGCAAGAAAGAATTGGCAATAAGCTATTGAAACAGGCAAATCTTTTCTCTTTGCTGAGTCTCCTAGAGATTATATTGTTTATACAATATCCTAATCAAGGCACTACCAAGGAGAAAACCACACCCCCATCAACACTGGCAGGGCAAGCTACTGCATATAAACAAAGAGCAAAACCCACCCCCACTAGCACTGATGATGTTACCTAATTGGGTGATGAAATGTCTGCAAGCAAACCACCAAGCTCAGAGAGCACCAAGGACTCCAAAGTACAGATAACTAACATTAAACCCTCTTAGGGCCTCTTTACTTTAATAATGAGCAATATAGTGATGCAGCTAATTTTATCCTTTACCCATGTACAAAATGTGGGTATGTTAAAAAGTATCAAAGCTTTTGCTATTGAAAACGCTTCTTGGAAGAGGACATACCCGAGTATCTTTATCCTGGGCAATTGGGACTTCTGCGGAGGATTTTTTGGTCCAGAGTGATCCTATTGCTGTATATATTTTATGGCTTACAGCATAAACTTTGCCACCGGTAACCTGGTTTAATTTGAGAAATGTTATTCAACTGAGTGACAGAAACAAGGTGATGATCTCACTTCTTTAATGAACTGGGTAATTCAGATAATGGAAAAAAAATTCATAATTTGCATGGCAATTTATCTGAAATTCTGAACCTGATGTTTAAAAACATCAACTAGCCAACATGTTCTTAAACCGAAGGGAGGAAAGTGTTGATAGAAAAACATAAATATGAGGTTAAAAGGAGCTTACCTTTGCAACAATCACTGACTGGGCTGGATAGCAAAGAGATACACCTAGTGAGCCAAGGGCCATGGGATAGGCAATTTTCTTGAATCTAGATCCTGCAAAAAGCAAATCGTAAGTGACAATACGGAGCACAACTAATTGTAATATGAAATCTCATTGCCCATGTTCTCATAAATCACTTAACTCATTACAGAATTAACCCACTTTCCTAGGTTTACACATTATAATGAACCATGTACTGGCCAAATTGTCTAGGTTCACACATCAGGCTAACCCACCAAAAACTAACCAAGGTCAACGCTACTCAACAGTTAATTGGGGATATGCAATACACTCAGTATTCAATAGCTGTGCAGTGCTTGAGATCTGGAAGCAAAACGAAGCACGTGGTTGCACCCGTAACATTTGCTGGTGGCTCTTTAAAGCATCCACATCTTTTCCTGGGAATGTGCAGCTTTTCTCTGCAGCTGCAGTGTAATTCTGGGGGGGAAAAGTATGCTTTTGGTTGAAGGAGCTGCAGATCAATGTGCACAATAATGAGCTAGAGAGGTCGTTTAGTTAACTTAGGATTCAGTGTATTGGGACCGGTCAAAAGATTAATTTAGCCTGGAGTGAGGGTGTCCCCAGGGTATGGTCCAAAAAGTCAAGATGGAGGCCATGGCAGCGCGATCCAAGTTCTGCCCATTTTTTAATGTCCATCGCACATAAAAAATGGGCAGAGCGTCTGTCACACTATCACAGTTGCCATCTTGACTTTTTAGACTGTACCCTGCAGACACCACTGGCCTGCAGGTTAAGAATGCTGTCTGAACACAGCAACTCTAATAAATAAGATTTGCTTATTATCTGGAGTATTTTCCTTCCCCATAATTATAGTATTGTAAGAATAAGCATCCTCTTACCTTTCCTGGCTAGGACTATTCCTGTCAGTCCTGAAACTGTAATTACACCGACTTTGGGAAGAAATTCTGGAGGCGGATTCTTCAGGTAAACATATGTATCTTAAAGATAAGCAAAACAAGCATGGTTGGTTCTTACTGGATTATCACAATTTCTCCTCTTAATCTCATTTCTTATTTCCACGGTCAGAAGTTGTAATGGTCTGTGGGAATGACCGTGGGAGACAGGAGAAAGAGCCTCAGCCTAGGCAATGGTCAGATAAGAGGTGGCTGAGTCTGCAGAAGGAATGGGGGTCTGGCAATCGTCTCAGAAAGGACCCTCCCTAATTTCTTGGACTGTGAAGGCGAGCGGGGAGAAATGTCCTTTCACACTTGCCTTTCAAGATTCTGTTAATCTAACCTTGCGGTAAAGTAAGAGCTAGTACTTTTGGGTGTGCTTCCTGTCTGGTCTACCTCGCAAGGCTGGCAGAAGTACACAAAGCATAATAAGGGGCAAAGTGCCCTATGGACATACCTACCTTTTCCAAACTGCAGTGAAGCGATTACTCCATTTTTGACAAAGAGGTAAGCGTCCTGAATAAACAAACAAAAGACCATTTTCTACCAATGTAAGAAAAAAAAAATCGCATCGACAAATATGAATGCAACTTAATAGAAAGAAGAAACAGCCAAAAAACTCTTCTTTTACGTAATATGTAAACCTACCCCAGTGTAAGTGATCTGCAGTTAGAAAATGACACATAGAAAGGATAACAAAAGGATGAGAAACTGTCTTCACGTAAGGGCTGCCCTTATATATTGGCAGCCCTCAGTCTGATGCAAGTTGCTACTTTTGTGGGACGACATCGGCGTGCACAAATCATTGGTCCCCCTTGTTGTCCCACAGGTACCCATGGACAGAATGGGCTACACAACATTACTTAATGCAGATGTGTTGGGACCACAACTCCCTGAACTTCCAGCCCACAAAGTCAAAAGTTGACAAAATCAAAGAATAAACAACAAAAAGTTGGTAAGAACCTTCCTTATTATTTTGGACATCAGAGTGTGTATATACATGTGTGTGTGTGCACACGCGTGTGTGTTTATTAGATTTATTCATACCACAACCCAGGCTCTCAGCAATTAACGATAACCATATGGTAATCATATATGTACATTCTCTCTCTCTCATCAGTTTCTATCACAGTTTGGCAAGGTAAGAATCTAAACATAATTTTGAGTTTACCCCACAAGATGTCACTACCCAGCAAGCTTAGGAATGTCACGAAAATAAGAGGGCGAATTGATAGGCGGGGGGGGGGGGAGTCAAGGGAAACTGTGGCAGGGAATTATTTGAGAATGTCTCCATTCCCAAGGGAGAGACCTATGTGCAAAAATCCAACAAGCTGTAAGAGCTGTGACCAAGATATGTTGAGTCTGCATCTCCCAGGCTATTCTGATTTCCAACATGGTTTTTCTTCTCTCCTTCAACAGGGTTGTGACTTAATCTTCTGAAATACATTACTTCTGTTCCTAAAACAATTGTAGAAGCCAGATTGCGTTCTTACCTTGCATCCCTTTAGGTAATGACTTGTTGTCTTTCTTACTGATGAAATCCTGGTCTGCAGCTGGCCAGGCTTTTCATCAACATACCGAGATTCCAGAGGTGGGGCACTGTAAATAGGAAGCTGCAGAGAAGGGGGGGGGGGTTGGTGACAATAGGCTTGCCTGGAGAAACGAAAACGGAGCCAAACTCCCTTCTTACCTTAACAGTGCTATTCCTTTGCTCCCACCCAACAAAAATTGCCCATGAGGTTGTTGACTAGAATCAATGGGATTGGTGCTCCACCACACAGTGGCCACAGTTGTTGTGATCCAATGGCTCAAAGGATGTGCCCAAACCTGCCTGTCTACCTGGTGATATTAAGGGCTCTTCCATATCACCCCCCCCTCCCCTTCCCAAAGCGATCCACTGTTTTCCTCACCACCAGCCTGGGAATAAGGAATGTCAATCATTGAGCCACCCTGATCTGCTACAAGTCCATCAAGTCAACTCTAAAAAAAGAAATCGCCAGCAAACCTCCCCTTTCTTTCTTTCCATTGTGTGCACTGATCTGGTTTTGTGGGGGGAAAAAACTCCAGAGTGGTTGAGCTGCAAAGCCATCAAGCCATTATTCTCCCAAGAAGGCCCTGGAACCCCGGAGTTTGGAGGTGGGGTGGGGCAGGAGCTCCCCCAAAGAGGAAACAGTATCAGTGTGGCTCTCTGGGATTCAGAGCTGCTCTCAAGCAGGAGTGAAATCCCTGTATGGAGGTAACCTGCCTCATCTCTAGATATATGGAGTTTCTCTCTCAGAATTCTCAGCTACAGCCATTGCTAGCTGGGGAATTCTGGGAGCTGGAGTCCATATGCGGAGAATAACGAAGGCTGGATTAAATCAGATTTTGTTTGATCATAAACCATGACAAACTCAACCCAAACCAAACAGATGGAAACCAAACCAAGCAGGTGGAAATATTATATATTTACTTTTGGTTATCATTTCTACTACTCTCTTTGGGGTGCTATATAATGGTCTGTGATGCATAATCTTTTATCCTTTTGTTTTAATGTAATCCCAAGTTTCCATGCTACTATACAAGCCCTTTTCCTTGAAATATAATCTCCAGAGGAAAAGCTTCCATACGCGATGAGAAGCCCACAGAGATCATACAAATCTTACCTGATGTGCTTTAATTCGGTGGGATTTCTGTTCTTCTTCAGCTGAGGCAAGCCTGTTAGTGGAAGTCCATGCTAGGGCTGTAGGAAGGGCCGCCCATTTGGTGACCTGGTGTCATGAGCAGAAGTCAAGAGAAATCAAGGAACAACTTGAATGGCTCCAGCAAAGGCAGCTTTTGTTCCTCAACATTCATTCTAACTTCAAGAAAACTGTCATGCTCACATCTCTCTTTAAGCTAGCAATCCTGGCTTAATCACGATGTGATTAGGAAGCTGACTGCTTCTGCTTGTTTCTTCCTTTTACAACAGCAGGTAAGGAAACCAACTTAGTCTCATGTTACATTCAAATTGAGGATTGCAATTAAGAAAGCAAAGACTAAAACAGGGAACTAACAGGGAACTAAAATCCTCCACAAAAATAAAACTGGTCAGCCAAAACGACAGAAGCCCAAAAATTCTGAGTGGAAGGTTTGCTGGAAACTAACAATGATGAGTCTAATCTAAGCCTCCAAAAAGTACTGTGATGCTCGCTGGGGAATTCTGGGAGTTGAAGTCCACACATCTTAAAGATGCCATGTTTGAAAAACACTATTTTAGACTGTATCATGAACACTCTTAACAGCCGCCCCTTAAAGCAGTGGTTCTTAAGCTGTTTGACCCAACTACCCCTTCTCCCGATCTCAAATGGTCATTATCCCCCCACCCCAAAAATCTCTCATTCTACACAAACATTTCAGCATCAGCAGTCCCAAACTGGATCCTTGATTCACAAGCAAGCAATTACAAATTGCTCCATTACCCTGGGGGACAATTACCCCCAGTTTAAGAACCACCGACTTACAGACTGGAAGCTGTGCAACTGATCCATGGCACGTGGAATATTAAGTATGGCACAATAGAGAGCACGCCAAACACCATGTTTGGCACTAGCCGCAGTTTCTGAACACTTTTCAAGGATCACCAGTCTGTCGCAGTAGTCTAAGTAGAAAAATGATGGAGCCATGCCTCACTGTGGCCAACTCCCTCTTTGTGGCTGCATTCTACTACAGTAGTTGGACTCCAGCCCTACCCAGTTCTACTAATGCTTCTCTTATCCTTCGTTCCTTATGCAATGTGCTTAACCTTGTTACCAATCCTCCCAGCTTGCACAATGCATGAAACAATCGGCTAGACACAAATAAGACCATGAACCGTGAACACACAAAAAAGCAAAGTTTAACACTAGCCACGCTTTGCCCATTGGGCAAATGCATCTGACCCAGTTAAGGGCATGCATGATGTAGCCACCTGTGAAGAAATTAGCTACTGGAGAAAAAGGAACAGGGAATTAAGACAAACCCATTTACTGTGTTGGAAGAACAGGCTAGGGAGTTGAGTTCTGAAGCAAAATGGGTGGGGAAAGGTTTATTTTTTTTAAAAAAAGTCAAATTACAAATGTAAAATGGCATGGATGGATCGGATATACACTGGGATTATCAGATGTGTAAAGTTTTAAGAAGAAAAAAAGGGTAAAGGAAGTAGGAAGGACGGTACATTGGATTTAATGGGAAGATCCCCTTTCTATGTTGGAGAAATATGATGATAAATGAAGGCATTGTTTATTTATTTATTTGCTAGACCTAGATCCCACTTTCATATAGGAGATTAAGGTAGCATGCGTGGTGGTCCCTAATCCTGTTTTTTCCCAATATCCCAGTGACGTAGGTTGAAGTGAGATAGTGGGTAGCCCAAAATCACGCAGGAAGTTTCCACCTTCAAGTTTTGGGTCTCCTCAAGACCAGGCCAACATCTTAACTATGACATTACACTGGCTCTTCAGTGAGCATCTTTAATGGGCCTCCCCTTCCGCTTGGTCCCTATACATACAGGTATTTTTCTTCCTTGTGTGAAGGAACCCAAGAATTGCTTTGATCTGTACACAGAAGTTAACAGAAAGACTGAACTTTGCATTTTAGCAACAGCGCACTGGGACAGGCGCCCAAGAAACTAGTCCTTCTTGGTTTCTCCTCCACCTTTGTCAGAGAGAACTTACACAATAGTTTTTACAAAAGAAATGTGTTCAGCACAAGCATCAAAAGGCAATCCACACATTAACACTCTGTAGGAAAAAGAAGCCTTTATTTTCATCCACTTTTATGGCAAAATAACTTTTTGGGGCAGGGCTCCTTAGAAACAAGTTTGGAAACTTCAACACTGGTTTGGTGAGTGGTGAGAAGGTTTTTTCCTCTCTTGTTAGTTCAGCAAGCCACCCTTTTTTATAGCGCATTTTCAGTATTACTTACAGGGCTAGGAATTGCAGCGTGACTGCTGGAATTAGCTCAGTCTAGGAATGACACTAATTGCTTTGGGATGTCTATTGAAAGCAACTGGCAGTGACTAACAAAATGCTCCTGTAATACATTTCACTGCCCAGTAATTATTTTGAAGCAATGATCTTAATAAAGATTGATTCAAAAAAATATCCTATTAAAATCACAAGACTCAGCCAGCTCCTGTCTCGAGGAGGAGGCATATTTTAGGCCAGGATAAAAACTGAGGTTATTTGATTAACTTTAATTGTCTCTCAGATTAAATTAAGTTGATACAATTAAATAATGCTCCTGGTGATCAATGTTTAAATTACAATTCAGCAACAACAGCGGAAGTTTTGCAAGCTGCAAAGTGTAACAGAGTTATACTTCCAGTTTTGAAATCAGGTAAGTTAGATGGGGAAGTCAAAGAACATCTTGAAAAGTATCACTGACAAGCCACTTTCCTGGGATGGCCAAGAAAACAACATGGATATCTAAGTTGGACAAGCAGGAGACTTGCCTTGTTGTAGGCAAGCCCATAAAATGACTGCCGGGAGGTGCGTGTGCAAGCTGCCTTTTACAAAACACCCACCATGATAGACACACATTATCCAAGTTAGGTTTCTGAGTTTGTCCCTTCATATTCCCTCCTGCCAATGGTGACGTAATCACTGGAGTTTACTGACCACCTTACAGATACTTAGCACGTTTACTGTATTTTCTAAAAATGCCACGTGTTCCAGAGGCATTCTCAGAAATCAAAATTACACTCAAAGCTAGCGTTTGGCTTTGGAGCACACCAGCTTCCCATTTATTTATTTTTGATTTAAATCATTTAACAGGAAGGAAACATCAGGTGAGAGAGCAAGACTCGAAGCGGTCTATGGCCACCAAGTTGCCTACGCCATCCCATTATTATTATTCTACTATTGTCATGGCAACTTGAAGGATGTCACATAAGTATTATAACATCAGCTGTATTTTACTTTGATCTGTCATTTTATTTTAGATTTCCGAGAAACTCTGGAAGCATTTGTAATGAGCGCTGTGACTGACACGCATTTAAAGGCACCCGTGATTCTCTTTTGCCTCTGCTGGCATGAAACCAAGTGATTAACGAAGAGGATGCGTCTTTCACCAGGAAAAAAAAAAAGTTTGTATTCCTGAAATATACCTCGTGTCTTGTTACACATAAGCAGCAGCTGAAATCGACTAACATTTAAACAAATAACCTGGTAAACTGCTTCTTTGAGAAAAGGTTCAGAAGGAGAAGAATACCCAAGAGGATTCAAAAAACAGGATGGCATCCCTATCCCTGAAAATATCAACTCGTGGAGTATTGATCCAAGAATGCCCATACTCCTTTTCTGAGTTTTAAAACAAATTAGCGAAATAGGGCTTTAGTTTGACACATGGCTCAACAAGTCACGGATACAGGGCAGAAACAGTTGTCTTTGCATAATAAGACGTGAATTATTAAAAGATCCCTCCGCTCCAGGCTTGTCAAAACAGACATAGCCCAGCTAGAGGAAAGCTGCAGAAAAAAGCTCCTAGAATGACAAGGCGCTAATTAACACAGCAACTCGGGGATGATGGTGTTATATCATCAATACTGGTTGTGAGAGGCCACGCTTGAAAAAAAGTCCACAGAGTTTTGTACTTTTCGTGCAATGGCCATATGGCCTCATCTTACATTCTACCAAATGTATCTGATGCAACTGATCCACACATCAGATTGTAATCTCAATTTTAAAAGCAACTTGCACCAATCTGGGAGTTGAAGTCCACCCATCTTAAAGTTGCTGAGGTCTAAGAGGAGGTTTCCACAAGCAATGAGAGTTTGCTGGCCTCACAACGTTGCCCAGCCTGGGGTCTTCCAGCCATGCTCCACGACAACGCCCACGGCCAAGTTGGGGATGATGGGTTGTGTAATCGGGAAAGCACCAGGCTGGGGAAGGCTGTGCCGGGACACGGCTCTTCTTGGGGAGGAAAGTTGGCACCTTGTTACAGGCATGCTAACTCCACAGAGCCAGCCCCTCCCTCACTCCTGGCACCTTCAGGAATCTCAGAAACATCTCAAGGATGGTGGGTTACAGCAGGGGACGGCTCCGGTGGGGTTTCGCAGTGGAAGGGCACTCTGCACACGCTCCGCTGCCTAGCACCGTCATGAACACCCAAGCTCACGCAAAGCCTAAATGTTCACCTTGCCACCCTGACAGGGAGAGGCTGGGCAAGAACCATCCACGGAGCCCAGCTTGGGACAGGGTGCAAAGGAACGACCTTGGCCCAAGATTTCCAACGGCACCACCACCCTTCCTCCTTGCTCTGCCACTCCAGTTTCTTTCACATTCCCACCGCAGTCTCCTCCGAGGCAGAGGGGGCGACTCAAGGGCACAGGGCTGCTCCCTCTGCACATGCTCAGAAGTCCACTCGCCTTTTCCACACACCCACTCCCCTTTCTGCCTCTTTTCCGGGCCAAATCTCCAACTCTGTGACTGGCGGGAGAGAAGAGAAAAGATCCGAAAGAGGCCCCACGGGCTGGCTCAGACCCCGCAGGAAAGGGGTATTCTGCACATGCTCAGGCGCCCTCTGCTGCCCAGAGCCACTCCTTCAATTGGAAAGCAGGAAGGGGCTCCCCTAACGCTGGGAGGCCCCGCCGTGGATCCCGAGAGGAGGGAAGGAGGAAGAGAAAGGGGTTTCAAGCAGCCTCGCCCGCCCCCGGAGCTGGACACCGGGGAGGCGCGACGGGGCCACTCACCTTGTCCGCCATTTTGGCTCCACCTCTTCCTCGAGCCGCGGGGGAGGTGCCCAACCCGGAAGGGGGCGGAGCGATAGAGAAGCTAGTCTAGGATTGGTGGAGCGGAGAAGCGGCGTCAGGGTGACGTCACCCGGAGTTCCCATCCCGTGGCTTCGCGGCAGAGTTCCCCGCGCAGGACTACAACTCCCATGATCCCCAGAAAGCGTGGTTCAACCGCTATGGGAAGGAAAAGAAACGAGAGGGGAGCATATGGGGTGCTCCGAGAACGGATGCTCTTTTATAACTGTAGGACTAAAACAGTATTTTTCAAACTTGGCAACTTTAAGAGGGGTGGACTCCAACTCCCAGAATTCCCCAGCCAGCATGCTGGCTGGGGAATTCTGGGAGTTGGAGTCCACCCCTCTTAAAGTTGCCAAGTTTGAAAAACACTGGGCTAAAATAAAGTCCCAATTTGTGGTATTTGGGGTGAAAGCGAATATGGGTTCTGTTGGTGGTTCCCGTCTTGGTTTCTCAGCCTTGTTAGACTACAGCTCCCATCATGCTCCTGCAGGTCATGGGTGCTGTAGTCCGATGTTGCTTAAAGTGTGGTCCCAGGACCTCGAGGGGGTTCCCCCAAAACCATCTCAGGGACCCCCGAAATCAAAACTCTTTGCCGGATATTTAAGATATTGGCAAAAATGTAAAACTATGTCACTCTTCTCATGATTATTTTTATTCATTAAAAAAATAGTTCTTTTTCATGAAAAATATTTCATTGAGGTTAATATCTAATGGGTTTAATATTGTCATTTTTACATGACTCAATAAATAAATATTTTATGAATGCGTCCATTTTCATTTTTAACATGGTAAATATCGAGAAATATAACCCATACAAACAAAAGCTCTTCCCGGGTTGTCCATAATTTTTAAAAAGCGGGAAAGGGTCCTGAGAGCAAAAAGTTTAAGAAACACTGCTCTAGTCCAACCCCTGGGGATCTAAACTTAGGAACTACTGGCTTAGTCACCAACTTTAGCCCAAAGCTACATGGCAGGCAGAAATCCAGAAAGGGGCAGACCTTGAGCTGGCATAGCGATGTAAGGAAAGCCGGAATGGTCGGGAAGAGGAAAAAGCAGATTGGCCCAGTCTCTACCCACCAGGCTCTTTAGATCTCAGTTCCAATCACCCCTTTTTAGAAAGTTAATGCAGATTGGCAGCGATTATTATTATTATTTAATACGAGGAATATTAAAGAAACAAACACCCACCCACCCCAGCCTGAACGGACAGTCTATTCTTCCACCTTTGTCAGAAACTTTGTCTTCTTATTCTGCTGCTGCAAGTTTAGATTAGTATTATCGATCAGCGGTTCTCAAACATTTTGGTCACAGGAGCCCTTTATCTTCTTAAAAATGATTGAGGACCCCAAAGGGCTTTGGTTTATGTGGGTTATATCTATCAATATTTACTGGGTTAGAAATTAAAACTTAGAAATTTGGAGTCTGGAGTTCTCTGAGCTTGGTTGTTTTCTTGCAAACACTTCATTACCTGGCTAGGACTGAAGATGTTACCTAGCCAGGTAACGAAACGTTTACAAGAAAACAGCCAAGCTCAGAGAACTCCAAGGACTCCACAGTTCAACCCTGAGCTACAGATATTCTTTTTTATTGGTACTCAGAAATTTTAAAATATTTATTTGTTCGAGTTCACAGAGCCCATGAAAGGGTCTTGGAGATCTCCAGGGGTCCCTAGACCACACTTTAAGAACCATTGTTCTAGATTATTCTCCATAAAGTGCAAGGTATAAAAAAGATGGACATGCATAAGAAGGAACAGACTTATATTCTGCTCTACAGCAAGAGTGGATAAGTTGAGCTTGACGCATGATTTTTTGCAAGTCAGTGGAGATTTCTTGGCAATCCTACCAAAGTCATTTACCAATGCCATCTTCCAAGACATTCTCTCCACTTCATACTTGCAGCCCTGAAATTACCTAGTGGTCTCCCATCCAAGTACCAACCACATCTGATCCTGCTTAGCTTTTTAGAATCAACCTAGGTCAGCTGATTGCTGCCAGGCATAGCTTACAAGTATGAGGTCTGTACCCCTGAGCCCCTAACTGCTTTTTGATGTTAGTTTTCTTCTATTTTTGGTAGGAAACATGAACTTGGGTGTCTACTTCACATAAGCTTGACCCATCTGAACAATTAAAAAAAGGAAAAACTCAGTCCTCTCCCCACAAAATAGAAAATGCCATCCTTATCAATGTGCACATATGGCATAGCCTACCCATTTGGCATCACTGCTGTGCCCAGTGGAGATCTTTGCTCTCCTGAAACTGTTAATTGGGCCCCTCTGCTACTAATAGGTGACAGAATTGGCTTCAGTGGTTGGAAAATGCATTAATCCTGCTTGAAAGAAGAGATGATCCAACTTGCCCTCTCTCTGAATTGTTGCTATTCCAGCACTCGCCATGTCCCAAAGTCAGTTCAGAGTGAGAATTAACAGTTCTCACCTTCCTTCCAAATGGATTAACAGTTGTAACCTGTGATACTCAGACACGTACATAACTGTAGAGGAAATCTGTTAAAGATTTGAAAACTTACTCATTTGCAGTGTCAAATTTAGACTTGGTGAGGCCCTAAGCTGGTGTTTCTGAACCTTGGCAACTTTAAGATGGGTGGACTTTAACTCCCAGAATTCCCCAGCCAGCATGGCTGGCTGGGGGATTCTGGGAGTTGAAGTCCACCCATCTTAAAGTTGCCAAGGTTCAGAAACACTGCCCTAACTATATAAAACTTGGAGGCCCCTTGTTAAAAAGTTATATCAGAAGGTCTCACAAAGGTGCATACCAAAACAGGACCTTGGGTCACCACAAAAAAATTGAAAACATAAATATGCCTTTTAATAATTTAATAGCAAGAAATGCTAATTTCAAATGAATGCATTTACTGATTACATATTTATCCTTTGGCTAACTTGATCTCTCTCATAGAGTTTAATCTCTCTCATACATCACGGTACATAATTTCTCTCCTCGATTACAGTCCACATAAAAAGCCCCATAAAATTCTAAAAGCTGGGGAAAAAAGAAAAATTCTGAAATTTTCTGAGGATTGTGAAGCTCTAAGCTGTAGCTTGTTTAGTTTATGCCTAAATCCGACCCTGCTCACTGGGCTATTGGGAAAAAATGAAAAGCGATTTTTGTATTTCATCCCGTTCTGTTCAAAAGTGCTCAAGGGCCACGTCCTGAGGAATGAGAGAAATTCACTAATGGTGTAGTATCTGTATCGTTTTATATTTCCTGATAATATTTCTGGATCATTTTGTGTGGAGATAAAGCCTGTCTGCCTTCAAGTAAGCGGTGAAGTTGAAATACAATCCGTACATATGTTGGTCTGTATTTGCTTGGCTGGGATTCTGTGTGGTCTTACCTGGGACCAGAGGCGTCTGCAAGATGCGTGAAAATAAAATCAGGGTAGCAACTGCTATGGTGCAATGGACTCTCCGCCTGGGTTTTATATGCATCCCACATCTGGGAATAAGTCCAGCTTAAAGCCACGATCGTACTTTTCAGTTGGTATGTAAATAATAGCCAGAAGACTTCTTTCACAGTCATTTAACATATGAACTGAAATTAAAATCATAAATCTTCTCGAGGCCTATGTAACAGTGCATTACAAATGGGCTGTAGGAACGAAGCCTCAGATTTCTTTCTTCAAGGACACAACGTGCTAAGGAAGAAAAGAAAAAACTTCCCAATGCAGAGAATTCCGTTTATTGAAGTCCAATGTACAACTGAAGTTTTACAACTTTTCCCCAAAACAAAAGTTACTTTTCAATTTAGGAAGAATAAATGTCCTTTTTCAATAATATACAGTCTCTCTATATTTTTAAATAAGTTAATATCTTTGAAAAAAGAGCAATATGTTCCTTTTATAATGTTGCAGTGCAACTTACAACTTACACGTCTGTGCAATGTACCATGAGGTATATGCCCAGTGAAAAACACACAGTGAATTTTTTCCATTCATAAATTCTCATCGTAGACACACAAAAAGTTAACATTAATCTGTGGTAGAAAAAGAAACGCGGCCAAGTACACACCAAAAAATATCATTTTTCCTAAAAACAGAACAAAAGGAACATTCATTGCCTCTACACATTGGTGATTGCTTCTTGACATAGAGCGAGTATAATTAAAAAGACCTTTGTGAATTTGGAAAACGTAACCAAACACGGAACAATCTGGATTATCCAGAGGTTGAAATTTAATTTTATTGGTCTGACACTGCAGTCCTGTAGTCACTTACCTATGGAAACAAGCCCCCATGGAGATCAAGGAGAGTTACTTTAGAGTAGACAAGTGCTGGATTTCACTATCTCCATTTGCAGCTGGGAAGCGACAGAGCAGATGTTTCCAAACAACAAAGCCAAATGAAAGGTGTGATGGGACCATGTGGATGTTTCCCTGGTTCATAACTTATTACCACCTTCTGAATTCTCTTTCAGAGCTTCTTAGGGAAACAGGGAGGTGGGTTGGAGTCAAGAATGGCCGTTACGATTACGGATGTCCCATCACGGAAAGCTTTCATTTGGTTCTTCCAGTTTGTGGGAAGGCTACATCGGATGGGAACGTTGAGCCCTATGAAGAACATACTTAGCGGGGACAAAAGACTTGGAAATAAACAAGCACATCAGAGAGTGGGATTCATAACAGTGCTGCCTCATGTTCAGAAGACACTGGTTCTCCTTTTTTAAAAAAAGTTCTCTTTTTTTAAAATACAAGGTGCTCAAGAATGTTTAGTTGTTGTTTGAAAACAGTCCAAGGGAAGGTTGGCTTAAAACCTCCTACTGCAGTGTTTCCCAACCTCGGCCACTTTAAGACGGGTGGACTTCAACTCCCAGAATTCCCCAGCCAGCCATGCTGGCTGGGGAATTCTGGCAGTTGAAGTCCACCCGTCTTAAAGTGGCCGAGGTTGGGAAACACTGTCCTATTGCTATGGAAATTGTAAGAATGTTCATTATTTACAAAAGAAAGACTATGGAGTTCCCTTAGCACAGCCAAAAGAAACATTAGCATTAACATAGAAGATCTCTGCCCCAAAGACATTTATCTGATGTTTTGCTGGCAGGAAATCAGTCATTATTTTAGAGAGGTTTGAAGGTGGTGGGGGAAAAAAACATGCATTATTCTCCTTGTTGTTTTCATTCTGTGGTTTGGAAAATGTTAAGTGTCATATGTACTGTATATACCCTAAGGAAGACAACTTTACATTTAATACAACCCACGTTTTAACCAAAAACCCTCTTCTTCCATTACCATATTTTCATTTAAAGATATTTTGAATAACTGGCAGGGTGGAGACCCTACTCTTATTTACTGTTAAATACAAGTTCCTTTCCCTTATCTTGTCTCTTGCAGGCCCAATTCCTTACTTTTTGCTTGAGTCAAGCCATGGTTTGCTGGGACATCCAAGCTAAGAAACAGTGGTTTGAGACCGCCTTTTAAATACAGTAGGGCCAAACTGTGATTTGCAAGTCAGTTAGAAGGATGAATCAAACCACTGTTGGCCAAGCTGGATATCCAAGGTAAAGCATAGAATTATGTCCCTAACCACAGTTTAGAGGTCTAGCAAAATATGGCCATCAAAATATGGCCACACATTGTATGGCCCTGTTGCACCATAATTACTGAAGATACTGTCAGTATATCGGTGGTATATAAGTCCAGACTGATCTAGAAAGTTATAGCCTCACATTTCCTCTTTGGCCCAAGATGGATGAGACAAAAGTGGACAGTGTAGAAACTACAGTGAAAACATGTCTCTCTCTTACCACCTTCAACTTTCTTTAAAATGCTGATGTCTGTCTCCTGAGACATTTTTAACACCACAGCTTGAGAACCAGACATTTAGTACCAGCATGTTGCTACTTCAACCCCTGAGCAAACGAGAAAAAAAAAAAGACCGCAGCCTATTTCAAAGCTCGTATGCGAGTAAAGTGCGGGGCGTAGTACAATGGTGTCATACCATATATTATATGGTTGAAAAAGCTCTCTATTTGTAAAAAAAAAAATCTTATTCATGTGCTATTTAATAAATCCGACAAGATTACCTATGGAGCAGCAAGGAATGGTGTTACAAAGAAATTGTCCTTGTAATACAGCTTCAGTGTCAAATGTTGAAGGATGCTTGTATTCAGTGCAGATAGGAAGGCTGTGTACACTTTGACAATGAAGCCTGAATAAAGGATGCTGCTGCTTTAAAGAGTCCCTGTGACTTTTAAAGCAGTGGTATCTTTGTTCAGGCAGACACAGAACTTTGAAAAACATCAGGCTGTGTTCATGAACAGCAGAGAGGTGCTGGGCTCTTGAGAGGTCCAAAGCAATTCTTCCCAGACGTTTTTGAACTTGCACAGCTCCAGCAAAGAGATCCCTTCCCAATTTCCCCTCCTCTTCCCAGCTCCTTTCAAGTCATACCTTTGGGACAACTCTGTTCAACTGTCATGGCTTCTGCCCAAAGAACCAGGCTAACCTAGGTGTGGTTCATCTCTTGCACGAAGCAATTGAGTGATTGGTTTGGTTGGGCTTAGCATGTTGCAAGAAGCCAGCCATTTGGTCTCAACCATGAATCATGGCTTAGGGCTTTCCCCACTACTGAACTGTAGTGCTCTCTACCCATCCTTAATATGGTAGAAAGCTACACTCTCAAGGAATTTGTGTTCCTATTGTTGATGGCTTACTCACTGGCATTCCTATTCTCCCCCAGTTCCTCTAAAGTAATGGGTTGCAAAGCCTAACGCATTTTACCCACCTTAAGACTATCCTTGGAGAAGTTGGAATATTAAATGCTACTTTAATGCTGGTGCAGCTAAGGATGACTCAAACCTATGTCCTACTCCTGGGCCGGGGACAAGATGAATGCAGAGTTATGGAGACACAGTAAAAACAAAAAATAGGGGATGTTAGGTGTAAGTGGGACACAGCCTTAGTGTGTTGTGCAAATCCAGCCAAGTTTAGTGTGGATTCATGGTTTAGTGTGATGGGGGAATCCAACCACAGAATAATTAACGTCTTCACAAAACTACAGTTCCCAGGGTTCTTTGGAAGAAGACTTTGACCATTGAAATCAGATGTGGTATGATTCACATTTGAGTGTACATGTACCTAACTAAACTGTTTCAAGTTTCGTTGTCTGAGAATACACAAAGGTCTACTGATCAGAGAACTTCTTGTTTGCTTCCAGTGATGTGACAAAACATACAACAAACTTTTAGTTCTCTACCACTCACTAGCATTGTGCACAATGTTGTGCCTTGACTGCTTCATGCAAAGTGAATGCCTATTTCATTTTGTTTTTTTTAAAAACACAGTTTCACTTGTTGCCACTTTGGTCTGACACTTAAGTGACTCTGGACCACTTCAGGAGTATCCTACTGGAAGATCATTAAGGATGGAAGTCGAATAGGAGCCTAAGAAGGCTTAGAAAGAACTTGTGATGGTGGAAGCATTCAGATCAGCTGCTGGCAATCTGTCCTTCCCTGCCAGCCTGGTGGTTGAGGAGGGAGAGGATGAAGGAGAAGGGTGTGTTGGAAAAGAAGACAAGATGTCAGAAAAAAGAAATGGTTTCATCCATCTGGCCTCTACCCTCATACCTTGTTTATGCATCCAGATTATCAGGCGAATGTGGCTCTTGATTAAAATATTTGCCGAGAAGATGGCACTGGATGTAGATGAAGTTGCACCATCTCACCTTAATCGCTTGCATTTGATTCCCACTGAAATCCTAGAGGCTTACACCAGCCATCAAGACACATAAACGACATTTACACACCATTCAAAAGAGACAATAAAAAACTTAAGAAGGAAACCAAAATACAACACATCCCCTCCAACAGCCAACACTCGGATAAGCAGGGATCAGCACCAGATGAACAATCAGGGAGAAGACAATACTCTAATCAAGGAACCACCAAGGAGGAAACCATCAATCCCTCACACCAAAACTGGCAGCAAACCCCCGATTCACTCACACTGATGATGTTACCTAGTTGGGTAATGAAACGTCTGCAAACAAACAACCGAGCTCAGAGGCCACCAAGAACTCCACAGTTCAACCCTGAGCTACAGATCTTCTTTTCTGTTGAAACCACTGATTTCAGTGGGAACCAAATGCAACTAACTTAGGCTTGCTCCATTGTATGGTGTTTCTTAATATAACGGCAATATTGCGGTCTTTGACAAAAGTGGGATCTCTCATTCCTGTGTGTGAACACACGGCAAATATTTTTCATGGGATATTTAAATGCTGTTCATTTACCTTACCAGGGTTACACTTAGATGGATATGCATGTCCAGGGATCCTATGGACATTGGAATTGCCATTTTCAGAGAGAGAGAGAGAAAAAAAAATTGATTGCAAACTTAGGCTTTTAACACGAAGAGACAAGTTAGTGAGGACGCTGAGAAGCAGAATCAATCTAGCTGCCAAAATCTGAGATCAGGAGAGGCCAAATTAGACAGCTCCTACATAGAAAAGGCAGATCTGCATAGATTTACCGCGACTGACTTTGGGGGAGGATTAACAAAAATAAAACAGTGGTTCTTACTGGATTTAAAAACCTTTGGCAACATGTTTTGGGAAGCACACTGTATTGGGGTGAAGTCACTCAGCATCTTCTTTGGAAGCACCAGAATATGTTATCACCAGTGTAGCAAACACTGCCTTTAAACTTGCCTTGAAAATGTGGGTGCTTTCTTTTTCTAAGAGCGAAAAGCAGTTCATTGAGGAAAACGCATCTTTGGGAAAGTAATCGTTCAATAAATAGAGTCAAAGGTCTGATTCAGACATAGTAGAACCAGTAGTAAACGAGAGTGGAGCCTATAAACTCCATCTTTGTCTCCCTATCTCCAGCTTTGTGGCTTATTACACCATACTTTCCTTTTATAATCATATTGTAATCTTAGAATTACAGTTTACCAGAATATCAAAAGCAGAATATCAAACTGCCACCATATCCTGGTTTACAGACATAGATTATAACAGAAGATTATATCTGTCTCCTCCAAAGTAATTGCTGCTGTCTAATGTGTTGTACATCCAACTGAATGGAGCTAGTATTGCAAGCGGTGCCAGTTTATTCTGGTTTAATAAATCACAGTTGAAGTGCTCAGGGAAGGAAAGGGCAAGGGTAAAACCCATGGACATAATGCTTGTTTCTAACTAAATAAACAATGATTCAGTGAACAAAGATTGTTTTGTCAAATCAGGCCCAAGCTTCACCATGGAATTATCAATATGCTGCTTTTTAAATTTCACATACTTTCAAGTTTGTCTCTAAATCCTAGAAGTCTTTATCTAGGGACCCTGGTATCTGGCCTCACCACCCCATGGTTACAGCTGCTGTTTTTTTTCTGGAGGCATTAGTGCCACTAAGCGGCTACATTCACATACCATGCTTAACCTGGTTAGTAATTTAACCTGTTTGGGGTTTGTTCATGATCTATTCAGTGAAAAATTAGCTTGGGTTTTCAACACATGCTAAGCCACAAAAGACAGAAACCAAAATCTCAGACAAAAAGCAAGCCAAGGTTAAAACCAACCAGGCTTAATTTAGATGGTTAAGCACATTGTCTGACCTAACTCCTCCATGGCTTGCAGGTGGTCACACGGTGGCCAGTAGAGTTCTGTTTGGTCCTAGAAATGCTTTCAATGCTTTGGCCCTGCGTCTCTAATCAGGGCATTATGCTTTTCCATGGGCCAGGGGTACCCTCGGGGCATGTCAAAAAAGTCAAGATGGTGGCTGTGACGATGCGGTCAAAGCTCTGCCAATGCACATAAAAATGGGCAGAACTTTGACTCTTTTGACCATACCCTGGAGATACCCCTGCTCCCTACATTACAGTTTAGCATCTATTTTGGGACAGACTCTTGGGGTGACACCCAAGCTTGGAAAGATGGTCCATTCCTGGTCTATGGTAGAAAAGCAATATTCCAAGTCCATGTGCTGGAAGGAATGTCTGCATTGATAAATGAACTGGAAAGCAGTTACATCATGGTGAATAACGAAATGCATTTCAAGAAGTGAATGGAAAACGGATATTAGCTCTTCAGTTCCCCTCAGTGAGTTCTGGAGTGTGCAAATGCTGTCTGCAGCTCCGTTAGTTAAGTGGGTGCAATCAGGGCACGAGTAGGAGAGACGAAGCGTGCCCATCAGCTGTCTCCCTGGCCTTCCTGCTCTCGATGCCATGCCTGTATCAGGCAGGCAGGGGCTTTATTGGCTGAGGACCATACGTCGTTTCCAAGAGGCGGGCCAGGATCTCATTCATAACCGGAGATGAGGCCAGGGCAAATACATGAGCGGGCCAAATGTCCCTGGCAATCATTAACGCAATTTATACATATACTAGCTATGTTTTAAAGCATTTCCCCCTTCTGGCCTCTTAAAAGTAAAAACCCACTGGCAACATTTGCAAGGCTTTCCCAAGATTTCTAAGGCTGCAGGTAGCCCTGGGGCTTCAGAAAGCAACCCCCCACCCTGGAACAAAAGCATCTGGAGATTTCCAAACATTAGCATGAACGAGATGCAACTTTTTTTTTTTTTTTAAGAAAGAGGATGGCAAGTGGTGGGTAGCAACTTGCAAGGTTCCATGCCCTGCTTAGGTTGGTGTTTCCCAACCTGAACAACTTCCAGATGGGCAGTCTTCAACACCCCAAATTCTTAGCGAGAGCCGTGGAGTCTGAAGAATTCTGAGAGTCAAAATCCGTGCATCAGGAAGTGGCCCAGTTTAGAAAATACCCCTTTAGCAGTTAGGGTACCCATGTAAAGGTGAAGAGGAGAGATGAAATTGCCCTATGCCTTCAGTTTATCTGCCTTGCCAAAGGATCCAAATGCAATCCAGCAATACAGGCACGCCTGTGGGACTACATTCCCAAATGCTCTTCTGAGTAGACAAGGGAATTTGATGACGTTCCCCCCTAAATAAGTAGAGGTCATGTCATTGCAACGTGCAGCGAAGTGCTTGCAAAGGGCCCAGTGTAAACAAATATACACCAAGGAATCTCTTTCTAAAGTTAATGTAACTTCCCTTAATTCATCCTTCTATGTTGTCTAAAATGCATATGTTAGGCCTGGCCTTACAATAAGCCAAGCTGAATGGGCCCATTTTAGGAAGCATATCTGGGAAAAAGGAAGGGGACTGTCAAAAAGGGACAATAAACAACCAATAACTAGAATATTTTTATCGATCTGGAGTAGTAGTTTAGGTCTTCTGTGTCAGGCACCAAATTCCTTGCTCCATCTCTGCTTATGATTAGCAGGTGGCCTTCTATCAAGACTTATCTAGGTTCCTGGTGGGCTTCTGGAAGTTTTCCATAATGCACCAATCAGCCTATGGTAGCATTCCAATACTCTCAAAAAAAACCACAAAAAAACCCCAAAAACTATTTTTGGTAGTATTCTAGTTCTTGCGAAGGCTCTAGTAGGCTTCTTGAGTAGATTAAGTCTACAGGCCCCAATCTGTTTTTTTTTCCTGTGGCTATGTAACCTCTACAGTCCAGAATATTTCCAGTGAAGTTTCAATCCTCAGAGTCATGTGGAAATAAAGAATGATAATGCTGCACCTAATATCCTTCTGTGTATTAGTGATTCTGCTCTGAATGTTTGCTCCTTCTCCATGTTTATGCAAGAGGTTTCTACTCATACTTGCTTGAATGTGAGTAGGAACCTTTAGGATGGACCTTTAAGTTCAGCCTTTCAGATGTTAGTGAGCTCCAGTTTTGAAGGATGATGTGAATTACAATCTGGCAACATCTGGAGGACAGAGATTTACTTATTATTATATTATATTGGTTGCACAGTCAGCCAGATGTTTAGACTGGATCTGGCATTTTTATCCCCCTATTGAGTCCTTCCCAAGGACCTGGGATAGGCAGATGTTGTTTGATGGTGTTAAAGGTATCGTCGCAGGATGGAAGCTGTTCCAAGTAAAGCTGCCATTTGCAATTGACTGATGGTGATTTTGTCAATGCTGATGGTCTTCAAGGGGTGCTCCAGATGTTTTGGGATTGTGCCCAAGGCGCCTATTACTATTGCTACTATCTTTGCTTTCTTTTGCCACAGTCATTCAGACCTATTTGCAGGTCTTTGTATTTTGTGATTTTCTCCAGTTCTTTCTCTTCTCTTCTGCTGTCTCCATGTACTGCAATGTCCACTATCCAGACTTTTTTGTCTTTCTTATCAACAATTGTTAAGTCTGGGGTGTTGTGTGGCAGGTGCTTGTCTGTTGGAATTCTAAAATCCCAGAGCACTTTGGCTTCTTCATTTTCTATGACTTTGTCTGTTTTGTGGTCCCACCAGTTCTTGCTTGCAGGCAAATGGTATTTCTTGCAGATCTTCCAATGCACCATGGTTGCTACTTTGTCATGCTGTTGTTTGTAGTCAGTCTGTGCGATCTTCTTGCAGCAGCTGACTAGGTGGTCCTCTGTTTCTTCATCTTCTTTGCAGAGGTGGCATTTGCTGTCTGTTGCTGTCTTCTCAATTCTGGCTTTATATGCATTTGTTCTTAAGGCTTGGTCTTGTGCAGCCAGAATTAGCCCCTTTGTCTCGTTCTTCAACTTTCCTGCTCTTAGCCATTGCCAGGTCTTGTTATCTGCTTTGCCTGCTAGTTATTTTGTGTACTGGCCATATAATATATATATATTTTAATCATCATCATCATCATCATCATCATCATCATCATCATCATCATCATCATTATTATTATTATTATTCCTGATCAGATGGAGACTTCCACTTGCCTTTGAATGAACATGAGGTGGGCAATGGTACGCAGTTCCTGCTGAATGTGGCAGGGACACAGGAATCGGGAATGATAAGGTGAACCCATCTCTTACTGGCACTGAATTTCTTGTTCAGCGATAATGCCTTAACAGGAGTTAGGTTTCTTTTATTGCAACGGTTCTCAAACCATAAATCTGAGGATCTTTATTCATAGCACAGTGTAAATATAGAAAGCCATGGTGTTCAGTCTGGCCTTTTTTGTTATTCTGTCTTGAGGCTGCAAAAGACAAGATCAGAAGTTTGCAGTTTGTAGGTCTGTGGTCTTAAATTCACAGTGGAAAATTGCTGACCTCTGGAACAGCTCCCGATTTCCAGAAAGGTGGATTGTGTGTTCGGCCCCTACTTGTGACGGCCCAAAAGGTGAGCAGAAGCTCCATGTCGCAATTCTGCTACCGACGGTTTTGTACCTTAATTTCTTCTCTGTCACATTAATGTACAGGTGTGCGTGTGCACGCTCACTCTCGTGTGTCTTGGGTCAATCCTTTGAAAAGCAGGCACAGTATTGTAAAAATAGCACAGCATTTGAACAACATGTACCGTTTGTGCCTGGAGAGGCAAAACGAAAAGTAAGTTGTTTTCCTGGATAAATGCTGTATATTTTAAGGCACGCCAAAAGGGGGAATAACTTTTCCATTTCCAGACTTCGCCAAGCTCTCTTTATGTTAACAAAACCAGTCGCTTATTGGAAATGCTGAAAGGTTAAGCAATTTTTCCCTAGGAGGAACTGATTATTTCTTTTCTTTTTTTTTTTAATTCTTTTTTTCTTTTTCATACTTAAAATTTCCACTCTTAAAAAAAAAGAGAGGGGGAATTTATGAGGATGGACGTCTCAGAATATTTAAAAAATAAACCTCAGCTTTCACGTTACATTTTATATACATAGATATGAGTCCATACAATATATCTACGTATATAAAAGAAAGAGAAAATCCTGTTTACTACACTCCTGGCTTTTAGTACTGATAAGTACACTGGCGTTATAAATATACTGGTTTTATTTTGCTTTGTTTTATGCCCGTTCACCCTTCTACACTGTTTCTTACGGAAGCAGAATTGATACAACCCAAAATAATTCCAAAAGGGGAGTAAAATAAATAAATCTGTCTCATCATGCAATGCAGTAGGCATCCGGTGGTACTAATTTCTTATCCAATCTATTTACAATATAGCTGGATACATTATTTACACAGGTTACAGTGTTTTGTCACAATGGATCGCCCCTGCTGCTCCCCAACCCTCCTCCAACAATCTCCGGTTCTGTCAGACATGGGTTTCAATGAAGGAATGTGTGTGGGTCAGCAGGGAGGCTGTAACTGTGAGTTCAGAAGCTCCATTCTGGGCTTTCAGAGCACCGCTGTACTCACAAATGTCCAGAAAAAACTCATAGTTCTTAGTTTTCCATTCTTTGAATTTCTTGGACGTCAAGTTAGGCTCGTGAAGCAAGTTGTTGATCATGGCCAGATCCCCTTCTTTTGCCTGTCCAAAAAGACAATAGTTCAGATGCAACCCAAGGCCCTTCTGAGAAGTTACACGTGGTAGATCTTAACACAGATGCTCCTGTTTGAGTTAAGGACAACACCAGAGGAAAGGAACTCATGACTCTCTAGAAGTTCTTAGGCTGTGACTTGATTTATCTATTTATTAACCAAAACCATGCTGTGAAGAACCACAAGTTTTCCCAATCCCTTGTTCCTTATCTTTTTTTCCCCTCAAGTCATAGCTAAATCCTTTGAAGCAGTTGACTCCTGGTAACTACCTGGACAAGTCTCTGCAGTTTTCTTAGCAAAATTTTGGAAGTGGTTTGCCCTTGCCTCTTTCCTGGGGCTGGAAGAGAGTGACTGGCCCAAGGTCACCCAGCTGGCTTCATGCCTAAGGCAGGACAAGAACTCATGGTCTCCTGGTTTCTAGCCCAGTGACTTAACTGCTACACCAAACTGGCTCTCAATTATGCAATTACACTGCCTCATTTGTGGAATTTCACAAGGATTTCAGAGGTTGCCTTGATTTTGTAGCCCACCTGACATTTTCTGTCTCTACCTTAGCAGAAAAAAGAATCCATTAAAGAGGAAAAGATGTAATAGCTTAATAACTCCATTTTGTGAATCGTAGTAGCATTAGGAGTTTTTTAGTTAATTGCATTCTTGGGAATACATGATCTAATCTGCTTTTTGAGATGTGCGTGATTTATTGTTAATTATTATTCATTTAATTTTTAACTTTAAAGTTGACTTGATATTATCTCTGAAGGCAACTGATCGATGTCAGGGTGGGAAAGACCCTCCCTTTAGCCTTGCAAACTAAAACAGAAGGAAAAGGGAGTGGGTGGAAAAAGGTGGAGGAATGAGATCAAGTTGACAAGGCCAGGACAAAAGGATGAGTTGAATAAAAGCATTTAGATCCAGTTGAGGTCAAATCAACAGTGTCTGGGGTGGAATGGGTGAGGGAAGCAGGCCAAATGATGAAAGCCGCATTATGTCATTGCACTCCAGTCCTGCCCGTTTCTGTCTCTGTGTCATGATGTTGCCCCCTTGTCTAAAAGGGACCGAACCTGTGGTGCAATGGTAGAAATGCTGCTTTCACCATTTTAATGAGAACAGCAAGATCTTGTGGATATGCATGGGTCAAATTGGCCATTTCTTGCTTGGATCTAAAGGTGCTGAAACTGGCCCCTCTTCCGTCCTCTGATTCAGGAGTAAAACAACTCTCTGTTGTTACTATAACAAGCTACAGCCCCTTCTGCTGATCCCACTACAGCAAGAACAAATGCTTACTTTTAAAGTACTTTTGAGTACTCTGATGCGATGCAACTTTTCATTGATAACAGGGTCATTGCATCTCTTTACAAAGGACCTTCGGAATTCCTGCTTGGTAGAAGGACGCTGCTCCCCAAAGGCTGACAAACTGGCTTGCTCCAGAGACTTGTAGAGCTCACAAAGACCATCTGTGCTCTTCCTTCGTTCTTCTATGTTTTCTGAAGAAAAGCAAACTTCCTTTAGAACTTCCTTCATTGATAGTGGAAGGAATCAGGCAAAACCTAAAGACATAAACCTTATCGTGCGATTGGATCTCTTTCTCCCCGAACCTGTTTTAATCCCAATGAAATGTTAAAAAAAAAAAAAAAAATTAAAGAGCCATTTTCTAACCTGTGTGAACTCTGGGAATGAAATATGGGATCAAACAACAGCATTTCAAAGGTATAGCGGGCTCTTAATAAATTTCAAAATCCTATTGGAAGACATTGCCAGGGCCACGAAATATGAAATCTAGTCTTAAGGTCCTATCGTCTATTCAAAACTTTCCAGGATGGTTGGGAACCTTTGGCCCTCCAAAGATTGCTGACTGGCCAGCATGACCAACATGATAAGGAATGCTGGGAGTTGTAGTTTAGCAATGTGGCCATAGGTTCCCCACTCCTGTGCTAGGGAATTTTCAAGTAGTTTCTATCAGATATTTTGTTGACTCAATTTGTGAAGATGATCCTGCTTTTACGAATACCAGAAATTGTTTCATGCTGACTAGTGAGTTCCTCTAATCTAGAAATGTCTACTCTGCCTGGTGGCAACTCTTCAAGATCTCATATAGGAACCTTTTATAGTTCTTCTGCCTGTAATGGAGATGCCATATTTTGAATTTGGAACCTTCTGCATGAGGAGCAGAAGTCTGATCACTGAGCTTCATCACTTCCATCACTAACATTATCAGAAGTCCAGTTATTTTAACCTCTTACCCTCTTTACACAAATTACTTTGCTTTTTTATAGCCAGTTCCTCTTCTGACCGCTCTTCAGTGATCCCACTAGTTTTTACGCGCCCTTTGACTCGGACATCTCGATTTCTTGGAAGGCTTTGGCTTCTTTGCTTCTGGGGCCTGGGGTGAGAACTCTGACCTTTATAGCACTCGACCAATGGGAAAGGACCATCCTGATCATGGTTGTGGCGTCTTTGGACAGGTAATGTTGCCTGTCGCCGCTTCTCCGGGGACATCCCAAATCTCTCATTCATGTAGTCTGAGTCAGTAGGAATAGTCTGGAGAAAATGGAGGCCTGAACTGGTCAGTGGAGTCTCTATGAGATCCTGCCATGAACGTCGTTCTCTGTAAGGGGGTCTACAGCCTCCTGCAGAGTGTGTATTCCCTGCCGGATCCTGTCGGGACTCTTCTGCAGAAGAATGGGAATAGGTTGATTCACTGGAGAAGTGACGGCCATGCTTGGGCTCAGGGAATGGACTTGAAGAATTCATCTAAAAATAATTAAAACATCCCATTATATGATACAATTATGGAAACACATTGGAAAAATACAAAACATACTCTTCAGGGTTAATCCCTTCCTTTCCCTAAATAGGGTGTTATGTTTCTTATGGAGCTGCTTCCATGTTGGTAACAGAACATCTGAAGTATCCTTCTCAACCTGGTGGCCTCCAGATATCCTGAGACTACAATGCTCTAAATCTTAGTGGCCACACTGGCTGGACATTCTGGAGGCTGTAGTTCTAATACTTCTGGAGAGGAGCAGATTGACCAAGGCTGCTTTAAAGCCTCCTACCTATGTGAAATTACCATGATGACATGATGGGCAATAGCCGTGGAAATGCCAAGTTCCATGACATGCAATGATGGCTATCTATATGAGTAAAAAACTTCAGGCATTTTGCTTGGATCAACTAGTTGAACAGCAAGATTGGAAAGGATAATAGGAGTCTAAAGTGAAATGTTACAGCAGTGTTGGCCAACAGCTCAGTGATTTTTTTAGATCATGGGATCCATGGTCAAACGTTAGGACTTCTTGGAAGTTTCCCCTTCCTTCTATATCCTGCACTCAAGGACAGTAAGTTGTAGCTGTCTTCTGTGTGGCACCTTACTCAACCTTCAAGTCTTATGGGCAAGCATATTTAGTCCTCAGTATTGCTTCTTCCCTTCTCACTCTTGCTGACCTCTGAATTTGTTTCACTGTCTCCATTCTTCTGAAATGGTGGCATCCAGAAGTGGGACATTGGACTCTGAAGGGGTTGGACAAGAACCGAATGGAGCAGATTTCTATCGATGCAGCCTAAAAACGCAGCACTTAAATGCAGACTTTTAAAAATGCAAGGGGGAGGCGAGGAAAAAAGCAAAAAGTGGGGAAAAAAAGGAAACTGAGGGGCTCAACCTGTTTCCCAGGGGATGGGACAGAATCACATGGGTGAAAGTCAGACTGAGCTTCACCCATGTGATGCTGTGGCCTTTGTCATGCTGCCTTTGGTTCTGGCTGTGTGAGGATCACATTATTCGGGCTGAAGAAAGATCTGAAAGAAAAATAGAAAAAGTCCTATCTGCACTTAGAAACACAGGTTCAGAATATTTATTTGCTATACGAGCCACACAGTAAAGATGGTTTCAAATATGAGTCGTTTTAATTGAGTATGTCGCATCCTTATTTCCCAGTGGCTAATTCAGCACATAAATTGGACCGGCTGGGCTTGTCTAATTGCAATCTTCCAGAGCCAGGGTTGGAATGGTTGGGTGGCCACCAAGAGCCCAGGATGGCTCATCTGTTGCCAGACCTGCTGAGTCCATAGCACAGCCAAGCGCTCCTGGTGAGCAGCACGGCTTGGACGCAGCTGACCCATTAAGTCGGCCATTGGTGTCAGGCTTCTCCGTGCCCATCCAGAAAGAGAGACCGAAAAGAAGATGCCGTGTGAGGTTCGAAAGCGGCTGCGTTTCATTGCTCGCTCCACTTACTGAGGGGGTCCGGTGGTAGGTGTCACAAAGCACAATGGGTCCCTCTTGCTTCAGCATTAAGGAGCTGTCCACGTCTTCCTGGTCGCTTTCACTCCAATAATCTGCTAAAAAGAGGTTTGCATTTTCTACTGAAATGTATTCTTTGCTAGGCAAGATTTCCCAAAGGCGGTGGATATTTTCAGATACCTCTATTGGTATATCTTACCATCGGTTAAAGGAGCCTCACCTTCATCTGGCCGGATTTCCTTGTCATCAGGTGTGTAACCAATGGCAGCCAGACCCAGACGGTTCATCCATCTATTGAAAGATTAAAAATAAAACAAAGATGGGTTCTCTTGGCTTTAAACACTCGCTTACCTTTTATACTATACAGCGAGAGATAATTTTTGGCCCTCTGAAGTTGCTGAAGATGATGATGATGTTAAATTTGTATGTTCCTAGTATATTCCTCTTTTAACTCATCTTTAACAGGGCTGACTTAGATCTTGGGAAATCGCATTCAGCAACTTTTGGAAGCTGGCTGCAGACTGATAACCCTGAAGCACAAATGGGGAAAAGTAAAATTAAAACTGAAATCTAAGAAACAGAAAATGTGAAAAATGGAGGCCAAGAAAATCTTTTTAAGGCAATTGTTCCTTGAAAGAGATGTGCACACTTGGGACTGTGTCTATCTAGAAATGAAACATTTTTTAAAGATTTTTTTTTTATCCCACCTTTATTATTTTTATAAATAACTCAAGGCAGCGAACATATCTAATACTCCTTCCTCCTCCTATTTTCCCCACAACAACAACCCTGTGAGGTAAGTTGGGCTGAGAGAGAGGGACTGGGCCAAACATTTGATAAATTTGACCTGCACATGTCGAGTTTTATTCCTTCCCTTGGAATAGCAATTTGTCCATTACTGTTGCAGCTTTTTGAAAAGCAAAGATACTTGCAGAATAGTCTCTAAGTATTTTTCTCTGATTTGATAGTATGACATGTTTCTGCTAATCTCATTTCACACAGTGTCTGCTTAGGTTTGTCAAGCCAACAACAAACAAGTCCAAGATGGCTTCCAGCTGAGAAGTGATGCATAATAATTAATTTTTACATGCATGTGTTCAACCCAGGAATGGACTTTGAGAAGAAAAATAAAACCTCTCTCTCACTTTTGACAAATCCTATCAACGGTATGTTTCCATCATTTCAGGCCATTTTTAACACTGTCTGATATTGCCACAAAGCCTTCAAACAGAGTTTCTCAACCTTGGCAACTTTGAGATACGTAGACTTCAACTCCCAGAATTCCCCAGCCAGCATGGATTTAGAATCATAGGGCTGAAAGGGACCTTGGTGGTCTTCTAGTCCAACCCTTATCCAGGGTAAGTATCCTCACACCATCCCAGACCAATGGCTGTCCAACCTTTGCTTGAAAACCTCCAGTGATGGAGCACCCACAACATCAGGAAGCAGGCTGTTCCGCTGCTTCATCACTCTCATGGTGTGATGGAATGGAATTGTGAAGGCCAAGCTCAGGGAGACAAACATTTTCTTAGCTCGCCAGAACCGCATGGGAGGAACAAGAGGATGAGACTGGCATCTCCCTGAGGAATTCACACTGTTGTGGCTGGAGGACTTTGGGAACTGGGGTTTTAGTCTGGGAAGATTCTTGCTAAAGGTTGTAGCTAATAAACATAGCTGGACTGAATTGGCATTGCCTCTTGGAGTTCCTTGGGTTAGGCCTGACACATGGTTAGGAAATTCCTCCTTATTTCAAGTATGGATCTCTCTCTATAGAGCTTCCATCCACTGGTTCTTCTCTTATCTTGGGGGTTGTAGAAAATAAATCCATACCTTCTGCCCTATGACATCCCTTCATTTATTGGAAGACTGCAATTGTATCTCCCCTATTTTTTTTCTTCTTTAGGCTAAACATATCAAATTTCTTCAATTACTCCTTGTAGGACTTAGCCTCCAAGTCCTTCACCATCTTTGTTGCTCTTTGCACTCTTTCCAGCATCCTTTTTGTACTGTGGTGACCAGAACTGGACCAGTAATTCCAGGTGTGCTTTGACCAGTACAGCATAGAACGGTACTATTACTTCCTGTGATCTTTTTTTTAATTACAGTTAAAAAGATAAAAACTAATACAAACTAAGAGAAAAGAAAAAGAAAAAATAGAAAGTGCAGAAAAGAAAAAAATAGAAAAAAAAGAAAAAATAAGAAAAATAAAGAAAAAAGAGAAATACAGTATATAAAGAAATGACTTTCCCCTTCATCACAAGTATAAACAATTTTAATAACTTATCTTCCTTTAAAACACAACAAATGATCTCTTCTTCCCATTTCCTTTTTCTTATCTATAAACAAATCCTTAAAGCCTCATTGTTCAGTCCTGATCAGCAAAAGTCCATTAAGGGTTACCAGAGATAACAACATATCTATTTTAACCTTGATTGAATAAACCAATTTTATATTCCTTCCTTTTAACAATCTTGATATTTAATCCCTTCAAATAATGTCCTAGAACTTGATTTCTTTTCAATTTTTTAATTGTTCCTTCTCATAAAATTCTTCAAAGCTTTAACAAGTCTTTTTTGTAAATCCAATATAGGAAAATCATCCAGGTCACTCTTTTGGTTTGTTATTTGTGTATCCCTCTTAATTATTAAGACATCAGCCAGTTTCTTTTGTATGTCCAGTGTAGCAACTTTTTCCATCATTCTTGTAGCCTGTCATTTTTAAATCCACTTTCAGATCAGTCTCAATCTTGTCAGGTAAAACTTGTTCCTCTTCCATAACATTTTTTAAACACAGTCTATGTATAATGGCAGACACTCTTAAAGTTAACTTCTGGATCCATTGTTCAAAAATATCCTTCAATATATCCAGTGTTAAAACATTTTGCTTCATTCAGTATTAGTAAGTCAAATTTAAGGGTTTGTTTCCTTTATTGTAATCCTTAGTTCTTTCTGGTTCCCTCTAGTGTCCAACCTTCCCACAGGAAGGATTCTTATAATTAATTCCAAAATCTTATTTCAAATCCACCTGGACCCTTAATCTGTTTGTAACTTTCCAAAATCAAAGTTCTAATCACTCTTTTGCTGTTTATTCCCTCCCCCCATTTTTTTTTAAGTCCTTAAACTTGTATTTAAAACTTCTTTCACTAAGGATTGAAGGAAACTCACCCGGTATTATAAAACGTGTCGATCCAAAGGTTCCTAATAGCTGAAAGGCACTTAACAAGCAATTTCCACAGCTGTTAGAAAAGGAAGTCTGCAAACCCAGTGTCCTTTTGAAGGCGCTGACCATGGTTCAACCAAGATGGCTATTCCCTCATCTCCCAGAGCTCTAAACCCGCCTGAGACCACTGTCTTGCAGACTTCTTATGAGGAGCAGCCATCTGAATTACTTGGTGATCTCAAGTCCTCTCCTTGTCCAGAGAGGAATTATGAAGAGCCAGTCTCCACGCCGTTGTTCTGCCATAGTCGTTGGCTCCGCTTTTAGTGGAGCCATCTTCAGTTCGCCATTTCTTCCCCAGAAGTTCATTACTTCCCAAGATCTTGACACCAAACCTCTATGTTAATTTCAATACATTAGGAGAAAAATATTTTTTCTGTTGTACACTACCCAGAGTCACATTCCTTGAGTTGGGAGACCTTATAAATCCAATGAACGAATGAATGATTGAATGTTTCCAAAACATCCAGAGATAATTTTTTCTATTCTGTAGTGCTTCAGATTGACTATTGTGATAAGAGTAATGCTACTAGCTCTAGATTACAAAAATCCAGGTGAACAGTAGATGTTAGCAACAGTTAAGAGTTTCCTGTATCTCTTTGCTCTTATCTAGTGATTGTCTGGGGCTTTTGTACCAGGGTATAATTTAAAATTGGTGGGAAGAACCTTTATTTATTTAGGACACTGTGGGTTCAAATAAGGTGGTTACTCTTAATCGGGTAATTGTAAATGAAATTTAAACAGTTTTGAAAGATTAATAAAGGAATATAATTTTCCAAAAAATTACCCATTTTAAAAAATGGGAGTGAGCTGATGAAAACACACCCAGAATTTTCTCCATTTCTTCAGGCACATAAAGAGTGATATGCCAGGAAGTTTTTATCTTTTCCAAGCATATTTGTGATAATGCACAATTTATCACTTTATGGGGTTCTAAGTGAGCAAGACAAATGAGAGTCAACTGTATTAATTTTCATGATTAATTCATGGCCCAGAACACGAGGGAGCTGCTTCAGATCTGAGAAAGCAACATGAGGACATAAATTTTGCAAAGCATACTCTATCTTTAAAAACAACACCGCCAAACAGAAAGAACCCAGCAGTCGGAAGATCAAGTACGCCGCCCTGCACAGTGAGCTCCAGATCCCCCATCACAATTTTCATTCAGATGACTTGGATTCATACCAAGAGAATGCTGGTCCCCTGCAATTCACATCTTATAAATTAAGAGCCAGCCCCTTGTGAGAACATATGACAAAACGTGGATGGATTAGAAGAGAGATGGTCTTAATAGCAGCAGTCTGTTCTGCATGCAGATGAAACAGAGGCAAGATTCTGGAAGGCTCCCCCCGCCCTTCCATTTTATTCTCCCTAGCAACCGAAGTCTATTTTGATTAGGGACAGGTGACATACAGCCCTTAAAAATATAAAAAAATATTCCTGGGTTCTGCTTTGTGATCAGTATCCTTCGCTTCAATGTTAATCCAGTCCTGATTTCAAGGGCAGCATAATAGTCATGTTGTATCTGTTCATAGTGGTGGGAATCTCAACACAAGTATCTGAAGATAAAAGAGCATTATCTTTCCATTCTTCTGCTCTACCCCCAAACTGGTATCAGAGTAAAATCAGAGTGAATCATTCTCACCCCATGCAAAATGTCAATGCAACTTACCGATTCATTTCTTCCAGGCAATCAGTTGCAAAGTAGAAGCTCTTGATTTTGGGGTGGCAAGCTTTGAAAGCACTATGAGTAGAGGAGAGAAAAGAAAAAGGAATATTTGGCTTCTACTAGTATGATAGCAAGTGATTCAGGTCTACTGAAGTCAAGTTCCTGTTTGAATTTGGTGGCGACCAGGTATCTCCAGTTGTTTTGAAATACAATTCACAGAATTTTTGATCATTAGTTATCCCAGGTGGAATTTTGAGAGCTGTATTGATATGACCCCAATTGTCCCTTCTTTGACATGGAGTTTCTGCTCAAGATGTAAAGCTCTTTATTTTTCCTCAGGTTTTTTTCCCCCCTACTAAAAACTGAGGCCCATGGAATCGCCTATGTTTTCATCACTGAAATTTGATGGCAAACCAGAGATTGCACCACTAACACTGATGGCAAATATGATGCAATTTTTTAAAACAAAGTAACCAGGAATATAGAAGTATCAAACTTCCAAGTAGTATACCAATTGTAATTATTAAAAATAAAGACCCTCCCAATAAATAATTCAGCCCTGTTTCCTCTGGTCATGCCTCTTATGTTCTGAGAAGTCACAAAAAAATTGGCCCCATGGTAGAGAAATCTTGCCTGGCCTTGACTTAGAGAAAGTGGCTAAGAGGCTGTTCTATAAGTGTAATGGGCTTTGAGAATAACTGTGGGAGACAGGACGAAGAGCCACAGTCTAGGCAATGGTCTTGTAAGAAAAATATGAGTCCAGAACAGGACTGGGGATGAAGGAAGCATCTCAGAGTTGACCCTCCCTAGTTCTCTGGGACCTAAATGCAGGGGAGGGGGGAAGTGCTTTCAGACTTGCAAGACTCTGTTGCTATAACCTTACAATAAAGGTAGTATTAGTATTTGTGCTTTTGTTTTCCTTGTCTGGACTACCTTGAAGGCTGACAATAAAGGCATGGATTTATGTACCCTATTAGCAAAATGCGGATGCCCCCAAAGGCAGCAAGCACAGATTTTCACATGGTCCATGGGACACATCTTCCTTGTTGATTTCATAGATGTTTAGCCAGGGGCAACCACCAAGTTATGCTCCCCGTGAGATTCAGACACAGGACATAGTTATGCAGAGAAACATAGCATTTCCAGTGGCTCTGAATGGAATACTGAAGTAAACAAGGGTGGGAAGGCATTCAGCACATGGCTTCTGGAATTCTTTCCGACCTCTTAACTGGGTCACATGTCCTGAAGGGAGGAGGGAGGGGGGCTTAGAATGGAGGAGTTGGCATCAGCCTGTGCCCCTGCCCAGCTGCTTCTCCCACAGACATGCAGCACAAGAACTGGAAAAGCCCCCTGGGAGGGATTCCAGTAGAATTTCCTGATGTCTTCCTACAGGATTAAATTGAAGAATGGAAAATCAGGGAAGCTGTAGACCTCTGGAGGGTTGAACAATGAAAGGTAGGATATGTTGTGGCTTCCATTATTAGCACCATACTTGATCTGTTGGAGTTCCACCAAAATTCTCTTCTTTGCAAGAATTTTGGAAGCAAATGCTTTTTCATCAGATGGAAGAGAACTGCAAAGAAAAAAATACAGAGGAATTCTCTGCCTGGCACTTCTCTTGGTTCTTCTGCTTGCCCTTGTGCTTGAGAACCTCTCTAAGGAAGACTCTTGATGATACCAAGATCTCCCTACTTCAGGACAATGTTTCTATTGAATAACCAATCTCACTGTATGGAAGGAAGGAAGGAAGGAAGGAAGGAAGGAAGGAAGGAAGGAAGGAAGGAAGGAAGGAAGGAAGGAAGGAAGGATACCATGATGGATGTTAGCCCTTCAAGATAATCCAGACAAGAAGCACAACTATGAGTACTAACACTATCTTTATTGTAAGGTTACGTTAACAAAACCTTGCATGTCTGAAAGTATTTCTCCCTTCTTCTGCTTTTACTCTCCAGAAGACCAGGCAGGGTCCCTTTTGAAATGCTTGCCGTGCCTCTTCTCCTTCTGTGGGCTGAGATATCTTTTACATGATCGTTGTTTAGTCTGCAGCTCTTCCTCCTGTCTCCCAAGGTCATTCCCACATACCATTGCAATGGGAAAGAACAGATATGTGAATCATTAGATTTAAAAGTGGAATGGAGTAGAATCATTGTGATCCATCACCCTGAAGAATAGACCATGATAAAAATGCAGGTCTCGAAGGGACTTCAGCAATCAAACAGGGTCCACTAGATGGCAGACAAGACCAATCAACTGAAGTGAGACAAAACAATGGTTTCAAAGGAACTCTGTCATGGAAGATTGGGTGCTTGCATTAATATGGACCGAAGCTGTTCCCTTCAAATGCTAGACTCTACAGCCTGTATCTCTACATGTGCACTAGCACATTGGCCTGGATTGCAGGTAAGATCAGAAATCTAATTTATAAATATTGGCATTGCCATGTTAGGCATACGTTGCAAGTACTGGTGCTTGGGTTGATTTCCTCAAACAAAAGACTTCAAATAATCCCCTTTATAATGCAAGAAGGTGGCAGGGAAACCAGGATTTTTCTCAAGAGATATCAGAGAATTGCATTTGACCCCCTTCTTTTAATGGCCATAATTCCCATTTCTCAGACAATTATCCTCCGGATTCCATATGTCTCCAAATGTTGTGTTGCAGTTCTCTGCTTCCACAAATCCAGCATTAAGCATGACATGCGTATTCTAGAAAAATATTTGTACAAATAAGCATGCATTGCAGAGGGGTGCCCTTAAGAATAAATGGAAAAAGGAAGGTGGAATGAATTTCTACATCTCTATGTTTGAAAACTCTGTGCAAAGTGAAACCAGTGTTTTCGGTCTGTAGCTAGGGAGAACTGGATCCCATTTTCTCCATCCATTTTCATGGTGCAGATAGACTGGAAAGAATCTGGTGACTGTCATCCCACACTGACAGGTGTCCCAGAGGTGGCAGTATCCAGAAGTTCTTTCTTTTATAACTATTCTTTCTTTCAGCAGTTTTTGCTAGCTCTTTTACAGCACTCCTTCTCCTGCCTCAGACGATTTACACATTTTTAGCAGTCCAAGACAGACATGGAGTCAATGATTCTTTCTTTCTTACTCCCATTTTCTCTCACGCTGCTTTACTTCTGCAGAAATGGTCCTTCTAAGTCAGGGCTAACTGGCCCAGCATATCTGAAAGACACTTGGCAGATGGCAAAAGGGAGCCAGATAGCAAAGAAGAATTACTGGTATTGTGTAGAGACGCATAGCTAAAGTTGTTTAGAACAAGGAAGAGTGTGAGGAAAAGCTGAAGGAGGAAGATGCTGTGTCCACCATCTCTCAAATGATGCTAAAGTGGTAGTTCTTCCCCTCATTTCCCCATCCTTTAATCTCCCTCCCTAGGAATCTGCTTTTCCTCACTTTTCTGTGATTTACACAACAACGTAAGGATGGGAAAACTGCAGCTTCTGAGAAGATTCATCTAGTATGGTCCGCTGTAAAAGAGGCTGGAGCTGGTAGTATAGCAGGGCTACAATTTCCCATTCCTGTTGCAATCAATTCCCAGTGTCCCCATTCTCTGGTCAGTCCCATACTAAGTGATCCCCCTGCAAGGGTAATAGTGACCAGCCATTTTTTTTAAAAATGACAATATTGCAGGACTTTAAAAGTATTCTATTATTATGAAAAGGTGCCCTAATGAGATAGAACAGGAACATGTCATTCAGATTTCGTTTTTATGGGTAACTTCTAAGCTCCATTTCCCTTTACTATGGTTGGGAAAGTTGGGTTTCTGTATCTTTAGGAGACTGGAGGTTGTGATTCTTACAGATTCATTCTTCTTTGCCTTTAGTTCAATGACCTATTTCTCTGTCTTTGATGTGCTATCAAATGAGTGATCCAATCTAGGTTTACTTGGATATAAAACCTGGGTCATCATACTTAACAACTAACCAGTGCAAGCCAGAATGTGTCCCAGGGAAAGTTTATTTCCAACCCTTTGAAAGGATTCAAGATGTTGCAATTTATGGTGCTCTGTGATTCCACAGCATAGGCTGCAGATCCACAGTGGATCCAGTCAGGATATCTGGTGGAGCTGGGCCATGATTTTTAAGAATTTTCTTTTCTTAGCTCCCCATAAATAGTTAGCCAGGTAGAGAAGGAATGCAGGTTTCTCTCTTGACCTTTTAATTACTTTTTAAAAATGGGTGTAGTGTTGAACTTCTTGGGGGTTGCATCATCTCTTTGTCCCTGTGAGACTGTTAGATCTCTGGGGCAAATGGTGAAAGATAAATAAGGGGAAGTCTTCATGTGTTGTCCCTGGGTGTCTCTCAACCTGGCCTGCAGGTAGTAAAATGAGAGCTTATGTTTAAGAGGCAAACGGAACTCCTCCCCTTTTGCGTTCAAGATGTGATTTAGATAGAAGTGAGTCTTTCCTTTCCTAACAAATAAGTTCCTAATATACCTATAGAACCTTTGACTTAATAACTTGAAATAACTACCTCTGAATTCAAGTGATCGTCTGCTTGCATTGACTGATTGCTGGGCTAAGCCCATATTTTGCATTCACGACAATGGCATCAGGACTATTGTATTCTTTTTGATGGGGCCTTCAGCAGCTTGATTTGTCTGTATTCTTTCAGCACTCCATTTACATTCAGGAGCACAACCTCCCACAAGGGCTTCTGCTGAATTCAAAACTCCTTCAAATTTAGGGATCCTGGAATTGCACCCCCAAAGCAGCATTGCCCAATTTTATAGAAAACACAAACAGATTTGCTGGGTCTGTAAGTGACCTCCATTTCTGCTTTGTAGGTGATTTTGGTTGATACTTACTGTTTCCTTCTGCATTCAACTGCTCTGTCTATTCTGAACTCTGGTAAACTGATGAATCCTTCTGCTTTTTCATCCTGCAACCATACAAAAGAGAAAATACCACTGAGATAGAGCAAAAGGTTGCAGGAGGATGTCCCACACACCCATTCCATTACAGATAATTAGGTTGCCAGATCACTGAGCATGCAATAGCTGATGCCAACTGTTTGTAGATGACCTTTAAAGACTGAGCACTTTCAGAAAAAGAAGACTAATTTTCAGTCTATTAATAACCAAATTACATTCAGGAATATGCAACCATAGCTTCTTTCCGTTCTGTGTGAGGGATACAACTTTCGAAGCTGATTTAACATTACTTTCTGGCAGCCTAGGCCACAATCAAAACCAGAATTAAAGGCACTTAGGCTCACTGATTTATAGCTCTGATGTGAAGATGAGTCTGCCCTGTCTTTTCCAACGTACAAATCAGAAAAAAAGCCAGGATGTCAAAGCTTTATGGAAACCTTTGAATTGTCTTCTGGTTGAGAAAAACTCTCGAATTATGTAGTGAATCTATGTGGCATAGACAGAATTCTCTTGAAAGCTTTCCTCTTTTCAGGAATCACTGACTTCACTCAGAAATGACTTTGTTATTCTCACTCTGAATGAACCTAACTGCTATCAGTCATGATAGTTGTGCAATATAATCATTTAAACCCCAGACTGACTTGTTTATTTATTTACTAGCAAACATTTTTATCACCCATTCACATAGAGTCTGGGCAGTTTACAGAGTTAAAAAAAAGTAGCAAGCAAACAGAAGCATATATTTTAATGATCATGTGGGAATCAACATGTGAGATCCTGGTAGACCTCCACTGCTTCAGTTTACATGGGAGTGAGACAGGGCTAAGAGTTAATATATGCTTGTCTCCTTTTCCCCCAAGATCCTGACCATGGCATGTCAAATTTCCTGCCCTTGCATTTTATCCTCACAAAAGTCAGCCTGAAAGTCAGTAACTGGCCCTAGATCTTCCTGTAGGTTCAATTCTCACCTGTAATGGGCAGAACTTCGAGGAACAGGAGGAAGAGCTGCGACCAAGGCAATGGTCAGATAAAAGAAATCTGAGTCTGGGAAGAAATGTAATTTGAGAAAGCGTCTCAGACATGACCCTTTCTAGTTCTCGTGAAGACAAAGGGAAGGAGGGGGGAAGTGCATTCAGCCTTGCAAGATTCTGTTACTATAACCTTATAATGAAAGTAGTATTAGCTTGTGTGTCTTTGGTTTCCAGGTTTGGTCTACCTTGGAGGGCTGATATCATCCAACACTAACCGATGTTCAAAAATGACTTTGATTAGAAATGCCAGTTGCCAAACAGTATTATAGATGGTACTGAAGGAAAAACTGAAGATCTGGCACTGGGATAGGCAATCTAAGGGTCTAGAGAAATGTAGGGTCTCCCATTTTTTTTTTTTTCTGAGTCCTCAAGATCTTTTCTGAACACAGAGTGGCCTTTCTTGTTAGCAGTTTTAAACAAAATGAATCTAAAAGAATTTAAAACTTGGGTGGAGAGCATAGATCTGTGGCAAATAACAAATATCACAGCAAATAGAAGTCTGTCCACAACTTTTCAAACAAGCAAAGGGATCAAGCAAGGGTGCCCACTTTCTCCCTTATTATTTGTCATTGCTTTTGAAATTTTGGTGGACAATATTTGGAAAGACAAACAAATATTAGGGATCAAAATTCAGGGAGAGGAATCCAAGTTGAAATGCTATGTGGACAATGTAGAATTAACTATTATGCAAACGCATCATGAAAGCAATCAAAGACTTTTGTGAATTCTCTGGATACAAAAATCAATGAAAAGAAAACAAAGATAATAATGAGATTTAACCCCAGAAGAAGACAACTTTGTGGAAAAAGCGTCAGATTGTAAGATAACAACAAACCCAGTGAAGTATTTGGGACTTTATCTGACAGGATGCAACAAAGATGTATTTCAGAACAATTATAATAAATTATGGAAAGAAATAAAAAAGGCATTGAAAGATGGAAAGTTCTAAAACTTTCTTGGCTGGGATTTATTGCAACAATAAAAATATTACCCAAGATGAACTTTTTATTTCAAATGGCACCAATTCTAATCTCAGACAAAACCTTGCAGGATTGCCAAAGAACCGTCAACAGATTTATATGGAATTGCGGGGGGGGGGGGGGAATCTGAGAGTAAGATTTAAGATTTGCAAAATCCAAAAGACAGAGGTGGCTTTGCATTTCCTAACCTTAATTATATTATCGTGCAAGCTGTCTATCATGGACAACAGAATGAATAAAATCTCCAAATAACAGAACATCAGTCATAAAAGGAGCAGGCCTAGCCAGTAGAGTTCACAGGTATTTATGGTACAAAGAAACAAAAGAAGATAATAATCAGAAAGGACATATTATAAGACAAAGTTTGCTAAAAATTGGAATCTTTTAAAAGCAAGGATAAGTCTGGCAATTTCCCCATTAGCATCACCATCAAATGCTTTTTACTCCAAGGATGACTATAGTAAGAAAGATTTAATCACATATGCCAACATGATACATCCAGGTGCAGGAAACAGACTGAAAACACAACAAGAATTGTCCACGAAGGCAGGAATTTAGCATGGTTGACGTATTTACAAAGTGCTGGAAAGATAAGAAGTGTTCTCAAGAAAGAATGAGGGACTTTAAGATGACAGAACTTGAAACACACAAAAACCAGGATCACCTATTGGGAGATATACTGTATACAAATTGTTATTGAAATATAGCACTAAGATGGAACAAATCAACAAGTATATGATAAAGTGATGCAAAGCTTCAAAGAAATAATGGAAAGACTTATGGAAAAAAATCAGTAAAATTTCCTCCAAGTAATGAGTCAAGGGAAAATTGGTACAAAATGTTTTATAGGTGGTACATAATTCTAGCAATAATGACCAAAATAGCCAAATCATATAACAATAAATGCTGGAAATGTCATAACAAAGAAAGAACATTTTATCGTATTGGTGGTTATATACATTAAAAGAAACCATCAAAAGTACTGGAAGAAATATATCAAAAGACTATTGATGCCTTTGAATGCTGGTTTGCAGAAGACTCTTGAGAATACTGTGGACAGCCAAGAAAACAAACCAATGGATCATCGAACAAATCAACTCAGAGTTCTCACGCGAGGCACAAATGATCAGATTCAAATTATCCTACTTCAGATACATTATGCAAAGACTCAGCTCTCTAGAGAAGGATCTGATGCTAGGAAAGGTGGAAGGAAAGAGACGAAGACGACAACCAGCAGCAAGGTGGATGGACTCACAGTGGCAATGAGTGCCCCGTTGGAAGACTTGAGGTTAGAGATAGATCGCCATGGAGAAAATCTATCTATGTGGTCACTAGGAGTTGAAAATGACTGGATGGCACAATCAATCAATCAATCATCCCGGAAAACATGAATGAAAAATATCACAATTTACTAAGGTATATGCTGATAGCTGCAAGAACAAATTTTGGGAGACCAAAATTGGAGAACATGCAGCAATGGCAAAATTGACAGTATATATCCGTAACAGAAGTCTAATCAAATTGAAGCAAGAATGGCTCCCTGATATACTATACATTACACAGCAGGGGAAATTCAGACATCTGGAATATGATTTCTAGAAAAAAAAATATAGGAAAAACCAAAAATGATGCTTCTGTTCACCTGCATGACACGAGTGGCGTGTTACTGTAGCATTGTCCTGTCCACACTCCCTCCTGTAAAAACGGGCATCACAAAGTTGCTGACTCTTGCTTTAGAGGACATTGCTAACCTTTCAACCATCCTTCCAGATGTAAACTTCCCTTCCAGCATTGCTGGATGAAAAATTATCTAAGGGGTACAGTTTGTCTTTTGTTTAATGTGATTTTTCTCACATCTAGTACGTGCAAGCATCTATGTTCATGCTGGGAGTGGGTGTTTTTATTGCCAGTTGAATCCAGAAACAACCTCAGGCTGCAGAAGGAGGAGATGAAATAGAGGATAACTAATCATATTTGCTGAACTGGTCTAAGACCATAATAAAGACCTGACTGACATATTTATTGAGTGATCAAAATGACCTGCATAGTTGCCTTATTAACAATCAGTTGGCTGAAAGTGAATCAAACACATAGGAAGATGCTGTTTCCAAATACTTCACTTTCATTGTTTTCCAGCACACTTGTTCACAAAGCATTGGTCTTTCAGCTTTCTGCACAGTATCGTGCCTGTTACTTAGAAGTAAATCCCACTCTGTTTAAAGGGGCTTGTTCCCAGGTAAGAATGGCCAATTAATCAAGCTGTTCTTGGGTCAGTCCTCACTGAAACCATGTGCTTCTTACAGCAGTATACGGTCTTTGATACTGAGCTGTATGCAACTTCCACAGTTCCTTCAAAAGAGGCTGTTGAACTGGAATTCTTAGTATGAATAATGGGGGGAAATCTTAAACGTGTTGAGAGCAATCAAAAGATATTTAACAGATTCAGTTGTAAAGGAATGCAATTGACATTATCACAAAGTTAGTTTCTATCTTGGCTCCATCCATTTTTTAGAGTTTGTTCCATGCACTTTTCCATTGCTGGACATTGGATTAACACTAAAAGGCCCTGGCCCAGAAGCCATCTTCTGCCTCTGTGTCACGGTTTGGTTACAAGAGTTCTCCTCAGATGAGGAAGAAACCTGGGAGGAGACATCTCAAGAAACAGACCCTGTGCTATCAAGATCTAGCCTCAGCCCTCCTGCCCTAGATCCAGCAGACTGATCTAAACCAGGAGTTCTTAACTTAAATGATGAGCTCCTCTAGGAGCTCTCAAGAAATCCAGTGCTTAAAGGGTAAGCACCAAAAGATGGATGGAGGACTGCTTGGCTGTGTTGAAGAACAGGTGGACCTGACAGGGCTACTTAAGAACAACTTGCTGATGAAAGCCAGATCTGATCAGGACCAGCTTTGTTTAGGTGATATTCGAGGTTGCTGATATTGAATGAGTGACTTGCACTCAAGAAGGTGGTTAGAACTTTGCTGATTTGTAAAGGTTCCTGCTCTAAAACTCCTGGCTGCCAAGACTTCCTTGGAATTTGACTCAGTTTGCCTTCAGATTGTCTTTCTCTCTCCCTGCTTTTCCTGCTCCTTACCTGGTGTGTCTGCTTATATGCCTGTGAAGCTTGACTGAATTTACAGCTTTGCTATAAGCCTGATGGATTTATTGCAACCTTAAACCAGCTCAGCACTGCCATTTGGGAAGCCAGTTTACTCTGAAATTGTTTGAACTGTGAAATTCACATTTGGCTTGGATTGTGCTCAGCACCCCTGGTTTCCCAATTCCTTCCTTCTCCAAAAAATGATAGAAAAACATCTGTCTGTCTGTCTATCTATCAATCATCCATCTATCTACACACACACAAATGGGCAACACACCGAACCCTCACATTGCTTCATCTGTGCAGTGGCTGAATATCACCTTGATCCATGGATCAAGGATATGGATATCTCCAAATTGTCACCTCCAAGGACATCTCCAGATTGTCCACACGTATCAACAGTCTACATCAGCAGAAGGACTGAAACTGTATTTCTTACTGGGTCAAGGGAGGCAGCTTCATTCTGTAGCAGCCCATTTCTGTGTTAGGTGCAGAAGTCTGACAGGGCACTTCATCCCTCATTTATCAACTCAATCCCTTGTCTGCATAAAAATTCTATCTGCCTCTGGTGACCAAGCTATTAATTTATTGGAAGGTTCTCCTACCTTCTCAGCTTCCCCCCCCCTTCTTTAAAACAAACAAATCCCATTATACAGTTTACAGGTTCTGTCTTCCTTGTAATTGTGGTAGGTACTCACATTTTGGTTAGTATACCAGTAGAGGGAAGAATCCTTCAGGACAAACCAGTATTTTTTCCACTTCTGGGTGAAGTAACCTTTGGCGTCTTTCTTCTTCCATAACCAGCCTTCGCAATCACCGTGCCCCAAATCTTTACATGAGATCCGCCGTCGGCTGCTGTTGTTCAGAGAACCGCCTATAAAGAAAATATGTTGAATGGGTACAATACTGCACATTCTTTCTCTCTCTTAACAAAGCAAGAAAGTACAGTGAGATGCAGCCCAATGTATTTATTTATCTGAGGTTAAGCATTTGGGCATTGTAAGAGAAATATTAAGTACAAGGAAATCAAAAGACTTGACTTTCATTATTCCAAAACAACTGGATAATTCAGAGATTCTACTCTCCCTTTCTCTCGCCACTTTTCCTTTTATCACCAGAAACAGAATTTCTTGTAATATTCATATCACTTTTCCTTTAAAGCCGAGAGCAAATTTAATTAAAACATTAGACTGTGCAGTGTGAAAAATTGGGTTTACATTGTTATATTAATTATATTTGTCCTACAGCTGTGAAGCACAGTCAAGAGTTTAGATCCCATTAAATTATGATTCTTTCTTCTGTACAGCTAAGCTCGAAAAAGTTTATTTCTTTGGAACTGATATTCTGAATTCTGTGAATTGTAGAACAACTTGGGAATGCATAAGCCTGTAATAAAAAAAAAAACAGGATACTCTTGAACAATCTTGTGCTTTTCAAACAGATTATAACACGAGTTTACTGAAATTGTCACATAATGACTTATTCTGACTGGCATTTAAAAATTGATGTGTTCCATGTACTAATTAATACCCTGAAATCACTGGAGGCATTGGACAGAATTTGAGATGCGCGAGGGGTCTGATATTTCTAATGTGCTGGCTGACATCCAACTTTATTTCTCCTTGCTGTAGAAAACCAAGGAAGCTGTACAAGTTCTTCACTAGTATTGCTATCACTAATGGACAGAAGGTTCTTCTCCAAGTCAGGAGAAAGGGAGATCAGGAAAAAATGGTTTAGAAAATGAGCTGACATATAATTCTAAGCTATGCTGTGTGCTGGTAGGGTTTGGTGCATTGCATGAAGCTGGCCACTGTGGTTTGGCTTAGTATGTTGAGGCAACAATGTCAGTTGTGGTGTATTTAATAAAACAATTTGATATCTGTTTATTAAAGGTGTTAAGAAAACCATATCTTAGTGTAATATGTAAGTCTAGCATTTCCCACAAATCTATCTCCTGGATCCAGACACCAGTTATAGTAGTGAATCCAAAGTGCTCTGGCACTGTTGAAACTAGGGAACCAACCGTGAGCTTGTTTTTGGAGGTGTCAGATCAATCTACAGACAATATTTTGGAGTCTTGCAATATATTCCACATAGACACCCTTTGAGGAGGATTTAGAAGCTTTGAATCATGAGCGGAGACAGATCATAGGGAAATTCCTGATTCCCACGCTGCAACAGCTCCACTGGTTGCCAGTTTATACAGATACACAACTCAAAGTATTGTACCCAGGTGCAATTCAAAGTATTGGTTATGACCCATAGGATTCTAGACCATGGTATCTGAAAGAGTCTTTTCAGAAGTGAGCCTTTTCAAGTTTTAAAATCTTCAGGATGTAGACTGAATTATGAAGCACCACAATGTGCCTACATATAAATATGATTGCATCAACATTCTTTTTGTGAAGTGTTTTACCAATGGGTTGGAATTTAGCAGTTAGCTATAGCAGCAAAACCTACTGTTGCTATCAGGCATATAATTATATAGCATTATTTTCCCCCAAACGTTTATCAGCTGCACCCCTGCACACTGGTAATTTGTCTGTATGTGATTGTATGGTCCTGTGTCTCTGTATGTATTTTGGGGGTAGGGATACAAACAAAGGGAAGGAACTGAAAGCTAGGCATTACTGTCCTAATTAAACCAGAATTTAGGAGAAATTGAAGGCTCAGCAGAGAAAACAAGAGGACCAAAATGATCAAGGTTCATTACAGAGATATTAATACATTACTCATTTGCTGTGCCCAGCTCATCCATATATGTTTCTTCAAGGCTTTCTTTTAGCAAAGATGGCATTTTGTGTCTATTGGGCCACTTTCAACAACTGTGTGCCTATGGCTCCCTGCCATTTCTTATGTGAGGAGGTGTTGGAGGGAAGAAGAAGAAGAAGAAGAAGAAGAAGAAGAAGAAGAAGAAGAAGAAGAAGAAGAAGAAGAAGAAGAAGAAGAAGAAGAAGAAGAAGAAGAAGAAGAAGAAGAAGAAGAAGAAGAGGAGGAGGAGGAGGAGGAGGAGGAGGAGGAGGAGGAGGAGGAGGAGGAGGAGGAGGAGGAGGAGGAGGAGGGAGAGAAAGAGAAAGAGAAAGAGAAAGAGAAAGAGAAAGAGAAAGAGAAAGAGAAAGGGAGAGGGAGAGGGAGAGGGAGAGGGAGAGGGAGAGGGAGAGGGAGAGGGAGAGAATGGACAGAGTGGAGAAAACCGGAGAGAGATGAGGGTGATTGTGCTCACTGCCTGATTAGGCCTGGCCCAACCAGGCAAGTACAGTGTCATGAGTTCTGGGTGCACCGTGTGTTGTACCTGTGAAATACAATGCTGTACTTCCATCCAACTCTGACTTTAATGTCATATTATTAAATCCTTAATTTTTCCAACCATTTACCTTTGGGCCATTTTTTGCTCTTTACCCTCAAGGAAGCATAGTGAAAAGACTGGAATGAAAGACAAGAGAAAAACATTGATCAGTTACTATCACAGAAGAAGTTAAACAGCAGCATTGCGGAGAAAACACCTTGCTCTGTGAACAACATACCATTATCCTTTCCCCTTGTGGTTAACCCCCCCCCCTTCTTAAAATCTTTGCCTTTATTCATTTAGCAAATGGTTTTGCTGATCCCATACACACACACGTGCACACAGAGTACAATGCAATATATGCTTTCTTTCCAGGGGTCGTCTTTGAGCAGTAGAGAATTGGACATGGAAGGGGTTGAAGAAGTCAAGTCTTTAATAGCCAGTTCTTCAGAACAGGGATAAGACCCATTCCTCTTCTTTTGATCTGAGGATAACAGGCCAGAACCTACAGTAGAATCAGGAATGCCATAAAGAACTCCTTCTAAGCCAACTTTCTTCAAGAAATTGAGCTTCATCCCACCAATTACTTCCCACCTTGTCAAAGTTGCAAGGACAGCAGTAACATAGAAACCCTAGAGAAAGGATGATGTTAGCTGTCACCCATGGGAACAATAACTAGAGGAGATAATTGAGATCTGGAGGATTGTAAGGTTCCTGGGAACCTTTGAAAGAACAGGGTGCCTATTTGGAGCCGTCCACATCCTTGCTTTCTGGTGTATCCCAATCACTACAGTGAGGCAATCTGTTTGGTTTGCATTTGATACATATCAATGAACTCACACTTCCTGGATATGATGTGTGAACTTCACTTTTTGCCCTGAAGTGTTGGGATACAATTTTCCAAAATTTTGTTTTAAGCATACAAAACTGGGGAAAGTTGTAACTAAAAAAGCATGCGTTGAGGGAAATCCCATACAAAGTGTCATATGTTAGGGAAAGAGATCGCAAACATGTGCATATGGGGTATAAAAATAGCATGTAGATTGTGTACAAAAATGGCACATGGATGTCTACGCAAGCATTAAAAAAGGAATTTGCAAACTGATGCAGAACTGGGATGGAACAAAGTACTTTCATGGTAGAAAGCAAAAGAGATTCATTCATTCTGGTTATCAGTCAGGACAAAGCAAACCCCACCTACGCAGGAAATTTCTCAAGATGTGGTATACGCAAAACATTCACACCATTTTTTTTAGAACATATGTCTAGCCTAGTCTATAGAAAGCAACAGGATAAAGTGGTAGAAAGCTGAGGTTGAGAACTTCAGGCTATAGATAAGAGGGCCGTGCAGGGCTTCACATTTGAAAGAAAATGGTATTTTGTAACATGTGGCTCACATATTTGCTTCCTGAATTGCTTCCAGCTGCCCTCCTGTCAGGCATAGCCCAAGGAACTCCAAGAGACCATGCAAATTCAGTCCAGCTATGTTTATTAGCTACAACCTCTAGCAAGAATCTTCCCAGACTAAAACCCCAGTTCTCAAAGTCCTCCAGCCACAACAGTGTGAATTCCTCAGGGAGGTGCCAGTCTCATCCTCTTGTTCCTCCCACGCGGTTCTGGTGAGCTAAGAAAATGTTTATCTCCCTGAGCTTGGCCTTCATAATTCCATTCCATCACATCTCCAGAGATGCAGTGCAATTCTAGACAGACATTTTTGTTTTAGGAGTTACCAAGAGGTGCTCCATGGGTACACAATTGTGCTCTGATGCACTTTTTTCTCCTTCCAATGCCCTAAGCCAGTGTTGTCCAAACTTGGCCACTTTAAGATGAGTGGACTTCAACTCCCAGAATTCCCCAGCCAGCCATGTTGAAGTCCACTCTTCTTAAAGTGGCCAAGTTTGGACAACACTGCCCTAAGCAACTCTAATAAGTCATGAATCCCATTTTCAAGTGACTCCCTATGAGCAACATTTTCTTAAACTGAAAAATTAACCCAAGCTAGAGCTAGAACCATATATCCTCAGAGCGCCAACTTTGTAGCTTCAGGAAGGTTGCGTTCTTCTTAATGGACGGTGTTCAAAGTTGGCGCCCTGATATGGTACTGATGATGTCACTTTTTTTCTGTTGCACATGTACACCAGACCTCAAAGTGTAGACCTTAATTATAGTGAGCCATTTCCTTAATAGAATGGGTTTTCTGGCTTACTACATGAAAATAAAAGTTGTTACAATCCAAGCTCAGATAGAAATATTAAATTAAAAGAAGGGAAGGGGGTGTAACCAAATGATTGAGAATAATTCCCAACTGAATATTTGACAATCTTAATAACTCTGAAACATGTTGAGTACCCTATGTCAGTTATAGTCATCAACAAAACTTAGTTATCCTGCTGGTTCCTTTCACATATTGGAGATAGTTGGTTTGCACATTTTGAGAAAAGAGACGATAAAAAAGGAAAAAAAGAAGACCAGAACACAACCTCTTCAGCAACCAACACCCAGATAAGCAGGGATTAACACCAGACAAAGAATCAAGCAGAAAACAATACTTTAATCCAGGAACTACCAAGGAGAAAACCACACCTCACCAACACTGGCAGGGCAAGCTACTGTATATAAACAGGGAGCAAACCCCACATTCATTAGCACTGATGATGTTACCTAGTTGGGTAATGAAATGTCAGCAAGCAAAAAACCTAGCTCAGAGGGCACCAAGGGCTCCACATTTTGAAATCAGCTAGATCTGGTGTTGGGGTGCCACCTGCTACAAAAATGGGTTGAAATACCCTGCAGAATGAAAATCGATGTAATGAATTGCCCGTTGATTCTACTTCTCATAGCAAGCCCACAAAGAACCATGTTAATCGGTAGGGATTCTACCAATTCCTTATTCCAGCAGTGGAAATGCCAAGAGTAAAGCTCCAAATGGTTCTAATGTAAATTTAATGTAAATTAAATAATTAGCTAACTGGTTATATAAGTCTCTCTTATCCTCCCTCTTCCTAAGGAAAGGAAGCTCCATGCTCTTATCTTTCTGGAGTCTAATATCCATTCTTGAATGGCAGCTCTAGCTATGTCCATCCTCAGTGACATCAAAAAATGAATCCACAGTTGCCCTTCAACTGCTTTTTTCCAGGATGAATGAAAACTGTCCTGGACAGTTAGCAGAGATCCACTAAAAAATTGGTTTAATTAAATAATTCCAATGAAGTAGTTGAATTTTGGCCTCAATGGAGGTCACCTACTATATTTAATGATCAATTCAATAACACCAGGTGCAACTGGATGCTAGGAAAGCATCTCAAAATTTGACATAGGTCTTCTCCTTCTCATGGCCAGTACACCTGACTCCTTATGGCAATCAGAATCAACTTTGAGCAGATGTGGGCCATTGATGGAAGGAATCTTTCTGATGGAGGTTCAACAGTTGAATGCTGAGCATTATATTTGAGGTGTACAAGAGATATCCATTAGATGAAAAGCAAGGGCTCACCCATCTTTCAAGCACCTAGCTGATAAGCATGATTGCAACATGGCAGCATTTTTGAATTGGCCAAAGTCTGCTTATTTTTCATCATCGCCTAACAAATGTCTTTGCATTAGTTAGAAGCTAACATGTCTGTTCTGCTTACTTTTCTATCATCAGCATGAAGTTTGCCACCACAACAGTTACCAGAGACCTTATTTTATTATTTTTCTCCTCCCCCAGTGAAATCTTTAATGTTGCATCACAGTCAGTAAGCAAAGGTGGCTATTTTTCATCTGTGTAAATGCAGCCTACACAATATTCTCAGTTTCCATCAGGGAAAGCCCCCTGAATTTCCACAATAATACATAGCATGTAAATCAGAACTAGATAGAAAGAGAATGAGATAACCAACTCTAAGCTCAAGATTTCTTCACTTCCACGAAATCACTTGCCCTTTTTCAGTTATAGGGTCAGTAGCCATGGGGGCGGGGGCGGGGATAAATAGCCAAGATAAACATGTATGAAACATGTATGAAACAGACATAAAAACAACACCTCTAGATTAAATCAAACAATACATCTTGTTTTGAATTCACTATCCAGTTTCTCCAGTGGGCTGACCACTTGATTCTGAAATGTCCCAAATCTGAATGTGTGTTCAACAGCTGCCTTACAATGACTTGGTTGCAGATCTCATGACATTTTTCATCAAGAACCTCATCAGCTTAATCCCAAGAATCTTTTTAAAGAATGAGAAATTAATGAAATAACTGAGTGGGTCTATCTCCTATAAATGAGCAAGACCAGGATTTTCCATTTCTCCTTTTTCTTTCTTGGAGGATGAATTTGGAGGGATGTTCCTTTTGTGTGTGTGCGCCTCTGTGTGTATATACCTATCTTCTACCCATCCTCACCCCCAAATGCCCAGAAACTCTGCCATCACTTTTTTATAGTGCTGGTTGGAGAGACTTCTCTGTGCGTAAGCAAACATATACATGTGTTTCTTCAGAGATGGCATTCTGGCTTCTGGAAAGAAGGTCCTTCATTGCCATCAAAAGACCTGTCCTTCATAAATAGGTCTGACCATCTTTTAAAATCTGTCTAAGATGGTGGCCATTCTCTCCATCCTGTGATTGTTAAGAAGAAAACCACTTTCCAAACCGAAAAATAGCTGTCAATGAGTTTGACGGTGTTCCTAAGAAGGGCTTATTCTAGAGCAAGATTTGAATTGTTGGATTCCATGGCCAAGTATGGGCGCTTCCATCACCTGCCATATCATGAGAGGACATGTATATGTGGTGCCTCAGCCATCGAAGATATTGCTCGTGTTTTGTTTGTCAACTGTATGGCTCTTTTAGGCTTAAATATTTAAAATTCCTACTTAAAAGAACAGCCCACTGTTCCTATTTCCTCCTGGACTCTAATGTATACATTGTTAGCACAACTGCAAAGTTTATAGACATGGCAGTTCAGCTAAGAATCTGTTATATTGAACAGTTCAGGGTATCGTGTAAAGATGATATATCTGAACGTTGATACTTTGTATTTAGCACATATGTATTTTATTATTGTATTTTCTTTTACCTATTTTATCCTGGAAATGGACCATGTATTTTAATTTAATTTACTTTTCTTTGATATGGTCATAAAATCTATCTATCTATCTATCTATCTATCTATCTATCTATCTATCTATCTATCTATCTATCTATCTATCTATCTATTGTCTATCCTGTGATTATGTTGCCTCTGAATTAAATATAGCCTTATAAAAAGGATGACTTGACTAGGTTCTGAATCTGCTGTTCTGAATGACCTCAAACTACAGTGTTACAAGAGAGGGAGAAGAAATCACAACTCTTTACACACTTAAGATCATGAGATAATTTGGAAAAAAAAATCTGATTTCTTTCTAACCTAAAAAGACCCTCATGCAACTTTTGCTTTAAAGGACATATTCCAAATATTTGTTCATTTTAGTTGCTTTTTTCTATCTCTATGACAGCACCACTCCTCCTCCTCCTCCTCCTCCTCCTCCTCCTCCTCATTCTCCTGTAGAAGCTGATGGCCATATATATTTGGGCTCAGTGCACTTTGAAAATGATTCAGAAGAAATGCTTCAGACTTTACAAACATCTTCCTGCTATTAATTAAAGCAGCCACGCTTCTTGTAAGCTTCGTGTGAGCCTGAGAACAGAGGTAGCTGCTTTAAGAAGTCCAACCATTCAAGTTAATGTAACTTTGAAAAGAGACTTTAAAAATTGGCCAGACAAAACCAGAACCAAGCTAAAAAAAACTCTAACAACAACAACACCAGGCCATGATGAGATATTTTAGGGCAGTTGAGGATCCTTCTGCTTGGGAAGACATTTTACAGTATTCTTCTGGCTCCAGTAAGCAAGCAGAAAGCAAAACTGATACTGCACACATGTACTGCTCTGTTTTGCCAGAAAGAATCTTTCTTGACAGTCCAGCCTGAAATTAGAGATAAAAATAGCAACTGGGTGAACAGTTTCCCAACGTAAACTCTCTGTATGTCTCAATCAGCGCTAACAAACTAGCTTGTGCTCGGTCAGAGGATGAAGCTGCAAAGTAACAAGACCCTTAAAAACTAAATGGAGACAAGGATTTTCTGGACCGAAGTCTGTATTGTTTTAATTAGATCCCCCAAGAGCCAAAAGGAACAGGAATGACCCAGGGATATCCCAAGAGGAGGAATGCTGAAATGCATGGCTGTTTTTGGTGTGTTTGTAAGGGTTATCCCATCTATTTTACCTCTTCTTTTTTAAAGTACCCCCAAAGCACGCTGCCAAAAGTGGCAATTTCCTGCCAGATTTTAGCAATGTGTTCTTGGGAGACTCCAGCTGCAAAAATGGAACTGAAGGACTACAATGGAACCATGGATGGGCTGTTCTTACCCTACCCTACAGCTGGGGCAGAGAACTGTTTTATGCATGAAGTTTGTTTATGTAAGGTCATTGAAAGCTGCCTTATAGGAAGTCATATCACCTACCTTTCTGACCGGCCATTGTGCGCATTAAGTTAAAATGGCAACAGACAACAACCTGGTGCTTATCTCAAGGCTGGAAAGAACAGGAAGAAGTGAAGACGACAACCCTGAACAGCTTCTCTAATTAAACAATCTTTAATTAAATGAATCCATTTAGATGAACTGGGAAAGGCTCTTCTGTGACTGAGACCCTGGTAATGCTGATACTCAGAGAAGACATCAGTGTGTGGTAGGAACCAGGGTTCTGCCCTCAGATAGGATATATATATATTCTGCTTGCTTTAGTTCTACAGAGTTCACAGAATCTCTGTTTCCAGTAGAACTGCAAGTAAAAACAGCTTGCTCTGAATAGCTAGGAAAAAAAAATATTACATTTTGAAAAAGATCTCACAAAACATTGCAAGGCACCTTTGGGAGTTTTGGGCTTAACGGCTCCTCTGCATCTTTGCAAAGGAGATTCCTCAGCAGATATAATCCAGAAGAAACACTACTCACGGAATATTAGTTTCTTTTGAGTGCAAAGGACTGACTCCCAAGAGATCAAGCCCCTTAAGAATCAGCTGAAGAAGATGCAGATCATGCTATCTATTCAAACAACAGCAAACTCACCCCTCCCTGATGCCTAATGAAAGGCTCTGAAGATGGTGATCAGGGAAGCAGAAGAGATTAGAAAAGCAGAAGGGATAAATGCCTAAAAATAGGAGTCAATCAGCCACATTCTTCTTGTTTCCCTCCCTGTGCTCTGAACAGCATATGGATTTGCATTGTTCAAAAGAAGATAATTAAGAAAGACTGTTTAGGGGGAAGAATCTAAGCCAGTTCATTGAGAAATGAGCAGTTGGCTTTGGATTTTGCTTCAGATGCTGAAATTCATGCAAAATGAATACAAGTGCGTAGGACAGCAGAAGAGCCAAATGTAAGGAAAGGGAGACATACAGTAGTTCAGATGTTTGGTACATGGGCCTAGCTTCTCTTCCTGCTGTTGCCAGTTAACTGGATTGCAGAAAAATGCAGACTTGGTGAGAAAGAACATTTGCCCAAAAACTGGGCAGCTTCAAGACTTGGATTGAATAGGCTTCATTGCAAATGTATAGAATGCACAGCTTCAGGTTTCTACAGGAAACAGGAAGAGGAGCATATGAAACTATGAATATATGTTCTTGCTGTCAGTTAACCACAGCAAATAGCATGGTGGCACCCAGTGCCTGCAAGTCAAGATAGCGAGCCTGTGGTTTTCATTCCCATACCTCTTGCAACTCAATTGGTGTACCATTATTGACTCTTTCCTCTTTCCCCCATACTGAATTACGTAGACATTTTAGAGCTGGAGTATTTGTCAAGCTAAGTATTCTGTTGGATAACAGCCAACCAAAACAGGGGAGGTGGACTCCAAAGAGCCTAGAAAATATTTATTGGTGATCTAATGGGTTTAGGATTGTTGCATAGCCAACCTAAGTGGAAAACTTCTCAATGCTCTTGTAAGAGAACTATGTTCAAAATGCGTTTGGCCACCTATAAAGATTTCCCAGGCATTTTGGGGTCCACCTGCGGTTTGGTTTGCATATCAGAACATACTCCCCTACAGATAGATAATCATACTGGAGCCAAGCAGGTATGATGTAAATACTAGACGTTTGACAGCCATTTCTGTTGGATTTCCTGCTCCTTTTTCCTAGTTCATAACTTGGGTGATCCTGAACTGTATCAGTAGGGACTGGTTGCTCATCTGCTGATATCCCTAAAGCCATACCAGTTCTATTGAGTAATATATGAAGAATTAAAAAAATAATATAGCGTCCTCAGTCAGAAAAAGGTTGGTTGCTCCTTGTCTAAGACATCATGAAGATAAAAGTTCTAGTTTGAAACAGCACAGAAAATGTTCACACCCAATCTAAAGTGCACACCCCAGAGTCTTTTGCTATTGCCACATTATAGTACTTTCCACCCACTTAATATTGAGTTGATCCCAAACTATACCAGCATGAACTTTGCTGTCTATTTTATTACCTCTGTTCTCAGTCACTGCCAAACCCTTGACTTCCCTGCAAAATAATGGGTGACAAAGCCAAGCTGCTCTGGTCCACCTTGAGGCTGCCCTTGGATGACTTTAGAATAAAAGGAATTTTAAATGCTACTTTAACACTAGTGTGGCTAATGACAGCCTGAGCCTATCTACTCATGGGCTGGGGATGAGATGAAGGCAACATCACAGGAGAAGAAAGAAGTTGCCAACACATGTTTGAATGGTGGTTAGGTACAAGTGGTGAAAAGAACAATATCTTTAACATCCTAAACTGGATCTTAAGCAATGAATTCTCCTAGATCCAGGTGTGGCTCTAGATTTAATTGAAAAGGCTCTGTAGCTTCAGGTAGAAGACTTCAGGTAGGAGATACCTGATCTTTATCCTAAATTTGCTGCTTGGGAAAGAGAGAGAAAAGGGTGTCAAACAGAGAAATGGAACAATGGGGAAATGGAGAAGAAAAGAAAAGGGACATCAAAGAGAGACAAAGAAAATGAAGGATGTTGGGATTTTACTGAAGTATGGAAGCAAATAAAGATGGCTGTCCAGGGAAAGAGTGAGCACTCAAACATACTTCTTGGCTACTGTCAGACTTCAAAGTCAGCAGGGCTATAAATCTCTTCATAAACCTCAGTCCCACATTTAGGAACTAGCTAACAGTCGACTCAACACTGCTGGATAGTTGTTTTATTGCAAATAAGAAAGAAGGCCTATGTGTTCAGAAGATCTGCCTTCTCCATAGCAGAACACAGGACTATATATAAACATCTCAGCCCCAGTATAAATCCTGGGTATCTTCCTCACACAATTTTGAGTCAATGGAGTTTTGGCCATCTTTTTCCTGTGTGGGAGACACTTGCTAAATATTTAGATAATGACTCCAGAGTGGTTTGAAAAGTGGTTCCCACTTTCCTAGGTTTATATCCTTACATCTTCCTCATAATTAAGATAAATTCCAGATATCTGTATTTCTCCTCCCCCTTTGCTGTGGATTTTCTTGTCAGGAGTCAGAACTAATTATTTGCAGTGGGCTTTTGAAATTCAGCTAAAGGTCTCTTGTGCTTGATGAAGTCTTTGATTGTCTAGGTTTCTGTGGAAGTCGATTAGTCCTTGCTCAGTTTGAAATGTGACCCTTGTTCTAAGCAACTTGTTGACTTGGGAATCTAGGTTACCAACTTCCAATCCTCTAAACAAATAGTATATTTAATTCTAAAAACCTGGCCCAACCCAAACGACCTTTGTGATTAATTACAGCCCTTGACAAACCTGAAGGCACTGAAAAAGATTCCTTTTGAGAATAATCACACAATGATTTAAAAACAAACGCATGATTTTTGTATGCAAGCTGGGTCTGCTCTGATAAATGACAAATTTGCACGCCGATCTAACTGATTAGTCATCCCCAGGCAGGAGCCACATAAAGAATTTTTTTTTTTTAAAAAAAGAGCATTATAAGCAGCTGCTTTTCAAAGCGTGTGCCTCATTTGAAATCTTGAATGGTTACCTAATTGTACACTTTGCTACAAGATGCTCCTTTCAGTTAGTCAGAAAGCAGCTTAAAATGAAAGGCAGTGTTCCCCAAAAGCACTGAAACTACCAAGTCTCCTATTCACAGCATTTAGAGTTCAGGCTAATTATCCTGTGTTCGCTCCATGAAGAATAGGGCCAAAGGAAGAGAGAATTCTTAACGGGCTGGCAAGTGGCAACATCAGCTCGCAATAAAGCACAGAACTTGCTTACATTCTTTGCAGCAACATCTGCCGAAGCATCTGCATTATGCCTGTAGGAAATGCCACGACCAAGCAAATCCAAAGAACTAAGGCAGGAAAAACCAACAACAACCCAAAACGCATGAATCTCAACATCATTTGAAGAAGGCTGGTTCCAAATTGGAATGGGCTGAAACCTCTCCAGTCCACCCTTTCTGTTGCTCAGTTTTTCTTCTTCCTTTCCACACACATGTTTATGATCCATATTTCAAAGGAGGTATACTTTCTATCTGGGTTAGGGAGTAGAATAGAATAACACCTGTACATTGATCCGTTGCCAGTGGGAAACCAGCCCCTAACAGGATATTTGGGAAGAAGATATTTGTTTTCAAATATCCTAATTTTCCACAAAGATATTTGTTGGAAAATTAGGATGACTCCCAGGTCTATTGGACTCCACCCCAAATAATGTTTTAAAAGGTATGGACATTAGACTTCTTCTATTGGTGATGGAAGAAATGAAGGTTCTTTAACTCACGTGATTTGGTCCTGTTCTAACACTGTATTGATTTCAAATCAATACATATGTTAAAATAATTTTGGGAAGAAATATTATAATTAAGAATGTCAATGTGATGTTGAATTAGTCTCAGGAAGATGTTTGGCTCTGTCAAGCCTGGGTACAGCAAAGAGGATAATTCTGCATAACAGGAAAGAAATCCCTTCTCCTGATTTGAAGGAGAAGGAGAAGGAGAAGGAGAAGGAGAAGGAGAAGGAGAAGGAGAAGGAGAAGAAGAAGAAGAAGAAGAAGAAGAAGAAGAAGAAGAAGAAGAAGAAGAAGAAGAAGAAGAAGAAGAAGAAGAAGAAGAAGAAGAAGAAGAATTGAAGTAGTTAATTATCAGGACATACCAATCCATCTTTAAAAAACTGGCATTATTTTGACAAAGGTAAAAAGAATCACAACCATGCCAATGTGAGAGCTTCTCTTAAGATATAAACTCATATTTCCCCCCACTCTGCCTGGAGAAGCTGGTACCTCACAAAGACTGGAATGCGATCCTGACAGAGCTCTGGCATTCCCCCTGCAAACAAAGTCCAATTTTTCCTCCTGCTCTGTCTGAATAAACCAGCTTCTCCAGGCAGAAAAGGAGAGATTTTTGTGCTTAGTTATATTATGAAGGACAATTCCACAACCAGTTCTTACAAACCAGACGAATAGGCTCCATAACACCCCTGGAGCTATAAAATAATCCCACCATAGATTTCACTGGGATCAAATATGAATATTTGGAGGTAACTGGACTTTTCTGGGGCATGAACCTTACCACTCAAAATGCAATTCACATCTGTTTTTATCTGAACAAAAATATGACTATTTTTGAAAAGAATATATGCTACTCAAAATTAGCAATAGTTATATTCAAGAGAGCTTACATTAGGGGAAGTTAAATTAAGAAAAAGCCTATATGGGAGAGATCTTCATGTCAAAGAAGAAAAGTCAGATGATTTTCACCTCTGAGAAATTTCCTTGAGCAAATTATATTAAACAATTACACAACTTAGTGGAAGACATATAAAAGCCTTTGAACTTTAGAAATGTAAGCCATTAAAAATATTTTTTAATCACAGAAAATCTCCCAGACTGGAATACTGCCTTATTAATGTGCAAAAGTAAAAAAGACATGATATTTTATTGATTCACACATCTCTAATAAACAGTAGTCTACCAATTTCTCGCTAAGAGATAAATCTGTCCTCACAATGTTTTCTAGCATTTTGAGTGATGAGTGTCAAATCACTGGGAAAACTGAGAAGCAGAAGACAGAGTGTTTTAGAATTGTCTTGAATTTAATTCAATTTTATCAATGCTTGACAAAATCCAGCCAACTTGGGCTTCTTGTATCAACATTATTGAGGATTTATAATGATTGCTCTCTATCTTGGTTTTCCCCTTGGTTACCACATTGCATGCACTCATTTTCACGCGAAAGATTGAAAATATTCCTTTCAAGGGTTTGAGAATTGGAGAATTATACATTTGAAAGGAGCCCCAAAAGTAATCTACACCCATTGGCTTCAGGGTTTAGTGACCATGGTCTAGACCCTGAAGACCATGTCTAAACTCTGAAGCCCAACACTGCCCAACAGGTACCAGCCATGAAAGCCTACACCAGTATAATCTAGACATACTTCCTTCTGACCCAGAAGATGTACTACTATAGCACCTCTGACAAGCTTCTATTGAAATATATCTAAAAAGGCACCAACACAGCCTTCTTGCACCCATCACCTATCTCATGCTATCAAGAAACCTTTTGTAAGGTTACTCCAAATCCTCCTTCTTGCAGATTTTACCTAATACTCTGGGTCCTGCCCTCTGCAGAAACAGAGAACAATTCTGCCCTATTAAGTTAGGGATTGGCAACATTGTCCCTTCCTATGCTAAGCACCTGTGATATCTCCAAGATGGCACCTTCAAACCCTTCTTCCCCTTTACAAATGAATGAAAAATGGCTGAAATCTTATGAGTATCAAATCACATGAAATTTTCAGCAAGAATGTTGAAATCTTGTGAGGGGTGAGATTGCAAACATCTAATGAGAGTTGGCAATTTTTAATATTTTTTGGTGCCCATACCATTGCACAAGATTACATCCTGCTATGTGGCATCTGAAAAGGTTGTTGGCCTCTTCTTATTTAAATGATATCTTACTCTGCTTCTTAATTGTCTCCTCCCAGGACTAAGAATACCAAATTGCTTCCCCATAGGACTGAATCTCTTTATTCTATTTACCAAAGTTGGACCTTATTTTTAGATCCATCTCCAGTCTCTAGTATGACATTTATGGAGAAGCTGAGGATTCTTTGAAAATATTACTCCACATACAGCTGCATTTTGTCCAGGTTTATAATACATCAGGCTTGAAGAGAGGTTCATGCTTGACTTCAGGGCATATTTACCCAAAGGCAACCAGATGGGCACCAAACACCATCTCCTTCTGCTCTTCAGTTGCCTGGCCAGACCATACCAATTGCCAAATCTGTGTGAACTGCAGCTTTTCTATCATAAGCAACATGAAGTCAAATCATGGTAAACAAATTGGAGCTGTGAGCAAAATAGAACACTCTACCTCTTATTTTGTGGTGACCAGCTCCTTCCCATCTGAATTCCTCAGTTGACTAGGTGCTTGGCTAAATATGTATTTGCATAGTAAATCCATCCAGGAATGTCTTATGTATTGAAAAAGTGGCAAGGATCCCAAATCCTCCATTTTAGCAGTAAACAGAGGCAAACTGAGGAAATGCAGAATAGCCCTCACATGAAAGCCAGGCAGAATTGCCAGACTGACTCATTCATTCAAAACTCCAGAGATAACCATACAATGGGTCACAGCAGTGAATTCTTTCTCTAAGGAGACTACCTGACTTAGTGAGGAATTACCTTTCTCATGGCTGTACCTCCTTGGCGCTCAACAGCAGAACTCACATACCTGCAGAGAGATCAGGGGGAGAAAAGAGTTCATAAACATACGCCTACAATCTGGACGAATAATAAATACTATTTATATGGATAGATAATAAATACCATTTATATTGGTTACAGTGACAGCTTGCAGAGATACCTGCTGGCTCTATGAACTACGCTGCTTGGCATGTCTCTCATTCGTGCAAGTGTTAGCCCAAAAGGATCAATAAACAGAAAGCAGTTCAGAATCATTTGGCAAGAACTGGACAAACAGAACCACTGAAGTCATTTAATTACTTTAAAAATGGGGTTGTTGGAAAGTGGATCTTTAAAGTCTTTAGGATTTTAGCTTGAGAAGCAACACCCACGGACTGGGCTGGTGGTGGGGAAATCAACCTCAGAAACGTGATTGGGTTCAGATAGGGTTCAACTTTGAGGCCAGTTCCTCAAAGCTAGTTTCCATTAATGCAGCTATGAGGGACTGGGATGGAAATAGGAAGTGGCAGAACTGTCAGGGACTGGGAGGTCCATGAGCTGGTTAGCAGCAGAAGAACCAAATTCCACATCCCATGTCAAACTATTGATCTGTCTAGCTTAGTATTGTTGGCAGGTCCATAGGGCATCAGTGAGTTTCTCTACTTGAACAGGCAAAAGTGGAATCTGAAGCAGGAATCTTCTATGTCCTAAGGATATGCTCCATGTTGAGTTATGCTCCTTCTCCAACAGGAGCCAGTTTCTCCCATCCTTCACAAGGGTTGTACCCCAAGTTTTTACAGGCGTGTGTTCTGCTCAATTCCAATTTTGTAATGCAAATTTCTAAAACACATCCTGTCACGGACCTTTCAGTTGATTTGCAGCTCACCTTCTTTCTACCTTCTACTTCTCTCTCTTTTTATAGTAATTTTATTAAAAGTTATAATGAAAAAGATAAGAAAAAAATAGAAAGTGCAGAAAGAAAAATAGAAAATAAATAAATAAATAAATAAATAAATAAGAATTTAGTAAAGAAAAAGAAATGAAATATATAAATAACTTCCCCCTTCCTCACAGCAAGTATAAACAGTTTTAGTAACTTATCACCTTCTCTTAAAATACAACAAATTATCTCTTCTTCCCATATCCCATCTCTTATCTATAAAGAAATCCTTAAAGCCTTGTCATTTCAGTCCTAATCAGCAAAAGTCCATTAAGGGTTACCAGAGATAACAACATATCTATTTTAACCTTGATCGAATAAACCAATTTTATGTTCCTTCCTTTTACTTTTAACAACCTTGATCTTTAGTCCCTTCAAATAACATCCTAGAACTTGATTTCTTTTCAATGTTTTCATTGTCCCTTCTCACAAAATTCTTCAAAGCTTTAACAAGCCTCTTTTGTAAATCCAATGTAGGAAAGTTATCCAGGTCACTCTTTTGGTTTGTTATTTGTGTATCCCTTTTAATTATTAAGACATCAGCTAGTTTCTGTTGTATGTCCAGTATAGCATCTTTTTCCATATCATTCTTGTAGCCTGTCAAATCCACTTTCAGATCAGTCTCAATCTTGTTAGGTAAAACTTGTTCCTCTTCCATAAGATTTTTTAAACACAGTCTATCTATAAAGGCAGACACTCTTAAAGTTAACTTCTGGATCCATTGTTCAAAAATATCCTTCAATATATCCAGTGTTAAAACATTTTGCTTCATTCTGTATTAATAAGTCAGATTTAAGTGTTTTTCTCCTGTAATTGTAATCCTTACTTCCTTCTAGTTCCCTCTAGTGTCCAACCTTCAGAGTCTCATCCTATCATGTTTTTTTTTAAAACAAAAGTCAAAACAAAAGCATTTTCCCACAGGAAGGAGTCTTATAATTAATTCCAAAAACTGATTTCAAATCCATTTGGGCCATTAGTCTGTTTGTAACTTTCCAAAATCAAAATTCTAATCACTCTTTTGCTGTTTATTCCCTCTCCCCCCATTTTTTTTTAAGTCCTTAAACTTGTATTTACAACACTAAGGATTGAAGGAAACTCACCCAGCGCTGTAAAACTTGTCGATCCAAAGGTTCCTAATAGCTGAAAGGCACTTAACAAGCAATTTCCAAAGCTCTTAGAAAAGGAAGTCTGCGAATCCAGTGTCCTTTTGAAGTCACTGACCGTGGTTTAAGCAAGATGGCTATTCTCTCATCTCCCAGAGCTCTAAACCCACTGGAGACCACTGTCTTGCAGACTCCTCATGGGGAGGAACTGTATGGAGCACTTGTGGGTGATCTCAAGTCCTCTCCTTGTCCTAAGACGAATTATGTAGAGCTGGTCTGCTTGCCGGCTCTTCATTCCGCCATGGTTGTCAGCTCCACTTTTAGTTCACTATTTCTTCCCTGGAAGTCCCCCCACCTTCTACTTCTCAACTCCAAATGTTCCTGGACACTATCATCATCGTATGTCATCATCATCACTATCACCTTATGATTATGATCACATCAGTATGATTATTGCACTTCATGTGAAATAACAGTGAAGTTTGCAAAACTAAAATAAACTTGAGGATAACAAAATACACTGCTACCAAAACAAAACAAACAATACCTAGCAACCACCAGATCTTCTCCCTGTGAATCAGTGTGTTGGTTGAACAGGTATATCATTAGTAACAAGAGAAACTGTATCTCTGAAAATGTTGGATGGACCTCTCAAGCTGAATAGATGATCAGAGCACCTTACAGAGGTGGAATACTCATTCAATGGTGGCATTCTGCACTAGCTGAAGCCTCTAGACTGCCTTCAGCTCTACACAGAGCACTTTCCAGTAACAATAAATCAAGTTCCTACGGAGAAACATAATTTGAATATTACGGGCTAATAACAGTCTTTCATCAGGTTTTATATTCTGCCCTTAGGGCAACCCACAGTGACTGTCTGGATTCCAGAAACTTGATAGGAGACCCATTATGGTAGGCTGTTGAGATTACAGGTGGTTTATGACTATGCCTGTAATATGTGTTAATGTAGAGTAGGGAGACTAGAGGAAGGAAACACAGAAGGTGTGTTATTCTTTGTAAGATTTGGAGAAATAATAATAAAACAGGGGATTCCTAAGGCATTGCATCCACTGTGGAAATTGGTTTAGCTACAGTAATTTGGAACTCCAAAATGCAGAGGATTATGAAACAACCATCCTCTGCTATACTGAGTAACTATGAACCCTGGCCTTCCCAAATGTCAGAACTTAGAGCTCTGTAGGGGGGATAACTCTCAGTTCTAACACTGGTTTGTTGATAATAAAACAATAAGACCTCTAGAGTCTCTATTTGTTCATCTTTTGTTTCCTGCTGTGGTCAACCAAATGCTAATCTCACAACGACAAAACAGGCAATAGTTCTTTTCCTTTGCTATGACCTAGTAATGGTTGTCCAGAGCATGTTGTTGAGATCTTGGAGTTCATATACACACACTGTGATTAGCAGACATTGATATCTTCATCTCCAAGAACTTGTCAGCCCCTCTTTAAAGTTGTCCGACTTGTCCACCACCACGTTATCCGCTGCAGAAATATGTATTTTATCTGGATTACCTACAAATCAATTTCATGGATGACCTGGATTCTATTTATAGCATGAATCATTTTAGGAACCTCCATCAGTCTTCTTTGACTTGCTTTATTTTCTTTAAGAAGAAGAGGAGAAGAAACTTTGAGGTGCCCCATTTTAAAATACATTTCTTTATTCTGAGTTTTGACAAGTTAAGGAATGCTTAAAGTAGGTGAAATGGGTGTGTTGACCTTCACAGAGACTCAATATGCTCATTTTGAGTCTTATTTCATATACATCTAAGTGTGTGTGTGTGTGTGTATATACACCACTGAAAACTAATGATTTTGCTGTCAAGTTTTGGCAGACTAATCTTGAATAAACGTGAGAGCCACAAAGTATGAACTTTGCCCACTTCTATCTATGAAAGTTGCTGAATTTTTTCATATCATCCAGCCTTGGTGCTGCGTGCATCTCCTAATTCTAAGCATTGCTCTAACTAATCTGAAAGTTGTCAGTTCCAATGCTTTTCCTCATTTTTTATGATCAGTGCCCATCTGGCCAAAATCCTGTTCAGGCAAAGGTTGATTCTGTGTCGTGAAACCAGAATACAAAACTAAACTCTTGCCAAGAGAATCATGCGGCTGTTTTATTTTCCTATAAAGAAACCCCTGTCCTTGGCTATTAGATTGCCACTTGGCCTAATCATCCATAACTACAGAATGGGTCCGAAAATAATTTCACACATTTTGCTTTTTCTGCATGGGGAGCAGATCAGAATTTGGAAACTGTACATTTTAAACAAACTTATAGAACTATACCGGTTTTGTACAATGTGGTAAACTAGGCAAAAATGGGGCTGGGTATTTTGTGGTTAAGTTTTAGAGAAAATGCAGCTGTGTCTTATCAAATTGTATGAAGCAGGATATCTTGATTTATCTAGACATAACATATTATGTGAAATCAGGAACTCCAATAGAAGAAAATATAGAATATAGAAAATCAGAAACTGCAGTTCGTTATCCTGGGTTTAGGGGTAGGCCTGTTGTTTAAGCCTAGTTCCCTCCCCTTCTCTCATTCACACTTACACACAAATTAGGTTATGTTGGGTTTTTTTGTGTGTGTGTGTTTTATTCTGCATTTTTAATGCCCTTGCCCTATGAAAGGCTGTTGGGAGCAGTTCAAAATCACAGCATGGCATAAAGCAGATTCAGTACAAATCCAATTTCAGCAGGATGAGCAAAGAAAGAATCACTTTAAACCCAGCAGCAGGGACATAGCAAGACCAAAAGGGTCACCTATATTTCTGAGAGTTTTCCCAAGGTGCAAGCATCTTGCCCTTGCGTGTTGAATCCCTTCATGAAAACCTCAATGAAAGGAGAAGGCTGATTTCATGAGATGAATCCAAAGAGGGGTTGCCAACCCTGTAATGCCTTTCTTCAAATCTAGAAGGTGAATAGAGGCACCCTTCTAGTCCACCCGCCAAAAAGGTTTAGCAGAGCCAAAAATGATGTAGAACGCCCCCCCCATGTGCAAAGGGCCAGAGGAATGAGAAAAGATCAGGACATTTGGGAATGTATTTAGTTAGTTAGTTAGTTTAGAAAAACAATGTAGGCCAGCAGAAAGATGATGGAGATTGATAAAGCTATACATGAAAGTGTCCGAGTGGATATAGCAAAGCCTTTGTTTTCCTTTTGTAACGTTGTTATTCAAGGCCATCCCCTGAAACTGAGCGATCAGAGGCAAAAGAACCCTGCGCACAGCCCAGTGATGGAATTCCCTCAATGCACTCAAGGCACATGAACTTAATACTCCGTGATTCAGCTCCCACACACTTCATTTCACAGCATCTGCAGGGTTCCACCTATTCTACCTAAACAGCAGAAGCCATTTCAGAATATATATCAAATCTAGAAAGCTGCTGGTCTTTGACTTATAGTTTCAGGGCACAGCTGCGTGCCAAGGCAGAAAGATCTCCAAACCTCTCCTCTCCTCTATTTTGCTGGCATTTTTTGGCACCAACAGCGGGCCTTAGCAGTATGGCCAGCTTGCTGCTGATTTGGCTGTAGCCAGGCGTTCTTTCAGGGTCAGCGATTTGAGACATCCGTGGAAAAGACTCAGCTGTGATTGAAAGACCTCTCCCTAGTTCCTGCTGCTTTTGGATGCAGTCCTGCAGAGCAAGAAGACCAAAGATTCAGTGCACTCCAGCTAAACAAAGGAGGAGGAGATCTGGTTTTCATCAAGCAGATTTGAAAACTCATGCTGTTCTGCTGATTAAAGACGTAAAGATAGGTTTCAACAGAAAAGCGATAACCGTTAAAAGTAGGGGGTATAATATGGCTGGCGCAGCAAAATCACTCAAGGTGGCATCTCGGGGACACATCCACCCTATTCTGGCCATGGAGTCCTATGGGGCAATTAAAGTGGCCGGTGGCCTCAATTCATAGGTAATGTGGCTGGAACAGAAGCTACTCTGGTTTCACATTTTTGGGTCCGTCCTTCAGGGCACACATTTAAATCAGATGTTTAATAGCTGGTCGTAGAATCGTAGCATGACCATGCTAAGAAGCCAGTTTGCTTCACCAAGGTCTGTTGGATAAACTATGTGTACTGTGTATGCACTGGACCAGGGTGCATGCAATGTGCTAAACCAAGGTTAAGAAAACCACATTATGGCTTAGCATGGTTTGTGTGAACCCAACCTGGAAAGCAGATTGTTACACTGAGAATTTGAGTAACAGGCAATAGGACAATGAAGGAAGGGGCATTGTACAAGACCTGATTCCACAAGTCTTTTTTTCATGGAACAAGATTTGGGGAGCTCTTCTGAGATTGACTTTCCTAGCCAAGTATATTCCTATGTTTAATCTTTTCAGAGATCTATGGTACCTACAAGTAAAGATAAGCCGTGTGTACTTACCCTATTATGATATTATTTATTCATATCTGCTAGCTAAGTAAATCAAGTTTCTAAAGTAAAATGCAGGGACCTTCACTAATGCATGTATGCATTCTATATATTGTATGAATGTATTAATGAATTTCATTTCATTGTTACCTGTTAAACCCACTTTCTACCAGTAGATCTATTCAACTTGCCTGCTTACAACTAAGAGATGGCACTTTTATTCTTAACAGTCCAACCTGGCTCACACCTTATATTGAATCATATCAATCATACTAAATCATGACTCTCTTGGCCGTTACAGTATGCCAAGGCATAAATTGGATTACAAGCCATTGATGGAATTGTTGGATTATAAGCAATTGATGGACTTGCAACATCCGTTGCTCCCCACCTCATAGCTGAGTGCAATATGTGAAGCCAATTTGTATATACCATAAGTTGGTCTCTTTCACAGTTTTCTTCCGGTAGTGTCGACCCATTCGTTTCCAGGCAGACCTGTGCAATCAATATTCTCTGGCAGTTCTCCACTAGCCTCAGAGCTGCATGCCATTATAATTACCCACACAAATGTGGAGCGACATGCTGCTGTGGGAATTTATCAGTAATTGCACTGCAGGGCAACTGCTCATCACAGATCTCAACACCATGGTTGTCGTTCCCATCAGATATGTCTACAGTGTAGAACTCCAACCAAACAGATGTCCCATCAGAGGGAACACAGCTGGAAAGGAGATCCTTCCAACTGGGAATGGACTGTGAGCCAGCTCTTTTGCCAAAGCAGGTGAAGGTCAAAGTTACCCCACCACGGCAGGGGGAAGATAACTAATGGAGCAAGAAGAATAGGACAACTGTATCTAGGCTGGTATTTGGTTGATGACTGTATACTTTAGTAAGCTAAGCTATGTCTGGCCTGCAAAAATCCAGAATCCACAGCACAGTAGTAAAGGGGTCCAGAACTATCTCTTTGCTCTCATCTAACAGTCATCTGGATTTTTGTAGACCAGATATGATAGTTCTGGAATCCAAAGTGCCAGGGAATTCATGGAAGCTTGGCGTTCAGGCAAATCAGCTATCAATAGAGATTAACCACATTTACAGACCATTCAAAAAAGACCTAGGAAGGAAACAGAGAGGCTACAACACATCCCCTCCAGCAGCCAATACTCAAATAAGCAGGAATCAACACCAGACAATCAATCAGGCAGAAAACAATACTTTAATCAAGAAACCATCAAGGAGACAGCTACACCCCCACCAAAACTGGAAGGGCAAGCTATTATAAAAACCAAGCAGCAAACCTTACCTTCACTCACACTGAGGATGTTACCTAGTTGGGTAATGAAACATTTGCTAGCAAACAACCAAGCTCAAAGAGCATTAAGAACTCTATAGGTCAACCCTGAGCTACAGATATTCTCTTCCATAGGAAATGTCTTGCCTGGTCCAATTGAAAGGGTTCCAGCTGGTTATGATAGATCGAAGTATTAGACCTACTATCTCTGTTTATACTGCAATGGCTCTGTGGCATGGAAAAGAATGCTTTTCAATGAAAGACCAAATGAGGGATGTTGCTGATAGCAAGAGATGCTTGGGAGACCGTGTGTGTGCATCAGATAGATTTCCAAGATGTGCTTGCAAAGAAAACCTAACAAGGATCTGACTGCTATGTTCAAAGTGGGCAACTGTTGCTCATTCATTGGAGTATCTACCCAGTGACAATCCAGTTACACTCCGGTCCTTTCAATAAATGCATCAAGCCATCAGTAAAGGTAAACATTTCCATAATTACTATCCCTGGTTTCTTCCATTTGCACAATTCTAATTAGGGTGGACATGAAAGAATAAAATAACTTGTTTCATTTAAATAACACAGCGGGTCCCTCAGCCTCATTCATAATCCCAGGCAGAGGTTGTTTTGTCTCCACAGCTCCTTGAGAAGGTAATTTACAATTCCCATTAAATAAATAACACAAGACTGTAGGAAGTCAGGAACAAGATAGCCAGAAACTTTTGTCACCACTCAAGGGCAAGCAACCTGACTGAAAGGAACACATATGTGCTTTGATCACAAGGATAATGCTAAGTCTGTAAGAAAATTGCTCCCAGGGCTGGCCCTGTTGTTGGCTGTAATGACTCAGACGCTTGGAATAGCAAGCCAGGATAGATAGTAAGGGGGAGCCAAGCTGCCATCTGCATCTACGGGGGTGGGGGGGGGCATTGAAATACCTTAAGAAAGAGGACAGTGATGAGAGAGATTTCTTATTACCACCAAATGCACTTCCAACTAAAATAATAATAATAATAATAATAATAATAATAATAATAATAATAATGATGATGATGATTAATGTTAGATCAAAGAATGCCAGAGTTGGAAGAGACTTAGGAGGACATCAAGTACAACCCCTTGCACACTGCAGGATTCACTACACCATCCCCAACAGATGACAATCCCACTTCCGTTTGAAAAGCTCCTCCCTGTGATCACCTCTTCTACTGATTGACAGCTTTTACTGCCAAGACGTTCCTCCTAATGTGTATCTACATCCTTGAAGCTTCATGCCTTTAGTACTAGTCTGACCCTCTGGAGCAAGCATAGGTACCCCAAACCTAAGCAGGTTCTCCCTTCCTCCCAACACAGACACTTTTATCTCATATACACTGACAACTTCCTCTATTTGTTTTCTCTTTCTCTTTCTCTTTCTCTTTCTCTTTCTCTTTTTCTTTTCTTTTCTTTTCTTTTCTTTTCTTTTCTTTTCTTTTCTTTTCTTTTCTTTCAGACAGACAGAAATACAGGATGTCTCTCTCTTTCTCTTTCTCTTTCTCTTTCTCTTTCTCTTTCTCTTTCTCTATCCCTCCCCCCCCCCCAACTAACTAACTAACTAATGGTCATGACAGTATAAGCTATGGAGTCCTTGGTGCTCTCTGAGCTTGGTTATTTGCTAGCAGACGTTTCATTACCTGACTAGGTAACATCATCAAGCTATTGTATGGAGCCCTTAAGTTGCAGGCTTCCCACCTAACTAAGATCCGCAACTCTACGGGATGGCTGACCACTTCAGCTGGCCTCCCTGTATGGGTTATGAGAAGGTCAGGGGATCTGATCTGATTGTAGCTTTTCTAGCCTATCTTTCTTTCCTTTCCTACTGAAGCTAATTCCTGACTTTGCTATCAAATCACTTTTGCTTCTGCTCCGTCTCCTCATTTTACTTAACATTTTATCTGATCAGGTGCCTGAAGAAACTCACAAAGCTCAGCTATTCCCTCAGAGAACTTCAACCTGCCAAGAAATTGGATAGAGTCATAAAGCTAAAACGTGGCCTGACAAACTATCCATCACAGCCTATTTTTTCCCCTCTTTTTCATCTTCTGACACTTAGAGTAAGAAGCAACACAACGCCGGCAGCATTCAATCCCATATGCTTTTCTTTCTGTGTTAATGGACCTAGGATTGACTGCATTTCATTTAAAAGGAGTGGCAAGGCCAGGCTTTCTGAAGGACAAGCAAACAGTCGAAACCCATCAACCTCAAATTTCATTTTTCACATCTTGCCAAGATGGAAGGTGGGCAGTAAATGAAACCTCCCGCAGAAATAAATAAAACAGGTTCTCCCTGTTCTTTCAGCATGTCCATGGGGAAACGCTGAAGCTACCGTGAATGTATTTGCAATCTTGAAAAGAAAGATTTCCTTTACAACACATGGAAAGCTGGAAAAACCAGATCAGATCCCCTGACCTTCTCATAACCCATATAGGGAGGCCAGCTGAAGTAGTAAGCCATCCTGTAGAGCTGAGGATCTTAGTCGGGCCTACCAGATTGCCCCTTCTTACCGATGATAAGGATAGTCAATCATGAACTTTTTTTTTCATCCTAAGATTCCCTCTATGACCACTGCCCCAAATCCCTGGCATGGTTGCCCATCATTTTGATATGAACCAAGCACAAAACCTCTACAGTGCAAGCCCTAAAACAGTTGTAAAATACTATATAACAAATGTTCAACTCAAAGGTCATCTTGATCAAAGCAAAATCAGGAACATCCAGCCTGCCTCACATACATGAGACAATCTCCCCACCCCCTTTCACCATTATCCTACCTAGTGTAGCCCCCACCCTTGCTAAAATGCAGTTCCTGGCCACCCAAAATTCACCTGCTCCTGCCAATCATTGCTAATAGATCTCTCCCTCTTTGTGAATAGGCCTGATTCTGTTTGAGAGTCATGTCATGTAAGCCAAGACTTCTGAATACATAAAACCCTGGAACATAAAACATCTCTCGTGCAAACCTCACATAGTCCTTCGCCATATTGCAGAAAAAAACAGTGATCTAGTATTCACGCTGTCCATGGAATTGGGTTTTGCCATATTTTTGCTACATTCAGACTGGATTTGCAAAGACAGGCAAGGATTGTGAGAAAATAAGGCAATCCATTTTTCACACAAGGGAATCAGGAAGTCCCCCTGCCAAATACGTTAGCTTAGTGGAAGGTTGCATTTCCCAGCAGAAATCACTGTAACAATGATTGCAAAATTCAGCTATGTTTTCTGCAAGTATGTGGTTGCTTGGACATCATAAATCTACAGCCATAAATGCATCAGTCAAACATCTAATGAGAACATTTTATCTATAGCTGTATCTGTGGTTTAGTATAGGAATTAAAATCTAGAGGCTCAGTTCTAGGAAGAGAGGTATAACCATGTTGAGGCTGGCTCTGTTTCTTATTTTCCAGCCTTAAACTTTACTTGATCTTGTTTTTTGGCTTTCTAAAGAATAATACGTCACCTGAAAACTTGCACACATTTTCTGTAATGAGTGTCTTTTTTTTTGATGCGGTTTTGTATAACATGCACATCATTGTAGCATGGTGTTTACTATAACAGAAGCTAAGGTACTCATATGCTGGTTCTATGGGGATGTGTATATTCTTTTTGGGTGTACACTTTTCTTAAGGGAGCCATTTAAAAAAAAAAATTAAATTAGCAAGCAGCTTTGAAAATAATGGGACAAAGGTGAATACTGATGGATAGCATCTTGGTTTGAATGCTAGTTCAGGAACTGTGAATTAGATGGGTTCCTGCTATAAAATGTATGTTGAACTATTTCTCTCTCACAAAAGATAATAAAATATTTATTATCCCTAATGTAGCTCAGGCTTTTACAGGGCGAGCGGGTTTTTTTCACGCGAAGAAAGCATTACTGCTGAATGTTTACTTGTCTTCGAGGATCAGTCGATGGGGAAGAAGACACGGATAACTAGGATCAGGAGAAGAGGGGGTTGATGACTGGTAGTGCCCAACTTGCTGGACTGGAAAGCAAGTTAGTGACTGGCACTGCTATTTTCTGCTGCGAGATGGATATTTTCCCATTTCATAAATGCTCCCTACCTCTCTGTGTCCATTACAACACATTTTTCCTAGCTCGTGTTACAAGCAAACGTTTTTCTGTGTTTTTTTTTTTTGCAAAAATTCCTCTGCTCTTTGGAAAACTTTAGTTACAGACCCCAAGTCAACCCTGAAAGCATATCAGACATGACAGACTGGATAACAAGCTTTCTTGTGTTACATAAACATTTACGTCATAGAAATCATGATGAATGGAAAATTTGTGGGCATTTTTGTATATTAGTTGGTATCAAGGTTTTTCTCCCATGACTAACTGGAAACATGGTTAAGCCGGCCAAAAATATTGTGGATGAAAAAGGAAATAAGATGTATAACATTCCCATCGAGTTAAATTTCAAGAATTTTAAATTTATTTATTTGCTAGATTTATAAGGCTGTCCAACTCAAACAATATGACTCTGAGGGGTATAGACCAGAAAAACAAATAATAAACCAGAAAAACAAACCAAATAACCCCAAACACATTATATAATTATAAAATACAAAATATAAAATGGCAACCACACACAGTAATAAAAACTACCAAAATGTACCAATTGCTCGAATGCCCTGCCCCAGATTTTCTGAACATTATAAAAATCTGTGTAGACATTCAATCCAGGGTCAGTTAGTCAACCGTTGTTCCCACTGAGAACAAATCATGACTTAAACTTCCCATAGATTTCAGTTGGTACAAAACATTTCTAATCTATTCCAGATGTAATCCAACATGTTTGTATGGGATACAGATTTTATTAGATCAAGGTCAATGACAGTCATAACAAAATCAAGTCCCAATGAAGGCATTAGGATTTGCTTTAGTGACCCCACCAAAAACAGAAGCACTTAACAAAAAATCAAGGAAGAGAAAATGAAAATGAATGTTCATTTACTTAGTAATTGCAGATTTTTGTTCTGTCTTAAAATTATGCTCATATTACTTGGTCTTCTATAATAATTTCTCTCTTGCCATTTTTTTCATTCTCATGCAAACATCTTCAAGTCCAGAGAGATCATGAAACTCATAAATTATTTCCTAGCTGTGATTACCACCGAGATCAGATCCTCAAGTACGAAGTTTCTCAAGGACTCAGAATGAGACCCAAATTTTCAGAGCCCTAATTAGCACCGCTCTCTAAAGAGTCAAGAAAGTAAAGAGTTGGTTACCTTTCAGAATCTCCGCCAACTGAATCTCCTGTTCTCTGCAGAAAGGAAGAAGAGGAAGAAGAAGAAGAAAAAAAGAAGTGACGTTTAGCATTTGGGGTTTAAGATGACGTACAGGAAAGAAAATGTTTCCTAATGTGATTAACATTGAATTTATAGAAACCACCTGATTAGCACAGTTCAAACAGGACGATAACTAAATGCTTGTACTCACTTTGGATAACGGTGTTAAAAGTGAAAAACCAATTCTGAATTTGCAGTGTAGAATGCATTTATGAGACAATGACTGAATTTATTTTTCCAAAGCAGTAGTTTGGACTGGAAATTCTTTAGAACAACACGGTTCCTTCTTAATTTTTAATCTAGCATAGAGCACAGAAATGCAATAAGCTGAAAGACAAGTTCAGGAAACCTGCATATAGGTTTCCTTAGAGTTAATATTTATTTTAGAGCTGCGAGGTGGACCTTTGCTTAGGATGAGAAATAGCAACTAATCGGTCAACTTGTACGGGGGCAAAAAGATCAACACTGGGCCAAATTCCTTGCCAAGATACTGCAAATATAATTGAAAATAGAAATTTAATATTAAGACTGGATTTTTTTCTCTTTTTTGGGCAGGTGGGTGGTGGCGGAACATTGCCTAGATCAGTGCTGTCCAAACTTGGCCACTTTAAGATGAGTGGACTTCAACTCCCAGAATTCCCCAGCCAGCCATGTTGAAGTCCACTCTTCTTAAAGTGGGCAAGTTTGGGCAACATTGGCCTAAATCTTCTTGGGTTCTAATGATGCCACAGAATGTTCACAACATTCCAATTACAGAGGAAAACGAATTTATTAAAGGGAGACATATATTCCATTGGCTTAAGAAACTCACCCAGTTATTATAATAGGACCTGGATGTGCATTAGCATTTGAATATCCTTGGACGCTTCCATACAGATTTATATATGGAAGCGCTTTCGTGCATCAATGTCCTTTCTGGGACCTGGGCGCATGCTTCCTATCGTGTTAATGAGAGAAAGGTGTTTTGGTGTGGATGAAATCAGGATCAGGAGAATTTGCCAGAGAAAGCATTTTGGGAGGTAGTGAAGTTTCCTGTCACTATTTAGAATGTGGAACTTCTAAAAGGGGACATTTGCTTATTCTTCGCAAGTGAAGCGTGCAGGAAAATGGCGTAGCTTTGAAGCCAATCAAACAGCTTGAAGGCCCAGCCGATATGCTCGAAAATTGTCATGCCATTTGTCTATTTGCAAACATTGCTAAAAAGTGTGAATGATTTGGGATCTGCAGTCTGGAACTCTGGCACGTCAGTCATTAGCTATGAAAACAGCGAGTGAAGAGAGACTCGGATGCTTTCATATTGTAAACTTCACATTTGTAATCTCTGTTGCAATTATTTTTTCCCCCTCTAATTTGGGGCATATGGCTGCGAAGTACATTCAGAGACGTGTGGGGCCCTATCCTGGAAAGATTATTATAATTATTTTTGCAATTATTCAAGGGAAATTTTGATTGTCTTTCCCAGTGGTGTCTATGCAGGGGTCAAAGAACATCAGATGAGTGGCCACAACTGTGTGATTGACATACATCACGCCAGTAAAGTGCATTTACTGGTGTGAGGCATGTAAAAAAGAGGCAGGGCTTTTACTGCATTATCACCATCGCTCTGTCTTGCACGCGCACAAAGACACATTCTTTACGCCCTGATCTTTCCTCCTGGGGGTAGATTACAAAAGCCACTGTGGCAGAATTATCCAAAGATTTCTTTGCCCTTATATTGTTAGCTAGTTCGGTGAAACGGTGAAAAGCAGAATGCGGCAAACATTTTTTTAAAAAAAAGATGTATTAATTTTATTTAATTATGTTATTCAGAACAGTCCGTTTCCAAACAAATACGCATAAAATAAAAATGAACAACTCACCACTCAAAAAAGGGAAAGGAAAAAACACAACACAGAAACAAAAACATAGAAAAAAACCCCAAAGCCTGTAATTACAAATACTGTATATTCCAAGTTCACCTGATTTCATAAATCTTTGGAAAAGGAAACAAAGCTTTCAATATTCACCAAGCCTGTCCAAGGATATTTGCCAAAGCGAGAGAGAAGGTGACATTAGGATGGTGAACAAGTTTAACAGAAAACGCAGAACTGTAAATTGAGTTTAATAGCAACAAACAGAACTGAGCGCAACCTTTTTTTCAGGATGTGCTAGAGATCCATATGGTAGTATCGAAAATCAAACAAGTAACAGACTGCTGGTTGAAACCACCTGAGCAAACACCCTAACAAACAGATGTTGTTCTAGCAAATAGCATTCTGGAACAAAAGGTTTTTGAGTCCTCATGGCGACGTTAATGTGCTTTCCCACCATACTTCAGCTGGGAAGAAAATGTACTGCTATAAATTGTATTGCCCGTCCAGCTGACCTTTGTTGCAACTCAGCAATGAGGACTGACAGTATTGCTGCCCTCACACAATTTAATATGGGGTAGTTTCAGAACACAAGGCCCAAGGATCTGGAAGACCTGGCTCTGTCACTTGGCCTGGGGTGGGGAGGGAATATCTCAAGCAGGGAGATGGCTAGCCCCATAGTGGCTGGCTGTCCCCGGCCCGATGTTCCATCTTCTTGGATTTTCCTTTTTAGTATTGTTTTAATTCTATATATATTATGTATTTTATATATATTTATAGTTTTAATGTGTTTGTAAGCCGCCCAGAGTCCCCTATTGTGGGGGAGATGGGCGGGGGAGAAATCCAATAAATAATAATAATAATAATAATAATAATAATAATAATAATAATGGTAGATTCCTTGCTTTTCCCCTCCCCTCCCCTCCCCTCCCCTCCCCTCCCCTCCCCTCCCCTCCCCAGTGTCAGTTACTGGGAGGGAAACCATCCAGCAATAATTATCCTGCACATGTGGAGGGCGAGCTTGGGGATTCAGATCTTAATTTTTATTTTTCATTGTGGCTTCTTCTGATAGGACTATCAATCTCCTGATTTGAAATACAAAGCAGAGAAGCTTGAACCACAAAGGTCTTGGTGGCATTGCGCCTCTGGAATTGTCTTTCTTTTCTCCCTCCAAAAGCTGATTTCTTTAGGAATCATCCCTCTTCATTCCCACCCCCATTCCACATTTGTGTTGCATGTATGTATGTCAGATGCTCTCTCTTCTTTATGAACGTCTCAACCACATACACACATGTGCATGCAATCCAGGCCAACTGGAGCTGCCCAAATCACTGCCCCTGACTTCATCATCCCCTGACTTGTCCCCAGAGCACCCTAGGTTGTCCAGAAGGGAAGTTGTATATCAGGAGGAGGAGGAAAACACCACTGCCAAACTGGAACAACTAAATATAGCTCCAGGCTGCTTCGGAAGCAGGTTGGGGATGAGATGAAGGTAACATCATGAGGATCTGTCTCTCAAAAATAGTTAGAAAGTATCTTCATGCCCCAGCATGCAGGATGTGAGGATGTGAAGATGAGCCTTAAGTCTGAACATTCAGAATCCCACCCAAGGTGCAGCAGATGGCCTTGGAGTTTTCCTACTTGCAAGGAAAGTCTTATTTCTGTGACCACTTTTTTTCATGAATGAACCTGCCTTTGCCTGACCATCAATTGACTTGAACCCTCTACATTGTTAAGAATGGCAAAGTACCTTAGTATCTACTTTCTTAGAGTAGATCATCTCAGATCTGCTTCCTTGGGTTGGAGAGACCTCTACCTCTGATACTCAGCTACATACATAAAGGACTACATCCTTAATACATTAAAATCTGCTAGGATATAAAATTCAAGACCTTTCTCCAAAAAAAAAAAATCAGCATTAGAAATTCACAATTCAGTTGATTAATATGGAACTCCTAATATTGCTCACATTCTATTTAAAGAGCTATCATTAATAGAGACCCTAGGAAGATTACTCATCACCTATCTCCATATATCACAAAATGCTGATAATGGTTGTCAGCATCTTGATATGTTATTAGCTTAACTATCATCAATTTAACTGCTTATTACTAGTTTCCATTTTCCAAAATCAATTTGTTCTTGGGTTTAAGCAGAAGGAAGATGAGAAGTTATAATGAATCAGATCCTTGATCCATTTAAATAAAGCATGGTTGATACTGAGTAGCAGACTCTCCAGGGTTTTAAGCAGGGATTTTCCAGGACTACCTGAAGGTGCTGGAGATCAAAATCTAAGACCTTCTACCACTCAGCTATGGATTCTTCCTAACACATAGGTTAGCCTGAAACCATCAGGGACATATGGGTTAGTGAGGGATATTTAAATATCATACCTCTTTTTAGAACATGCAGAATTAAAAGTGAGGAGAGGAAGGAGAGAAATCATCAGATGGTAGTTATCAGATTTAATTTGCAGTGCGAGCTGCATTATAGAGATGATAAATATCCATTTAACTTGATTGCTAATAGATTCTTCAACAAATTCTATGAAATTTGGATTTAATTAATGAAGTTTGAAAACCCAAACCCCACTTGGCTTGGGTTGTTCCTCATCACACAGCAGCCCTTCTTTCTCCTAGGGAACTGGAGATGGAAGTGTCCTTCAAAGTTACCATGATAGTCCTTTTCTTTTCTTTTCTTTTCTTTTCTTTTCTTTTCTTTTCTTTTCTTTTCTTTTCTTTTCTTTTCTTTACATTACCTCTTAATAACATATTAATGGCCTGAGCACCTCCTGCATTCCAACCATTAATCTGCAGTTCAAAAGCTGTATTAATTTGCAGATATCTGCCTCAGCAAAAGAAGCTGTTTATACTGACTGGCTCCCTAGATTTAAGGAGCGTAGAAGATGTTGATCCCCTGTGGTGCAGGAACAGCTCTTGACCTGGTGCCCAGGTAGCTGGCTGCGCTGTTCTCTAGGCCTGCTTACTAACTACTAAGAATAGGCTCTTAAAAAGCTATACTTGATCCCGGTATTTTGCCTTGTGTCAGGTTAAGAAAATTCTCCTGCTCTTTTCCCCTCTATCAGTTCGATGAAAGAAACTTGCTTTTGAGTGTTCTTTTCAAGGGGGAAGTTAATTTTAGTGAATCTACCTTGCTGGGGTTCATGCATTTCTTTTAATAACAAGCTAGCTAAGGGGTACAAGCGAACAGCCTGTTTTCCACGGTATAATCACCTCTCCAGCCATCTCCCATCTCCCTGGCTTCCAATGTTTCCAGGGAAAAACACAATGACGACATTCTTCCCATGGGATTTTTTTTCTCAGATAAGTAAATGTAGCTTCAGAAAGACTTCATAGTAATATAAAAACACAGTAACAGCCCCAACAGAAGCGCCCTCAAGCCACCTCCAATAATCAGTTAAATTCAGAAAGGTATCAAATAAATTAGAAAAGAATTCTTAAGCCTTTGGAGAATAAGATGGAAAAACAGAAGCCTCTTTCTCGGGGAATGAAAACACTTGAGCAATTGCAAGGGAGATTTCAGCACAGCCAAATAATAGGTTGTGAAAGCCATAATTTACAACCAGAACGATAGTTTGAGGTTCTAAACACCCAACAGGCAAACTACAGGTTAAGGATGCCTTCATCTTCCTTTCTCTCTGATCCCAGCTTTATGCATTCATTCTCTCTCCATGGTGCAGTTGATTCTAGGAATTACACAGAGTTTTTAGATACTCCATTCTGAGTATGTGACAGTAGCATGTGTGTCCCTCCAAGATGCTGGGATACGAACACTATGGTCTCTGAATTAAAGACCCTGGCTTGCATGGCAAAACTGGGCTTTGGTCATGCTTGTGGCAAACTGCTCAACTGGTGCACATGTCATGGATATGGTAAATGCTGGTGATCAACTCTACGCCTTCTCTATTTTGCGGATGTCAATATCTACAGGCCCATCCAGTGATATCTGCAGTGTATGGAAACTTATGACTTGGAATATAAGGGGAGTCAATGGTAAAGAGCATGAATTAACACATGAAGAAAAAGAAACAAACATAGATATGTTGTACATCTGTGTCTCTTAGCTTCACAGATGTACAACATATCTATGTTTCTTGCTTTTCTTTCATGTGTTAATTCATGCTCTTTATCATTGATTGCCCTTATATTCCAAGTCATAAGTTAAAGGGGAAGGATGTGATTGATCTGAATAACGGTGTGATTTTGGAGTTGAGGCATACAAATAAGGATGTGATAAAAATGATCAGGGATGAAACCAAGTGAAGGAATGCAGTCAGGAACATTTTAGAGGATCATATTGCAGTGATGAATGTGATACATGTTGATGCTGAAGGAAAAAAACTGATGAAAAGGAAGTCATGAATGCTGTGAAAACATTGACATATTGTAAAGCATACTGAAGATGCAGTTGGTGAAATGTGAAAATATGGGTGTGGTTTGCTTATGGAATGGATGTGTGACTTGTTTAATATGTGTGAGAGACCACTGGAAGAATGCTATTATTGTTCCCCTATACAAAGGGAAAATAGCAAGAGTGAATGCAAGAACTAAGGGGGCATGAGTTTGTTCAGGGTGCTTGGGATGGTGTTTGATAGAATTACAGTATTACTGAAAGGGTACAAGAGGTGTCAATGTACAACATTTAGGAAATACAGTGCAGTTTCATACCAGGCAGGAGGTAGGCAGATTTAGAGGAAGTGTATGATAAAGGGAATAAACTTGAATTATGGCATTTTTGGCATGAATATAGAGAGAAAAATTGGTTATAGAATGCAATAAGAGTGATATATGATGGGAGAATTGCATGGGAATAAAAGGAATGCTTAACAAATAGTTGAACAATGTGCAGGGAATAAGGCAAAGATGCGTGATAAAGTTTAGGTGTGTGAGTTGGGGATATGAATGGATATGTATGTTTAGATGCGGACAATGATGTGTTGTTAGCTGAGAGCCGAGATAAATTGAGAAGCCAGAGAGAATGAATGAGGATTGAATTTCAAAACAGATATATAAGGAATGAGTGAATGCGTTGAGAGGAAGGGAAAGATCAAGCAAGCCATGGTTGGATGACGTTGATGAGATCCTCAAAAAGAGGTGAGGACTTTAATGAATGAAAAGCATTGTATAAGCTGGTGTATGGATGTGATGGAAACAAGCAAGGATTGTTTACAAGGAGGGTTTGGGGAATGAAAGGGGTTCACGTAAACTTGATTTAGTTATATTTCCTTTCTCTTTTTCTTATCTTGTCCCTTCCATTTCTTTGCCTTACTGTATCTTACTTCTTTTCGGTGCTTTGCACGTTGCTTATCTTGAAAGCAAATAGTGCGATTACTGATGTATGTTCTCTTTCTATCTATGTATTTCAGTCATAGGCAGTTCAAGTATGCTAAATCAAAATCAGTGCCACCCATCTGCAGCCCTTGCAGGCAGTCCAGAAAGATCACATGGTCAATGGTAAGGAGTTCTATTGAAACATCAAATAGGATGAGGAAGACTATGATCCTCTCAGCCTACTCCCAATGCAGGTTAATCACTACAGTGACCAATGCAGTTCCCATCCTATATGTAGGCCTGAACCTGAAAGGAGTCCAGATAATCCATGACACCTAAGATAATCTGCAATTGATACCTCCCATTTCCGAAAAGGGAAGATTGGAGACTGCATGGCAGTTGTCTCGTATGGTGGGATTGAGAGATGGCTTCTTCAGGGGTGGGCATACCACCCTTTCAAAGCAGCTGGTACACCAAAGAAGCATTCACCACTCCCCAAATCCAACCATACATACACTCTTGCCTACCTGAAGGAGCCAAGTAGGTCCAGAATCCATTCCATAGCTGGCAAAGCTCATGCTGCAGAGAAGCATATCTATTTTCTTGAAGTTCATGAACTCAAACAAATCTGAGGTAACATTGCCAGATGTTGCTCTAGTAACTTCATCAGGACCTGCTGTGATGGAATGTGGGAAAGACCTTGGGAGACTGGGCAAAGAGATGCTGCCTAGGGAACAGTCAGATAAGAGACAGCATAGCCCACAGCTGGATAGTGGGCAGGGCAAGAGGCTCAGAAAGGACTTGCAAGGTTGATGTCAGGCTTGCAGGGTAAACCAGATAGGAATCACAGCCAGATGAGCTAATTCTACTGCACTGTAATGTTACGCTGACAGAATCTTACAAGTCTGAAAGTACAATTCTCCCCCACCCCTTGTTTCCTTTATTGCCCAAGAAACTAGGAAGGGTCTCTTCTGAGCCTCTTGCCCTACCCACTATCCAGCTGTGGGCTCTGCTGTCTCTTATCTGACCGTTCCTTTGGCAGCGTCTCTTCACCCCATCTCCCAAGGTCTTTCCCACATTCCATTATACATGCCCATGTGGAACCTGAGCAAACATGAGTGATTTTATCAGCAAAATATTTAGCAAACATCCCATCAGCCTGCAGGTAGGTCATCTATCTGTGTCTCCCCAGCAGGGAGCAAGCCATCTTAAACTAGGTCTTTAGATGACATTTTGATGATGCAAGAGCTAAAAAATACTGCTCCTTTTATTCCCACAGTACAGGACCAAACTTGAGCTCTTCAGTGGGCCTGATCATATTTGCTCCTCACCATCCTCAGCTGGTGCTATAGGCATTGCTTCTACTACTTCATCTCCTGGAGTTCCTCCATAAAACAAAAAGAGACCACTCAGGAACAATAACACGCAACACCCTTGCTATTTCTAAATTCCAGAAATCAGGGAGGTGCATGGTGAAGCTGCCCACTAGATTGATTTCAATGACATCTTAGCCTAAAAGCTCTTCTCACCTAAGATAAATGGACAGCATTATCAATAAGAACATAAACTGAACCATGGGTCACAGGCCTACCTAATGCAGCGTTCTCTTCCATGGCTATCACAAGCAAGAATTTAGCGAACTAGCACCTTTCTACATTAACAGCTGCAACTGAACCTGGAAACAACAGATTCCCAGGATGTCTGATAGCCCTTGTCCTCCATAAAAAAATCCCTCTCCCTTTGCACCCAACTCTATACCATCACCATCTTGCCATCCCTTTACAAAATGCCCATAAAATACCCTTTTTGTATTCATCTTTCAGACCTCAAGACCATCAGTTTAATCTATCAACGGTCCCCCATTTTTGTTATCCTACCAAATAAATCAATGGCTTTTTCTCATCTTGTTCTCTGACTCTATAACATAGTGAATGATTGCTTGTCCAATTTTACTTCCATCCACTGGTTGCCTAAGAGACCCTTGACAGCTTGAAACTCTCCAAGTTAACCTTTGCTTTAAAAGCCATTGCCCCAAAATTGACTTCCTGGAAAGAAATGCATTAAGGAAGTATTTTTAGTACTTTAGAAGAAGAGAAACTTTCAATCTTATTTGGTGAGGTGGAAGTGGAAATCCTGACATCTAAGGCAACAGTGCTGTCTCCCTAGTTTTGTTGTTCTAATTTAATACCTGTTGCAGGAAATTAAAGCTTGATTTCGATTTTCTCATAAAATGAGAAGAGCAAATGTAATGGGTACATTCTTACTTGTTACAAGTGCAAACTGGAGTTTCCTTTTGAAACAGACACGATTTCAGCTCAGTGGTAAGGTACAATAGAAGACTGTGATATTTTCACTGATTTATAAATTAACACATTTGTTTTTAATCTCAGAATCATGTTGGTCCATGGCCAAAACCCCCCCAAAAAACAAATTAGCTTAAAAACATTTATTATGGTAGGACCTTTCCTAGTCTACATCTATGGGGCAGAGAGACAGTATGAAAAAGTGAGGTCAGTGAGGCAATGAAGCATGGAAGGCACAGATAATAACAATAATGATAACATTCTCAACAGTGGCCATGCACAAAGATGTTCACAGATGTGGCAGACATTCTTGTATCAGTAAACTTATTAACACATGAATTAAGAGAACTTCCGGAAGAAACAGACTTGAGGAAGCTGTTACAATGAAATGGTTCTTTCCACTCTTTTACCAGGAATGGCTACGTCTAGGTCAATATTAGAGTATCCTGGGCAAGGCGAAGTGTTTTCCCCAATGATATTTTTGGAAAGTGCCACTTCAGATCTCAAGTTTATGTCCATAAATTTCATCATCAGCACATGCAGAACAATTCTGGTAGGCATACCATGCCTTGAGCCCATGAAAGCACATTTGTGGCCCATGAAAGTCTCTTTGAATGCTCCAGGAAGGCTCAGGTGTTAGTCTGAAATCATCCCCAAAAGATGCTCGTTCAATACTATGGATACTCCATGTAGGAATTTATTATATCTATCTGAATTGGGTGCCAACCCTCCTCATTCCTCTTCCTACTTTGCTGCTTTACCTTAGTAGATCTGAAAGATTTCTCTAGGGAGCTATTCTGCTGTAGCATTTAAAGTCTCCATTTTTCTTAATTATTTCTCTTCTTGTGTCTCTAGTACATCTCCGAGGACTGAGGCATACATCCAATCTCCTTTCACAAGCAAAAATGTGCTGAGAATATGTCTTCCATCAATACCATGTTATTATGCAAGCTTCATGGGTCATATCATTACTATTACTTATCATACAATAAAGTTTCCAAACCCTAGCCAGTGGTAGCTGATTTTAATCATTTGCATGATAATGGTCACAAAACCCACCAAGGTCACTGACTTTCAAAGGATTTCTCTCTTTCTCCAGGGAAATTTATCATCTGCATGACTGGAGAACAGCCTAGGGATCAAAGGGAGTAGGTAATCTTTCCTTAGTAGCTGACACATTTGCTATGAAGATTTTTAATTGTTTGCATCTGCACCCAAACATCTTCCTGTGGAGGTTCCTTTGATACAATCCTGTAAAAGAGGACTGTATCAGACTCTACAATAATCAGTTCAGTAGTTATTGTAAAGATCAGTGGGAGGTCAGTATAGTGCCTCATCGTATTGGGTCACCATAGCTTGGAATTATAGCAAAATGTAAAGGATGCAAGAAGCATACAGCAGAGATCTTTTTGTAATACTGCACTGCTGTATGGTAGAGCTGGTGGCCCTCCAGATTTTACTAAACTACAACTTTCAGCCTCACCAGCATGGCTAACAGTGAGAGATGCTGACAGATGTAATTTAGCAGCTTTTGGAGAGCTGCAGGTTCCTATCCTCATTGCACAGAATACAGGGGAAGTCTCTGCAAAACAGGTGGCAGCTGGAGACAGGAAGAACCCTTGAGGTCACCTACTGATGTACATTCCTTGAAGTACCAGCATGAGATGATTCAGTGTTACATTGCTCACCACATCTTCAAGATAATGCCAGATGACATAAAAGCTCTGTAGTTCTGGTTCAGCTGCAGTGTTTCCAGCCAGCACTTAATGTGGCTGCCCCAGCATGATCAATGTGCAAGTATATCTTGTTTACAAAGCAGCATTTCCTTAAACTGATCCTTGACCAATTTGCAGAAGAGAATTGGTGGTAATAAGTCTGGATTTTACTTTTCCTGGGGTCTACTTTTCACCATGTAAGTGAATCTTGGCTTCCCCCGATTTGCAAAAGCATCAGCTAATATCACACTTGATATTTAGGCTAATGCCCATTCCAAGATCTTTCCCTCTGCAACAAAGATAACTAGCAAGTCAGAATTCTACGTAGCTACCAGCCTAATTTTATGCATCCTAATACAATTTGATCTGCCCCTGTCAAATGGGGTTATTTTGTTAGTCAATACAGTTTTACTGTATTATCCTTTCCATATAGATGCAGGTGCAGATTTGATCGCCCCTTTACTGTTAAACTGTTGAGAACCATGTGTGGAATAGTAGTGAAGGTGATGGACTAGGATGGAGGAGACCCATGTTTTAGTCCCCACTCAGCTATGGAAGTTCCCCTGGGGACTTTGGGCTGGTTCTTCACTCTCAGCTCCATAGTGAGTGTGGGCCAGTGGTGAAGGTGCTGGATTGGGAGTGGGGAGACCTGAGTTCTAGTTCCCCCTTGGCCATGGAAGTTCAATGGAGAACTTCAGGTCCGGTGCTCTCCCTCAACCCAAAACAGTGTCAAGCTCTGCGACAAGCTGTTGATAAATAACACCCCTCATTGCATCATGCATGTTACAGCTTAGGGAAGCACAGTGCAACAAGAAGGCCTGCAACCATACGGGACAAATGCTAAGAACAAGAAGACAAGAACAGCAGCAACCGTTAAATTGTTATGGCTGGCCTGACGAAGAGAAAATTTGGTTTCTCTTGGCTGACACGGTAGCCAAGTTACCCATACCCTGTAAAAAACTAAGGTATTTTTTAAAAAAACTTGAAGTTAACCATGTTCTGTTACTTGCCACATATATGGATCTTGATGTGTTAGTACTGTGTCATACATCTTATTGAATGTGATCTTTTTTTCCATATCTTTTCCATTATTATCTATTCTTGATTTGGAATTTTCATTATTACTGTTATTTGACCTTGGACTATAAATGAAGTTCAAGAAGTCAATCAAATCTAATCCTCAACTACTCTGCCCGGGCATCAGTATTGTATCATATGGTATGAGACAGAGGTATGAAATACCTCCACGGACGCATGGAATGTACTGTGGTAGCATGACTCATGCCTTCAATAAATTATAGTTTAAATGATAGATCCCCTCTGTAGGTTAATAGAAAGGTATTAGAACGGTAGCAAAAATGGTGATATAGCAATGATGATAATAATTTTATGAAAATTAAACTAGAGGCAGGCTACTAAGAGAACCACTGGAAAGGACAGCGTTACTGTCCTCCCCAATGTCAAATGTCTCCACCGGGGCTGGACCTGGTGAAGGCTTTCTCTAATGCCAATTTGTTTTCATTTTTGTAGTGCCACTATTTTTAATATATACTTTTTAAAAATGCAAATTGCCTTTTTGTCCTCAAATATACAGCTTTCTTTTGTATCCAGGTACATATTGTCTTATGAGGATTACAAATACAAATTCTTTGGCTACATTTCACAACAGACTAAACCTGGCTACTGAATGAACCCATTTTCTGCGTTAAGATAATACAAGTTGGAAAATCTAGCCTTTTGACCTAATTCAGTCCCCCAAATCAACCCTCTCCCTATCCTCACACCACCAATTTGGCAACATTGCAATCCTGTTCCAGCTCTCTCTGACAAACCTAGAGATTTTGAACAAATTCTTCTTTTTATCATTTCTAAATAGAACTGATATGAACCCTACAATAAAAACCAATCCATTTTATTTACAACCAAAAGGACCAAAAGCAAATTACAAATATAATCTGAACTTGGCATTAGACAAAACAGTTTAACAAATAAGATATTTAATAAATATTACGCAATGCACTTAAAACCTCGACTCCTTAATTGAACCCTAAATAGTCATGCACTTTTCATGTTGCAAGCCAGTCATATTATCTGGACCTATACATTTGTTTTAAATTTTAATACTCCCTCTCTTAATGAACAAAATCCACTTTGCCAGAATTAGACTGGTTTATTCACTTTGTGAGAATTAAATGAAACCTTTCAATCTGACCAATAATATTAGGCTGAAAAAAAAAAAAGAGAGAAAATGTGTGTGTGAGTACGAGTGCTACAGAAGCTAGATGGCAAATGAGTGATGGATCCAAAAAAAGATATATGGAGAACTGTCTATTGTTGCTGTAGGTCGGTTTTGGCCAGAGGCAAAAATCTTATTTATTTTAAGCAAGCATCTACCTGTAGAACGACTGGACACAGATAAATTGGCTTCTAACAAGCACTATGCCTAAATCTCTCTTTTAATTTCCCAAAGGCTAGATCAGTCTGGCATAGTGGTTGAAGAGATGGATATGGACTGCAGCTCAACCCAATTCAAGTCCCCATTCAACTGTGGAGTTCACTGGGTAACCCTGGGCCAGTTGCTCTTTCTCAATGTTCAAATCTATCTCATAGAGTTGTTCTTGGGAGGATATAAGTAGGGTTGACCTGCCATCTTGAGCTTTCAGAGAAAGGATGGGATAGAACACAAACATATTTCAAAGTTTTCTCACAGAGCAGCTTCTGTTTCTCTGCCTCGTTCTTAGAGTGCATTTAAATGTTGTTAAATGTCACTGGGTGGTGGCTGAGCTCACTTTCCTGGGACTGCTGTAGTTCCTTCCCCCATATTACCCACAGAAGTACTTTCCTGCTGAGCTCTTCCATTAGAATTTAGGAGGCTGCAAAGCACCAGGGAGATTGTAGCATGAAACACAGGATATTCATATGCCGCCGTTGGCCACCTTGTAACTAATGTAAGTGCAAGAGCCCTATTTCCACTTTCTAGAACATCACCTTCTCTTTTGGGAGAAATAAATAACTATTTCCTTTTCCATCCAGTTGATGGAAAACGGTTGAAAATATGCAGTTTACTTGGCTATGTTAGAACACTTTTTAAAAAAAGAAAGAAAGAAAGAAAGAAGTTGAAAAGAGGGCCTTATTCCAATAGCATAGAACATATGAACCTCAGGGTTGAACTGTTGGGTTCCTGGTGTTCTCTGAGCTGGTTTATCTGGTACTATTTTCTGCTTATCTGGGTGTTGGTCGCTAAGGAGCATGTGTTCTTGTCTATTCGTTTCTTTCCTTGACCTCCCTATTGATTAACACCCAGATAAGCAGGAAACAAGGAAGAAATAACCCTAACCAAGGAACCATCAAGAAAGACACCATACCCCAGCCAAGACTGAAAGGGTAAGCTACTATATATTAATAATGAGCAAACTCCACTCCTCCTTGCACTGATGATGTCACTTAGCTTGGTAATGAAACGTCTGCAGGAAAGCAACTTAATTCAGAACCCCAAGAATCCAACAGAGACTTTAACTATTAGAATGCTTTGTGACCCTAAGCTGCACTCCATTTAATGGGAGAAAGTTCCTTCCGCATTCACTGGGACTAACCTCTGAGTAGATTTGTATAGAAATGCCTTAAACCCACTCATACACACAGAAGTGATCCAGAGGACTTCTGTTTTTTTTTTTTTCAACCAGTGAGCTATCCAAGACAAACAGCAGACGGATTTAAAATACATTAAAGCAATAATGATTCTCTTTATACGTTCAGCTCCCTTGAATACTGAAGATCTGATCCTGGGCATGAATCCCTGGAAATAAGCTCCTTGGAAGCCATTGCTTTTTTCTTCCAAGTTGAAGAATGATATGGGAAGCAGAGGAATCATCTCAGTGCAGCTGGCCTTAATTGGCAGCTTGGTCACAATTAATTTAACCAGAGGAAGTGATTTACACTCTGCCAACTCTTGAAGACGCCTGTCCTGAGCAAGATTGATTCATGCATGGACTGGAATGACAAATGCCTATCAGTTCCATCACTGAAAGGAAGAAGTCTGTCTCCAGGACGGCTAATTAGTGTTTTCTGCAGGAAAATTAGAATAGACTCTTAATATGGGCCCTTGAGACATCAGTTCAGCTCAAGTCAAGCGGATGAATAAGTTTTAGTTTTTTTCTCCCATTTCCCCCCCGTTTCTGTACTCAGTAGCAACATGATTTAAAAAAAAAAAAATCCCAGCTTTTTAGGTTATTAAGAGTCCTTTCATTTTCCTGCTAGAGGGTAGAACTATTAGATGTCAGAAGAATGTCTCTTCTGAGTCAAGCTTCTGGAGACTTGATGATACATCCATGCAGTTTTCTTCATTTTTTTTTTTTACTGTGGCTTCGAGTCATTTTTTGATTCCTGGTGACTGCCAGGACTAGTCCCTGCAGTTTTCTTGGCAAGGTTTTTCAGAAGTGGTTTGCCCTAGCCTCCTCCTTCCTAGGGCAAAGAGAGGGACTGGCCCAGGGTCACCCAGCTGGTTTTGTGCCTAAGGCGGGACTACAACTTAGTTTCTAGACTGGTGCCTTAACCACTACACCAAACTGGATCTCTAGGATACTACTTAAGCAATGTTCAAAATAGGAGAGGAAGGCTAGAACAGGAAAGGGAGAAGATCCAGTATTCATAATATATATCCTACTTTGAATCAATAAATTACAACTTCTGCTGTTTTAAGAGAGCTTCACTATTTACTTTCCTACTGCTTCACTCACTTTCCCAAACCCTATTTCTCCACCCTCAATGAATGTACTGCTAGGAAGGGGTTCATTCTAGGAATCCTAGATTTGGGAACAGAATGTAAGCAATAGGCAGCTGACAGAATAAGGGTTAAATACCCCAGCCCAACTGGACAACTCTTCCCCTCCACAGTGACCATTTTTCTAGCCCTTTTAAGAGGCTTGGGTGAGGTCCAGGTCTCTCCATCTTCATCTATCATTCCTTTGGTTCTCTTGTCTGCCTATGAAATGAAGCTACAGAATCTTCTACAAGTGATTCCATAAGAATACATCCCTTGCTTCATTTATTCCTCACAGCATGGGAGAAGAGGGGAAGATATTATATGCAAGTAGCAACAGAAAGGCACACACACACATGCACACACAATTTATAATTACACAGAGCCATTTTATTTAAATAAATGTTTAGGAAGGAGCATGCAATTGAAACCTAAAATTAAAACATTTGGAGTGATTTCATAAATTGCTTTAAGGATGTAAACTTTACTTCATCAAATGGGATATTTAACTAATGCAGGATTGGCCAGATGCCCAGGTTGGAAGCTGTTGTACAACACTGGACAAACTAGAAAATTAATGTCAAGAACCACTACCCTTTTCACCAAAAGGTCAGCAGGCAATTTAGAAGTTTTGCCATTCTTGCTAGAAATGAAGGCTTTTTTTTTCTTCTTGGTTTTACATCATGTGCTTAATAGGAGTAATGAATTTCATTAAGCTTCTCCTCTGGGAAATATCACTATTTTCGGAGGAGAAAAAGGGCTACTTGCTGTTGTGCAGTTTTATAGATAATAAATGATGTTGGCAACAACGCTTTGTGCTCTGTGAGATGTTCTTCTACTCAAGATTCCAGCCACTCTCATTGTCTTCCAAAATGAGCCATTCTTTTCCTAACTCTTGGTTATTAGCTTATTTTTCTCTGCTCTGATAGTTAGCCAATAGTGTGTGTCCAGGAAGCATGTGACTGTCCCCATGCATTTTGCTGATCCAGGTGTTAGTATCTCATTGATAAATGTATGGATTTTTTTTTAAAAAAACAGCTTACTAGGGCCCCAATGGTGGAAGTTTAGAAAGCCTTTACACTTGATTTTTTTAAACTAATGGAATAAAATGTTGGGATTTGCTGCCAAATATTTGTTAATGGTGGTCCTGCTTCTCGTTTTTTGAGGCAGGTCACTTTTTAATGGCCCAGAGTACACTCAGAGCAAATAAAATGGGAGCCACCAGCAGGCAGCCACTGAAATCAGTGTTACGAACACCCTAAACAAATAGATTTCTATAACAAATAGAACTAAAAAATTAATTTGCATATTCCTGCAGCATGGTGGAACCCCCCAAAAGATTTCTACATGCTTCTTGTTTCCTGGAAATTAATACTTCTTCCTTATAGGTTTTTCATGGCCAGTCTGGGAGCAGTTGCTTTACAGTGTGTGAGCAACAGTTTTGTAGAGATTTTAGAACCTGAGAAATGTGCCAGATTTCATTCCTAAACCACAGCCAGTGTGGATTCATCTAAGGCAGCAAAATATTTTTGCTGCTCTAAATGTATGTGTCTGTCTATCTATCTATCTATCTATCTATCTATCTATCTATCTATCTATCTATCTATCTATCTATCTATCTATCCATCCATCTATCTATCTATCTATCTATCTATCTATCTATCTATCTATCTATCTATCTATCTATCTATCTATCTATCTATCTATCTATCTATCTATCTATCTATCTATCTATCTATCTATCTATCTATCTATCTATCTATCTATCATATTTCTATCTATCTATCTATCTATCTATCTATCTATCTATCTATCTATCTATCTATCTATCTATCTATCTATCTATCTATCTATCTATCTATCTATCTATCTATCTATCTATCTATCATATTTCTATCTATCTTATATCTATCTATCATATTTCTATCTATCTATCTATCTATCTATCTATCTATCTATCTATCTATCTATCTATCTATCATATTTCTATCTATCTATCTTATATCTATCTATCATATTTCTATCTATCTATCTATCTATCTATCTATCTATCTATCTATCTATCATATTTCTATCTATCTTATATCTATCTATCATATTTCTATCTATCTATCTATCTATCTATCTATCTATCTATCTATCTATCTATCTATCTATCTATCTATCTATCTATCTATCTATCTATCTATCTATCTATCATATTTCTATCTATCTATCTATCTTTTATCTATCTATCATATTTCTATCTATCTATCTATCTATCTATCTATCTATCTATCTATCTATCTATCTATCTATCTATCTATCTATCTATCTATCTATCTATCTATCATATTTCTATCTATCTATCTTATATCTATCTATCATATTTCTATCTATCTATCTATCTATCTATCTATCTATCTATCTATCTATCTATCTATCTATCTATCTATCTATCTATCTATCTATCTATCATATTTCTATCTATCTATCTATCTATCTATCTATCTATCTATCTATCTATCTATCTATCTATCTATCTATCTATCTTATATCTATCTATCTATCTATCTATCTATCTATCTATCTATCTATCTATCTATCTATCTATCTATATCATATTTCTATCTATCTATCTATCTATCTATCTATCTATCTATCTATCTATCTATCTATCTATCTATCTATTTATCTATCATATTTCTATCTATCTATCTTATATCTATCTATCTATCATATATCTATCTATCTACCTACCTATCTATCTATCTACCTATCTATCATCTCCCCCCGCCCCCCGCCCCCCCCCCCCGGTATTTCTTTTGAGTTGAGCTTCCTTGCTTCTTTGTCCCTGTCTCCATTCTGGCTTCCTCTTGTTGCCTTTTCATTTTTCAGCCTTGAAATCAAAAACAGTACGTGCATATTTCTTAGAGAAACATTGTTCTAGTCATCTCTATCCCTCCTCAGTATCCACAACCAAACAAATGGGGGAGGAATGGAGAAAGGAGTCTGAAAGACAGCTTTTATTTTTAGCTGAGTGCATGTGCACCAGGAAAAAAAAAAGTGCTCATCCTTCTTGTATTTTATGATGGGTTTAGTGTCAGCTTACTGAACTAGAGAGATAAGTTAAGCCTTCTGGCACTGAAGCTGGTACTTGATGGACGAAAAAAAGTGCTTAGGATGGAAGGTCTGTACTTTTCAAAGCCACAACAAGAGAGATGGAGAAAGACATGGTTTTTGTACTGCATGAAAGGAGCAAGTGATGAAAACAGATGCCACTTCGACATCTGCAGCTCAATAAATTGCTTATCCTGAAACTCAGAATGCATTGTAGGAGAACGGTAGAACCATAGGATGCCTGGGCTATTGAGTAACCTCTGATAAAACTCCCTTGCTGATCATATTGCATCACAGATAAAACATGATAGGCTTCATTCAGGTAAGGAATAGCTTTAGGAATATGAGCATCTACAACAGGTGGGTAATCTATGACACATGAACTACACGCATCCCCCTAGCCAGCTGTGTCTGCAAATATTGTGTTGGGGCAACAGTGTCTGCTGGGGGTGGGGTTTCAAAATTATCTGGATGGAAGATGTAGCATCTTGAACATTCATGCGATGTCGACACATGTACAAAAGGAGTGGGACTTGTGTCACAACACTCCATTCATTCTCTTGCTGATTTGGAACCCCACCTCCCACAGATACTATTGTCCTCAGCATAGCATTTGTATCTTCCAAGTATCCAACACTGCGGTGTTGAAATTTGGCAGCAAAATGTCAATTTTTTTAATGTATCCATCTAGGAATCTGTACGCTGAAATTACTGTATGACTGATAGTTTAGTACTTCTCATACACATTGTTGTTGTTGTTTAGTCGTTAAGTCATGTCCGACTCTTCATGACCCCATGAACCACATCGCGCCAGGCCTTCCTGTCCTTCACTGCCTCCCTGAGTTTGCTCAGTTTCATGCTCATTGCTTCAGTGATGCTATCTAACCATCTCATCCTCTGCCGTCCTCTTCTCCTTTTGCCTTCAATCTTTCCCAGCATCAGGGTCTTCTCCAAAGAGATCTCTCTTCGCATTAGGTGACCAAAGTATCTGAGCTTGAGCTTCATTATCGATCCTTCCAATGAGCAATCAGGGTTGATTTCCTTTAAGATTGACTGGTTTGACCTCCTAGCAGTCCAGGGGACTCTCAAGAGTCTTCTCCAGCACCACAGTTCAAAGGCATCAATTCTTTGGCGCTCGGCCTTTTTTATGGTCCAGCTCTCACAGCCATACATTACTACTGGAAAAACCATAGCTTTGACTATGCGGATCTTTGTCGGCAAGGTGACGTCTCTGCTTTTTAATATGCTATCTAGGCTTGCCATAGCTTTCCTCCCAAGGAGCAAGCGTCTTTTAATTTCATGGCTGCAGTCTCCATCTGCAGTGATCTTGGAGCCCAAATAAATGAAGTCTGTTACTGCTTCCATTTCTACCCCTTCTATTTGCCAGGAATTGATGGGTCCAGATGCCATGATCTTAGTTTTTTTAATGTTGAGTTTCAAGCCAGCTTTTGCACTCTCCTCTTTCACCCTCATCAAGAGGCTCTTTAGTTCTTCTTCACTTTCTGCCACTAGGGTGGTATCATCTGCATATCTGAGGTTGTTGATGATTCTCCCTGCAATCTTAATTCCGGCTTGTGATTCTTCCAGCCTGGCATTTCTCATGATGTACTCTGCATATAGGTTAAATAAGCAGGGTGACAGTATACAGCCTTGTCGTACACCTTTCCCTATTTTGAACCAATCGGTTGTTCCATGACCGGTTCTAACTGTTGCTTCTTGGCCCGCATACAGATTTCTCAGGAGACAGGTAAGGTGGTCTGGTACTCCCATCTCTTTAAGAATTTGCCACAGTTTGTTGTGATCCACACAATCAAAGGCTTTTGCATAGTCAATGAAGCAGAAGTAGATATTTTTCTCGAACTCTCGTGCTTTCTCCATGGTCCAGCAAATGTTGGCAATTTGGTCTCTAGTTCCTCTGCCTCTTCGAAACCCAGCTTGTACATCCGGTAGTTCTCGGTTCATGTATTGCTGAAGCCTAGCTTGTAGGATTTTGAGCATAACCTTGCTAGCATGTGAAATGAGTGCAATTGTGCGATAGTTTGAGCATTCTTTGGCGTTGCCCTTCTTTGGAATTGGAACATAAACTGACCTTTTCCAATCCCGTGGCCACTGTTGCGTTTTCCAAACTTGCTGGCATATTGAGTGCAGCACTTTAACACCATCATCTTTTAGTATTTTAAATAACTCAGCTGGAATACTGTCATCTCCACTAGCTTTGTTGTTAGCAATGCTTCCTAAGGCCCACTTGACTTCACTCTCTAGGATGTCTGGCTCAAGGTCAGTGATCACACCAGCGTGGACATCAGGGGCATTAAGATCTTTCTTGTATAGTTCTTCTGTGTATTCTTGCCACCTCTTCTTAATCTCTTCTGCTTCTGTTAGGTCCCTGCCTTTTTTGTCCTTTATCATGCCCATCTTTGCACTAAACGTTCCTTTCATATCTCCAATTTTCTTGTAGAGATCTCTAGTCTTCCCCATTCTATTGTTTTCCTCAATTTCTTTGCATTGTTCATTTAAGAAGGCCTTCTTATCTCTCCTTGCTATTCTCTGGAAATCTGCATTCAGTTGCTTATATCTTTCCCTTTCACCCTTGCTTTTCGCATTCCTTCTTTCCACAGCTATTTGTAAAGCCTCATCAGACAGCCATTTTGCTTTCTTGCATTTCTTTTTCTTTGGGATGGTTTTAGTTGCTGCCTCCTGTACAATGTTAAGGACCTCCGTCCATAGTTCTTCAGGCACTCTGTCTACCAAATCTAATCCTCTAAATCTATTCATCACCTTCACTGTGTACTCACAAGGAATGTGATCTAAGTCATACCTGAGTGGTCTAGTGGTTTTCCCTACATTCTTCAATTTAAGCCTAAATTTTGCAGTAAGAAGCTCATGATCTGAGCCACAGTCAGCTCCTCGTCTTGTTTTTGCTGTCTGTATAGAGCTTCTCCATCTTTGGCTGCAAAGTATGTAATCAATCTGGTTTCGGTATTGACCATCTGGTGATGTCCATGTGTAGAGTCGTCTCTTGTGTTGTTGGAAAAGAGTGTTTGCTATGACTAGCTTGTTCTCTTGACAGAACTCTATTAGCCTTTGCCCTGCTTCATTTTGTACTCCAAGGCCAAACTTGCCTGTTATTCCGATTACTCCTTGACTTCCTACATACACATATATGATTTAAAAACAAAAAACAAAACTTGGAAGATTCAACTGTGGGTAGATGCTACACATTGGGGTTTTGGATGAAGATATCATCTCAGCCTACTTCTGCAGTTTCAGGGCAAGGAGAAGACTTCATCTGCTTCTCTAACTAGAATGACAGCTCTACAGCAATTGCCCAAAAATTATAACTGGAAGAGAAACCTCATATAAAATGCTGGTTAATCAAACAAAATTAATAAAGCACAAAATGTTCTTTAAATTTGCTGTGGAGGGACATCAAGGATGGTACACAACTATCTTCCAAGTTTTAACAATGATAATTACATGATTGTAAAGAACAAGAAATAATATTTGGACTACTCGTCTTCCTTGATTATATGCAGATTGTCTAAAGCTGCTCTACAATTCCATTAAGAACCAACTCCAATCAATCTGAAGGGAGATTAGAGCTGATATTTGGAGGTGCTTACTTTAATTAAAGCAACACATTTTGCAAGCCATCAGTAAGTCAACTGACCAGTTCTGCCAGCACCAACAGAATGATTAGAGATGAGCTGAAATCTTATGAAAACTGATTAAATACAGAACCAAATAACTGTTGCATTTAATTTAATGCATAAGTCATCCCAGTTAGAACGTGCTGTTTTAAAAACCTATGCAAGCTGTTTGCCTCTGGTCCATAAAAACCTTTCCAGATTGGGCTACCATATGTGGGTTGGAAGTTTCAGAGCAGCCATTAAATGTCAGAAAAGAGATACAGACTACTTTGTTGCCATCTGGTGATTATCTGGAGTTTTACAGCTCATACGTGGTAACCTTATATCAGGGAGGCCTAACTAGCTTTACCTAGAGTACACATTGAGCATGGCAGTCCAGTAGTGGAGGGTGACAGGGGCCATTTGGAGAGGGAGTTGCAGGGATTAAATGGATGCCTTAACAAATTGCAAGGTTTACAGCCCCATTTTGCCTGTTATAATTCCCCAAATTTCCAGAAGTCCACAAAATAAATAAACAAAAGCCTACATTTTTTGTTTCCATTCAGGCTACGGGTGAGACAAAGGAAATAGAGGAAGTGTATTACCAACTACTTCTTGCTAATCAAGAGCGGCATTGGCCGTTCGACTTGGAAGCAGAAGAATCTGGCTGTAAAATAGGGACTCATAGGCATCCCACGGGCCATGGAACTCCTGAATTAGCAACTGGCGAGATGTAGCGACTCAGCTAGGGTTACAATATCCAGGCTGTAAACATCTGTATGAGCAATAGATGTCAGCAAAGAATTATTTTTCTGGGTCTTGACTGCCATGTAGTGGTCAGGCTGATTTCTGCAGGCACGATATGGCAGTTCTTTTGCAGTGTTTTGCAACACCCTCTCTCAGATGTGTGGGTCCATAGCCAGCCCTGGTCAATTAAGGCCAATACCTTACTTTTGTGTACCTGATGAAATCCCTTTGTCAAACTGCCTTCAGTTATTCTGTTTCTGGTATTTTGGTTAATCAGCAAGCAAGTGTGTCTGAACTATTTCCCCTTTGAAAATTAATGCCTGAAATGCAGATGATAGAAACAAGGATGCAGTGAGATGGGAATCTGCCTTGATCTTCTAATCTCCCAGGACAGACTTCAAAAAGCTGGGATTGCTTTTACGTTAGTGCAATTACCTGCCCACATAAGCTGAAGCTTTTTGTAATTTACAGATCAAACACATTCTGCTCAGATCTGGAATCAAAAGGTGTATTTAACCTCATGAAGCTCACATAAATTAGAAGTGCACTTCAATCTTCTTCTGTAAAAGCTAAGGAGATGGACTTAACAGAATTTCAGGTTGTCAAGAGGAAACACTTTTTAACTCAACTATCCAGTCATAATATTTCAACCAAATGCTATTGTGCTTTTAACCAGTTCTACAAGGAAAATGTGAAGGTTCTGGAAATGCTACAATTGTTCCAGAGCTACGGTCCCAGAGTCCACATAACAAGCTAAGCTGTGAGTTAATTTATTGTGGCTTGTTAAATTACACATTGGTAGCTGGTTCATGGGCTCAGCCATAAATCATGGTTTACAAGCCACAATGATTGGTTCACATAGCATACATACTGAATATCACAGTTTAGGGTATGAACCCAGTCTTAGAGGGAAAAAGTGTTCCATGTATCTTTTTTAATGAATCTCAACACACTGATACTCATAATGGGCTAAGCTATGGCTTGTTTAAGACACTGTTTGCTGAACAAGCTGGAGACGTGGCTGACATATCATTTTAAGCCATAAGACAGTTGGTTTGGTTAGGGATCACGTTAATGGTCACTATATTGGATTTCATGCGGGAATGTTACATTTCATTGATTGAATCTTCCTGCTGAATGTTTGTGCCATAAGCCTGCAGTACTTGAAATAACCCTGTAGCACACCATAATGGTTGGGTTTTTAAAAAAGATATATATATATATATATATATATATATATATATATATATATATCTGCATGAATGCTTCCTCCAAAATGTCAATAAATGGGTACACTTTTTCAGAACAAAAAAGGATTAGTTGACTTGGTTTTGCCTTAGTATGCTATGTGTTAGCTTCTATTGCGGTGACGCCGCTTCAGGCGCATGAAATGATATTGAATCCCCTCTCACCCTTCTCTTCTGAAGGCTAAACATCCCTGCTTTCTAATTTTTCCCTCGTACAGTTTTATTTCCAATCCTCTGATCATCTCTGTCGCCCTTTTTTGAATGCTCAAATCAGTTGGATGAAAGACACTCTCAAGGGCACAGCTCAGATTATGGTGTATGTGTGTGTATCAATCAATCAATCAATCAATCAATCAATCAACCTCACTTTTTCATCAGCTGGATCAGGAAGCAGATTAAAGAAACACAAGCAGCTCAAATCAGAGTAGACAGAAATGAAAAGTGGTGGAAGATTAATAGGTGGAAGATTTTCACTCATTAACCTGGGAAAATATATCTGCTTGTTCCTTTTTACACACTATAAAAAGGAAAAGCTCTCCAGATCTGCATTCACACAGATCAAACTTTGTAGCTGCTGTTGGTTGGAGGGTGTGCCAAGTTTCAAACTACAACAGCTCAACAGGATTCAAGTAGAAATGGATTTTAGACATTATATGCTGTGTGCCTAGCTAAATTGCTATTTTAGACTTTCTTCCTATGTAAGGGAGAAGCTCTGATTTTCCAAATACACTCAGTGGCTACTCTTAACAACGAACAGCTATAAATTTTATTTCCTTGGCACATTTATCCATTATGTTATTTGTCCAGTTTTGGCTACCTGGAGTATATTTCTCGCAGCAGCTGTAATGAAAACAGTAATTTCCAAACATGGCCCACTGTGAACAAACCAAGGAAGAACAGAAACTCTGCTGGAATAGAAGGACTTTTTAAGCAGACATTTCCCTTAGTAACTGCCATCTATATAAAGCAACTAACTCACAGTGACAGGTTTGCTTAAAGCCTTTAGTACAAGTACTTATACTACCAGCTCAAGTTACATGGTGAATGATATGATCATTAAATGAAAGCTAAACTAACTATGCATCTGAGTCATTGCCACTAAGAATGTCTTATTGCTAAGTATCTTATGAACTTCCTGCTGAATTTTACTGGAAGATCAGTACTATGTAACTGTGGAGTCCTTGGGGTTTTCTGGGCTTGGTTGTTTTCTTGCAAACGTATCGTTACCTTAGCCGGGTAACAAAACGTTTGCAAGAAAGCAACCAAGCTCAGAGAACCCCAAGGACTCCACAGTTCAATCCTGAGATGCATAAACCTCTAGGTTGATGTAAATGTATCCCTTTACTAGGAAAGAGGAAAGCTTGTGGAAGTCTCCCCATGTCAGCTCTTCAAGGTAGTCCATACAAGAAGTGCCAACCATAAGTGCTAATGCTACCTTTATTGTTAGGTTCCATTAACACAGTTAATGGTTAACTGTGTTAACCATGCTGTGGGGAATGCTGGCTGGGGAATTCTGGGAGTTGAAGTCCACTCATCTTAAAGTGGCCAAGTTTGGACAACACTGCATTAACAGAATCTTGCATGTCTGAAAGTATTTCTCCCCTCTTTTCCTTTTATTCTCCAGAAAACTAGGGAGGGTCCCTTCTGAAACACTTCCCATGTCCCCTCTGTTTCTGTGGGCTGAGCTATCTTTTGCATGATGGCTTAGCTTGTTACTTTAAAACTGGCCACATAGATACTGTAATGGTCTGTGGGGATGGCCTTAGGGAACTGGAGGAAGAGCTGCAGCCTAGACCATGGTCTGATAAACGAAATCTGAGCCCAGAAGGGGGATGGGGGTGGAGAAAGCGTCTCAGAAGGGACCTTCCCTAGTTTTTCGGGGAATAAAAGTGAAGATGGGGAGGGGTACTTTCAGACTTGCAAGACTGATGTTAGTCCTTTAAGGTAGCCCAGAGAAGAAGCACAACGAGGAGTACTAACACTACCTTTATTGTAAGGTTACATTAACAGAATCTTGCCAGTCTCCCAAGGCCATTCCCACATAACATTAGAGACATGTTTAAAACTTTCTGGAGATGGAGTCTCTCAGAAAAGGCCTTTGAGGTTGAAAAGGGGATGCAAAGAGTATAAATCTATAAATCAGGAATACACATACATGAAATTCAAATAAAACACACACAAGCAACGGTGGCTTCATTTGCATTCTGCCTAGCAAATCATAAATTGGCCTGAAGCTTGTAGGATACACATTTAGTATTAAAAGAAAGAGAAGAGATGCATAGAATTTGGAAGGCAGTTTGTAAATGAACACAATTTGTTTTAAGAACTCAGCTATATGTAAAACAATAGTAGTAGTGGTAACAGTGATAATGATAATGAGAATGTTTTCTCCCTTCCTAATCTCAGTTTTGTCACAACAGTTGGCAGTACCCAGGTAAACTTGGTCAATTTGAAACACACACACACACACACACACACACACAGACCAAAAACAAAGTAGAATAGGACCTGGCTAGAACTTGGATGGGAGACCACCAAAATATCCCAAGAGCATAGTTGGAAAAAAAAGAAAATCCCAGAAGATGACAATACAAACCACTTCCATAAAATTGCCAAGAAAATCCCATGTAGTCACCAAGCGTCAATTTCAGTATGAAAAAGACTGAACGTTTTTCTTAGTTTTAATTAAAGCATCAAACAGCTTACGTGATAGAGGGGGACGGTGTTGCTTTCAGCTAAGGAGAAATTTAGGACATCCTGTTGTCCAGGTTCAAGCCGTACATTAGTAGATGAGGTCAGCACCGAGGAGCTAACAGGATAATTAGGACTTCCGCTGTTCTTGCCCTTCTTCCTTGACCGCCGGCCTGTATCCCGCTTGTTATCTTTCTGAGTCAATGGCTCCTCTTGGATCACTAAGATCTTGTCATCACTCAGGTATCTCAGGAGCGAGTTCTCAGAATCTTTTGTCAGAGCAGAGAAGGAGAAAAATGAGAGCTAAAGAGAGGATCAATCTTTGTCCCTATGCTGATTAAAAGAAAAGCATGCTAATTGGGGAAGAGAATGAAGAAACCATAGAGTAACGGGTGTCAGATGATGGGCAAGGCACTAGAGTTTGCTCAAGTGAGTGCCACATCCAGAACTGTATGTTTGGGGCACCCCAATCCATTTTAAAAACTCCAAATTTGCAGATACAAAGATCCATACAATGATTACAAAATATACCTGACTTCAGAACTTTTCCTGGGGAAATAACAGCAGCACAGTAATTCATTGATTGCTGACTATTGAGAGTTTCCAAAACTTCATAATATCATCAATGAACCCCTACTGAATTTCACCTGAAATAAAGGTTACCATGAATTTAAAGATGTTGGGTACAACATCTGAAGAACTTTAAGGACACTGGATTAGATCTGGTATATACAGAAATGACAACATCCAGGAGAGGACAGAACTTTGGACATTTTTCATTTGTTAACTGGGTTCATTTCTTAGTCAAAGTTTATGAGATAGGGATGTCAGAGAAATATGTTAGGGCCCTCATTTTAAGTGTATTCATCAAATTCCCATTTTTCAGTCTAGTCTATGGATTAGAATCCATGAATTCATCAGATTCTGTGCATGTCTAAACGTGGCAGTGCAATTCTCCATCCCAAAACATGGATCCATCTTTCCATATATTTTAGAAAATCACGTACCAAAATGTACATATTAAGGAAGGAGAATCACAAAATATACACATTATGAAAAATGGTGAAGAAAAATAAATGTGATTTTCATTTGCAGAAATTTGCTGGCATGACATTAAGACTAATTAGATGCAAATCAGAAATAGTTGAAGTATAGGGCCATTCATTTATTCCTCTTGCTGAAAAATAGTCTTTCATCTCAAGTTACCATATTGGGTGACTTGGATAAAAATGAGAGTATTGATTTGATGGCTGTGCCATCTTTGGAGCTAAGAGATGGTTTGTCACGATATGGCATTGTCCTTATGCAGCTAATAAATGCTCCAGCAAAATGACATGATGAATTTGGAATGTTTGATTCACAGGAACTGATGAGATAGTTTGAAGAAAATAGAGTCCTTTTAACTTCTTGTATTTGACTGTATTGGGGAATAAATACACTCACCGCGGCTACCTCTCTTGTACATATTTGGTTCCTTTGAGTCTCCTATCCAGCTGTACTCTGTTGGCATAGAAACTGGCCTCAGATCACCTGTGAAAAGTACAAAGAGAAGCCAATTAACAGATTGAGACCCATTAAAAGGAGGATTATGTGTATTAGAAAGATGAGATACAAGTTAAATTAGGAGGAGAAACAGCTGCTGGGTGCAGTTAATAAATGTTTGCAATTTTCAAAATGTGCTGTAATGGATAAACTGTAAAACAGAAAACAGCATATGCTGTCCTGTTGGGGTGTCTCCTGCTCAGGACACAAGGCAGCCGTGGCACATGTTGACCCTCGCTTAGTCTTTAGGACAAGATAGGCAGCAGGTAAACCAGAACCTGAGAGTCCAGGATCTAGACCTAATGGTGAGGCTGGAAAAAGCTCCATTGCTCCTGATTTGGGACACTCTTGACATTCAGACCCCACTTCAAGGTTTTGACCATCCATCCTGTGTGAACACTGTCATTATAGGGTGGAAAGACAAAAAGGGAGAAAGGTAGAGTTGCTCAGTTGTTTGGGAAGACACCTTAGACATCTAATAGACATCATGGCTCCAAAGTTACCGAGCTCTGATCACCAGAACTGATGAGTGCTGGCTGTGCTCAGGGAAAGACTGGACACCTCCAATATCTCCGCTTCTATCTTAGAGCATTCAGATACTGGGAAAAATTTTGCTGACAGCCCTCTTTTTAGTATCTCAAGGATTACATTTAGACCCTTTTTATACATTCGTGGACCTATTTTACTTTTTTCTTTGCTTCTTAATTTCCCTTCGGTATTTTATAATTTCAGATTTGTAAAAAATGTTGGTCAATGACCATAATAAACTTGAACTTCGTTGACAGCCCAACTTGTTTGCTGTATCTCCCTGGAAATCTTGACCTCTTGGGTGGATCTGACAAATACTTTCTGCCTTGCTCTTTAAACCTCAGCTGCTAATCAACATTGTTGGCTTATCTTGAACTAGGTCTGGATTAGAAGTATGGTTCTACTTTCACTTGTGTATGCAGTTGGTGACCTTGGACCCGTTATCACCTTGCAAAGGCCTTGAAGGCCAAGGCGATGTACTATCATACTACAATCTGTCTAAACTTTCCTTTCAAAAACCTTCCTTTATAAAAAAGGCCTCTAAGACCTGTCTCTGGAATTGAATAGAACAGCGTTTCTCAACCTTGGCAACTTTAAGCTGCATGGACTTCTGTCCAATATTGGTCGCACTTTTGGATGATCTCTGGTGAGGGCAGGATGGGGGTTGTGCATCTATTCTGCCCTACTTGGCCTTTCCGCGGCTTTCAATACCATTGACCATGGTATCATTCTGGATCAGCTCAGGGGATTGGGAGTGGGCAGCACTGTGTCGTGCTGGCTCACCTCCTTCCTCCAGGGCTGATTCCAGTCAGTGGTGGTTGGGGAGGAGAGATCCTGCCCTCAGCCCCTGTTTTGTGGGGTGCCACAGGGTTTGGTGCTCTCCCCCCTCCTATTTAACATCTACATGAGACTTCTGGGTGAGCTCATCCGTTGCCATGGGGTGGGGTATCATCAGTACACTGATAATACCGAATTATACATCTCTGCCCCTGGTGAGTTAGGTGATGCTGTGGACATCTTGTCCCAGTGCCTGGAGGCTGTGAGGGTCTGGATGGGGAACAACAGGCTTCAGCTGAATCCTGGCAAGACTAAGTGGTCTTGGGACCTTCTGGTGCTAGGAGTATACCATCTTTGGTGCTGGATGGGGTGGCATTGCCCCAGATAGACCCAGTGCACAATCTGGGAATCCTTCTGGACTCATGACTCCTGCTCAAAAAGCAGGTGGCAGTTGTGGCTCGGAAGGCCTTTGCACAGCATTGTGTTGTGCGCAGTTGTGCCCATTCCTGGATCGGGGGGGGCAGTTCTGCTCACAGTCACTCATGCCCTGGTCACCTCTCATTTGAACTTCTGCAATGTACTCTACATGGGGCTGCCCTTGAAGAGTATCCAGAAGCTTCAGCTCGTGCAAAATGCAGTGGTGTCTGCAGTTATGTGTGCCCCTAGAAGGGTACACATTACTCTGCTCTGCGAGCTGCATTGGAAGTTTGCTTCTGGGTCCAATTCAAGCTGCTGGTTTTGACCTTTAAAGCCCTTCTTGGCATGGGGCCGGGTTATTTGAGGGTCTGGCAGAGAAGGCATGCAGTGGGTCCCGACTGCCAGAGAATTACATTTGGCGGGTTCCAGGTGGTGCACCTTCTCTGCTGTGGCACCTTGTGGAATCTTCTCCCCCCTGAAGTGAATTAGCTCCATCCCTCTTAACATTCTGCAAGTCCCTGTTCCTATGGGATCAGGCCTGGGGGTCCCAGGGGACTGGGGAGGTTTTGTGATGGCTCCCTTACTATGATTAACATCATCCTCTCTTGTTTCGTGTGCTTTTTTATCATTTTTATAGTTTTAATAATGACAGCTTCATATGTATTTATTGGTTTTCTTTTTAACTGAGTGTTGTACACCACCCAGAGTCACTTTTTTGTGAGATGGGTGGCAAATATCATCGATAAATACATAAATTCCCAGCTTGCTGGCTGGGGAATTCTGGGAGTTGAAGTCCACCCAGCTTAAAGTTCTAAAGTTGAGAAATACTGGAACAGAAGCCTGAGAAATCAGGAAACCGACAGGACAGATGGTCATGCAGTGAAAGGAAGAAGACTTATGTACATCCCCAGACTACAACTAATATAAAGGATAGAGCCTCACATCCTCACATCCATCACATTATACATTTCACCAACCTGCTCTTCTCCTTTAAAAGATATTTTGCAAAGCAACAAAGTTTTGTTGCCTTGAAGGAGAATGTTTGGAAAAATTGTAGGTGACATTGTTGGCACTGCACTCCTTCAAACGTTTGTTATGATCTCCTTAAGAAAGACAAGGTGTGAATGGCTCTTCTGCTGCTGCTTAAAATCTGATCAATTCCATCCTTCAAATACTCATATGGATGGCAGCAAAGGGGTGGATGAGTTTGAATGTTATCTGTAGAGACGAATCATGCCTGTAGATGAATCCTGCGGATATGGATGGTGTCTTCGGAGGAAAACCAAGGAGATGATATAAAACCTTAACAAGGATGTTTTATGTATACAGATGGTTCATATTTGTGCTGTTACTATATCAAATGTGTGCTTCAGCATCCTTTTTTCTTCAGACAAGACCAGGAAGGGGCTAAAGATATAGATCTGTAAAAGTAGCTAGGTGGGATCATTTTCCTAACCTCATCAGTATACATTACTGTAATCTCAACACATCCATTTTCTGATGCCTATGTAGACAGTTTGTTTTTTCTTTACTGTATTTAGTTTATATATGTTCTGTTTTATCTGGTCATTGAAATGATTATTATCTGTCTATCTCAAGCATCCATAAAAATACGCTGCAGTTTATGAGTCTGCTTCCATCTGTAACATGCAGTTTATATATAAAGCACATAAGCGTACAGCAACATGGAGGAAATTCTGTTCACTTTGGGCACTAGCGTTATTTACATGTCCTTGCAAGGTATCCAGTGCTGCAATCCTTATAGACTTGTGGACTCTAGGCAATCCTCAGGTGTTAAAATAGGAGGAACAATGTACTTAAAATTATAGTGAAAGAAATATAACCAATAATAACAAAGAGAGAGAGAGTGTGAGTGTTAGGTAGGTGGGTGGATGGAAGAGCAGGCAGACAGACAGACAGACAAGACAGACAGACAGACAGATGTCTGTAACTCTACAGTCAGTTGTTCCATGAGATGGGAACTGCAGGCAAGAAAGCCTTTCATTAAACCCCTCCTGCTGCACCTCCTGTTAGGTGGGGATATTTAGTAGATGTTCTCTGGCCACCCTGGTCAGATGGACAGAATCTGTATGGGAAGGGCCAGAGTTATACACTGACCAAACACTGGATCCCAGACATAGACCTAGAGTGAAAAAACAGCAGAATAGAATCAAGAGTTTTCTTTTTCCTTTTCTTTCCATCCCATTAGCTCATTTCTGTAATTGTGTTGGGTCTCTTTATTAGGTGATGCTGAGAAGGGAGGCAGGAGAAGGAGACGACAACCCTGCCCCTTACAGATTTCAAGCTGCAGCTATGGCAATAGATAAATAGTGGTGGTTTATTGATTTGTGACATATTCACTGATTCTTTTGCCTATTAAATAAGACACTCTTAATTCAGAATGTCATTATGCGTTCTGAAAAGTTCAGGGTGTTTTGATTCCCCCCCCCTTCTGATTGCAGTCTTATGGTGTGTGATGAGAGCAATTATAATTTGTTTATCTGGTTGCTTTATTAAAATGAACTTTGCAATAATCAGTGACATATTCATAAAGGGGGGGGGGAATTTAGCAAAATAAAATCTGGATTCCAGAAGCTTCACATTGCTAAATATGCAGCAAGGTTTGTTCTCAGCTTTAGAAACACAGAAGCAGCACAAATCAGGGCTGGTAAGCAAAAGGTCTTACATTCGCTCCTTAGCGTCTCCAGACAGGACTGGGAAGCCCTCTTATTTTAAACCCTCTGAGATAACCCTGAGCTAGCAGAGCAAATTAGCAGACTTGAGGTAAGACAATTCTTCTGCTCAAGGAGACTCATGATACATAATGGTTCTGCATGCAAACAAAAATGCCACCTTTCTTTTTCAGATAGTCAAGACTTCCACAGCTACCGCATTGCTCGCAAGTGTTTGAAAAAGGAAAGCCCTCAGCAGGGATGGCCCTTAGAATACATGGTCAGGATTCTCCTCATCCTCTTTTTTCCTGTAGATTTTTCAGTTTTCTTCAAAAGTGAGTAGGTCTTGTGTGTTGGGAATACTTATTCACATAGGTAAACGCAGTGCAAGAAATCTTAGAATGCATCTCTGATTCCATTCTTATCATGGAATCAAAAATAAAAAGATTGAGGAGTGGGCTTCCTCTGGAACAATTCCAAACATACTGGGACATTCTGCAACAAGTCTTGGGGGGAAAAATCACTTATCCTATTCTTTTTCCAACAAAGCTCAGAAATGATCATGGTAGATAATTTTGCATTCAGGATTAGAGTCTTAGGGTGAAAGGTTCTCTAAGCTTGGCAGATGCTTCATTAGATGACTAGGTAACACCTTCAGTGCTATTCCCTTGGAAAAGTAAGATTTGTTGGTTAGTCGTAGAATATATAGTTCCCATCTTATCAAACTTGAATATAATTGAGTGGGCTACACTGTTGAGCAGGGGATGTTATTGTGATCCATCCTGTTTTCTCTTTGTTTGATTATGGAAGAAGTTACATATGCAAGTAACGAGATGCCTGGGGATGACAACCCAACCTCAGAGAATCCTTGCAACCTATCTACAGCTGACATGGACCCTACACTGGTGAGGTGCCTGGGGTGATAGAAAATCGAGATGATGTTAAGCTGGGAAATTAACTAAAGTTGTTGTTGTTTTTTTTAAATATCACAAGTTATGATTTCCCCCATAATCTAGGACATTTAATTAGTGAGTTTCAGCCATTTTCTCTTACAATCAGCAGGGTGAGTGAGGTGTTGATAGGTTCATTTTGCTTGCATTTGAGTGTGAACCGATCCAAATTAGTATGATTAAGCTAATATGCAAGCAAAAACATGGGTGTGCTCTGAATTTTGCAAGAGTTTGCCAATTTAAATAAGTACACAAGGTAAAATCTTGTACAAAATGTATCTTTGGCACACCTGGCAATAAACGTGACACGACTTTAGGAAACATTTTTTTTTTTTGCAAATGGTACATACTTTGGGCAAAATTTGCAAACAAAAATGCATACCGTTGGAGAAATGAAGGCCAAACTACATACACGTTTTAGCTCAAGCTTTTCCTTGAAAAATAATTCTCAAGTTCAGTGAAATGAACTTGATAGATTTGCAAAAATAAAACCTGAGATTAGCAAGAAGGAGAAACTGGAGAAGAAGTAAAATTGATGTGTTAGCCATTGTGAACATACTTCTCAGGATAGTTTCTTAAGTAGACATATGCATTATAGTTGAGCAATAGGTTACTGGCAAACTGCATGATGGATCTGGTGGGAGAAAGAGAATCTCCTTTTAGCCTTATCCTCAAATTGCAAAGAGCAGAATAAATCTGGTGAAAATATGTTGCTGCATATAAGTCTCCCCAAAGAAATATTTCTGTCCTACTAAAAAATTCAGGGCTTCTCCCGCCGTCTTTTGTTTTGTGTTTTTAATTCTGTGACTTTAAAAAAAAATCTAATTTGGATAGAAAATGGGAAACATCCAGGTAGAATTGAGTATGTCCAATGTGATAGACTGGATATAACTCAACGTTCAACCTAGCAACTAACATTTGTAAGAGTCTTCGTGTTTAGGACAAGTCAGATAAGTATTTCTGTGAGGACTTGAAGTTTGTTAACATAGTTACAGCATGTTTTTGCTTTAACAAATGTTTTTATGGTCAGCTGAATTCAAACTGTTAGCCCTAGTAGTATGTTGGATTTGGGCTTTATGTTTTGCTTGGGTGGAACTGTTTGCCAATCCTGATTTATGGTGAAGGTGAGTTGTGCAAGCCATGTTTGTTGGCTTCTTGGAATTCTCTGAGCGTTGTGGTTTTCCTACAGAAAACTACCAGGCTAGGTAGCATCATCAGTGCCTGGGAGAATGGAGTTTGCTGGCTATTTATATGAGGTAGCTTATCAACATTGATTGAGATATTGTTTCTTCCTTGATTGTTCATGTTTATAAGGTGCTGGTTCCTGCTTCTCTGGATGTTGGTTAGTAGGTGTATGATGAGGAAGGGTGTGTTTCGACCCATCTGGAGATGAAGCTTATCTCAAGGAGTCCATTAGTGGCTAATTCATCTGTATACCATGTCTCTAGAAATCCTCTTGCCAGCTTGGCCTGGGTCAATAAAATGAGTTTAACCTATGGGTAAGCAGTCTGTGGTCCTCCAAGGACACTAACCTATTCTCTCAGCATTTCTCACTTGGACCATGCTGTGAATGGGACAGCTAAGAGTTCTAGTGTGTTGACATCTCAATATGCTATTCATGCATGTGGTACCTTAGCACAATGTCTGCATTCAGTCTGTGTGAACCAAACGGCGATCAGTATAACTGATTGGTTAAAAAGAAACATGACACATAAGATATCTTGTCCCTGCTTGTGAAGATAGGTGGGGAAATTCATGCTGAGGAATATCACAGTTCACAGCTATTAATCATGGAAGTTAAATAGTTGCAGTATAATAATGGGACCAAAATCATAAGCCAGAGAACTCCTCTGTGAGAAATAACGCTCCTTTATGAGGCAGGGTTACAATGGTTGAGTCATCTTTGGTGGGAAAAAATGTCAGCAAGTTAAGGTAAGGTAAGGAAGTATACGGAATTGTATAGGGTGTTACCCAATGAGACTGAACAATGGGAAATTTGAGAGTGATAAGAGGAAATATAGCTTCATCAAATGCACAGCTAAACTATGGAACTCAGTTCCACAAAACATAGTGAAGACCGGTTCAGGTGGCCTGATCCAGCAAAGCCTTTTAAGTGTTTTCTTGCTCTTAATTGTTGAGGTACTCATGGAGTTTTGGTCATTGTTAAAGGGTTTCCAGATGCTTTGTCTGCTTGAGCTATTCTACCTTTCTCACACTGAAATAAAATTACCACTGGGATGATAGGAGAGCAGACTCTGAGAACAAATAGACCTCAAATTAGAAAAATCAGTTCAGCGAACAGTATCGTCTGTGGAATACTGCTTCTCTACAAAGCAGTAGTTCATCAATTATTTCACTTTTTTCCCTTCTCAAACTGCATTTCATTTTCTTATAATATCAAAATCTCAGGAGAATGGGTTGTTTCTCTCTCCTACATTGAGCAGTTGGTCTGTGAAATGACTATTAATAGTGCAACATATTAAAATCACAGAAGGAACTTGGTATGTTGAAGGAACAAAACCCCAGCATTTTTCAATTCCCAGAGTATATGAGATAGATAGGAGAAACCTTGGATAGCTTAGCACTGTCTCTGAAACAGCAGATCTGTCACTCAGGGGTACTCCTGGTCTCATGGCTACAGCTAAAAACATAGTTAGAGGCTGTGGCCAGGGAGGTCTTTGCTCAGCTTTGTTGATGTATCAGTTGCAGTCTGTGATGGAAGGCATGAGCAAGGTTCTGGAATGGAGCTTCAAGGTTGCCAGGAGGGGAGAGAGACATTCCAGGGGAAGCACCTCCTCAGTCCCCAGCCGGAGTGTGGGAAAGCCAGGAGAATGAGACTGGCACCTCCCTAGGGCCTCAAGGTTATAGTAGCTGCTGTTGTGGTGTAGATTTAGTCTGGCGAGATTCTGTCTATCTGTCTATTAGGTGTAAGCTAATAAAGGAGCTTAACTGTTCTGGACTGTCTCGCTGTTATTCTTGGGCTGAACCTGACACAGTCGTACCCAGATCACAAGGACCTTGTAATTATAACTCATGCTCTCATCATCATCCATTTATACTAATGCAATGCTCTCTATATGAGTCTGCCTTTGAAGACTGCCCAGAAGCTTCAGTTGACCCAGAATGAGTACTGACTGTACACATCAACATGAATATTAACACCTCTGGCCCTGGACTGGTTCCCTATTCATATCTGAGTACAATTCAAAGTACTGCCTTTACCCTTTCAAGACCTAAATGACCTGGCAGTTCTTACAGGGCCGCCTTCTTCACCAGGTCTCAACCAGCCCATTACATACATGGCAAGAGAGCTTTCTGTGGGCCCCCCATTTCTGCAGAGTGAAGGGAGAGAAGGTCACAGACCGTTCTTGCTTGGTGCCCTGCACTTTGAAATAGCCCCCACCCAGATCCTCTGCTCTCAGCATTCTGCAAGCCATAAAAAATGAAGCTTTGTCAGACCACCTTTGAAATATGGATACTGTTGGTTATAGTGCAGTGTGTGTTTGGATTTGTTATTTGATTATTTTGTTTGATTTGTTTTTACTGTGGAAATTTTATTCTGTGTACTGGTGGAAATTGTAAAGCTCTGAGAGTGTCTCTGATCACAGCAGGGATAAATCCAATGAATGAATGAATGAATGAATGAATGAATGAATGAATGAATGAATGAATCAGAAGATAGGCTCAAACAGATGCAGTCTCACTAATATATACTCATTTTCTTGGTGTGTTATGATACTGTATCTTCATGCTCCGACTCTTCCACTCCATCCCTACCCTCTTAGAAATCCAGAGAAACTGGGAAAATTCCCACAATAGCACATCATGTTTTCTGATTACTATTGCTAACATCTAGGGATGGAAAATTTGAGATATTTATCTTGTGTTTTGCAAGAACCTCTAACCTCGCTAACTGCAGCTTAGCACAAAAGACACACTTCCCAAAGTTGAAGGAGTCTCAGCTCAGGAATCTGTTTTGAAGACCAGAATTTTGACACTAAAATCCACTTCTGGTTTCCCTCAAGCTTTCTTCATTTCAGCACCATATTTAAGGGCTTGGGAGGAATCCTAGAAGTCCACTTCCAAGTTTTGCAATCCTCACCAATGCACCGCAAATCATCCATGGACCCAAACTGACAACCTTAAAATACTTCTCAATATTTGGGGTGAAGGGAAGAAATAGAAACCTTTTGTTTTAAGGTCTTGCCAGGTCTTTTTCAGCCCTCCTCTCCCCAGAAATGACTGGAAGAGGACAATAGCTTGACATTCCAAAGGTTCATATTCCATTTCCAGCATCTTCAAGGAAGCCAAGGAAAGATTCCTGTCTGAAACCTTAAGAGTGTCAACCTAGTGTTCTCCAGACATGTTGGAAACTCTCCAATAATTCCCAGGCAACCATATCAAGAATTATGCTGGCTGGAAGAGTTGCAGGCTCGCCATATCTAAACACTTTCAGATTGAAAAAAGGTGATATAGAGACAAGGATTCAGAAAGGTTAAATCCAGCAAGCGTACCATGTGTAGGTGTCTTTTCTCTTCTCCGCACCCCTGTCATTCTGCCTCTTTCATATTCAGAACTCATGGGATGATCCTCGCCTTCAATTAACGTGTAATATTTTCCACTTTCTTGTTCCAAGAAGTAGCTTGGAGATTCAGAACCTTTCATCCCGGACTTCCCAATCCCATATTTGCTGATTTCATCACATGACACAATTCCAATGTCATCTCTAGGAAGGAAAGAGAGAAACAGCAACATTGGTACCAAAGAAGCAGGCCATAATTTTCTAGCCTGTACAGAAATACAGATCAGGAGCTTGTCATAGGTTCAAGGCAGGTACGTTAGAGTCCCTGCAGTTGATTGGACTACAACTTCTGCCTCTCTGTGTCAGGAAGAAGCAGCGAACTAGTCCTGATTCAAAGAGGAGCAGAACCAAGCCCAACCTCTGGTTGTATGCTAAAGCCCGAAGTTATCAGAGACAGAATGATACTGGAATAGGATACTGCTATTGAAAAGGAGTGTTTATGCAATAGAGAACCTGTATTTCGATTTACGGGGCGACAGATTCCTTCTGAATATGGACCAGGCTGTGCTGTAGTGGCTGAAAGAGGACCAGCACAACAAGAAAAGGTTAATCTGCTAGAAATTCATACCACAAGAATATGACTTTGGTCCAAAGTACATATAAGGAATGACCAAGACCTCAGAAGATTCTTTATCCAGAGGACTGTTTGAAGAATAGGATTGAAAAGAACCATAATAGCCATTGGACACTGGCTTCCACTGCTAACAGTCAGGGCTGATGGGTCTTGCAAGTTGGGGTTGATTAGGCTTGTAATCCAAAGCATTTGGACTCCCTTCATCCATTATGGATTATTATGGTATGATACCCTATTTTGAAAACTCACATGGGTCTGCTGGTGGTCCTTTCAGTGCAAAGTGCAATCCACAGCTGGAAAGCCAGAATCACAGACTGGTCCTTGAACATAAGGCCTGGTGAAGAAGTGGCTCATCTGTATTTTTTTCCCAGCAGCTTCAGCTCAGCCAGAGGTTGCCATGAGTTGACTATGTTAAGGGAGTTTATTCCTACTACTATTAATTATATTTAATTTGATAAGATTGCTCTCCCATTTTATTATGGGAAACAATTCCAGAGCAGAATTAATTACAAACAATTTATACTCTGTTAAAAAAAGAGCAACATTCATAATCAGTAAAAAAAAAAAATCAATAAAAATGCTAAAAGCTTTAAAACACCTCTAAAAATTCTAGACGTGAAAGGCATTACAGCATCAGCTTTAAGGGAAAGCTACTGCTACTATAGTTTAAAAAATCTTGCTGAATCAATAGATTTTGAAGCGGGATTCAATCAATAAAACAAAATTGAAAACTGTACAAAAGAAAAAAAAAAACACTTTAAAACCCATCCAGATCAAAAATTCACACACTATCTTCCGCTAAGAGCAACACTTCGCAGGAACTCAGGTTACTAGTGAAGAAAATAGTGAGTGAAGGGGAAAGAAACTAAGTCCATTTGTCCAAAGAACACAACAGTTTGAGCTTCAACAGTAGCCCTGGACTAAACAGTCTGTCTAGACCCTGTCCCCTTGGAGGGGAACCAAGATGGGAGACAGGTAGGTTTCTACCTCTTGTTCATGAACATCTCAGAGGCTTCTGGTTGGACAGTGGAAGAAACAAAATGCTGGACCATAATGAGGCTACTGTGATGGAATGCAATAGAGCATCAGGTTCTCAGGAAGGGAGGGGGGGAGACCAGAGGCAGCACAGTCCAGAGCAGGAGCGTGGGAAGAGGAAGAGAATTAGGATAGCCACTCCCTAGAATTTCCCAGATTATATCCACTAAGAGTAGTACAGATTTAATCTGACAAGATTCTGTCTATATGGTGTAAGCAATAAAAGAAGTGAACTTAGATAGTTTCTTTGTTGTTCTTGGGCTGGGCCTGACAGCTACAGCCTGACTCATTATGGCTATCCTTACATTCTTAGGCTTGTAGTGTGGTAAAGGTCACTAAGTCACTAACCTGACTGGCTTTAAATGGGGATGGATTCATGGAGGACAAGTCTATCAAGGATTATTGGCCTTAAAGCCTCCATGATAGCTCCAGGTTGGGGGTAGCATACCTCTGAATACCAATAGCAGGAGAACAATGACGGGAGATGTGTATGTCTCCGTTACCTGGTTTTGAGCCTCCCAGAGGGATCCGGATGGCCTCTGTTGAGAAACAACATGTTTGACTAAGCTGGATCTTGATCTAACCCAGCAGGGCTGTTCTGCTCTATGTTCAGTAGGACTGAAATGACAGCTAACGTATAGAACTTATGCATTAAGGGTGACTTGTGTCTCATTGACTTCAACAACTCTAAGGATAGCCAGGGTTGAATACAACCCGTTCATTCTGTTCTCAAGGAAGGAGTTATCATTCTAAAGAGCCAGGGTTATCAGCCACAGGCAAGGTATACCTGGGGCCATAGAGTCCTGACATAGGGGAGAGGATGAAAACATCTTGCAGAGTCGAGTTGTCCATTTTGGAGTTCATACCCATTGTGCTGGTTGGCGTGGTGAAACTGCTGGTTGGGCTGGTTGGAATCACAGGCTGGAATGGGGGAGGCAGAAAGAGAGAAAAAGAGAAAACACTAAATAAACTAGCTGTATGTATCCTCTCCCGCTTTCTTTTTCCGCAACAAAATGGATGCATTGTCCCGAAGGGCATTGTGGTCATGTTGGAAACTCTCACCTTCCGGATTGGTAATAGCAAAAATGTCCCTCCAACAGATATTCCATTTGACTATTTATTAACTGGAAGCCCATAGTTATTTAGTAGAAACTGCTATAATAGAAGCAAATTATTCTTTTCCTCCAGATCATTATTATTTCTGCAACATACATACAGTACACATCTATGCACAGAGACTTAATAATGGAAGGCAGGAGTTGGCTTGCGACTCTTATACATTGTGACTCAAGATGAAGCTTTAGTGGAAGTCATCTCCAGTTTATAGACCAGTGTTTCTCAACCTTGGGAACTTTAAGATGTGTGGACTTCAACTCCCAGAATTCCCCAGCCAGCCGTAAAGTTGAAGTCCACACATCTTAAAGTTCCCAAGGTTGAGAAACACTGTTAGAGACATTCATTCAATAATCTGATATTGGAACTCAGAACCTAAAGGGGATTAGTCACATTAAAGCTTAGGCAGAGCTGCATAAACACCTTGCATTAATTTTGAAAGGGACCTTTTCACAAAATCAAACAGATTTTCCTTTAAGATATTTAGAAGCAGGAGCACTTTGAGATGAGCACATGAATTGGATTTATTATAATCACAATTAATAAGAATGGTTAAAATTCTCACTAATTAGTCTGTTAAATATTTCTAACAGTATTGAAAGAAAAAAAGGGGGGAACTATAAAATGGAATTAATATGCAGCAAGGAAAATACCCAAAGTAAATCAAATCAACAAAAAAAACACTACTTAGAATCATGGACCCTTAAATTTAGATGAAAGAAAAATGTGGTGCCAAAAATATTGAGAAGGCAATTGTGGCTCCTAAGGTTGAGTATTCCACAAGTGGGGGCCCCAGTCAAGAAAACCCTCCCCCTTGGAGCCACCTCATTAACTTGGAGGGCACCAATCAAAGGGCCTATCTGGATGGCGATTCTCCTTTAGAATTGGTGCTTGTCTGTTTCATACAGTTCTCAGCAAAAGATGCAAGTCCTAGGATGTGTTTAGAAAAGAAAACAAGTTAAGGAATCTAAAGAGAAAATATGATGCTAACCCACCTTTAGAAAACACCAATGACGATGCATTCAGTTGTGAATTTCTGTGCATTTTTTAAAAATTGTAGAAACAAGATAGGATGTATTGTATATGTAGGATTGACCAGGGTGAAACTGACATGGCCTGGAAATTGATTGATTCACTGATTCCCCTTCTTAGGGGGTGATCTGATCTTTCCCTGAAAGGGGATATTCCAATTTTTAAATAGGATATAAGCTGAATGTTGGTCATATGTTTATCTTTTGGTTTGAATAAAGTATGTGTGCATATTTTTGCTGTATTTGGTAATAAGGAATTTTGTAAATTTTAATTACAAAAGTGAGCTGAGAGAATTTGAGAGCGGGAATGAAATCCACAGAGAGTAATTGAGCTATAGAAGCATTCTTCAGATGCAAAACTTCCATAATTTCTAATCCACATGTCAACGGTTAATCTAGTTTTGAATAATAGGAATTCTAGACTAACACATGGAAAAAGGGTTCCAGTTGGGCAAGGTTTCCTCTATGCATACAGAATTAGAGAAATATTTGGGTCTCCTAAGTCAACTTTGATTTGGTTTAAAATATCATGTGATATTGTCATTTAAACTTATTATTAACAGAGGAGATTTATACATCATCACCTGATCCCAAAGAGGGTGAAGGAATGAAACCAAGAAATTGAAGAAATCTTGAGCGGTCTAATGAAAATCCACTCACGTTTTGTGATGTGCGTCCCCATGCTAGTGATGCTGCCAGACTTGGCAAAGCAGAATACAAATCTTGATCTCAAAACACCTAGAGCAGTGTTTCTCAACCTTGGCAGCTTGAAGATGTGGCTGGGGAATTCTGGGAGTTGAAGTCCACACATCTTCAAGCTGCCAAGGCTGATCTAGGGCATGAACTTTTCTAAGTTTCAGCTTCATAATTCCTTCAGATCCACCACTGTAGCTGCTCTTCTTTCTTTGCCATGTAATTAATGGCAAAAGCAAGCAGGAGAAACACTGACTCCTGTGCCCTATGGCCTCCAAGGTCAACAGTAGTAGGAACAGTGCAAGATTTCCCCATGGCCCCTATATCCTCAGTAAGGAGTTAGTCTGAACAAACAGAAGCCAGAATACATTATTTTTCTAGGCATTTTGTTCAGCCTTTGCCCACCTAGTTTTCTTCCATGAAACAGAGTTAAAGAGGGCCAAAGTAACTGCCTTTAATTTTAAGGTTGTGTGGATACTGAACATTTCAAGAAACTTATGAATAAGCCCTTACGTACCTGTAGCCAACTGGGTTTAATCTGGAAATGTATTTCTGCCACATCATATATTCAAGCATAAATCTCAAATTCAGAATATGTTGCTTTTATACTTTCCCAAGATCAAAGTTAAGCACTAATTGTCCATGACGTAGCCAATTCCCCGTTCCATAAATATTCATAACGTAGTGGAATGATTCTTCAGGAGTATTTCTATGTGAAGTCTGCCCAGCAAGAGCAATTCAGTGGCGAGAGAAAAAAGCAACAACTTCTTTTGCAAACAAAACACAACTAAAATGGCATGGAAAGAGATTTAGTCAAGCAACTGTTTTGGTCCTGCAGCATAAAAACAGCTTGCTCACCTCAGGCTGGCCCCACCAGGGGTGAAGGCTGCAACTCTAATGTAACAGCCATTATTTTCTAATTAAAAGCTGATGATATCAACAAATAAACAAACAAAACTACTGTCAGAGGATAATGGCCTTTTGCTGCTACGGGAGCACTATGGCAAAGCCAAAGCACTGTTGGGAAATGGTGGGAGAGACCCAGGAGGGATTCCTGTGAACCTTCATCAAGTCTTTATTTCACAGAACCTCCAGTCCAGGTCACCCATGTAGGGCCGTTGCTCATAATTAAGGTATCACTGGCTATAACTGAAAGTGGTCATTGAGAAGATAGAGTGGATATACTGAAAAGGTCAAAACTAGAAGCAAGAGATGGAAATGACAGGGAAAGAGGATTGGGCTAAACGTTAAGAAAAGCTCAAGAAAGGCTAAATCTGTCAGAGATGCTGGAATTGTGTCTTGCAGGAGAGATTTTGCATTGAGCAGGAGTGTCAGAATAGAGGGTCTTCAACATTCCTTTCAGCTGAACAGCAAATGTGTAATAAAACTGAATAATTATAAGCATATTTTTGGAATGTTCAGACAACTTCATATTCATTATGAGGTAGCCCTTAGGTTCACCAGTTCTGCAGGGGCACCCTTTATCTACATCTTGCAAAGAGAGATTTCTTTGCCGGTATATGTCAAATAAGCTTTCCCAACACAATTCCCTTGATGTCTGGGGACAGCACACCACTTCACCTCCAGCCAGATGATGGATGTTGGAGTCCAACACATCTGAAGAAAGCTAGGTTGTAAATGGCTATAATAGATGAACAGCTACCAAAGAATTGGCTGGATCTTACTGTGATTGTTCCACACGTGGAAAACAGAGTTTAGCTTTAAGGGGTGTATTTATGTGTGTTTAGAATTCCCACATCTTCTTTGAATCACTTTACCACATAGACCACCGAAATTCTGGTGCCTCATTATACAAGCCATCAAGGATTAGAGCTGAGCACAAGCAACCATTCAAAATTCACCAAATATTGATGAATTGGATAGAAAAATGGAGGTGATTTTTTGGAGTTTCTCCAGAAGGAGGAAAGATTTTCTAATAATTTGTCAGTGACAGACCTTAGCAGTGGTGGCAGTGGTGGTAGTAACAGCATTACTGGGGGGGGGGGGGGAAGCAGAAACAAGGGAGGGGTTTTCTCTTGATGGGATTTAATGGAGACATGAGAAATCTGGGAGGCTGCAGACTCCTGGAGAGAGGTTTGTGCAATGAAAGACAGAATATTTTAGACACATCCATGGTCACCTCATCACTACATAAGGACAAAGATGTTCCCCAGTAAATAAATGCAAGAATTTCTCCACCCATGAGAATTTCTTCAAAGTCCTCTTCTTCTTTGAAAGAACATTTGGAAGCCAATTCTCTTTCACCAAATGAAAGAACTGATAGCAAAAAATACCAGGAGATTTTCTCTGCTTGTACTCACATGGATCATTGATGACTTTGAAGCCATCTGCCAACTTCATGGGACAACAGAAATGCATCTGGGCTTGTGAAACCTCACATGAAAGTGAGGACCAAAGCTGACTCCAAGGCAGTGCTTGGTCTATCTCATCTGATCATCACAAAGTCTTTGACTAGAGGCCCCCAGCTGTCCTTTGAAATTGGAGTGGTGCTGGGGATCATTTCAGCAAGGCGTTAATTCTCCAAAGGATAAGGAAGTCCTCTCTCACCTGAAACTCACCTGAAACTTCTACTTCTCCCAGATAGTAGAAATGGGGAACTGCATTGATGCATTCAATTCCTCCTCCCCTCCCCAAATACACACGTATAAGACAAATAGATTTACATCCTTCCGGTTACAAGTGTATAAAACAACATTTATTCACTGTCAACAGCTCAAGCAGGGCTTAAATCATTCTCACGTGGCCGGTCAGATACCCTCTTGAAATGCAAAAAATGATGATGAGTGACAAAGCAGTTCATGCAAGGAGAAAATATTTCTCACTCTGAGAAATCTAAATATATTCTCTCCCACTCATCCAACGATCACTGTTCTATTGTCATCACAATCAGTCATTCAGCAGAGAGACTACCGTGCCATAGACTCACTATAAAATCGCTTGCAGGGCAGAGGATTGGCAATGGAAGGCTGAACATTCTTCCCAGGATTCTTAACTGCAGAACAGGAGATCTCCTCTCAGTTCTGTTTTAAACAGAGATATGCCTAAATGGTGCCCTCAAATCATCCCAAAACTGGCCCAACCATTTGAGAATCCAGACTGGCTGTTTCCAAATACTCCCAGGCATTTGGTGTATGGAATGGGTGATGAATTACATTTCCTGCTCTCTTTCTGACTCACCATTCAGAGCAGCTGCTTCATGGCCTGTCCAATTTTTCCCAGGGCTGGTCCGACCATTAGTCAGAAGGAAGCAGTAACCTGGGCAAAATCTCTCCTAACTTGCTCTTTGGAGCTACAGGTTCATTGCACCTAAGACATACCGTTCTTTGGATGCCCGATAGAAGAAGGGTGTACATTTTTTCAGGGCAAAGGGCCTGACTTGACCTCTGAACGGTGTGCAAGACTTTGTGTTTTCCAAAAGGAGGTGAGGTCAGGACAAAATAGGCTAGGCCACGACAAATTGGATTTGATTTCATTTAATATTTAAATTTCACTAATGTTTAATTTAATTAACAGAGTTAATATGATTGCTCCCACTATTGTGTTTAATGCGACTGAATAATGTAATAATGAGTTTTATCATTTCATTAATTGAAAATGCAATCACTTCTTGTTTTTCAGAAGCTAACCATTCTGTTCTTAGATATGTCTAATAATTATATCAGCTTCTCCGCACACATTAAGAATGACTGTTAAGTGGCCACTTTGAAAAGGCTCTAAGGGCCGTACCCAAAGATTTGGGGGGGGGGGGGTGTGATATGATGAGTCTTGGAGCCTTGCACAGTACACACCTGAAATCTAGTATCATTTGGAGCACTGTGCAGAAAAAAAATGATGGCAAATATTAGATATAATGTCAGGGTTGAGTAAAAAAAAGAAAATCCTAAAAACGAGCTTGGATCAGAGTGCTGTGTTTAATGTTCTTAGAAAGTTCCAAGTTGGGGAAAGCTAGTCTCAAGTTACAATTCTGTCTCTATCAACCCCCTGAGAGCTTTCTCTTCCAAATCATTCTGAATGCTATGGCAACCTGGCAGAGACGGTAGTCAACCGCAATTCATGATAGCTCTGATTGTTTTTATACTGACAAATAAGTAATATTTGTCTTCAAACTCATAATCTTTTGGCCCCAAAACCTGAAAGTAAGCAGGCTGTGAAATCCAAGAGGGATTTAAAATTTCTTCTTGAAAAGAAGAGCTAGAAAGAAAAGGGAGAGAGAAGTCACTGTGATATGATGGAAATGAAGAATAATATGGTTTGATAGTATTGATTTCGCCCAAGAGAGAGAGTGTGAATGAGTAGCAATTGGCTAAGGGCAGCTAGTAGAAGATGCAGGGCTTGTAATTGTATTCTCCCTCTATTTGGAATCCCAGTAATAAAAAAAGATATGAAAAGAAAGTCATTAGATTTATGCCTTCTCCTCTCCAAGGGACGATTAACAGAAAATGTATTGCACTCAATTTCCAGGTCACTGCTGGAGTTGGTAGAACCAGGGGGTAGGTAGGGGAAGAAAACTCTTCCATCTTCAGATCTCATTGTAGCTACTTGGGGCTGCAAATCCTATGCCCATCTGCACAAAGGGGACTTACTTTTGAGTAAAATGTAGAAGTCCCTTATTAATTTCTCAGATGGCTTCTCGCAAACACAGTTCATAAAGGAGAAGAGGTCGTGCTCAGAACAGCAAGTCACGGAAGCACGGAGGAAACTTTATGATACAGCGAGTGGACCCAAAAATTCAAAGAATAAATGTACCAAACCCATTTACTGGATATCAGTGGATATCTGGGAAACTGTCTAGATCAGTGTTGTCCAAACTTGGCCACTTTAAGATGAGTGGACCAACTCCCAGAATTCCCCAGCCGGCATGGGGAATTGTGGGAGTTGAAGTCCACACATTTGAACATTGCCAAGGTTGAAAAACACTGCTCTAGGGAGCCATTGTGGTGTCTATAATTCTAATAAGATACTTATCATGGTGGGGCAACTTTTGGGAGGGGTCAACAGTCACATGTGAATTCTATAGAAAGTGTTCGACCATTTGTGACCGATGCTTTAAAGTTACCTCCTAGAATGTAATGGTATGTGGGAATGACCTTGGGAGACTGGAAAAGAGATGCTGCCTAGGGAATGGTCTGAGAAGAGGGAGCATAGCCCACAGCTGCATAGTGGATGGAGCAAGCGGCTCAGAAAAGACCCTCCCTAATTTCTCAGGAATAAAAGAGACAGCAGGAGAATTGTTCTTTCAGACATGCAAGATTCTGTTAATGTAGCCTTACAATAAAGTAGATTTAGCTCATCTGGTCATGTTTCCTGCCTGGTCTATCTGGGAGGGCTGGCATAGAATCAGGGACACCAGACCTGGGCTGCAAAGATCCAGATACCAGCAAAAAAGTTAGAATTCTGTGGCATTCTTTGCTGCCATCTACTGGTCATCTGGTGTTCTGTATCCCCACTAGAATGTCTCTGAATGAATACTTGTCCTAGGCCTTCTAAGAAACATTAAATCATGGTAAACAGTGGCCACAAGAGACAGCATTGTTGCCCCCCCCCAAAGAGAAACAGTCACCATAGAAAAAACCACCCCCTTCCCCCAAACGCATCTCAAGTAAAACATATGGGCACAAATGGGAAACTTTGATGAACTTTTCAAATGTACCCAATTGTTTCATTTCAGGACAAATTCAAAGTAGCTCAGATAGGCCCAGTTCTATTCAGTTTCCCAGGAGCTGAGAAACACACCCACCTCTATTTTCCTGAATAACAAGCATGGTTTATTTGTGAAGGCAGTTAAAAAACATTTGTTTCTTTACTGAAGTTGGAAAAGAACTAACTTGGAAATGGCTAACTTGGCTACGTGTAGCAGTCTAGGCATAAGTCATTCTTCAGGTATTTAGCAGGCTCTTGCTCGATAATAGAGTTTTGGGGCAAAGTAGAAAAAAAGAGGAAAACTCTAAATCAGTGTTGTCCAAACTTGGCCACTTTAAGATGAGTGGACTTCAACTCCCAGAATTCCTCAGCCAGCCATGCTGGCTGGGGAATTCTGGGAGTTGAAGTCCACTCATCTTAAAGTGGCCAAGTCTGGACAACACTGCTCTAAATGGTGAAAGCACAGGAGGGAATGTGCACACTCACAAGGAAGTAGGGTGTAATTTTTCTTCCCTGGGGGCCCAACAAGCCCTTGAGTAGCATACTGAGGGCCCCACTCCAAAAATAGATAGCATCATCTTTTATTGTAATTTACATACCATTTTCTCCAATACACAACTACACTTCTGTCTGATTTTGAAAATAATATTGGCAACAGTAGAACATAATATATTGCTTTTGTTTCTTCTGTCTTTCAGATTTTTAACACTATTAGCCGCCCAGAGTCCTTAACTTGAGATGGATGGCCATATACATTGAATAAATAAATAAAAGAGTTACCAATTTAACTGTATTGTACATTTGCTCATTAATGAAATCCCCTAATCCAAAAGTTGAGATAGGGATAATGAAGGTTCATTTGGGGACTCTATCAGCTTACGGAGTTGAACGACTATGCTACAAGGGACCCTCCCATTGTTGCTTCGTTACACTCCATTGTTAACGAGGATTGTTGAAAGGGCCCCCTGAGAAACAGAAAACAAGAGCCAGTTGACACACCTTTCAGAGTTTACCAGAAAGAGAAACAGCCCCAAATGTCATCTTACCTGGAGAGCAAGAGGTTTCCACCTGACGTTCTTTAGAAGCGCAGGAGCAGAAACAAGCGTATTCTGAGGTCGCTTCTTCAACGTTAAGATCACTCCATTTGGGTCTTCACGCAACGCATTTACAAGATTCTTTAATTGCCAGCCAACCTGAAGAGAAATCCCATAATGGAATTTTGAAAGGTTGTTTTCCCCCTCTCTTTATTTAGCTTTCTGACATCATGGCTGCTTTTATTTTGATATGGTGAACAATGGATTCTCTAGGATTGACTTTACGTTACAAATAAATCATGTAATGTAGTGGTTTGGGTTGCAAAAATCCAGATGGCCACTAGATGGGAGCGCAGGATTAGGGTTCTGTATGTCTTTGCTTCCACCTGATGGTCATTTGGATGAGTGCATTGATGTGTGCTTCTGTGTTATATGTATAAGACATGATCAGAATCCCTCCTGCTATTCATTAAAGCAGCTTCTCCTTTTTAGCCTGAAAAGAGTTGTGGCTGTTTTAACACTTGCATTATTATTTACCCATCAACTCTTTAAAGCAGCCACAGCTTTATTTCAGATTTGTGTAGAAGCCTGGGGGGAAAAAAGGGGGCTGCTTTAACAAACAGTAGGAGGCCCGACTTTTAAATACTTTTTACAACATGCATTGCCGCAATATAGATGTCATAGATCACTCTTGGCAAGAGTTATGTAGCATCTGTTAAGCACTTTGTTCCTTTCTCTTTAAGAGAAAAGGTAATATTTGCTTATTTTAATTTTTTAAATAGGGCAGTATTGTGATAAACAATCAATTGCAATAAAATTACTTTTTAAAAATAAAGACAGTGATGTACCATTCTAATTTTTATACCCTCTAACAAACTGAATTATTGCTTTTAATTATCTTTTCTACTGAAGGATCAGTCTGTTTCACTGGAGGATTTCTAAGCAGCAGCTTCAGAATAATTACAAAATGAATCTTTGTGGTTGTAATAGAATCTGTTAATTTGGGGGTAGGGGAGCAATGGAATGGGGAGGGTGCAGAAGTGAAGTGTGCTTGCATATTACAGAATAATATTGGTGCAATTTCTTCAAGGTGTTTAATTAAAGATAAAACATCATTTATTTGAGCTATGGAAAAGTCCACAGAGGGGGAACTGTAGTTGTTAAGTTATTGCAAGTGATAACACTATTTGCAATCAAAGCTCCAGTAACACACACACACACAAGGGCCACATGGTTGTCCTTCTCTGCCTTGAAACTTAGAGGTGTTCTGTTTTGGCTTAAGCATTTTTTTTTTTAAGAAACCCACCCCTTTATTTTCTCATGTGGAGGACCCTTTAAATTTACAATAATAGGAAAAGCTCTCCTTTCTTTGTTCTCATGAATAAACATTCCATCTTCCTGCAAAATGCAATGTTTAAACAATGTTTCGGAAAAGCTGTTAAACAGTTGGAATGTATAAATGAAGCAGACAAAACAGAGAAGGTTTCTATCAGTACTCTTCATGGGACATTTCCAGAAGAACCACTGAAGCGTTCAGGTGATTGAGTTTGGAAAGATGGGGGGTAGAGGAAGAAGAGGCTCCTTAGCATGGCTTAAAAGCCCACTCTGGGATCCTTGCAAGAAAAACACACCCTTTCCACCTTAATTCTCTTTAATTACTGGCCAGGGACAGCAGGAGAACTACCATTCATGATTGCAGCTCTCAGGACCAGTCCTGATCAGTATTTGGATGGAACTCCATTATATGTTCCTTCTTCATTTTTCTGTCCCTCCCTAGTAGTTAGTTAGCCATGGAGTCTTAGTCTTCCATGGAATTTCTTTGGGAATCTTTCTTTCAGGTAAGGGACCAGAGCCTGCTATCCTGAAGATCTTTAGACAATCAACAATCCAAGCTATGGTCAGGTGTTTGTTTTTTTCCATCTCTCTTTTTTTCCTGTATTCCTTCACTCTTTGAGGTCCTCCGAACACAATTCTTCTTATACAGTACACAACTAGTATCATTTTGGACTATTCAAGCATATATCATGAATTCATTATTACTATATGAATGTTATATTGCTTGATCATAATAATCTGGCCAATACTGAGAACATAGTCACCTGTGGGAACTTAAGGAAAGGAATTCGTACCTTTGACTTGCTATTTAATTTTTGTGAGTTTTAAATAAATCAATAGTGACTAAGCTTTCTCTTAAGTCTGTGGCATGGAAATTGCTACAGAAATTGGAAGACACTGGTAGATCCACATTTTGTGTTAAATCAGAAGATGGTTTCCTTAGTTTTGGCTTAGCACAATGCATGGACTAAGCCATTTGGCTTGTAGAACCATGACTTAGCATTAGATGTAAAGAAGGTCATTGCCATTTATTCTGACAATCAAATTTCAAAGAAACCTTGGCTTAGCACAATATATGAACTAGGACCCCAACATACCATATTGTTTAATACTTGTTCTCCATGTCAGTATTGTACCTTTCTTACTGCGATATGACTTGGGAGGTGAATTATACAGTCTGTGCATTTCACATTACCTTTGAAATCCAGGAAGAAGTCCTGATTCATCAGGTTTCATTTTACAAACATAACTGCAAGATGCCAATTGTAAGCAGAGGTCCAATTAATCTTTGTTTCAGACAGTGCTCCCTTAATCTGAGTTTGCATGCCAATGATTGTTTGTTCCGGGTGAAGAGGAGACACCTCACTATTGGCTAGCCTACTGGGTGTTACACTGAGCTGTCATGAAATATAAGAAGCCTAATATACTTTGATAGATCAGCTCCATGGAAACCTTCTTGGCTCCCTCCATGTCAGGTTCAGCCCAAAGAACTCCAAGAGACAATGCAGATACAGCTCTGTTGCGTTTATTAGCTACCACCTCCAGACATCAATCTCCCCAGACTGGAACCAAGTTCCCAAGCCAGCCAGCCAGCCACAACACCGTGAATTCCTCAGGGAGGGGCCAGCCTCATCTTCTTGGACTTCCCACGCTCCTGCTGGGGGCTAAGAACACGCTTATCTCCCTGAGCCTGGCCTTCATAAGTCCACTCCATCACACTCCAACTTCTTTATATGAGGTCCTTTTGGGAAAGAAAACAAGTGACTTCCTCTTTGAGTGCCTCATCTCATACCCACAATAGATCTAAGGACATTTCTTCTAGCCTTCTCAAGTGTTTGTTTCAGTCCTCCTGCCCTTGTCAGGAAGGTTTTATGATACTCACTAGGTGAACCAGGATACCTATTGGTTTGATGATACTATGTCATTTCCACCATGCAAATATCTGGTGGAAGTTGGCTGATCCACTGAGGAGGACATGAACACCTGCAGAATTCAATATACAGATTTGGTGAACTGGCTGGAAATATGGATGCTCCTAACTAGGGATGTGAAAAAAAAATTCACCACAAATCCTTTTGAAAACAGACTAGTAATGACCATTTTAGGAAGTGCCAAAGAAGAGAAGATGCTGTGAAAATAGCCCAGCCATGCTGTACATGCACTGAGATTTTTAAAGGTTAAAGGAAGCTGGAGGAAATCCTTGTCTCTTTATCTTAAAAAAAGGCAAGTGCAATTCTTCCTTCCAGTCAGACAGATTTTACTTGAAAAAAAAAAATCCTTAGAAAATAAGGCCAGATGGAAAAAGCTGCCCTGTCAAAGCAATAAAAGAAGGAAGGAGATGTTTCAGGATCTGCATACCCCTATTCCTGAGAAATAAAGATGTAGTCTAAAACAGGAGAGAGAAAACATTCATACAGATGCAGACAATCTCTACAAAGGGTGCTTTGCTTTGCAAAATTATTACTGACAAGAAATGTAACGTTCTGCAGTACACAGTTTACACCCAGTCCTTTTGTGATGGATTTAACCTAATTTAGAACTGGATTATAATCCTAAACGTATTTTACCAGGGAGAAAATCACAGTGAACACAGTAGGATTCTGAGCCAGTGAGCACAATCCTACCCAATTATCAATACTGACTTTGCTCACATAAGTTCTCTTCTCTTCCTCCAGGCAGAAACCCAATCATTTCTGAGATGATTACTTTAACCTAGAAAATGTCTTTGGCTATAAATGAATCTGGGGTTTATTTCTAAACCATCTCCCTCTCGTCTCTGCATTTAAGTTAGGTACTGAAAAAGAGTCTCATTCTCTTGACATTTAATCACAACCTGGAGAACCAGCTGCACTTTTGAAAGCTGGATATAAATGTTAAAAACTGAGAGCCTCGGCAAATTTCACTAGCTCCTTCTTGCAGAAGAATGCTAAATAATTAATGTCCCAAAGATAAATTGCTCTAAGAGGAAACCTTAATGAAGGAGTCATTAAAAACTAAAAATATATGTAATTGAGGCCATCCTGTCCCAAGTGTCAGTAGAATGAAAGCTCTTAAAATGTTATTGATGATATCGCTGAGTATTGTATTTGGGCAGAAATGGAAAGATTACATCATGATAGACTGGCATGCTTGACAGAGAATGAAAAATTAGGCACACACCGGCATTGCCTTCAAAAGCAGGAGTCATTTCAATAGCTGCCTTCAAAGTTAAGACATAGCAGCACCTTGATGCTACAAACACACAAGGCTTCTTCATAGAGGAGGACTTACATGGTTCTCAACACAAAGCAGAATCACAAGGGAACAGATGGCCTAGAGATATGTCCTAATACCATTTTCCAGACCAACGTTGCATCATGGCAACTACAAGCATTCAGGGATTTATGCTTTTCACCACCAAATCCTCAACAAGAGTAGCAGCAAGGATGCCAAAGAGAAGCTTAAGTCTTCCAATGTCATACTCATTTGGCATCACAAGACATCAGAGTCCTATTCAGGTGAAGGAGGCACAGCCATGGATTCATGCTGATCGGGGCTTTCTTAGGATTCTAGGAAGCATAGTCAAAGTCAGGAGACATAGGACTCCAGGAAGGGTGGGACAACCAGGGTGGCACCTTAAATTCTCATTTGCTATCTGGAAGATGTTGATGTAATAGCCCCCATAGGCCTGGGCATTTCCTCTGCTGCTCAACATAATCTCTCTGAATGCTGGCATTGCTAGGGTAGCTTCCTTGCCCAGCTCCAACATCTACAATGTACAAGGTATCAACTAAGGATCAACCTATGAGTTGCTACCTATTATGGGGCCAAAGTGGGAGTTATAAGGCAGTTGTCTTCAACATAATCTGAACCTGGAACCCACTTCCAACAGGAACTGGATAAATGGGACTCAATTATATTTGTATCGTACGGCTACTAAAAGACAAGGATTGCAAACTCGTGTGGGGAGGGGAAGAAGAAGATGGCGAATGGAAGTTGTATTTATTTTTATGCTTCTGAAATGTTCAAGTGTGTAGTTTATCTTGTCTAGGAATCTACACATTGGCCTAAGAAATTACTAACAAAGTTTGTTATAGGGATGATGTTTGAGATGATTAGCAATAGCTTCTCCTCCTCAAGTCATGACCTAACATTTGCAGTTTTGTTACTCAGAAGAAAATTTAAAACAAAAACAGGCTAAATCTCTTAGATATCCATGTAAGACAGGAAGCATTTCAATATATTGGAATGATTCAGAAAGGGTCCAAAATTTGAACATACCAGTTATCCCAAATTTCTTTGTTTCCTCCATTTTAACATGCAATGAATAAATAATAAAAACAAATCAATGGTTAAAACGGTTTGAATTAAAAACAACTAATGCCTTGGGAGCAAAAATAAGCTTGTTGAAAACCCCCTCTGCTATAAACAAAATTATAATATTAATATATTAAAAGGCCTGGCAGGATCAAAAGTATCAATGACCTGTGGCCAGAAAGGTCATAATGGTGCCAATCGTGGATATTGGGAATATTTTATCTACCACTTGCTGAACCTCAGTGAGGTAAAGGCACTTGTAATTAAATGTATTCATGGATTGGGAGCTGAAACGAAGCATATATTTTACATGATTCCCATCTCAGATGATAAATAGCCAGTCCTATTACTGTGATTAGAAAATGAGAAGATCTATAGGGCAATGCATACTATTATGAAGAATTAATGAGTGTAATTCTAGCAGTCTGGCAGGTGGGTTGATGAGGATTAAGCTGACTGACAAAACAACAACAACGTCTGGTATTGCAGTCATATTTCTATAGATAAATTTGAAATGGAGGAGACAAAGACAGCTGCCACTCAAAGAGTATAACACTCATCAAACCCCCAATAATCCGTTTAGATTTATAGGGTGAAAAATATATCAGGGTTGTGTGTGGGTGTGTATTTTGACTGACCTTTAAAGAGACATATCAAGAAGTCTAAAAAGAAACAATAAGAAGGAATAGAAAGTAAAATTAAAATGAAAGAACAAGATACGGTCAGGCAGAGAGGGCACGTTGCGGACCCCGGCAGTGAGAGAATGTCGGCTGGCGGGGCCCAGGAGGAGAGCCTTCTCTGCTGTTGCCCCCACCCTTTGGAGTATTCTGCCCCCAGAGGTGCTGTGGGTCCCCACCTTCCTGGCTTTCTGGAAAGGATTAAAGACCTGGCTCTGTCAGCTTCCGTGGGTGACAAGAATCTTACCCAGTCCTGGGGGTGGCTGGCGCCTTGATGATGCTCCCCGAGATACTGCCAATTTTAACATCTACCCTTGGATTTGATTTATTTTCTATTTATTTAAAACTGTTTTTACATTGTATTTTAATGGATTTTATCTTTTCTGTACACCGCCCAGAGTTGCTTTTTAATAAGATGGGCTGATATGTAAATAAATGAAAATAAAATAAAAATAATAAATTCCATCCATATTAGTAAAAACCTCTTCTGCTTTTGAGATCTCATAAAATTAAAAGATAGACTCTATACACTGAGAACCCCAAATTTGGCATGGGCTAAAAATCCATGTATTCAGTAGTAATCTAGGAACGGTTTCCAGTTCCAACCTGTGTCGGATTCACTTGTATGACACAAAGCTATTCCAGACATTGAAGCATACGTCCACATTCATTCTTCCATTGGGGGATCCAGTGACCTTTCCAGTAAAAAGCCTATAGCATCCATGCAGCAGTGGGCATGTACAAAGCTAATTCAGTATAATTTGAAGGGACATAGGGTTATTAAAGTTTAATAAGATTGCCTACTGAAATGGGAATTCAACTTTTAAGACCGTTTCATTGGGATAAAAATGGGTGGTTCAAATGGTGGATCTCCTCCATAGAAATCCTCCAGCGCTGACAACATACAGTTAAAAGAAAAAGCTGCTTGAAGAAACTGTTAATTCACTAGAGTCAAAGTTTAATGGCCTTCATTAAAATTAAAAATCCATTGCATCTTCTGTTAGGCCAGCTGCTTTGGCTCTTCTCAACTGTCAAATTAGCTGGCAGCCATTTCTTCCTGATATCTGAACTCTTGCTTGGGAGAAGAATGGAAATATCAAGAACAGCCTCCTGCCCTTTCGCTTTTCTCCTCTCCTCTCCTTTTGCTGTTGTTGTTTTTTTTCATATGTGACATACTTTTAAATTGTTCTAAACTGGAAGGAAGGAGCTTTTGTCTGAAACAAGCAAAATAAATGAATAAATAATGCTCTTTTTTTTTTTAAGAAACAAACATATTCACACTAGCTTATAAACTTAGGTTGGCTACATTGGATCAGTATCATTACAGTAATGAATAAATAACAGGACTGTCAACTCGAAAGAGTCATCGTCTTCCGGCAATGTACATAATAATAATGATTAATGTATTGTTTTTCTTTCGACAGGGTCACAATGAGCCCAAATATATCCCAGAAAAAAAGTTCATATGGAATATTTTAAAGATATTAAATTCATGCTGATACCCACAACGGAGGAATGGCTGGTGAAGATGACGGAATTAGAGATCGCCAAATTGACTTGTTTGATTAGAGAAAGGACAATAACTACATTTGTTAGTGACTGGAAACCCCTTATGGACTTTTTGCTGAAAAAGAGAAAAGAAATGAACTTGTGATTGATGGGTTTGAAGATTAGAAAGGGTAGACTATGGAAAGAAGGCAATGATGTCATAACCTTGGAGACAGAAGGTAAAATATAAATGTACTTGTAACTGCTGTTAAGAAGATCAGAAGTTGCTTCTTTTTAACTTTTTATTTTCTTTATTTTCTTTCTCTATTTCTTTCTTTGTACTTCTTTTCGCTTACTTATTATTTGACTTTACCTTCCTTCCTTTGCTCTTTCAAAATCTGTATTGTTTTTATTCTTTAAAAAAAATGATACATTAAAAAAAACGCATGCTGGAGACTCCTTCAGCAGTTGTTATATTATCGTTTCAGCTTATTTACATTACTTTGGCAAGGTAACCATTATTAAACTAAAATCACCGTGGGTACGCTATTTGAAGAAGCACATTTCCATAACTGAATGTTTGCTGCTAACAATGGCATTTGCTCACCTTGAATATAAAAGAGTGTCCTGTTATTCAGAAAGCACATTCGTGGGAACAAAATTGCATCTGAGATTGGCGGCTTCTTCCATGCGCTCCAAGAAAACAGGAGCAAGGCAGCATTGAGGCATTTTGGAGTATTGCAAAGGGTTCCTGGCCTGAAGCAAGATATCTGCCCATACATTGCTCCTGAAATGTGCCTGCTGATTGACCACCACAAGCCCCATGTCCCAGTGATTCCCTAGAAAGCTATTTTCAAACTGCTTTGCATCATCTAAGAAGGGAAGGGTAAGTAAGGTGCTAATTCTTCTGTCCTTGCTAAAATTACATTTGCTGCAAATGTCAGGGCAGATGATCCCCCCCTCCTCCGCTCAATTAGGTATTATTACAATGCATATTGTACTTTCAGTGGGGGCTGGTGACCAGCATGGGGGGGGGGGGAACATCCTGGTTGTAGCATGAAAATGCAGCAGAATGGTATTTCTACAATCGAGGTTATGAAATTAACCATTTAACAGCTGTGGTGCTATATAATGGAAGAGATCGAGAACATAGGATAAAAGGATGGCATTAAAAAGACAGATTCTAACATTTGCCTTTCTGTGGATTTTACAGATTTGAATAAAGTCACTGCCGCTGGTAGTGGGCCTTGTCCATGCCAGGAAGAATCCCCCCCCCCATTTTTTAAAAAGTAAAATCTATTATTGAATTGCATATTAAATACCTTCAAGTTGTTTTGCATAAAAGTAGCAGAAATTGGAAGGCACTTGATGTATTATTGCACTTCATATAGGTTCTTTGTGAATTTGCATCAGAATTGATTGCCTTTCAAGAATCATCTTTAAAAATCAGAAGTTATTTTTAGCTGGGTAATATTTTGGCGGTTGGGAATCGTGCTGAAGAACATAGGAAATAACTTTCAATTGGTATTCAATTACTTCCTGAATTTGAAAAGATGCAAATTCAGTAAAATTGGAATTTCCTTTCTGGGGTATATGATCTCACTGCAGGGATATAACTTGGCTCTAATAATGCATGAATAATTTTAAAAACACAACCTCCAAGTGCTGTATAAACTTGGTATTTCTTTGGGGGGCTTAGTTCAAGGTAAGCAAAATTCATTGCTGACAAGGCATCTATTGTTATACTCCTGGGGAACTGCAGCTCTGAGGACTTTTAAATTTTATTTGGGCAACAGATGTACAAGTTAATTTTGAAGATCTGAAAAGCTTGGTCTGATTGCTAAGAGTCTTGCACTTGAAATGCCAACAGAAAATAAATAAAATAGCATTCATATTAAATGACCGATACACAAAGTGAGTTCACAATGAATTTTAGGTAAAGCTGTCTTAAACTTATATGCATGTGAGGGTTAATTTCTGGATAATTTCTATGATGAATCGTAACTCAGGGCAAAAGAGTTATTTCTAGGCCTATACATGGTCTTACAACTTTGCTATCAGTCCAGAAGTTTATCATAATTTGGGGGGGATGCTTAATTGAAGTTTCAAAGTCAAAGCCAAATTTAAAGGTTGTTATCAGCTAATGCTGAGTAACAAATGCCACTACAATCTGTGTTAAGGAAAGCATAAACACATTATGTGCATGATACTTTAGTAAAAGTTAATATATATAAGTAAAAAATATATAAGTAAAAAAAAACAGCAGTACATTTTGGATTTATTGAGAAAGCCAGTGGGCTATAGGGCTTTTCATCATCCTTGAACGTTTATTGGATGAAAGTCTTCCGAAAGAGAAGCAAACATGGGAGAAACTATCATGAGTAAAGTAGGCTTGCTCGGTGGTGAGTTGGCCAAAGGTTGTGTGTAAAAAGTCATTTGTTGTACAATCCCATCTCCAGACATTTGCATCCACCATGGTTCCTCATATTTCCTTTAAAACTTAGGGGAAGGAATCAAGAGGAAATTTGTCTTGTTTTTCTTTCCTCAATATTAGTTCTGCTGTCACCACTAAGGGAGATTCTGGGAAATAGGATGGAGATATTCACCTTCCTTGGGAGAACATTCAGAGAAATAATCTACCCAATTTTTCCACCAGAAATCTGGTCTAGAATTTCAAAAGAGCATTTGTGATTGTATTCCACAAGGAATTAAGAGCAAAGCTAAGCAGGACTGACCCAGTGTCTCAACTAAGACACTGGTGGGCTTTGATCTATTGTCAGCTATCACCTAAGAGCAATCAGTACAGCGGACTGCAGAAAAATAGATGAGAAATTTTAAGGATGGGTTTCTCACCTTGCTACTTTTCTTCTGCCTTCCCAATCTTCTTTCCTCACCTGTCATGTCTTTTAAGACTGTTAGACTGACAGCAGGAATTTTCATGATATTCTGATTTTTGTAAGCCTCCTCAAGGGTTTTTTTCCCCTTGTGTGTGTGCCTTCACGTCATTATTGACTCCTGGCAACTTCCTGGACAAGTCCATACAATTTTCTTGGCAAGATTCTCAGATGTGGTGTGCCATTGTCTTCTGAGGCTGGAACAAAGTTAGTCAGCTGGTGTTGTGCCTAAGGCGGGACTAGACCTCATGGTCTCCTGGCTTCTAGACTGGTGCCTTAAACCATTACACCAAACTGGCTGTCCCTTGAGGTTTTAAGCATGGTTAAACATTTTAAAATATATAAAGAGGATCCTTCCTTACTAAATCTTTTTACCACAATAGCAGATGCAGGCCAGTCCTGTTCTTTACACCTCCACCACTCACACTGGCATGTGTACATCTGAACAGTATGAGAAACAGGCTTTCTGCGTGCAGAACTCCATCATGCAGGCAGATCCACTGATTTCTCCAAGTCCTTTTTGGCATTGAGAAGCTATATGCCCACTTGTCTACTTATGAACCTTACAACCGTGCAAGCAAAAATGTGAAACCCAACACTTTTGACACTGAACCATGAGCTAACCAAAAGGGCTGGGTTCATATAACCTAACCAAAGCTAACACGAAGCAAGCTTATTATGTTGTGTGAATGCATCTGCTAGGTCTTTATCTTGTCAAATCTTTATCTTGTGAACATCACCAGCATGTCAGGTATAAGAGACCTCAAATTTAGATAAAGCAGGTGATTCTTATCTCAGCTGTTGCGTTCCTGTTGGTCCCACTACAGTAGCTCATACAAGACAGGGATATATCGCTGTGTCTGACAAGATTCCTGTTCCTGGATGATAGAATAGGGAGAAATGTGTTTGACTCAACCAGTTCATGGCTAACAGGGCGTGTCTGTATGTTTTGAACTGGTAATTATTGATAATTAATTATTAATATTTAATATTTATAGTTAATTAAATATAAATAATTATTGGTAATTATTGATAATTGATAATTACTGAGTGATCGCCAATTATTTTGGATCATTTTATTCTTTATTTATTACTGTAATTTTGTAATTTTAATTGATTTTAATTGTTTTGTAAACTGCCCAGAGACGTTTAACGAGAGGGGCAGTGACAAATTCGATAAATAAAATAAATAAAAAATAATAGCACTACAGATTCGTTGGAGTCAGTTCTTGGAGTTATCTTCAGATATGCTGATGTGGACATTGGTCTATCTAGGACTACAGAATTGATTTATCTAGTAAGCCAGTATTTAAGATAAAATCTGCTCTGGTTGAAATCTGGATGGTGTTCAAGGATTTCCCCTTTGAAAAATAAAACAAAACAGAAATAATTTGGTCCAGAAAACAAGAGTGGGTTTCTTATTATCACCAAGCGCAGTGGAAGCCACCTCTTAATGTCCAACGATCCAGCCATTCTGAGAAACAGGGTTAATATTCAAATGGATAATCAGGGCAAAGCTGATTTTTGACTTTTGAAACAAACACTGAACAGAAGAGCTTTGATTTTTTTCTACAAACTGTTTCTACCTACAGAAACAAGCCTTTATGTAATCAATCAGAAGTTTTCCTGATTAATTTGGAGGCCATGTTAAAGTTGTTGAGTCAAAAATTATTCAGATAATAGACTTTGTTGTGGCATGGCCTATATCCCCTTCAATGCATTGCTCAGATATGAATCAAGCCTTCTTCAACAATCCTTTTCAACCAAAGCTATCTTTTCTAGTTGTTACTGGATTATGCCTTTAATTAAATAGTATTTATCTGCATCCCGGTTGCATGCACGATGCAAGACACATGAAGATTCTAAATAGGAATCAAGCTACAGTACCATATTATCTATAGATAGAATACATTACACCTATATAGAGAAGATGAAACTGGTCTTCAAAAGTCAGTTTGGAGAAATGTCTCCCCAGATGTCTCTGATACATAATCACATAGAGTTGCATGGCAACCACCTTCCTCATGGTGATTGGCCTTATGCTATATGAAGGCTACCGAAATGTGAGTGATTATAGGACATTTGTTCATTTTATCCAGAGAAAAGATGCCCATGACCAACATCAGGGAGATTGCATCAGTGCACACAAATGCAGGAAGTCCCATTGCCCCCATCCCAGTGAAAAATACATTCTCAGCTGAATGAGTAACACATGGGAAATGAATCGAGATTTGCTTCTGAATTCCCATTTCTTTTATAATTAGAATGACACTGATGCAGTTCATTGGTTTGTTTTTCATTCATTGTAAAACTGCACATGGCTTTGCACTTAGCTGTTCTTTGATTGTCACTCAATTGGGTTTAAAGGGCAATTAGTAGAAAAATGCATGTTTTAGAGCAAGAAGCATGCAAAAATATATGCTTTGCTAAACCGTTTGTTCTGAAAGAGTGGATATTTTTGGTTTTTTCTTACTTTAACAAGTTACAGAGGGGAGGCAGCAATATACTGTAACCAATGTATGAAGGCATATCCCAAATCAGCAAAGGCAAGAAGTAAATTTGCTGGTCTTTTCCTACTGAACGAAATAGTTTCAGGAATTCACTCCAATACCTCGATGATGGTCATTGCTTAAAGAAGAATATGGGAACAGATGGAAGATATCAGCATACTCATCTTCACATTCTAACATTGTGGGTTTGTCTTATAACACAAAGCGAAACTGAGATTCCATGCCCATGTGTTACTCAAATCCAACATTGCCTTGATAAAGAACATATTGGCTTCAGTTTAGCTTCTATCCTGCCTTTCACCCTCACAAAAGAATTGGCAAGGTGGCACGCAAAACATACTGTATTAATATTAGCCAGACAATCCAAATGAAGAAAAAAGCAACACTGTAGAAAGCAGTAAGCAGCAGCCTAAATTCAGATCAGTAATAAAACCTCTGGACAACAAAACAAGAAATATAACACTTAAATAATAAAACCGCTATACATCCAGAACAGCAGCATAAGCAAGCACTTCAGCCCACTGAAAGCTTGGGAAGAAAGAACAGCTGACACTTGTCTGAAATTTCAGCAAAACTGGCACTAGGTCAGTCTTTCTGGACAAGGAAGTCCATAATCAAGACCCATCTGCAAAGAAGATCATGTTGCAACCTCCAGAGATATGGACTTCAACTTCCAGAATTCCCCAGTCAACACAGCTATTGCTGAGAATTGAGGACTTGAAGGCCATCCATCTAGAAGTTGCCAGATTGGCATACACTTATCTAGCCCATGGTTTTTTTTTTTTTTTTTTCCTTGACTGTTGGCAAATCTCCAGTATCAGGTTTTTCTATGCCTACCTAAATGCTAGGGAGTGAACCTGGAATCTTCTGCATGAAAAACAAGGATGAACTATAGTCCTTCAGTTGTGATACTTTGATTCATGCATAGAACACAAAAACTGATTCATCAGACTATTTGTCCAACTAGCTTAGCTTGTTTATGTGGTTCTCAGAGTTTCAGGGAGTGAAGTAAATTACCTTTTATCTAATTACCTGAGCTGTAGATGCCATAGATTGAAGTTAAATGATCCATGGGCAAAGCAGGGGCCTAACAGTGCTATCTCAATTAGTCAACAACCAGTTCTGACAATAATTCCAACTCTGAACAGGTTTCCTCAGGTGAAGGACCCCATAAGATACCAGGGGATTTAAACTGAGGAAAAGATCAGTAGGACTGCAGGTAAAGGAGCTTCTTTGCCATTCTTGAGGGCAAAGGGTGCCCAAATCCTCCCTCTCTGGATGCCTTGGTACCCAGACTTCCCCACCAACAGTTTTCTCCTCTGTATGACCACTGCAGGCCTAACTGTAGCCTTCTCCCTCCCCACAGTTACCCCTGCACTTCTGAATACTTCTTCACCTAAGGAGCTCAGTGGAAAACAAATTCCAGTGTACATCTGCTTCACAGAGCCTAGAGACAGGCCAAAAGAACAGTGGACAACTTACTTTTTGGTTTCCTGTTAGAATGCCAGCTGGAGTGCCGTCCCTAAGTGGAAAGGGGAGCCACTACCTTACTCTTACTCTTGGGGCTTTCCGCATCAAATGCTCACCAAGGTCTCACAGTCAACTGGGAATCAGAAACATTCCTGAGCTAGTGCACCCTCAAACCTGTATTTCCCAACTCACATCCTCTTCCCTGGTGGTCATCAAACTTTTAAAGTAACCAATTCACACAAATCAGACTGAAGCAGTTTGATAACGCTACTGAAAGGGATCTTCTGTGGAGCTATGACCTTCCCTTTGATTTATGGATGACATTATAGGGATAGTTACTACAACATAAGATACTCAGCATTGACCTTCTGAAATCAGTGGAATAAGTTACCAGTGTCCAATATAGGTTTTCTTGATATTAATGGAACTAATATAAGCATGACTAAGTTTCAGTCCAATCCAGTGTATTTATCTTTCCAACATAAGAGATGAAACCATACATTTCAACTTCTCTTACTAGGCATCTGTTCAAACAAATTCACAATGAAAATGGTATATAAAGATGTTGAATGACCATATGTGGTATGTTAATCATTCTCAATAAAAGGAAGCTATTAAAACAAATGACCACTTGGTATTTTCTGAAAAGTGTACTCACCACTGTTTGATGGTTGACCTGGATCACCTCATCTCCTGCATGGATTTTCTTACATTGGTCTGCTGGAGACTAAAGGCAGGGGAAGGGGACGGAGGGGGAGAGAGAGAGAGAAAAGGAAGCTTGACAATATGAAGGTTCAAAGATGTTAGATTTCAAGTTTTGGTCACTGTACTGTTAAATCGTAGATAGTATAATCAGTCTGAATATAACAGCCTTAGTTGTTTGCGTTGAGCTATAATTAATCACTGGGCACAATACTTCAGTCGAACTAATCAGATTGCCTCCAAACAGAATATCTATCTATCTATCTATCTATCTATCTATCTATCTATCTATCTATCTATCTATCTATCTATCTATTTATCGATCTACCTATCTATCCATCCTCTCTCTCTCTCTCTCTCTCTCTCTCTCTCCTCCTAAAACTGGGGAGGAAATCATCAGTCTTGATTTATTTCTCCTTTTTCAGCATGTGACTGTTAACCAGTCATATCTGGAAAGAAATTTCAGTGAAGGAACACCTACATCTGAAGAGATGTTGACATGGAAGGAGTCCATTCAAACGGAATAGCTACCCAGCTGGGTGTCTCAAATTGTACTGAACTGCTTTAGATAAGTAGTTGTTTGCATGGAGGACTTCCTTGACAGACAACTGTTTATAACTGTGATAGAATGGGATGGCGAAGGCCACGCTCGGGGAGATAAGCATTTCCTTAGCCCCCAGAATGAGCGTGGGAAGGTGAAGAGGATGAGACTGGCAGCACCCTAAGGAATTCACAATGTTTGCTTGCTGGCTTGGGAAGTTTAGATTCAGTCTGGTGAGATTCTGTCTTGTAGGTGGAAGCTAATAAATGCTATAGAACTATATCTGTACTGTCTCGTGGAGTTCTTTGGGCTGAACCTGACATCAATCAGTTACAGTTCTATTGCATTTATTAGCTTCCACCTACAAGACAGAATCTCACCAGACTGAATCTAAACTCCCCAAGCCAGCAAGCAAACACCACAAATTCCTTAGGGTGCTGCCAGTCTCATCCTCTTCACCTTCCCACGCTCATTCTGGGGGCTAAGGAAATGCTTATCTCCCCAAGCGCGGCCTTCGCCATCCCATTCCATCACAATAACATATGACTATCAAATGGTGGGGCTGTCCCTTTGCTGTGATGAGATTTGGACATTCACCCCATTCTTGCTTCAAACATCAGGTCTCAGTATGAAAGAAATGTGGAAAGAGGCCCTCAATATATTGAAATCAAGTGGGGTGTCTGCATGTCTGAACCAATTCTACACCAGTGATATTTAATCTGCCATGTTTCCTTAGCTGAACATATGCTTGTACAACTTTACCCAGCCCAATCTGTAAAAGTTCAGACTAGGAAATCTCATCAGTCTTTCAAGTTCTCTATCCCATCTCTTAACTCAGACCCGCCTTTTTTCCCCTAATATATTTTTCAATTACATCCTGGCTGGAGTCAATTATTCCTTCAAAAGAGAAGCCAAATCAATTGGCTGAAGTAGTAGGAATGAAATCTCTTTGATGTTTTTTTCCCTGCCTGTCCTGAGCCGAAATAAGACTGGAAGCTATGGTAGGGTTCCACTCCCTTATGTTAGCTGAATTGGCACCCTAAAAATTAGAAATGAGGGGGTTAGGGTCAGGGGTATCCAGTGAGGACATCAATAAATCAAGACAGTAGCAGCAGAAAAAGAAATAAATCTTTTTCTATTCTTCAACTGCATGATCACAGCCACCACCTTGAGTCCTTTGACAAACTTCTCTTATTAAAGAAAAGAATGTATGCATTTTACAAGATACGTACATCTTCCCTACATCCCACTTCCCTGCTTTCTTTGCCCTTAATAAAGTATTTTGTCTTCTGTAGCAAACATTCAGAGGTGCAGAACATCTATAACATAATACGGTATGATTAATTTTGGCTTCAGCCCTCTGTATATTGTTGGATCTGGGGAAAACGATATAATACATTGCAACTTCAGAAAGGTGTGACTAAAGAAGACATTTGGAGAAATATACCAAATGTTATCAGGTTGTCAGGAAACCATCTGCAGAAAACCTGAACGTAAACTGGCTAGGAACAAAAACCAACATCTTAGGAACCCAGTGCAGGTATGTTTCAAAAGCCACCGATTTTAAAAAGAAGAAAGAAAAACGCTCTTTGGAAGGCTTTCAAATACGATACAGCCCAAACTAACAAAGGAATCCCAACTCAGGCCAAAGTTTTTGTATGTTCACATTTCAATTAAATCTGTCCCCTAAAGCATACACAAGAACCAACCACCAAGGCGAACAATGGGATCAGCTGCAAAGGAAACTTGACTTCCTTCCAGTTTCTCAGCTGCCGAGAAAGAGGCACAATGCTGTACAGCATTGTTCAGAATTGGGCAATTATAGAGGCTGTAGAAAATAATAAATTTATCTGAAGTCCAGCAGGCATAGTTTCTGAGATATTGGTGTGCTTTTCAAGGAAATAGCTTTTGGGGATTTTTTGTTTAAATTCGTTTTAGTAGACCTATACGTCTTTCTTATGGTGTAACTATCAGATAAAGTCTATTCTACCTCCTTCAACCGGGTGCCTTTTGGACATCTTGGGATATAATTCCCAGCTAGCATTTGGCCATGTGGACCGGATTTTCGGGTGGATGTGTATGATTTAAAACAAGATACTGCCGTATTATTTTTGATTTCTTAGGAAGCTTAAAGATTCTTCCAGGCTAAATTCAGCTTGACTAAAGGATTAAAATTGACATTGAGGGCAGTATTGTTTTTTTCCCCCCTTAGTTTCTTTTCCCCCCATTTGGCCCCATTTTAGTGTGCTGTCTAGATCTTACTGTTTTACAACTTGTTGGAGATTCATATTCCTGCATACAAACTACCCCAACCTCTCTCCCTTTACACACACACACACACACACACACACACACACTCAGAGATATTCATGTACAGCTGAAGTAACTTGTTCTGGTTCTGTTGTGGAGTTCCTATCTTTTCTCTTCTCTCCATCCTTTTATCAAGAACAGGTTAACAGCTCAGTTCATTATATGTTCCAAGAATTGGCAACAAATCCCACTCGTGTTATTTATTTATTTAAGACACTAATACTACTAAGAAAATAATGGGGGGGGGGGAGGCACTGTGCAAACCAAAGTAAAAAATAATGCTAAATAAATAAATAATGTGCCTCCCTTCGACATCCGTCTTATTTCAAAGGATGCCTCTGGATTACGCCCAGGCCCCAGAGGGATCCTTGGGGAATAAAAATGGAGGAAGCTGGAATTCACTGATCTATATAGATTTGCCCACTTGCCATGGGGGAAAAAAAGGGAAAGGAAACTATGGTAAGATGGTACAACATCTTTAGGGGCAAGAGAGTATGGCGGAGAATAAACTCGCTCATTCGCTTTTTGGTGAATGGGTATATTTTGTGACTGGCAGCCATTTTTCTGGATGCACCCATTCTCTCCAAAGTCTCCATGTGTCTCCCAGTCCCAAAGCTCTTCCTAGCCTTCCCCATTTTCCATTAGCCGTGCAACAACAGCGTCCAACAACACTCAGTTTCAAAATTGTTCTTCCCCAGCAGAGCAGAAATAGCATATCTCAGCCAAGAGCAGAAGCAACCCAACAGACTTTAGGAGACACTCAGCTTCTTCCTTCTCCTTGGCTGTATTTATCTTCCCATCTAGATTTTAGTGGAAATACCTCTGTGGAGAACGAAGAAGTCAACTTAGAAGTTCTAGAAGGTGAGACCTTCCATGTCTCATTTGAATGTATTAATCTGGTGTTTATTTCCATTGGGGAGGGTTGGGTATATAAAGGACATTGCATGTTTTATTTGTTTCATTTATTTATTTCATAGATTGACATGGCTGCTTAATTCCCATATTGTGACTCTGGGCAGCTTACACTGCATTGAATGCAAGTAAAAAAAAAAACAACTCCCCCCCCCAATCCCAATGCAATATGTCTGAGATCAATTTAACATCCTGGCCCGATGCCTGGGGGAACAGCCAGGTTTCAAGGTCTTACTGAAGGGCAACAGGGTTGGGATCATTTGGATTTCAGGGTGGAGGTTGTTCTACAGGTATGATCTGTCAGTATAACTGCCTCTCTGTTACTGCTGGGACTGAGTCTGAAAAAGCACAGCCTGCTTCAGTCCACTTTCATGGGAGAGAGAAAAGGACTTCTAGCTAGATCTGCCCTGTGTGCTCAACCTCCGTTCATCAATCAACCACAATTTGTTGAGTTTACTCAAGATGCTAAGCCATAAGGAATGGATTACAAACCACAATGGGTGGTCTGCACAATATGCTAAGCCAAAATCACACAAGCCACATGGTAGTTTAGCACCTTATGTGAATCCAGCCTCTGACTGGCTAGCTTAGCCCTAATGCTACCCCATCTTAGTTCCCCAACACATAGGAAACTGCTTGGGTGGGTTCACAGGTTATGTTAAACCAGGGTGACTGGGTGAATAACTCACAATTGGCTGGCTCCACAGAACATGCTGAACCATAAACCATGGTTAACAAAGCTGAAGTGGCTGTGTTATTATTATCTATTTACAGTTCTTATCTGGCCACCTATCTCATATCATGATTCTAGGTGGCTCACAGCAACCCATAGAAATGTGGCCCCAAACAAAAGTACCCTTCCTCCCAGACGCCAGACCAAACACACATTCAGGTCCCACTCTTAGCCTACTCTAAACAAAGCTCTTTAGGACCTGGAGCTTTTGTGAATGCAGTCACAGAGAAATGGAGAACCCAGATGCATCCAGTCATAAAGATGTGTCTTCCTCCAATCCTGCACTGCCAATCCATTAAGTCTGCTCTCCATCAGGAAAGCTGCCAACGGCATCTTCTCACCTGCTCTTCTGATTAGATTCAAGCAGCTTGATTTTGTCTTTATTCACTCCCCACCTTCTCAGGACTCTGCACTCATTTCTTTCCTTGCAGATTTGGGGAAAACCCTCCCTCCCTCCCTCTCCCTCTCTCTTTCTCTTTGAGTTTAAAATAGATCTTTCCTTTTATGCAGATTCCATGATTATAAAGGAGAAGAGAAAGGGAGGGAGAGGATACCCACTTGTGCTGAACATAAAGTGATATAAATATCGCAATAAAATTAGTGAGTGTGCTTTATTGCTCTACTGGAATAACTGCTTCAGCGGATCCTAGGCAGATTCAGGAGACATCTGCAGAGACGGTATCAGCACAGTATCATCTGCCTTCCATTCTCCAAGGATCAGAAATCCAACCATCATCACCATCCTCCTCCTCCTCCTCCTCCTCATCGTCAGTTAAGGCAATTTTTCCCGTCTTCATTTTATTCTGCTTTCGCTGAAAGAGTTTGCAATGTGTCTCTAAGGAGCAAACCCTGGACAAGGAAAGCGAAGTCCCTCTTCCATTTTGCCTTGTTAAACTGGGATTATTATATTCCTGCCTTCCCTAGCCCGTCTCTTACACTGAAAATGAGATACAGGGAAGAAGAGAATAAGTACCCTGAAAGTATTTCAGTTTAATAAGAGCAAGGTGAGGAAGATTGGGTTCACTCTTCTCCATCCTATAAAATATAGGCCCATATGCTTTAAAACTCCACATAGTGACTATCCTTTGGTATAGTCATATAGGTGATTTGATCTAGGCAACTGAAATTCAGTGCACAAGTTTCTTCTGATTTTCGCAGCCTGCCCCAAGTAAAATCAGGGTGTGAAGCCTCCAAGAGGCTTAGCACAATTATTTTAAACCCTCCCTTGAAGGAGAAAAGGATGAAGAATTGTAATCCCACTCTTTCTGATCAACACACCTTTTGCCTCGAGCGGTTGAAATAATTTAAAGGCATGCACCCCCTCCTAGGGGGACGCGGTGGCGCAGCGGCTTAATGACGCTGAAAGTTGCCGGCCAGAAATGGTCGACGCTTCAGCGGTTCGAGTCCAGCCTTCGCGTTAAACAGGGTGAGCTCCTGTTTCCTCCCCAGTCCCTGTCAACCCAACAGTTCGAAAACTCACGTGAGTAGATAAATGGGGACTCTCACCCTGGTGGGAGGAAAAATGCTGGTGGCACTTGCATGGGAGATGGGACCAAGTTGCCGGTAATGTGGAAGCCGCACATGCCCGAAAAGGGCGCGAAGGAACGGAAATCCCGCCTCCTGCGCTCGCCAGCTGGGCTCTGCTCTAGGAAGGAGGCTCTGGCAAACCACTTCCGAAACAATTGCCTTGAAAACTGCAAGGACTCATCCAAGCAGTCACTGCAGAGTCGGTAACGACTGAGCGCAGATTAAAAAAACAAAACAAAAACCCTCCTAGTTGCAAAAAAGTTTGCCTACCCAGAGGTATACATGGCAAAAGGAATTAAAGTCTTCCTTCTCATTCTTCTGAATGAAGCTGACTTCCTTCCAACGCTGCCATCCTTACACACCGGAGTCCATTTCCCCAAGTGAGATCTCCTGTAAAATGCTAGTGTTTGGGGCTCCACCCCTTTTGTCAGCTGCCCTTCCAGGCCTTTCCCCTGTTTTGGTACCCCTTTCTCCATACCATTCTCTTTCTCCCAGTTTTACAAATTATTTCTGCAGACCCCGGATGGGTAGATGGTGCCTCTCTTGCATTCTTAGGGTCAACATCTGGATAATCTTTCCTAGCTTTACATAGGACATTGAATAATGTTATACTTTTTCTGCACTTTTTCTTTTTTTCTCTTCTTTCTTTTTTCCCATTCCTCTTCTTGACTTCTAGCTCTTGTTAGTTCCTATCTTTCTGTATTCAAAAATTTAATAAAGTTATTACAAAAAAAGAATAATGTTATTCTGAAATCTGGCTTCTGTTTTTCTACACTATTTTCAGGGTCCTTGAGAATTTTGTTTTAACTCAAAACCATCTTCTTTTACTGCTGGAGTGGGTAAGAGGGCTACTGCTGATGTCTTGGCATGACTCTGAACCTTCCTTAGCGGTGTGCATTTCCCAGTTGGAAAAAGCCCAACAGAAGGATATTCTCTTGGGATTTATTTAAAAATAAATCTGGGAGACTGCGACCTGCTGGGAAGACATTTCTCAGATGAAAGATAGAACATTCATACACTTCCCTTGATCACCTTGCAACCTCACCCCACCCCTGAGAATTGCACAGCCCTTCACTTCTCTTTTGAAATCATTTCAAAGCCAAACTCTCTTTCCTCAAACTGGATGAGATGCGGTAGAAACAGAAGAGGAGAATTTTTCAACTGGACAGTAATATCAGATAATCCATGGGGTGGGAATGAATCCCACCTTTAAAATAGTGGTGCAAATATTTATGGACTCAGGTGGTCAACTGCATGGCTTGTACCATTCTTTAGGAACCACAACACATGTGTGGCCTCAACAAATATTCTTAGTATCGTTCTAAAAGAATGAGAAAAAGGAGAAGACACCCTCTACCCAGAAAGAATGTGTTTAACACATTCAAAGTGGGGTTGTATGCTAGAAGTGACCAGATCTGACAATGGTGGAATGAATGCTTGAACTAGATAGGCTTGTATGATCTCTAGATAGCTACTATTCTGTAGCTTAATTAATTACATATCACTATTTTATAAGCCCATTTAATGTCCTGGGTCCAAATATGCTTAATTAAGCTAGAGCCTTTGGAATGGAATTTCACAACATTTAAATTGAAATTATAGAGTAGAAGACAGGGTGGCGAAGGGAGAGAGAGAAAAAATTATATATTAAGAATGCTAGATTAATAGAAAATTGAGTTCACACTTGTGATTGCTCATTTGAAAGTTTAATAATCTAACAACATCAACAATATCTAGTTGGATAAAACTAAAGATTTTTGTTACAGGAAGCATTATTAGAACATCTTTATGGATTTTGCTTTCTACAGGGCTGGCTCCAGAAATCAATATTACTGGTCAGTGGTAGAGAGAGGGTTTTCTTGGATGGAAAGATGGCAGTGATGTCATCATTTTCAAGGTCTCTCTGCTTAATTTCCCCCCCCCCCCCAACTCTTTCTTAAGTCAGTTTAATATGTAGATTATATGCCAAGTTAAATCATAGAAGCCATGTGCTGAAATAGGACTTTAGAGACTAAACACCAGGTGTTCAGATCTCCAAACAGCTGGAGACATCAAGAAACAGAATGAATTATGTATCACGATGGTGAAGTCTATGCAAGTATGAACAATTTCAATTCTATTCAGAGCGCAAGGTCTAGATTTTGGGCTATACATTTCACAGTTACTAAAAATGCATTTATTGTGTTTTTCCTTTTCCCCCTGTAAACTCTCATTGCTTCTTGTAATGTGTTTTAAAATAAAACACCCTGACTGAAACACTTAAAAACACCCAACATGACAGGCATCTAGAGACATAAAACTCAGCGCACTGTCAGAGTAACTTCAGCTCAGTAGGCAAAAAAATGACCAGAGGGTAAAAGCCGCTTACCAGATAGCCGAAGGTGAAAGCTACCACGGGACATAGAAACGATCTTCTATAATAAATCTCAAGAGAGACTGAGCCTGGGTGAATTATAAACTCTATTATTTCTTTCTTTTCGTACATGTAAAACAACTAGAATATATGTTTGCATTTGTGTATATATCATACACACAGATTAGATTTGAGCTCCTGGAGGCTAGATAAAGTCACTTCAAGACCAGATCCGGCTTAGAAGCCACAAGACCTAGTTTAGCCTTAGAGTTGCGTGAACGGGCTGAGAATTCAGACCCAGCCATTGCTTTTCTGTCTAGCTAATGACCAAAAAAAAAAAAAAAAGGGATTTGTGGCGGATGTAAAATATTTTAATGAAGGAAATGACAAAAAGATAGAATATACCTCATTGGGGAGAGTTAAAATAAGAACCCAGGTTGAATTAATAATGTGACTCAATAATTAAATCATACACTTGCTCATATTAATATAGTAAGATAGATATAGGTAGATAGATGTATAGATAGATGGTAGATATATAGATAGATGATAAATAGGTAGATGATAGATAGATATCCTTTGCTGTATCTGTTGGGTAACTTCTTTTAAGAGTCTTTAAGAATGGGATTTAGTACTTTGCCAATCTATGCCTGTTAGTGATTAATTGGTTCTAAAGACCACACCTCAAAAGAAAGCAGAAAATTCAAGGATGAAGGCACGCTACTGAGTTTCCTTATCACCCCGCAATAAAGCACATATAGCCTGTTATTCCAACAGAGCCTTGGTAAACCATTTATATCAAAGCTGCTATGCTGCCTTTCAAGGAATGACTCCGTAATGGTTTTGGCCCTTCAAGGACACCTGGGTCTCCCTTTCTGTCACCTTGTGTCCTTATCAGCTACAAAGTCATTCTTTCCCAACCGAGGTCTTTTACTAATTTATACACATGCTCAAACTCTCTTGATCAGCATTCTGTGTAAGATCAACGCAACACTGTAGTCTTTGCTATGGGATTTTCTGGGTGCAAGAAGCCAGAGACACACTGAAATCTGCTAGTTTAAAGATAATCCATGATCATTTGGAATCCTCTCTGGTGGTTGGTTTTCCTGGGTGAGTTTTCCCCCACTCCTTTCAAACACAGTTCACTGGCTTAGAATTCCATGGTTAAAACCAATCTCCTCCTTTCTTAAATGAGAAATTATGAACTAGGTCATAAATATGAGTCCGACCATTGGCATATATCTATTTTCGTCTTTGCTTCTGAGGGCATGATTTCATCATCTTCCAGCACTGACCTGAGGCTCTCATTTAACATAACAACATGCTTTTCCAGACCACTGTTTTTGTTTTAGAAGACAATGCTCAAGAAGATAGTGATTTCCCACTGTGATTCAGCTTAGAGGCAACCGCCCAGTGCTGGTTTTAGTAACTGGCACCAGCATGATCAAATTTAACCCCCAGGAGAGGGTCTGCTCTGGTTTTCAAATTCTTCCCTGGGACTGCCTGTTCACACACTTGTTTTATTTAAACAAGTGAACCATGAAAGGAGAAGAAAGACACACTGTGATTTTGGATGCCTGAGAATGCAACAAGAAAACCGCATGGTTCTTCTTCCTACCCTTTTCCAACCTTAGACCATAGAAATATTTATTTATTATTTATTTATATGATTGATAGAGCTACTCATCTCACAGCAGTAACATTGGGCCATGCACAAAGTCTAAAACCACCATCACAACATATTAGCCATGCTGCTCTGTTTAAAACCACAAGTCCCAAAACCACAAGCCATATCACCAGCAGACATCACCTAAGTTCCTGACCCAAATGCCTGGGAACACAGCCAGCTCTTCAGAACCTTATGAAAAATAAACAGGGTCAAGGCCATCTGGATCTCTGGGGGAGAATGCTGTTCCACATGGCACGTGCAGCCATAAGAGAGCATGACTCCGGGTCCAACAAGGTAGCATTGTTTGATGGAAGGGCCCTGGAACATGCCCTCCCTGCTAGACCTGGTGGGGTTGGCAGAAACAATGGGAGACAGGTGGTCTCACAAATAACCTGGTCCTATGCCATATATCCCAACACATCTCCTGGTGCCAAGGGTCATATTCAACATAACTTAAACATTTAGGATACATTGTTCCATTGTAAATTCCTTTTATTCTCTGGTAATTTGGGGAATACTGTAGGTAAAGCAGAAACATGTCTGGGCTGTTCAGAATCTTGATACCTATTTTGTATAAAAGTATCCAAAATACTTATGGAATGTATCGAATCTATTTGGTATGAAGCATCATTTTCGATTAAAGCTTGACTGAAATGAGCATTTCATAGCAGATTTTCTGTCCCTGTCCAATACTCAGGAGACAACTATCATATTCAATACATGGAGACAAGGAGGACAAACAAAACGACAAAAATAAGGAAACATACATTTTCTGTTGTTCCAGTGATAACATGTAGTCCATCATAGGTTGACTTAATATACATCCCCTAAAAAAGAATTAGATAGGAAATCATTAATACAAACATAGCAAATAAACTAGTGGTTCCCGCAACAAAGACTGGTGTGCAGAGTGCTCCTCTTAAGGACGCTAGCCAGCCACCCAGCCAAGCCCTTTTATAAAATACTCCATTCCTGGTTTTTCCCACCATTTCCCAATTTCCATTCAGCATTCTGTGGCCACCAAGCATTTCTCCTGCCATGTAAACCCTGTAAGAGTTTAGAAGCAAGTCAGATAAGAGTTTTCCCAACCTAACAATATTTTCTTACATACAATGGGGGCACACTCATAATTACGTGCAAACTTATTGTTTCAACATAGGCATTGTTAATATTGAGGCAGGGGGCTCTCCAACAGAGAAAGGGAATCAGAGTCACACTTGACTCTACCAGAGAGCTGAATGAAGTTCTGTCTTTATTTCCCCCTCTTGATCCTCAAACAGAAAACTTAGGGATTAATACTGACCATATTATTGAGTGTGAAACGCAAGAGATTTTGGCAAAGAGGGGGAAAGGAGAACTTCAAACCATGAGGAAGATTAAACAACAAACAATACTTCTTATCACCAGGACCTACTTCTGTCATCTTTACACCCCATACAGAGCACTAACTCATTAAAAAAAGTCCCGTTGAAGATTTATATGCTATTTTTATTCAGCATCCTTAAGTGCGGGGTGCACTTCTCTGCATGGAGAACAAGGAAACTCTCAGCTCCATTTTTTCTTTTGAAAACACAGCCCTTTGAAACTTGTCTTAAAAATGGGAACAACAGGTGGGGGCATAAAGGCTGCACCTATGTGGGGCTTCATCAGAATAAGCCACTTCAGGAGCTGCTGAATGACTATTATGAGTGGCTCTTAAGCAAGATGATTGTCTGGCTCTTCCAGGTTTAGAGATACCAAGTTGCTGGATGGTCGTTCCTGGCAACAAAAGAGAGCTTTGCCTTCCTTGTTCTAGCTTCCTCAGATCTGCCATCCCCAAAGGCTGAAGAGAAACTGGGACAAACACTGGGGGTTATGAATTCACAGGTCTGATATGGATTCTAAGCTAGGTCCTTTGAAGCTGTGCCTGAGCTTGTGGGCCCAACAACACTATTAAAAGGCTGAAGATGCAGAAGTTGCCCTGTGTTCTGAGCAACGTGATATGAGCCAGCTGGCTAGAGTAGCAAGTTGGGACTTTTGGTATCAGTCCTCTACTTAAGCCCAGCCCAGTGCTGGAAGAAACACTTACATATCCATCAGCTTTGCATCCTAATCTGGATCCCGTGTCTGACTTCCTGGATTATAAACCAATTTGTTATTTTGACTCTATGTTTGCTGATACCCCTCAAAAACCTGTCTTAATTAACTTGCTTTGCTTATTTTCTCCTCTTTTCTAGACTGCTCCTCTGCTGACAACAGATGTTCTGAGGCTGCACCTTTCACAGGACCCCTTCAGCAACTGATGGACCTAGGTGGGCAAGCCAAGATCATCAATTTACAAACACATAAAGCAAAGGGAAAGCAACTTGCCCCATCCAAAGCTGATCCTGGGTGTAAAACAAAACCAGCAATAATATCTAGCATAAAGCATGATGAAAGGAAAGGCCAAGGTTAAGGAGTTCAAGTAAGTGACTAAAGCAAAGTTTTGGATATAGAAGTATGAAGAGAGTTGCAGGAGACATTGTTCCAGAATTGTCTGCCTTCTGCCCAAGGTTTTTAAGCAGAGGTATAGCAGAGGACTCCACCTTTGCTCAGAAATGTCCTACTCAGAAGAATGTCCTAAGTTTACTCACTTGCAGGCTTGTTTTTCTCTGCTGTTCAAATTATTGATCTACTACTCAGTGATGACACTATCTCAGGGGCTTGGGGGCTGTGGAGTATCTTCCGATCAGGTCCCTGAATTGTAGGTTCTAAAGATTAGTGGGGCTCTAAGCTTCATATCAGCTCTATGCCAAGATCTGATCTTCCCTCCCCCAAAAAACCCCACCACACAAACCATTTATGAGATTTGTGTACTTTTCATATGACATTACCTCACTTTCCACGAAGACTTGGCTTAAGGGCCCCTTAACGGCTACATCTTATAAATCAGGGCTTCCAGATCTGGCCTGCAAAAATCTGAATGGCCACTAGATGCAACAAGGAGTTAGAGTTTTCTGTATCTTCTTTGCTGCCATCTAGTGGTTAGGATGGATTTTGCAGCCCAGATTCAGTAGCTTTAATAATTGATTCATGGAAATTATACCTCAAATGAAAGACATCTTGTTACAGATTTGTAAAAATCATGGAGATTAAAGAAAAACACACTTTATGAGTGTGGTATTAGACTTGGTAGAGAATTCACTACTCCCAGACTTTTGGAGGGAGGAGATGGGACAGAATTCAGACACATCAAATGATCAGTTGACTTATTTTTATGCAGAGTGTCCCACGGAGGGCCCTTTTCAACCATGACATCTGATGAGAAACCCCCTTGATGGACAGGAAACTTGGAAGCAGTTTTCCCAATCTGGAAAAATCCGATTAGGCATCCTTTGCACAAAATCGTATTTGTCTTCTCTCTTGTATCCAGAAATACCACATGTGCATGAATCTACTTTAACATTTGTGGCACTCATTTTAAGGAGGATCCTCAAAGGGCTAGTTTATCCTTCCTGGTAAGAAGCTACTGACACTAAAGGAAATCTATTGCTTCTTGTGTCATGAAGACACTGCTTGAGGGACCATTCCGTATTATGTTCAATCAGACAGGCAGACTGAACTGTACAAATTACCCGTGCGGGATATTTTTTTTCCTCTGCTGCCATCTGTTATGGGGTAGAAGAGGAAAAAGTTGCCATAGGCAGTCCTGATCACATCAGAGGTTTCTAATTTATTGTTAGTGAAGCATCCATCCGTATGACAAGATGGGTGTCTACGAAAAAATGGAAGGGAAGATTGTAGGAAATGTGAGGGCCTTATCTGTGTAGTAATACAAATGGATAAATCCATCTTTAACTTTGAAGTTCAGGCAAGAAACAGTAAACATTTCCACAGGCGCAAAATGTGCACCTACTTTTTGCTTGTACTTCTCCTGCATATTTGAAAAAATAAGCTTCCTTCAAGTTTATATTTGCACATCATCTCTCCTAAATTATCCATCCTTTCTTGTATATAGTTCCCCTGAGGCAAATGTTTTGGTGGAATTTTTTTTGGGGGGGGGGCTGCATGATTTATTCTGATACAGTGCAAAATTCAGAGAAGTGTGCAAGTCAAGGGATAGCTACAATCCCATTCATGTTTATTTCAGAAACAGGAAAGGCAGTCAGGTTTCATTGAAATGTAAACTAAAAGCAATTTATCTCTATCTTGTTACATTCCTGAATAAGAGTGGATGTCTCAGTGCTATTCTCAACAATAGCCCCAATGCACTGCTTATCCCTTCTCACAAGAGCAGATAAAAATAACTCAATACATTGGGGTTTGGTATGCTGTGTGAAGTCAGCCTTTAACACAGAACATTTGATCCATTTAGCCCAGTACTGGGGATGCTGATGAGTTGTGTTCTTCCAGTATGTCAAGCAGCAGATTCTGCCAGTCCTTTTGAGAAAAGCCAAAGATTGAACCTATGACTTCTACACATAAAGCATATGCTCTACCACTAAGCTAGGTCTCCCTCCATGCCAGCAAGACAGTACTGAGTAGGATTTCAGCTTGATGGAACCTGTGGCTCGATGCAGGTCAGGGAAAACCTGACATTTCAATTTAGCAGGAATCCATACGGGAATCCCTGACTGGAAACAAGTTGTTGCAAGGCAATCCTAGTGAAACCAGAACAGAGAAAGCTGCTTTATTGTTATTAATTTGAAGGCATTCGTTTAGCTTCAAAGTTGCAGCTCATTAAGGCATCTGGGGCAGTTATTCTCAACTAATAGTATTTGATTGGAATCAATTTTCTGTTTGGAGCTATCCAAGGTTCTGAACTTCCAGTCTGATTTCGTTTCTGAAGCTAATCCTCCTCTGGAATCCACCCTTCCTTGTGTTCACAGTCAACAGTGGGTTTCTTTCTATTGAATGACGACTTCAACTGCTACAAAAACCTAAAACATTTGGAAGATCCAAAGATTTAAGGTGACTTAGAAGAATATTTGAAGCTATAAACTGAGAAGCTGGCATTCACTTCTCATTAGTTTTGGGACCACCACTACAAATGTCCTGCTTCGTGCAGTTTTAGTTATAATTAAATCAGTCTCTCCTTCCCATTTCAAGAGTTATAATGTTTTATTTAGCTGCCCCCACGTTCTCTTAAGAAATGCTTCTGTAGGCATCTTGGCTCAGGAGCAATTCTTTCTTGTTGCAGCAGGGGGGGAAAACCCTTATTGTACATTCAAAGGAGATTTTGACAACAGTATTTGCTGGAAAGTGAATGAGGTCAACGTAAGTTCTTGGTTTTAGGCACTTTGTGCTTAGGAATTTGTAGGTTCAGTCTTATGCAATTGACTCATTTCCCCTGAGAATATATTGGAGGAAGCAGAATATATTTTGGAACAGGAAAAAATCCAAAACTAAGGTAGAAGGCTATTAACTATGAAGAGAACTACAACTGGCCAAATATTGTTCCACCTCTGCTCATCTTTTACCTGAACTACTGCCAGTTTATTCTCTCCTGCCCTCTTTTGTTTCACCTTTTTCCATCCCTATTCAATTCACTCTCTCTTGCTAAAATAACAATTTTGTAATTCTGATGCTATTGTGCCAACTCTTTATATCCCTTGTTTGACTTCCATGTCTTCCCTGGATCCTGCACAAACGCCACATCTTTTTCACAGCTTTCATGACCTTATTCCTAATCATCTCATTACATTATATGCTGAAACACCATGTGATGTTCCGTCATCCAGTTCCACCATCTTCAGCCAGATATTCACTTCCTGATCCCCCAGATTACTTGTTCTCCTTTGCTTCTGTACCCCAGATCACCTCAGTGCCACCAACTCTCCTATTTCCCTCAAGTCCATTCTCAAAACTCACCTTCCTGACCACTGTTAAATTCTGGGTTAGAGGGACTCTGAATCTTATCCAGCAAAGCTTTTCTCACGATCTAAAGATTTTATATATAGTGAGGTTCATGTAGTTCTCAGACTGTTTTTAGTTGAACAGATAAAAGTTTGGGGTTTGGAATCACGATGCTGAACTGCTCAACTCGAATGAATTTTCTTTGTAGATTTGGCACTGATTTTTAACTAAAAATGGAAAGTCAGGGGTCGTAGTTCCATGATAATTGAAGATTTTTGATGGAACTAAAAAGGACGAATAACACTTCTTGGAGGACTGCACCTGAAAAGTCTAGAACAGCATTTCTCAATCTTGGCAACTTTAAGATGAGTGGACTTCAACTCCCAGAATTCCCCAGACAGCCATGCTTTCTGGGGACTTCTGGGAGTTGAAGTTCACTCATCTTAAAGTTGCTAAGGTTGAGAAACAGTGGTCTACAACAATACTTATAGTGCTTTATAGTTAAAGTAGAGCACTGTCAGGCTGATTAGCTTCATCGGATGTGACATAAATTTCTAGCAGTTGTGTGCTGCCCAGAGATGAATTATAATAAAGCCTTTTCTTTAGGCATTTTTTCGGTAATTCAGATGCAAAGGGCCTATGTCAATGCTAGACCTTTCCTTCTACCATTCCTTTTGTTTTCCATTGGGATGGGTTCCTTCAGAAATTGAAAACATGTTTTTGTATTTTACAGATGATGAAATTCTCCCCATAAAAAGAGGTGAATTACAATCTCTTGAGTATGTCTTCCGTTAGAAAAACAAGGCAAAGTCTGTGGGCTCCGATACTGACATTTACTGGTCCCACAACTGAGAAGCTTTTTGGTAGGATGCACTCTCTCTTCTCCTACCCTGAGAAATCCTTATTTGGTTTTAACAAGAAGGGGCTGGTAGAACACATTTAAGTTTCTAACAGTGTCTAAGGCTACACTTCTCAAACTTCAAGTATTGTAGAAAGTGTAAAGACAGAACACCATAGAGAAATTCATACAGCATTTTTTTTCTCCTGAGATGCTTATACACTTTTTTGTTTTTGGCAACAACTTCATCACAACATCTGTCCACCAAAATATCATGCCCTATTAAGATGAGGGGATATTATCATCCTCTTCTTTCAGTAATGGTATCAAAGAGGGATGCAACTTAGCAAGAGAGGCTTCATTAGCTCTGTGGTTACACCATGAAGAATATGGGTCTACTCATGAACCGCAAGCATCATAATATTAACCTTCTTGATCACTTGGGTGTCTTGGTAATGGGTGGGTTAATCTCTCTTGGAGAAATGGACTTTTCTTTTTAGGTTAAGAATTCTTTCTAATGGCTTCCTTCACAGTGAAGTGAAGATTGCTGTGGTGAAGAAACAAGAAGAGTAAGGCGAGATGGAGTTAAAAGAATCTCTGGCTAGGTGGGTTTTAGATTTAGCTCACCTAAGACCAAAGAAGCAATATTTGTGTCTGGCCAGTTTTAAACTCAGACTCAGGAACCTGCTTTCAGTAACATAGATAATTTAGTAAAAGAACAACAGACTTGGGAAGAGGACAGGAGAATGAATGTTGAGTTAGATCTGCTCCCTCCAAGTGTTATATTCACGATCTCCCATGGGTGAAAGGAAATAGCTGGAGCAGAATTGGGTTGGCTCTTGGATATAACCAGAGGTAGGCCCAAACGTTGGCCAAACATGCATTTAGGTATTAAGCATATCAGCAATGGACTCTGGATCTACGGTATGTATTTTGGCTTTGTCACGAGCCCAAACAAACAAACCAAAAACAGCTTGCGTATAAAGAACTACCTAGAATGGAGAAATCGACCGGTGACATTCAAGATTACTTTTTATCTCTGGAATTTTGCCTCCGTTTCCTAACTGGGAATTGTTCAGTTTATTTATTTATTTTATTTATTTATATTTCAAATTTGTCACCGCCCATCTCACTGTGGGGTGACTCTGGGGGTTTACAGTAAATGTAGAATAAATATTGATCAAAATAGATAAATATTACTGACTTGATTAAAATATGTTAAAAACAGTCTGCAATGATTGTTTGAATTCCACTTTGGCTGGATCCTATATTCCAGGGTTCCTCAACCTTGGCGACTTGAAGATGTGTGGACTTCAACTTCCAGAATTCCCCAGCCAGAATGGGGAATTCTGGGAGTTGAAGTCCACACATCTTCAAGTCGCCAAGGTTGAGGAACCCTGCTATATCCTATGCAACACTTAAAGACATAGGCAGAACAGTGCTGTAAATCCATCACTCCCTGGCCCACATTTTCAAAGATATTTCCTCTGATCTTTCTCTTCCACATGATTCAATCTGCCATTGGATTCATATATTCACTCCATTTCTCCAGCCATGCTACTTCAGGGCATTATCTTAGCCTGCCAGCTTCAGGAATCCTTCTCTATCATTTAGTCATTCTACAACTTACCCTGCAAACTTTTTTTTTTTTTTTTAAATAAGAGATATGTCCGTTTTTAATCCCATTACAACAGTGAAGTCTTCTTTCCACAGAAGCCAAACAATGAATGTTTCACTGACAACATGGAATGTTCATGGACATTCTAGAACTTCACACTAGTTCAGTATCGGAAACATCACCACCACCAAGATGGTATAGTACAGATAAAGACATTAGAATTGGGCAGAACTATCTCTAGATGGGTTGGTGTCTGAGTTTGGCCTCATTCTGCTACCCATCCTGCTCTGCCCCCTGAAGCAGCTACTTCATTATCCTTACGGTGTGGCTACTCTCCCCTTTAATCTTCTTCATGGTTTTCAGAAATCTGATATTCTTCTAGTTTGCTCCTGCTTACCAAACCTTCACTGGGCATGATGCTGGTAAGATGAACAACTTCAAGATGAGCTGACTGAGACACCAGAGAATCTGATGAAAGAGAGATGATATGATCACAGATACCAGACAGCGTTTTACACTGTGGAAAAGGAGAAGAGAAAAAGAGAGAGAAAAGGAATTCAGCACAAAACATTGTAATGGAAGCACAATGACTCACATCCAAAAGTTATCTGCCCAGCCTGCACCTGTCTGAACCAGAAAATTTCCCAAAAAAATTTTCCCCTCCACTTCCCTGATTATAACTGGGTCTTACGTCATGCAAAGCCTTCCTTGTTTTGTTATGCTTTGTTTTTTTCTGAGTGCAATGTGTAAACCCAGTTTGTAAGTTATGGTTTGGGGCTTGGGGTGATGTGTGTGAATCCAGGCAACCGTGTCTCATTTTACAAAACATGCTTTACTAACATGCTATGTGATTCAAATTGCATTGCAGAAACATCTCTTTGCTACCCTTTCATGGCATCCGTAATTGCTCAGCTACTTCTTTTTGCCTAATAGTAGGCAGTTTGTATTGTTTGCCCAGTTGCTCCTCTGGTTCTTTCCAGAGCTTCTTGTGAGTCCCCCACCCCCAGTCTACTTTTTGCTGTGTTCTCCGAATAGGGTTTGAGCAAGCTAGCACCAGTGCCTTTATCAACTTTGTCTAAGCATGGAGGAGTTTGCACAATCCAGGATCCCAAGTGCTGAGGGTAGCTTGTTCAACATTGTTAGTATGCTAATTGACACATCATTCCTATTCTTCCTAGAAGACTCATTTAAGTGAGGAACCATCAAGCAGGCACCGCCAGGAGCAATTCTCATAGGGCCAAGTGAATGATGCTTAAAAGATGAACAACTAAAGCTAGGCTTATATGCAATGCCCTTGCCATCCTGGATAAAGCTAAAAGACTATCCACTTCAGCATCCTGTTCCTCATAGTGGCCACGCACATGTTCCCAGGAAGCCAGAAGCTGGAACAAATGCAGTAGCTCTTCTTCAGCTAGGATAATCCCATCTTTGATTTTCTGGAAGTTATATACCCCCTACTATCCATGTACTCTTGATCCAGGGCTGGTCCAGATTCAGCCTCTTTTTTGATGCATCCAACAGCTCACCATTTTCTTGGGCTATCTATTTCACAGTTGAAGCTGCCTTGTTCTCATTGTTCCAACACAGTGAATTCACATCATGATTAGGCACATTGTTGCTGTTGTTGAATAAACTACAGTGGGCTGGGTTCACACATCCCATTAAATCATACCCATGACCCACAAGATGGCTTTCACCCATCATGTGAAGCCAGAAATCCCATTAGAACTTAGGGCAATGTTGAACAGAAGGTGGCTGGAGGGTCTCCAGATTCGAGCAGGGATTTTTCCAGCCTACCTGGAGATGTTCAGAACATTTTTCTCCACTGTATTATTGTCCCAAATATGGCTGTCCATTAATTCTTGGAGACTTGCAACCAAGAAAAACACAGCATCCTTTTGCTAATTGCTTTGGTGATCAGACTGCCCTGTTGTCAAGCAGTTTCTCCTAATGTTTCAGGAAAACCTTTCCCCTTGTCATATCAGCCAATATGTCCAAAGTGGTATTGATGCATTAGACATTTTCCATTGTTCCCCTTTTCGTCCTGAACGTTATGCAGAGAATTGCTCACTAGGACATTTCAATGAAACAGCACAAAACTGCTTTGTTCAGCACGAACATTTTGCACTCTTCTTTTGTTTACTGAGAGTTTAGTGTTGAAAGATTAGCCTTTGACCAACAGTACTTTAGGTATTAAATTTTGGCAGGACAATTCATACATAATGAGAAGAAGGATTTTTTGAGTGCAGTTTGAAAAGGAACAAAATCAGGTTATATGCAGATTAGGTTCAAATTACCTAATGATAACTTTGGGTTTATCTCTAACTTTCATATCTTCATATCACTAGAATACGATTAAGCTTTCTTATTTCCTTTTGCCACTACATTGTCCTTGTAGTCTAAACCATCTTCTGTGGTACCTGATAATGCTTTGAGGTGTCATGGCACTCAGAAGGCCAAGATACATTTCCATGAAAAAGACAAGAGAGAGATGTGATATGTGGGGTTAGGCAGGTGCTGGAGTTAGTCCTGTTAATGAGCCAATTTCTAGATGAACCCAAACATTGTCCAAATTTGGGTCCAGTTCATAATAGGCCTGGAAGTTCCTACCAGTAGAACTCCACCCTCTGAACTGTATCAGCATCCCAAAGTAACCCAATCCTATCTCCATGTAGTGATAAAAAATACAATATAGAATATACAACACTGATGTAAGAGTTACACCCCACCTTGATAAGAGGGCTGACAGTTATTAAAACAGAAAATTGATGCTAGCTGTTGCCTTCAGAAAACAGGCAAGTTTCTAGCCCCCTAAATCTAAAAATAAGAAGGAAACAGACAAGGGTTCTGCTGCCCTAAATTGCATATAGATAGTTGTCTCATTTGTAAGCAGGGTGTTTGCTGGAATTCTTGGGGCATAACCTTAATCTTTCTTCTAATATATTAATCAGAGCCCTGAGATTCTTGTGACCTGAATTAACTCTTTCCAGTCTAGACCACAAGGAGGGAAGTCTGACAACCCCAGACAAGCATAAAACAAATAGAAATAAAATAGAAAGGACCTCCATATGCCTAGGATCATATTCACATAATATATAGCCTGATAAATTCAGTCTGAGTGTAGGTAAGAAGCAGCTATTTAAAGAAACGCTGATCACTGACCCTTTTGTAGAAAAATTAAGCTCTGGCTACTATTGATCAATGACATTCCAGGTATGATAAATGTCTAACAATAATTGCTATTATAATCTGTAATGAAACAAAAGCCCTTGGTGAACGTCTGACACGTAAGGCCATCATAATTAACATGATGCCTCCATGCATTTTTAAAAAAATTCTATAAATAGTGGAAGGATTAGAATAACTCTTTTGGAACTTCTTGGCAGTCAATATACATTTATAACCTACTCTGAGTGTTCACAAAGTGACCCTTGTTATAGATAAGACAGCTTAATTGCATCAAATGTTGCCCACTGTGGTACCAGATGAATTAGGGGGAAAAACAGTAATATTTGTCCAGGAGAATATAAAGAGAGTATATTTTTTCTTCTCTACTTGGCATGGTCTCTTCTTCTTTCAGAAATGGCCATCATTTCCTAATAAAGGGGAGCTACAAAGATAGGAGGTCAAAATTGGGTTCTTAATTTCTCAGAGGCTTTCTTCCCCTGCTAGAAAGAATTCTGAGATCTCCCCAACTGCAAACACTGAATGAGTGAGTCTAAAATGGCTTCCTTAAAATTACACACACCCAGTTCCTTCAGCCATACCAGCCAGCATCTTCTCTGGTCCTCAGGCAGATAGGAGACATCAGCACCCTGAAAATAAGCCACCAATGATCTGGTTCCTTTGGCAGATTTCTGTGGGTAGGGCCAACATCTCTACTCCATCGCAGCACTGGACAGGGTGTGGATAACTATGGTGGTTCTTGCTCACTCTTCACCACCCTCCCCTCCCCTTTCCTCCCTAAAGGCTTAGGCACAACAGCTCGCTTGTTTCTGGGCTCAAATGAAAGAGAATTTGGACAGTCCCTTCCTTCTCTGTCTAGATTGATGGGAGGAGCTCCCTTTCCTTAGCTCCACCCTTCCTTGTATTGCTCCTCCCTCCAGGCTGTCCACTTCTCAAGGGAGATGGATGCAAATAGACTGAAGGACTTGATTGTCACCCTATGTAGGTTTGCATCAGTCACCTATTTGGATTAGTTGCCTGGATCATTTGGATAGCAACCTCAGGCCAAGTTATTCTAAATAAAAGAAAATAAAACATGAGAGGAATCACTATCATCGTTTTGGCTAAATAACTCTTTTTTAATGGGGCTTCTACATCCGAGAAATACCTTAAAATCTCTTCTAAAGCATATTAAGGCAGCAATCAATCCCCTGCATTCTGTATGTCTTCCTTGAAGCTAAATGTGTACAGCAGTACAGTCTTGATTTTCAAAATAATGATTTCCAATGAGGTAGACTGCACGAAGCATAACGCGCACCCACCCCAAGCCACAACGGGCACTTACCACATGAAGAATTTTATTTTCTGTTTCATACACTGTGCAATCCTGTAAAAGAGAAGGGGGAGGGGAACAGCTCTTAAACATCTCCAGAAACCTACTTTGCTCAGTTATATTAGCTGCTCCTTGAAAAATAGCAGGTTACTCGGCTTCGGATGACAGTCCATCAATGTGCTGTGATCTGGTACAATCCGCTAATGTGGGAATACAACTCTCACTATTCCCAACTAGAATGGCTACTACTTGGAGTTAACATGCGTGGAGGGTAGTTAGGTTGGGAAAAAACGGCCATTGCTAATGGCTTGTAAAAGTATCTTAAAGATTATTTTGAACTTTCTGGAAAGAAGGCGAGAGAGAGAGAGCGTGCGTGCCTGTGCCCGCTGATTACACTCAGTTAAACTCTTTCAGCTCTAACTTCCCTTACTAAAGAAGGTTAAACAGATGTGTCAAAGGGGAAAAAAACAGTTTAACTTCCATAAAAATAATGCCAGTGAAAAATCTGTATGTCCGAAGATTTTTCTGCCATGTAAATTAGAGTAAACATTCATTCAGGACAATCTACATCCTGTTCTGCCCTTTTCACAATTAGTAATTAGCGTATCATTCCCTGCTTTAGTCCTCAGAGGGTCAATGTTGATTTATCCAGGAAGGCCATGGCATCTTGAAAAGTGTGCATTTTATGCACGTTTGTGGTCATTGTGAAGCTACGCTAAATGTTTCCTCGGCCCTTGTTTTGACCATTCTGTTCCCTTTCAGTTAGATGGAAAAAGAAACGCCTGCCATTCATTCCATGCCGAAGAGAAATTTTGAGGAATTTTCACGGCTCACAGGCAGGTTTCTTGCAGTTACCTGAACTGCAAGCTGCCCAGGGAACAGAGGTGAGAGTTCTCCTTTTCACGGGAAATGTTCTCCGGCCATCTGTAGGCTCCATGGTTTCTCAAGCCTCAATTAAATTCCCAAGGGAGCATCAAGAGGATGGCAGGAAGCAATTGCACCAATTTTTCTGCAAATACTTTGCTCTTATGTAACTGGCTGAGTTCTAGCCACAGAGAAGCCCCACCACTTTATTGACTTACTCAGCCATGGGGTTATTAAATAAATGACAGCTATTTTGTAAAAGCACTCACACAATCCTCTCAAAGGATTATGCATGGGCCCAAAGAGTCTGGGAACCACCAACGTCCTTGATCTACTAGTAAGATTGCTTTGCTTCTTTTTAAGGCTATTTTTCTCTACCTTGTAAGAATAATCTCAGTTTAGCTCAGATAAGTCAGGACTGTCTGCAGACAAATTCAAGGACAAGCAAAAACTTGGTAACAACTAACCACCAAGTTCTGACAATACAAAAGAGGTAAGATTGATGTTAGCTTTTTTTAAAAAACAGACTTTTAAAAAACTCACTAGCACAAGATGCAAAACCTAGAGTAATTAAAGATTTTGACAGCTCTGCTGTCCTGAAATAAGAGTCAATTGCAACCTCAGTCTTTTGGAAAGGGCTGCGGAAAGGTTGAGATTGCAACAAGAAGCCACAAAAGGCGTGGTAGAGCTTTATCATAATGGCCGCAATCCAACTCCAGAGCTCCTGATGCCTTCAGAAGGGGTCAGGCCTCTGTATACTTGGCTGGCTTGTTTCTTTGAGATGAAAATGAACTTTGAAACCAAGATTAGTAGACCTATGCAGCCAGAAGAAAACAGCCCCCCCCCCCATTTTCTAATGATGCATGTTATTCACCTGGCCCTGATTTTCAAGATTTGGCTCTTCATCAATGGAGTGAATTGATGCAGTGCTGAAACCTGCCTGCAGTTTCTCAAAAGTTTCCTTTCCCTGGGAAAGTGGTTTTGTGTTTTTTATCTTATTCAGGGCGTTCAAAGCTTGCTTCTTCTTTTTTTTCCTAAAATTCTTCTGTGTTTTTCGAATGATAGAATTGGAAGCAATTGTTGAGTCCAACTCCCTACTCAGTGCCTGTATATCAACTAAAGGAAGCCCCATTGACCCTTGTCTACTGTTTGATTTTTGTGCTTCCAGGAAAGAGAAGCCCACCATCTCAAGCTGTTGGAGATGGTGAAGGGTACTACTACTGGACTTTTCACTTTTTGTGTCACATCTGCCTATCCTTCTGAATAGGTCCCCTAGAAAGATTTCCTTCTTGAGGTCTTCCCTTGGGATTTAATGGAAGTGATGCAAGCTAGGAGGCTGCAGACCTCTAGAGAGATGGTTTTATAATAAATAGGACATTCACTCCCATGCTTTGACCACCTTGTCATTCAATCATGTGCATAAACACTCCACCCCACCCATGAGAAATGCTCCAAAATTCTCTTTCATTTGGAAAGAAATTTCTAAAGCAAATCCTCTTGTATCAAATTGAAAGAGAACCGATTGAAAAGGTGCGGAAGAAATTAAGAGGATCTCAACTCACACAGAGCCGGTCAACTTTTGGCAGTGGGTGAGTTGATAGCTTCAAACAGGGTTGCGTATGGGTGTGTGACTCATAGGTTCAGGGCGGGGATTTTTTCAGAGAGGGCTGGGGGCTATTCTTTGATCTGTAAAACTGTGACAAACTTATTTTGGAGCATATCACTGTTTTGCAGTTTCATCCCCAAATGGTAAGGAACTTCACCACCAGGTTTTATCAACTGCAGTGAGAAAGGATTATAAAGGCCTTGGAGATGGACCAGGAGGTAGAATTTCAAGTGGCCTACCCCTTTTCTAGTGAAAAGTCTCCCCACTGCTTCTGCAGAGCTCCATATTCTATAAAAATAGAATATTCTATATTCTACGCCAACAAAATCCAAAAAAAAAAGAAAAGAAAGAAAAAACAGTAGACATTTGGGATTATTGGTGCATGGGAAAAACAGACTGAACCAGGATCAGTTCTAACAAAGGGAGAGATTTAATAATCAGGTCTTGGGAAAAGAATGTTGGAATAGGACTTTTTAATGAAAGGACAATGTTGAGGCCAGTGCATTTGGATATAGGTATAGTTAAGTGTGACAAGTTTGATCTCTGGTTCTTAGGTGCACCAGTAAAAATAGAAACTCAGTAGCTGCTTTGGGATAACTAGCATTTGCTCTGAATTTTTTTTAAAAACCCATCTGTGGATTGTCCTGCCCACAGAGAACTAGTGCCTTTAGTAACACACACTGGCTAGACCTGGCCATCAGGTTTCTCCCTTTGAGAGTGCTACAACTCGGTAAGGAGATGTTTTCTATCAGGCCTTTGATTTAGCTGTTGAAAGATTTCCCTTTCCGTTCACCCCACTTCCCATGGGGCAGCCAGTGAAACAAAGCAGCCATGCAACTCCATACATATGCAGAATGCTGGGGTCATAGTAGCTCCCAGGCTTTAAAGACACAGGTGTTTTAATGCTTCTCGGAGTGCTCTGACCACACAGATAAGTTTGGACTTTTTTCAGATGGTTTGCCCAGCCTGAACAGCTACCATACTGGAAAGATTTAGAAACACATGAAGAATGAGATAATCTACCTTGGGAAGTCTACAATTGCTCCCATATTAGGGGGTCTAGGCTTATGATTACTAATTGTTGGGGAACAACAGAGGGAGAAAGCCATTGACCTGTGTCCTGCCTGAGGTCATCTCAGAGGCTTTGAGCTAACTACTGAAATGCTTGGCTATAGGTCTGAGTCACCTCGGCTTCTTGGATTTTTGGACAGGGGTAGGCCATCTTTAGAGAGCCAACTTGGTATAATGGTTAAAAGCACTAGACTAGCACCTGGGAGACTGAGTTCAAGTCCTGACTTAGGCATGAAAGCCAACTGGGTCTCCTTCTTTCAGCCCTAGGAAGAAGGCAATGGCAAACCACACTCAGAAGCTGCATGGACGTATCTGTGTAATCTCCAGGAGTCAAGACTGCCTTCAACATCCAAAAACAAAAACACTTTCAGATGGCCAAGGGATGAATTGGACATTTGGAGGTGTTGAGGAGCAAAGAGGGCAAAGGAATGAAGCAGAATTGAGCTGCATCATGTATGAAGGTGAAACCAAGATTCTTAATTTTTTTCCTCTGGTGTTGAGAGGAAGGTAAAGCTTGGAAGAGGATGTAAAGAACATTTTAGGGCTCTTGGTACACCCTTTTCACTATTCCTTTCACCAATGTTCAACAGTTGTTTCCAGAGAGAGCTCTGGGAGGAGAGTGGCTATTGCAGAAGAGGGCTGTGGTATGCCAGCAAACTTAAGCCTCAGAATGCCCACCCCCTGCTCTATATCAGTCAGATATCACTGTGAGAATTAGCATATTCCCCATTTTACACAGGTCTTTGAGAATCTTCTGCACAAATGCCACTGAAATGAACCAAGCAGTGCAAGTCCATATGGACTCTGTTTTAAGACAGGGCCATGCCTGATCCATGCATGGCTGGCCCTCTTGTCAATATTTTCTTGTTGGTTTTTCTATATTTGTCTTAGCTACAGTTTCCCCCTTGGGCTGTCTCTCACTGACACGTGCACACGCATGGATGCGTGCACAAACACACACCAGTCAGAGGTCAGCTACAGGCAGAAATGCCTGCAATGTGTATCTGGCTTTGTTTGCCCAGTTGTAAACCTCCCTTGATTTGTAGGGGACTTAGTGAGAACGCCAAACATTTTCTTGTGGTGTGCGGGAGGGGAGGGGGGAGAGAAAGAAAGAAAATTTTTCCAAATGGCATTTGGTCAAGGGGAGTTGGGAAAAATAAATAACAAAGAAAAGATGCAGCTCGCAAGAACTTTCAATTTAAAATAAAGTGTCTGTAGAATTATCTTTGATGTGTATTAGCATAATCATTAATCAGAAAAGTTCAGGGCATTACTGCTTTCATTTTAGTCTCAAAGGCATGTTTTCTGATGCTTTAGTCGAGCTGGAAAGTGACAGCCAACATCACTTATGCACAATTTCACCCATTGTGTGTTTACTGAAAATCTATTTCTGACAGTTTGTTTCTCCTCATTCTGTGAGAGAGAAATAGAAGATCAGTTGAAATGCAGCCTTGATTGCCTACCAATTTTATTTTTAATCCTGCCTTTTTAGCAAGATTAGAAAGGGTGGTTTCCCCATGAAGCATCATATGAGGTAGGCTAGGCTGGGAGATGGGGCTGGCTCTTGGTTAAAGGGTTAAACTCAATGCTGAAAGAGAGAGTTACGTTTCAATGTCTCCAAGCCACTCTTAATCTTTTGCTTCACACTCATCTTGGAGACCGGATATGATCCTACTGACTTTTGATGATGGGGAATCATCAGTGAATGTATCATTTACTGAAGATAGGTATGGATCAGGCCAAGGCACCATCTGCTCCAATGTTCTGGATCACACAGTGGCATAAGAAAGCAATTTGCTATTACTTTCTCTTAGGTGTGTTTTCTACTTCCTGACCTAGCCTAGAATTCCTTGGTGGTTTCACATCCAAGTAATAATCTACCGGTAATAACCTCATGTCCTACTTCCCACAATTCCAGGAACACGCTGATGGCTTGCATGGCTCTGCATTCAAAGGCTGCCATTTTATGACTTTCCATCCCTTAGGAGAAAAAGCAGTAACTGAGCTCAGAAGTTCTGGAATCCGTGCACCCTGTCCATGGTGCTGAACGATGCTTCCCATTAGCTGTGAACACCATGCTAAGACATAATGTGGTTGGTTTGCTTTGGGCTTCACAGGCTGCCTCAACCAAGCCATGGTGCTTTTTAAACTATGTATTGGCGTTATGTGTGAATTAAATCCAGCTATTGTGGCTTAATCAAACCATGGTTACATAAACCATGGGATAATTTGCATCAATGCAGTATTCCATCTTTCCTCCCAGATCAATGAAGCTTCCAGCAAATTGCTGTCTTCAGCTAAATTGTCTCCTGACAATTTTCCTACAGAATATCTTTGGGTATATAAAATTGCCAAGTATTCCAGTACTCTCAGACCTGGATACCTAAAAGTGGTGGTGATGGGACACAGGGACCTCTTGGTGATGTGGGCAAATCCAGTTCTGCTTCTCCCTAGCTTGTAGATAGGAGAAAGGGACACCATCACCCATGACTTTTTATTGCTTTGGGTATCTGCACAATGTGAAGTAAAAGACTGAATTTTTGGCTTAAATTGGGTGAATTATTTACCCTAGAAAAGATTACCTGATGTAAACGAAGATCCCTCACTTTTCCATTATGCAGAAATTCCAATAAATTTTAAATAAAGGCAAGTGGGTCACACCTGGTCCCATGTACCCAGGATTAATAATACAGCAAAATAAACAAGAAAGCAAATGAACAAAGTATATTCTTTATCTGATGAGTAAAATGGAAGGAACATTTCAACTACATGATTTCCCTCACAGCTCCTTATTTAGGTTCATCCCCCCACCCCCTTAAAAGGCTTTTTAAAACAGTCAGATGGCTTCTAACAGGATGATGAGCTCGGATATAATTGCACAGTGACCAGGAGGCAATCAAATATGGATGCTGAACTTGGCTGTACTGGAGCAAACTAATTAAGAAAAGTCCCCCTCTATCACCCCCACCCCCGCTGCTCTCCATCTCCAATCTTCCTCTTTTCTATTTTAATGAACATGAATTTTATAAAGAAAAATCTTTGGTACAAGATCTTTTTCAGATGGTTTTCGAGTTTCCAAACAGCAATTTTTGGTGGAAGATCTTTTTCAGATGGCCTTTGAGTCTCGCAACAGCAATTCTCTATAATGAACTTTCATCTGGTGAGACTGTTTTTTTATTTAAAAAATGCATTGATTTACCTTTTGGGGTTCTTTTTTTCCCCAAAGACACACATACACAAAATGATTTCCTTCTCAGTCCATCTTAGTACTATGCCCTCAAATATAAATAGATGCTTACAGTTGAAAAATATTGGGTTTCTGTTGTTGTTATTCAGCTGCTCCTGTAAAACCTAACAGTGGGGTTAATTTGAATAGTGGCAGAATTATTTTTAAACAGAGCTGACTCAACTGCCACGTTACTTACTTCAAAGCCTTGTTCCTCATTAGCGGCCTGCAAAAACTAAAACCGTATGGGGGGCACCAAGTTCATTTCAGCTGCTACCCTTGCTTCTGCCTCTTCTTTTCCTACTAATGATGCTATCTAAGAAAAATCGAGGTTCAAGCATCCAGGGTTCCATTCCACAGAACGAGGCAGCCTTCAAATGGTTGTGGCAGGAATCGTTAAATAGATGTGGAAATCAGTAATGTAATAGGCATTATCTTCTAAAGATCAGGCTCCATTGGACCATTAAATCCAGAGCTGAAAATTACCTACCAGCTCTGTTGTTTCCCACCACTGCTAATGATACATCTCTTCAACTCAGAGAGATTTCTGTCATCTAGGGCCAGCTGCTGTGTTTTCCTGCAGTCACATACTAACTGTGTTACCTAGTTTTGCATTTATTCCACAGTCAGGTGGTATGAAGGGGGGGAAACAGCATTCCAAGAGTTTCAGAGGCTGAAAGAGTTAAGGAAAATATTTGCAATACATGGAGAAGTTGCAGAAATCACCATCTCTGAGGTACTGATATAATAATAATAATAATAATAATAATAATAATAATAATAATAATAATAATAATAATGCCCCAGACTCAGTCTAAACATCTGGTTGACTGTGTGACCAACCATAATAATATCCCAGATGTAACAATTGTTGATAAGAAAGGTGAAAAAGTCTGGATAGTGGACATTGCAATACCTGTCTTCTGTGGCAGGATGGTTTTGGGACAGTGAGGTTGATGAAGGGGGTTGCTTTGACCAAGATTTGTGTGAAGGTGCTTCTGAAGCAATGTTTCCCCACCACTTCTAAAAACGACTATGTTTTTAGATGTATCCACATGGCATCTCTTCATCTTGTTTCATAGGCCTCCTCCAGCAGTTCCAAAAGTCAGAAGAGACTATTGTGTTCATACTGGCTTCTTGCTCCAATGGTTCCACTCTTCTAGACATGCATAGATGTATCTTCTAGCTAATGGCACTGTGGGAGGAGGTCTCAGAGGTGAGGCAAAGGGTCTGAATGAGCCAATCACATAACCTCTGAATGCTGTTGAGGTGAATCGTAACTGCCTCACCTACTCCTAATATTAAACCTTATTCACTCAATGAAGAATGGAAATCTTTCCATTTGGAGTTTCAAAGTCACGCCAAGGAAGCCATTGAATATGCTCACATTTGCACCCCTTGGCACCCAATGGGCTCCATGTGCCACCTGACTTTTTAATAACAAAATGAGTTTTGAAAAGATAAGTAGTGCAAACCACTAGCCTCCAACATCAACTATATTGCCAAGAATAGTCCTTTTCCACATGAGCCCCGTTTGCTTTCTTAGAACATAAAAATAACGGGTGGCTGTGCCCGGTGCTCAGTCTGGTTGCATGCCAGTAGGCCCAGAAAAAGGGCAAACATAGCCCTTTGCAAGGCACTTAAACCAGAAAACATTACACATTCCTCCATTTCCTTTATGCATTGGGAAACCTAAATTGAAATATCCATTTTACCACACACAGTTTTTGTTCCACTCTTGAAACCCAAAGAGGATAAATTAGACATATCTGGGCATATAGCTGAACTTTTGAGCTGACATTCCCATCAATGTTGTTGTTTATGCCTCCTGTTTCCCCCCTCCCCCAAAGCAGCTCCCTTTGCAACAAACCTAATTATTTGCAATGAAACAATAAAGGATTTTAGTTGTGGACCTGGACTGCAAGGGACCCCCTCCCCCCACCTTTTGCAGAGCCCAATAAATGACTTTTAAAGAACAAAACCATTTCTGCTTGATTTTCCAATGCATTCTTTTCCAAGACGGATTAAAATTCATACTGCTTAACTAAAGGGGGGAAAAAAAACCTATTTGCTTTCCACATCAACCTAATTTAAAACAGTGTTTGGTTAGAGAGCTTTATGCCAAAGTGTATAGCATAAATGTAGCATCCAAGGAATTTGGAAACAAGCCAAAATTCAAGTAGCAGATGGTCAATTAAACAATAGAGCAATTTACTTAAATTCCAACAGTTAGAAAAGGTTACTGGGGAGACAACAGGTAATAGAAGTTTCTAAGAGGATAAATAAAGGAAGCCCCCACCCCTTTCTCTTACCATGCTAGAATTTGGAAAAATGTATTCCATTTAAATATTGACCATAGAATTGGAACATGAACAACATACTTTTCACAGCACAATAGATTTATGGAATTCCTACTGCAAGATTAGGTAAAGGGTACTTAAATGGATGGTAATAAAAGGCAGGAGTTTACTCATATGACAAAGGGATTATCCATCAACAACAATTAGATATATAACTAAATGACTCCTCCAGTTAGAAAGGTGGTTTTCAACCAGTTGAAATGTCCTGTTTCAAATTTAGAGCAAGTGGTCAGGCTTGAAACAGAGCATTTTAAGATCCAAGCATTTCTCTACATGGCAAAAACCTGGGGGGGAAAAGAATGATTTGAATAGCAAGTACTTGGAGTTATTGTAAGATAGGTGTGAGAAGGTTTATTTCATTCGACAGCTTCCCAGGAGTAACTAGAGTGTACAGAATGATCGAAGATGTAATTATTAAGCAAAGTTGCACAGAAAAACTGATCTGTTGAAGTGTACCCAAGTTGCAAGGAAAAAATAAATACATTTTTTCATATGTATGTTTTTAATAAACAGAAAATTTGGATGGAAGAGACTTATGATCAACTACATACATTAGATTAGATGCACAGGGATTCATCCCTTCTGCCCCATGAAAATGTTTTGCTTTGACTAATCAATACATTTGATTTATTTAAAAGGTTTTTAGGCCACCTTTCAGGATAATGACCTTTCCTAAGTTGCTTCTGACATGTAAATAGCTAACTGATTCTTCTTTAGTTGATTTAACATCAATTATGCTTACAGGGAAAAGGAACCTCCTTGTTTTCCACTATGGAAACAATTTAAGAGTGATTTAGTAGAAGAGAAATCCACTCTTACCTGTTGAACAATGGTTGTGAGTTCTAGGCAGAGCTGAACAATATTATTTTTCAGCAGTGAGTATTCTGTCACACTGACAAATGGGGACCTATGAAAAAGAGAGAATTTTAAAATTTGAGTTCATTTATCACTGATAATTCCTGTAATAAGACAAGCTTTATAAAGAATATGTCCTAGTCAATAAACTATGAGGAATGGACCTAGAGAACACAGATTTGTTCCACTTGGTAGAGTGCCAATAGAAATATGTCAAAATAATAATCATCAAGAAGTTGGTTAGAAAAGCCCCTTAACTAGTTCATCTTTGTCTTCTATAGCACTGCACTGAGAACAGGCCTGAACCCCCAGGTGAAAATCAGCTGGATCTGACTTACAAAGCAAATTTCTTCGGGTTCAGTTGCAAATCTTCATGGCAGCTGGCCTGAGTTACAATAAAAAGCCTTCTGCTGCTATCTCATGGATGTGAGAGAGGCATTTTGTTGATAGACATTCCTACGTTAACCTCTTTTTCTGGAATTCTGATGTTTGGTCAGCTGCTTCAACTCTAGTTAAATATTATCAGAACTATGGGCTTCTGAGCATGGTTTTGATTTTTTTCTTAAAATCACCAATTTGTGCCATTTTCAAGCCGATTATTGTAATTAAGCTGTTTTCCTGGGGGTGGATATATAACTATCTTTAGAGAAGCAGTGTGCAGTCCTTCCTGACTTATGCTGGCCTGCTGACATAAAGAGGCTTTCTCAGTTTCCAGCACAACTGTCTGCAACAGGGAAACATGAATTCAGTTGCAATCCTTCACTGTTAGGATTCCAGCTCACCTGGAAATGATAGCATGTATTAAGCATGCAGAGAATTTCAGTCTGGTTCCAACCCAAATCCTTAGAGGTTAATACAGAGCCCTGGGCTGGATCAATCCTTAAAACTGCTAAAGCCTCCAACATGGGTAAAAGTTAAAAGTCAAGAATTTTTGGAGGAGGGAGTAGATAGGCAGCAATCTGCTTACAAAGAAAAAGTCTGTTTCCCCCCCCCCCTTCCATTTAACTAATGGAAGTTCACCTTCCATGATCAATGACAGCTTATCAACCCTGGTGAAGAGCAGATAAGATAGCTTCTCAGCTGCTTCTGCGTAGCCTATAAATCTGTCCAGGTTTGTCTGGATTTGTAGTCTCAAGCTGGATGGTGCTAAAAATATCCGGTTACATTAATTTGATTTCAGCAATGCCACAGAGCGAAGGAGTAAACCTCCCTTCCAGATCCTCTTCTGAAAATGCATGTCTGTTTTCTTCCATGACCATCACTTGCCCTCTTTCTCACTTACCCTCTTTTGCATTCTGGGATTAATCAAATCTGATTGGTTACTATGTTGTTTATCCAAATCCGGAGACATGATTGTATTGGACAGTGAAGGATGACACTGTCTTTTTCACTTGCCAGGTGATTTGTGGAGGGATAAAAAGGGAGCTGAAGTCAAAATGAGCAGCATTGAATGAATGGCAACCTAGAGAATTAACGGCCAAAAATATTTGAACAATCTTTCAAGGAGGGAGGAAAGCATTTCTACCTCCACTGAAATTGTTGGTTTCAACTGAGACGCTGAAGTTAAGCGAACCTATGACATAATCCCATTTTCAAAAAAGGGCAGTATCCATAAGCAGTTATCAGAGTCCTGATCTCCCAACAGTCTCCTAAAACTATTTTTACAGATTTCTCCAGGATCAGGCTTCTCTGGTGGCAGTGAGTTACTCTGGGAACCCAGCTGCTATTTTAAACTTCCCACATGCAGTAATTATCTTTTTTTTTGGGGGGGGGTGTACCTTCAAGTCAGTCTTGACTCCTGGCAACTGCCTAGATAAGCCCCTGCAGTTTTCTTGGCAAGATTTCTGTAGTGTTTTGCCCTGGCCTTCTTCCTAGGGCTGAGAGAGAGAGACTGGCCCAAGGTCACCCAGCTGGCTTTGTGCCTAAGGCAAGACCAGAACTTATGGTCTCCTGGTTTCTAGCCTGATACCTTAATCACTACACCAAACTGGGTCTCTAATGATCCATTAACAATTTTAAACTATGACTTATGCATAGCTATCCAGTTCTGATTATACGGCTACTGCATACCGTTGGAATTGTGATTGGAGAGGCTTATAAGTCCAGTAAATCATCATCACCGCCACCCTTTTTCAGAGAAAGCTTTGCATGCAAAAGATGTAAGATTTAATCCACAGCATTTCCAGTTAAGGTTGGAAAAATTCCAACCTCAAACCTTGGAGAGTTGCCAAGCAGGTTTGATAGTATTAAACTAAGGAACTGTGTTCCCAAACTTGGTAACTTCCAAAATTGTGACCTTCAAATCCCCAAATTCTAAGTAATGGTCAGGCTGGCTGGATCCACAAAGCCGGAAGTTGTCATGGCTGGGAAGACTGGTTGATCTAACTCAGTAGATAACATGTCCTTAGTTTCTACTGCTGTTAAACTGTTAAGGATACCCAGTAATGTTGGAAAGGTTCACTGGACAGTATTTTCCTGGAAGGAGCTGGTCTCAGTCTGGAGCCAATTTGGTATCAAGTAAAACCTTACTCAGTAGGTACTCAGAGACAAAAGGTACCAAATTCTATAACTAAGATTTCCAACATGATGCCTAGGTACCTAGGAATGCTCCCTTGGTGTCCACTCAGGCAACCTGCCCTGATTTTTGAAGATTTTTGAAGGAGCAAAGTACCAACCACATTAGCCTTCTAAGGAAATAAAAATGGTAGCTTGGCTCCAACCCACTGTTTCACTGGGGAAGGTGTTCTAAAGCCCAGAAAAAGCAAAGATAAACAGAACAGAACAGAAGGGAATGGAAGGATAAAGAACAGAATAGTCTGCAGGTGGAGGTCATAAAAGTCAAGATGGTGGGCACCACTGCAACACATATCGAAAAGGGGCAGTGCTTTGATTGCACAATCATGCTTACCATTTAGACTTGTTGACCCCTGCAGGCAGATACTACTGATAAAGAGGATGGTAAGAAGCATTCAGAGAAATTGGTCCTTTGTGATTATTATATTTTCCAAAGTAGCCAACCACACCCCCATGGCAGAGGTAATACCTTCAATATGCAACCAAGATTTCAAATGTAGCCCCCAACTCCAAAAGATCAGGCCATTCTAACATCCAAATAATGAAAGATATTCAACAGCTGTGAAAAAAAATTACAAAGGGGAAACTGAATGCTGAAGACAGGAAGAGAGACTGAGAGTAAACAAACTGCATTTGCTCCTTAAAAAGAGAGACAGTGTTCAAACTTAATTACCTGTCTAACCAGGCAAGCAAGTTTTTGGCAGCACCAATCAAGTCAACGACAGAGGTAAGAAAGTCGTTCGGCAGCCTTCGGGAGGCCCGTCCGTCATAATGACCACTCCTTCTTCTACCGGTTATGAAGTTCTGAAGATTTTTGGCAGAAGCGTTCAGCTTGTGGGAAAGAGTGCGCAGATTTTCAGTCTCCAAGCCATAGTTCTGGAAGCAAGAGAGAAATTGGACATGTTCAAAGAGAAGGAAGGAAGGAAGGAAGCAAAACACTGCAAAGAAGTTGACCTGGCTTTCACTTTGCACCTATTTCAAACCACAAAAATAGCCCACATGTTTTAAATATATAGCAATCTCAGTCCTGAAGATTTAACAACAGATTTCGGGAACTAATTTTCTTGGACCTGAACTTTGCTTTTTTAAAAAATCTTTGTGTGGAAACAGACAGGATGGAGTCATGCATTTTACTTAACCAGCATGAGGGCTGTTCTGTTTAGATTTGCCACAACAGTTACTACAGACAGTGACTTAGGGCTTGGCCTGATGTTGGACCAGAGTCACTGACTTAGGAAAAGGGATAAGAGTTAATGTTGTACTAATACCTACTTTACAATTTCTCAAAAACCTGTGAAAGAGGACCTTTTTCTACCTTTTGGGGGGGATGTTTGAGAATTTCTCTCCAATTTCCTTTGTTGGTGTGATGGAATGGAATTATGAAGGCCAGACTCAAGGAGAAAAACGTTTTCTTTCATCTCCTGAGGCGCGAGGGAAAGATAAGAGGATGAGACAATGTTGTGGCTGGCATTACTTGGGAGCTGGGGTTTCAGTCTGGGAAGATTCTTGCTAGAGGTTGTAGCTAATAAACATTGCTGGACTGAATTTACATGGTCTCTTGGAGTTCCTTGGGCTAGGCCTGACAGTTGGTCATGATGGCTCATAATATGAGCTTCAGTTTGCATGTTTTGGTGGTCAGTTCCCCAAGATGCCACCAACACTCAGACCAGTGACCGGATTAGCAATGCAAGGTCTGCTGCAACAGAAAATATTGTTGAGTGGCCTTTTTCTCCAAAGGGGCGGCGGGGGGGGGGGGGGAGGGGTGTTGGTTGTTTTCAGCACTGAGAATGTAGCACCTTGGGCAGGAAGTGAGAGAATGTATGGGAAATTGTTCTCTACCACTATTTGTTTTTCCTTTGCTCCTCAGATAAACATGACAAGGTTGCAGGTCCTTTTACAAAACATGGGGAAATGTTAAGTGCCTTTCAGTGTCCATGCAAACAGAACCAGGAGGGCAATGTGAAAAGCCAGGCATTGTGTAAAATGCAGCGGTGGTGGTGGGAAACAGGGATAGGAAGCCGCTAAGGCACTTTATTACAGCCTCAAAGCAGAATACAGATGAAAGTAAATAATGCAGTCTTAATTAAACTCTTCACCCTTTGTGTAAATAATCCCAAATCTCATGAGGATGCACTGTTTGGGTGGATCCTCACTGCCAAATAGCAGCACCTTGCAAATGAATACAGGGAGTCCCTGGGTTAAGAATGACCAGTTTAAGGACAACCCATAGTTAAGAATGGAGCCTATTATAGCAAAATTTGAGTTAAATACACAATGGTTCGAGTTCATTACACAAACCTACTTATATAATATTATACAATTATACTGTTCTGGCTTATGTACAAATTCAACTTAAGAACAGATCTTGGGAACGGAACTTGTTCTTAAATTGAGGACTACCTGTATATCACTCAAGAAGTGGCTTGGTTTAGTGGTTAAGGCATCAGCCTGGAAACCAGGAGACTGTGAGTTCTAGTCCTGCCTTAGACACAAAGCCAGCATGGTGATCTTAGGTTTCTCTCCCCTTGGAAGAAGGCAATGGCAAGCTACTTTTGAAAAATGCTGCCTGGAAAACTGCAGGGGGTAGTTACCAGGAGTCAAAACTACCTTGCAAACTCACTCTCTCTCTTTCTCTCTCACCTAAGTGACCACCAGCTAGTACATAGTGTATAAGAAATTAAATTTTCTTGGTCTCTTCCCATAAATTAGTAAAGTTAAATATGAAATTCATCAGGGTGACCTGGTCATTTTTAAAAAAATCAGTGCTGAATTAGTCTTGTCCAAACATCCAGACAAAACTTACATCTCAGTTTCCTCTACTTCACCCATGGATATTCTTTGGAGAGGTGGGAAATTCTATCTGCCTCCTAAAATTGCCAAGGGAAGGGCATTGAAACAGGGTCTGATCAACGCTTAGCAATATTTGGAGTGAGCAGAGATACTCTGCATTTCTGGGGCCGGTAAATTCTTGTGGCTTGACTGAGATCATTTCTGATTTCTATATCTTCACTGCTTAATAACCTCCTTAGCTTGTTTGAAGCCAGAAGAAAGTGACAGAATCTCTGGAGAAAGAACAATTTTCTTGTGATGTTTCTTCACCAAATAGAACTACACTTATTAGTTGTTATTACTGGAAGCGGCTCCATTGGTGTGAAGTGAAGTCTTAGTCAACTGAGTAAGATTGCACACCGGATTTTGGCTTCTGTTTTTAAATGACCAGCCTCTTGTCTCAAGGCTGATCAGGACCTTAAAAACCCTATTCCTTTCTCCTAAGGACCAAAATTAGAGAAAAGACCTGATGGGAGTCTATATAGAAGTTGTGTAACTGATTTTGTGACAAATAATTCAATAGTACCTTGGATAAAATTTCTACCTTGTGTGCAATCATATCTTAAAATGTTTACTACATTCTTTTGGGCTAAGGAAGAGGCATAATTAATTTGGGCTATTTTCTTTCAAGATGATTGAAACATTGCTTCTAGATATTTGAAACAGTTTTGGGTCATTTATAACAGCTAATCTTCCATATAATATTGGGAAAGAGACTCAAGAGCGCTTCTAAGTCCAAGCTGGTTTAGTGACCACATGGCAACAGCATCTTCATAAACAGAACATTACATTGTTTATGTGACAGTGATATCTATATCACTTTTTTATATTATATTTTTTTATATCAGAGTGATATCTAAGTTGTAAGGAATGAATAACAATGGTGCCAGTTGTTCTCCCCCCTGGACAGTTGTAAGATTGGCTTCACCTTACTATGAGCATCACAAGCATTTATCAATAGTAGAAATCTGAAGTTTTCCCTATAAATAGACTTTGGAGGTTGAATCAAATGCTGCCTTAATCCACAAATGCAACAATAGTTTTCAGCCATGGGATGAAAATACTGTCAGTGATCTTATTGTTTTATTTTGATATGTTTCTCGAGTCTCTGGTCTCTGATAGTCAGCTTCCCACCCATTCACTGATCTATAGTAAATGCTTCCCCAAAACAGCTCTCCTGGCTATTTTCCTTGGTGCTTTCCTGTCGTAGCCAATCATAGAGCTTCATTACAACTGTCTGGTATCTAATTTATTGATACTATTCAATAAATTTATAAGTCTGGGTTACAGTCACTTCTATAACATCTCAGTCATCTGGGACGTATGCTATATTATCTATGGAAGTAAAGAGTGATGCTACTCTTGACTGGAGCATACCAGTCAACATTGGCCTATAATATTTTGGTTGCTTTTCAGATTGTATAAAACTTTTACCTTTTACTAAAGATTTCCATGAAGAGGATAGGGACAGTTATTTTGTTTGTAACCTTTTTTGCTATGTTAATTTGATACTATTCTCATCTTTGAAATGAGACTTGCAAGCTGATCTTGCAAAGGATAACACTCCAAGGACTCAAGAGTTGATCTGCAAACACATTTAAAGTTGCTTCACTAGGAACTGCACTATTTCCTCCTAGAAGCATATTTAGGAATGTTCACAAAGCAGGAAAATTATCAGACCAGTTAAGATTATAATGTAATCTTAATTGGCTTCAACACACAAACATTCCACTGTTAGCTAAAAATGAACAATTAACAGTAAGATACAAACAGTGAAAACTTCTAAAACCCTTGTTAAAAAAACAAGCAAACCAACCCTCAAATGTGGAACAATACCAGACCACACTTGTAATTTACAAACTACAGTGGCTTGATTCAACATTAAGCTAAGCCCCAATTTAAGCGAACCACGTTATTCTATTTCATTTTTCTTTTTTTATGCTCCAGGAATCAACCTTCTAAATCTCTTAATCTGCAGTTGTAATATTGATATTATAGGTTAGCTTTATTGGTTAGGAGCGTCGGCAACGGATCTGTTGCCTTGTCTTAATTTTGGACTGAGTCAACGTAATTTGATATTGCTTAAGTTTCTTGCATTTACGCTGTTGAGTGTGTGAACTGCTTCGTGCACAATCCATTTCATTTTTAAAAAAAAGTGATATAGAGATAACTTAACTATGGTTAAAGTTGCATGGGAAACTTCAATCAACTGTACCCAAATGCTCTTTTACCAGCAAGAATTTGCAAAACCTGTCCTCATTTCTCCTGCCCTTTTCACCACTTGGTTTGATGCAGTTTGATATTTTAAGAACGCTGCACTCTTTTTTTCAGCAGGGAAATCAATGCCATGAAATGGAAAGGGGAGCTGAATGATGAATCTTTTTTTTTTCCCAATGACTCGACCTCCTCACTCATCATTATATAAAGTTCATCATATTTAAAGTGAGTGTTTGTATTTTAAATAACACAGTGAAACTTGCAAAGCATTTGAGATGTATCATCCTACCCGCTCTCAAATGCTCACAGTCACGTTCTGCACCTTGAGAAACCTCACCACCATATTGCAAACAATTCTGAATAACTTGCATTTTGGGACTGATTTTCTTAAAACATATGAAGGGGGGAAAAGGCTTCCAAAATATTTCTTCTGTCAAGAATAGGACAATTTTGGAAGCTAAGTCAGTCATCTGTGGAATAGGTAGATTGATATTCTGATATAGAGACAAGGACAGAAGGAAAGAAAGAAAAAGGGAGGGAGGGAGGGTGGAAGGCTACCGAGCTATGACAAAACTAATGCATGTTCAGAATATATATATATATATATATATATATATATATATATATATATATATATTTGCAGTGGCAAACTCTTTGATTTTTCTTTAGCATGTTCAGAAACTAGAAGCAGTTGTAAATCACAGAATGGTTGGGGCACTCTTGAAGTAATACTCATGTACATATAAAGTCCCGGGTCTACTATCTAAATGTACTATTGAGAATAGACATCACTCCCACAACAAAACTAATGCTCCAATAATCACCTGGGTCATCTACGCTTAACTTTGTTGAGTGTATTTCCTGGTCCCCGGTCCTGATGAATCTTAAAAGCAGATTCTTATTCTAGAAATGTCTAACAACATCTGTCTGATTAATTTGCAAGTTGGCCTTGGCATATGAGAAATATCCTTTCCTTAAGATCTTCAGGAAGGTTTGTTCCTCTCCACATTACCAAATGTAATTGCACATGGTTTAAAGACGCTTTCTAATGCCCATATATTTTCTTAGCAGAAGTGGCAGAAGAGATTAGCCAAGGCTTATCTTTAAAAGGATTTCACTGAATTGCAAAGTCAGGAAGAAGACCATCTCTTTAAACCTCCATTGGATGAAGGATCTGCAATGCAGGATGAATCTGCATGGACAGATCATTCTCCAGCCTCTGCTTAAATGCCTCCTATGAAGATATGTGGAAACTTACCTGCAGGTATGCCAAACAGCAGTTCTCTGCAGAAAAGAAATGTAAGGTGACAGTAATGTGAAATGCAACGGCTTGCATTGTTAAATGAGATGTAAAAAGGAAAGAAAAGTCAAATAAGCAGGAAAAAGGCTGCTTAAGAAATCCTCCTATGTCAGGTGTTCTTCACGCCCCATCAGCCTTGTCATTCCACAGCAGTTTTTAATTGGGTAATGATGATAATAATCTACTCCATAGGCAGAAGATGGAGATATCCAAGTAAGAAGCAATTGAACCCAACATCACCTAATTTTCACAATGTCTTAATACAGAAATCCACTTCTGTGTAATTTAACTTAACATTTTTTTGCAGGGAAAACATCTTGTGGAGTTACTCTGATGTCAAACTGGCATTGTTGCTACAGGACAGTTCCCTGCCTACCGATTTCTAGACTGTTTTATTCTGAGCTTCTGTCAAGCACTTGTCAGGATATTTCAAAGAAATAGCCTGAACCTGTGCCCAATCTTCTCAAACAAAAGCTGGACTCTCCATCCTTAGTGGGGAAAATTACAGCTCACCTACCTAGGGGACACGACCAAATTTTCTTGGAAGATTTCCAGCTTCTAGTCTTTTTGACTTAATAAAACTTTTGCTTCCTTCTTCATCACAAACGGGTGACTTGATGAGCAAGTCACTGAAAACCAAAGTAAAATTTTGCTTCAGGTACTCTGCGTTACCAAGGAAGATAAAAACAATGTTCTTGTATCTAGGAGATGAAATATATTTCTTGGCTAACAGCCACATGGAAGCAGGGGGTTAACATGGTGAAATGATATGACTGGATGAGGAAGGATTTTCAACCTGCCCTTTCTCAAATGTGTCTTTCAACCTCCAAAAGTGCATTCACCCGATTGGAGACGTTAAGAATTTTTTCTCCCTGCTCTCTAGGCAAAAATGAAAAGAAAATCCACTGAATGGTTTGTAATTGAATGTTGATGATGGTGCAAGTTTGGTGTAGGAATTAGTGTCCCTCTTTGCACTGATAATTGCTCAGCTCAGTGATAGAGCATATCCTGTTTAAGAAGTTGCAAGAGAAGAGAATATCTCTTCTCAGTCTGAGTCTTTGTAGAGCTATGGGCAAAAATAGAATCCACAAGGTAACACAGACAAAAAAGTTGAGCTAGGCTTTGGCACTGGAAATTTGGTACACATATATTCCGTGGCTTATATTCATTGATCTTTCTCTCTCCATAGTTCATGCTCTTCAGTGCCAAAATATCTTCAATATGTGTTACAGTCACAAACAAACAAACAAACAAACAAACAAAGGAAACAGTGAGCTGAAACTTAATGTCATTTCCATTGTCTAGGTAGGTGGCAACACTTAGCTCAAAAAAGTTAAGCAAGTTCCAATCTGTTTTGTTCTTAGATGGAAATCTATGACAGCATCTGAAGGCTGTAGAATATACTGATTATGTGCCATCAAGTTGTTGTTGACCACATAGATCTATCTTCTCCAGGACAATTTGTCGTGATCCTTAAGGTCTTCCAATGGGTACAGCCATTGCTGCTGTAACAGCCCATCCATCTTGGTGCAAGTTGTCCTCTTCTCTTTCCTTCCACCTTTCCCAGCATTATAGACTTCTCCATAGAATTAGGTCTTCACATAATCTGTCCAAATTATGATAATATGAGCCTGGCCATTGTTGTCCAAGTGAGAACTCTAGGTTGATTTGTTCTGTAGTCTATTTTTTAATTTCTTGGCTATCTGTGGTATTCTCAGGAGTCTTCTCCACCACCAAAGTTCAAAAGCATCAATACTCTTTCTATTCTGCTTCTTCAAAGTTGACCTTTGCTTTCATAGAGTTTCATGAGGAAAATCTGTGACTGAGACTAGACTGGGAAACTTTTTCTTTCTTTTTTTTTAAAGAAAGCCCAGAAAATGGCAACTATTTTCAGACTGTGCCAAGAAACTGTAGCAACCAATCTATGAAGTCAGTTTTGCTCAAAGGAGATTTGACATTATCTTTTCCCTTCTGTTATGGTCAGAACTGAAGTCATGTTTCTGGAAATGGAGCCTCCTTATCTTGCTCACTCCTGTCCTCTTCTTTCCTCTCCACAGGGGGGGAAAATACTGCTCAGAACTGAAGACCCTTTGATGTAGAGGTGGGTTTCACATGAAGAGGTTAATGTGTGTTGCCTCCCGCAGCATGAATAAAAGAGCAACTTACACATTAGGGATCATTGTTCATTCATAAACACAAAAAGGCAAACTTTCAAATTATGCTAAGATAGTTTTTGTGATATAATACATATATTTTAGTTAATGACAGCAGTTTTATAATCTGCAGTGCTTCATTTTGCTAATTTATAATATTATTTTGGTATATTTTATTGTATTTACTTTGAAATTTTAATAGGTATGATTCTAGAACGACTTTAAATTAAAAAAAAATGAAGATGGGATAGTTTTAGGCCAATTATCAGTATGGCCAAGTTTTTGAGGATTGACTTCAACTGAGGATAATTTAATATCTATCCTAATTTTCTTTAGATTTTTTCATCCCACCTTTCTTATTTTTTACAAATAACTCAAGGCAGTGAACAAACCTCATTCTCCTTCCTCCTCCTATTTTCCCCACAACAACAACCCTGTGAGGTGGGTTGGGCTGAGAGAGAATGACTGGCCCAAAGCGACCCAGCCGGCTTTCATGCCTAAGGTGGGACTAGAACTCATATAATTGTTTTATATTTATTTAATTTATAATTTATAAATATTTATAAATTATGTAATTATTAAATTTATAATTTAATTTATATAACTGATATAGAATTGATTTTTTTTCTTTGAATAACTTGGCATTTTCTATGCAGGTATTACTTAATATTCATAAGGCTTTAAATTATGGACATGATAAGGGCAGATGAAAGATTCATTTGGAAATTCAGTCTGGAGGCTGTTCTATCAAATCTCCAAGTCACCTCTCAGAACTGGTTTATAACTTTGAACTGAATCAATTAAAATTTTAATATCTATATGAATTGTCAATTGAATCACAAACGTGAACTGGATTGGAGGCAGTCTACCATTCCTAGTGTAGGTAGGACTCACAACTCACAAATTAATTCATTTTTTCATTTCACATTTCATTTTATACAATGTGGTGCTTTCTCCATAGATGGATTTAAGCATGAATTTCTCCCCATTGCTTCTTTAAGCATAGTTATGGGTACGTATGCATCTCTCTCTCTCTCTGCACTATGCTGAAAAATGCTTCTGCACTTTTTCTTTTTACTACTCTCATTCAATCTGATTTGCTTTCAAAACGACTGGCTCTGTGCCAATGACAATAAGAAAGCAGTAACAATAGGTATCTGGCTAAAGACAGCAATTAAAAGCAATTTCCAATCATCAAAGGTTAAAAGCCTTTCAAATAAAATGGTCTATGTCTGGTACCGAAAAGACTGCAAAATGAATCTTGGGAAGGATGAACTTCATCAATGCATTAGGCAACCACATTTCCATCTGAAGAACCAGCAAAGATAAGCTAAATTATTTAAATATGCACATGTTACCTGAGGGACTGTCTCATCCCCGTTACTTCAACCCATCCCACCTGGTCAGGCAGAGAGGGCATGTTACAGACCCCAGCAGTGAGAAAATGTCAGCTGGGGAGGCCCAGGAGGACAGCCTTCTCTGCCATTGCCCTCACCTTTTAATATTCTCCCCCCAGAGGTGCGGTGGGCCCCCGCCCTCCCAGCTTTCTGAAAAGGTTTAAAGACCTGGCATGGGATCATATGGGCTGTACCCATCCTTGGGGGTGGCTAGCCCCCTGATGATGCTCCCTGGAATTATCCGCCAACTCCCCATCTTTCTTGGAAGCTATTTATTTATTATTAGAACTGTTTTATATTGCATTTTAATGAATTTTATCTTTGCTGTAAACCACCCAGAGTTGTTTCAATGAGATGGGCAGTGACAAATTTCATAGATAGATAGATAGATAGATAGATAGATAGATAGATAGATAGATAGATAGAGCATAATAATCCCAATCAACATCATAGTCTATAATAGTAAGCATGGACTGCAGTTAGATTGGCAAACACATAATCAGACCTTTCCCAGGCTTTGTTCTCCAGATGCTGTTTGATTTGCACAACAATTTTCTTTCTTAACTTGTAGCATCTTGTAATTTTATCTCAGATTAAAAAGCAGAGGGTCCCCTTATGGTTTGTATTTTCTTGTTTCTACATTGCCAGAATTATTGGGGGCAGTCTGGATGACATAAAGGAAAACCAATTTGAAGATATGATCCTTGTATGGCCATCAAGGAATGAGATACAAAGCCACCGAGTTTCTTTGATGCTAAGCTTACACGGATGATGAAACAGAATTGGCCCTTGAAAAGAAGTCAAGTTCTTGGGATGATGTAAAACAACATCTGAATGAATGCCTTTACTCAGAGTGAGCTACAAGGTCGAAGTCATCTGAAAGAGCAATTGTTTGAAAAGATCTGCCAAATTGTTCTTTTGGCTCATCTCAGAGGAAGAATGGGAAAGATAGATGATACAGTTACCATGAGTGGAATCTCAACTTTACTCCAAGGGCATTTCAGAGTTTCAGCATATCACACAGAGACAGGAAGGCAGGTTCTCATTTCCAAAGAAGCTAACAATCTCTTCAGGCATCCATAAAAAATACAGGAGGATTAAAGTGTCTTGAGGATATGACCAAAGTGATTGGATTCAGACTTTGTAGTCAGCTGGGGTTCTTCAACCTTGGCTGTAAATTGCTTGGGTTTGAACACAACACTATGTCTTTGTCCTCCTCCTCCTCCTCCTCCTCCTCCTCCTCCTCCTCCTCCTCCTCCTCCTCCTCCTCCTCCTCCTTATGCCTTAATGCCATATATGAAGTGGGTTATTGTCTCAACACTAGCTTTCTCCCTGTCACTCTGTTTCCTCAAGCAGATGAATTCACGTGGAGTAATGTTTAGTCAATGAACTCTCCCAACCTATCTTTTCCTAGCCACCATAACAGGTATGTAGGTTAGGCAACCACATTAACCAGAAGCCCATGCGATGACAAAAAGTAGGATCTCAGGCTGCGTTCGGAGTTTTTCAAGGAATGGAGTAGTAATCTTGTTACTTTCCGCTTCAGTATGAACTGACCAAATTCATGTGTCCTAAACTTACACATGAGCTAATACAAGAAGGTAACGCTCCTCAATTGGCATAAGTCTCCAAATGTTGTAATGTAATTCACTGATTTTTTTTAAAAAAATGCAAACATTATTCTTTTTGCAAATCATTTAAGTCTTGTGAGCTTTAGCCCATGAGCAATGTTTTGTATCTTCCTTTTGAGGAGGAAAGACTTATAAATAAACTAAATGGAGCAAACTCTCATCTTCTTTAAACAGTTTTTGGGGATTGGGGTCTTTTTTCCAAGCAAGCAAGCAAACAACAAAAGAATAAAATTAGGCGAAGGAAGAATGCAAAACATAACTTCTATTCATATTCATACAATTAGCTTTAAAAGCTGCTTTCTGCACAGTTGGCTCATATTGTCCCCTAAATGTCTACATTTCCTGACATATTGTACATTCTCTTTCATAAGCCAGAAAATTTTCTAAAGATCTTCTTTTGCTTTGACACATACCAACATACACATACATAACAACGCCTCTTCTGAAGAGAGGCTTGAGTGAGAAGAGAGCAAAAGACTCTTTCAAGGGCAATCTTTTCACATTTAAGCAAAGGATTCTTTTGTGAGAATCTCAAGTCTTTGGAAATAGTTCTGTAAGGAGGGAGAAGATCTGTTGAAAAGAACTTGACTGGGTTATGCTCTTTTTGATAAAACCTGTAATATGTATTTTTACCAACAGAAAACCAGCAATATTCAGCACAGGCCAAAGAGGAAACAAAGACCACACTATAGATAAAGGTTTCACATCTGACAAAATACGTCAATTTTATAAGAAAATGATGAAGAGACTTATGAGTTATTTCAAGTCCGGGTGTGAACGCTGCTGTACAGAATTCAGCTACATGGTATGAGTGCCTCACTGAGAATAGGAAAGAGATGTCCTGTAGTCGTGGTCTCAACAACCTAGGAGATTTTATTTAAAAGGACAAATGGTGACATTGTCTAGAAAGAAAATGGAGCGGATCATGCTGTCTTTGATAAAAAGTGTACTTTTCTGTTTTGTGAAAACCCACTGTTTCAGTTGTGATCTCCAACCTTCTGTTTGCATTCCAAACCACAATATTTCAAGTTAGTTGCCCAACTAATAGGTTTGCTTTTGAGAGGAGAACTTCATTTATTTGTTACATGTGTACCCCATCTTTCCAGCATATGGATTACTGATGTAGGAGGCAACCCTTATCAATCACAGAAATACTAAATACTAAAATATGCTAAACAGCAATAACACATAAAATATAGCAGAAGAGCAATTTTTAAAAAGTCTACCCAAAGGCACATAAAATGTCAACAAAATCAATTAAAAAAAAACACACACACAGTTCAACAGAACATGTACCAATCAATGAATGTACAAATGGTTTAAATAAAAATGTTCTCACTTTGGCACGGCTTGATGTTCTTCCCTCTGCAATGCTACTGGGAAGATTGCATAGGATATGTCTTTTGTGATCTCTGTGCCCTTGTGGAAGGCACTGAGGAAATGTTGAGTCAAGTAAAGTTTTACTGTGCCTTTTATCTGTATTGGTGGGCTCTGCTGATTTATCCCATTCTTCAGAGCATTCCAGCCAGGGAGACTGATGGCTATCTGTATGATCTATTAGCTGATCTCCATCTTGATATAATCTGTAGAGTTGCTAAATTTTATGCCTCTCCAAGCATCATTTGCTACTTACTGGGCTGGAAAGTATTTCTGTACAGTTTTATCATCTTGTCTTTGTGTTCTATTTTAGCTGTAAGCTGGTTGTTGACCATAAACTATCAACCATCCACCCTTCCATCTATCTTCCTTCCCACTCTGACTCCGTGAATATGTTGCAGTGAGCTTTGAGCTTGCTGCGATCAGTAGAGAGGTCATGGTGCAGCCCCCCACATCTGGATCTTTCTGGAATTGTACCCTTTTCCCTATCCAGTAAACTTAGTCTTCCCTTCCCTTTTGGGGTACTTGCTGCAAAGATCAGAGCATAGCAAAGATCTAAGGAAAGAGATCCACTTACCAACGCACAGAGAAGATCAACCGCTTCTAGAATCAGCTCTTGGTGGCCAATTCGAGTGACTCCCAGTTCTTCCAGCTCCTGGTGAGTGATGTGCAGCAGCTGTTCACCGTTGATCTTTTCTCTCTCAAAGTTTTTAATGTATTGCTGCAGGCAGTCATCAAGCCCTAGTTTAAGACAGTGAGCTCCGGTTAGAAATGAAAGAACAGTTCTTAGTAGGTTCACTGCAGCTTCAGTTGGAGCTAGAAAACATTCACCTTTTGAACTAGAAGACTTTCATCTTGAGAAGACAGAACAGCAGATTCTTTTTTTAAAAAGAATGCAGTAAAGATGACTGTTTTTATTTACTTGCAGCAATACTATGTACTTTTTAGGTTGCACTCATCTGAAATGAAGAATTGTAGCCCAAACCTAAGAGTGTTAAGGAATTTGTTTTTCTTTGGATCTAAACTTAGTTCCAGAGATCCAGATGGCTCCCACCCTGATGTTCAAGAAGCTATTAAAGACCAAGCTATTCTCCCAGACATTGTGGCAGAGTGAAGGTTAATCCTCTGCTAGATGGGGTTGGGTTTTTTGTTATGTTTTGTTATATGTTGTTTTTGGCCATTCATGATTCCTTTTGTAATTTTTTTTAAAATTGTAATCTCCCCACAGTTGTTGGGAGTTGGGTGGCCTAGAAATTGTACAAATGTATGTAGAAATAAATAAATAATCTGGGATATAGAGACATCTTTCCAGTACTTGAGAATGTCTTGAAATGCACACATCTGTAGCTAGAGTAGTTCCGCTTTGGGGCTAATGTCAACCTACAATGTGAAATGCACATCATGGAAGATGTGCCTGAACCAAGGATTTGAGTCTGTATCAGCATCATGGCTGGACTTTATGGCACCAATCCAAAACCTTGCTTAGCCAAATGCAGGAAAGTGTGCGAAGGGCAGGATTTGTCCATATTTAATTTATTGTTGCTCTCTGGAGGATGATACCCATAAGTCATACCCAAGGGTTGAGGTTTGCCCACATGCAAGACTAGGCTATGGGATTGATTCAACATCTTGATGGCACACCGATATCATTTTAGCACATGGTGCAAACCTGGATATGACGCTAACATGTGACAGAAGTTAGATCCTGCTCTCCTTCTTTGGTAGCAACTGATAAGCAAAGCAGACAACAAACACATAGGTTACAATGACTGTCCTACTTAACCAGGTTGGCGAATACTAACCAGCTTTATTTTTCAGCCTGTGTTTTGGGCTATATTTGTATTCTACATTTTGCTGTGTTCAGGCTTTTTACCTGACAGTGGTGGGAGACTGATGTTAAACAAGTTTTGAGGAAAAATATCAATTTACTCCTGTAATGGCCTTTTAAGAACACCTTCTAGGAAACCTACCAAAATAAATATATCCCCAACAACATCTTCCTTGTCGGTTTGTAGTTTGCTGGGTTGCTTTCACTTCTTTTTTAAAAAAAAATCTTGTTGCTATTTCACCTCATGACACACTCTGGGTAAAGTATAAGGGAAAGATTCCCAGGTAAATAGTTTCAGGATCAGCTTGATAATTACCTTTTCTTCTCTTTTATGATCATCCAATATGGGCTGTGTAATATAAGCACCACTTTGTTGCTTTATGAAGGAAAATAAATCCAGGATATCATCCCCAACATCTCTTACTATGGTCTTCCATTACTGAAAATGAGCAGAGGTGTGGAAAGCAAAGAGTAAAAGGAATTCTCCCTGTACTTTCCAACAACCATCCACATTGATGCTTGTGTGTATGCTAGAGACAGTTTGGTGGAGTGGTTAAATGCATCAGATTAGAAACTGGGAGACTCTATGAAGATATAATAAGGAAGATATTAGATTGTGCAGAAATGAATAGGTTGACACTGGAGATTAGAGATAAGGAAGATACTGAATACTATAAAATATGGCAGGTTTTTTATGCCTGGCTAGAGAGTAAATATGAAAAAGAGTAATAGAAAAAGTTAAGAAGTTTAATTAGATGATATGTGATGTTTTATTTTTATTGATGATACATATACACCTGGATATATTGGAAATATGACAACATGATTATGCACATTTGTATTTGTAACCCGCTTTGACTCGCTGTTCAATGTTTGGTAAGATTTTTTTAAGAATAAAAAAGCTAAATAAAAAAAAAAAGAAAGAAACTGGGAGACTCTGAATTCCAGTCCCACCTTAGGCACAAAACCAGCTGGGTGACTTTGGGCCAGTCACTCTCTGAGCCCAGGAAGGAGGCAAGGACAAACCAGTTCCAAAAAATACTGCCAAGAAAACTTGAGACAGCCACTAGGAGTCAAGACTTACTTGAAGTACTGGTGTATGCATGTCTGTCTGTCTGTCTGTCTCACACCAAACAGATAGACACACACAAACGTAATGCTCTTTGGAATTGCAGATTTCTGAATGTTAACCACCCAGCTTTAATGCCAGCATCTGAAGCCGCCATCTCTATAAAGAACGCTCATAAAAAACTTGATAAAACATGCTAGATGTGAAAGCAGCAGGAGAGAAGACAACATGGGTGAAAAGAGGGGGTTTTTTTAAAACACCACAGTGGTTCTGTGCTAAAATATTCAGAAGGAATTTTCCCCAAGTCCCTTTCTGAGCGCTCGTCTTGCAAGCGTGCCATGCGCTGATCAGGAAATTATGTGTAGCTGTTTGATCTAAATATGCCTTTATGCCAGAGACATCTATTATGAAAAGCAAAATTGGTGGGTTTTATGACTAAGGCTGCTCGTTTACAGCTCCCTGGGGTATTTTTTGGAAGACATTTACTTAATGGCTCAAACAGTATGGCAGCTGACAATAGAAGGAACAGAAAGAGTCACTGTTGGAAAACTTGGCGGTTGCATCATATGACAGGGAGCAGTCAGACAATAGAATGCTGTGGAACAGCTCTCGGGATGAATCTGTCTGCAATGGGGAACACAGTGGCATATATTTTTGGAGACTTTGAAGACTTATAGAAGGCAGTCTGAAATATACCACACAACTGAGGAGCAAAAAAGAAAGCTGAGGATGTTGGGTAGCTCTTGGACTCAGTTTAAGCTGGAGTGGTTTTGTAATTGACTGCAGTGTGACTCTATATCTAGGTCAGAGACAGGTAACCATGGGTGGCCAAAGACTGCACATAACTTTAGGAGGAAAGAGCTGAGGGCTGCACCATGGATGCACATCACACATATGGGCAAGGTTCACATGGGGGATGTGCTTATTTTAATCCCGATAGTCTCTTTGGGGGTTTATCCTATAGTTTTCATGTGTGTCCCATTTCAGAAGGATAGGAAACTATGTTCTCTAATTCCCACTGTCAGAGATGCCTCTGTAGACCTCAAAAAATAGGATCTGAAGGCCACACACAGACTGAGGACCACAGGTTGACCATTCCTATGCTTTATAATGATGCTGCTACTTTTCTTTAGGGCCTGTTGTACAACATGGAAGTAAGGCTTCAGTTAGAATAGCCTTCCCCATCTTAGTAAAATTTGGCTGGGCTTTGCTATCTAAGAAGTCTGGGCATCATATACTCAATATATCTGGAAGACACCTGAATTGGGAAGACTTTTAGCTTATAAATACCAATAGATATTTTCAAATGGAGAAAACACAGGTGCCACTAGGGTTTTGTTTTTCCACTTAGTTGTCTATAGAAGTGGGAACATAGATTTTTCTCTGTACCTCCAGTTGCCTCAAGCAATCTCTAGCAGTTGCAATAGATTCAGGAACAGGCATGATCGTGTCTATGGGGTGTTTTATTTCTATAGGAAATTATGACACTTTGTTGCATAACTTCTCCTGTTTTTTGTTTTTGCTTTATATTTTCTTTGGATCGTGGAAAAACCTCCTGAGCTAGCAATGATACAGGCTGGCAAGTGAAAGGGCTACTGTATGTCTGCCAATACACTGCACCCAATGCAAACCTAACAATTATCTCACCACTGTTTGGCAGGTCCATAATCTCCTGCATTTACTGGCATTCAAGACCTAGCTGAAACGTGCCTTCAAAAATGTCCAGACTTCACATGGAAATTCAGTTAAGAATGAGAAGGGATCCAAATAATTCAGCATCAACCATTCACAAAGCGAGGTCTTGCTCCCTAATTGTCTAGCATCTGTTTGCAAATATCATTGAATGCAGGGTGCATGACCTTTTTTTCTATGGAAGACCACATTTGGTTGGGCTGAACCAGGAATGGGAGAGGCCAGAGCCACGTGGAGCTTGAGACATATTTTCTCTGACATTTGCCCCCATTCTTTTTTGTTTGTTTGTTCATTCATCAAATTTCTAGACTGCCTAACTCCAGAATGACTAGACAGCTTCACAAGGGGGGTGGGGAGGGAATGGTACAAACAATATCAAATAAAAAGAACAGCTGTTGCCAGAAGAGAAGAAATCTAAAACCATTCACCCTATCTGTCATCCTGGTAAGCTTCCAGGTGCAATTCAAGGTGGTTGTCACTTTTAAAGGCCTGAATGGCATAGGGCCAGGTTACTTGTGGGACCACCTCTCCCCAATAGGTTATGCCTGTCCCACCAGATCTCACAGGGTGGGCAAGCTCCAATTCCTCTTGGTGAGGCAATGTCACCTGGTGAGTCCTAGGAAGAGGGCGTTCTCTGTCATGGCACCTGCTCTACCTCCCCAAGATAGGGAAATCCTAACATTACTTGCCTTTTAGAAGGACATGAAGACCCAACTCCTTCCCCAGGCCTTGGGGCCAGGCTGTTTGCTTGGGACTCTGGCATGGATGAGTGGCATAGGTCTTTTGTGATTTTAATGAGAGGGCCTCAACCCAGTCTTTGTGTGTGTCTGTGTTTGTATTTTATTACTGCTGATGTTTTATATGGTATGTTCACCACCCAGAGTTTCATTGGATATGTAGGTGGTCTTACAAAGCTGATTAATCAATAAAACAAACAATACATCTTGAAAAGGCATAACCACACATTAACCCAGAGCTTGGGGGAAGAGCCACATTTTTAAGGCTCATTTAAAAGTGGGTAGGATGCACTTTTGTGAGATGGGTGGCCATGTTTATCAGTTTAAATAAATGAATAAAATATACAGTAGACTAGGGGAAGTTCAGCAAAATTGATCAGCAATAAGCCAGCTATAACTCTCTCTTTTCTCCTGAGCAGGCTCGCGGGGAGAAACACCCCTTCCTGATTGGCAAGGATAAGTCACTGTAATGGTACGTGGGAATGACCTTGGGAGACAGGGTGAAGAGATGCAGCCAAGGAATGGTCAGATAAGAGGCAGCTGAGCCTGCAGAAGGAAGGTGGCTGGGGCAAGAGGCTCAGAAGAGACTCTCCCTAAGTTCTTGGGGTGTAAAGGAGACGTGGAGAACTGTACTTTCAGACTTGCAAGATTTTGTTAATGTAACCTTAGAATAAAGTAGAATTAGTTCATCTGGCTGTGTTTCCTGTCTGGTCTACCTCGCAAGGCTGACAGCCCCTGCTTACTGTCTCTGTTTCCATGGTTTTTTGTTTTGCTGTTTACTTGCAGCAGTAATTCCCAGACAGTAAATATATCCCTCTTTTTTTTTTTTGGCCAGGGATGAGCTGGCGTGCAAAGTGCCAGGCTGCTTCATTATTTTTCTCCATGTCAGCTTTGAGGAGAACAACTGTCTTCAAAAGAAGATCCCCATCCATGGAAACAATGGAGGGGGATCAAGATTACATGCAACTGCATGACACAATTTGGTTACCAAGTGTCTCAGCTCAAGCCACTACTGGGTCTAGGCTTTTGTCGAGCAACTGCAAATATAAATAGGATGCTTCCCGTATCCACATTTATATGAGATACAAATACAGGATATAAATATCCATTATACGTGTCAGTCCTTTGAGGGAGTTCAGTGAGGACACCAAAACCATGAGCAGTAACTTTATTGTAAGGTTACAGTACTAGAATCTTGCAAGTCTGAAAGCGGTTCCCCCCTCCCCTGCCTTTACTTTCCAGAGAACTAGGGAGGGTCCCTTCTGAGATGCTTTCTCCACTCCCATTGCTCCTTTGGACTCAGATTTCATTTATTAGACCATGGTCTAGGTTGTGGCTCTTCCTCCTGTCTTCCAAGGTTATTTTCATAGCCCCATTACATCATGGGATAGCAATAGACAGCCAACTTTTGTGTAAATTAAAGATGGAAAAACCCATTTCTCTTGCAGTCTCTTAATAAATCTTAAATTTGCTTTGTCCCATTTGCATTTCACTTGCAGTTTTGTTAAAGTTCTGTGCAATGCTTTGTATGCATTTCCCTGCTCATTTCCCCAAATAGATACATTTCTGAATGCAGTTTAGCCTAATGTATTATATTTATTTATATTTTTCAGACAATTCCCTCTAACGTAATACATTCTCGTGTTATTTTCAGTAATAAACATTTCTTTCGTGCATGTTTTCCCCTGAAGTATGCATTTTAGCATTATTGTTGTTTAGGGAACTAATTGGCAAAACATAGAACTTGTGTTTTATGTAATATCATAAATGTGTTGCCAGTATACTCTGCTAGAAATATCAAAGGAAAGTTGTGTTTTGGTTCATGGATTGCTTACAGGAAGTGTAGATTTAATCTAGATTTATGTGAAAATGTGAAGCAAAGATATCTGTCCTCCAGGCCTAGTTTGAATAGAAGGTCTTGAACATATGGAAATCAGAGGAGGAGCCTATGTTCCTAAGGTTGACCACACTTCCCTGGGAACACCTGGAAACTAGAGAAGGCTATAGATCCATGGTAAAACATTTACTTTGCATATGGGAGGTTATGGGTTCAGTGCCAGGCATTCCAAAGAGATCTGGAAAAACTGCTAGGTTATGTTCACACACTATGCTTAAGCAGGCCAACTGAAGACCTGGCATTTGTACAGTATGTTAAGTTTGGTTAGGGTTAATCTTGGTTAGAGTTTTCATGGCCTAGAGTGTTGTGCAAGCCCAGAAAATGGGTTAACCCAGGAACCAGACCGAGCTTTTTGTATTGACTCAGCCCTAGAGAGTATTGCATGTGCCACTGTAGTGAGTTAAGGAAATTGATGGTCTGACTATGTTTTTGTATGCTTCCTCCATTCTTGTTTTATGAACATTTGTAGTGGGAAGACCTTCCTTCCTTCCTTCCTTCCTTCCTTCCTTCCTTCCTTCCTTCCTTCCTTCCTTCCTTCCTTCCTTCCTTCCTCCCCTCCCCTTCCTTCCCTTCTCCTCACTCCCCCTTCCCTTCCCTTCCCTTCCCTTCCCTTCCCTTCCCTTCCCTTCCCTTCCCTTCCCTTCCCTTCCCTCCTCCTCACTCCCCCTTTCCTTTCCTTTCCTTTCCTTTCCTTTCCTTTCCTTTCCTTTCCTTTCCTTTCCTTTCCTTTCCTTTCCTTTCCTTTCCTTTCCTTTCCTTTCCTTTCCTTTCCTTTCCTTTCCTTTCCTTTCCTTTCCTTTCCTTTCCTTTCCAGAAATGCATTTGCTGGAAGACTTCACCCAGGGCAATTTCCAGTGCTAAAATATCAGCAATTTCTTCATCTGGAATACCAAAAGACAGCAACAAAGAAAAACATCCACTTCTCCCTCTGTGGGAAAGATCAAGTTCTCCTCCCCAGACTCAAAACTCATTAACACTTAACAAGATTTTCTGCAAAATGCACAAAAACCCCCCAGACAGGATGTTCCAGCCCCAAAAGGAGAAATTCAGCTTGAAAGGCTACATTTGTGAAAATGGAAGACACTGATGCAAAGTGCAGTCAAGCAGCCATTATCTGTGTCCTCTTTCAAACAGAATTAGCTGTAGAAAGCATGTTTTTATAACCCTTCGTAAAGGGAGGTTGAAACCTGCTTCTTTCATAAGAATATCCATAAGTGTGATAGATACAGTCCCTGATTATTAAAAAAAAGTTTCCAGACTTTGATTTACACACAGACACACACACACACAGGAGGTCCAAATGAAAAGTGTCCTGCTTAATCATTTCTTAGTATTATTAAAAATTCTTTTTTTCTTCTATAATATCAAATATAAGGTCTAGGGACTTCTTTCAATTAATTAAGCAAATTAAACATGCACAATTATTTCAGTTGCAAAATCATAGTTGGCTTTTTGCAGGGAATGCTGACATTTAAATTATGGGAATCCCATTGTTCTGGGTGGCAGACTTTGACAATGGCCACATTCCCACAAGATGCTTAACTCAGTCAATCATTAATCCAGGCAAATCTCCTTACTGAAGCTTCTGGCCAGGGGTGTCATTCGGGTATGGTTTAAAAAGTCAGCAGGACTGGTACAATGATGCAGTTGAGGCTGTCTCTGTTTTTTATGTGTAAACATAAAAAATGGACAGAACTTTTATTGCACTATTATAGCCATCAACTTGACTTTTTTTTTAGATATCCAGGAGATACCCGCGCTTTGGGCAGGAAGTGACAATACTAGCCAGGTCAAAAACCTGTTACTAAACAAGTGCAGGAATGCCACAATTTGCTCATGAGGTTCACCAATGTTCTCTCTTATTTTATAAAAAGAAACAAAAAGAAACTTTCATCAAACTGAAGAAAATGTAGGGATCTCTCTGCCCAGCACTAATCTTCAAAGGACAAGCCAATCTGGACAATGGAATTTGGAAGGTAGGAGAGAACACTGAGCAGGAATGTGGGATTATGAACAGTGAAAGGATGATTTGCCTTCCTCTCCCATCACAAAAGCAATTGTTTCTCCTATGGTATTGTTCTTTCTGTAATTAAGAGAAGTTTGTTTTATCTTGATTTGGAATGGAGTCTCCTAAAATGCATTTATGTTCTTATTTAAAAGTTTTTTCCAGGCTTCATGCTCCCAATTTTACCTCCAGGAACATGATCAGGCTTAAAGGTTGACCTCCATCTATGGACAATTAGCCACTAAGCTGGTGGCCCTTCTTCCTCTCTAGTCTTTTACCCGGTCTCTCTGGAAACTTTGGGATATGCAACAATTAACCTGTAGCATAGACATGGCTACTTTTTTAAGGATTCATTTAAGATCCTCTTCCCTTCACTTTGGAAACACACACATAAAAACATTCTTAAATAGGTACAGAGAGAAAGGTATTCTAAGTTAGCATTTCTTTCTGAGAAAAGAAAAATGTGACCAATAGTTGTCCATTTAAGACGGGGGGGGGGGGGCTTCATTTTTACAACTCCAGAACAAATCCTGATTACGCTGCTGAAATTTAGCATCAAATTATGGATTTTCAGCACAATATTTCAAAGAAGACCTAAAATAAATATATTAAACCTACAGTAAATGTAATGTGCTTATTTCAAAGAACCCCAAGATTTGCCCCCAAAGATTATCATTCCTTTTCAGCCTCATCCCTTTTGATCACTATGTCACCAGCTATTCCCTTTGTGACTCCTGGAGATGGAAAATAAAAAGGGTTGATCCCAAAAGAAAGAATATGTCCCACCTTCTGTACCCCTGCCTCTATCTATCTATCTATCTATCTATCTATCTATCTATCTATCTATCTATCTATCTATCTATCTATCTATCTAGACTCAAATAACGTTGCCCTATCTAGCTTTCTGATGGATCTGATGCCTGTCCCATTTGGTGGTTCCTTAAGCTTCCAGAGAAAGTTAAATCTTTTTATTTTCTGCAGTGAGCACTACAAAACAGAACCTTGGACAGCTCCAAATGAGACATAAACTGCAGCAAAATTCTGCTACGTTATATGCAAGCTTCGCCCACAAATGGTTGCCAACAGTCATTGATGTTAGGAGTTAACTTTACTTTGTTTGTTTTGCCAAATGTATTTTTATTGGTCAATGACCGAAATAAAGTTTCTCTTCGTCTAACCTGTAAGCTGAAGCTAACTCCTACTGCAACAACTATACGAGTATACTATTTTTAGCAAGAGGCTACCACAAGCATTATGAAGACTGGTTGTGTAGTTAGTTCTTCTAACAGATAAAAAAAAATTAGCTGATTTTACCTTATTACATTTCTCTGAGGCTTTAATTCCTCTAATCAAGAAGAACAAAAGAATCATGATGTTGGGTGGAGCCTTAGAAGTCATCTTGTCCAACCCGCTGCTCATGGCAGAATCCACTGGACCAACTATGATGGATAACCATCCAGCCTGTTTGAAGATCTCTGGCAAAAGAGAACTCACCACTTCACGTTCCACTGACAGTTCTTATAGTTAGGCAGTTCCTCTCTATGTCTAGCATGAATCTGATTCTTCATAGAGGAATCTTTTTGTTCCTGTCCTCTGGAACAATGGAGAATAAGTACATTCCCTTTGCTGTCTGACAGCCCATCATATAGTTGAAGACTGCTATCACCTGTCATCTTTTCTGTAGGCTAAATATACATAGACCCTTCAACCATCCCTTGCAGGCCTTGTATTCCAAACTCTTCACCATCTTGGTAAACCTCCTCTGAACTTGCTCCAATTTACCACTGTCCTTTTTGAACCACAATGCCCAGAATGAAATACAGTTCTCCCAATGGGATCTGACTAGGGCAAAGCAGTATGGGACAATTCCTTTCCATGATCTGAACTTAGCTCAAGATAGCATTTGCATTTACTTTTTTAACAGCTGCATCCCACTGCTGACTCATGTTTAACTTGGACCTCCAGATCCCTTTCACATGTAACACTACCAAGCACAGTCTTCCCCATCATATTTTTGTGCCTTATACTTTTCCTGTACGGTTGCAGAATTTTACATTTTTCCCTGTTCAATTTCATCCCATTCATCTCAGCCCATTGTGCAAGTCCATCCAGACCTTTTTGAATCTCCTCTCTTTCCTTCCAGTATTAGCCACCCTCCCAGAAGGTGGAAGAGGAGTTCTAAAATCCATGAAAGCTTCTTTGGATCCCTTGGTTACTTTGGAGAATGACTTTGCTAGTTAACTTTTCCATTAAAAAAAAAAAAGTTGGGCATTCAAAGCCTACGAATCTCTGTTTGCAACATGAAATATTTATTACCTTTACTGCTTGATGTGTTTTCTACAGCTCAGCAAAAAGCAGCTGTAGTAGTCCCACCTCTCCTTAACCCATGATGCAACACACTTTTGAACTCAACTGAATAAAGCCCAAGCAATGATTAATAGAACATTGCATGTTGTGGCATGGCCAGCCAATAGCAGGCAATTATGACAGTATTTGCTCAAGCTGGTGAATTACTCAGCCTCTTATGTCAAGCTTCAGATCAGAGTTAATTGCTTTCTATTGAATTTGGCAATGAGGTAAGTGTCAGAATTTGCTGAATATCACTATTGGGTGCGGGGAGGGGGTGGGGAAACAGCTATTTTCAATCCTTCTCTTGCACTTGCCATGTGTCTCTTGGTGCTGCTGAGAATTAAACAAATTAATCACAAGCTGAATAACAAGAAAACGAAAAGCAAAAAAAATAGATTAATCTCTTGCTTAAAGCAAATTTTGTTCCAGAAAAGAAGCAGCATATCAAAAATCGTCAACATCCCTCCAGCTGGGAGGGCAGCAAGGGAGGAGAAAAAGGGATGGACAAATGGTGTAGTCACCAATGTTTTTTGAGCACATTACCATTAATATTGATTTCCATTAGCTGGGCAACAGGTAGGAAAATTAAATGCATGAAGTGAGAAAATGCTTTTAATGGTTGATGGGGACTAATGTGATGTCATTGAAAATCACAATTACTTGATTCAGAAAATAAAATTGCTTATTTCATCATTGTTCTCTAACCTCCATTACAAATTTAACTCCTTTTCTTCTAAATGTTTTTCAGTTCAGATGATCCCTTTGCTACTGTAGAACAATGGAGTGTTCTGGATGTCAGGGATCCTGCAAAAATTGCAATAATCAGGGCTGTGACTACTGGGAACCTCACTTGGTACTCCAATACCCCCAAAACGTTTGATTAATTGGGCCTGGGATCTGCTCCAGTGCTGCAACAATTTGCCCCCCCATCGGGCACATAGAAAATGGATTTCCAGCGCTGCAGATTTTGTTCAGATCTCTCCTACTTCACAAATATATATATATAACAGCTAGCAATCGGGCTACTTCTTGGATAAATGCATATTTTTATTAAAGTGGCATATGCTTGCATATGAATAAAACAATAGTTCTAAAGAAAGAGTTTTTTTCATCTTCCTTTCAAGAGGGTGTTCTGTTTTATGCTAAGAGCAGAGCAGACCAGAGATTTGTACAGGAGTACAGCCAAGAGAGGTGACATCTGCTACTGTTACTGTGCAGGCTTAGTTGGAGACATATAAATTCAAAGAAAGCTGCACATGAAAACCAACGCAGCATTTACACCAAAGACAAACCACGGTTTTCTCTTAAATTGCAGGTTTAAGGGGGAAAGCCTCTGGTCCCCATTGAAAGCTACCCTTGCAACAGCCAACCAGAACAAAACAAGATCCTAGGCTTACCTAGCCCCAAACAAGAGGCACACGAGGTTGTGTGGACTTGATTTTTATAAAAAGATGCAAGCCTATCAAGTAATACCAAGGAATGAGACATTTCAGGCACAAGAAGAAACACAGACCGAGCCTAGTCATGGCTAGAGGAACAGCTATGCAATCTTTGCTTTTCCTTCTCTTCCTCCAAGAACATGGTCTTAACAGAGCTTAGCTGTAGACTGAAAGCTTACTCTGGCCAATTATGAATGATTGAATCTGAAGAGGTGGGGGAAAGTTTATTGTAAGATGCTGTAAAGCAGGGTTCCTCAACCTTGGCAACTTTAAGATGGGTGGACTTCAACTTCCAGAATTCCCCAGCCAGCCTTGGGAGTTGAAGTCTACCTGTCTTAAAGTTGCCAAGGTTGAGGTGCCCTGCTGTAAAGCATGTTGAGAATCATTTGCATAAAAGGGCTGATTTTAGGGGGCGGAGAAGAGAGATGAGGAGGAGGAGGAGGAAGAGAAGAAGAAGGAAAAGTAGTATTAGAAGAAGTAACAATAAAAGTAATAGGAATAGAAGTAGTAATAGAAGTAACAAAAGTAACACAAATAGACATTAAAAAGGAAAAGCCTTTTTATCTACCCAAGCTAAATAACAGCGCAGATTTTATTTTAAATCAAAAATGTGTATCCTCATAATCTTATCTATTATGGAAAGGTGGTTTGCCTAACATTTTATTTATTTTATTTATATATCAAATTTGGCACCACCTATCTCATTAAAAAATGACTCTGGGTGGTTTACAAAAAAGTTAAAAACAATTGAAAATACACTGTAAGATGATCCTGAATGAATAGAAAATAAATATGGATAGGAATAAGTCTCTCGGCATGTTTTTGCCATATTTCTGCAGGAGTTCCTTTTTGCCATTTGTATAAATGACATCCAATGCAAGAATGGAAGAAAAATTCCAGGTTTAGCCCCTTTGAAACAAGAGACTCAAACAAGGAGAGAACTTTACAAAGGACCTGCAAGAGAAGCCATTTGGGGTAGCTAGGAGGGATGAAGGGGATGAATATTATCTAAGGATGAATATTATCTAAGATAATATTCTTCTTTCCAAAAGGAGTCCACTGGATATCCTGGGGAGCAAGAACCTTCTTGTCAAGTTATGGTCATGTTGCTTAACATTGCAATAGGACTTTTAGTATAAAAGGTCACAAATGACACAAATTCTCTTAAACCAAAGCAGCATCAGTATGGTCATTCCATGAGACAAAATATATGATAAGATGTATAATTTAGGCACAGCTCAGAGGAGTGGCGGAATGGGCTGTACACAAGCTTTGGGGTTCAGCAAGTTAGAGGCAATGGGCCCCCATGATCAGGCAGTGACCATAGGAAGGCATTGGGATCACAATATAGTGGATGGGTGTGGGCTTTGTAGTGGCTGGTAGCACCTAGGCAATCTTGGATGACCTTTTTTTTATATATAATCATTTTTATTAGAGTTTTCAAATGCAAGGATAAAAAAACGAATACAAACGAAGGACATTATAAAGAGTAAAGAAAGAAAAAAGAGAAATGCAAAGAGATAGAGAAAAGAAGAAGAAAAAGAAAGAAAAGGAAGATATATAAAAGATGACTCCCCCCTCCCTCCAGACCAGTATAAACAGTTTCAGTAATTTAGCACCTTTTCTACTATTTCCTAAAAAAATATCTTCTTCCCATATTTCATTTCTTATCAATAATCCAATTGTAAAAACTCATCTTTCGATCCTAATCGGCAAAAGTCCATTTAGGGCTACCAGAAATAATAACATATATATTTTAATCTTAATCAAAAAAATCCATTCTGTAGTCCAACTTATCACTTTCACCAAAATATAAAGCAAAAGAAATCTCTCCCCATTTATATGCACATTCTAAAAACCTCGCCCTGCACTCCTGGTCCAATCTTGGATGATCTCTGAAGCTAAGTAAGTCTAGGCCAGGTAGGTACTTGGATGGGAGACCCACCTGGAACTCCCTTGGCCTAGAGTGGGACATTGGACGATGTTCCAACAGAGGGCAGTGACAATGCATTTCTGTAACCCAGTCAGATAAATTGCATGGATGAAGTCTTCATAGTCCAGCTGGACTCAACTACAACTTTCCTTTACCTTTTTCAATATGAAACCATCAATGCAGAAGTAATTTTGAGGTCATAAATTTTGTATTTTTTTTTTTTTAAGACAGCTTCTCTTTTCCTCTGAAGAGCGGAAAAAGTATTGTGTATCGGAAAAGGCCAGGTCACCATAAAAATAGAGCTCTTGAGAGGCAGTTATGAGTGAAACCCTTTAAAGGTGTGGTTTAGACTTTATGGAAAGATTTTGAAGAGTCCTCCAGCAGACAAGCAATTACTAAGAGGTATGAGTTTTTTTTTTTTTTAAAGATGTCTGAGATAATCATACCATGCTTAGAATTGGGGGACTCTGGCCAGTCCAATTCTTTTTTTTTTTTTTTCCACCTTTGCTGTATCTCATTTCCAGATCACTTGGTGACTGAACAAAAACGAACAACAACCAACTCTACAAAAAAAAATTTTGCTCTCATTTTGGTTTTTTTTTCCTTAGCATAAATACACTTCTCTATGTGCTTTTCTGTATGCACATTTTGCAGTATGCTGGTTCTTGCAAGTAATTTTCTTAGATGGATTTACATATTCATTTTCTTCTAATCTGCACAATTTTTGTGAATATGGTTCCCTAATAGATGCAGGTTTGCACATCATGCTTTAAATTGTGTTCTACAGCACAACTGCTAGAAAAATGTAAAAATCCATGGATAACAGCTATGGTTTGCGAATAAATTCTCAATGTGTGAATTTCCTACACACTGAAAAAGCCTACTTTTCCTAGAAGAGTCATGGTCTGGCTCTATTCTTCCTTGCACTTGATGCAAACACATTCACAAGGACCTGATGTAAGTGATGAAATTCTCCTTAAAACTCCTAAAGATGATGTGAGCTTAGTATTCAGGGGCCAAAGCAGATCTCAGGGTATTAAAAGAAGGCAGATGGATTTTTTAAAAACTTCCCTCTGAGTGAGATTTACAGACATGCCCCCAGGGATAATGGGTTCATCTTTTGCTGCTCAGAATCCCCAGAAACAAGAAGGGCATCAGGTTATTAATTTCTCTCTCTCTTTCCATGTTTAATGATTATTTTACAACATCTCAGTCCTGCTGCTTCATCTAATCGGTGTTTTAGCAATATGTCATATCAACTACGCCATGTTTTCAGTGTGCTGATTACTTATCAAATTCTGAAATCTGTCTCATTGTTGACAGTACAGTGTCATACTATACAATTAATGTGTTTACTTTTAAGTCAGTTTATCTAACTTTAGAACAGAAAGAAAATATGGAAAATTAAACCTATTGAATTGTACATGCAGATGAAATGTCTTGAGACCTCCAGGGAGAGAATGCTCATTCAAATATCAAAAGAGAGGCAAGTTCTTCAGACCACTATATAATTGAATGGGTATTCCTTGATCCTTGTAATAACCTATGCACAATTGTGAGAATGCACAATATCTACTTCATTTGTCCCCTTGCTAATTACCATGCCACTGAGTAACTCAAAAGAACACGAGCATTTATAGAATCAGTGAGAGCTCAGAAGCAAAATGAATATCTCCATCCAAAAGAGTCATTCTGGGGTCAGATCACATCCTACAAAACCATGTTGCATTATTTATTTCTTTATTCATTTTCTAAAAAAAAACCCTTGCTTCATCTTCTCTTGGGATGTGAGAAATGAGATGGGCTTGAAGTGAGAGCGAGTCCTAAAAGCTGTTCAGCCCAACAGTGTTGATGAATCTTTTTTACTGGAGTCACGATTTCTATTCTGCTTCTCCTCTCAAGAGATGAGCTGGCCTATTTATTGTTTTAAGCATAGATATCTTTGCACAAGCACGCAGTTTATAGAAAACACGGTGCTCAAGCCCTTCTTGTGCCCTCCTTCAAATGTTTATGGCTTGGGATTCCTAGCTTGGCTTGCTGTACTAATGGATTAGGGGATGTTTGCACGCTGCCAGTGAATCATTCTGGCAAAATCTCAGAGAAACAGGGAGAAACAAATACCGAGAAGCATCTATAATAACAGAACAGCTTAAGGTGACGGTGAACCACTGAGAGTGGCACCAACTGATATAAAGGATGTCTCTGCCATAGGGTATTTAACAAGGCTTGGCTCAGAAGCTCAAAGGCTCTTCTTCAGGCAGGCTATGAGCAAAGAAGTTTAGCCTCCGTAATTCATCATGATCGATATCAGCTTTCCGTAAACAAATGTCCTCCAGATGTGCTGGACAACAACATCAATTATCTTCAATCAGCATCCTTTTTAGAAAGCTTTCCCAAGATCTTCCAGAAAAGTAAGATAGAGACAATCTTGGGTTGTTGCTTTGCTAAGAGCAAGGAAATAGTCAACGGGAACACTTGATTTAAGCAGACATTCCATAATGATAATTACAATAATATTAGATGGTGGATTATGCTCCATGAAAGTTAATGCAATGGGTTAATGTGTAAATGTGTGCATTTTTAAGAGGCCATAAGAATCTTTGTTGTTTTAACAACAAAAATAAATAGCTCAATGGGGAAGCATTCCTAAGTAACGCCTTCCTTCAGGAGAAGAGTTGGAAACATTCTGTGCTAAACCAGGGTTGGGTATCATACGGGAATAAGCATTTCCCAGCCCCCCTTCCCCCAAAGGAATCACACTTCTGAACTGAAAGGCAAAATGGCAGATTTCCAGTTGCACTATTTTTCGTTTCTTTTTGTGAAAAACAAGGATGAAAATGGAGCTTGCCTCTGGGAGGCAATCAGTCCAAAACCATGCCACGAAAATCAAGTCACTTTGGCAGCAAAATTTGGGGCCGTGGAGGATTAGTGTAAGAGTAGAAATGGAAACCCTTTGCTTCCCTGAGGCCTCCCATCCCCCCTCCTCAAAAGCTAAACAAAACCCCAGAAAATGGGATGCTTTACTGGACATGTGACTACAAAGTCTCCTGGAAGTTCAAGAGGCTGAGCTACAACTTACAATCCACCACGTTTTTCCTACCTTGTCCTAAGCTATTATTTGGTTTGTTTTATTTTTAGCTTCATGTGCTGCATAAACAATCCCTTGTCATTTATAAGCTATGTTTGATGGCTTAGTACATTATGCAAACATAGCCAACTGTGGCTTAGCCAGTATACTATAGTTTAACATGTTGTGTGAATCCAACCCTTTGACTAGCAGTGGAGTTCTAAGTTCTCAGAACGTTGCACTCCATCTTTTGCTTTCTTAATGTAGATATTTGAAAAGTTTGCATAGATATTTCCATATTTTCATGTATTCTGGCTTGTTTAGTTTATAGAACTTCACCACAACACTCTAAGAGCAAATATTGAAGGATAACAGCATTATGGTCTGCATATGGCCTTGACATGAATTTGGTAAATTTGTGTCAAAATGTGACTCGAACAAAAGTCAACCCCCAACCTGTAATACAACCCAGAACTTCTCCAGATATCCTATAAAAGACTTTAGATGACTAATCCATACCTTATTGTCCAAAATAATTCAAAGAGATAGAAGTGAACAAAATCTCTTTGAATATGTCTGAACATTTTGGATTTCATCTATATGTTGGGAATTGAATAATATAGTCCAGTTGGTCAACAACCAGCTTTCAATAAAATCCCATCCAATGTTACCTTAGAAATAGCAATGGGAATAACAGTAGCAGTGAGATATCCGTAATTCCTACTTAACATCCCCAGTACCAAAAAATTATTTCACAAAGAAGGGCTCTGTTAAAAAAAATCACAGCAGTTTTAATTCTAGTCTTTTCATCCATACCAATAAACTTTCTCATTTACTGGACATTGCATTCACAAACCATGGGTCAAAGAATTTTGATCATCATCAAATCCTTTCCTGCTTTCCCATAGTCTTAATTTCATGGATATTAAGAGCACTCTGTGCTCATAATTTATTTTCATTTTGCTCTATTTTGCATGGTTATTAGACACCATTCTTAATTTTGTAGAAGCCTTGATTCCTTTTACTGCTTATGGCCATGGTACAAATTTAGCGCTCACCAGGTGGCAACTATTCCATGTGATAATTCTTGGTATTCAAATTCAGAAACCTCACTCTCCACTAAGGGCACTGGATTGCTTTCTCCTGGATTAAATAAACCCTTACATATGTGCAACTTAAATGTATGAATACCATCATATTCAGATGAGTTCTGACTGACTGGCAGAATTCACATGCTTCGAGGTTTATTAATGTATTTTGGAAGTACCAGACTGACGAAGGTGGGTTCTCATTGTTTATTAAGACAAACCCAAACAAGCCAATTTATGGCTTAGCATAGTGGGTGAACCTAGCAAATTAACGGGCAGGCAACAAAGCATGACCTAGCATCCTGTGTGAATCCAAACATGAAGATCCGTTTTCAGTGACAAACATGATGCTCAGTAGTTAAGGGGTCTGTGCTACCATCTTATCTCCACATTCCTCCTCTAGATACACTGCCTTTTACCCAAAGCTTGAGACTAACCCAAGACAGTGCAGTCATCCAAACTAGGAGCAGCTATAATTTCAGAGATCAGAAGCTAGAATTTAAAATCAAGCATTGCAAGGGTTCCTTGGCATGCTGGAGAACATATTCATAGACTTTCAGAAGAACACATAAAATCAGAAGCAAGGACAATTATGCAATCTTGCTTTTCAACCAGGATACACTTTTCATAGATTCTAAATATCAGCACAAGACTCAGGAGCACCAAGAACATACACCCAAAGCATCATTCAGTTTCTCCTCCATATATGCACAATCACCCTACAGTATTACTCTGGTGGTTCCAGCCATCTCTGTAGCTATCAGTCCAGATAACTTGCCACCTTTTCTCAAGGATTTCTGCAACTTCTTACTGTCTGTCCATCATCAGTTTGGTCCCAATAATGAGCAGTTTGCTAGGAGATGAATAAAGGTTACCAGCTTGCAGAATACCTGAATATCACAGTAATGTTAGAAAGGCTTGAGGGTTGCCTCCATTTCTCAAAAGGCTGCATAAGATGAAAGTAAGTTCTGAATATTCTTCTTTCTATATTTCTTATGATTAGAAATAGCTGGCATAGGTTCAGGGACAGAAATAATAATATTCCAAAGCAAAAGAAAGAGGGAGAAAAAAAAATTGAAGACATATTAACGGCATAATCAAACTTTACAAATTCTTCTCAGGAAAGCTGTCTGAATGTTATCCCCAAGTGATCTAAACTTTCAGAGAAGGCATTGTCTGCATACAGTTAGTTGTGGTTTACTTAGTCACTAAGTCATCTGAGCTTCACAGGATTGCTTTGGGTCCCTGGGAACATCTGAAATGCCACAAGTTATCTGCACTAACCCAACTGCTAGTCCTTTAAGGTAGACCAAGTCAGGAAACAGATTCCAGAGGAACGGTGGAACTCTACTTTATCAATACAGGTTATAGTAATACGTAGAGAGCCAGTTTAGGGTAGTGGTGAAGGCACCAGGCTAGAAACCAGGAGACCATGAGTTCTAGTCCCATCTTAGGCACAAAGCCAACTGAGTGACCTTGGGCCAGTGACTCTTTCTCAGCCCTAGGAAGGAGGAGGCAACAGCAAACCACTTCCAAAATCTTGCCAAGAAAACTTCAGGGACTGGTCCAGGCATTCGCCAGGAGTCAAGACCAATTTGAAGGCACACACACACATAGTAATAGAATTTTGAAAGCCATGGAGTTAAGGTGGAGTTGGTTGTAGATTCTTTCTCATATGTTTTTCATTTCTGGGGCTTAAAACATGTTTTTGGTAAGTGTTGCTGCATAGTTCCTCCAAGGTCCTCTGTGGCTTTCCATATCAATCAAGTCTTATGGAACTCAGTCACCAGATCTGCTGAGAACAGGGAGAGGCGACTCAAAGCTTCTACCACCTTGTACACCCAGAGGTGTCCACAGAATATGATGGTTTGGTCAGAATGATCAAAAGCATTGCACCCTTGGGATGTAAGCTCTTCCCCAACATACATGCCTGCAGTTTCACAATGCACTTACAAAAAGGGTGGAGCTTGAACTGAAATGCTAGTTTCATCATTTGACTTTGCCTTGACCCCTTGGGATCCTCATGCCCCCGTCCAGCCAAGGATGTTTATGAGGATGTACATGAATGGCTGTGCCTACTATTGGATAGAATGAAGAAGCCCAGAATTCTAACCTTGATTAGTGAGTCAGTTCCCATTTCCACCTTCTGAAGCAAGGTTCACATCATTTTAAATTCCACAAGCTGAAGATTTCATAGGTGTTTTAAAGATTAATTCAATCTGACATTTCAATGTGCTGTGATTCCTATTCAGTCCAAGACCTCAGATAAAATATAGTATTTTACTCTGCAACTGTTTTTGACTGATATGAAAAGTCCATTCACATTGAGATGATGACGTCCGTCTTAATGTGTCTATGTGAAGTAGGTTGAGGGGGAAAAGATCTATGTGCAAACTATTGATTTTTTTCTAGCCAGTTTTAAAAGCATGCTATTTAATATGCAGCTTGAATTAAGATCTCATTGATCACTTAAAAAAAATAGAAATAACTTAGCAAAACATTCATTCTTTTCATTGCGGGTCCCTTCAGAAATATTTAGTTGATAGGACATGAGTAATGAGTGTGCTCTATTAGCAAGAGAAATATTTTAAATAATTTCCTGGACAGATTCTAATTAACTGGGGGGTGGCAGGAGGACTTTTCTTATAGTTGGAAGGAAACAAAGGAATTATTACATAAAACATTCCTCATAGGACGTTCAAACAGTATTAAATGCATTAAATACAATTAGTCTTAAAGCAGCTAGGAAACCCCACTGTTTTTATATACCTTCAAAATGAGAGCTGAGACAAAGTGGAGAAGGAATCTTAAGAAACAGGTAATTAATGGGAAAACAAAGTATTTAACTGAGTTATGACTGAAATATTTTTCAGTCCCTGCACCCTGAAGTGATTCATATTTAGTGTCAAGCTGCTGTTCTGCTGACTGCATTGGTTAAACAAATGAGATAGCCAAGGATCCACATGCAAGCCGAGCTGCCCTACATTATTGTCATCTAAATTATTTAACATCTTTTTTCTTGTTCACAGGATGCAGGAAGTCTGGAAATGTATTAAGCTGTAACTGTAAATGAATAGCGAGTCTCCAAAAAAACCCTGATTTTTTTATGGCCTATTTCAAGTTTCAATCTCCAGATCATAAAGGCCATTTCTGATAAATGGATTTTTTTGTTTTAATTTGAACAGCCTAAGGCAGATCAGATTTGAATTGCATCAGTATGCCTTTCCTTGTTCCTGCAGAATGGTGATGAGGTTAGGGATGGGATTCTCAATGTGAAATCCATAAAGCTGGAGGATATGGCAGACTTAGGTCAACAGAAGCAGCTTAGGACAACATTGAGAGCTGGCTGGGGAATTCTGGGAGTTGAAGTCCATACATCTTAAAGTTGCCAAGTTTGAAAAACACTGGTTTAAAGTCTCGGAATCATCTAAACTGAGTGAAAAGAACTCCCTTTTCTTAGCTTTAAAGAACTCCCTTCCCTTGGCTTGTTACAAGAGAGTATTGATTTATTAATTTACAGGCAATGACCAGATTAAAAGGTAAGGCAGAAAATATTTGGGAAACAAAGAAAATGGATTGGTAGAACAAATGTGATAAAACAACGGTACATAGGTTACAACCAATAAGGTACAATAAAATATTTTTATATATGGGTACAAACAGCCATATTAAGAGAGTAAATCGTGTTGGATTGCTATCTTTATGGCCCCTCAAACGCCCAGGCGCTGCAGGCTTAAATGAGTTTAAACCCATTAATTTCTGATGGTAATTGCAGGAGAACAAAAGTTAGCATCTTTCTTAAAAAATTCAGTAGAGTTGCCTGCTAATAAACATTGTATCATCTTGGTCCAGCTCAACAGATATGCCCACCAAGAAGAAGATATATCAGAACCAATCTCCAACCCTGACACAATGAGCAGAGCACCATAACATGAGCTATTGATTCAGTGGCTAATTCTGAGTACAGTATATGCAGAAGCAATGTAAATAAAGATTATTATGAGACCACCTGTCCACAAGTTTTGATAGTAGGGTATTAAATCTTGCTAGGGTGTCAGCCCTCCAAGGTAAGCCAGGTCATAGAACGGACAATACAAGGACTACAAGGATTATGGAACACTACTTTATTGTTATAGGGAAGTGTTCCTCAACCTTGGCAACTTTAAGATGGGTGGACGTCAACTCCCGGAATTCCCCAGCCAGCCAGAGCTGGCTGGGGAATTCCAGGAGTTGACGTCCACCCATCTTAAAGTTGCCAAGGTTGAGAAACACTGTTAGAGAGTATAACAACAGAATCTTGAAAGCCTGCCAGGGTATCTCTCTGCCCCCTTTTATACCAAACAGAATCAAGGTGGTGTTACCTTGAGTTATTTTCTCACACATTTCATTTTCTCAGGACTGAGCTGTCATTTACTTAATGGTTCTTGAATTCCTTTCTCAAGGTGAACTTGGTACACCTCTACATAGCGTGAATGCCTTTTTATGGGAGGAGAAACTACTTTTAAAAATAGCTGGGAATGGAAAAGGAGGGAGATAAAAAAATCCCCTAAAATATAATTTGGGGCATTCAATCTGTTAATTTGTAAATCAAGATCTAAAATGGGCTGCTTTACTTTGGAAGTAGTGTGTTATTAGTGTTTGGGCTGGTAGGACACAATAAGAATGAATTTGCTACGGCTTTCTTCCAGGAAATGTTGAATTGGTCTACAGTAAGAAGGTGGACTTCTAACTCCACAATTTATTCCCCAAATTTATGTTCAACCAGTATCTCAGGTGTCAAATACAGATAAAAGAGGACATTCTAGTTTTATGCCACATATGAACTCTTCTCAGCTCTTAATTTGGGGCTATATATGATTTTTCTCTGCCAACAGAGAAATTTGCCTATTTGACACTATTATTAATCTGTTTAGGACACTTACTATTCAACATTTCCTCCAGGAGCTCAGAAGCATGTAAGTTATTTTACTCATTTGATCCTCCCAATGCCCCTCCAAGGAAGTTTGTACCATAAGATAGGCCTGGTTCACACATTGCTAAAGTAACACTTGTTTTAACTATGGTTTGTTGAATAAATTACAGTGGCCTGCTTCACATATAACACTAAATCAAATAATTCCATGTTATAGGCTAGTTTGAGGTGGAAATCTGTCTACAGTAAGATAACCCAGGGAATTTCATATCTGGAGATCTATGTAAAACTCAGTCTCTTCGCTCCAGTCTTAGTCTAATATTCTAGCCTAGAGTCATTATCATCCATTTGACTTCCCCAGCCTCATTTTTATAGCCAGCGATGCTTCCATATTTGGCAGCAAATCATGAGTCCCTACATGTGGCTTTTTCCAACATTGCTCCCCCTAGAAATTAAAGTTAAAATTTAACACAAATTAAATTTTAACACAAATGCGAGGACCTGCTCAAAAAGAGTATAGTGCAGGGTTATTTACTTTAGGCAAACCCCACTCCCAATTATAATTCCAGCCTGTTGAGTTCTCTACAAGTGCAGGGCCCTATGAAATGCTATGATATGTACTCCCAGGAGAACCTTGGTAGAATTGCAGGGCAACAGTGGTTCTTCCTCAATTCTCACAGGTGGAAGGCGCCTAGTTTCCTTCCTCCCCACTACTACTTTTCTGTATGACTCCAGCAGGACCATCAGTCTCCCTTCTACCACCACTTACTGGTTGCACATGAATCTGTTAATTGCACAGGCCTCTTCTTTAATTCTTAAGAACGGACATATTCATCATAGCTGCATTTACGTTACATTTACAGGGGACTCATATAACTAATGGCAATTATAATATGGTTTGCATCTCCATTTGCAAATCCACTGTAAAAAAAAAAAAGCCTGATTCCCATAACCCCTAATAATTGCTTTCAGACAAATACATTTAAAAATAGTAACACACACTTACTTATTTTTAAAGGGCCCTTGGATCAAATGCCTCCATTTCAGACCTGCCTCAATCTTCCTCTGCAAATGTTATACACACATAATTACACAGCAACAACCCATTAATTAAAAATAGTAATTAAAAGCATATTGCTGAAGTGTAACTTTGATTCAAATTAGCATTGCCTCTGTAATTTTATTAAAGAAACATGGCCTTTTTTTTTTAAATTCTTCTTCTTCCCAGAGTGATCTTAGACATTTGGAAAGCATGAAAAAAATTTCATGTTTTGCCTCACTTTAGTAAACAGAGAAGGGCCCTCCCTCCTTGTAAAGGAAAAAGACCTGGTGATGCTCCATTTTGGTGAAGCTCAATCGTTTCTTTGCACATATATACGATACTGTAAGCATTGTTATTCTTTGCTGTTATGGTTCAAATTCTAAAGGAGGAATTCTGTGCATCCAGCAAGACTGGCCTGGTGTTCACTGGAAGGAGCAATGTGTCTTCCTCTTAGCAGTGAGAACAACTTGCTGGCAGACAAGAGCTCCTACTGGAAGTATCTCTTAAGATGGTTGTAGAACCATTGGTACTGCTAGGGATGAAGGAATCCTGGAGAAGATGCCTTCCAGGGGGTGGGGTGGAGTCTTCCAGAAACATTTCTGGGAATTCCACATCCTCTCCTTCTTCTCCACACTCTCTGTTTTCTCACTCTGAGTAAGGAGGGGGAGGTTTTAGCAAATTTATCTTCCAAACAAAGGTGACCCTGATTTGGATTTGAGGTCCTCAGTTTCAACCTCAGTCCTCCAACCCAAGGAGTTCCACTTGATGATGCTTTCTGCACCTGTGGCTCTCCTGCCAATACGACAGTCCAAATAAGGGCCACAAACAGGGTGTGTTTAGAACAGTGTTTCTCAACCTTGGCAGCTTGAAGATGTGTGGACTTCAACTCCCAAAATTCTCCAGTCAGCAAGGCTGGCTGGGGAATTCTGGGAGTTGAAGTCCACACATCCTCAAGCTGCCAAGGTTGAGAAACACTGGTTTAGAGTGGTTTAGAACAGCTGCAGATCAGCAGGGATCAAGGTTCATTTGTTATTCTGGTAGAATCCCCAAAGACAAAGAAAAATGTCAGAATGATCAGCAATTGCAAAATTCGGTTCACCCACTGGAAGGAAGTTCCCTTCAGAATGCAATCTGCCAAGATGCAAAACATAGCCGTATGTCCTCTGCAGGTATTTATCTCCCTGTCAGCATTGTTTTGCCAAATGATCTTCAGTTAATAACGGTGCACACACTGTGTGCCTGCACACACGATGCACACACAGGTTAATACAGACAATATTTAATGAAGTACACATTCTCCATTCAAAAAAAAAAATCTCACAAATCTTTTTGACTTTAATAGAATGCACCTCTAATTAAGAGTGCTTAGCATCATAAGCCCTAATCATTAATCCATATTCAATTTTTAAAAAGTCATTTGAAATGTCTTCACAGTGAAAATGCAGTTTAAATACAGGCGAAGGCCTTCTATTGGAGAATATAGGCTTGCTGAGTCCTATTAACCTCCAAATAAATCACCATTTGATGAAAGCTAATTCCAAGCCTCATGCAGGTGCGTTCTTACTACAGCAAGATGCAGGAGAAGACTTGAATGAAAAATAAGAGCCAGTTTGATCTAGTGGTGAAGGCACCAGGCTAGAAAGCAGGAGACTGTGAGTTTTAGTCTTCCCTTAGGCATGAAAGCTGGCTGGGTGACTTTGGGCCAGGCACTCTTTCTCAGCTCAACTCGCCTCACAGGGTTGTTGTTGTGGGGAAAATAGGAGGAGGAAGGAGGAGGAGGTACGTTCACCACCTTGAGTTATTTATAAAAATAAGAAAGGTAGGATGAAAAAATCTAAAAAGAGAGAGAGAGAGAGAGAGAGAGAGAGAGAGAAAATTACTTTGCCTTTAAATGTAATGGAAGTTGGCCATCACCTCCATATTTTAAAAAATCTTTTAAATAATCAAACCTCAGCTCCTGATGACTTTCACGGACACAACCATGCAGTTTTCTTGGGTGAGTTAGGAAAACAGTATCCCATTGCCTTGTGGGATTTTTTTGGTCTCAGTCTAGTCAGCAGCCCTGGAATTCCAAAATGGTGTCCATCCAAATACTAATCAAGGCCAATCTTCTTTAGCTTTCAAAATCATCCAAGGTTGGTTAGGTGGTCACCTACCTGGACAAAGGCCTGTCAGAGCCAAATGTTACTTATGTTCAATGGAAGGTCTAGAAAGGATGCCCTATTTTTTATTTCTGTACTTGTTGCTCACATTTTGCCTGCATTCCAATGTTGTACTAAGCCATGGATGGTTGAACAAGCCACTATTGGCTAAACTGCTGCATTGTGCTAAGACATCAAGCCAAGTTTACAAACCACAAGGGCTAGGTCACACATCAGGCAGAGCTAAAACCGTAGCAAACAGTATTTTTGCTTTGCAAAATGGGGAAATTCATTCTGGTTTAGTATGGCTTTTCAGAGGATGTAATAGATACTGAGTCATCCTGCAAATTCATATCCATTCTAATGAACCCTATTAAGGACTTATTATACAATGGGCCAAATGTATGTAGTGATTTATGTCTTTTTCATGACATCATGCAAGTGACATAGATGTTATTGGGGTCATTTGTGTGATCTCACCACAACTGTTTTAAATCACTGCAATAATGTGCTTTCATATTTAACAGACATTTGTAAAGAGATCTGCCCCCACCCTGCACAGTCTTTTAAAATGAGATACCATTGTAGTTACCTGGTTAGCTACCACATTTACTCGCGGATAGGTGAAGAATTTTAGGTTCAAAAATACTCCCCCCAAATTGTGTTTGGCTCATCTGTGGATGGGTTTATCTGCAAGTATATACGGTACGTACAATTCACTTGTCTTGTGTGTCCAATTGTTACTCTTTTCTTTAGGGAGGATCCAAAGGCTAGTTGACCTACCACATCCAACAGTAAAAGACAATAAGTTCATTGAAAGATACAAACACAACTTATCAGTTAATGACTGCATAGTAACAGTGAAAGCAGCAACCACAGGAGTGCTGAAAGGGTGGCTAGTGGATATATAGCAACATTAATAGGTATCTATGACATAGCGATTTGGGGGATTTTAAACTCTGTTTTAAGCCACCCACACCGATTTATTCTCCACTGCTGACAGCAAAGGATAGAGAGATTCTAATTTTATTTTCTTCAAATGATTCAAAATTCTGGACTGGTGTTTAGCATCTCAAGTTTGAGATGGGTCCAAACAAAACAGATGTTACAGTTTAGTGTATACATTGCATCAAGTTATATTTCCTTAACCATGATTTGTTCAACAAACTACAATTGGCAGTCTGCACAAAACCCTAAGGCCAAACTCAGTGCTTTATAGCTTGGGTAAAGTATGAAATGGAAGAAGCAATTGGGTTTTGAAAGTACTTTTCCTGCCAGAGGTGCTACAGTGCCATTTTATAGAGACTGTCTTCCTACTTCAGCATCCAAGGTTGGTGCTTCCTGTTTTCTGCCTGAAAAAAGGGGGAAGAATCCAAAATATGACATTCAAAGTCAAAGCTGAAATCTTCCTTGAATTTCAGGTCAGGATAATTTCTTGGAGCCACTGTGGCACAGGAGCTCTAGAATTTACACCAATCAAAGGCTTGGACCAAAGACTTTATATACCTGGATGCACACATAGGAAGACCAGGTTGAGAGGCCATTACCTGGAACATCAGAAGAACCTGTCAGACCATAGAAAGGCTTCATTCAACCACAATGCTAGGTTATAGGGGTGTTTGTATTTAGGCTACCATATATGGCCTGCAAAATCTAGATGTCCACCAGCTGTGCAGACCCAACTCTTGTAGATAATTGATGGTGCTCTGCATTGTGTAAGCTCAGAAGACTGAACTGAGCCAACTGGGTATATGTGGCATGCAAACTAAGTTTAATGTGATTTGGCTGCTGTTGGCTAAGCATGCTGTAGAAATCCAAGCACTGTATTTAATAAACCATAGTTTAGGGCTTAATGTGCTGCACAAACCCAGCCAATTGTGCTTTATTCAGTAAGCCATGATTGGCCAAACCATGGTTTTCCATGAAGTGCAAACTCCATTTATCCAGATTACCAAGCAAAGAACACTTTGGTGGGCAAGTCCTCTGGAAAATACTGGTGCTGCAAATTTGTGTATCTGTTCCTGTTGTGTTACTAATTATAGCTGGTTCAATAATTCCCAGGAGAAGCAGGGAAGCAGAATATCATTCTGTCAAAGAGGATAAGACTGAATTTAAATACATAATAAAGCACACACAGAGGATTTGCTCTCAATATAGTTATGGGGATTTAAGCTTGCAGGCATTTCAACATAGTAGAAGAGCTATCCCAAGTGTGAATGAGGCCAGATTACATCTATAACAAAATCTACACTAGCCCATTCTACTTTTAAACACTTTTAGAGCATTTTACTTTTAGAATTATATCTGTGGCAGAGAAAGGCATGCGTCCTTGGCGATCTGACAGAAGAGAAAGGATGCAAATGTTTATATATTTTTTTCAACTTTATATTCATGCAAAGAAAAATGATTGCACTTATTTAATAGCCATCAGCTCATATTCAGCTTCAGAGTTTCACAGACACCACTGCATCAGTGACCCTCTGAAATAGACCTGTGCTTTGGTTACTGAATATGATGTCATTGCATGAGAGTCATTGCAAGCAATAAATAGAGCAATCAACCTACAACAAGAGTTTAGTCTTACAGATAAGATTGTCTACTTGATTGAGCTCAGAAACAACAGGTCATCTTGTAGCCTGGGGACAGCATATTTTGATGTGATACCTCCAGTAATTAGAATGCTGTGGTTCTGAGTGTACAGATCAAAGCCAGCTGACAAAACTCTCACAAAATCTCACAAACCTAAGCTTGCTTCATGCACCCAATTCCTTAACTGCAAAGCTGCGCTCGCAAATCAAGCCTCTTCCACAATGTTCTCATTGCCCAATCCCATCAGGGATTGCAGACAGAGGTCTTGAGCCATCTAAGAACCTGAAACCAGTAGCTTCTATAAACCTCTCAGTTGGGAAGTGAGCCAGCAGGCAGTTTGGGGTACCACCAATGAACATATGCTGCGGTGATCCTCTGGATCACAAACATATATGGATTTTATGATTCAGAAACCCATCCTTTGACTACTGATTGGAGACAGTCTTGAAATAGAGTCATTTTGCTAATGTCCAGATAAAAAAAGAAAAGAAAAAACTCAAAGGAGATGTAAGTTCAAACTCTACAAGAAACTATTGGGACTCCTTCTTGTATACTTTTATAGCCTGAAAAAAGACACACATAAGTTCGATCTAGTTACACCTTTCATTGGCTGCTAGATGGACAACCTCCTAGACAATCATTTATTGATTAATCGCCCCAAGCATTATCAAAATTGTGCATTCTCTCATTCCCAAACACCCAGAAGGATAAAAATTTACTCTTTGGTCTTTTTTTTTTTAATGTTCTTAATGTGAATAACTAATTCAGTTTAGAAACCATTGGTCCCTAGAGCAAATGTACCTAGATTGGTTTTAACCCTATCAATCTGTTTTAATTGGACCTTTGATACTGTGGAAGACAGCATTAATATTGGCTAACAGGCAATATAGTCCATAATGTCAACAGTTCTGGATTGCTAGCAGCTTTACATTAGTTTTTAAAAAATGGATCCCAAGGCAAGTGGGGTATGTTTAAGACAGGATTCTTCTTTCTTTCTTTCTTTCTTTCTTTCTTTCTTTCTTTCTTTCTTTCTTTCTTTCTTTCTTTCTTTCTTTCTTTCTTTCTTTCTTTCTTTCCTTTCTTTCTTTCTTACTTTCTTTCTTTCTTTCTTTCTTTCTTTCTTTCTTTCTTTCTCTCCCTCCCTCCCTCCCTCCCTCCCTCTCCTAGACTGGCTCATCACTTGTTCAAATCATCTTTTGGGTTAGGTAGAATCCAACTCTTTCACTCCTGATTAAACTCTTGGTGGATTGTGGATTCTAAGTCCTAGTTTGGTCACTCACACTTTACTGAAGAAGCTGAATTTGCATAGCAAGATAAACCACAAGTTATGGTTTGTAAATTTTGGTGATGACATTTGTGTAGCCAAACTAAACAAGCCACATGCTGCCTAAGTCAACGTAGGGACCCATCTCAAACATGCTGTTTGGACAAATGGAACTAGGACTTCCATGCAAGCTTTCATAAGGGAAACCAAAACAGATTATTGCATGAAATATAGGAACTTAGTTCCAGCAGCATTAAAAATACAGCCTCCTGTTGCTTAATTCTGCCAGCAAGACCTCCGTCCATCATTTTTGTCTAGTGCAAGTTGATAGATGTTGAAATTCAAAGAACAGAACAAAATAGATCCTGCAAGTTTAATTGTTTGAGTGCCATATGGGCAAATAGGCAGGATATAAGCAATAAGGAATTCATAAATGGTCTCCTCCCATATGATACGACTCACTGATTTAGACTTTCTACAGAAGTATTTCTCTAACCTCTAATCAACAATTGCTGCAAGCCAAATGCTGAGCCCCATGAGTTAGGTTAAATCAAGTAAGCAAGAATTACACAGATTTTAAGAAGGTATCTTTAATGCTAGAATCCCAGAAAGTGAAAGAGGAATTTCCAACTGTACTTTATGGTGAATTTATTAAGGTGGAGTCCAGATGATTTGAAATGCTTCTTCCTAGGTTTCTCTACACCTGGGCTAAGCTGTCAACTGACTCACACTCTGTCTCTTTATGCCTGTTCTCCCTTCCATTTCTTTCCAGCCTCCTCCCAATCTTTCACACCCAACAGACTTGAGCAGCTTCAGTCAAGTGCCTTCTTGTGAACCCCACTTCCTTAAAAGAAGACTCCATTGACTTTCATTGTGGCAGCCACACTCCCATTACAGCAGCAAATTATGGGAACCCCTATTTAAATGATCCACAATGCTTGGACAGACAATGAAAATAGAAGCTCTAAGACCTACTGGATTTACCCAGGTCCCTGCACTAGGAGAGAAAGGAAGAAGAAGAGGAGTCCACAAAAGCATAAACTCAGTTAAGTGAAGATGATGGAACTTGCTGAGATGGCTAAATTGACTTCTTGGATCAGAGAAAAGACAAAATCTATGTCTATTGCTGTCTCATAGGCTTTTTGCATGAAACAGAAAAAAATGAACTTATGATTTATGGTTTTGATGGTTAGACAGGATAGATTATAGAAAGAAGAGAGTTATGTGGTAACCATAGAGTCAGTGGTAAATTTATAATTGTACTTATAACTGCTGTAAATAGGTTGGAAGCCACTTCTTTGTATCTTTGTATCTTTTTTCTTTCTTTTCTATTTTTCTTTTCCTTTTTTCCCCCTTTCTTGCACTTTTAGCTTTCTCTTTGATTTTTTTTCCTTTTTCTTACTTTATATTCCTTTTAAAAAAACCTTTAATAAAAATTTATGTATATCTGTGTGTGTGTGCGTGTGTGTGTGTAGCATAAACGAAGTTATGACCCAGAAACGATTCAGAGGTTCTGATTCCGTCAGAGGGGCCAAGTTGTACTTTTATGCTAGTCATTTACTGCTTTTCACTAGACGAAATTGCATTGCAAATCGACCCAGCATTCAAAATCCTTCTTGTGAAATATGCAGATGAGGGTTTTATAACTAAAATTGCATCCTCTTCTTTTATGGGTGCATATGTTGTATTTTCCTAGTGCAGAATGAGGTCTGTATTGCCCATTTACATGTGTGGAAGAATTTAGCAATACACTATTATTCAGTAATTAAACCCTCTATGGTTATCTAATAGTACAACTTGAAGATGAGAAACTGCATTTTTTATAGATATTTAGTGGGAATGTAATTATTCCATTTGACAAGTTAATGAAAATTGTTGACTCACGTTAAGAACATTATTTTCCAGGATAGTCCCTTGGTCTCCAGTCAACTGGTGACATTCATTTCTACCAATTCAAATAAGCCTTCCCAAATATAGGTTTTAATAAGGTTTGGGCAGAAAGGAATGTCAGCAGAAAGGTACTAGCAATATAATTGCCTCAAAACTGTAGCAGCAACCAACCTTTTTTATTAGTTCATTATGTTATTAAGAAGTTTGCACTTCAATGTGCTTGACAGTTAATAAAAAAATCTCTTTAAAAAACCTGCACCAGAGATATGGTCCTTACACATTTTGACAAGTGTTTGCATGAACTGGAATTTCAGTTTAAATTAGGTAACAAGTGTTATTTTTACTTATTTATTTATTTTTTTGTGGAAAAGCTAACATATTTATTAGCACCCGTTTTGAGCATTTAATGATGTGGTATTTGTTGTGTCAATTGCCAGGGCCAGTTTTTGACTGGGAACGTGATAAAAATGGATAGGAATCCAAATTCTCAGATGTAAAGGGATTCAGAGCTGAGCTTTGGAAAGAAATAAAAGAGGAAGGAAGGAAGGAAGGAAGGAAGGAAGGAAGGAAGGAAGGAAGGAAGGAAGGAAGGAAGGAAGTTTAAGGAAGGAAGTTATTATATTTTACACCCTGCCACAATCCTACGGGGACTCTCAGCAGCTTCGGAGGAAAACGAAAATCATTAAAACATCCACAATCTGGTTTAAATAATAAAAAACCTAAAACATACCGATCTGAAGTTCTAGAAAATCAATCCAAAACAGAGATGTCAAGTCCCAGCAACCTCCAGACAACCTCTATATTCACTTCCTTCTAGAGGGCAGCCAAAGTTGGGGCTAATCTAAGCTGCAGCCAGAGGACATGCCAGAGGGCAGAACTGCAGTGTCCCCAGGCGGCATTCCCCACACCTCCTGTAAGTAGGGAACCACCAGCTGTTTTTCCCAGCAAGTCGGAATAGGTTGGGCTGACTATACTGGACAAACGGAGTTCTGAAGGTAGCTTGAATCCAACTCTTATCATCTGAATGGTGCTAAAGGTGATGAGAAGCACTCCTGGGTGATGGATTTTCATCCATTGAAAGGATTTAAGCAGACTCTGGATCACTAACTAATAGGAATGTTGCAACTGCATTTTGCCGTGAAGATTTTTCTATACCTGTCTGTGATCTTAGTAGAAATACTGTCTGCCCCCAACTCGTAGGTCATCACTCTTGCCACTTCGTACATTTGATGGATGCTATTGATTCAACTTTCCTCAAGTGCCCGTAGCATGGATCACATAGCCATGAAAGCTGAAGTGACCCCCTTCTTCCTACACTTTAGAAGAAAACACACAATCAATTTAACGGTTCAGCTTTTGTATGTTGGATCTGTTATGTTTTAATGTCCTTTTCACGTATGTTTTAAATATCTTTTGTAAGCCACACAGGGATGGCTTTTGAGGATAGCAGTGTATCAATTGTATAAATTGATGGCTGTAATTGATTTCATACTTTAAAAAAATCCATGTGTTACCAGGGGTGCTTATAACATGGCAAGATCTTTTTTTAAGAAGTTGCTAAAAGATGCAACAGCATAAAAGGTCTTAGGGGGAGCCGGGGACATTTTTGCAAATAAAGATGCTCTTCAGATGGGTTTTTAAAGAATGGGTTAAAAAAAAAATCTTAATTCCAAAACCATAAGAGAGTCCAAATGCCCTAAATTCAGTTTCCCAAACCTCATGTTACTTTGGAATAAAGCAGGTATTACAAGATGCATGTACGAAGGGAAGTCCAAATGAAAATTACTATGCCCCAAAAATGAATGAGGGAAAACTGCTGATAAAAATTCTTATTTTAGAGATGCACATGGAGAAATACATGTTCATTTTCATGCTACTGTTGTCAAAAATGCACCCCTGAAGAATAAGAGGAAACTGAACTTATTCATGATCTTATTTTCGCTGACACTCATTTCATTGTTTAGTGTAACGGTCATCAAAAGCCTGTACCGGTTGGGATAGATGAAACTGGCAACCCGAAGCACTGAGTTCCCCGATGTACAGCAAAATGACATTCCAATTTCAGTTGCTTCAGGGCGGGGGGAAGTGGGGGAGCGGGAAAATCTGCAATCTGCAATCATCCCAATTCAAATCTGACATTTTAGAGCAATGATGAAATCTGTGGTTCCTGGCTATTACGATCAGTCAGTTTTATAGTGCCTTGTCTCCTCTTTCAAGCATAAATATGAATCACGTCAAGAGTTGCTGCTTGAGTGCTCATCCAAAGAAGAGGCACTTAGAAGTTTATTGAGCAGAGAAAGCAGAGAAGTTAATTAATATAAGAAGTCACCAACCTTGTGGGAGAAATTATTTATTCCCTGAATGTTAATGCCCGATGATGTCCCATCCCTCCCTCTGGAAATAAACAAATAAATAAATAAAATCTGGCACCTTTGTTATTTTCAGTATTAGAATCTTATTTTTAGTATTAGGATCTCTAGGCTAACAGATTGCAGGATTGGACTAATTTTCTTTATGAGATCAAGTCTCCTTTGACTGACCTCTGATCCCAGTGACATGATGGACATACCCATACAGTCATATGGATGTGGATCACTGTTTCTCCCTTCCAGAATGTTTTTCGACTTTCCAGTCTAAGCCTGCAGTTCAGGGTTTGTTGGTGGTCTTTATCAACCCTTCAAGGTGGTCTGGACAGGAAACCAAAACCATGAGTACTAATGCTACCTTTACTGTAAGGTTACAGTAACAGAATCTTGCAAGTTTGAAAGTGCTTCCCTCCTTCCCTGCCTTTACTTTCTGGAGAACTAGGGAGGGTCCCTTCTGAGATGCTTCCCATGTCCCCATCCCTTCTTTGAATTCAGATTTCATTTATCAGACCACTGTCTAGGCTGTGGCTCTTCCTCCTGTCTCACAGTCCATTACAGTCTCCCATCAAACTACACCCATTCTGCTTAGTTTGGGGGGCTCAGCTAAGGTTGCTTAGGTGCTGTCCCCCAACAGTTGTTTTCAAAACCATCGGCAGTGTCAAGATGCTTTCATGTGGCTCATTTAGCTTTTTATATATTTCTCTATCAGGAAATGTTTAGACCAAGCTGAGGTTGATGGACTATGTGCCATCAAGTTGATGTTGACTCTTAGCAACCACCTAGATAGATTTTCTCCAGCATGATCTGTCCTCATCTGGTCCTTCGGGTCTTCTGATAAAGCTGAGTCACCTTTGGGCATAAGGCTGCATTCAAGATTTTCATCAGAAGGTTGCCATCCCATAGTCTCAGGGCCCCGGAACTGCCCAGAAGTCTTTCCAACCACAGCTGCTGAAAACCAGCAGGAGGGTTTCCTGCCATTTTAAGAAAACAAAAAATAAGCAAAACCAAACACAAACCCACATAAAACCCATGAACCCTAATTTTTCTGAATGTTAATTTTAAAAGATTTCCCAATCCTGCCCAGTTAAATCCTGCGCCTCCTCTTATTCAGGGCATGACTCCACCTATGTTTGCCTCCTATCACTACCACTCTAGTCCTTGAATCACTTTTCAAGTATTATCAATGTTATTTATGTAACTGGTGCCCCACATTTCTACTCCAGCAAGCATTCAAGGCAGTAATGCATTTTCAGGCAAAAAATTCCAGAAAGATAACAAGTTTAAAACTAAATCTGATTAACAATTAAAAGCTTGGAGAAAGACATTTGCAGGGGGCTAAATGAAAACCCCAAAGGAATTCCTTCCATAATCAGGGAGAAGATCTCCTCTGTTCAAGGTAAATGAAGATTTCACACTAGATTTTAACCCCTGGTCAGATTTGTGGTCATTTTTATAACTTATTGCCAACTAGATTTTTCCTCCATCTCATGGTTTCCCATAAGGGGTTGACCTGGGAGATATCCACACATAAATCTTGACCTACAGACACTATCCCAATGGTACAACCCTAATTTCCAACTGTTCAATGCCTCCCAAAAAAACTTACAAGCAATTGCTTGGTAGAAAGAGAAACAGTGAACCAGATCAATAGTAAACTCTCTTTCCAGGAAAGTTGTCTCCTCATATTGATCTCCATGAGGGTCAGCCTAATAAATTTCCAAGGAACACTAAGCTTCTCCAGAATATTATGTGAGAATCAGAGATCTAGACAAGGTAGTTTGTAATGCCCTAGGATGCCTTTCATATCAATCATAATTCAGCATTTCCTACGCAATGGAGTGATTTGTGTTACAAATTAAGGAGTAAGGAGTATGTGTTTCTCCCTGGAGATGGGGTCCTGAGTTGAAGTTGCTTTTTCAATGGTCATGTTATCAAATATGCGTTGGGACAACATCATTGGAACTTTATTCATTCCAGCACTTTATCCAGCAAGGTTAAAGACAGTGAATTGTTAATGTTTTGTTTCTTGCAATATTAATGTCAAAAATGGCCTTTGAAAAATAAATATGAGGCTGCCAACTTCAAAGTGGAAATTAAGTTCCTGAAAATCAGTTATGATGGTAGAAAGAATGCTCAAGGAATTCAACCTTTGAATTAAACCGATGTCCGCTTCAGGACATAATCGTGCTTTGGATCTCAAGCTTTTCTGAATTTCACAATATAGCCTTAACTCAGAAAGAAAGCAATGTGCCTTTTAAAGTGTGTTATATATATATATTTAAAAATATATACAAATTCTCATGTGGATGTTTCCAAAAGAATTGCAGAGCAGTGCAAACATAGAATGGGTTGAAGCTTTAAACTAAGATGCAAAATTGGAGGTATCTTTCCATTTCTACAGATATGGAAAATATGGCATGTTAATGTGTGTGTAAATGAGGAACTCCGGGTCTACAAAATTATCCTTTTTAAGGCAGCAAATTAAAAAGCCATTCTCCAAAGCTTTCCACAGATTTTGAATGCAAAGATTTGCTACTATTGATTCGGGGCCCTACACTTAACATTCCGAGGAGAATAACGACTAATTTAAACAATCATTTTCTCTGCAAACACTTGCCTCTGCTCCAAAGCTCAGCTCCCCTAGATCTGCAAGAAGTAACTTTTGCAGCTGCAGAAGCAACATTTGGAAGAAAAACTACCTCACAAGCAAGTCAGATGGAGTAATAAAACTATTAAAGCATTCTTCAATTGGAAACAAGTGGAGGTACGAATGTGAATCGCTACTATGAGTACCTTAGCCTTTCCTCAAACCCAAACTGCAACCAGAAGGGGAAAGAATAGCTTCTGGTGTAACAGGTCTGAGTAGTATTGAAAGTAACAAGCAACACAGATTGTATATGCTTTACCCCGAGGAGCTATTTATAGATTCATGAGAAAATAGGAAGAGTTCTTTAGAAAAGAAAAAATAGAGAGACACTAATTTAGGAGATAGAAATAACCTTGTATCTATTCCTTTGCTAAAGAGCTGCTATGCAGAGTCATAAATCACTTAGGTAATAGGAACCTACCTGTCTTTTTTATATATTTACTCACACACGCATATGAGTGATCTTCTGCTGTAGATGTAGCTAGGCTATTTTTCAGTGTTACCTAAAACTTGATGAACTTCTGGTCCTCATCAGGTAAAAGCAGTATTTTGGGTTTAGTTCAGTTATGCCACAAAATGACATTTCAAGGAGGAATAAGAAAAACCCATCTAATTTCTGGAGCTCGCATCTGTGCATGGTTACCACCAAGTATCCCACTGAGATGAATAGGATTTATGTCAGAGTAAATTAACTTTGGATCCAGCTGCAAATCCAATTTTTATTATACCTTTAAAAATTAACCCTTATCTTTATGGTGTTGACCTAAATACGAAACAGTTTTCAGTGAACGCATGCTAAGGGTGGGGAAGAGGAGGACCCCCCTCCTGTTCACTCCCTGTAACTATGCCCTTGTTTGATCTTGAATTTCTTACTGACTCCTTTCCCAAGACTTCTTTAAAACCTGCTTCAGTCTAGCTTCAACTGATAGCATTAAAAACTTGCAAGGCCATTAGCTTCTCTCAAACCATGCCACCCGTTGATCCATGAATAAATGTTCTAGCTTCAAAGCACGTCATGGTTAGGAAGCGATTCCTTCACATTTTGAAAAAGAATGGGGAAACAAGAGAGCAAAGTGAAATAAAACATCATATCTGGCACCTACTGCAATTGGAACGGGAGCGGTACAGCTAGAAATGTGCAAAATGGCCATAATTCAATTTGACAAGGCCAAGAGATAATACAAGTTGCCTCACTGAAGTGCTTCATGTCACTTATCACTGTTGATGAGCGCTTCCACTGGAAACCTCTTCCGGGTATTGAATGCTTTGACTGAAGCTTGGAAGGTGAGGAAAAGCAATGGTCCTGCCATCAATGGCTACTAATAACGATGGTTACATAGCACCTTGAGTATTGAGTAAACAAAGAGAATGAAAAAGAAGAAGAAGAAAAAGTGCAGGAAAAAAAAAGAAAAAAGAAGAAAAAGAAAAGAAAGGCTTCCAACCTTCATCACAACAAATATAAACAAATTTAATAACTCTTCACCCCCTATAATGTTAAACAGATATCTCTTCATCCCATATGCCATCCATTATCTATAAGCAAATCTATAAAACATCAACTTTTCAATCCTGGTGTCAGCAAAAAATCCATAAAGGTTGCCAGAACATTGCAAAAAAGTCTTAATTTAGCACTGATCAAATAAACCAACTTTATATTCCTTCCTTTTAGTTCTAATAGTCTTAAACTTTAATTCAATCAAAGATTGTCATAGGATTTGATTTCTCTTAAATTCTTCTTTATCCTATCACACAGATTTCTTCAAGGCTTAAACAAGCCTCTTTTATAGATCCAATAAAAAAACATTTTTCAGGTCATTCTCCTGGTTTAGCATTTGTATTTCCCTTTTGATTTTCCAGTAAAGTGTCCTTTTCCAAATCATTCTCTTGGCCTGTCATTTGTAGTTCCATTTTTGGTACTTTCTCTGTCTTGTCAAGATAATTTTTTTTTCACATCTGTCATTCCTTCATTAACATCTTTTAGACAATCTATTCAGAGAAGCAGACATCACTACTGACAGTGTTGATGTTGGAGTTACTAATTTCTGGCTCCATTCTTCAAAAACCTCCTTTAATATTTCCAATATTATAATATTTTGTGTCATTTTATAAGTTCCAATATTAACTGACATCAAGAACAGGCTTGTATTTTTTTTTCTTCTGCTTAAAATCTTTAGTCGTCTCTAATGTCTAGTTTCTAAAATCATCATTTATCTTTGTTATTACTTACAATAAACAGGATAGCCAAAATAAGCCTGTTTTCCATAAGCCGCTGCTCATTTTTTAGAATTAATTCCAAAATCTCATAGTAAAAGTCAATATTCCAAATTTATCTGGACCCTTAATCCATTTATAACTTTCTTAGATCAAAATCTTATTTAGTATGGTGAACTAAAGATGGCTTCACAACAGCAGGGCCGATGTCCGCACAAAGACCAAGGAACTGGTGAGTAGACTGGTTCCTTGGAACCTCTCCAGATAAGGAGAGGATGGGAGATCATCCACATCTGCTCCACATGGCTGCTGTCATGACCTAGGCTCAGGACTCAGATTCTGAATCTGAATCTGAAGAAGCTGCTCCAGCTGAACCTGTGGAATGTCAGGAGATACCAAGCCAAGAATCACATGAGGCTGATCAAACACAGGCACCACATGGACAATTGGATCAGTCAGATGAAGATGACGTAAGGCCTCCCAGCCCCCACGCCCGGCGAATAGGGAAGAAAGCAGAGCAGCGAAGGTCTATTAGGCTCCTCACCAAGCAAAGAAGTAAATCTCCTAATTAGTGACAGCCAGCTGCAGCCTGATTTAAGAAGCCGCTCTGACCCATGTCCTCTCTCCTGGAAGCAATGTCTGACCTCCAGCTCTTGTGTAACATTCCTGCAAATCCTGTTTGTGTTTTTCAAACCTTGAACCTTTGACCTCTGAACTGGCTGACAACCCTGACCTGGCTCTTGGAACCCTGGACTTGGATTTGGACCATTCTTCTGGGTGCTCCTATTTCACAGCAGACTCTTCAGGCAAGCCACTGTTTCCTGTACATTCCTTTGTTGGCTGTTATCTCTTCATCCTTGAAGTAAAATTGCTACCTCTATAGCAACCATGTTTGAGTGTGTGTGGTTGAAAGCTGCAGCAGGACAGCTGCTCCTCATGAGGAAACCACAGGACAGTTGTTTTCTGCAGATTTGAGTGCTGGGAGACAATGGGATTGGCCATCTTGTTTGCAACTGCAACAGAGACTTTTAAAGGACACTAAATTCGCAAACCTCACTTTCTTATCCTTTTTGGAAATTGCCTATTAACTATCTTAAAGCTATCATTAAGTTTATCTTCCACTCTGAACAAAAGAAAAATGAGCTAGATGCTTCAGAACTTAAAGAATTTGAAATAAACAGCAAAAAGATCAAGTCCTTCCTCCAAATCATAATTAGCAGTATAACATTTTCATTTGGAAATTCAGGCAAGACTGGATTATTAAGTTAACTGGTCTTTGCTTCAGTATTTAATGGGTTTTGTTACAAAACATTCCAGCACCCTGGGAGGAAACAAGGAAAAGGTGAGAGTGTGTCTAGTAGCCTTTATATGAATAAGCAGTTTCCAAAGACTACATACACAACTGAAGTTTGTAACACAATGTCAGAATGTGGACCGCCCCCATTCAGGACCCTAACCGTGCCTATTTGTAAAAAGAATGCTTCGTTCTGCTTCTCCTTCCTAATAATTACGTAGCATACTCAGTCCTCAGTTCAGTTCCCACTGCTCTGTTATGGATTTTTGTTCTAAACCTTAATCCATTTTGTTCCCTAAAGCCCAACCTCCAAATTTCCCCTCCCCCAGGCTAAAAGAAATGGGTCAAACCTTTTGGACCCAAATATTGGGGGCGGAGGGGGCAGGTGACTTCTAAAGGGACCCATTTGCACACTTGCCTTAAAGATTTGTTGTATGAACCTTCTCTAAGTGGATGAAGCACTTTGGGCTACATAATCATCTACACTTGCTGAATCGGTTCACAATTAGTATTGTGAGTTCCTCCCTCCGTGGTGCTTTGGCTGGGACAATGTGGGAGGCAGACAGTACAAAACTGGTTCCATTAAACCTATCAGAAGCTGCCTGTAGTCCATCCCATCCTAGACCCACCTGATTAACACAGATCTTCAGCAGTTCTCCTGGGTGACCAAATGAAATTTCCCCAATATGCTCTGCAATGGAGAATGACCATTCCAAAACAGAACAGAACTTAATTTGGCCAATGCATGCATAACCCCCCCCCCAAGTGTTTCTACTTTTGTTATTCAGCAAGACAACTTCATTAAGAACTTCTTTTCCAAATGTCTCAAATTGTTGATTATTCTCAGTTCTTTTCATACAATCAGGGTTTATGATTTAGCCTGAGTCATTTTTTCCCCCTTTTTGGATTAACTAGATAGATTATCTCACCCAATCAGACATTAAGCAGAGAAAGTAATCTCACAACAAGGGAAAGTTTTCTAGCATTGCTAAAAATATGTGCCACCTTGCAATAAAAACTATTTTATTGCTTTACTCTATTAGAAGCAAGAGAAGCCTGGAATCCTAGCTGATTGAGGCAATTAATAAACTCTGTAAATTAGTAAATATAAGAAATAAGTAAAGCCGTGAAAAAATAATAATAAAAAAACTTACATTGAGGAGAGGGTCTATAGCTGATTCAACAACTACATAGATATTGTATAGCCTATTATTTGTGCTCCTAGACAATTAAACATTGCAATAATTTGTTCTTATAGAAAGTAATAAATCTTCTCAGCACTTCCCCAACATTTTCTAAGTAGCTTGCCCAACATTTATGAAAGTTACTTTTGAAGAAATTGCTAATTACAACTCAATGCACAAGCCACTTCAACGTATTAAGAATAATCATGTAATTAAACAGCTTCAGAAGGTTCTTAAAGAACTTTGTCATATCTTTAATTGAACGACACTTACACCATTGATATTTTCTATCTGTGCCACTCAAACATAATTGTCCCAATATTTTTTTTTAAAGGTGTTTGGTTTCTTCATATTCTTAGATAAACCCAAGATGTCTATGTAAACACAATTAACAGAGTGCAAGATTTGAAAATGAAGTGTTATGTGTAAGATTTGGATCCTAGTTTTGTTGTGATCTCAGATCAATATATTTTCTAAGACACCTATGAATGAATGAAAAATTTATTAGAAGGACCAAAAACATTTGTTTTAGTCAAACTAAACAAAGACAATCCTATACAGCAGTACGGTAACTATGTTAAAGACACATATAACCAGATTGACTAGTTTTATAATGATGTCACTGTGATCTCATACAGAGCACAACACCTTGCAAGACACAATTCAGCTACATTGAAATACTTGAGAACTTAACTGATAATAGAGAGGAAACATAGAAGTGGTCTGGTTGTCTTGAAAATTTGTATAAATTGATGAGATAACCTTACAGTATTCTACACATCCATAGCAGTATAATAAGAAATGACTGTTTTGATTGCACCTGGCCAACTGGGCACTTTCATTCTTGTAAATAATTTTATTAAGCCAACCAGCTCTCAATGAATTCAAGAGGAATACATTAAAGGGGGCTCAAGACGCTCTAAACAGCTCAAAGAGACTCCAGACAGCTCCAAAGTTATCTGATAGTTAATCGGCTTCTTATAAATATCCAGATGCAAAACTTCATTCATTTTCTTGAAAGCTACAATCTCCTTAATTCCATTTTTTTTTTGCTTTTTTAAAAATAGATGCTATTGAATCTTTTCTTTACTTATATTTATTCATTATACATTCCACTCCCAAGAGTGTTGACAGTTGCAATAATGAGACTATAGACATAAATAAATAAAACATGCAAGCTAAAAATAAAATTACAGACTTCTACAGTCTAAACACCATCCTAGGTATCGTGAATGACGGTAGGATGGTCCTCCAAAGGAGGCAAAAACTACAAGAAAGATCCATAAGATCACAGTACACCAATTAAGCAGTGATATCCTAATTAATAAGCAGCATCAAACATCTGCCAGAAAGCAATATGTCTATCAAAGAGGGACTAAAATTCAAACTAAATAACATAACCAGGGTCTAATAACCAGCTCTCAGACTGATAAAAACTAAAGTTTAGGAGGCAGCTATGTAAGCAACCACCTGCAATTTCCTTTGTCATCAACGAAAAGACCCCAGTTCACAAAATCCTCTATTCTAATGTAATTTGGGGAGATATTGGTTTTAGAATAGGAAATGGTTGAGTTGTTGGAATTCTTGTAACCCCTCTCAATGACCCTTGATAAAGAGATTGTGAGAATCAAGCTTGGAAAAGAATCACTTTTGGTTTTTGACAGATACCACGAACCCATCAAAAGCTCTGTTGCATCAGACCGCATTCTTATCTAGTCCAGCTTTTTGTTCTCTGAGTGATCAACCAGTAGGCCTCTGGGAAGTTCACAAGTTGGTGGGGACCTTTCCATATTCCTCTGAGCTTCAAAAGCATCCTTTTTACATTCTAGAACAGTGTTTCTCAACCTTGGCAACTTTAAGATCTGTGGACTTCAACTCCCAGAATTCTGGGAGTTGAAATCCACAAATCTTAAAGTTGCTAAGGTTGAAAAACACTATTCTAGAAGGAAAACATTCGTGCTACACAGATAGATTCTAACCAATTCTCACATGAGCTAACAAAAGCACATTTGCCTTGAAAAAAAAAAACTTCAGTGGGGTAGACAATGTTGGGAAATTCTCAGAGACAGATTGTTCTTTTAAATATTTAGTGGCCAGAGTACATCCTTTTTCTTACACAATCTCCATCCAGCTTCTCATACTTCCATTGAAATCTCAAGGGAATATATCAGAAGGTACAGAAATGAGGATAGCCAGGAGGCATCAGTTGTTGGAAAGAACAAGACAGGAAGGCTAAAATAACCAAAAGAAATTGGAAAGAAATCATAGACACGCTGAGAATATAGTTGAAAAACCCAGCATCTCTTTCACAGGGGAAGAAACCTTTGAGAAATGGTAAGGCAGCCATCTATATATCATCAATAAATAGATAGATATTGTGAGCAATAGCCATCAAAACTGTGAACTTGTCCCCTTCCTTTACACTTCTCCAACCTAGTAGTTATTACGTGTAGCAAACTCCATTATTTAATTAAATACTGTTGCAATCCTTTTTTTGTCCAAATTCGGTTTCCAGTCAGATTTATTTATTCTTTAAATGGAAGCCTTGCTTTTCTGTTTGTAAAAATGCTCAAGGCCTGTTTGATCATCTGTGTTCTAGCATTGATAGTTTCTATCTATCCATTTTTCCCATGCACATTTCAGTTATATCAAACCTTACCTGCCTGTTTTGCTTTTTGCTAAGCTAAAGAGCTCCAATCATTGTGTTTTTTCCCACAGATAGTTGCTGTAGCGTACCTACTCTATGCTAAGTCCTGATCTAATATTATATCTTTATTTTTCCACTATGATTCAGCATCATACAAAGACAGAATATGAACTTTCTCTCCTTGTTCTGAAAGTGATGAGCTCAATTAAACAAACAACCCAACTTACTGAGTCTTCATGACTGTCACCATTGTATCACCATTGTTCAGACAGAGAACATTTAGTCGCCCATGTTCTCATTTCTTATTATTTCCTTTCCATTTCACAAACTGTGACAATCCAGACAAAAATGCATCTTTTCACTATATTCTTCAGACAGGTTACTCTCATTTTATCATAAACTGCAAGCCATTACCAAGCTAATGAGATTGGCACTTTGATGCCACAAGCAATCTGATTCAGATAATTTCTTTCTTATTCCAAATGGAGTTCTTTTTTCCTCTTCCATTCTATAAAGCCCCTCCAATTATGTAGATTCTGAGCCCTGAAACTACTACCCTGATTTACACAGAAATATAGACATTTTATTTTGCTTGCCAATTATAGCAGCATTGACTTCATCAAGCAATGGGTAATTAACTTAGAGAATGTATTAGCACGTGTACTGGCAAGTGACTTAGATGTTTCAGGATTAGCCAAATTTGCAGAGGAAAACCGTGAGACCTCTGTGCTCTGAAGCAAAGCACTGCTGTATTGGAGGTGGGAAGGATTAATTCTTCCTACATTTCAGTGTGAATTATCTAATACATGGCTCTTAAACTAATACATGAACTGGCATGCAAAGATCCTGTAAATACTTCTTCAAATTTTTCAGGGCAGTTCTCCAATCCAAAGCGCGTGGAAAACCTATGTCCAAAGACATACATTTTAAGAGAAATGTGCCTGATAGTTAATATACATGATGTACCATCTTCCTGAACAACATACAGGTACAGTCATTTGCAATCTTTGAGTGTCAGATAACACAGTTAAACACTGAGGAAGAATGTCTTTTTTTATGCCTCATTTACAGATTCCCAGAGGCGTGCTGAACAAAACAGGTCTCCTCTTATGAAAATTAAATGGGAAATTCACATAGATTTCTAGACCAGAACTCTTAAGATATTACTGTATGCTCATTCTATTGATATAGAATACTCTAAGGATCAAATGCTGGAGACTTATGTGATGTTTTAAAGAAGCAATCCTTCCATGCCCCCCAAAGAAAATTGGTGATAGGCTTGTTGTTTTCTTGATCTGGATCCATATAAACCCAATCCTAACAGCTAAATTTTTAGGAACAATTATAAATGCCCTTACATTTTTCATCAGCACTTTCTTCTTGTCTTGTCTTGGCTAAAGCTGTAGAAAAAGGGATTTAGAGTATTGGCATTCTTGTTTTGCTTCATGAAACACAAGGCAAGGAACTGTCAGGACCATGGACAGTGGAGGAGAGGTGATTACTGGCAGGACTATGATTTTACCCCCAAGGGCCGTTGTTCCAGCCATTTGCTGCAAAAGAAGACAGGGCCAGAAAGGCAGGTACCAGTGGATATTGGAGTTCCTCCATATTCAATGCCAAATATGGTTCTTAAAAGGGCCTGTGGCAAACTCTGCGGACTCATATTCTTACCTGGCTTTGGAAAATCCAGTATAATAAATCGAGTAGAGTAGATCCTGCATTAGGGCACCAGGCTAGAAACTGGGAGACCGTGCATTCTAGTCCCACCTTAGGCACAAAGCCAGCTGGGTGATCCTGAGCCAGTCCCTCTCTCTCAGCCCTAGGAAGGAGGCAATGGAGAGAGCCAGTTTGGTGTTGTGGCTGAGGCACCAGGCTAGAAACTGGGAGACCATGAGTTCTGGTCCCACCTGAGCCACAAAGTCAGTTGGGTGACCCTGGACCAGTCCCTCTCTCTCACCCCTAGGAAGGAGGCAATGGCAAAGCCTTCTGAAAACCTTGCCAAAAAAACTGCAGGGACTTGTCCAGGCAGTCACCAGGAGTTGCCAGTGACTTATAGGTACCAAAAAAAAATAAAAAATCTTGTATAGTGTAGCAGTTGAAGTGTTGCAGTAGAAGCAGGGAGGCCAGGTTCTAGTCCATCCTCAGCTACAGAAGCTGACTTTGGCCCAAACTCTTTAATCCCAACCTATCTCACAGATTTGTTATTTTGGGGAGAAATAAGGAGACCTACGTGCACCCCTTTGAGTTCCTGAATAAAAAGTAGAATATAAATCATTCAACAATGGTTGAAGGAAGGGCTAGGAAGACATAAAAGAGTGTCTCTCGGATACCCTTGCTTGGTTTTGGCTTAGCAGACTAGTGGCTTGCAAACCATGATTTATTGTTTAGTGAATCCAGACAATTTAAGTTTATTTAATATACCATAGTTAAACAAGCCATAGCTTAGGGTGACGTGTGAACTGAGTCGCAGAACTTCAAGAGTATATTCTCAGAAAAGTGTCTTGGAAGCTCAGTGTCACTCAGATAGCTTAATGACAGGTCCCCACATTTTAGGAATAGTCTGCTAAGCCAGAACCAAGCAAATCACATTAGGGTGAAAACCCAGCCTCCCTGTGGTTTCTAAAATCAAGTGCTAAATCAGTGAGCACCCAAAAGCTTGACAGAAGAAGCCTCATTTTATTCTCAGGATTTTGGATGCAAGTCTGCATTTGTTTACAGAGTCTTAATGGCTGCATTTTAATATTTGGAGGGCTTAACAGACCCATAAAATGTAACTAAATGTCATTTTAAAGCATGTGGAAAAAAATGCATATTTGCATTAACCTCTCCTCGCCCCTCCCCCCCAAATTAGAAGCATGCTTAACTAGGCATCTGTGTGATTTCATGGATTTGGATTAAGGGGATTCCCATAGCTAATAGCAATATTACTTTCATTGCTTAAGAAATTCCCATAATTCTCTCTGAGTTGACTTGAGCTTGTACAGTTCACAGCATCCCTGGCTCCATTTACTTTATTGGCAAATAACGTGTACCTTTTCCTGTTTTCATTTTCCAAACAACTGGCTTACAGCACTGAATTCTGAGGATAGTAATTAGGTTTCTGATCCATTCCCAGTGACCTAGGATACAATGGGGGGGAGAAAATTGCTATGCTTTAGGTAGCTGCCTAATGATGCTAGGTGTGAAGCGCTTTGTGAAGAATTCGCCACTAAAATCTAACAATTAAAGCAGTTACTCCAGCCAACTAAAAGTGAAAGAGGAGATTAATTTTTGCCAAGGCAGCTATGGCTCTGCTTCAGAGCAGTAGCGCTGTGGGGACGGCGTTCAGGATTTGCACGGGGGATCTGTGAGGCTTTAGGATCTCAGATTCTTGTCTTAAAGCATTAGGTAGCACCATTCCATACCGTTTCAGCCCTCAAATGCTGGCTGACTCTGGCAAAGGCACATAAATGAGTTTCACTCATTTATCTGCTCACTCGAGGTGTCTGCATTCACTAAAAGGAAGATTCTGTATTCCTCTTAGGAGCATCCCATTTACAGCACCAATCAGTTGGCTGGTGATGAGTGAGACTAGTACAATGTTAATGGCAGAGAAAAGCCACCTAAATAAATGGGAAGCTTGACTTGAAATATAAACAGGACGGGACACTTCGTACAGCTGCTTTGCAGGCAGTAGGAGGTTGCTGCTGTAAATGGGATTTATTCCCTTGTGGAGCAGACTGGAAACCTGCACACACACATGGCTGCAAGGGAAGGTGACACTATCAGCCAGTTCACTGTCCTGCTCTTGGTTCATTTACATTCTTTAACAGTCTCCAGCTGTAGAGGAAACATTTCGGAAGACTTTTTGTATCGAGGAGACAGGACTGGTGTGTCACAATTATCTTTCATACTCCTGGGTCTTTAGGCCCTCATAGATATTAAGCTGTATTAAGAGTTAAACTTTTTAGAACACAAGGTTAGTTTCCAGTTATTCTGCACCAGTTACCAGATAAGGATGTATCAACCTTGAAATGTAAGGAGTAGACCAGGCACGATGAGATTGGCAGCTGTCCACCCACTTCAAATTTTATCTTATCAAGAGGAGGAATTGGAAATATCATAAGATGTGCAACACGAGGTGCATTCAGGTTGCTATCCCTAGTTGCCTGTACTGCTCCTCTCAGTTAAGCATAAAAAGCTTCAAGGTTTTGATCTGGAGAGCTTCAATGTGGACCTGGTCCGGAGGGGCGCTGCATGATTGGCCGTGCTGGGCTATCTACGTTATCGTTCCTGGGGCTCCTGATAACAAATAGAAGAGAGTGCTTGCTTGGTAATGTATGCCTGCTTCTAAATAAAGATCATTTAACTTCTTCACTTCACTTGTGGTTTTTCATTGCTTCTGAATCTTCTAAAAAGAACCCTTGCCTTTGGCAAGACACCAGCAAAACCATGAAGAGGCTTCACTCAGTAGCATCTTCTTCCTGAAGCATTTTCATAGACTTTTTATCAGGGTTGCAGCAAATGGTTTTCCTGAGTGTGATTCTCAGGCCAATGGCGTGTGCAGCATTTCTCCGGGATCCTGTGCTGCTCTCTGCAGCTGCAACCTGAGCCCAGGAAAAGACACAGCTGCTTTAAAGAGTTGCAGACAGGTACTGCACAGCCTTATTATTCATGGCATGGTCTCCAGGTTTTAAACAATAGTTACATTGATAGGCTCCCAATTTGATCAGCACCACAAAGGTGAGGTTGAGAAATGACTGAATAGGTGGAGATTGGAAGCTCCCTGGCCCCAGTCCAACATTCATAGGCTGGAACACAATAAATGTATCTTGAAATTGTGCATTTTCTATTTTTTTTTCCCTTGAAATCTAACCTGTATGTAGCCTTTTGGCCATATTCACACAGCACACTTTGCCTAAACATGTAACTGAATGAAATATAATTCCTGTGCTGTGTCTAATCAAATAAACTATTGTTTGCCTTAATTCATACAACCTGTTAAGACAATGGGTGGATTCCAATAACGTGCTGAACCATAGAAATCCAACCCATTTTAGTCTAGTCTATTGTACAAACCCACCTTTAAAGCATAACCTAGTCAGTATTTGCTCAAAGTTCTCAAGTGACCTCTATGACTTGTCCTCAGTCAATTGTAACCAATAACATTCCTGATTTTGCTGAACTTCAAGTCCCCCATCTGTACAAAGCATGGTCAATAGTGACAGAGGCTGAAAGTGGTATTTCAACAACCAGAATGCTCAAGATTGCTTATTCTTGTCCACAGTAATTGGTTCTATTGTCAAATTCCTCTTACCATCACAGAATTTTGCCTAAGCATTCTATTAAAACTAACCATTCTATTAGCCATAGAAAAGAGTCACATAACTCTTAATAGTTTTTGAGGATTTGAGCAACCAGTCTGGACCCACTTGTCTTAGCATTTTAATTACAAATGTATTACGAAAGTTCAATGGCCTGGAACAGCATACATCCCATCACTTGAGCAATTATTTCCATATATAAAACAATTCCATTTTATGGCATGTGTCATGCCAAACAAGCCAGCTACTCATGTAAGATCTGGTGTGATTGAGTATTGCTTGTATTAATCATCTTTTTAGACTAATATGATCACTCCGCAGACATCACTTTGAGAAGGTTCAGACTAAGAGTATGAAAGCTGTGGTCTTCCTCCAAGTCATAGAAAATATGGCCTACAGAAAAGGATCAGAAAAGTCATCATTAATCTATGGAGTTTAAGTTTGCCATTCCTGATATAGGCAGATAAGCTATGCCTTCACAGAGGGTAGGCCAAGAAGTAATGGGCTGAAATTTCAAGGAAGCATATTCATGTGTACATTGCTAAGTTGTCTTGAGTTTCAGTAAGATCTGCCATTTTTTAAGAAGATGCTTGACAACTATCTATGGGGAGTGTTGAAGTTAATCCTGCCAAGATGGACTGCATAATCTCCAAGGTCCTTAACTCTGTAACTCTAGGATGCTAACTGCAAAATGATAAATACATTAAGTTCCACTTGCATGGATACATAATTTGTTCATTGCCAAAAGAGTGGAGAACAACCGATGTTCCATAGACCCTAAGGGTTGTTTTCCCACACCAACCTACTGAATGCTTCTGCAAAATAACAAATGGGCAAGAAGGCAGTACCCACATGTCCCTGTGGTTTGGAATTCAAAGATTCAAACTATCTTCAACATCGTCCCGATGCTCTTTTTCAGACTAGCAAACCTTCAAACTGAAAGCTAAATGAGGAGACAGCAATCTTTTGGTTTCTTTGCTTATTCATGTGTAATGTGCTTTGCTTGTTGATGGCACTTCATAAACAATATTTTTTTTATTGTTCTGAGAGTTTAAATATTCAGAATGTCAATATTCAGGACCTAGCAGCAAATGTTGCAAGCTCAGTTTATGAGCAAGATAAGCTGTGCTTTTGCAGCCAAGCAAAGGGGAGAACTTGGAAGTAGTGAGAAGCTTCACTGCATGATCAGGGCTAATTTACTTGGATTTAAGCCCCACTAATTTAATAGAATTTACTCCAAGTACATATTTATAGGATTGCAGCTGTAGCCAATCCCAGGGTCTGCTGTAAAATGTGAATCGCTTATATTTTCGGCATCAGTTTTGCTGTCAAATATTTGTTATCCATTCAAGCACAGTAGGATAAAACTGCAGCCATGCAAATAAATAGAATGATATTTAGAGAATCACAATATGTACTGTATAAATATCACAGCGTTTGGAATATCCCAGCTAACATGAACATATGATGTTTGCAAACCTTTAGCGAAAAGAGCACACTAAGTTTTTGGGGATAAAGTGAGGATGACTCTACCAACGTCAGTTGGAATTAATTGCTATTGTATGACCAAACTAAGTCAGATAATGAAGTTTCTCTAAAATTGTATGCCTTCTTTAAACTTTAAGCCTTAGATTGGCAACCTGTAGAATTAACAGACCATTTCCATCTCTCTTTCTCTTTCTCTGTCTCTTAGATCAGTGATAATTGATATAGGTTTAGACACACGAAAGTTCTTCATACAACATTTGCCTGACTTGATTGAGCCAGAGGTTCTAGAATCAAGAACTCTGGGGTCATATTCTAGAAACTGCCCCCTTTAACCAATAGGAGAACTAACCCAGCCTTTATCAACACAAGCAAAGAGCCTGGAGGAAGCTATCTAAGAAAAGTGCTAGGGTACAAGCCAGAGGTGTTCACTTCTCTGCAAAGGTGTGGAAATTGAGATGGGTTTTCAGCATCTGGAAGAATGACAGACTACAGTCCTGATCATGACCTTTTTTGGAGAAAGTTTCTTCTTACGGCTACTCTGCCTCAACTTGCTGCTCTATCAAGCCATTTGAGGTTGGCAAACTCAGGGAAGAATTCCTTGGAATTCTGGATTGATCTCCATTGCTAGTAGAGTAAGGTAACAGAATCTTGAAAGCCTACCAAAATAATTCTCCAGATCTACTTATACCAAGCATATTTAAGGCAAAGTTACCAGGTCTCTTTCTCATGCTTCTTCTTTCCCCGGACTAAGAAATCTTTTCTGTAATGGCCTTACTCCTTCCTCTGTGTTTCTACGGTATGCCAGACATTCCACCACATAATCTAAAAGCTACTGTGGATTTTGGAAAACGTTGCTGCATTGATGTGTGCTTTTAATGTTACACATTAAAGCGCTTGAATGATAAAAACAAGGGAAGAATTATAATGCAATCCAATGCACATCTAATTAATATTCAAGCATATTGAATTGAATTGGATATACTCCTGGGTAGCTAGAGTTGGATACAAATGACTTTTTGAAATTCTGCACTCCACTTACGGGTTAAGGAATTGGGTGGATAATTTCTACAAATTTCTTCAAGGCAAGCTCCCTGCTAGCAGGAAATTGTGATGCCACTGTTGTGAAAGCTCCATGGCAGGTGTTTCTACCCGATACTTCATTTGACATTTAATATTAGCACAGGAAACAGGGGAGGTTACAGACTACTAGAGATATATTGTTATATGAAAGACAGGATATATTCACACACAGCCCTTGGTTACCTAGTCATTAAATCAATGCAAGAACTTTGTATTCCCCCCATGAGAATTTTCTTCCTTTGAAATAAATTTTGAGAGCAAACACTGTCTCTTTAAGCTGAACGAGAACCACTAGGAGAAACAATGTAGGAACACTCTTTTGTCCAGCACCATACATAAACACGGTATTTTCTATGCTATTAGAAAAGATTACGCTGATTTACATTTACTATTCCATTTCTGTTCCCTTTTTTTCCCTCTCCATGTGTACCATTGAATAAAGAACATTAATAGGAAAGTCCTAAAGCAGATCTAAAATTCTTAGAATGCTTAAGGCCATACAAAGAGAAAATTTACCATAATGTTTCAGACAGGCACCCTCTTAACCGTGGAGTCCTTAGTGCTCCCTGAGCTTGGCTGTTTGCTTGCAGACATTTCATTACCCAACCAGGTAACATCATCAGTGCTAGTGAGGGTGGCGTTTGCTCCCTTTTTAGATACAGTAGCTTGCCCTGCCAGTGTTGGTGTGGTGTGGTTTTCTCCTTGGTAGTTCCTTGACTGGGGTATTGTTTTCTGCTTGATTATTTATCTGGTGTTAATCTCTAATTATCTGGCTGTAGACTGCTGGAAAGGATGTGTTCTGGTCTTTTTGTTTCCTTCTTAGCTTTTTTCATTGTCTCTTTTGAATAGTATGTAAATATGGTTTATTTCTATGTGCCTATTGATGGCTAATTTGTCTGAATGCTAAGCTTCCAGGAATTCCTAGTGTTTTTAGATTTAGCTTGGTCTAGGTTGCTCACAGTTTCCCAGTTGAAACTATAGTTGAGTCTGTCTGTGTTATTTAGTCAGGTCAATGAAACGTCTGCAAGCAAACCACCAAGCTCAGAGAGCACCAAGGACTACACAGTTCAACCCGGAGTGACAGATATTCCCTTCTATTGGAACCCACTTAATTCTCAAGAAGGTAAAAGAGGGAGGAGGGGAAGCACATTCAGACATGCAAGATTCTGCTACTTTAGCCATTCTAATAAAAGAATGGCTAAATCTTTTTAGATCTATGTGGCATCTGTTTCTTGGTCTAGTCTACCTTGTAGGGATGACATTTGGGAAGCTGTTCAGATGATGCTCTTGAAAGAGTTTTTGGGGCATGGGAGGATCATTTCATTGGAGGCAGATGCTAGGTAGGTGTTGTGGTCCATTTTTTTTTTTTTAATCTGGGTTCAACTGTATACTTACATGTACATAAGCCACCTGGAATCATTGATGAGGTAGCATAGAAATTGATGTATTTTATTTTTGCTTTATTTATTAGCACACAATTCATAGCATACAGCACTCTTTCTGTGGTTAGTTGGATTACCTAGATTGGGGATTATTAACCTTTTTGAGCTATGGACCCTTTGAGTGTCTGGTGAAACCAATGGATCCCTTCTCAGAAAAAGATATTGAAATGCATAAAATAGAATACATAGCTATAGATCATATTACAAAGTAAACCAATTCTGCTCAAATGCAGTTATCAAAATATTTTAGAATAACCATAATGAAATATGAAACACGTGCTTTTTAGACGCCATAAATTAGTTTGTTGCCTACATACATTATGGAATAAAAGGCCCCATTTCAGATAGAGTTTAGTGAAAATAAGGTTGCATCTGTTTCCAAGTTTACAGACCCCCAAAATCTATCCATGGACTTCCAAGGTTAAGAACCCTTGACCTAGGTAATCTCTAGACCACTTCTGGAATGGACAGTGCTAATGTGTTTTGTCTATTTGGGGGGTAGATTTGGGGAATTAAGCCTTTGAGAGGTTTACACACTCATTTCTCTCCATAGCCCCTCCCAAAAATTTCCCATGGGAGTATTAAAAGGAGGCAAATAGATGCCTCTAACTTTAAAAAAAGATCACCCCCCCAAAAAAGTCTATGCTGAAAATTTTGGTCCTATCCATTCCTGGGACATTATGACATCATTGGCCACACCTCTGCAATTATCTGTAACTGTGATGGAATGGAATTGTGAAGGCCAAGCTCAGGGAGATAAACATTTTCTTAGCTCGCCAGAACCGCGTGGGAGGAACAAGAGGATGAGACTGGCACCTCCCTGAGGAATTCACACTGTTGTGGCTGGAGGACTTTGGGAACTGGGGTTTTAGTCTGGGAAGATTCTTGCTAGAGGTTGCAGCTAATAAAAATAGCTGGATTGAATTGGCTTTCTCTCTTGGAGTTCCTTGGGCTAGGTCTGACAGTAACCAAAGTATTAGTTCTAATACATTGACAGCCCCTGGTTTCAAGGGAGTTGTACACTCCTGTTGGGGTTCAATGTTACTGACTATCATCAGAAGTAGTTTTCCAAATTTTCTGCCAGGGTTCTCTTCTGTTATTATTTTATTATTTTAACTACCTGATTGGTGGCGTCTGCAGGCTCCATTACTTGTGGGCAGTTGCACAACACCACAATGCAGCTAGAGAAAAAGCTGGGCTTTCATTGTGATGCTGCAACACTATTTGGATCTCATGGACCTGTCCTTGTCCCCCCTTGGAAGCCACTGTATCTGACCCATTTTGCTGGATATGGCAAGAATTGTAGCTGGGACCTTCTCTATACAAAGGAATGTTCTAACACTGAATCACGGTTTGTCTTGGACTGTGAAAGCAATGCAGCATTACAACCTAAGCCCAGGCAGCCTTGTTGAGATTTCTCCCCGTCTTCTTGACCTGCATCCTTGTCCTTAAATGACCCACTTTCTACCAGGCAAGTGGGGGGGGGGGAGGAGGAGGGGAAAAATCCAATCTCCCTCTAAATTCATTATTTATCTGAACCAACATGCAGAATAGCTTGCAGAGAACGTTGAGCATTTCGAAAGACTAGTTTTGAATGACAGCATTCAATCCATGATGTCTGGCCTGCAATATGATCTGCATACAAACGAGAGAAAGTTCAGAACACGCCTGTCTGTCTGCTTAATAACATCCCACCCTCACCTCCACCCCCAATCCTTTCGTGACAGATGTAAAGACAGAAATCATTTTAAGGAAAGCTTGCTTGGGTGAAGATAGGAAATTCAGAGCTGGCCATGAACCTTCTGCAAATGTGGGGATTCCATTGTCAGAGCCAACTGGTGACCACGCAGCTACCGCTCCTTAACAAAAAGCCACAAAGAAAGGAAGCGTAATTTTTAAAAAGGGGATTTGCCAGACGCCGGGGTGATGTGATTAGTAACAATCTACCAAAATGCTTCATCAGCATTCCTGCATTTTTTTGCCTCTCCTGCCAGCCTTCTTTTTGTGAACCAGCTTGAAATCTGCTAGCGGAATTACATGCTAAGGAAAACCCTTCTGCTAAATGTATAATTATTCTAAGCAGAATCAACACAGCACAGTTAATGAGCTTAGTGACTGAAGTAGGATTTATTTTTGCCTTGTCTGTATCTGCTGGTGGAAAGAGAGAGAACGTATGAGTTGGTCTCACACACGGGGCCTTTTTGGAGCTTTAAGGAAAGGAGGAGGAACAGAAGGAAAACACACGTGCTCACCTTTGCGTGCATGTGTGAAGTGCTGCATGTATTTCAGACCCTGGACTTAACCATATTGTTGGTTTGTTCTGGCTGAGCAGTTTGCATGAATCCAGGGAACATAGTTTGTAAATGGCTTACGGCTTGACATAAGAGGCGAACCCAACTGATTGTGGCTGATTCGACAAACCTTAATTAAAGGGACCAAGATGCAAGGTGCTTTGGAAATTATCTAATAGCAGAGTATGTTTCAAGTGTATTCTTCTGAGTAGAGGAGCTATTGTGCTCCAAGAGGCTTCTGGAGCAAAACCAAAGAAAGAAATCACATTTCCAAACTCCTGACCTCAAGCTTTCAGAATCTTTTTTTTAACTGGGGGCGGGGGGGGGGGGAGAGTTCACCGTCAACTAATACTACCATGATTTCCCCATGATAAAACTAGAGGTAGGGAGAAGCCTTTTTGCATGGCCCCATCTTTGTTTAGAGCGTTTCGGTAAAAGAAGCTTAGATCTAATTCTGAGTTATGAATACAGTCTCTGGTTTAATGATCCCTGGAATAGCTTGATGAAGAAAAGCAAGATGTTCTTCCAATCACAAAGCTGGGAAAGATGCCTGCCTGAACCTTTACAGCATCATGGCCAGGACTGAGTAGCTATAATTGCTCTGACACTCCAAGCAGTTTTGCTTGATGGACCTGCCATTCAGCACCTTCAGGAGCACAAAGTCTTGAACTGGCTCCCTTCTCAGCCCTCTTCGTAGCTCTCTGTGAAGAGAGATGAGCTGTAAAGGAAGAGGGCCTTTCGAAAGACCAGCCCCTTGGTTTCAGGGAAGCTGAAATGCACTGAATGCTAGGGGTAACATAATCCAGCTGGGCACAGTATGCTGGTCCACAGAAACAAGTACAAGCTACTCAATGGCGCCATCAGTTTCTTTCTTTATTTAAAAGATTTGTACGGCCGCCCATCTTATGCAACGTAACCCTGGGTGGCTTGCAGCAGTAATAAAAGAATAAAAACAACATCAGGCATAAAAAACTAACAAAAACAGAACATACCCAGCACCCCAAACACAGCACACACGTGCATACATATCATGACTGTAAAGTTTCCTTGGGCTCCAGCCTCCCATCGTGCTAGGTAGCAACACTTGAGGGAAGGGACCTGCAGCACGCCCATCTTGTCAGATCTAGTGGAGTGGGCAGATACCCTCAAGGAAAGGTGGTCCCACAAGTATCCTGGCCCTGTGCCATTTGAGGCTTAAAGATGATAACCAGCACCTTGAATTGCACCCTGAAAGAAACTGGAAGCCCATGCCGCTCCCGCAGCAGTGGTGCAACATGTAACATTATGACCTGTCCAGGGATGGTCAACCACTTGGGACAGTTCTGGCTGATGATAAGACTATATCCAAGGTTTGCAGAGGATGCATGGCAGGGATCTCATAACAGAGGATAGGGCTACAATTAAATTCTAGGAAGAGTTTGACTTCTTAAGTAGAACAGAAGTATTAAGCCTATCAAAGGTTTCCTGTACCTTGAAACCTCCTTATTCTCTGTTTTTAAATCATACTAACAAATGGTAGGATTCCAATATCCTGAAGCTCCAAGGACAGCATTTTTGGGGAAAGGGCATCAACCACTATGACAGATGTGAGAGTTTGGCAACTTGATACACACACACACACATACACACTCTCACACAAACAAATCAGATCCTGACAGCTGATCTACTGCAAGGACCAAGATGACAGAATGAATTCCAGATGGGCAAAGGGTATCTCCATACATTCCATATATATGGAATCCATATAGTCCATGAAAACAAAAATGACTACGTCATGGACTTGGTTGCAGTGGTTGTAGATAATGGGTTTCAAGTCAAGCACTGTCTGCAGAAACTAAAACCAAGAAAACTCAGATAAATGAACAGCAGCCTGCATCTTGCATGGTTTCTTCCCCGATTATAGAAAATAAATTCTTTTACAGGAGCTTGGAGTGGGACAACAACAATAGGCCGCGAAAAGAGTTCTCCTAGGTCATGATCCCAAAGGAAGTGTCAGAAGAAGGGAGCAAAAACTGAACAAGCTGGGCTGTATTAAAGCTGAAAAAGAAGGTCCTTCACAAGGTTAATGCACCAAGGAGAAAAGAAATATCAACAGGAAAGTCCCTAATGTATATAGTGAATAGCATGTCTGATTACAGAAACTCATTTACTATCTCTAAGCTGGATGATAACTAAGCAGAGGAACTGGGGAGAAAACACCTTGTGATTTATTTCCAACTTGACAAGGTCCCTTTTTAATATGTAAATTGGCTTAACAATGACACCGTCTAGATAGTAGAGAGATGAATCTCAGCCATAGAGACAGCAGCTGTAAATGTCTTCTGACTTTCAAGTGCCACCTCAGCCCTCTTAAAATAAATACATCTATTTCATAAATGGGGGGAAAAGAAGACCGTGCTGGTGTATAATTAGCTGGGCTGCCTCGGATGACACACAAGCACAAACAAATAACCTTGCAGCACGCCGTTGCAGAGGAGATGGATACCTGCCCAACTAGAGACTCCCTTACGATGGTCTAAATCAAACATTTACCATCCTAGTCACTTTAATTCCCACACGAGCATTCTCAAAGGAAAATCCAAGACATGCATACATTAGAAATGGAAACGGGTTGCATACTGTAACTTTTGTGGCTCAACAAATCTTGCAAATGGTTGCTGGGTATATTTTCCAAGAGCCCAACCTCCTTTCCATTATACCAACAGTAACTTGTTGGAGTTGGCAGAGTCCAATTTCTGGAATAAACTACCCCCCCCCCATCCTTGAACCAGATGCTTCAGGAAGTGGCTGGTTGGGTAGTTATGGAGCAGCAGTGGACAAACAGCCCTTACGCTCCCCTCTTGTTGTTGTTCTTCTGCCCCCAGAAATCTTTCTGACACCAGCTACTACAAATAGGCTTTATGTTTTCCTGCCACATTGGCAGGAAAGCACCAAAAATCTGTAACACATGCCTGAAGGAAGGCTTAGCATTATTTGTAAAGGCAGGAAGGTGAATACTTCTCCTTAAGTCCCAGAATAAAAGGGGAAATCCTAGTCCTGCTTTGCATCACTGCCCACTCTCCACAGGCCTGGTCCTCCCAGAAGGAAAAGGTTGTATCTGAAATCTCTAAATAATCTGTTACTAAAGATGTTATTATTCTTGCTTTAAAAATATGGCTCCTTCTTCTGACAAAGTAGTGGTTAGGAATGATCACTCTTCCCTGGACATCTGAAGCCCTCTCCCATTCTTGAAGCCATGCGGTCTATGGTCTGAAACTATCTATCTTCCCCATTGCAAGAAGGGGTTAATCCATAATTGGAATTATGGCTGCAATGATGGTGTTGGAAGCTGCTTCACAAGATGAAGCAAAAAAAATGGTTGACTATCTTCCATCCATGAGACAAGTCATCACATGGCTTCTCAGATCAGTATGAGTTCCATTCAGAGGCACTCCCCGCCCCCCGCCAAAATCAAAGAAGAACAAGATCCTTTATTAAATGCCTTCACCCCATAAGAAGAGAAGGACTGTTCTATAGCACTCAGAACTTCCTGGAAAAAAAGAAGTAGCTGTTTAATTTCAATCTAGAGCCTAAGTTCACTCAGAAGAAAAGGCAGCAGTCTTGTGATCCAGATATTATTAGATGCCTGGTCAAAGTTTCAAGAGTCTGACTTTTTTTCACAATAGTTTTAATCCCTTTTCACAGCGTTTGCAGAACTCTGCAGATAATTCTTAAAGAGTAATGAATTCTTATAGTAGGATTCTCTAAAAATAAATCTGTTTACTTCAGCTCAGTCTAATCTGCATTGACTGTTACAAATTGGTTTTGTACCATTTTCAAAGTACTGTGTTTATTAGGGCCCTTCTGAAGAGGTTGATCAACACAGAAATAAACCAGTTTTCAGTGAAGAACAGAATAAGGTTACTGGAATTACAAGTCCCAGGTCATGAGAATTTAGGGAGCTACAGTCCCACTTAAACTGGAAGCCACAAGACTGAGAAGCCTGGACTAAAAAACTTGAAACAGATAGTTTTTCCCCACTTAAGTATTCTTATGTCAATATTAGGATCAGCCCTTGAACTACGTCATAGCTGGCTTAGTCATGGCTGGTTGAATAAATGACAGTGAGCTAGATTCACAGGATAAATCAGAAACCAATTCACAATGGCTAAGCTCACACAAAATGCTAAGCCAAAGTTAAACAATGGTCATGATTGCTTAGCACAATATGCGGATCAGATTACTATGTAGCTGCAGTAAATATTTTTACACTTTCAAACTCCGCTGCTACTTAAATCCCCATCAAAGCACCTCCAAAACCTGCTACAGCTTTCTAACAACACATATTCTCTTTTCTATCATGTTTCTTGGTGTATCCCTTTCCTGGAAGCCTAGGGTATCTCCTGATACTTCTTCTACCTTGTTTAAAAGAATAATGATATTCACGATGAAATTAAAACACCACTAAGATTTACATGATCGCTGGAAGCCTCTTCTTATATCACAGGATCCCTTGGAGTGTTCTTTCTTGGCTGAGTCAAATGGAATTTGGAGCTGAAAGCAGAGCTAGCAATTCCCAATTTCTTAGTGGGAACCTTCTTAGCCCAATCAGCATCTTCTAAACATGAAACTATCAGCTATCTGAAAAAAATCTGTTGATACCTCTAATGTCATTGAGTTTTCTAGCTGGATGTTTCCTCTCAATGTGAATAAAATAAAAAGAAAAGAGTTCCTAAATTTCCATCAGGTTCATATATTTGGTATGATGCCAAAATCTACCTTGTAAATTCTCAAAAGGTTTCTTCCCTGTTAAATAAACATCTGCTCTTCTACCTTGTTCAGGGTGCTTATTAATTTCTTTCATACTTCTTTTGGGGGTGTTTCAGAGTTTTCTTGACTGTTGGACATGGCAGAAGGACCATCTGCTTATGTTGTTTCCTCTGACACATCTCTCCATCATTCTGAACCCCCTTGTCTACTCACTTTTTCCATCTGAAGAACCTCATGGAGTTCCTTGAGATTTAATTGAGGGATAGAAACCAAGCTGGCTGTGTTCTTCTAGGGAGAAGAGTGTGTAATGAACAGCAGGATGGATCTTGGCCACCTTATCATTAAATAAATATAAAAACTCCACATTCTGCTCATGAGAATTTCTTCTACATTCTCTCTTCTGCTGAAAGAAATATTAAAGCAAACTCTCTATCACCAAATTTAATGAGAACCATAGAATAAATGTAGAGAAATTTTCAGCATGGCGCTAATTAAATTATGGAAAATAAAAATCAATGAAGCAACTAATGTCACTGATTTTCTAATGACAGCAGAAGACAGAATAAAAATAACTCTTTCAAATTCAAACTAAATTCATTTAAAAAAAAACAAATGTTTATTTTCTGATGAAAGGGAAAAAAATCCTTTCAGTCTCCTTGCTTTGTTTTCTATCTCAATGCATTTCATTCCAGATACATCAGGACCAGCCCTATCATTAGGCAAAGTGAGATGGGTGATTTTTCATATGTAAGAAAATGAAGCTTTTCTCCCAATGAGAAGCAGTTGAGAGTTTTTTTCTGTTTGACAGACAGATATAATTTGGACATCTTTGGATATCTTTTATGACTTAGCTACCCACAATGTAATCCTGTTTGTATCTGTCTATGTACTTCTGTTCTGCCCAGCCTTTCTAACATATATTTTGTTTAAATGCAGCTAGACATAATAGACATTTTATACAGGTCTTTCTCAGTTATACACCGATTTTGTATTCCCAAATTTATGCCCTTTAGTATGGACTATTCACAAAGCTATTGTTTTGTTTGCAGATTTCTCAGATAAGTGCTGTTTTGTACACAACTTTCCAAAATAAATATTATTTTCACAAACTTTTCAAGCAAAGAATGACAGCTTAGGCCTGTATGGCTTCTTCCACATTGCTGAATTAACCATTCCTAACAGTTTCAGCCATCAAAGCCAAAGATGAAGGATGCTGGAAATGATCCATCAGAAACTCTGAAGGTCCTTCCTCCCCCCCCCCCCAAATCAGAGCATATTGTGTAAAAAGAAATCGATGACAGGTTTCTTTAACAATCTTAACAGGGGGTCAGCTTAAGCCCCAGCTCACATAATTTGGAAATGTTACTTTCCTCTAAATCAGAAGTGCATAGTCTGAAAACTGTGTTGTGCAGTTAAGAACCTGTACTAGGGCCAGGAAGAACCAAGTCCAGCTTTATCTTCAACCCTGAGAACCCATGGGATATCATACCTTCACAGGGTTGTTGTTCTATAGATCAAGACAAACATGCTTATCTTTTGGTGTGTAACAAGTTTCTTAAAAACCAGGAATGGGTTTCTGAAGTGGCATAGAAGAACAAGTGTCAGCAGCATTCGTGGTGAGAATGTGTAGGTCCTTAAGGTGATTTTAATTACCTTTAAGGAGTTCTACCATTCTCATAAAAATGTTTGTTTTGCTATGTTTTCATAGCTATTAGCTAATGATCCCCAACCCCATATGTCTGCACCAGCTGTCAGAGGCTGCGTCAATTTGGCACATTTTCTCCTTCTCAAAGGGACCATTTTAGAATGCTAACAACTGCCAAGAATTGTTCTCATCACCAAATTTCATCTCAACCGATCAATCAATCAATCAGACAAATTCAAAGCAGACTTGGGGAGCGATGAGATTGAGGAAGCCATTCCATCCCCTCAGGGAATGGGAAAAATACACATACACTCCAAACCTTGAAGCAGTCCTGCTTTCTTTTCTCCTCTCCCCACTCCCCCCCAAATATAACTGAAAGTTATTTAAAAAAAAATAGAGGAAAAAAACAGTAAAAGCCCTGTGAAGCAACAGGACTTAGGAATTTCCAGTTCCTGCATCACAGTTCCTGACTTTGGACATTGTTTTATTTATAAAATTACATAGAATAGTTTCCTGTTATGAATGGGACATCTTTTCCTGAAATTATTTTTGGAGTCTTAGATTTGAATTTTAGGAAGGTGCTTTACCTTCTAAAAATTTTTTTTAAAAAGGCTAATCTAGCCCAATGCAAACCACTTAAATCCAGTTATTTGAGGGCCAGTGTTGTCATCTCAACAATGTCCTGAGGTAGGTGAAACTATGAAATACAGTCCTTTTTGAGGGATCTATCAAATGAAGCCTCCATTTGTGCTGGAACTACAACTCCCATAATTTTAAGCCACGGTGATCAGTGGCCATTCTGCAAGTTGATCTTGAACACCTAGAAAGCATCAGGCCAGGAGACATTATTCTATGACTTTTGTGATTTAATAAGAATTTAGATTTTCCATGGCCATCATGATGGAATGACTACTTTATATGACATACATCTTGTTTCCTCTAATGTAAGAAATGCAGGAATTGGAAGGGAGATCATTATTAATCTAAATTTAATTTTTAAAAAAAACTTTAATAAAAATATAGATTGATATAATTCTTGCCCAATGCTGGGCCACGTTGATGGCAAAGGTATTTCCAACCAGCAAGTCATTCTGGGTGTATGTCGGTCCCAAGGGGCACTGCAAAAGATGGATAATTGTTTGAATAGTGCCACATTCACAATAAATATCCTTGTCCTCAGGAAGAAACCCCCATTTTTCCATTTGATCTTTAGTTCTACCCAAACCAGTGCACAGTCTATTTAAACATCTCCAAACTGTCCACTCTTCCTCAAACCTCCAGGCAACTCCTCAAGCGGTTCTATCCAATCGTAAAGATGTTTTGCTTGGGATTTCCATCTTTTTAATCGCTCTGTTTGAGGTGTGGTAGCAATCACACAGCCAGGTATATTGTGTGAATCCAGCTTATGGTTCAGTGTGTTATGTAGAGGCATGAAACTGGGCTAATTGATTAACATTACTAAGTAAATATGGTTAATGTAATTGTGGGTAAATCTGCATGGAGTGATAACGTAACAGTTACTCCCCCTCACCATCTTTAATCTAACCCTATCTATTGATTTTTGTTAACCTAGATCCCTCTAGACGTGATGGATTACAAGCACGTGCATTTGTAATCAGCCAGCCTGATAATTATAGTAAGACTCTTCTGGAATGACATCAGGTTGGGGAAGATCCTCTGAGAGTTAATTCACAATTCATTCTCGATTATGCATGCTTATACTAGGTAATAATGCAGAGGATCACAGTCTTTAAGCTTTACTGTATGGAGGATCTGCTTTATATGGCATCGCATTTTCTTCCTGGATGTGCTCCAAATGTTGTGATGCTTGAAGAAGTTCTGGATTAAAACCGTGCCTTTCCTTTTGTTGTGATCAGGGAGAGGCAACAGATACTTCACATCTGCCAGACTCAGACCCACCTGCCTTGAATTATCTAAAAGATCCTTTTAATTAAAAAATGAGAAGTTGGCATCAGCAGAGCAAGCAGCAACCTATAGCATTCATCCTAATACAGTAGGCAAGGAAACCTCTGGGCCCCACCATAAACTCCCCCATGTATACTTAGAAAATATAACGCAGAGAGGATGGTAATTGCAGACCAGTGATTTCTTTGGAAATTTGCTCATCTTCCTACCAAACAGATACACTGATAGTGTGAAGGAGCATCCTGTGGAAGGAGGAGGAATGTTGGTGAAAGGATCTTCTGGAACCTCATTACTCTATAAGTGGAAGTTATTTTGTGAGTCCCCAAGTCCCAACCATTTGTGATGCTACCACACTACCAAGATTCCAAATGAACCCACGAGCCAAACAAGGTTGCCTAGCCTGGTTCACAATGGTCAAACAATATGCATAAAAAGAACAGTGCTCATAACTGGAATCAAGCTTCTATGTGTGCTGGAGAACTGAAGAGGCAGATGGCTTTTTAGGTTCATCATTTTAATGCCTAATCCAACAATTGGGTTGTCTCTTCCACCAGCTAAAGAAACATCCACAAAGCAATTCCAAGCACAATCTACTCAAGTCTCCAAGATCAACAACAAGCACTTTTGACAAGTTCTGTCATGGATCAACAGGTTTTCCCTGTAGCAGGACCAATATTGCCATAGCTATCAAAACAATTCCCTCTTTACCGTAGCTGAGGACACAAAAGCATTTTCGCAGGCCTTCTCATGCTACAGTTTTAGCTTTTGTGTTTTGCAACTGTTCTGTTTAAATGCTCTTTTAATGAATGTTTTCTGTATACTTTGTATGCCTTCCTCAACTATTAAGGGAGGGGGAGCATATAACGGTTCTAAATAAGTAAGTAAATAAAACCGTGTCTATATTTGCCTTCAGTGCAGCCTTCAAAGGCTATGTGTATGTGTGTGCACAAGTACATGTGTGCATTCATGCTAAGGGAAAAGAAAAAGGTGAGCAACCTGCAGATGGAGAGACAAATACAACCTTCAATCTAGTCCCCTCCCCAATTCCTAATAAGACCCTTAACCTAAGTCCTCAGATGTGCTACAAGTTCTCAATGCAACCCCCACCCCTCAACTTTTTCACTCTGGTTCCTCCCTTCTTTTTAACCTCAGCGGTGCCTTTGGGGAGCACCTCACCCCAAACTGCAAAATGACTCCCCGTCTTTGCTCTGCCACGTGTATCTGTGCACAAAGCAGAGAGCTCAGACTGGAAAATGCTTCTTTTCCTTTTCTGGTGCAACCAGCATCTCTAGGCAATGATGAGCCAAAAGAAAACATTTTCTGATCTTCCCCACCCCAGTGCTAAACACTCTAGCAGAGAAGTGGCCTGTTTGTTGCCAATGCTTTGCCTTCTGACATCTCTGCTCTATTCACGCTGTCTGTTATTAGCATTAAACATTTATTGGACAGAGGTACCCAAGAGGGCTGCGATCCGGCTGGAAGCCCAGTTTTGCCTGTTCATATTTCCTTCTCAGTCTAAATCTGAGCCATCCTGCTCTTCCCTCCTTGCCTTAAGAGAGAACCTTCATTAGTTCCTATCCTTTTCCTCTACTTTATCACCTCTCTGGGCTTCCATTGTCATCTATTCTTACTGGGATTCTTTTGACCCCCTCTGTCCCTATCTTCAGTGGTTCAGTTATACCACTGGTTGGCTTTTTCCAGCAGGGCACTCAAGATGCCTTTCGGCAATCAAAGTGCTCAAGATAATAGTTTAATGAAATATAAGCAAAGCTAATAAAAGCACCAGGTCCCATTAGCCCAACTCCAAAAGTGGATTAGAAAGATCTTGACCTGAAAAGGAATTTTGAACTGACCTTAGAGAAGGTATGAAAGGAAGGCATTTGGAGGAGAAGAGATTATATAGCCCAGAGATTGAAGGGAGCATGAGAAGGAAACTCAAAAGAACCCCACCTTGATTTTTATTAGTATAAGATGGGACAGAGAGAAATCTAGACAGGCTTTCAAAATTCTGTTGTTGTATTCTACAACAAAAAAGTAGCATTCTGGAATCCCTGCAGTGTCTGTTTCTTGATCTGATCTTCCTCACAGGGCTGACACCACCTTTTTTCCTGAAAGCCCAAAGGACTACAAGAGGAGTAGAAGCTGTACCTGGAAGCAGTACACATCATCGTCAGAAATGGGAGTAAATCAAATGATGAAAAAGTCAAAAGCAACATTGTTTGTAAGGACAATAGAGCTACAAAGAATCACAGAGATCAGGGACAAAGCTAATTCTCCAGATGAGACAAAGTTAACAGGATAGTGACAAAGCTGCGTGGAATCTGAAATAGCTTACCTATTCCAGTAGGGTAAGATGGGCTCACTGATGGGAAAGGTGGTTAGATACTAATAATAATTGGTCTCACAGTAGAACAGGGTCAGTGATGGAAGCAAACAAGAAGTTCATCACCTCCAAAAGTTGAGACGAGGGGGGCCTACAGCAATGCTGGCTTGGAATTTAATCCAGCCATCATTCTAAGTGATTTTACTCTTTCAAGGGTGGGGGAGACTCAACGACTGCTGGCTGGTTTTGGCAAGGACTTCAGAAGACCCATCCGTTAAGAAGCATCCATTAGGATGCTCGAGTATCCCAGTTTACATGCCTCCATCTCATGGAACTGGGAGAACAAATACAGTTCCTACGGCTACCAACAGCTCTTCATATTCAGTCAGAATGCATGCTGGAATGGAGTGTTGCCTTGTTAGATATTCCCATGGCAGATTATCCTCTGCACAGAGCAAGATCTCTATGAAGAGTGTATGTATGTGTGGGGTGTGTGTGTGTGTGTGCACACACATGACAGGCACAACACTCCCTGAATCCTTTTTGGGTTCCCTCTCTGTTAAGAATGAAAGAAATCAAGCAATTTATGTCTTCATTATTGAAAAGACTTGCCTAGCCACCTATATTATGAACCACAACCCTGGCCAAAACAATAAAAACATTTTAAAAAAGAAAACCACAATAAAAACTCCTGGTACCTGGGGCAACACTCTCCCACACATCAAAGTTCTGCTTGATGGGCTCCAGCCTTGTTCTACTCCAGTGCTTGTGGGGAAAGCCAACTCTTTGGGGCCTGCTGGACCTCAGAGGGAAGGGTGTTCTACATTATAATGTGAACCAAACAGAGCTGACCTGGTGATAATCCAAGTTACTCCAAAACTATCCTTATTGATCAGCAGCTGTCAGACCTTCAAGGTAGAGCAGATTAGAAAGCCAGAGCTATGACTGCTAATACTACTTTTATTATAAGGTTACAGTAACAGAATCTTGCAAGTCTGAATGAGCTTCCCTCCTCCCTTTATCTTCATGGGAACTAAGAAGGGTCTTGTCTGAGACACTTTCTCAAATGACATTTTTGCCCCAGACTCAGATTTCTTTTATCTGACTGTTGCCTTGGTCACAGCTCTTCTTCCTGTTCCTCAAGGTTATTCCTACTTTCCATTACACCAGCCCACCACATGCACACACCCCAAAAGCCAGAAAGAGTTTTTCTTAAAACAAAGGAGCATTAAGAGTCCTTCTAATCAGGAGCAGCTTTCGAGGAGGACCAAACACAAAGTGATTCTCTTTCAGCATTAACAGAGTAGCCCTGCTGGGAATTGATAGCAGGCAAAGGCAATGCAGAAAGCTCAGATTATGTGCATAGATCTTCTCCTTTGGGACCATAATCATTATCCTGAAGCCTGCAGAGTGAGGCTGAGGGAGAAGGAAGAAGAACAAGGGATGCCCAATTGGCTGGTAGTTTTTCCAAGCCAACTGCTAAATGACATTCTGGCAAGCGGCAAATGTCTGATCTGAAAAGTTGGTAAGCTTCAAAGCTTACTTTGGTTAAAAAAAACAACAACAATAATCTAATCTTTTTCTATTAACCCCATATCCAGGTTTCTGCCACGTTCTACCCAAACTCTAGATTCCACCCCAATCTCCTGCCATGCTGGCTTAGACATCTGCCTGGTGGGCCAAGATACTTGAACGTTATATTACCCCACCGTAGCAACTAAAATTCCCAAGATGGCTTACAACATATTTAAACACCGCCAACACTGCAGAACGATCAAAACAAATAAAAGAAGCAACATTTTCCAACTGTGGTGAAATCCTTGAGAGCCAATTAAAACCACTGAACTGCTCGAAAACTACTAAAAAGCGAATTAAAAGCCCAAGCGAACAGAATATTTATTTATTTTACCTGATGCCTGGTGTGTAGAAGAAGTCAGCAACCCTAGACAGGAGGAGAGATTAAAATGTTTACTGAAAGGAACACAAATTTGAGGAGCCTCTGATTAAGGGCAAGCTTGGAGGGAGAGATTTATGTCCATAGCAAGCAGATAAAATTTAACGCAACTCCTATTCATTTTCTAGTCCTCCTCCTTTAACTATGTTCATTCAGCAGCACCTTCACAGTTCTTGAGGAGGTGAGAGACATGGCCCTCCAGAGCTTGTGGAAATTAAATTTCCATAGTAGTAGATGATGCTGGAAGTTGTAGTCCAGCAGTAGTTAGGGTCACAAACTTCCCACCATTGGAAGCTGACTACAGATTCTTTTATCACATTATGTTGTTCACTACCAGGAGTTATTTAAGGAGTGTGGTGGTATTAAAATAAAATAAAACAGATAAAATCTATTTTCAAAATGCAGAAGTAGAACCGGGAAGACCCTTCCTTCCTATCTGGAGAAACGGTAAAGGCAATATTTTAGGGCATACAGTAACTATTGGGGTATCCCACTTCTCTTTTTTGTCTTTTACCAGCTTTATTTTAAAAAAAGGTTTGGTGCCATTTTGCTACGCGTTATTTTTAAAAGGGTTTCCACCACTGATATGCAAATGAAACACTTTTTTTTCCCAAAATGACAAACCCTCCGAGAGAATTTCAAAGCCTTTAGCACTTATTCTGCAAGGCTGGCTTAGATTTTGAAGAAAATGCACTCAGCATATGCTTTCAGTCTATTTCCACCAGTTCATTAGTTTCTGAGTTCTCTATCGAATAGCTTGTTTATTTTCTTGTTTACAGTGACCGAAGGCTAAGGGTACTCACTTACTGACCAACTTCATATAGAGCAGCTAAGCATGTTTTGCTTAATTCTGGTTTATTAAACAAACCACAATTGGCTAGGTTCACCCAGCTTGCCAAACTACAGCCAAATAAACCACATGATGGATTAGTCTCTCTGTGTCTCTCTCCTATATACAGATACAAACACTTTTCCTACTTAGATCCTACCTTTCTCTCTGGCTGCCTAAATCTTTGGCATTCCTCTTAATTCCCCCCTCTCCTATACAGAGTTAGAAATTAGTTTATCTTCCCTTCCTCCCCTCTTAATAATATAGATTAGTGAAGTCTTTGATAATTGCCTGGAGAAGTTGGTGTCCTCGTGCACAATCATCATCTTTGACCACATCCAGGCCGAAGATTTCTGTGAAACTCTTCATGTTGTTCTAGGTTAATATTAACTTTTTTTTTCTTCCTAGCGTTTTTCCCACAGATGCAGGGTCTGCTTTTTTTTTTTGGATCAACCAAATGTTGATCCATTGGTTGCAACAGGAATTGGCCAACTGGTTTGTTACCCGAGCGTGATGTTGTGGGCTGGGAGAGAGGGACTGGCCCAAAGCCACCCAGCCGGCTTTCACGCCTAAGGCAGGACTAGAACTCACCGTCTCCTGCTTTCTAGCCTGGTGCCTTCACCACTAGACCAAACTGGCTCTCAACTGTGTTAATATTAACACCGTGCCAAAATTATTCTGCTTGTTCACCAAAAGTTTCCTTCCTCTGCAAAAGAGTTTACGGGGAAAAAACCCTTACCCTTTAGAGTGCCTTCAGATTTTTATTGATGACAAGATTCTGAATGGATGTTTTGCACACGTATAGCTAGAATATAGTGGAGGAACGCAGTTGCCAGTCAGTGCAGCACGTGTGTATTTCTGTATGTGTTCTAGTACATACCTCTTTGCCATTCTGCTTCCTCCTTTAGATAACTCAGGTCCCCATTAGCAGCCATGAAAATAATTTCTATGCTTCAAACCAAAAACCAAAAAGGACAAATGATCATCTTATGCTACAAACCAAAAAATATGGATCCTAGAATGGTATGCCACACAAACAAACAATGTAAGGTCACTAGCACCCCATCTACATGCAGCAAACCAATACGGATCACGAGCATTAAGATTGTGTTTTCACAGGGTTTCTTGAAACAGCCAACAAATGAGTCCAACTAAAAACTCCTTTTCTGCACATTCACTAAATCAGTGCTTTTCACCCTTGGCAAGGACTTCATCTCCTAGAATTCCCCCAGCCAGGATGCTAAGGTTGAGAACTATTGCGGTAAATGATGTTAACAGAGCTATTGAAGGTGGAAATGTAATGGAATCCATGGAATCAATGTCCATAAAATCCAGCACTGTTATTGTGTGTTTCCATACTTGGAAAGCCTGCATCTCTTCACTTTCAAATAATGAGAGAGCGCTCTTCCAAAACCATAAAAAAGTTTTTCAAAGTGTTAGGAGCTCCCATACCCCCTCACCAAATTTCAGCTCTGGCCCATACGATTGCTGATAGAAAGGAATGGAACTGTTCTCTGTATCTTAGATACATTTGCATTGTCTAGGCAGTCTATAGCTATGATTTGTGAAAGCTTAACCTTTCTACATAAGGCTGACTCTACTTCAGTTTCACATCAAGCTGTTCTTGTGCATTGTGGAGAATTCTTCCTCCTATTATAGCAGCTGAGATGAAAGACATTTTTGAAGAAAAGCATTGCTTTATTCTATAGCCAGGCATCTTGGACAGGGGCAAAAGTCTAATGGATAAAAAGATTTTCAACATCAACAGCGTTCCTGGGATGTCCATGGAGCCCAGAAATGGCAGCCGCTCTAATGCAAATGACAAAAGGAGGTCTGAAGTGCAGAAAATCTGAGAATGGATTTATGGAGAAGTTTCTGCCTTTGAAAGCAAGGAGAGATTCCTTTACAGGCCACATAACATGATTGGGTTGGTTTTGCTTTAATGTATTGGGAAAAGCCAGGTCAACACCTTGGGGCTTCGGAGGCTAGATTTTATGGCTTAGCTGGTGGTATAAATGCATCCAATAGTGGTTTATTCAGTCAACTTAGCATAATGTGTGAATTCATTGTAGATGAAGCTATTACCATGAAGATCAACAGCAAATTGTGAGGGAGTCCATTTGGTGTGGTGGTGAAGGTGCTGGGCTAGAAACCAGGAGATTGAGGGTTCTTATCCTCCCTTAGGCACGGAAGCTGGCTGGGTGACCTTGGGCCAGTCTCTCAGCCCAACCCACCTCATAAGATTGTTGCTGTGAGGAAATTATGAGAAGGGAATATTATGTACACCACCTTCAGTTGTCTGAAAAGAAGGTGGGCGGTAAATCAAGGGTGTACATACATACATACTTGCACTTGGTCAAAAAAAGAAGCAGTGCATGACTACCAAAGAGGAAATATTATCTTCAGCTTTTTACAAATATAAGGTAGTTTTTAATATGGTCTAGCCTTCCCCCAACACCTTGAAAAACGGCCTCCGTGCACTTGAATGATGTCATGATGTCACTGTTTTACTCTCTGGAGCCGTGTGTGAGGAAAAAAAATAATGAACTGTGTGGCTCTTGGCCTCAAAAACCTTCTCTACTCTTACCTGATGTAAGAGTTCAGAATGACTCAAACAAGGGCTATTACCAATGATTAACAGTCTGGTTGTTGGGGCTGAAGGTTATTCAGACTTGATGGAATCAAGCTGGAAAAAAAAAAAAAAAGGATGCAGAGCCAACTTCCCTCTGCTCTATTTCTGGCAAATCAAGCTGGCGAACCTAGGCATTAAACAACAATGGAGTAAACTACCCAGGAAATTTTCTTCTGGAATTATACTGGAGCAGAGACTGCCAATCTACAGCTCCAAGCCAGACATTGCCCTTGAATTTTTCTTTAGCGTTCCTTCTGTCCCTCTGTGCCAAAAATCAGTGGTGTGCTTTCTCTCCATTGTGAGGGAAGAAGTATATAAAGCTAGCAGCTTAAACTTTAAAATAGGCCTAACAAAGGAAAAGAAACATCTGCCCAGACCTTGGGGATTCCCCTCCCCCCAAGAATTTTAACCTTATTCCATTCGCTTTGCACCACTGCCCACATTTTGCAGCCTTTTCTTCCCCCCAAAATGCAGAGCACTCTCTGCTCATCAAAAGATGCTAATGCCATCTTAAAAGGACAATATTCTGATCTCCCCAAACCATGTAGACTTTCAAAAGGTACCATGCTAGAACTATTTCTGATTCCTATCTTCAAAAAAGCATTCTTTGATCTATTTCTTGAGATCATTTTGAGAATCGGAGCTTGGTTCTATATCGAATGGGTCCTCAGCCACTGTACAAAAGCAACCCAGCTGAGATGTTCAAGATTATAATGCAGGATGAACTGGTCTCATCTGGTCAGGCAGGAAGACCAGGGCCTGTAGAAATCAAGTCTTCTGAACCTTAATGAAGCCTGTGAAAACCAGTGAGGCTAAGCACATTAGAGGCTTTCCTTGATAGCTGATTAATTCAGAATATTTCTTGCATGGCAGCTGTCAGATTTCACACCAGGCTCAAAGATAAATCTTTAGCCTGGAATTGGTTTTCTTGGCAGAAAGCTTTCAGAAATGACGTGGCATGTGTGCAGACAAGAACAAAGCCATATACACAGAAGATCTGCCTATTGCAGCACTATATAGGTCTGTGCTTCAGAGTTCAAGCTCCAGATCTTTTCCTCTTACCTTTTCAAGTCAATTGATAGTTGACTTTTCTATTGACGGCCTTGGCAGGCATCTGATTTACACTTACAACAGCCAGCTACAAAAGCAACCAACCTATAAGAACTGTTCTCAGGATCCCTAATGGTATCCTTGAATATTGTGGTGTTTTCCCAAATTGGAAGTGATAATACCAAAGCAGCAAGGGGGAGCAAAAAGAGTGATGTGTGCATGCATGCTCAAGAAGATCTGAATTCCTGTCCTTGACTATATCAGATATTTTTTAAACCATGTATATCGTAATGGTCTGTGTGAATGACCTTGAGAGGCAGAGGGAAGAACCATAGCCAGGGAAATGGTCAGATAAGAGGGAGCATAGCCCACAGCTGTATAATGGGTGAAGAAAGAGGCTCAGGACGGACCCTCCCTAGTTTCTTGGGCTGTAAAGATAACAGGGAGAAATGTACTTTCAGACTTGCAAAATTCTGTTAACATAACCTTACAATAAAGTAGAATTAGTTCATCTGGGTGTGCTTCCTATCTAGACTATCTCACAAGGCTGACACATACAGAGATCTTCAGTGGTTGCTTCAAAGATGCTTCATCGATATAGGAATGGAGAAGACTCACATACGTAGAAATCATTTTGCATTTATATGTATCTGGAAGCATTGCTTTTATAACCCTCTCTCCTGCTTTTCTGAAAAAGCATTGGTATCTAGCTAACCCATGGGCCTAAAAGGGATGAGCAAGCCATTAACTTAATTACTAGGCCTCTGTGGATATTCACTGCTCTGAACTGATTGGGGCTGATTAGGGAATGTTTGGAGCGATGTGGATGTTTTCTGCACATGGCCACATACATTTTAATGGTTTCAGTCAGTCCAAATCAAATCAGCTTCAATTTGGTCTGTATCAGCTGAGGTGCTCCAATTGAATCCAGCTGAGTTTCCAAATCAATTAAATGTTTGAACCATACTGAACCAATTCATCTCTGCATGGGCTCCAAGAAGACTATTGCCATGAATGATTTTTCCATCAGCCTGATGAGTTGGAAACAGGGAGAGAAAGAAAAAGAGGGGACCAAAACAAGAATGACTATCCACATACATGTTTAGATCAGGGCTTGCTCATCAGTTCTAACAATCTCATTCATCAATTAGCCTGGCACCTCCAACAGTTCATCATTAAGAGAATGTAGGCTGCCACCAGAAAATGAAAAAATATTTATCTTGCATTGTGGTAGGAAGGGCAGATTCCTGGATAAGTCAAAGTGTACAACTTGTCTGTTTCAATTCCTCATAAATCAATGTTGGGTATCTTTTTCCCCCTCTTCCTGTCAAGGTCTCTGTCCTTGGGAGACGTGTGGTGGACAGGGCTGAAGTGGGTGGGTTCAGAATACAAAATTGGTAGGGAACCACACGTCCTCTCTCACACCCATTCCTTGTTTCTTTTTGTAAATGATATATTAAAAACAGCTTTGCAATTTTTCAAAAGTCCCCCACTCCCTGGACTTCTGGTGAGGATTGATGGTGAACTAGCTGTCTCCAAGGCAGGAGAGATAGCATTGTGGTGAGATCAGTGGTCAGATGGCGATTTCTGGCCTGCTAAGTCTCACCGGATACAGGAGAGATTGTGAGATCGCCCACTTGCACTCTGGACAGCTGCTCCTCATGAGTAAACTGCAGGAACTGAGGTTTCTGCAGTCAGCTTGTGAGTTGAACGGCTGGGAATCAAGGGATTTCCAACCCAGCTCACAGCTGCAATGTAGCTTTATGGACTTTATGCTAAATGCTAAAAGCATTTCTTAATAGCTTTTAAAAGTCCCGTTCCCCCCACCAGGAATGGGAAGAAAAGCTTCTGTTTCTCCACTTTACTTCTTCCAAGATGCTTGAGAATTTCTCTTAGTGATGCTTTTGAACCTTTTTTGGGCTGCAGGGTGACAGAAGCTACTACTATTAGTGCTGTTTCAGGTCACACACTTTTCCAACTGTTTGAGACCTCCCTGGCTGCCCACCCTTTCCCATTTCAAACAGCCCCATATCGTTTAGCATCCTAGATGAGCCCAGACATTTGCAGAACTCACTGAGGGCTGGTAATATAACAGACTAGAGCAACCATCGCACAAACCATGAAGTTGGCCAGAGTGTTGGCACTTTGCTAAGAAAAGCCGAGGTCAAGTAGAGATGGGAAGATCCCTCACTCTAATTTTGAACTGTTAGTTTCACACGTGCTCAGTCATAAGCTTGCTATTTTGCAGTTTCTCTGAATGTTAAAGAAATGCATAAACACCCATTTCAAAACTGCATCTACAGTGCCTTTGTACACATTTTTGCACAATGTCCCCCTGCCCCCAACAGAGAAATCTTCAGATGGCAATGCAAAATAATCAAGAGAGGGCTGATTACAATGACGACGACAATGCTAAAAACGATATCAACGACTTTGCCTGGAAAACAACACTTCACATCTCCTTCACAATTGCTAAATGTGAATCCTGTGTCAAAACTAGTAGAAACCTTGCATCCATCTTTCCTGAACCTAGAGCTTTCTACGAGTGTCAGACTCATATGACCATCATCCCCAAATAGCCTAAGGGTTGTAGCCCAACAGACCTGCCAAGCATCAGGTTGGGAAAAGCTACTTTTTATCAAATGGAATACCAGACATTAGTTCGCTATCTGTGTTCACTCAGTTGGATGGAAGAGGTGTTGCTTCTGAAATTTCATACAGGCATAGACTTTCAGCGAAATGTTTGCCTGTGCGGGGAGAGAGTGAGATGAAGTGACCAGGGTGCATGTTCTTGGGTGTGCTCATTTTTCATTACGCAAACTTTTCTTCAGTTTGCTTGACTTCTCCCGATTCAATTAAACCCCAAGAAAAGAGAACATGGTGGAACTCAGACGGAAAGAGATGCAACACGACACCATATGCCAGCAGTGGCCATCTCAATTTTTCATTAAAACTCAGCTGGAAAATGCTATTCAAAAAAATCCAAAACAAATTCTCAAGCAACCTGAGGATGAAGTAGAAAAAAAAAAAAGAAACCCCTTTCACAAAAGAACAAACCTTTTAAGAAATCCCAACGCTGATCTTGCAGAGTGAACATCAAATCTGAACCATGAATGTTTGGGAGAAAAAAAGAAGTAAAATCTTCTATTCCTCTTCTCTGGATTAGACATTTCTCTGAACTGAATGCTAACAATGGAACCAACGTTCTGCAGCATTTTCCAGTTTTTATTTTTTGAGCAAATGCCAACATGGCTGCTTGCACCTGTAGGCCTAAGCACCATCTTTCACTAAGACCAGAATGTCCCTTTTTTGTGCCATCATGTTGATTAGACCTCCTCCCTGGAAGCTTGCAATGGCTGAACACATAGGGATAAAGCTGTTGCAGATTTTTCCACACTTAGGAAAAAAGCTTAATCAGCCACAGTGCTGAATGTTAAGAATGTTGTTAAGGCACAGAAGCAGAGAGGTCCATTTGTATTTCATTCAGAGGATACTGATAGCTGCTTAATCTGCACACGCACAGTTCAAAGCAAGATCAGAGAGTACAGATGAGACATTCTGGATATCTACAGTATTATTCAATGCAACATCAGAAGGAGGTTTATTAACATCTTCAAGAATGAATGGATATTTTTTTAAATGGAGTTTTTCTGTTGGGCTTCATTATAATCTAAGACCACCCAGTTGTTTTATAAGTTGCAATCACTTACACTGTGAATAAGATCCTTCATAGAATAAAAAACCTTTAGATCTAGCTCCCTCTTGTTGAACACTAGCCAGAATGGATCAATTGAGAGAGAGATGCTATCTGATCTATCTCCCTCAAACAAGGGCAGATGGTTTGAAGCAGGGGTTGGTCTTCCCCCATTTTTAACTACTGTATGTGCCACCTTTGAATTTACAATGTCTGGCCAAGGTGGTTGAACAGTGGTGGCTCAGCATCTCCAGACTTTCCTGGGCAAAATGGATTTTCTGGATCTGTTTCATGCTGGTTTTATGCCGGGATATAGCATGGAGATGGCACTCGTTGCCCTGATGAACCACCTTTGGAAGGAGTGCTAAAGGGAGAAGGTATCCCTGTTTGTGTCCCTAGAACTTCAGTGGTGTTTGATACCATGATATCCTTTTGGACCACCTTATGGGGTTGGAGCACAGTGTTCCTATGATTCTGCTCCTACTTGGAGGATAGGGTCCAGGTAACAGTTTTGAGCTTTGGAGTCCTTGGGGTTCTCTGAGCTTAGTTTTTTTCTTGCAAATGTTTCATTACACAGCTAGGTAACATCTTCAGTGCTAGAAGGGAGTGGGGTTTGCTCTCTGTTTATATACTGTGGTATGCTCTGCCAGTGTTGGTGGGGGTGGGTTCCCCCCCCCCTTGGTAGTTCCTTGATTAGGGTATTGTTTACTGTTTGATTGTATGTCTGATGATAATCTTGGTGTTAATCTCTGCTTATCTGGGTGATGATATCTTATCTTATTATGCTTATCTGGGTGATGGGAATTACCAGAGGGGGGAAAAACAAAACAAAACCCACACCCTCACCAACACTGGTAGGGCATATCACTGTATATAAACAGAGAGCAAACCCCATTCCCTTCTAGCACTGAAGATGTTACCTAGCTGGGTAATGAAACGTTTGCAAGAAAACCACCAAACTCAGAGAACCCCATAGTTCAACCCTGAGCTACACATATTTTCTTCTATTAGTTCTGAGCTTCGGTTCTCTCCTTTATGCTTATGAAACCACTGGCAGCAATTGTTAGGGAGTATGGGGCTGAGTACCATTTATATGCAGATGACATCTAGGTCTACTTCTTTCCATTTCTATCTGGTAGGCTCCCTGTGGTGTTCTGGCTTGAACTGTAGTGCAGACTAGAAGAATTGTAATAGATTAAAACTGAATCAAGACTGGTGGATGAATAAGACTTACTGTGTATGGATGGAATTTTACCTACATTAGATGGAACTACAATTCCTCTGAATGAGAAGGTACATACAATACCTTGTATTGTCTTTAGGTGTTCAGATTAACAACATGGCAAATAGGGCCTATTTCCAGCTGTGAATAATTTATCAACTATGTCCTTTCTTGGATTAATCTGACCTGGTCATCATTACCCATGCAGTGATAAACTCCTGATTAGACAATTGAAATTTGTGCTATGTGGGGGATGATCCTGAAGGAATCACAGTGGGTCCAAAATGCAGCTGTTGATCTTCTGGCTGGTGTTTCCTGATAGAAGTATGACACACCTGCACTGATGCCCATGGATTCCCAGGGTTAAATTCATGGGACTTCTGCTGACATCCAAATCCTTCCATGGCTAGGGTCCTGCTTCCTGAAGGAATGCTTTCTCCCATTTGTTCTAAACTGATGGCTTCAATCTTCATCTTTCTAAGAGATAGTGTGGGTGCTATTCAACAGGAAGGGCCACATGAACCTGACAAGGATCTTTCTGGCCCCAGCTTTATGGAATTCTCTACTCCCTAGAATTTCAGACTGCTCCTTCCATGGTTGGTTTTGCAAAGAAATTAAAAACTTATTTTTCTGTTCAAATTCTTTTTCCACTAAGTATCTATTGGGCACTGATGCCCAAATATTTTACGATGGAAGTTATGAATTTTTAGAGTCTGTGTATTTCTGCTATTTTTAGATGATGTAACGTGTTATGGTAGTTTAGTATACTTTATGATTATTGCTGTTTTACTGATGCTGTTTGGATTTTCTGTTAAATACCATAGGCTGCTTGGATTGTGACTGGAGTAGCAAAGGATGGATGGACTTCTTCAGTATAATAAGCTTTGCATCATTTGAGCTAAATTTCTCTCTGCCATATCTGCCATATGTATAGAATTTGTCTCTTATTTCCATTATTATCATTTTTTGCTTCACTCCGCCCTGAATTCCATTCCCTTGTTTGCTAAAGGAGAATTCTAAAATTAATTCTGGAGCATATGCAGTTTGCCACTGCTTTCAGTCCCATCTCTCCAGTTCATCTGCATCTTTGATGTGGCACACGCATAAAAGAGGCAACCTTAACATGACTGTACTTCTCCACAAGATAGATAGATAGATAGATAGATAGATAGATAGATAGATAGATAGATAGATAGATAGATAGGTAGGTAGGTAGATAGGTAGGTAGGTAGGTAGGTAGGTAGGTAGGTAGGTAGGTAGGTAGGTAGATAGATAGATAGATAGATAGATAGATAGATAGATAGATAGATAGATAGATAGATAGATAGACAGACAGATAGATAATTTTGGAGCAGAAGCACATTTGAGCTCCTCCCTGTTGTTAAAACATCACGCAAAATCTTGATAATACGATCACAGCCTGCTCTTTTTCTGGCAGTACTTGATCAATTCATAGAGAAGCATCTCTAACGTTGAAGGAGGAGGAGGACAACACAAAGTTATGGCAAATTATCTGTGTAGGGCATTCTCTACAACATCTGAAAACGGGGAAGGGGAAATTTTAACAGAGAATTCTAATATGTCAGTTCCACCTTCCAAATAATGTAGGCTAATCCAGGCAGAAAATAGAATGATGAATTCAGATATTTCCTTGATCTGCCCCATAAGTACTATGACCCAGTTCACACATCCTAAGCTGTGATTTGATTTACCGTGGTTTGTTGACTATATCACAATTTGATGGATTCATACACCACACTAAGACAAAGCCCATTTGAATTTTGCCTAATTCATGAACCTGAATATACTTTTCAATAGTATCATTAACACGAAGGTTAAGCTCTTCAGTCCACTATAAATTCTATTTCTGGTCCAAAATCTGTTTGAGGTTCCTGCATCCTGTTAGGAACCCAATGTCTCAGTCATTAAATGTTCCAGATATTTTACCATGAACCTTCAATTTATTAAAATTAAACCTAATTTCCATAATTGCCCATGTAAATGATAGGATCGTGCTTCTCTGGAGACTCTAAGAAATACTTAACAACATGTACTTAAATATTACATTTAGATGAAAGGAGAAAAACAACTTAGTTCTACATGTCAAAGCAGCTGAAGCTTTATAATCCTTCTCAGCACTTCACTGATTCTCCCAGTGACACGTGTTCTCTAGGGCAATCTATGCAGAGTCAAGACTGGTTAGTGATAAACTCACCATAGACTTCACTACCTGTCAAAGTAAGCAGACTCAAATCTTTTGGTTAAAATGATGTAGTCCTTCATGCTGCATGGAAGTGTTTCAGCATAGAACATTCTGGTTTTTGAACCTTCTGGACTTTGCTAATGATCTTGTTATGACTATTCCAAACCCTGGCAAATATAGCCTGGGTAGAGAAGCCCATTTTCTGTCTCAATTATTCTAGGATTTAGTGATGGCTACAACAGGGATTCCATTTTTAATACAACCCACCAAACACAAGAATAGAGGTCTCACTGGCTATTGCCCCTTGTTTCCTATGTCCTGCTGTGCTTCTCTAGCATTCTGATTAACCAAGACAGCACAACATGCATTCCCTGAAGCCATCTTTAAAATAAAAATCAGAACTTGCACATTATGGAGCACTTATGTTAGGCAATGAGGAACTTTCCTGGGATCATTGACTTTCAAAACTCATTGGGCCAAGGCTAGTGAAGGATGATGTCCAATGCAGTCCAGCCCCTGAAGCTGAGCTCTTCTGGGAACTTTGGAGACCAAACAATGCCATCTGAAAGTTCTGGGAAATGATAAACACTTGATGGGTTCCTTAACACAATAGTTATGTTTGCAGAATATGCTTCACCTGGCCATTGAATATACCTCTTTTTTGGATTCACCCAATACACAGAATCATAAACTAACCAACTTGGAGAGAGCCAGGGACAAGGCCTGGAAGCAAATATTCAGAAACTGTTATGTAAACAAAGAGGACAGAAGCATTTCTTAAGTCCTGGGAAGCTTGATATTAATAGGTAGAGACTCAGGCTGGCTCCTCCGCAACTCCCTGAAGTTTAAGAGGGAGGGGAGGAGAAGTACAAGCACAAGCAGATTTGCAATACTCTGTTACTATACCTAGGTTAATTAAGCACTGTTCTGATCATCCTATGGAGTGTTTTTCCTGATCTGATATACTTCTGTAATGGTATGTGAGAAAGACCTTGGGACACTGCGCCAAGAGACGCCACCAAGGAAATGGTCAGATAGGAGACAGCATAGCCCAGAGCTAGATAGTGGGTGAGGTAAGAGGCTCAGAAGAGACCCTCCTTAAGTTCTTGGGCTGTAAAGAGGAAGGCAGGAGAATTGTACTTTCAGACTTTCAAGATTGATGTCAGCCTTGAGATAGGAGCTACAATCAGATGAGCTATTTCTACTTTATCGTAAAGATCCATTGACAGAATCTTGCAAGTCTGAAAGTACAATTCTCTCTCTCTCTCTCTCTCTCTCTCACACACACACACACACACACACACACACCCTTCTCTTTTACAGCCCGAAAAACTAGGGAGGGTCTCTTCTGAGTCTCTCACCCCACCAACTAGCTGAGGACTATGCTGTTATCTGACCATTCCCTTGGCAGCGTCTCTTGGCCCCGTCTCCCAAGGTCTTTCCCACATACCATTACAACCTCCAAGAACTGACATAACCAAACTGGGTTTGCATACCCATATATACAGAGCCTCAAAAAATCTAAACAAAGTTAATATTAATTAAGCTTTGGGAGTAGCAAAAAGAATTATATTAAGAAATTGGAAAAGCGATATTATTCTAGGTATCAAGGAATGGTTGTTGGAAATGTGTGATTGATCTGTTTTGGAAAAGGCAATATTCTCTCCTAATCAAAGGATGCAGCAATATGTGTTACTGTGATGTCTTACAATAATATATTGTATTGCTCATATTATAGTAGTGCACTCATTGGTAAACCAGTGACTATTGATCAGTATACAATATGTTTTGTTTCATTTTAATTTGCATTTTTAGCTTGTACTTTTATTTTTTATTTTCTTTCATCTTTAAGATTAAAGTTTTGTTAAAAAAATAATAAAGATTTTAAAAAATTATTTACCTTTTCAGGATAGCCAAATGCATTTGGTGGCTCTTCCCCTGAGTCGGTTAAACATTTGGGTGAACAAGTTCACACATTGCACTAAACCAAATATTCAGTTTTGACTAAGCATGGCTGAGTTCAAGTGCAGGATGCTCAGCTCCCAGCACAGTGTTTCTCAACCTCAGCAACTTTAAGATGGGGGGACTTCAACTCCCAAAATCCCCCAAGCAGATTCTGGGAGTTGAAGTCTCCCCATCTTAAAGTTGCTGAGGTTGGAAAACACTGGCTTAGCGTAGTGTGCAGACTCAGCCAGTCCTAGCTTATTCCATAAAACCAGATTAACCAGCAATGTGTGAACCCCATTAATGTAAGAAAGCCTCCTACATTCATAAATGTCTATTTTATAAATTTTATTGTATTTTACACTGCCTTCATACTATCTTCATGCCATTGCTGAGCCCTACCGTTCAGGATCTTGATTTTAAGGGACATTAATGTGACATTTAAACTTCTTTGGGGGGAAGGCGTTCTGCTGAGAGCCCTAAACTTCATTCTGCAGAGACTAGATTTGGAGAAAAATATTTCTAGAGACAGAGTTTCAATTCAAGCAACCACCAGCCTGCTTCAAGGACCCCCATGTTTGGCTGCACCTCCTCCTCCTCCTGAGATTCAGATGCTCTAAAAAGCTGCAGCAGAAATGACAAAGCCTAAAAATAACTCAGGTATCATATGAAGATTCTGGATTCTGCTCAGTCTATGCCTATCATAATCTTGCCAAAAAATTCTCCCAGCACTTATGTGCGCTACAGTAAGGTACCATGTTGGTTATGATTTAATCTTTGATTCGGAGAGTGAGGAGCAGAGCCAAAAAAAAAAAAGAAAAAAAAGAAAGAAACAAAGAAAGAAAAGAAAGCAATAGTACTGACAAAGCAACAATTGTGCTTTATTCAGTAAATAAAGGAAAGGACTGTATATTAATATTACATTGATTTTTTTCCTTCCTTTTTAAAGTTTTATTTCATTTTTATTACATATATGTCATCAATCATGAATATCTATCTATCTATCTATCTATCTATCTATCTATCTATCTAATCACAAATATATCAGTGACAAATATATATTTAAAAAATTCCCCTCTCACCCCTATGGGTGGTCTGTGTCTTCCTCAATCTCGGGTCGTCTACCAGAGGTTTGGGAGTTGGAGGGTTCTGTGCAGTATCTGAGCTGTTCCTAGCCCTGCACTCTTCTGCACAGAGAGCTCCGATGTTGCTCCTGGGATCTGTTGGAGCCCCTCTCCCAGCTTAGGAGTCACGGCCCCGAGTGCTCCTACCACCACTGGGACCACTTTGGCCTTGACTTTCCACATCCTCTCTATTTCCTCCTTCAGGCCCTGGTACTTCTCCAGCTTCTCATGCTCCTTCTTCCTGATGGTGCTGTCACTTGGCACTGATACATCTATCACCACTTCTGTCTTCTGGTCCTTGTCTACTACCATGAAGTCTGGTTGATTGGCCAGTACCTGCCTGTCCATCTGGATCTGGAAGTCCCACAGAATCTTAGCTCTATTATTCTCCATGACCTTCTGTGGAATCTCCCATCTGGACTTGGGGGGGGTCTAGCCCATACCCTGTGCAGATATATAATTTCTGATTGATATCTATCTATCTATAGTATCATCACTATTGTATCCATTTGTTAAATTTCCTTTTTTTTAAAAAAGAGAAATATTTGTTATTTTCTGATTGGATTAAACAAACAATGATTTTCTGGTTCAGCTCCCACAATTTTGGGCCCTTGCCTTTTGGAGAATAGATACACATACACACACACAAGGTATGGTGAGAGTGGAAAACCATTCAAGCAAAGAAATGAAGGGCTAAGAAGAACTCCACATGAGAAATGCCAACATCCTTCAGGCCTCTACTTCAAATAAATCAGGACCAATAGCCTCACTTGTAGCTTCCTTCTGTCTTCGGGTTAAGTCCTGATTAACCTGTGATCCTCCAGATGTTGATGAGCCACAATTCCCAACAGGCCCAGCCAGCCTGGCTAATGATGAGAGATCTTAGGATTTGTATCTAACATGACTTGCAAGGCAAGGGATTCTCCGTCCCTGCATAACACTATCAGCTGTGCTTCAAATTTCCTTGAATGTACCTTTAACTAATAATTATCTCAGGAAGACTGAAAATGAGAAATACCACCTAATGGGAAATGGAAATTCAGATCAGGTCTGTTGGGTATAAAGCCAATATGTCTATTGAGCTTGTCATGGAATTATCTCCAGTGAATAAAACAGACTCTACCAATGCCTGGATTTTCAGAGACAAGGAATGACTGTTAAGTCCCTTTAAATCTCTTGGGTTGATATGCCCTTAGAGAAGTGAAGTGTTTCTTGAAAGAGCGAGGAAGAAAGGAATGCCCAGCTAAGAGCTACAAGGCTTCTTAGCTGGCTTATAAAATCTATGCCTGGTTCTCACCACCTTTCCCCATTTTTATACATTGCTCTCTGCAAATCTGGGAGACTCCCTTTTTTATGACACATTGCTACAAAGCAGGTAGTGACTTAATGAGAGTCAAAACAGAGAGACTGAAAAGGGATTTGCCAAAAAACTCTGTGAGCTGAATGTTAATGATGATAATAATGAACGTCATCAGCATCTTTGCTTACTCTTCTTCTTCTTTGTACTAACCCATCTTGAAAATGAGGGATTATATATGACAGAAAGACCTTCTGCTGAGAACCTATAATTATTCTGAACAAGATCAGTGCAGCTTAGATGATCAATTTTCCAACAGAATTTGCTTATATTTTTGTTCATGGTCGCAGCCCAGGTGAGAATGAGTAAAAGAGAAGCGGGAAGGAAAAAAAAATCGGAGCGGAAAACCAGGTTACGTTTGTGAAATGAAGCACTTACATTTGAACGTTCATCATTATCAGAAGCTCCAGAGCGTTGGCAGGCAAAACACTGTTATCAATCAACCTGACTTGGAATAAATGTCTCTGTGTGAAGCTATTACCAAAAAGGTGCATTTAAGAAGGAACTGATCTGATACACATTCACAACCGCAGCTGTTTAATCACTTTCTTGGCTCCTGAGGACTGCAACTAATTTTGTTGCCATCACAGTTTTATTGAAACTGTTGGGTTGTCACACAAAGATCATTCACTGGTCTACATTCTCCCAACTGCAAAAGATGAAGGTGAGCTTCCCACAGTTCACAAAGAGTTCTCATACAAGGGAGTGTGAAATAAACATAATGTCAATACAACTATATTTCATTGAAGAATCCACTTGTACAAACCCACAAGGCTGCCAACGGTCGGATGTTGCTAAAAGCTACTGGGGAAACAGAGAAGCAGATAAGTATCTTTGATTGTCAAGGGAGGAGGAACGTGATCCCCAAAGCAAATATTTGTTTCCAAAGGTTTTTTCTCATGATTGCAGCAGGGGACAAACAGGTCAAATCTTCTTTTCCGATCTGCTTGAATTCTGCCCCTAAGCTGATGCTATTTGCATTACTTAAAAATCCACCCATTAAGATGCCAAGTCTCATTTAACGTAAAGTCTAGAGAAGTTCTAGCGTTCCCTTGCCTCTCGGTACAAAACGTATTTTTATAGTTTGGGGCTTTAGCTATCTTTGTGTTCTACTGTATGCCATTCCATTTGCTCCTTTGGCAACAGAGAATATAGTGTGCAAATGTGTCTCTCTGTCTTAGGAAACTGGTCACTTTTCTAGACACTTCTAACCAAAGAGGTCTCTCTGGTCTATTCTACTTCCAACAGCTGTATGGTTAAACATTAATACATTATACAGAACCTGGATAACAAATCACACAAAGGCATAAATGATAGTTTACAAAGCAAAATGCCTAGATTCACACTAGATGTTGCAGGAAAAGAAACAGCAGCTTCTGACAGCTTGAAATCAACTCATAGAACTGGGGGGAACCAGGGCAGGAACATTGCTTTGAGCACCATCCTTATTCAGCTTTCTTAGCCTGAAGTCTGAACTCATTTTAAGCTAAAATACCAGTTTACTGTCCTCCAGATGTGTTGGGACTACATCTCCAAGAGTTTCTAACTATATCCAGGTTATAAAGTACTCAAAACCCACTACAGAACCCCAATTGGAATTCTTGTTTCCTTGAGAATTCTCCACTCCTCACCAAGGAAAAAGTTGCTTTGCTGGACCACTCTTCAGGTTTCTCTAGAGTTGAGGTTCATTTCCACTTCTGCCTTATCAGACTGGGAAGCTTGGCTTAAGTCCATGGGACAAATCATGTAACTGCCTATTTCACTTTTTCAAAACTACTACAAGTCAAGCCAAGAACCTGATGATCACAACATTAGGAGTCCCTGTAATGAACAATTCAAGGCTTCAGCATGAAAGCAGAGAGAAAAGCTATTGCTCACTTTGACCCAACTAAACTCTGCCTCCAGACAACCTATCAGTTCCTCCTTTTTTAGTTTAGCCATACTGTATTTACTATCTGGACAAACCCAGTTGTTCATTCTCAGTACTGTTTTCCTGCCCACCTTTTTCACTTGCTGCTTCTCTAGATCAGGCTGTTGTCAAACAAAGGCTAACCAGATGCCCCCGCATAGACCACCATCAGAACATGATGGCCTTCTTGTAGCTATTCTATTTCTTGATTTTGAAAGCTCCATGCAACCATTACAGCTAGGAGTAATTAGGAAAATTGTCCTCCATGCAATACACTCTGGCACAGTGTGATACTTACACCAAGCCATAATGTGGCTTTGTTGGGGTTTGGCTTAAGTCATTGTGGAACTCAGCCATTTTGATTTGTGGAACCACTTTTATGCCTTAGCTTTTTATGTGAACACATCCATAGTGGCTTACTCAGAAAACCATGGCTTAATGCAACATGTAAACCCAAAATAAATCTTGTTTAACTTTCATGTCCTTCATTAATGCATCTCCTGTGATTTATTTCTTCAGCCCTTCTGTGCAATTCGTTCCAGCATTTTATTCCAAATCAGTCATCTCATCAAAGTGATGATCTCCTTTGAAAAAAGATACTAAATGCTTACAGTAATCTGCTGTGTTTAATTTTACAAATACAGTGGTGGAGAAACAATTCTAAAATGTTAATAGGAAAAATCTCCACCAAGCCCAAAATGTTATTAGCTTGTAGAACCTGATCTAAACTCTCCTCCCATGTCCTTAAGACTGGTTTCAAGCATCTTGCTAAGACATAACTAGCTTAACCATGGTTTGTTGAAATCAGTTGGCTAACTTTACACAAAGCCATACAACACAGTAAAGCTATGCTGAATTACCTGAGAATAAACAGCCTTGATGTTAAGGGGCTTATTTCTGAGTAGGTATGCAAATGTTCATTTGTGTTAAGTCTCATTTAAAATACTATAACAACTGATGTATTATCAGTTACACAAAGACAGTTAGATTATAACATCTTTAGCCAGGAGAGGAGAAAATTTCATCCCCATTTTTAGCACTTCAAAAGATTTAAGGAAAATCATCTAATAATAAGCATTGCAATGAAACTATGGCCCCCAGAGGCCCACAAAGCAATGAAAAATTTTGATTAGAAATAACAATTGTCATCTATCACCCTACACAGGTTTCCTTGTCCCTTCTGAACTCGGCTGATGAATTATGCAGGATACCAAATAGAAATGAAGGTGTGTACATATTAATGACAATATGAGCAAAGCAATCCAAAGGTCTCTCCAGAACAGCCTCACCTTGGAGCAGCTACAAACCAGACCCCAGACACCTGTACCTCCATCCAATTTTGGGGCTTTAAAAAAAAAAAACTTCCTGTTGCAAGTAATTTAAACCTGTGATCTCAATTTGGCCCTGCACCAATGGATGGGGCTGATCATCCAAAGTCTTTGAAACCTTGACCTCATCTCTCCATTGTCTAGCCCTGGCTCTCTCTCTGGGGGAAATCTTTCTAGATGAGAATTTCCTGACCTAAGATAGCACCAGACTAGGAGACCATTGGAGAGGTGGACAAGAATCCTATGCTGTTCCACGAACACGGAGATGTTCCTTTCCTGTTTTCCCTGACATGTTATGAATCGTAAGCTTGATCACATGTCATTCTCTCTTTTTTTATTTTAAAAAACCTTGTTGAGCAGAGATGAAGAATGCTATGTCAAATGTATTTGTTTGTTTGACCCCAAACAGTACTTCCAGTCTAATGAAAGGAGGAGAACAAAAAGGTGTAAGCAGCCATGGAGATGATCTCGGAGAAAGTATCCAGAAGCTGATAAGACTTACTACAGCCTATCTCAACAAAGTACAGTTCTAATCTTCCTGTGGGGTTAGTTTCCTGATCTGATCTACCTTGTAGGGCTGATAGAAGATTTATGGGAATGCTGCTTAAACAGAGCTAGAAGGTGCACAGAACTTGGGGAAATTGAAATAAAGTTGATGTTAAAGGAGAAAAAGGTGAAGGGTTTTTGGCTTGGTCTTTACGATTCATCTCCTTTTTCTCCTGTTATAGTCCCCCTTCATCCTTACCTATGAATATTTTATGAAATCTTGTTTCTCATGCATATACAAAAGATGCACTCAGCAATACTAAGTACCTTTGGAAATCTCTTTTTAAAAAACAACTTGGCAGGATTTCTTGCAGCCTTTACAGGTTATCTGCAGTGTGGAAACTGGACAAACCATTATGGAGACTTTTTTTTTTTTTTTTTTGGTTTAAAAGAAGAAATCCAAGGATAATGCCATGAGCCACACTGGCTGTTCCAAGACTCTCAGGGTGGTTGTCAAACTTTTCTTGTAGCAATTTGGACTTAAAATGATTAATCCCAAAAGCAAGTTTCTTGGCACTCTGGTTCATAAAATTTGTTAGCAAAAAAATTAAAGTTTCAGCAGAAGAATTCCAGCAAGTACTCTAGGTTCAAATGAGAAATCTATATATAGCCATATTAAGGTGGCAGGATTCTGGCTCATCTTTCTTGTGCTTTGGGGGGTCTAAAGGGGAGAAGATTTCTCTTTTTTGTGAAGGCAATTTGCACCTGTTGATTCTTTTGGAAACAGCTACCAGACTTCTTATCAATATGAGAATCAGCTATTATAGCTGCTGATGGAAAAGGAAAATAGGAAGGTCATAGAGGAAAAACATGAGCTCTGCAGCTCTCACAGCCAATACTATGGAATTGTTATTGTTTATACACATATATCAAGCTGATGTCCAATCAAAGTAGTGCTCCATGTAGCCCCATACTTATCTATTCTCAGTGGTACTCATTCTCTAGGATTTTAGGCAAGGTTCTTCCTTGAACCAAGGATTTTGTGCATCAAAAGCATATGCTTTACCCCTAGGCTCTTCCTCTTGTTTGTGTGACCGTTTGAAAGAAGGCCATTCTCATTACGGGTCTGCCTCCTGAACCAGCAAATCAGATGATCCTACAAAACCAATGGACCTGAATGAAATACGTAGTACCTTCTTTCTGCTTTTTCGCCTACCAATTCTCATTCATTTTGATAAAAGAAAAGTTGCTTTTAAGATTTCTTGCAAATGGGTGGCATCGTTGCATTTATTCAGTTAGGAGACTGTGCAATGAAAGATAGGACACCCATGCACACCAGTTAGCAGCCTGCAGCCTTCCTAACTCCTTACACTTCAGCTGAAGCGCAAGACATAGAATCATAACATCAGAAGGGATAACATAGGACCACCAACCAACTGCTCAGATCCAGTAGAACGTTGCTAATAGATGACCCATCCAGCCTCCATTTGAAGACCTTCAGCAACTTCATGAGGCTGTCTGTTTCACTGGTCAACAGCTTGGGCTGTGAAGAAGCTCATCCTGACATCCTGAAGTAACCCCCCTTCTTGGATTTTTTTTTTTTTTTTTAGATTGGGAAATGCATTGAGCCAGGGAGGCCTTGTGATAAAGAATGAAAAAGGCAACTTTTGAGAAACTGCAAGACGTGCTTTGGCACAGCGTTAACTACAAAGAGTTAAGTTTAAGTCTTGTTGAGTCTTTAACAATAAATGCCAAAAGGGTTAAGCCTGGGGTGAACTTCTCCAAGCACATGCTCCAGATGTGATGGATTGCAACAGTGAGCAGGTTGCTAAAGGCTGGTGATGCCCAATTTGCATTCTAAATACTTGGTTTAAAAAATAATTCCCCCACTGCCTGGATCAGATCATCATTTTCTATTTTTCTAAAATAAATGACACATTAGGACAGGAGTAGCACAGAATGTTAATCAGCTCAGATGTTCAGTAGGACTGCAAATGCTTCTGATTCAACTCCAGAAAGGGGCTTTGGAGCATTCCCAAGTGCAAATGCATCACCTGGTCTGCTACCCTTGAAAATGGCCACATCCTTACCCAGAATTTACATGGCAGCTCTAGAGAGCAACAGCACAATCCTGGGAAAAGGCTTGGCTGCTTTCAAGCGTTCAGACAGTTATGTCAACCCTCTCCTGGGCACTGAAGCACCTTCTTGGAATTGAATCTGAAGCACAGCATGACTGGTTCAGTTTGAAAGTTGCAATTGTGATGAAATGGAAAATGTTCCTAAAGAAAGTAAAGATCAAAATCAAGGATGGGGGAAGGTCAGCCATATAGATGCTGATGGATTGAAGTCCCCAGTGGCACTCCCCAATAGTTGGGCTGTCTGGTGCTACTGAGAGTTGTAGTCGAACCACAGGCTTTCCACCCCGGCTTACATTCTGCAAATATTTATTTATAAGAATGCTTCATTTCAACTAAAGCTTTACTTCCTCACCTCACCTAGCATGACAAAGTAAAGAGGAATTAATCAGAATGCTATGCCTTAAACGAGACTATGGCAGCCTCACTGAAATAAAGCCACGTAGGTCAATGCAACCAATCTATTTTGGGATGTTCAGTTGATACCATGGAGGGCAATTTTGACCCATAATGCCAAAAACAGTCATCAGCCATGGCTTTCCCCTAATTTGGACAAGTGGCCAAGCGTTACATTTCAGCAGAAACATCACGTTTTACCCAATGGTCTTCCTTCTTTGCCTGTAGCAATCTGGTCAAAAGCCGTATTCTGTTTCAGTGCAAATGCTAATGGGAAAACCTCATTATTTTATTGTCAAAATAGCACAAAAATGGTTTTAAAAGGAAGGCAGCCTTTCAAAAGCCCACTGCTGAAGGCAGTTCTTCTTGGCTGCACAGCACACTCCCTTTTCAATTATGTAAAAGATAGTTTTGAAAAATCGACTCAGAGCGCCTCAAGGAATTTCCCTTGTTTCTTATGACATAAGAAATGCAGAAGACAACGAGTTCTGAGGATGACACCATATTTGTGGAGAACCTTGGGGCAAAGCTACATGCAATGGGGGAGAGCAGGGTATAAAAACTGGGCTACTATTCATTTTCTATGAAGGGAGGGAGGGTGATGAATCACACACATTCAAGCCTTTTGTGTGTGTGTGTGTTGCTGGAATTCTGATCAGAAGCCACTCTTAGAAGCCATGGAGGAATGCTAGGGCAAGGATGGGCTTTCATCTCCAGCAGCTTGTAGCCCCCCACAAACCTTAGGTTTGGTTCCTGAAACTCATCCAAAAGTTTCCACAAAATTGTAATGTGTAAAATGGCAGAAGGGGGGCAGGATTACATGCATAAAGAACAATCGTATTAACTCCAAAGTAAATGCGAACTCTTGTTCTTCCTCTACTCACTTCTTTCACCTGGCTGCACAAACCTTAGATGGGAGTCCAGGGTCTCCCATTCAAAAGTCTGTGACCCTTGGTCTACAGAAGATTTCCCACACTTATCTTATATAATGTATAGGAATTATATATTTTATATAACATATAGGAATGTATACAGAGAGCCAGTTTGGTCTAGTGGTTAAGGCGCCAGGCTAGAAAGCAGCAGGCAGTGAGTGCTAGTCCTGCCTTAGGCACAAAGCTGGCTGGGTGACTTTGGGCCAGTCCCTCTCAGCCCAACTCACCTCACAGGGTTATTGTTGTGGGGAAATTAGGAGGAGGAAGGAGGATGAGGTATGTTCGCTGCCTTGAGTTATTTATAAAAAATAAGAAAGGTGGGATAACAAGTCTAAAAAAAAGTCTGCATTCAGACCCAGAACTGAAACCAGTTTGATAGCTACTTAACCTGATACACTGACAAACATGTAGGATACAGAAATGAAAGTTTTATATTGATTAGCTAACCTCATTCAGCCCCCACAAACCTGTTGCACACTTAGGGACAAAATAATTGAACTGCACATTCTCTCTCAGTAGCGGTACACAAGTGTGAATAAGGAAAACAAAGATGCAAACTTTGAGCCCTGATGCAGACATAAGCAATATTTCTTACTGAAAATTCAGGTGGCAGACGGGGAGCATTCCAGTCCCATCCCCTGTGTTATGAAAAAACCATATTTCCATTTTCCCCAAAGTTAGTTCTGGAATGATTAACAAGACGTTCTCAAATGTGATGTATCTTCCAGAGCAATTCTGTACATATTTACTCTGAAATAGCATGTATCTGTTGATCTATTCAAGTTCACTCCCAAGTAAGTACATAGATGTGGTCTGAAATTGTATTTCCAGTAGTGTCTTGTTCTGTCATGCAGCAATTGTCAGATTTTTTCTAGCTGACCTAGTTTGGGATAATGACACTCCCTTCCCCTCAAAAATTAAAGTTTGAAACAAACTTCATGAAGGTTTTTTTTACACATTGAACCCAGAAGGATAGTATACATATTGAAGCTGTGTGTTTGGGATGTATGTTGAAGATATCTGCCACAGTATTTGCTGACAAAAACACTTATAGAAATCCTGTATGCATTGGGGGTGGAAGGTTGGAGGTAGAAGTAAGGATGCTTTTTGAACACTCTTGGAAAAATATGTTTTCCTTTATACCCATGACCTGCTATAAAAGCTCTTTGGAGACTGAAATCCAAATATCATGAATTGAGCAAACACTGAATCTTTTGGACATCCTAAAAGCAAAACCCAGCAGATGGAAGCACTTAGTTAACCTTGGCTAATCTCCAAAAAGCTAAGCAGGGTTGGATCGGATTGTACCTTGATGGAAGACCACCAGAAAACCCAAAAGCTGGGGAAAAAAAAAAATTCCAGAAGGCAAACCACTTCTCTATGGGCCCCCTCAAAATAATGCAGCCATGGCTATGAAATCACCAGGAGTTGATCTTGACTCAAAGGAGACTTTTGATCTTTCTCTTAACAGAAGACGCCTGCACCGTCCTTTCTTCCTGTATGTTTCAATTTCACGCCAGCGGAAAACCAATCCCCAAGTTTATGTTTAATAAAATAAAACAACACTTAAAAACTTGAAGGCCTTTTGGTATAATGTATAGGAAATGAAAGTACATGCCACATGGACTGATAAGCATAGCACACCCCAAACCCATGCAGTGTGATTTCATACAGTCCACTGAGACAGTATAATTTACCACGGTGGGCAGATTAACCAAAAAAGTCATGTACAAAATGCAGGGAGCTGCATGTTTAGAATGGACGTGATTTTAACTAGACTACAGCCTTCCTTTCTTCCATCCCTTGGCTTGGATGTGGAGAGAGATGCGAACTACGTGATCAGCAACAAGCAACTCCCGTGCTTCTTGGTCACACCTGTCGAGAGAGCAGCCAGGGAAGGGGGGAACCACATTGGCTCACACTAGTCTGTCGGCAACAGCACACAAGGTATGGGAGCAGTGGGGGAGTGTGGGGAGAATCCATCACCCCTGCTGCCAAGTTGCCCTGAAGACTTCCCTCAGCACGATTGCTCCGAGCTGCTCCCCCTCCAGTTTCCATCATGCTCTCCATATATGGCCACAGCTGAACTGTCCATGGTGCTGATCATTTGTCACCTAGGAGGTTTGGTCTCAAACCCCGAAGCCACAGGATGGGTGGAAAGAAAAGCCTGGCTGCAAACAATGTGTCGGTGATTGAGGAATCGAGGGGGCTCATCCTTTCATCACATTAAAAAAAGAAAAGAAAAGAAATCCTCCCAAACTAGATACAATAGCTGCAGCCTTAGAGGGCGAGCTGCATTGTGTCACCTGTTTGTGACATATCAAAAGGCTAATCAGGACGTTTAAAACAAAAAGACACACAGAGAGGGAGAGGACCCCCTGCCCAGCGGCTCGATACCCCAAGCACTGGCTAAAGGGGAGGGGGAGTTGTATTCTGAAAGCACCCTAGCATCTCCAACAGTTCTATGCTCGTGCTTCCCTTAGTTCCCAGACAAGAGAACCGAGAGGCACTTTCAGCCCTGAAGAGTCAAATATGCCTTTCCGTTTAGCTGTGTCTCCCAGCCAGCTCACTAGTGTCAGGCAGCACACAAGCCCGTCTCCCCGCTCTCCTCCAAAAAGCAGAGAAACTCTGCATGCAATCGACACACACCCAAAAGCACCTCGAGACTGGGGCAGAACAATGCCTCCTGCTCCAAGTGTCCAGGTTAGCCAGGGAGAGGGAATCCGTAAGCAAGGCTGCAAGAGAGAAAGATCCTTACCTTTCATCCAATCCACTACTTGTTTCGGCGTCCACTTGCTAATAGGTTCCATAACAAGGGCCATCATCAGACGGTGTCATTCACACCAGGAGGAGGGGGGAACTGACGGTGGGAAAGAGAAGTGGGGAGCAAGAAAGAAAAAAAGAGAGAGAGAAATGGGTGGGTGGGTGGGTGAGTGGGTGGGTGGGATGTGAAGGAAATGCCCCAATGTCTCAGAGCATGGCTGGAGAAGAGAGCGTGAGGATTTCACAATGCAGTCCGAGGATGAGTTGATGCTTTGTCCCTCCAGGTTCTTCCTGCACTGATTCAGTAATGTTTAAAATTATTCTGCCTGATCAGTTCTAGCACCTCCCCTGCCGCACACAGCCAGCAACCCTCTGGAGCTCAGTGAATCAGGAAATGGTGCAGTATGTCTCTACTTACTTACCTCCCCCCAAAAAAGGCAGTCCCTCTACACCCAATGATCTACTTATTAAGGCTGGCACAAATATGAAATTAGAGTGCACACTTCTGCCAATGAGACTCTCTTCCCCCTTCTGTGTCAAGGCTGAAGATCTGATTTTTTTAAAAAAAATTATTATTATTGTTATTATTTGCTTAGATCATGGATTGAGAAGGAAGGTAGGAGAGAGGTGGAAGACAGAGACACAGAGAGAATATAAATAGAACGAAATTGCTAACTGGAACTTGATAGCAGATTGTCTCTCAGTTTAGCAGCAAAAGATGCTGAATGTCACGGATGGATTCAAAGAAAGCATGCTAGCGTGTGGCAGCTGGCAAAAGATGCAGAGCCTCTCCATATTCCCAATAATGCAGCATGTCACCAGAATCTTTAATGGTGTAAGTCAGAGTGTCACATGGAGAAAGCCAAGTGGCAAGAAAGCAGACTCCTGCATGTCTGTCCCTCCCCAGGTTCAGACCCCATTGTCCTCCTTTGTAGGCTTGTCAGATGGAAGACGTCACCCTGCACTCCCTTCACCTCGCTTTCACTATCATTGGGTATGAACTGTCATGGAATAAATCCAGAAGCAGCCCAGGATTCAAACATGAAACAGCTTTTTAATTCCTTTTGAACTCATTGGGTTCAGATTGATAAATGGGGCTGAAGCTAAACTTTGGGAATGGAGAGATAATGCTAATCTGAGAAGAGCAGTTGGAGGACTTGGGTCATTGCTTCAGAAGGTGTGTTCCTGCTGCCCATGGGAATTCTCATTATTTCACAGAACAGATGTTTTCCACCATGAGCTTAAGCAAGTGCATGCCCTGAGATGATCTTCTTTTCATTGTCCAAGCTCTGGGGTCACAAGATAACTCCCTTGCCAGAAACCAGAGCATCACTTCTACTTATGGAATAGCTATTTCAGGCAGAGAATTTTGCAATCCCTGTCTTTTCCCCTGAGCATGGTTCAGGAACATCTGTATTTCATAGGTGGCCAATGTAGCATAGGATCATATAAAGGTGGTCCCAGACATTGTCTGCTGAGGAAGCAACAACAAGGATTCTGTGGGATCTTAACCCAAATTGTGTAAAAGGATTATAAATCCCATGGGGAAATCTAAACCCAGAGCTTTTAACTGGGGCACTAAGGGCAATTGCCCCAGACCTCATATATGAAAGGGCTCCCTTCCAAAATATTTTTGAGCATCTGAAATGGTCAGAGGAAAATGTCATTTTCTTGCTGGATTGAAAAGTAATGGGTTAATATATCATCATAAGAATTTTTTTTCAGTATTCAATTTTTCTCCACACATTCTCATTTACTGGCCCACTGATGGACCAAAATAAACAGAGAAGAACAGCTATGTTTGCATAAGATGCAAGGGGAAGAAGATGGAGGAGTTACATTAAGGGACATTTCTCAGGGCAAAGATGTTCATTATGGAAATAGCCCATTCTTGCCCCACTCCAAAGCCAGAAAGTGCAAATCAAAAAATCCATTAAATCATAGGAAAGGTTAAAAGAAGCATCCGACATAAACTGCAGTGAATGTAAGGGGAGGCTGCATTCTTATGTTGACAGAGCAATCAACTGTTCAAAGGTGCTTTATCCTAGCATGCAGTAAAGATTCCTATCTAGCCTTGCTGTGTTGAGGGTCTGGGAAGGCGAATTCCCCCCATTCGTAAAGCAATTCACTGTCCTCCAGATAAGATGTCTACTGCCTACACTATCCTCAGTCTTCTTGGTTATTGGCCAAATTGGCTGGGGTTGATGGAGTTGAAGTCCCAGACATCTAGAGGGTACCTAGTTGGTGGAAACTGAAACATAACCACCAATGGAAGTGAATTTTGTAGGTTTAGCTCAAGCAAATAATTTTGAACAGAAGCTGTGAAACTTTGATAAAGTTAACTCTAATAGTTTTCACACATTTTAGATGACAAATAATTGCAGAATAAAGGCTACAGTAACCCCACCAACCCTCTAGAGTTTGGGTGCATGCATGCCAGATCATGCTAAAATGCCCAAGGGAAAGAACATGGTTGCAACAGATGGTAGTTTACCAGGCACTTTCAAAGCCATTACCACCCCATCAGCAAGGAGTTCAGCTGATTTCTACCAGTCACTGATCCATATAAATAGATCCAGAGCAAAGCTGGCGTTGGATTTTACAATCTGCTTTATGGGTTGTTGCTATGGACTTAAAATTAGAGAAGTACTATATTTGCCATCTTGAAGGAAAGTCAGGCAATCAGCTTAATAAATAAATGATTAAGTCAAAAGTAGGTTCATGCAGAATGGTAACACTCAATAGTTCTTCCTCCTAAATATAGTTCACATTAACAGGATCAATACAGTGTCATAGACTGGGTTACACACATAGCTTAGTGGCTGAGAAGACTATTTGCATGCCGGCAATTCCAGATTCAACCCCTGCCATCTCCCAGTGGAAACCTTCTGAAATTCCGATTAACCACTGCTAGTCAGTATAGAGTCACAGTAAGTTATAGTAAGGTTTGCTTGGCATAGCATACTGTGCAGACCCAGATATTGTGTTGCTCAGCTATCATTTATAACTTAGCATGATGAGGGAACCCAGTCAAAATCAAGAAATGGGTTTTCATCCCAGCTCCATTACTGGATGTGATGTGCATCAATGAAAAACATGAAGGAGATGAGTTAATATGGGATGCATCAATCTATTGGTGTACTGCTCTTGATAGAGAGAAAAAATGCTTTTCCATAAAAGGATTGTACTAATCACATATGTCTACCCTACTTGTCATGACGGCACATCCTGTTTGGGTTATACTAGAAAGGTGTCCTTTAGTAACTCAAATGGAGTAAGCCATGCATTTATAATATACGACCATTTGACTCTAGAAAAAGCATAAAACAAACTTCCATAAGAATTATTGTTTGGTTCCATGCCTTATGGTGTCCATCCCTATAATATCTAGTTGGGCTCAAGCAATTTATTTTGTTGGCAAACAATCCCTTTTTAAAAAGGAAAATGTTGCCAAGCTGTTATTACTGTTGCCCTGAGATAGACAGAGCATGTTTCCAAAGCAGAAGTCAAAGAACAGTGTGTTTATCACAACTTAAATGAGTTAGTTTATGAGCCACCAGAGAGAAGATCCAACCAGAGAATTTGGAAAAATGTCCTGGGTGAGCTTCCCTCCATATAATTATCACTTCTGTTTATTATACTTGTTCTGTTCCAGTAGACTTCTCTCTTACCAATTCCCATAAGGAATAGGGGGTGGATGAAACATAAAGTTGCTGCTTCTGGTTCTCCTTATCTGCATGCCATGTAATACAGTAATCACGTGCCCCATTTTTATAGAGAACAGTCGTCTACTTGAAGAATTGACAAAAGAAAGAACCTGAAGAAAGGGGAGCAATGGTCATGAAATTGTCCACCAGTGATCATCAGCACTTAGGCAGAAGGGGTAGGCAAAGACTTAAGTCACTCTGATTTGTATTGCATTTCTATTGAAATTGTAGTAAGGCATTCTAAACTGGAGCCCGTGTACATAAATTAGCACATACAAATATTATGTACATCTGTGTCCTCTTTTTAATGTTTGTAATGATTCATAGGGGCCACCTTGCTTAGAGGGAGCAAATATATGGATAGCAATGACAGAGAGGAGGAGGAGAAAGGCTAGCAGTTAAGAAGCCAGAAACAACTCCCTTTGTGACAGTACTGGATCATACAATATATTCAATATTGTTAACACCACAATCATATGCTTGTCCATTGAGAAGTCAGTCCTGTTAATTTCCCCCATGGACAAATGTATAGGATTGCAGTCGAGAAACAATAAAATTCTGTAGAACACTAGAAATTGGAAACATACAGTATAAATATCTTAATGAATCAATTCAGCAAATATTTCTTCACCTCGTAATTATATAGATCCTGCTTGCAGACCAATTTGGGCTTTGAACACTTAAAATAAAAAGATGACTGTAAGCCTATCTGAATAAAACAAAAACCTGTTAGGAACTTGCAAGGCCCTGAAGAAGACACCTGTAGCCTGAACATTCTCAAGGAATGTAAGAATGAACAGCAAAGTCTGGACTTTGATATCTTAAAAAAAAAAATCTGCAGGACCTTGGACAGCGTCATACAGAAGCCCCCAGTTAGGCTTTTTCATAGGGGAAAAGTAGTTCTATAAGGCAGTGTTCCTCAACCTTGGGAACTTGAAGATGTGTGGACTTCAATGGCTGGGGACATGGCTGGCTGGGGAATTCTGGGAGTTGAAGTCCACCCATCTTAAAGTTGCTGAGGTTGAGGAACCCTGCTTTATAAGATATATTATAGGCCTCCATGTGTCCTTTTTTCTAAGTTTTATTCTGGCCAGTGTCAAACTGAAATAAGATTGCCTTCCTCCATTTCCAGTCTTCTCAGTGGAAAGATTTACTGATCTTCTCCCAAGTCTCCTTCAGACCAAACAGCAGACCTGCATTTTATTTTCAGCCATTTCTACTCAGGGGACTTGCTGTCTAACTACAGCACAATATAAATCAAACACACTCTGTAGGAAATTTAACTACACAGGATACGCACACACGCGTACACACAAGAGAATATATACGCACACACATGCTGTAGACTCTCTTCTCTCTATATATACATACATACACACACACACACACATATATAATAGAGTCTACCAAAAATCAGGCCCCATAGACAATTTATTATATACATTACATTAAAAGTTCAACCGGGTTGCCATTTCCTCCTAAACACTTCCTTACTCATTTGATGCATGACCTTCAAACATCCCTAAGTAGAATAACATTTTATCTGAAGAAATATTAATTAATGAAACATATTGTGCTTGTCCTATGGGCTTGACTTTTATACTGGTGTGTCAGTGTGTATGTGTGTGTTTGTGGGTATTACAGCTTATATATATAAGCTGTAGCCATAATATGGTAAGTTTCATCCATTTAGAATAGTGTTTCAACTTTTCCCAGATTCCCTCCCAATCCTTTTAAAATTTCACAAATTCCTTTCTAAAAGACCTCCAAAACTCTTCCAGAACCATCTTCTGTTTCTCCAGAGCCATTTGTGAATGCCAGACACTTCACCCTTTGTACATGTCCCTCACCGGCCCCAATGTGTTTAGTATTGTGAGAAGATGCTCATCAAAAGATAACATGACGAGGTTTGTTAAATGCTATTTCTGTAGAATCCTGCTTAGCTTTGGTTCAGAGTCTCTTTCCTTCACTCTTCTCTGTTACCAACTGATGAATCAGATACAAAGACAGGGTGCAGTGCTTTGCATTCAATTATAAAAAGGTGCTTTGGAGCACATGGGGATGTGAACACAGCATCTGTCTACAGATCTTTAAAGAAGCTGCATCTTTTTCTGAGAAATTGCAACAGACCCTCCGTTCGTGTGCCCCATATGCTCCAGAACATCTTTTTGGAATTGAATCCAAATTATTGCACAACACTCACGTCGAGCAATTAAGATTAGAAGCCTCCGATAGCTCCATCTGCCATGAATTTTCTACTTCTGTTTTTAAATAATCTAAATGGCTGGCCATCCTTGTTTCTGACAGAAGCCAATTTCACAGCTTTATACAGTGTGGGAGGGGGGGGGAAGGCATTTCATTTTAATGGATCACCTAATGTTGTGATAAAAGGAATAAAACTTTCTCTTTATCTTCGGTGGCCACACCACACTTATTTTTATGTACTTCTATTTTGTCCTTTGCTGGATTTCTGCCTGAGCTAAAAAGTACCAAGGGTTGCAGTCCTTCCTTACAAAAGAACTGTTCTGGTCTCCTAACCATAGGTCTCCTCTTTTTATAAGATTGAACTCTGTTTAATGGTGTGAATGGCTTATGGTTTTCTGAAAGAAGGGAACCTATTTCTGGGAGTTTGTTTTAATATTTGGCTGCAGTTTTTGGTCCAAAGGTAAATAAACTCCAGAAGTCTAAAAGGATCTGGTACCAACTGATGGAAAGGTAGGTTAGACTGCAGAGTTGGGAAGAAAAAAAAATTCTGGAAAGAAACTTTACACATAAGCAGATTTTGTAATAATAACCACTCTTCTCTTTATCTCACTCACATCTTGAATTAATCCAGTCAATGAAAAAAGCTTAAAGTAACCAGGAAGGATTGTGAGTAGAGCTTAGTTCTGGTACTTAAAGAATCCTTCACTCAGCAATGACTCAGAGGTACCCTGTTTCTTTTTTTTAATTCTGCTTGACATTTCTAAGGGAAAAAAGTAGTGTACATGTAACGTGCTAAAACACAAAACAGCCAGTCCCATTTTAGCTGACTTTGTGCCACACATCCACTTCATCTGGTTAGCTTCTGATGCAGTGGCTCATGCCATGATATGACCACGCCATGCCTTTTAACTAAGCATGGTTAAACATGCCTTAGGAACACAGACAATATCAATTCTACAGCCCTGAAAATAGATCTTCTCAGGTGTACAGCACATCACCCCAGATGGTTCTACACAATACAGAACAGGCTTTGGAGCAGTGCTTCTCAACCTCAGTGGCTTTAAGCTGTGTGGACTTCAACTCCCAGAATTCCCCAGCCAGCAGGCTGGCTGGGGAATTCTGGGAGTTGGAGTCCACAGAGCTTAAAATCACGGAGGTTGAGAAACACTGCTTTGGAGGAACACAACCAAGGAGCTTGAAGATTTTCCAGTAGATATGGTCACAAAAGAAGATGGATTGAAGTGGGTTTGGCTAACAGCCAACGCAACACAGCTAGGCAAGAAAGGCTCATTGTGCACTTGTGCTTTTTATTGTTAAGCAATACAAATACATTCTTTGGTTCCTGGTGATCCATAGTCCAATGTTGTTTCTCCAGAAAACTGAAGTATAATTGTCCTTGTAGCAAATGCTTCTGTTGTTCTCTGCCTACAGCACCAAAACGACCATCTCAAGGCTGACTAGCAATTGGTTAGCACCAGCGACTTCTCTGCGGATTGGGGATACGTTCTCCTCACCACCTCCATTTTTGGTATTTTCCAACCAATTTAATATGATTAAATTCTTTGCACAATCCAGGTGTAAGCACACTGTTTGGAAGCTCCAAGAATGCTTGAGAGATCCCAACTGTGACACAGACACTCTATGGGATGCCAGTGACTTGCCTATTGGGGTTGGGGTCTTAGGAGGTACCCTCAAGTATATACAATGATTTGGACAAAAAGCTTATCTTCAATCTGATGGAGGCTGGACTTTGATAACATAATCTTTTTTCCACCACTACCTCCAGCATTCCAGAGTTCATTAGGATGTTGCTAATGGCATGCTGATGTTCATATGTGGCAAGTCTAATGTTCATTATCCTGGCACGTTTTCAGCTGTTATGACTGTCAGATCAAGGATATTCTCAAGCAGTTGTAGCCCCTGAAGCTTAGAGGGAGATCTTCAACAAAGACAACGGTGGTTGTGGTGGGGATCAGCCTTAGGCTGAATGCATATAATCAATCGATTTCTTCTACAAATTGCCTTTTGCAATCGCCAGATGGTGGGGATCCTGTAGAGCCAATTTCCTTGAAAAGTTGAATGGTTCTTTCGCTGTCATGTTTCATTGAGCAAGATTTCTAATGCCTGACGACAGCGAGACAACTGTCTTGCTTGCATTAAGTCTCTTGAAATAATTTAGTTGTATTTATATTCTTGCCGCTTCACTGAGTAACAAGCTAGTCCCAAGCAGCAAATTTCCCAGGTGATATTGGCCCATGAGAGATCTTGAGAGTTTTATATCTATGAAAGAAATGTTAGAATCTGCAGGAATCCCAAGTACAGCAACCTGTGATTTCCAAAGGCTTTGTATCCACCACAAACATATTTCTCCTCAGCTTCCTTGGCCTCCTCCCCCTTCTTTTCATAAAAGCCCCTTCAAGAAAGAAAAGATGCGGTAACCTTACACTGGTTAAGTTTGCACACCACCCTAAGCCTTAATAGAACTATCTGGCTTGGTGAGTTTGCCCAGCAAGCCATTGTGGGAGTAAACCATGGTTAATGCCCTAGCATAATATAGGAACCCAGCCGGTTATGACTTCTTCAGACATAGTTAAGACAAAGGAGGACTCAGCTTTATTTTTTGACTGTTGAGCACCTTTTGCTCACACGCCACTGAGAACCTGAAGCTGTTCTCACTCCAAATACTCACCTTCATTAGAAGGTGGTTTAATTGGATTGTCTGTCTGCAACGCAATATAAATTCCTTGCTGCTCTGTAACCCTTTTGATGGTTCCAACAAAAGATGTTCAACCACTAGTGCTCTGGATGTTTTTCAGTCGATCAGTAAGACCCAACTGCCACTTTTGTTCCCGTTGTTACTGCTCATTGCCATCCTTATCGTTTCAGAGACTGACCTATAGCCAAACAGCTGCATAAAGAACCGTAACGTCAGCATAACACGTGTGTTGCTTTGGTTATTATTTTCTTTTTAATGACATTCTACCTTCCCTTTTAATTTTGCCCCTGATTGCGATGACTGGAGGAACTGTAAATCAAACCATAATTTCAGGGTTTGTGATTTTCTCTTTTAAAAATATGTTTCCGTTTCCAATGGGAAAGTAGAAATCTGTGATTTTCATTTCATGTGTTTCTGGTCTTGGCTTTAAACATGCTTCCAATCTGTAGAATAAACACATTTCTAGCTCTGCTACATGTTTACTACTTTAAAAAAAACGAGGCCCTCTTATCACCAAAATATAATCGGATGGGTTCTAGCTGGGTGGAGGGGTATTTGGTCACGAGGGGGAGCTTACTTTTCTCAGGGGAAAGTAAATAACACTCATCTCTCAGCTTCAAACATCTAAAATGCCTGGTTTTGAGCCTTAAACCCCCCAATGTTATCCCAAACCCAAGAAAGGTGGCATAAATCGGATGAATTTTGAAATATGCTAATAGAATGCAAATTCCTGTATAAACTAACTTCTGCTGCATTCTTTGATGTACCTCCCTAGTGGGATACACAAATCTCATTAGCATTATAATATACATAATAGACATAAGATATAAATAGGCTTCAAATTAAGAAAAACAAGCTGCCGACTGCTTTTAAGAGACAGGTGCCACTGAAAGGCAACAGAACCACTTTCTGCTTTTCCCGTTACCATCATGGCATTGGAACGGCGCCGGGCAAAGTCTATGCGCAGGAAGATGCTTCCGTATTTCTCTAAGCTTGAATAGATGCGGATCAGTTTAATGGCAGGTTCACCGCCACATCTTAAGAAATCTTTGGTCCTGGGGAGAAACAAAAAGCCAGCATTGCTGTAAGGCAGTGTTTCTCAACCTTAGTAACTTTAAGATGGGTGGACTTCAACTCCCAGAATTCCCCAGCCAGCCATGCTGGCTGGGGAATTCTGGGAGTTGAAGTCCACTCATCTTAAAGTGGCCAAGGTTGAGAAACACTGGTCTAAGGAAATGATTTTTTTTAAGTAACTTAAAAGTGCAGTGCACCAGTACTTCTGTCTTGTAACAGAGGTTGCTGCATAGCTACTGAAATGAGTGACTGGCATTCCCCCAAGCATTGGGGTAGGATGAGGTTGGAGCCAGCAAGATGGCACATGGATGGACGTGCAGGAAAGTGTTGCCCCAGGGTGTCATGAGTTTCTATTCTGATCATTTGGGAGGGGGTGGTGTGTTTACTGTTTTGTGAGCTACCCAGGCTTGTGGTTACAATATGGGTAGCTATCTAAGTCTTTTAAAATAAATAAATAAATCCCGGTACCTCAACTACAGTTGCAAATTTAGTTGTCATTGAGACAGTAATTTCCTGCCAGGGTTATGCCACTTCCTAAAAGGGGGAGATGGGAAAGAATCAGGTATCATCAGACAGGTTCATCTCATTTTGATTTAGTATGTCGTGCGAACCCAGCCAACACTCCACAGTTTATAGATCTGGATAGCCACCAATTTAACCAGGGCAGAAATTCTGAATTAAGCAGCAGCCAGAAGAGCAGGTCCCCAGCTCTTGGATTCAGATCTTACATCACAGGCAAACTGGGAAGTTGGGGGTCCAAGGGGTGGGGCCAAAAAAGTCAAGGTGGTGGCCATGATGATGAGATCAAAGCTCTACCTGCTTTTTATATGTGACGCTCCTACAAATGGGTGGAGCCTCAATCACACCATCATGGCTGCCCCCTTGACTACACCGTCAACATCTTTGTGGGGAGTCCTCCAGATCCAGGCTCAGGTTCCTGAGTGACTGATCACCTTCCTCCAGCATAAAAGTTGGAAACAAGGACATTTGGCTTTCAATATCCATGTTGTAGTTGGACTCTTTTGCCTCTTAATAAAGATGATGATGGAGCTGAACAGTAAGAGGACTGCAGTGTTCAGCCATTGAGAAACCTGTGGATCAAAGATAAGATGTATCACATGATAGAATATGCTGTAATTGAGAAGTTGTGGCCTGCGCAGGATTATATGAGAAAGAGGGAATTGTGTTAGAGCAACCCAACATGAACAAGAGATGACTTCACTGCCATTAAATATGTGCATAGGGAGGGAAGTGTAGCTTAACCCTCTTGCCTTGAATAGCAGCCAGGCATTTATTGGAAGGTGTTGTGTGATTCAGAATATATATTGGTGCTATATTCTTCCAGTATGAAAATATTGTCCTAAGAGTAAGCTATTATACCTGACAGCACAATCTAATATAACTACTTAAAAATTGGAATATGAGGATTACCTAAATCTAGTGCATCTGTATAACTGGATTTGCACATTGCACTTAGCCCTGATACAGTTTATTGGTTTGGCTTGATATGATGTGCAAAACCATAATTCAATAAAGTCCAGTTGGGTTCACACTATATTAAGCCACAGTTCATGTATCCAGGGTTTATTTTATCAAGTACATTTGACTAGATCCACAGGACATATTAAACCATAAACTATGGGTTGCAAAATACAACGACTGGGTTTGTACAACGCATGAAGCCAAAACAGCAGAAATAACAACAAAATACATTTTGGCCAAATGTGATATTGCAATCTCTGTCTATGGGAGTAAAGAGGGTTGAAATGTTTTTTTATCAGGGTAAAAAAATCCAGAACCAGGAAGTTACATGTTTTTCTCAAGCATCAAACATATTCAAGAATCGGTATGTGTTGGATCTCCAAGGTTGTCACATTATTTGTTAAGGAATTACATATGCTAAATGATATATGCAGACCCAATCTTAATTATCATGGTTCCAAGGAGAAAAAAGATGCCCTTTAGATGGAGAGGTGAATGGTACTCTTACTTCAAGAAGGAATGTTGCAAAAATATAAATAGAAATTAAAATACTTCTTCAAATAAACACAACTCCAGGCATATCAAAGACAACTTTATGGGAGACAAGTAAACCTTACATGACAGGAACTTCTTATTCCAAATGGTACCAATTCCAATTTCAGATAAAAATTTGCAGAACTAAAACAGATTTACACGGAGTGAGAAAAAAAACAAGAGTAAGATTCAAAACCTTATGAGTGTCAAGAGAAAGAAGTGGACAAGCATTTCCTTGTATCATAGAGCAAACGGTCAATTATAGATAACAGAATAGATAACATTTCCAAATAGTAGAATTTCAATTATAGAAGGAGCAGGCCTAGCTAATAGACTTCAGAGATATCTATGGTATAAAGAAACAAAAGAAGGAAATAATCTGAAGGAACATATAAGACATAGTTTATTAAAAGTATGGAATACTTACAAGCAACAATAAGTCTGGCAATTTCACCATTAGCATCATTAGAAGAGCTTTTTACTCTAAGACAGATTTAATCACATATGCCAACGTTGTGCATTTAGGCTCATGAAACAGACTAGACGCAACAAAAATTGAAGGCAGGAATTTACCACGGTTGATATATTTGCAAATAACTGGAAAGATAAAAAGCAACCTTAAAAAAAGAAGGTCCTTGAGAAAGACAACTGAATTTGAAACCCTTATACAAAATCAAGATTATTTATTAGGTCATATCTATACAGTGTTACTGAAATACAATACAGGGACAGAACAAATAAAAAATTGCATCATAAAACGGCACATTTCAGAGATAGAATTACAGTGAATCGATGGGGTTATGGAAAAAATGAATATACCCCAAGTTATAATTTAAGGGAAAATTGGTATAAAATGTTTTATGGATAGTATATAACTCCATCGACAATAGCCAGCATAGGCGAATCATATAACAATAAATGCATTTAATTATAAAGCACTGCCTACTCCTCTTATAATTTATTCAGAAAGTTGATGGTCACTCTTGGCTGAATCAATCATTCTTGGAATAGCATCTCAAAACCTGAGACTGAGAGATGGTACATAACTCCATCAAAAATGTAAAATAGAAAAACAATATGATAAAAAATGTTGGAAACATTGTGATAGAGAAGGAACATTTTATCATATGTGGGGGTCATGTAAAAAAAAAACCCCAACGTACTGGAAAGAAATATACAACATTATTCAAAAAACTGTACAAACGATGCTTGAATTGAAACCTCATTTTTTTCTACTAGGAATTGTTGCACAACAAATAAAAAATATTACAGTTTTGATACAGTACATGCTGATGGCCATGAGGACAAATTTGACCCAATGTTGGAAAAGAGACATTTTGCTGACAGTATTAGTTTGGGAAAGCAAACTGGGGGAATGTGCAGCAATGGCTAAATCAACAATATACATCTAGAATAGAAGTTTAACTAAATTTAAGCAAAAATGGCTTCCCCACACCAGGCAGAAGCTTTGAGTATGATTTTTAGAGGGAAATATTGATGTAAAGACAGTAATTAAAAATATTTTGATGCCAGCACTAATTGGGTGCAGTGGGGAGAAATTTAGAACTTAATATTGTTTTTACTAATTTTTCTTGTTTATTATTTTTTCCATTTTTTTCGTTTCCTCTTTACTTGTTCCTTTTATCTCTCTTTACATGATTATGTGCACCTATTTTTGCAACAATGACAAATGGCGATGATAGCAGTATTATGTCTAGGGTTTTATAGAGATTTTTAATTATTTCTTAAGATAATATAATAGCCTAGCTCTATACATTTAATTAATTAATTTTAAATAAGTAAAAAAAGATCCTTCAAGGTTATCCAGGGGCAGTTACTTGCAAAGACAATCCTATGGTCTCTAATTAATGGAAGTTTAATTAAATTAATTTTAGTTTTAGAAGAGCAGGAGGTTATTAGAACTTGGGTGATCTTTCTCTTCGCTTCATTTGTCTGGCTTCTAACTCGCTTTAGTATCACGGCTTTGTTCTTAGAAGTCCTTTCTGCCAACTTTCCAAGGTATTTCAAGATGGGAAAACTTAACATTCAGTAGTGCTCCGTTATTTGCAAACAGGAGTGACTGCAGAGAATGACAGTTAATAATAGTACCTTATATATAGCAGTTCAATTATCTTTTCTTTCCACCTCCCAGAGTGCAAACTATTCCAGGGAAATAAGGGTGATTATTGGATCAAGAAATGGAACAGTTCAGGTTGGTCAAGAGCAAATGAAGAGCTTTTCCATTATTTATTTACAGAATCGCAATAGCCCACCAAACCTAATTTTGTTCCCTGATGCTGACCTTGTATTGTTCCAGACCATGATTTAATTACCCAGCAATCCAACACAGGGCTAGTGAAAAGAAAGACACTCCATCATGGTACTGGGAGGTTTTTCTATTGCAAGCAGGGCTGGGCTTAGGGAAGGAGAAGTAGTGAGGAATTCTCAAGGGGAACCAAGTTGGGTGGCAAGACAGGGTAGGGCATGCCTTAAAAAAACAAAGCTCAAATGACAGAAATAAAATTCAGGTAACCACAGCGAGTTCCAATAGTTGCACAATTTATTTTTTTTTAACCTTCTAAGTTCCATGGGATGTCATACAGAGAAGGCTGGAATGGGTTCAGAGAGGAAATAACTTTAAAATAGGAAAATTGTAACTACGGTTTCTGCAGGCAATTTTGAAATAGAGACACTTGATTGCTTTATTGCCTTTGGCCGGAATATCATTTGCTGATTCTGGCTCATTCAACAAGTCATGTGAAGAATGAGATCTAGCCTGGTGTTGTGGTTAAGATGCTGGGTTAGAAATGGGGAGACCCAGGTTCTAGTTCTCCATTAGGCATGTAAGCCATCTGGCTGACCTTGGGCCAGTCACTCCCTCTCAGCCCAAATCAGCGTCAGCCAGCTGAAAAGCAAACCCCTTCATCCAATCATCATCACATGATAAGCTTACTGTAAGAACTAGGTGAGGGCAGTGCAAAACATGTGGATCCTAGAACTAAATGGGACAAACCCTAAGAACTACAAGTCACATGAAGTGGCAAGTGGGTCCTAGCATGTTGCATGATATACAAGCACTGTCTTGAGTAACTGTTACCCCCACTGACTTTAAATATAGTAGGCAACCAACCCTTCCTCATCATTCTCCATGTTTTCCTACCTATTTAAAAGTTCCTGAACATGGCTAGGTTTAACAACATACTGCTGGGGTGAGAAGCAAATGTGGACAAGAACAAGTTTTTCAAGCTTTCTCGAAAGTTTGCGACTTACAGATATATTTGTTTTGAAATTTATTCCCTGAAAATGTAGACCATTGACACTACATTTTTTAAAAAGCTAACAAGACCTCCGTTTCCAAAAAGCTCTTGAGAAATGCAATGGGCGAAAACGCTCAAGAGCTGGATAATCAATGTTCAGTTCCTTTTAGGACTTGTCATAAGAACAAAAGATTTAGTATCATGGGTTAGCTGGCACTCGCTCAGTCTAAAAATATCAAACTTGCAGACCCATTTATCTAAGCCTTGCGCACAGCCAGCACTTTCTTACCATCATGTCTGTTTCCTTCCTCACATACTCATGACATCTCAATGAGTAAGCCACTTATTGTTAAAATAATGTGGAAATGGACACACAGGCAGTAAGCGGGTGACAACTCTGTTATCATGAGACCATGCAGGAAAGTGAGGCAGGGTTGTTGGCCAAAGAGCTGCAGACAAGGAGAAGATGCTCTGAAAACCACTGATCGGTCAACGTGTATGAACTTGAAAGGTTCTTTCATCTGGTTTCTATACCATCATCTTGATTGATGCCCACCCCCACCCCCACCCCCACCCCCACCCCCACCCCGATTGCATTTTTAAGGCTATTAGTCAAACATTAGAAAAACCACAGATCACCATGCTCATTTATGGCATGTTTGCATGATGTGGTAAAGTACAAACTAGTCACCAATCAGATTTCAGTCATCTTGTGTAAGCACAACCTATTTCATTAGTTATGGCTCAGAGTAGTGTTTACAAGGGGGAAAAAAAGTGGAAACTAATTTTACCCTACTAGCAAATCCTCCAAAATACTTACCTACTCTTCTCTGTGTATAGGAATGTGTTGGGGTTATTTATAGAAATATCCATATATACAATCTTTTTCCCCCAAAAGACCCACCAAACCTCACAGTCACACAGATCAAAGCCCAAAATATAGTAATATTTAGCTGTAAGATTAGCAGCACTTTAAAGACCAAGAAAGGAATGCAGAGGCCACCCCCAAATTCACCTTCCCCTGCCCATTCCTGCTAGGGTTCACTGGGAACTATTTCTTTCATCTTACTTAAATTGTAATGTGCTGCACATAAAGGGCACAGAGTATGCAGGTTGAACAGAGAAGGTTGCTCCTTCACTAAAAGCTTTTTAATACTCAGAAGCCTTATACCCTGTCCTACAAAGCACCACCCAAATATTATATAGGGTAAAGCATCAATCATGCAATTCCAGTTATTGAAACAATTGCTCGGCTGCTTACCTCTGGCATCTCTCTGGGTAGGATACAAGGCAGGAGATGTGAAACTGGAACAACCAGGAGCAGCAGATGGATTTATTCACTGCAGACGTAAGAAAATTCTTTGGCGGGGAACACTTCAACAATTCTGAGGGTATTTGAGAGATACACATTCAGTGGCCACCAAGGTAGGCATAGCTTACAGGCATCTACAAAGTACATAATTATCAGAAAGTAATTTCATCCACGTAGGTACTGAATACCCTGGATTCCAGAGAAAGATCATTATTTATCATCAATTAACACCTGATCACAAGAACTAGCACTCAAGCTGTTTCCCATTACTCCTGATTATCCCAAATATTCTCTGGTTCTTGTACAATGGAGGAAGCTGCAGCTGATTCAGATCAGAAGAGGCCCGGGAGATGTTGTAACTGGCTGGGTTCACACAGCACACTAAAGCCCAGCTAACTATATTATGGCTTGGAGGGTTGCATGACTTTGAGTGTTGTGGTTTGCAAACCATGGTTTATGGCTAACTGTGTTAGGCAAACCCAGCCATTAGGCCTTAATCAGCAAACGACATTTAAAAGCCATTGTTCAGTGTGCATTTGTGAATACAGCCATACATGCACTCTACCATCTAGGGCCAAAATATGGTTTTATATGATTAGCATTTCTGACGTATAATTTTAACAGCCCATGGATGGGGGTCTTTAGCTTACCTGGATATCCCTAGTTAACTGAACCATCATTTATTCAAATAGCCCACTTTTCTAGCTTTGTAAGAACTCTGAACAATAAACTACTTGTGTTCATAGAACATGCTAAAATATAGTGGGGTTCTTTGTGCAAATTCTAGTGATTGGGTCAATTTAGGAAACCCTGGCTCATTTAGCCATGGATTAATGTGTTATATAAGCCTAGCCACAGATTCCCTTAGAGAGAATGCAGACACCAATAGTTCAGTGGGAAAAATGTCAACCTTGACCTCTACGAGTCCCACCAACTACTCTCATGCTTGGTTGTTTTGCAACTTCAGGAGGGTCTGCCCTGTCTTCAAACATACTAGATGTGTAGGGTTACAGTTCTCCCACCATCCGTGAATAAGGCTGAATGGGAGTGCTGGTAACTAAAATGCAACATGGCTGGAAGTGATTGGGTTCCAGATTGGAGCAGGCAAATTTTGAAGCTGGATTGCCTCTGATGTACTACGAGTAGCTTACGACCACTTTGCAATGACAAACCACCTATGCAAAATCCAGAAACAGCACCATGGTGGGTAGCATAAATTGTCAAGTCAATTGCCTCGTGGTAGCTCAGACCAGGAACAGAAACAATGCTCATTCATTTACATACCTAGATTACTGTCTAGATCAGGGTTCCTCAACCTCAGCAACATGCTGAGCTGGAGAATTCTGGGAGTTGAAGTCCACCCATCTTAAAGTTGCTGAGGTTGAGGAACCCTGGTCTAGTCTTTTACAGGTTTTAAAAGATGAGTGGCTTGTTCTCAGCTCACACAACTGTGGATACCCACAAACATTCCCTCCTGAACTGCAGTCCTTTCAAACAGAGAACTGCCAAATAGGAGGATTCAAATTCTCCCACCAGGTTTGTTGTGCCAGTAAAGGCTGGAAGATTTCTCTGTCTGTTCAGGATTAGCCCTTGTGCTGCTGCTTGCTGAGAATCTCCTGCTGAGCTACGTGCCACCAATAAGTGCCCTGTGAGGAGGTGGAAGGAATTTGATATCATTTTTCTGCAAGAATTTCACCTAGCTAGCCTCTTCTCTGCAAAGAGGCCCACGTGGTGACTTATGAAAAGAGGTCCTCCTGCAGGAGTCTAGGTAAGCAAGTCCCCAACCATTTATGCTTTAGAAGTAAATGTCACCTTGAAGTGAACCCAGTAATGAGCAAGAAGCTCATTTAAAATCAGTTTCATTCTATGCTAGGTGATGTTTCCAAGTCATCTTCGGTGGCAGCCTTGTGAATAACTTATTGCAATATTCCAGGGCACAGGAGAGTTATTAAAGCGTTATATGGACGTAAGAACATGCACCAATGAGTACCTGTTCTTTCAGGGGAGATACAGCCACCAATTTCCGAGAACCAAGAACTCTTACAAATTTTGAGTACTCCCTGTTATTGCAAATTAATACACCTCCATTGCTTTCTTAGGTACAATCTCTTTATTCCTAACAGCTCCACTGGGATCACTGGCAGACTCAATGCCTGTAGCCACGCTCTTTTCATGCATTTCTGCTGTTCTGTTTTCCTTCACCATTTCCCACTGATTCTAGGCTTCATTGCTTTCCTGCCAATGGCTACTCTTATCAACCTCCAGCACCTGGTCTCACTTCATTTACTGTAGGCCTACCATATCTGGGCTGTGGAAATCCACTGGATGGCAAGAAAGAGATACAGAAAACTCTTGATTCTTTGCAGCCCACTAGTGGGTGTCCAGATTTATGCAGCCTAGATATGCTTTGTCTACCTTTTAGACAAATCTACTGTTGAGCAAATCTATCTACTGTTGAGCAACTGGGAGCTAAGTGAAGAACCTGTGTTCTTTTCCCAGGTGACAGTTCTGTCCGAGGCAGTGGTTCTCTGCTCAAACAAGCCCACGTTCCTACCTCAATATCCCAAACAAATGAAGCTGTAGTGTGAAGATACCAGCTCTGGAGATCATGGCTGAACTAATCAAGGTTTTCTGGACTTCTACAGCTCTGTTACTGAAGAAGTATAGTAGGTTTGGCTTCTCTGACCGGCATCTGTCCTTTTGCTAAATCACCTGAAATATGCTACCAAATCTTAGATGCACAAGCCTTGGGAAAGAACCCACAGTCATTCTTGCTGGATGATCTTTTCAGGTAATAGCCAATTCCCATCCATTCTCATTGCTTATCACCTTCCTAAAGGCTTCTGTGGCTATTCTGGCACTGAAAAAAAAATCACAAAAAAGCAGAATAAAAAGTGCAGGTAATGATTTTTATGTGTACATATGAGTTTAGAAATAGTGACTTACTATTTAAATAGAAAAAATCTCAAATAGCAGAGGAGATAATGAACAGGTGGCCTACGAGCCTAGTTTGCTGCTGTTCTGGTTCTAAGTTTGGTTGAGCAATGCCAAAGTACAACTTCTCTCTCTCTCTCCTCCCCTCTCTTCCTTCTATCTTTAAACTGGCCTAGTTTGCTTGGTACTTCAAATAGAACATTGTCTTCTGTTAAGTAAGACACATGACCATACAACTGAGGATTCGATTACACTTTGATATCATGCTACGAAAAACAAGCCAAAGTGGAAAGATAGGTCTATGCCTAGGGAAATGGGCTCAATTCTCAGCTGAATAATAGCTATTGGGCAAAATTAATGGGTTGCAACCAGAGATGTGGTAAAGCAAAAGCCAATTTTATAAACCAGACAGGAAGACCTACGGCCTTACCCTGATGTTATCCCTAATTCTCTCTCTCTTCCCTGTGAACAGTTTTTGTCCATTAGTAAATATAATAAAAAATATAAAAATAAAGTATCAGTTTTAAGGAGAATCATAATACATCTTGAGCAGCTTTATATTTGCTCTAAGGTAAAGTCTCCTGTTGAATAAAGATTGATTCTTGGTGATGTGATGGACATATCCATGTAGTTTTTTCAGCAACATTATGGAGAGTTTGCTGTTTTTCAACTTTCCAGTCTGACCTACAGCTCTAAGATTTCCAGATTGTCTCTCATTCATGTACTCATCACATCTTATCCTGCCAAGCTTTTCAAAATCAACGCACAGGACCTGCACTCTATCAAACCTGCACAAAGGCACACCGGCTGTTGTCATGTGGACATTTTTGTAGTTCACAAATAGGAAACAGAAATGTATATATTCATTAGTAACATTCTTTTAATGGATAAAACTAAAGGTACTACTTGTGACTATTTGGTGCATTAAAATGCATCCGTAAAAGAAAACCAGCCCTCCTTCAAATCAAATTCCTGTATTTTATCTGATATTGGCAATATCTTCTCACAAACACTAATTCTGAGGACTGTCATTCAAAATAACAGAGGTTATTGCCAGTTAAGTGTGCAGAGGATTGCAACTTTAGATACAAATATTCCTGATTTCTTGTTAAAGCCCTTGGGAATACTACAGAGCAATCTAAATATAAAAAAGGCTGAGTCTACAGTCTCTATCTTGTACCACAAATATTTGCAGGTGTGCTGTTTCTCCCAGAAAAGGCACTTTTGCCTTTTGTACAGCAAAATATGTCATATTATACTCCAGATCATCTTCTATTTTCCATCAGCTGTTTTAGATGTAGACTACAATGGATCATGCCAATAGACAAGGACATGTGTCCTCTCAACCAAAAATATCCACATCTCTTTCCGGTATAAATTACAAGGCCCTAATAAATGCAGTGTTTATTTATATTTTGTTTCTATCCAAATGTCACTTCTGCTTTGCTCTCCCTCATAAACAGGCTCAAACTAATTAACCAAGAACAAAAAAGCGACCCACCCTAAAAAAAAGATGAAAATGCAACAATTAAGATAGCAGAATAAATTACAGCACTTTGAAATCAGGAGTCCCAGACCTGCGTGTGAAAAGCTTTAGGAGATCCTTTTGGAGAAACCTCCAAAAATGGTTACCTCCTTGTAAGCGTGAATGTGACAGAACGGGAAATGCTTAAATATGGGACTGGAGTAATCCCCTTAACGGCATTTAATGTTAATTAAAGGCAAATGAAACGAAATGTAGTTCTGGCTGTAGTCCTATCTGCTCCTTTCTGGGTCACAGCCTTTGACTTGATCTTCATGACCAAGGGAGGGTGCTTAGCTTGAAAAAAGGGCTTATCCCTGGCCTAAAAGCCAAATGGACAAATATCTATCACCCAAGGACCAGATATTTGACTTAAAAAGTATCTAGCATAAATAATGAATTAAGCCATCAGAGAAGGATGTATTTTCCCTCAGTCCCACAGCTCCCTTCATCTCCAACATAAATATAGAATGTTGTTTTGTTCAGTATTAACCAAGCCATATTCTTCTGAAAGACTATCTGTAAACAATTGAGAGTATTCTCTTAATCAACATTTCATGAAATGCTCCATCTTTATTTCTGCACCATTTTTTTTGTTACTTGCAAACCCAGCCCAGAACGTTGGGAAAACATTTTTTTTTTCCAGACTGAAGACTGAATATTCTTTCTTTTGCCTATGACCCACGTGCGTGTCTGGGTCACACAACTCACTAAATATAGTCCGTTTGGCTTTAGAAAGCTCTGTGTAATCATAATTTTTAAGGAGGCATAGAGTTGTGCCCAGCAGGTTAAAATATGCAGTAATTTATCAAGATGCAGATTAGAATATGTATGTTTGGGCCCTTGAGAGGTAGAGATTTAAAGCAGTACACAAGCAGGTGCGTTTACCAAATACAGAGACAACACCCTGTTGAAGAAGAGTAAATTTACCTTGCTGTAAATGTTACTGCTGCAGAATCATCTTGCCTGTTTTTGATCCTTTTATATGGCATGGCTTTTAGTGTTACAGATAATTATGGTGGTATAATAGCTGTTACCAGCATTGTTGCGAGCGTCTGTCTTTTCAAGGTTCAAGGGTGATGGAATCGGAGCTGATGGCAGAAACAGAGGCAGAGGGACAGCAAGGGTTTAAATCAATATGCTCCACTGGTCTTCATTAATTGTAAAGCCCAATTATACTAACACAGGCAGGAAGAAAGCAAATTCATCAGTACTAGGAAGTTTGGCTGATGCTTTGGATATTTAAGAGGAAAGGATGTTTTCTGGTCCTTACCCTGTTCACCTGGCTTTTGCTGGTCAGCTTTTTCCCAAGCGCATCCTGTATTTTGTAACTACAGAATACTGCGTTTGACATACTTATGATTTAGAAAGTTTTGGGCATGTTAACACCCCTGTACACCCTGAAGGTGTGTACATCGCATCACAGCACTGTGTCCAAGTTGCTCTCAGAGCTGTACAAAGCATTCGAAAAGGATGAAATCCTTTCACCCCTCCTTGAATCGTGACAGCAGCTACACACCAGCTTCAAAGGCCGGCCTTGGTTTGCCGCCATGCCCACAGACCGAACCATTTACTTCTCACCTCTCCTTTTAAGGACCTTGCCAACACCCCTTCACTCTTCCTTCGTATGTTTGTTTTGCCCTTCAATTCTCATTTATTTTCTCTTTGTAACCAAACCATCTCACATCAACAGAGAGAAGAAAAAGCTAAGAAGGAAACAAAAAGACCAGAACACATCCTCTCCAGCAGCCAACACCCAGAGAAGCAGCGATCAGCACCAGACAAACAATCAGGCAGAAGAAAATGATCAAGGAACTACCAAGGAGAAAACCACACCCTCATCAACACTGGCAGGGTAAGTTACTGTATATAAACAGGGAGAAAAATCCACACTCACCAGCACTGATGATGTTACCTAGTTGGGTAACGAAACGTCTGCAAGCAAACCACCAAGCTCAGGGAGCGCCAAGGGCTCCACCGTTCAACCCTGAGCTGCAGATATTCTCTTCTATAGGGTCCTCACATCCCTCCTTCCAGGTTGGTCATCAATTTTTGTTCATTCCACATCCATTCAGCCTCCATTCGCTCTTGCGTAACACACATACCTACAGCGACCATATTTTCTTAGAAAAGATAAAGGACAAACCTGAAAAAGGGTCACATCTGAAAGAGGTTCATAAGGATTAAGAAAAAATGGTTGATGTTTGTAACTTTGCTTTACAAAGGAAAATTCAAGAGCAAAACCAAGAAGATAAATCATTAAATCTAAAGGACAGCTTTCTACAATAAAAGATGGTCCTTTGTAATGAAGGATGTATGGTGACTGTACAGATACCCCTTGTTTTAACACATATTTAAATCTCCCATTCTCATGCCATGCAATTTACTTTGTCCCGAGATACTCAGCTTTCACTTTCACATAGGGACTGGTTTTGACCTTTAAAGCCCTTCATGGCATGGGGCTGGGTTATCTGAGGAACCATCTTCATTTGATTACATCTGCCTGTCCCATTAGGTCTGGCAGAAGGGGTATGCTACAGGTCCCATCTGTGAACAAGTTACATCTGGCAGGAGCCAGGAGACTAGCCTTTTCTGCCGTGGCACCCGCCCTGTGGAACATCATTCCCCCTGATGTGAGACTGGCCCCATCCCTGACATCCTTCTGGAAGTCCCTTAAAACATAGTTGTGTCATCAGGCTTGGGGATCTCAAGGAAGTGGTAAACTAGTGAGATGGCTGTATTGTCTATAATAATAACTCTCTCTGCTACTCTGTCACTAGTAATCCCAACTGATGCTCTTCCTTGTAGAATTTTTTGTTAGTTTTTATTTTGTGTTTTTATCGTATACCACCTAGTTACATTCTGTGAGATGGACGGCTATATAAATATTCATTCATTCATTCATTCATTCATTCATTCATTCATTCATTCATTCATTCATTCATTCATATATACACACACACATATACAAACACACACAAATACATACATACACACATACATATAAACAAAGTGAGCAGAAACACGCTTTTACACACAGCCATTTTTGCTTCTTGCCACATTCATTCCCTGAAACACACTACATGCTATTAGCTTTCTATAACCCTTTGCACATCTCTCAATTTTTCTGTCCTTTTCCCCAGCTTTAATTAGATTTATATCCCAATTTTCCTTTTGCAGCTCAAGAATAATTGCTAACCATCTAAAAAAAAAAAAAGTTCTGATTATCCAAAATTCTTGGGATGGGGAAGCTGTTTCATAACTGCATCCTAATCTGAGGACAGGCAAGGCAATTACAATTACATTATTTCTGGCATTTTCCAAAACCCTTCCCCTTGCCCAGAAGCTTCATCGCATTCTAAGGCAATCCGAAGCATAACTATACAAAAAGGACAAACTGAACAAGCCACTAAATAAAATGTGTTGCTGAGCATTGGACATCATGCTGGAAAAGCACAGCAAAACAGTTCCCTTCTGGAAAAAGATAAAAACGTCTCAGCGTGAATGGAGTCTGCTGCTACAAATTAAAAAAAAAAAAAAAAAAGACGGCATGGTTATTACATTAGGAAAATAATGTGATAACACATTGTCAAAAGCTCATCTCTATGGCTATTGCAAAGATATTAATGGCACATCAGAAACTGACTTTGTGAACACAAATATGGTATTGCAATGAGCTTCTAACAATAGAAAGAGCAGATTCTGATAAAGAGCAATCTTCTTTTGGCAAACTCTCCCTCTGCGTGCGCGTGTGTTTTATTTAGAGGCCCTAAAAACGGCTAGCTTAAAAGATGAGTGTATTTTCCTCTAGGCAAGCAATTATCACTACACGCTCAGTGACTACTCTCAAGAAATCACACCGTAGACTCTATTCACATAACAATATATTTAATAAATTTAACACGCGCATTGATTTTTCTGCTGGCTAGACATTTTCCAAACACGTTTTAACAGAACAGAAAATCATTCAGGGAGAAGCATATTGGAAGCCACCTAGTTTACCCTATATCTGTTCAAGTGGGACAATCCAACTCCTTAAAGCAGTGTTTCTCAACTTTGGCAACTTTAAGAGGTGTGGACTTCAACTCCCAGAATCCCCCAGCCAGCAAGGCTGGCTGGGGAATTCTGGGAGTTGAAGTCCACACCTCTTAAAGTTGCCAAGGTTGAGAAACACTGCCTTAAAGGATGAAGTCTTGCATCTGTGGGAAAACAGCCACTGAACCTGTCACCATTTCTAGGCATCGGGTTCCCTTGCCAACTTGACTTTGAGATCTAATTCCACTCTGCAAGACAACAGAAAGCCTTTCTTGTGTTTGAAAAACTAAATCTTCTCTTTGCTAAACGTGCCCGAGTTCTTCAACCTTATCTTAGAGGTTGAGATTCACTTTCCATTTCACTAGCGATCCCTTCAGATCCCAATAGCAGAAAAAGCTGTTTCTGATACTATTTAAAACGGGATAAATTGAATTCTCATGGCACCTTGTTTCAAATGCCAAATGCTGACGTGTTTTCCATAAAATGGCAACCAAGCTCCTATAGGAAAATCTAAAGGTGTCTTCTATAGAAAAATGGGGCAGACTTTGGATGTATTAGCCCATAAACGGGGGGAGACTCCAAAATCTAAATTCCTATTGAATCAGAGTCCATCAAGACTTAGAGTAGCAACCATAATGGTCCAACTAAGGAAATCAACAGATTCTTTATTCCTTTGCGAGGGGACAGCAAAAAGCATTTAGAAATGTTTTCAACATGTTAAATTGTTAAACAGTTAACAGCCCTCCCTCCCAGATTATTTATAGCCTTCATCAAAGGTTCTCTCAGTAATTGGGTGATGCAAAATTGTTTTTATATAATAAGTTTAAAAATAGGTTTTAAAAATAGGTTTCATTCAAAAGTTGGTATGTTACAGACCCACTGAATCAAACAGGACGTATGCAAGCATTTAGCTATGTCATCCTTCACATCTATGCAAATGCAAGCTTCACCAGTTTTAGCAACAAGCAATATATTTTAAAAGTATTTAACACAGACTATTTTAAAATAAGAAAAGCAAGTTGGAAGATCAAGTAGTACAGCATGAAAATGAAAGTTATATTCTTTTAAATCCTTGATAATGCCAGCTTTACCAGTAGATGGCATGCTATTTTACATAGAGCTTTTTTGTTTCCACTGAAACAGTATTTAGAAAATAATACCTTCCAAACTGCAGTGTTTGTGAAGTGTCAGACTATTCAGTTCCTAAATATATTGTGGATTTATGTTTGATAATTTCAAAATAGTGGGCAAACTGAGCAATTCAACTAATGTACAACAAAACGACGATAGAACTGGCATTCCACCAACTTGCAAAAAATAAATAGTAAACTGCTTGACCAAAATGATAGTTCATGATCACCACGCAACCACCTTGCCTTCTAGGTTCTTTATATTTTAGGGATTCATTATCAACACATCCCAGTTGTTGAGCACTAATTCTGGGCTATTGACAGCTGCTCAAAAATTATTAAAATTGTAAGATTATTGCTAACAAAAGATATGTAATTATGCACTTAAAAATAATGATAGTTTTGACAGTAAACGTATCAAGTAGCTTCTATGCACATAAATCCTTATATATGCTGATTAAAAGCTATCCTTTCCAATTATTCTGAAAAGCTGATCGTTTACAGATTTTAGCAACATATCATTCAACATAGCACTTTGCTTCACGGACTCTACTGTTGGAATAAAATGCTTGCTTATCAGAAACTTGATTCAGGCTTCTGCAGTGTGGACAGGCCAGTGGCCGGCACACGAACCAGAAACCTAGGATGAGGGAAGGTACCAGATAATAAAAGCACCTAAAAGCACGATAAGGCGATCACTGCTTGAGAAATACCTGATGCCACGTAAGCAAGTAGGGAAACGTATAACCATGACAGGCTATACAGGAAACATAGAATAAACCAATAGTGTTGCTTAAAGCTGTTGCATGACTATAAAAGGCTATATGCCCCCACAACCTGCCCCCACAACCTGCTTCCTGACTTGTAATACCCAATAAAAGAGTAGTTCAGAACACGCTCTGGGCTCACTCACCTCGAGGAAAACCTGCGTGTTTGTCTTCACTCTCGCCTGTCGAGACCCCATGAGTGGCCCACCCTGATGCGGACTGCAAAGCCGCATTGTGGTGACCCCGACGTGATCGCGTGACTTCACGAGGTGCGTCTCGGACCGTCCTTACTTATTCGCTCGAGGGGAGCTGTGCACTCGTCCCGTCTGAAACACGGCTGGATATTCGTAAGTATGGGCGGAAAATTCTCTCAACAACAGACAGCGCATCTGAAGGAATTGAGGGAATTAACCGAATCTTCCTCTAAAATTTCTTCAAACGGAGGCAAAACCCTCCCCCGTTTGAAAAACAAAGAATTAATTGGCCTTTTGTCTTACATTTGGCAACAATGTCCATCATACCCTGAAAAAGGGTCACTGAAAATATCCACATGGACAAAATTGGGGGAATACTTCCACGCGGCCCCTAGGGCCCCGGTCCAAATTCTGACCTCATGGCGTGTGGTCATGGAATGCTTAATGATTCACCATAAATTCGAAAACCAAATGCCGGCAGAACCCATACCACCCCCGTATGATTCTGTTAAAAATTCTCCGGCCACTTTACTTCCCATGTCAGCAGGTTCTGGGTGCCTTGATCCAGCCAATGGTCCCACGGCTCCCATGGCTCCAAGCTCCCCCCTTACTATAAAACCTCAAAGGGGGGGTCACATAATCAGAGCTATGCAGACTGCTCAGCAGTCAGGTCAACTCTCTGCTGAGGATCTTGAAGCGTGTGCAATGTTTCCGGTGACCTGGGTGGTGCCCGCCGGAGCTGCTGCGGGCGCTCCCGGCCAGCCGGTGCATACGCACATAGATTACAAACAAATCAAAGAGATTAAAAGTGCTGTTAGAGATTATGGCCTGCAGTCGCGTTATGTTATGGGCTTGCTTACTTCGCTTTCTACTGCTGCTGTGGAAATGCTGCTTGCAGATTGGCAGTCGCTTTTTGGCATGATTTTAACCCCTGCTCAATATGTAATTTGGAATTCGGAGTACGGCAAACAGGCTGCCGTTGCCATAAATGCTGGACTCCCTCAAAATGTTACTGCTGACGATGTCCTGGGGACTGGCACCATCAGCACTATTGCACAACAGCAAAACTCTGATAGAGCTGCTTTTCCTATTATTAAAAATTGTGCCTTAGCAGCCTTACGAAAGGTTGATGACAATCAGGGCAAACCTTTGCAAACCTTTTCTAAAATAATTCAATCGCCTACAGAAGACTATTCTTCCTTTATTAGTCGCCTTCAAGTTGCATTAGAACGCCAAATTGACAACGTAGATGCTAGAGGTGAACTGTGTATGAAATTGGCTTATGAAAATGCTAATTCGGACTGTCAAAAGGTGCTCCAGCCCATAGCTAACAAACCTGGCATCACCCTGGCTGATTTTCTCCAAGCATGTCGTATTGTCGAAACCACCAGCCACAAAATGGCTGCGCTGGCCTCCGCCATTACCACAACCTTGCTTCCGCCTTCTTCTTCCTCCCTCGCGCCACAAGACGCACTTCCTGTGTCACGCCCTGCCGGAAATTGCTTCAATTGCGGGAAACCTGGTCATTTCAAATCTCAGTGCAGGGCACCAGGAGGGGGCGCACATCGCAGTTTCTCCCAACAGGCAGTCAAGCCTAAGACCGTTTGTCCAAAATGCAAAAAAGGATTTCATTGGGCCAACCAATGCAGGTCCTTTAATCAAAGTCAGCAGAATTCGGGAAACTGATTGTGGGGCATGCAGCCAGCCCCACCCCCAAGGCTGAATTACCCAATGAGGACCCGTCCCCTCACTCTGTAGAGATGACTGCGGACGAGACCGTGACCTATTCTTTACCCGCTCATGTTTATCATCTTTTTATATCGCCTCGCTTGCCTTTGACATTGCACCCGAAATGCCGGTGCTTGTTTTCCCTAACTTGGACCTTACCGCTCAAGGAGTCATAGCTGCCCCCTTTTTGCGCAGTGCTGACTCCTTTTCTGATTTCGCCTTGGCAATTATGGTTAATTCTCCGGTAACCATCAAACAGGGAGATGTGGTGGCGACAATGATCCCCCTTGAGACTTTTTCTGACTGTATGACTATAGAGCAAAACGTCAACTCCAAAAGGCCAGTAGCCAAGTTTAAACTCAATGGACGTTCTTTTTCCGGTCTTCTAGATACCGGTGCCGACGTCTCGGTCATCTGCTCAGCTGAATGGCCCGCCGATTGGCCTACTGACCCTGCCCCATCCGTCAGAGGGGTAGGAGGGATCCAGACGGCTCAGATCAGCTGCAATTGGATCTCAGTCACGTCAGCCACAAGCCCTGTTACCGCTTTCATTAAGCCTGTAGTTTTACCTTTACATACTAACTTGTGGGGACGAGATTTGATGTCCCAATTCCAAACCAAGCTTATTTTGCAATAATGGCTGTTTCAGCTGTTTTGCGGCTGGAATTGCAATCTCAAACTCCAGTCTGGATAGATCAATGGCCGCTCACAGTGGAAAAACTCACTGTATTAAAACAATTGGTCAATGAACAATTGGACAATGGGCACCTTGAGCCCTCTTTAAGCCCTTATAACACTCCAGTCTTTGTAATTAAAAAGAAATCCGGTAAATGGAGATTTCTTCATGACCTTAGGGCGGTGAATGCAATTATCAAACCAATGGGGGCGCTGCAATGTGGCCTCCCAAATCCAAATTTGATTCCTCAAAGTTACGATATGATGATCATTGATCTTAAAGATTGCTTTTTCTCTATACCCTTGCATCCTAAAGATAAACATATCTTTGCCTTTACTGTACCTGCGCTCAATAATTCTCAACCAACTTCTCGCTATCAATGGAAAGTTTTGCCACAGGGAATGCTGAACAGCCCCACCATGTGTCAATACTTTGTATCGCAGGTTTTACAACCCTATAGGGATAAATATTCGTCATTTTTAGTTTATCATTACATGGATGACATTCTGGTTGCTGCACCAGGACCCAAAGGTACTGTCTTAAAAACATTGCCTCACCTACAACACATATTGCAACAAGGAGGATTACATATTGCACCAGACAAAGTACAACTTTCATCACCTTTTCATTATTTGGGACACAAGGTGCTTGAATCACACGCTAACCCCTGTTTGCCGAACATTCAATTGCCACCTGCGCCTACCTTGCTACAATTACAGCAATATTTGGGATCCATCAACTGGATCCGCCCCTATATAGGTCTTTCCACCATTCAACTTTCTCCCTTATTCACGGCACTAACTAAAGGAAAGCAACCTGCAGATGTCATCCCTTTGCAAAAGGAACAATTGGACGCTGTAAAATTAATTAATCAGGCCCTACGTACCAAATGGGTGGATCGCATGAAAGACAACTTGCCTTTCTCTTTGCTCCTACTGAACACGCTGACACTGCCAACAGGTGCGGTGGTTCAGGTGACACCTTCATTGCTAATCCTTGAATGGATCCACCTGTCTCACACGCCTCGTGCAACGCTTACTACTAAACCCGCTCAATTTGCTTCCCTTATTACCAAAGGTCGGCTGCGGTCTAAGGCCCTAGCTGGTGTTGAACCCTCTGTCATTTATGTTCCTTGCTCTCTCTCCACATGGGAGTCACTGCTAGCGGTCAGCGACCACCTTCAGTTTGCCCTCGCTGACTGGCCTGGCACTGTCTCTTGCCATCCACCACCAGACCCTCGGGTACAACTTCTCAGAACCACTCCCTTTATTTGGCAAACTCCTATGTCTCCTTTCCCCATTCATGATGCAGTCACTGTCTTCGCCGACGGCAGCAAAAATCTGGCGCCTGCGCTTGGCAGATTGACGGCCAATGGCACACAAAAACCACCCCTCCACAATCCTCCGCCCAACGGGCAGAGCTTTATGCTTCCATCCTTGCTTTTGAGGCCTTTCCTCATCAATCTTTTAACCTTATTCTCGACAGTTTTTATGTTTCCCAAATTATTTCCTCCATTTATCAAGCCTATTTATCCCCCTCTATCGAACCAACTCTTCTATCTTTGTTTCTGTCCTTACAACACCTCATTTCTAAAAGGACTCATTTTTTCCATGTTGCACACATTCGTAGCCACCAACCGTTCCCTGGTATCCTCCAGGAAGGAAATAGCGTGGCCGACGCTGCGGCCGCGGCTGCATCCTCCTCCCCACTCATTTTTGCCTTTTCCTCACCCACTCCGTGGGAAAGTCATTCCTATTTCCACCAGAATAAAAAGGCGCTCATTAAGCAGTTCAAAATTTCTGCTACAGAGGCCACTGCAATTTTACAGCAATGCCCCACCTGTAGCAAACAAGCGCACTCTGTGCCCATGGGAGTTAACCCCAGGGGGACAGAGTGCAACCAAATTTGGCAAATGGATGTTACCCAATATGCTTCTTTTTCCCCATGGAAGTACTTACACGTTTCCATTGACACTTACTCGGGGTTCATCATGGCCACCCCTCAAAGGGGCGAAGCCTCTAAACACATTATTAATCATTGTATTCGAACCTTTGCAACGCTGGGACGCCCAAAAGAACTTAAAACAGACAATGGGCCTGGCTATACAGGCAGTGCTTTTGCCGCCTTTTGCCAGAAATGGGGAATCACACACAAATTCGGCATACCATACAACAGCAAAGGTCAAGCCATAATTGAAAGAGCAAATCAGACCTTAAAACATGCTCTTGACAGATATATAGAAACCAAGGGGAAAGGGCCCCCTAGCCTCCCAGCGGTGCAAGACATTCTCAACCTTTGCCTCTATACTCTTAACTTTCTCAACTTGACCGGACTACCTGCCACTTCTGCTGCTTGTCGTCACTTTGCCTCACAACCTGCTGCTGACCACCAACGACCACTTGTCTACTATCGTTGCCTGCCAGACCCCGCCTGGAGAGGGCCTGCGCAACTCATCACCTGGGGTCGAGGTTACGCGGCCATTCAGCTTCCCGATAAGGTTCTGTGGGTCCCTGGTCGCTGCGTCCGTCCTTGTCATCTCCCGCTTTCGCCGGACGCCCAAGACGTCCCTCCTCCTCCCCACATAAGAGGCCTTACTGGTGTCACTCCGGAAGCTGACCCTCAACATACGGCCGAGGAAGAGGACAGCAGGGACAACAGAAGGTAGACCAAGGGAAGGGCCTCAATCAAAATGTCACATCTGCCTCAATTGGGAAGAATACTGTGGTTCCCGGTTGCCCTTCAGCTACTGAGCGTTGCCCTCTGCGCACCTAACTATGCGCAGCACAATCCCCATCAACCCCAGAACCTAACGTGGGCGGTATTGGACGCACACGCAGACATCCTGAACTCCACTTCATCTATGGCGGTGCCGGGGTCCTGGTTTCCTGACCTGTACTTTGACTTTGGAGTGATGATGGACACCACCACTTCTCCCAACAGACCGGGTATGGTTAGCCACAGATGGATCAAGAGATGGCCCCTTTATGTCTGCCCCGGCCATGTCAGGGCAACAACATACCGGAAGAAGTGTGGTGGGGAAAACGATTATTTTTGTGCGGACTGGAGCTGCGTCTCCACGGGAGAAATAACATGGAACCCCCCTTTCAGAGGTGATCTTATTACACTCAGACGGACTGGTGAGAACGTACGATGTGAGCAAAACCAATTTGGAACATATGTTAATTGTAATCCGGTTAAAATCTCTTTCACCACTGAGGGAAAACGACACACGGGGTGGCAGTCAGGGGTCACTTGGGGAGGCCGAGTTCATGATAAAACCGGGGAGCCAGGGAATATTTTTACTATACGCCTAACACAAACCCCCATAGAACCCCCGGTACCGGTGGGCCCCAAGACAATACCAGCCAACCGCAGGGAGCCACCCCCACAACCCACCCCCACTCCCGGGAAAAGTTCGCCTACTTCCATCGGTTATTCTTTTTCCCCTTCACGGAGCCGCCCTGGGAACCCCCTTTGGGACATCGTCACAGCCACCTATCACATGGTCAATGACACCAATCCCAACCTTACTACAGCCTGCTGGTTTTGCTACGATGTTCGACCCCCATATTATGAGGCTGTAGGGCTTGTTTCTCCATACAACACTTCCTCGAATGACAAGGCATGCAGATGGAAACATGGCTCACAAACATTGCAGTCAATCTCAGGCAAGGGAACCTGCCTTGGACAGGTACCCACACAGTACGAACAATACTGCAACACAACACATAGTGAGGTTGATACAACACTCTTTTACATACCACCCACAGATGGATGGTGGGCTTGCTCTACAGGCCTCACGGCCTGTGCCCATGGTCATGTAATAAGCACCAAAGGTTTTTGCATCCTTGTCCAGGTCATGCCACGCATATACTACCACACAGAAGAAGAAGTTTACAACACTTACTCAGGGTCAGAACTCATAAGACACAAGCGTGAACCCATTTCCACCCTCACAGTAGCTCTCTTGGTAGGACTTGGCCTAACAGGAGCAGGAACTGGGATAGCATCCTTTGCAAATCAGTATGTCCAATATCACCACCTTAGGGCAGCCATCGATGAAGACTTAGAGAGAATAGAAACTTCGATCTCTCACTTACAAAAATCCCTAACCTCCCTCTCAGAAGTGGTCTTGCAGAACAGAAGAGGCCTTGATTTACTTTTTAAAAGAGGGGGTTATGTGTGGCTTTAAGAGAAGAATGTTGCTTCTATGCAGATCACTCTGGCATAGTGCAGGACTCCATGACCAAACTCAGGGAGGGCCTGGATAAACGTAAAAAGGAGAGGGAGGGTCAGCAAGGATGGTCTCAATCCTGGTTCAACTTTTCCCCATGGTTGACCACCCTGATAGGTACCATAGCAGGACCACTGATATTGCTACTCCTTGCATGTACATTAGGCCCCTGCATTTTATCTCGCCTAACAAAATTTGTGGAAACTAAAATAGGTGCCTTGGAAAATATGGTACTGGAACGCCACCATTACCAACCAATACGGTCTGGAGAAAATATGGAAAAAGCATCCCTCCGCATATTAGACTCTGACGAAGAGTTGGAATCCACCAGTTTTACTTTTAAAACAAAAACGGAGGAGATGTTGGAATAAAATGCTTGCTTATCAGAAACTTGATTCAGGCTTCTGCAGTGTGGACAGGCCAGTGGCCGGCACACGAACCAGAAACCTAGGATGAGGGAAGGTACCAGATAATAAAAGCACCTAAAAGCACGATAAGGCGATCACTGCTTGAGAAATACCTGATGCCACGTAAGCAAGTAGGGAAACGTATAACCATGACAGGCTATACAGGAAACATAGAATAAACCAATAGTGTTGCTTAAAGCTGTTGCATGACTATAAAAGGCTATATGCCCCCACAACCTGCCCCCACAACCTGCTTCCTGACTTGTAATACCCAATAAAAGAGTAGTTCAGAACACGCTCTGGGCTCACTCACCTCGAGGAAAACCTGCGTGTTTGTCTTCACTCTCGCCTGTCGAGACCCCATGAGTGGCCCACCCTGATGCGGACTGCAAAGCCGCACTCTACGACCATTATCAGTATCTGCTACGTAACGCCTATTAACCCTCTGTACTGTGAATGTTCTCTTAAAGAGCAGAACGTGATGGATTTATGCAATTTGCAATGTGTGAATCAAGCCCATTCATTGTTTTTCAAATTGTTTTCTTGGTACTAAGGAAACCCTGTCTGATATCCTTTACCACCTTCTTCTCAAAGTTTCTCCTTTGTATTCCTAGGCTTCTTCCTGACCCACCTTCTGGCCATCAGCCCTTATTTCTATTCTTCTTCTATCACCCTATCTCCTGTCTAGGGTGATGGCTGTTACTTCAGACACCTCTCTCCTCGAACTTTTGACACACCATCATCGTTCTCAGCCTATAAGTAAGCTTGAAGCTCAGTCAAGATCATGTTGCTTTAATTTACTCCCATCTCCACTTCCTTCTGCCATCTTTGTTCTTTTTGGGGGGGTTTGTTGTTGTTTCCTTGTCTTTAAATATTTTTATTAATTTGTTCCTGCCCAGAGTTGCTGGGAGTTGGGTGCCACATAAATTAAATAAATAAATCTGATTATTTTGGGCAACTTGCCCTCTTGCATTCTGCAGAAGAGTTTATATACATACCAATCTGGCATCCTCTGCTCCTATCTCCCATGTTCTGAGTTATAATCTCAGGACTTCTGAAAGGCACCAAACTAGGGAAAAGCATTCTTGACTGATTGCTGGCATGGTTTCCTATTCTTCATGCCACTGTATTGATCATGCCAGTCCTCTGAATAAAATTTACTTTTCACGTTTCTCAGAGATGTAGACTGTTAACCTCTAGTTCACATGAACATTTGAAATGGTTGTGACTGTTCCTTTTTACAGCATCAAACAGAACAGTATCACCTGCAAGGTACGTATATGCATCCATGCAAGCGTTCAGAGGATGCTCGCAGGCAAGAAATACTTGCAGTTATGAGTTTGAGATATTAAGCTCAAGCTATTTTAGCAATTTTCTTGCTTGGTAAGTTCTATCTGAAGACTAATTCGTATATTATATTCCCAATGAGAGAGTATGCACATTTGAATTCTCCCTTGTTTTAGTGAATCTTGAAGAAAGAAAAGCTGTCTTCTGACTTTTGATCTTGATGGAGAAGACCTTGACCCCATTTCCTAAAGACTGCATTCCTGTGCTAGATCATGTAAAATGACCTAATTTTGTTAGGCAAAGAACTTGCATGGTTTTAAAGCTACACAGAACTCCACTGAGAACTCAAAATAATAAAAAATCTTTCTGAATCATTACCTTAAAATATTTTCAGGTAACACACATTGTGGGAAAAGTCCCATCTGCAATGTACGAATCTCACATTCTTCAATGACTCAGGTTGAAATTTCTACATGTCGGAATTGGAGATGCATGAAAAATACTCAAGGATTTAGCTTCATGGGCTGAATGAAATAATTATTTGTGGTTAAGGTGCCGAGTACTTTTTATCTTCTCTTAAACCAAACGCTATTAAATATTTAAACCATTTTTTGCAGCTGGACTTGCCTCATGGGTTAGAATTACAGTAATGACAGACAAAAGGAAATGCTCTCTCAGCTCTGTGCTATTTATTTTTTAAAAAATAGATGCTATAAGATCCCTAAATTTACTTTTGAGTGCACATTCAGGGAACAATGCATTCTGCATTTTTCTTTTCCCCTTAAGTTCACCTTGATTTTTGGCCAACTTGTTAGTTCTGCACACTGCATTTCATGAGCAACTGAGTGCATTTTAGATATTATTGCTTTTTTATTTAATTCATTTAGGTATGTTTTATGGCATTCTGCCTTTATTATGTTCAGAGGCACTTTAAATGCCTTTGGGGATAGAAATGGATGGGTTTAAAAAAAGAACCTAAAGAAATTATTAGGCGTGCCATTGATACAATTCCAATTCATTCCACATACAGAAAAGTGTGCCTAAACACAAAACAATTTTTCTTACGAGTAAGTATAATTATTTAAAAATCTTTTTTTTTTTTTGCGTCTCACGAGTTTTTAATTACTGCATAATTTATTTGTTGGGGGAAAAAATCCTCACACGTTACTATAGGTGATGGGTATCGGATATAAATCTGAGGAACATATTAAAAATAATATTTTAATTTGAAGTTTGCCTACTTCATTCCCGCCTATTTCTAATTCCATTACTTGCCTACATTTTAGATTTATGTAAATGCATGTGGGTTTTATTTCATCTCCTCGAGGCAAGATCCTTGTATAAAAGTTGGGATAAAAGCACTTAAATACACCGCTAGGATTAGGAAAGGAACCCCTACTCCCAATTTCATATTTATTTATTTGAATCCATTCGTGGCCCAACTCCAGTGGACTCCAATGCAGCTGATCCTCCAGATCTTATTGGGAGGGCAAATTAGAGCAACCCAACCGTGATAGGAGGAAGACTATGAAGTAAAATAGGGCATATGCTGATCCAGACAGTCGCCAGGAACCAAGACTGACTCGAAGGCACAAAGTTGTGGTCCTTATGATGGTTATTGCCCTGATCCCTGTGTACAGCAAAAGGTTTCAACCGATCTCACCAAACAGGATGGAGTTTTAAGGCCAACTGCTAACTGGTAAGGTACTTGCACCAGCAGAGGTGAACATGTGTAGCTCAGGGTTGGACTGTGGAGTCCTTGGGACTCTCTGAGCTTGGTGGTTTCCTGCAAACCTTTCGTGACCCCGCGAGGTAACATCTTCAGCGCTGGAGTGGAGTGGGGCTTGCTCTGAGAGGTTGCCTGGCGGGGGGACGAAAGGTTTGCAGGAAACCACCAAGCTCAGAGAACCCCGAGGTTCCCGCAACCTGCCTTGAGCATCTGTGGAACAGCAACGTTAATCAATAGAGGCGAATCTGTGTAGCTCAGGGTGGCACTGTGGAGTCCCTGGGGTCCCTGAGCTTGGCTCTTTCCTTGCAAAGGTTTCGTTCCCGGCTGGGTAACCTCTTCAGTGCACTCGCCGGGTACCGAAACGTTTGCAAGGAAAGAGCCAAGCTCAGGGACCCCAGGGACCCCACAGCAACGCTAATCCTGGGAACGACGTCTTCTGCCCCCGGTTCTGGCCCTCCGGCCGCCCACGCCGAGCTGGACGGGCAACAACTGCACGCCGACCGGAGCGCCTCGCAGCCCCCGGCGCCCGCTGCGAGGCTAATCCGGGGGACGCGCCCGCCGCAGCTCTGCGGAGCGCCCCGAGTCGCAGCCCTCCGGCCGCCCACCGCGGACCGCTGCGGGGCGAAGGGGCCCGGCCGGCTCCCCCCGCCCCGCCCCTCCCGCACGAGCCCAGCTCCGCCGCTGCACCGGGCGGGCCGGGGGCTGCCGTTCTCGAAGCGCGGAGGGTCGTTCCTTGCCGCGGGCCCGCCGGGGAAGCCGCTCCCGGGCTGGTCTTGGGGGCCCACCGCGGGGCAGGCGACCCCCCCGGACCCTCCCCAGCTGCGAAGCCCCTGCACGGCAGCTCTCCTGCCTTCCTTCGGAAAGAAGCCCCGCGACCGCCCCCCCGCAGGCCTTCCAACGGAAACAGGTGGGAAGCCCCCCCGGGAGACCCCCACCCCCACCCCACCACGCCTGCGGGGAAGCGAAAAGGCGGGATGGAGCGCCGCCCCTCCCCCACCGCCCTCCCCTGCAAATCCCAGGGAAGCCTGGCTGTCTCGAGCCCCGCGCCGCCGTTCCCGGAACCCACCACCCCTCCCTCCCTCCCTCCCTCCCTCCCTCGGCCAGGCTGGCGGCTGCTGCTGCTGCTGCCTGCCTGCCAAGAATCGCCCCGCCGCCGAGGCTGCCGCCGCCGCTGTTCCTCCCCGCCCGCTCCCTCGCGCGCGCCCCCCTCCCGCCGCGCTCCCTCCTCGGCTCTCCACGCGCCCGCCTTCCAAGCCGGGGCTGTTCCTCGCAAGAGTCTCTCCCCCCCGAGGTTGAGAGGCGGGGGCAGAGACTGTCCCGGCCGGCGCTGATCTCGAGCGGCGATTGGCCGCTGTCTACGGTGACGTCACGATCATGATGAGAATTAATGATCGGAGGCGCTGATTTCATTGTGTGACGCCGGGACCGACCCAGCCGAAACCGGCTGAATTCGGAGCCCTGGGGCCCCCTGTAGCAGCCCCGCCTGCCCCACAGAGCACGGTGGGTTCGGCGGAGAGGGTGGGCTGGGGGAGGGAGGAGGAGGGCGCGCGGCCCCGGAGGGGGGAGGGGCGGCGGTGGGGGAGGGGGCTTGGCGGCGGCCTTCCCGCCAGGCTCTGCCGGGGGAGGGACTGGAAGAACGACCCCTCCTCGGTTTACGGCTGGGCCGGGAAGGGGGAGAAGGAGAGGAAAAAAAAGAAATAATCAACGAGTTTCGGGGCTTCAGGCTGGAGCTCGCGGAGCAGAACTCGGGACGCGCATGCGCCTCGCTCGATCTGCGGCAAGAGACGCCGGAGCGGTCGGCTGGAGCGCGAGGGAGACTGCGCCTGCGCAGAAGGCCGCCCCGTCGCCAGCCTGCCCTCACCTTACGTGCCTTCGTCTTTTTGAACGTGCGCCCTCGTACGTAAAGTCGATTTGGGCAAAGGGCGGTGGAGAAGGTGGCCGGCGAGGTCCAAAATGCCCCTGGAGTCGGTCGGACGCTTGTTTTTCGCGTGGACGGCCGATTCTTTTTAGAAGTGGTCGGAAAAGCATCTTACGTTATCTCCTCAAAGAATGAGGGGGAGAACTGTGAGGGGAAAAGCAGCGAGGTTGCTTTTTCTTGCTTTTTAACAGTTGGCGAGTCATTCGCCTGAAGTTCATCCGCCAAATAATATCGAAATAGGTTGCTGTGTTTTTGCAAGTTCTTTCAAACTTCTTTGGGGTCTCTGCACAGGCGCTGCTCCCACGATGACACGCGGTCATAAAAAGATCGTTCCGTTTCGTGGCTCAGCGCGTGAACCCGATCAAAGGCTTTTCTGTGTAGTGAGTGCGTGGTGTGGTGCGAGCCCGGGCAGGCGATTTCAGTCGGTCCGACGTGGTTGGATAAGCCATGGATTGGAGCAGCGTTTCTCGACCTTGGCAACTTCCAGAGGGGCGGACTTCAACTCCCAGAATGCTGGCTGGGGATTCTGGGAGTTGAAGTCCACCCCTCTGAAAGTTGCCCAGGTTGAAAAACGCTGAATTCGTGCATTATGCAAACAGAGCTGCTGCCGGTGAATATGTGTCAAAATTTGCACCTAGGCTACTAACTGGTTTTCTCTCTCTAGGAATCGAGCGATTGAGTAATAAATACCTCCTGTAGTGAGAATGTGCTATTCCATACTAGACTTCTCCTACAACGTTAGCAACCGATATGTGGTTGGCCGCATTGGAGGGTTGTGGTATTTCAGAAAACAGCAGAGTTCAGCTTAATTTAATTTAAATGTGAGGGTCAGTTTGCATTTCCCGCTGGGGAACGTATGAAATAGACCCTGTGTATTGTTGACTGGACGGATGTATCTTTAGGGTTCGTTCACAGTCTGAAATGAGAATTGTAGTGGATTGATCAGCACAGTGTGGTAAGGAAATTGTAAGTTTTCATATGGTTAATATACTGCATCTTCAACACATGTGTCCAGGGTAAGTCACGGCTGATCGTCAGGAGCTTAAAAAAATCGGTCCCTGTCCAACATGAAAGTTTGCAGCAGTTAGGCCAAGAGGTATCTGTGAGAATAAAATGGTTTTAACGTGGTGCCCCAAATGCAGAAGCCTGAGTGGCAGGTGAGCTTGGTGGAATATACCAGGGCGAGGTGTCCCATCACAAGAAGCCTCGTCGCCTGTCTGTGAAAACAGCGGAACAGGGCAGTTATGCTCTTGGTGAAGGAGCAGGTCCACAAGCAGATATTCTGCCCCTGGGCCTTTTGTGGATTCATTGATGCTAACTGTTTGAATCGTGTCCAGAAACATGCCGAGAGTTAACGTAAGTCTTTCAGTTCAGGGAAAGAACAATGAACTCTTGCTGCCGTATTAATCTAGCTGAAGCTGAGGTCCCATAGGCTCGTGCTTTGAATTACCGTGTGGCTTAGTGACTTCAGGGAGTGAGATGTGGCTTCGGTACAGGACTCACCCAGGATCTGCAATATGGGGGTAATCGTGATGGGTCGCTTATGTGGTTATATATAAAGTGCTTTGAAGTTGTGAAATCTGTTATGTAATTTATCTAGTCTAATTTTAATCTGGCTTCAGGCCTAAGATTGCTTTGGTCTCTCTGGGAGCTGGCAGCTGTATGGGGGAATACATTCCTGTTGGCTCTAATAAATCTCTCAGCCACATTCACTACTATCAAGCCTTATATCCTTCCTGGCCTCCTGACATTTTGGTTTGGGAGAGACCATTTTGAAGTGTCTCTAATCCATATTTAGAGATTGGTTTCTGAAGCTGGGGGTGGGTGGGTTTCAAATTCAGCCCTTTTTATGTTTGCATGCTTTATTCTTCAGAGCTCAGTCTTCCATATTGTTCAACATCTATTTAAAATACCAAAAGAGATAATTGGGAATGGTACTTTCATTATTATTATTGTATGGGTAATCTACAATTAGATTCACAGTCAAAGACTGGTGAAAATGTAATCATTTAAGTCCTAACCAAGGACCCGAGAATTATTAACGTAGCATCTGAGGATAATAGGCAATTCCAAGCAGGGTGTTATTATTAGATTTTTATCCTACCTTTTTTATATATAATTCAAGGTGGCGAACATATCTGATGCTCCTGCCTCCTATTTTCCCTACAACAACAACCCAGTAAGGTGGGTTGGGCTGAGAGAGAGGGACTGGACCAAATTCACCCAGCTGGCTTTCGTACCTAAAGCAGGACTAGAACTCAAAGTCTCCTGCTTTCTGGGCACTACACCAAACTGGCTGGCATATTATAATATTGCAAATAATTAATGACTTTGTTTCTCTTTTCTCTACTAAGGTAGTTGTTGTTCCGAATCAGTATTTGGCACAATAATAGAGTGAATGAATGGTAGTAAATTGAAATTTAATTCAGTCAAAACAAAAGTCCTTCTAACTAGAAAAAAGGCTGGTTGTCTTTCTCAGCTGGGGTTCTACAGAACCTGGGGTTCTGCAAGAGATTGTGGTTGGAAAATAAAAAAACCCAGAAAATGGCTGGTGTGGGTCTTCCGGGCTGTGTGGCCGTGTTCTGGAAGTTTTGTTTCCTAACGTTTCGCCAGCACCTGTGACCAGCATCTTCAGAGTGCAGGAGCACAGACAGGAGCAGTTATCTCTGTGCCCAGGGTGATGTGACCCTTTTGTGGGTATTCGCCAGGTGCTGGCGAAACGTTAGGAAACAAAACTTCCAGAACACGGCCACATAGCCCGGAAGACCCACACCAGCCATCGTATGCCGGCCGTGAAAGCCTTCGACAATACAACCCCAGAAAACTTCATATCATGAGCTATAGATACAATTTTTTTATGCAGAGGTGCCCTGACACCTGAAAATTATTTTAACAGTTCCTCCGTGGTAAGAGGGCTGAGAGACTCTGAAATAAAGATGCAACCTATTTTGGGTGGTGTAGTACAGTAGGTTCACAGTTTAGGGAAGTTTCAGAAAACAGCTTTGCACCAGGAGGTTCAGGTGGCAGTTAAGAGCCTTTGCTCACCTTAAATTGGTATAGCAACTGTATCTGTTACTGATGGGATCACATGTGGTCATGGTAAACCTCTTCTTCCCTCTAAATTTTATTATGATAATGTGCTGTATTCAGGGAGTCTATAGAAATTGCACTTGGTCCAAAATGCAGCAGTGAGAATATTCGTGCATGCCCACAGGTAGGGCTATACTGATTATTTGTTTCTTTCAAGACACCATTTAGAGCATTGGTTCTGATTTTTAAATCTGTAATGGGCTTAGGTCCAGATATTTTAGAAACTGCTTACCCCATGTTAGCCTAAACACACTATAACAGTGTTTCTCAACCTTGGTAACTTGAAGATGTGTGGACTTCAATTCCCAGAATTCTGGAAATTGAAGTCCACACATCTTCAAGTTACCAAGGTTGAGAAATTCTGCACTATAAGATCTGATAGACAGACTCTTGCAATGGTAGAAACAAGAAAAAAAGTGGCCACATCTGATCTGTGAAGCTTCAGGAACTGTGAAGTAGGAAATTTATTTATATTTGTATCCACTGTCTCTCTACTTTTACTATTTTTGTTTTAAAAATAGTCTTGTTCCTATTTTGTTGTTTACATTGTTTTAATTTTGCATTAGTTTTAACTGTTAATGGTCACTAGGAATGCAGTCTTCTTCCTAAAATGGTGGTTGTGGGGTGTATATATGGTCCCAATTTATTTGCTTGCTATCTTTCTGTCTACCTAGTTTGGGGTACAATATGGGACCAACTAACAGATTTGTCCAATTTACTGAAGAATTCAAAAGTGGGTAATAGACTAATAATAGACTTGTAGAAGGGTTCATACCTGGAACTTAACCATGTTGGTTGCAAGCAGCATTTTTTCTGTTAGCTTTCATATCCTGAACTTACTATGTAGGCTTATACCAGTTACTTAGTTTGATATAATTTTCCTCATTGTTTTTCTGTTCATGTCTTCCCCAAATAAATGCAGACAGTAGAGTAATATGTTTATGGGGAAAGCATGGTATGGCCAGCATCAATTTCTATTGACTTTAGGTGGCAGTCTTCCATTAAAAGTTAGCTTATAGAAATTTCTGGGGACAGATATATGGAATCACTTACTGTTCCAGAACTAGTATTTGTACCTTCTTTGCAACTTGCCAGCAAGGAACAAAATGTGTATTTCTCAAAATACAGTATGACCATGAGTGGTTCTGATTGGCTGCATTGCGTTGACTATTTGTGTCTTCCTTGGATTGTCCTTTATGGCATTAGTACGAGAAGCGTACCTACTCCACCCTAGAGCTATTCATCCTGTGGTTTGGTATGTGGCTATAGTAGTAGAATGCTCTATTTATTTGTTGTTTCATGGCATGAAAATTACAAGTGGTTGTATGTTTATATGGTTTTTCAATTAAATCCAAGCTTTTGTTTTAGAGGGGCACTTGCACTGAAGTGTCAGTACTTGTTTCTGGCATCATAATAAGGAAGAAAATCCTCAGAGTTGTTCTAGCCAATTTAAGCATTTTCTGGAACTGAGCATATGGTTTCCTTCATAATAGAGCTAGAGAAGAACACAGGTATAATTGCATTTTTCATAGTATACATAATGCACATCTTGTGGCACCTTAAAGATAAAGAGATTTATAGTGCCATTAAGTTTATATGTACTAGAAGCTGCTTGTGCAGTGATATAAAGAGTTCAGCTGACATGGGTATAAGTCATTTAGATGATCCAGTCAACTTTCTGAAATAGAAAAGTGCACAAAATACCTTTATGATCTGTTATGGGTACATCTTATGTGAGAAAGTTCATTTTAAAATAAGTTAATGATTATAAGGATTGTTGTTTGTTGTCACTCAGCATAAAAACATTGGGTTTCAGTGTAATTTTTGGGTAATGTCTACTTTGATGAATTATAGCATACATCACGTACTAGAAATAAAAGCTAACTAGCAATCTTGGAATGCCTTTATCAGAAGTGTTTTTACCATTTCTTTGTTCACTGACTATATTGGAAGTCTTTTTCATTACTGTTTGCTTCATTTCAGTTATTGACTTTCCAATCAGACTTGATGTTTCTCTGTTTAAAGTATGGAATCAATAAGTAACTTTGAGATCCTGATTAATAATCCCAATATATTGATGAAGGGTTGTCAAGAGGAACAACTTACATCTTGACTTACAAATATGGATTAGCAGCTTGCTCACCTCTTCATTATTAGGGGAGTGAGCACGTAACCCAGAAAACAGGGGAAGCAACTGCTAAGGTGGCAGTGTCCATATTGTTCCTGAAGTAACTCGTGGTGTGGCCCAAGTCCTATTGAATATCTGACAAAATTGAAGTATTTCTTAGCCAAAATCAGTGACAACTTTAAAGAAAAATATATTTGCTTGAAAGAATCTATTTAATATAACATGAATCATGAAAAGGTTACAATGGTAAAACCTATATATGATGTAACAAGTCACATTTTGCCATGGGTTGGATAAACTCATCACTCCAAGCTATGATGGGCTTAATTATAAGTTACTGGACAAACCATAGCTGGCTCAGTTCATGCTAAAGTCTCAAGTATTGTTTACAAACTAGACTAACTGGTTTTACACAACAAGCTATGGCAAAACCCCAAAATTATATAATTGTTTAGCACCTGGGTCTTCATCAGTTTAGGCTACTGGTCTCTTTCCCCTTCCCAGTTTATTTTGAAAATAGGTGAACTCTCAGTATAAAAAAAAATCCTCTTTATTTGCTTATGTATTGGTAAATTCTATAAACTTTTCATGTCAGCCATTATTTAATTTAAAATAAATCTCTCTTTAAAGGGATATATTATTTGTGTTTGTCTATATACCATGATTTACCCAACCTATTTTTCTACATTCGCATGACACACTGAACCACAATTAAGTGCATGGTGAGTCTATACAGTATGCTAGGCTAAAATGTAGTTGCTAGATATATAGATATAGATACAGATAGATAGACACACGCTAGACACATACATACATATGCACACACTTATGCACACATTCATTCATTCATTCATTCTGCATTATCCGTGGCAAAATATTGCTGTCAAGTTGCTATCTCTATCCCTTTTCCTGATAGACCAAGGATCTACAGTAATTGCCTTCTTAGAAAGTTTCCTTCTATTGTATGTTTCTACCTTCTTCCAATGAAAATAAGTGCTTTGAGTTCAGTGATATATGGCCACAATACCAGTCTTCTCCAACTTGCAACTTTCCAGATATCTGGGACTTCAGGTCACATTAGTCTCAGCCTGCGCAGCATTCTTCAGGGGCAATGAAAGAGGTGTATGTCAGGGAAGAATGAAGTAGGTTCCACTTCTCTCTGTCAATTGTGTCTCTGGAAACTATAGAGAACCAAGATCTCCCCGTCTATAGCTTCACCTAGTGTCCCATTTCTTGTTTTTGAGTATTACTGAGAAGAGACAAAGCCTGTTTTTTCTCTTGTAAACAAACCTTTTAATTATTTTAATAGTATTGGAGTTCTGTTTGTGTTCAGCTACACTAATTCCTGGATGTAAACAGTTATTGCTTCATTTCGTTTGGAGTGTTCGCAAACTATATTTAAGAATATCCACAGAGGAACCAGAATAAATTAGACTCAGTCTACTGTAGTTTTCTATTTCTTTAGATAAATGGGAGCTTGTTTTCTTTTAAAACCCTGTAAGTATTAAATTATTCCTATTTTCAGAGTATCTTCTTTTATTTTTAGATGAATCTGCGTTCTGTATTTACTGCAGAACAACAGAGGATATTGCAGCGTTACTATGAAAATGGAATGACAAATCAGAGTAAAAATTGCTTTCAGCTCATATTACAGTGTGCACAAGAAACTAAGCTGGACTTCAGTGTAGTCAGGGTAAGTACTGAGGTGTTCCATGCTCAAATGTACATAACAATCTAACAGACGCAAGTGTTTGCTTACCTATCTACAGGGCATGGAGCTGTTAAGAAATCAGTAGCTTTATGCTTCAATATAATGTGTGTTTAGAAGTTTTTGTTGAAAACCTGACTTTTCTACCTTTGCTGTCAAATTTCCAGCACGGATCATTGATTCTTGTTTTTTAAGCAGGTGGTATGAAACGCATAAGATCCATTCTGTGTATTGTAACTTGGGAAGGAAGGAAGGAACTTATATTATCGTAGATGTACAACTGCACAGTACGTTTAAAACACAAATGCAGCAAACTGTATTAGTAAACACTTATATTAGGCAAGTAGGATTGTTATAATTGGCTTCGTAACAAACCTACTAGTTTCCAGTTGAATGGATGCTTGGTGGCAAAATTTTGTTTGCCTTTGCAAAATGAGTGAGAAATGCCTTGCTCATTTAGGCAATTGGGTGCGCCAAGCCTAGTTAAATGTTATGATTTAATTGAGTTATTCTTTTAACAGTGGCTGAAATTCAGCTGGCAAGCATAATAATCTGGGGTATTGCAATTGCTTTCAGAGAGTGTTCTTTGTCACAAAACTTGTCTGTTTCTCTTTTCTAAGGCCAGGAAGAAGGACAGAGAGGAAAATTTTAGAATTAGAACTTTGTGATTCTTGATGTGATTTGGATAAGAAGGGTTTTGTAGTTTGAGATGGCATCCTTACAGTTGGCAACAAAGCTGGCTGGTCTCAACACATCTGAAGGGCATCAGATGGATGAAATGTAGCCTAAATGATGCCTGGTTTAAAAAAAAAATGAAAGTTTGAGTCTGATAGTATGGCCAGAATACAGTGACTTTCTGTTTGGCATACTCAGTGAATAGCGGACTTCATTTGGTATCACTTATCTGTGCAAGGAGGGACCAAATATCTTGAGAAAATGTTTGTGTGACAATGAAGTCTCACCAGAAAATCTATAATAAAGAAAAGTAAAGTATTTCTAGATAGAAGTCTTCTAAACTAATAATAAAAAGAGACTGTGTAATTATCTCATCTTTCCCTCTGTTTTATCTGTTTTTTTCTTTTTCTTTTTTTGGTTTACAGGGTATAAAAAACAATGGGAAAAGAAAAAAAAATCCTTGTACATCCTCATTAAATTCTGTGAGCAAGGCAGGATGTATAATAAGATTGGGATCACCTCATGCTTTGCTTTTTTTTGATCATACGTATTTGGCAGAAGAATTTTACAGTTCTTACATGTTAATTGACACTTTAGTTCCTGGGTTTTCTCTATCTGTTCTGTGGACTGTGAAGAAAAATTATAAGTGCCTGTTAGCCAGTTGCCTAGAAAATATTATGTTTTATATTATGTATTATTTTTTCTTAGTTTGTTTCTTGTGGCCTCAGGTCATCTTTCAACAGCTGATCTTCTTTTCTTTAAATGGCAGCTGAGGGCTGTCATAGCAGAGCAGCATTGTGGTGACTCCATCACTACTGGCACCTTTTTAGGGATACCTTTTGGCCAAAAGGAAGGCTTAGGAATCAGGATTGATTTCCACCAAAAAACATTTGTCACTGAACTGAACCAGGTGACTTCTTGGTGCTCTGAGGACCAGAACAAAAGGTCTTCCCCCTCTGCCTTTGCTCTTTCCAAATATTTTTTTTTACATTGGTCTATGATGATGATAAAGTTTGGTTTGATTTGATTTGATTTGGTGGGCTTTTCCCCTGTCCCTCCAGAACTCCTCTATATATTTCATGGCACTCTCAGTCAGTTCTCTCCCACAGCCATGGACATGTCTTCTTCTTAATTGTAGCATATTCTCAGAATCATGCTTAATACATTAGTTATTCCTTACTAACCACACATAGAGTTTGTTACAGTACTATTAAGGCTCCTTTCCTGTGTTTGCTAGGTCTGGGGGTGGGGGTTTCAAGTTTTCCTTTGCTTATTTTTGGTTTTACCTTTTAAACCAATAACCTTATGTTATGGCTAGAAATGCTTTTGCAGAGTGGATCCTCAAATGTTGCAACATTGTAAGAATCACTTTTCATGAGCATCCTATGGTATATAGAAAAGAAAGTCTTCATATCAGAACTGTATATTTCTGAGGAAAGGCTACACGTGTCTCTTAATATGTGCAAAATAAATCCTACAGTAAATAAAATTTCCACTCCCCCATCGCAAAAGAAATTTAAAACTTATATGCAATCATTAATTGAGCTACAGTTGTAATATGCGTTGCTTTGTAAAAAATTAACATTATCTTCATGAATTATATCATGCCGACAATTGCCACTGACATTTATATACTTAATAAATTTTAACAATGACCTGCATTTTTAGAACAATATAAGGTACTCAGTAATGTAAAACTGGCTAATGAACATTTTATGTAAAGAAATCATAAAATAAATAGTTTTGAATGACATTTCTAGATATAAAACAGCTGAAATTTAAGGAAGTTAGTGCAACTGATGTCTCTGTAGAGATTATTTTTCTTCCAGTTTCTAAAATAATATAATTATGATATTTAATATAAAGTTAAATATTTATTTATTTATTAGATTTATCTCCACCCATCTCCCCCAAATGGGAGACTCTGGGCAGCTCACATGATCCATTAGAACAATAAATATATATAAAATTACAGAGAACATAAAAACTATACAAAGCATTACCAAAAAAGAAAAAATCCAAGAAGTTGATGGTTTCCAAAGCAGCAGACGAAAGGCTTCTAAGGGACTAGCCATCCCCACGCTTGGTGTCTTCCCTCCTCACCCCAGGCCAAGCGGCAGAGTCAGGTCTTCAAACTCCTCTGGAAGGCCAGGAGTGAAGGGGCCAATCTCAACTCTGGGGGCAGGATATTCCAAAGGGCGGGGACCACGGCCAAGAACACCCGCCTTCTGGACCCTGCTAATTGGACCTCTTTTACCGAGGGGGTCCAAAGCATGCCCTCTCTGCATGATCAGGTGCGACGCGTTGAAGTCACGGGGAAGAGGCAGTCCCTTAGGTAACCTGGTCCCATGCCATGTAGGGCTTTAAAGGTGATAACCAACACCTTGAATTGGACCTGGAAGCAAACTGGTACCCAATGCAGTTCGCGGAGCAACGGTGCTACATGGGTCCTTCTTGGGGCTCCAAAAATAGCCCACGCAGCTGCATTCTGGACCAGCTGTAGCTTCTGGATACTCTTCAAGGGTAGCCCTATGTAGAGTGCATTGCAGTAGTCTATATGGGAGATAACATGGGCATGAGTGACCGTTCGAAAGGCATCCTGATCCAGGAAAGGGCATAACTGATGTACAACCCAAAGTTGTGCAAAGGCACTCCTGGCCACGGCTGCCACCTGCTCTTCGAGCAGGAGCCATGAGTCCAGGAGGACCCCCAGATTACGCACTGGGTCTGTTTGGGGCAGTGCTGCCCCATCCAGCACCAAAGATGACAAAGTCCCAGAGGAGCCATTAACCCACAGCCACTCAGCTGAAGCCTGTTGCTCCCCATCCAGACCCTTACAGCCTCCAGGCACTGCAAAAGGATGGCATAAAACAATCCTTGATATTATAACTTCTCAAATGGGCAGGTTCCTAATCAAAGTATTATTTTGCATTAAGGATGCCTTTGAGTCAGTGTCGACTCCTGGCGACTGCCTGGACTAGTCCCTGCAATTTTCTTGGCAAGATTTCAGAAGTGGTTTGCCCTGGCCTCCTCCTTGCTAGGGCTGAGAGAGGGCAACTGGCCCAAGGTTACTCAGCTGGCTTTGTGCCTGTAGCAGGACTAGAACTCAAAGTCTCCTGGTTTCTAGCCTGGTGCCTTAATCACTGCATCAAACTAATCAAAGCAGAGCATTACTTACTTAACTGTCTTTCATTCCCATATAGGTGAGTCAGGTGTTGAAATTTTCAATTTTATTGTTTTCTCAGAACTTTAAGCAAAGTTTCAATTTGTAGAGATAGGTGAGATAAACATATATGGTTTAGGGCCTGATTATCCACAAGACCCCCTTTTCCAGATGGGTTGTGCTCTAGAGAGTAAATGCTTGCTGAAAGCCCCCACCAATTGTGAAATGTGATGGGAAGGAGCACAATATTGGGCATTTTTGTGTAGAAGACTTCCTGTAGAACACTTGTCCCCCCCCCCAAGGCAAAAGGTGGCTCCAACGCTCGTGGTCTTCAGAAAGTTTGTTAAAACAAGCCTGTTTCAAAAAGTCTTCTAAGATTGTATAATTACCATTGTTGGTAATGATAGACAAATGGTTATTGCTCTTGTCATGAAAATAATAATATAACAATAATATAATACCACCTTATTGTATTATTACATTGCATGTCTTTGTTGTCACTGTGCACCCCTTAAGACCGAAGTCTATATGTGTTTTAAACCATATAAATAAATGATGCCTGCAAAGCAAATTTAAGATTTAAGATAGTTAAGATTGTGTATTGTATATTGTAATTTTAATTGATTTTAACCGTTTTGTAAACCACCCAGAGTCATTTCAACAAGATGGGTGGAGACAAATTTGATAGATAGATAGATAGATAGATAGATAGATAGATAGATAGATAGATAGATAGATAGATAGATAGAGCGAGCTATAAAAAGTACAGTTAAATTTTTTTTTAAAAAAATCCCAGCACTACCCACGAGTCAGGTGAATGTCTGGAGAACAAAAGGCCTTTATTGCACAAAAATATTAGCAACTTCTTCCACTTCTTAGAAGGAGAAGGTAAAAAGAGAAAATATTATTGCTGCTTGGCAACTAGTTTATAGCTGAGGCATGGAATGCATAAACACCACCTAGAAAGCTAGCTGAGAATTAATGGTAGAGATACAGGTCACTTATGCATTTCAATCAGGCCATCTGTTTAGCCTCTGTATGGCACGAGCTCTTGTGTGAATTCTGACCTGAATTTAAACTAGATTCTTAGCTTACTGATTCCTTTTTGTTTGCAGACGTGGGTTGGCAACAAAAGAAGGAAGATGAGCAGTAAAAACGTGGTGGATTCTGGAGGAAGCCCGTCAACAACTGCCACCAGCACTCTGGCTATGCCTCCAGAAGTGGCCGTTCAAAACGTGGTTAGCATAGCCCGTTCCCAGAGCCAGCAGTCATCGTGGACATCCTCGAATAATGACGTCATAGTAACTGGTATATATAATCCAGCGACTTCATCTGGCAGACTGGTATCCAGTAAACAGACTAACTCCTTGATGAGCGACATGCATAAGAATTCTCTTTCAAGGCCGGCTGGGAAAAGTGATCCTGATTTCCAGCGGCAGCACATTGCTGTGACCCGGCAAGCACCCCATTGTAAAAATGCTTCGCTTTTCCTGGGAGAGAAAACTATTATCCTCTCGAGGCAGACAAGCGTGCTGAATTCAGGAAATTCTATTTACAATCACACGAAGAAAAGCTACGGTGGTTCTTCGGTTCAGACGGCGGAATTGGTGTTACCTCAAAAGCCCGTGTTGTGTCACCGGCCCTACAAAATGGACCAGGTGGGGTGCCAAAGGTTGCAGAAGCCGGAGCACCCCATCCTCGCTTCATCCGTGCCATCTGGACAGAGGTCGAACATCAGAGATCCTGCCTGCAGTACCCACAATTTGGAAATCCGAGAGGTTTTTTCTTTGGCTGTGACCGATCAGTCCCTGGGAGGAAGCCGAGAGAAGTCCCTGGCATCTTCAGGAGAAGGCAGTTGCCTGTCTATTGCAATGGAAACTGGGGATGTGGACGACGAATATGCTAGAGAGGAAGAGTTGGCGTCAATGGGTGCCCAGATACAGAATTACTCTAGGTTAAGTGGTGCATCCCTCAGAGTTGAGAATGCAGGATCAGGTTTTTCTGGGTCAGGCAGAAGTGTCAGTTGCAGTTCACACATGCTGAATGCAAGGAACTTGCATGACAATATCCTGTATCATAATAGAGACTACCGCTTGCCTCCACGGACTTCGTTGCATAGCACATCCAGTACACTATATAGCAGTTCTTACCCATCAAGAAGTAATATTTCTTCTCATTTTGCAGCATCCAATCAACTAAGGCTATCTCAAAACCAAAATAATTATCAGGTAATTGCTTTTCTTCCTAAGTTCCAAGGCCTAGGCTTTGAAACATGTAACCTTCGTTTTTTAAATTGTAAATCAAGCACTCTAGCTAGTAAACTACTATGCAGTGAGTTGCTATGTTGTAAGCCATCTTTTTGTTTTATTTATTTATTTGCCATTATAATTTTTGAATACAATAAAAGTATAACCATCTCCATTTGTTTATTCATTAGTTCATTAAAGAAAAGTAGATTTGTTGTTATTAGGTGCATAGACAGCCACCGTCATAATCTTTACAGCATTCCAAATAATTTCCACTCCTATATATCTACCTTGTTTGTCACCGAATATCAATATAGGTTGGAAAATTGGATTTATATACAAAACCACCCCATTTTTCTTAGTTTCCCCTGCTGAAATAAATTCTTCTCCCAAATTCTTGTAAGCAATCTTCTTGGCTGGGAATTCTCAAAATTGTAGCCCCAATATGTATAGAAGACACCAGGTTGGAGAAGTTGCCATAACAAGACAGAGTCAGACTGTGTATTTTCTTGGCATGAACAGTTTTGCACATGAGACTCAAAGAAGCTCTCCCATACAGATTTCTGCCCTCCTTCCGAGAGTAGATACCTCACTCAGACTTAGATTCCATAGCTAGTAAGGAGAAGAGATTTTAGCCTGTTTCCCAAAGTTACATGACTATGATTCTGAAAACTAGGTCTTTTAAAAGCTATATTTCCTATCCTATTTTGTGAAATTAAGATCAATAACAACCTTGCTCTTTGTGGAAAGTCTCATTTTTGAATCCTGAATTTAAAATATAAAGACCAAACTGAACTTTTTAAATATTTTATTATTATAAATTTTGAAAGAATATAAGAAAGAGGTGGTACACATAAGAAAATCAGGTACAGTTAAAGACATATGAGAGGATAAGACACAAATCTGAAACAGAAACTACGCATATTTCTGTGTGGCAGTAATAGTTTGGCATTAGCAGGACCACAGCAGGCTTGAAGATTTTCTGCCTATTCATTTTTTAGAACATGAATAATTTAGTATTCTTTCATAACAAGTTTTACTCACTCAAAAGTAAGCTCAAAACCCCAAATATTTAATTAAGGTCTCCACAACCATTCCCAGCATTCTTTCTTAGCTGGGTGCCTCAGGGAATAAGGGGTTTTCTGTTTTTTCCCCTTTATACGTTTCTTTATAGATGCCCATTTTCCCCCTTTTCCTCTTACGTTGTTGGCTTTTCAGATATTTTATTCCTTTAATACAATTCTGATGACAGCTGAATTTGGAAATGGTAGTTTTGATTGCATCTTGGCTTCATAGTCTGTTTAGAGAAACATTTAAACAGGTTGAAGAATTTTTTTTTTTTTAAAAAAAAACTTAGCTGAGTTCAGAGCCAGGGGCATATTCCAGATCCAATAAATGATGATTTAATTCTATCTGGATCAGGTTCTTTAGAGAAAGGAATGGTTTATGTTCATCTTAAAATAATGCATTCCAGAACAGTTTTTACATTTAAGTCTGCTCTTCAAATAATTACGTATTGCTTTCATCTGTCCATGCAGCCATGCAAATATGCCTTTGTGGTAATTTTTTACTTTCCACAGATTTCAGGAAACCTTACTGTGCCTTGGATTACTGGGTGTTCCAGGAAAAGAGCAGTAAGTAAATCTTGTGAAACTGGACCAACTGCAGATTTAGCTTGTGTGTTTATTTATTATGTATATTTATATACTGCACAGCTCTGAGTAATTCATAATAAATTTTAGCCAACAATGAGAAGTATTCATTATTTTCCAAGGAATGTTGCATGTAATAATTCTGATTTGAGTTGTTTTTAATTTGGAGCCCTGTAAGTTTTTTGATGGATTACTATCAATGCAGGCAGTAGTCAATTAAAGTTATTATTCTCTATGCATTGTGATTATCCTAAAATCCTGTCCATTGATTGTTATGCATCAGTTTAATATTAAGGCTAATTATATCAATTAATGGTTTTCATTGTTGTGTTTCAGTAATGGCATCATCATAATAAAAACTGAAAAGTAAAATCTGCTGGTGAATAATTGTACTAATGAAGTGGTATTATTAAGAGCAACTGGAAAACCTGGAGAGGGTTAAAATAACATGGCAGCCCTCTTGGAAACACAGAATAAATCTTTTAAAAGATGAGCATTGCTGATCCCAAGATTAATGAAGACAGCTTTAATTGTTGGCCCTCAAAGTAAAACCTTCATATTCTCAATTTATAGTCCATTTCAACCAACTATTAAAAACTCTCAACTTAAATTCTGTCTGCTTCTAAATAGTTTTGCTCCTCTTTTTCTTTCCCATTTGTTTAATTTCAAGCAAATGGAGTCAGGGCTGTCAGGCACGGAGCAAAAAGAAAGTACAACAGAAAGCTGTGAATCTTTTAGTTCTGCAATAACCCTAAATCTATCCTAGAGAAAAGTAGTGCATAGAATCCTCTTTTAGTGTTGTTGGTTAACTATCTTACTATTAATTTGTGGGGATGTTAAATAGCCTGAATCTATGCAATTACAAATGCGTTCAAGGCCATTTTAAACCTGTTTGCAGAAGCTGTAATCTAACAAATGGTACCAATTTCTAGACTTTTATATAATCTCCATTTGCACAGGGAAATTATATTCAAATGAGTTTTGCAAAAAGGAAGAATGTAATTTGTCAATGTCTCCAGTTATGTTAGGATAATAAAGTACTAGCTGAGTTGGTTTTGTGACCAGAATAATCTTGGGTGCCATTTTTAAATGACTCATACTGAAAATTGATCCAGAGCAAAGTTTTTTAACACTTTAAACCATGGTATGTAAATGGATCCATAATAAATATAGATGCCCACTAATAAAGGGGTGAGCTTTTCTCTAACATCATTTTGTCTATGGTTGAGTTGGATTACAGCATACTAATCCATCCAGTTCTTGTCAATACAATCAAAATATTTGTGTGAACAAAGCTAAATTTTCATTTTTCATTGTTGGGGGCAGAGCATGGTAGAGTGTGATAATCCTGTTTTTAATATTCTAAGGATCCTTGTGTAAAGATCAAAGATTCAAGTAATCATTGGGTTTTGAACCAACTTTAGGCAGTCGCTTCTGGGAAGCTCACAAGTGAAGTATGAAGCCTTCTCTTCTCTGTCCCAAGACCTTGTATTCTCATTTCTCAGATACTTCATTTAGTTATGTGGGCACAGACATCATAATTTCCTGAGCCTTTTATTAAGTTATCTAGGTTGCTGGACAACACTGCATCTATTGCTCGTGAATTGCAGAAATTATTTACATATCATTTATTGCCTGTCAGGTTCAGTGGCTGATCCTTAGGTACCATGTTATAAAAAGTTTTAAAAAACCAGAATCCTCACTATCCATTTCTTGTACACCAGAGGGGTAAATGGGTGTTTTTTGGTAAATTATTACCCTGGCTGCAGCTGTTTTGTGAATAGGCAGGCCTCACCAAGTTACAGCCATTTTGTCAAAAAAATAGGTGCTTTTGACAATGTTTGCCACCCCAGTGCCACCCCAAACAATATACTCTGTGCTCAGTGTCCACGTGTCTAGATATAGTCTGAATTCATAATCCTTTCAATAGCTGTGACAAGTATCCCAAAAATATTGTCTACCCATGCTCTCTTGCACTTAAAATGATGTAAAGCTTAGTATTAATGCTTCCATAATCACATTGTCTTGAGGTTCCCAAACAGTTATATGGGTCTATCTGCTGTGTCAAAAACACAGTTCAGAGACACATTCTTAAACTGGTGCCAGTCTGTCTGGGGCAGGTTTCAGGTTTTCTGTGCCTGCCTGCCACCTTCTCAGATATTTGTTTGCTATTTGGTGGTGCTAAGCCGAAAGACTTCAACTCTTGGACTAGGACTGGAAACTAGGTCTACTTTTAGATATGATAAAGCCTTTTAGATAGTCGCCATTTCTCAGCCCAACCTACCTGTCAGGGTTGCAGGATTGCTAGGAGTGAGAATAGGAGATGTGAGTTCTCAGAACTTTAGCTATTGAGGAAAGGCAGGAGTTGAGGTTAAACAAAGCAATAACACAGAAGTTAAAAATTAAACCATTGCTAATACAGAAAATAAAAGTCTTCTGTACAATGAAACTGCCGTTCCTGAGCTGTGAAAACTTCAGTAATTTTGTCTGGGTTCCCCACTTGCTGGAAGACATTGTAGGTTGAGTAAGTCACCATTAATAGATTCATACAACATGTTAAGCTAAAACTAAGCAAACCACATTATATTTATTTATTTATTTATTTATTTCATTTTTTCAACTGCCCATCTCCCCCCAATGGGGGGACTCTGGGCGATTCACAACAAACATTAAAAACATAAAATATATAAATACATGAAACCTTAATTAAAAACATTACTAAAAAGAAGAAGGAAAGACCAAGAGGATGAAAAATCTGAGGCTGGATTTTTATATAAAATTTATATAAAATTTTATATAAAACTTTTATATAAACTTTTATATAAAATGGATTTATATAAAATCTATATATTTCCACTATAAACTCATCATGTCTCTCCAAAAATGTCCCCTTTGAAAAAGAATTCTGTTCATGAGACAACTAACTATTTAACATTCCCCACTCCCTTCCCTTTAAAAGGACCATGTACTGGCAAAACAGCAAGGGGAACAATCTACAAGGGAATTTGGATTAATTTGTTTCAAAGCATTTAGGTTGTTAATCTTGCGATTACAGGTAGAAATACAATTTCACTGGTAAAACTTCCTTGGGCATTATGAAAGGATTTACCATCATTTAGTTAATAGATCAGGAAAAGAAATTTTTGATGGGTAACAAAGCCCCATAGAGAATTTGCCGATTTGTGTGAACACAACTTTGAATGATCTCAAGTTAGGCTGTGGGCCTTTTAAAATGGATTGGAATTGACCACCGTTTTCAGATCTTCACATGTTGCTCTTTTAATCCATCTGTATATTGATCTGTTCACTAACAAAACTACATATATTATCGGTTGCTCTTTGAGACACTCAAGCTATGTTTTATTATCCTTTTCAGAGGACCCACATATTTGCAGGTGAATGGTGCTTAACTAGGAGTTAGATGAGAGTCTACGTAGGAGCCCTTATTGAAAGTTGCTTAGAAAGAAGCTCATTTTTATGCTTCTGTAGATACAAGCACAATAATACGACATTTAAATTGATTTATATAAAACCAGTTCTATAACCATCCAGTAAAAGAACTGGTTGAGACACGGGCCTGATTCACCCACAACACTAAGCTAGATTCAGTACTTTGGAGTTTACTATTACATTCAAACCAAGCAACTTTGGCTTAGTCAACAAATCATGGTTTAAAATTCTTGGCTTAATGTTGTATGAACTACAGGCAGTCCTCACTTACTGACTGCCTCATTTAGCGACCATTCAAAGTTACAACGATTGAAAAAAATCGATTTGCAACCAATTCTTGCAAACCAATTCTTGCATTTACAACCATTGCAGCATTCCGCCATCACATGATCACCATTTGGGTGCTTTGCAACTGGCATGCATTTATGACCATCGCAGCATCCCACAGTCATGTGATTGCCATTTGCATGCTTCACAATTGGTTTCCAACCAGCAGAATTAATGGAGAATGCAGAAATGAAATTGCAAGTTGTGCTTAATGACCATGGTGATTTGCTTAATGACAGAAGCAGAAGTGAGTTCGTAAGTCTGGTGCGGTCACGTGAAGTTTTGCTTAGCGCTTACGGCGTTTAGTAATGGAGTTGCCAGTCCCAATTGTGGTTGGTAAGCGAGGATTGCCTGTACAGTATATTTCAGCCATAGAGAGAGAGATCCCTTCATCACTGATACAATAATTTGTCTCAAATATTATGAATAGTAAAGTTTGAAACTCAAATACAAGGTTTAAACTATTTTAATTAGCTGAAGGAAGATAGAAGAAGAGATAGGCTAAAGAGTGCCCAGAGTAATGATAATATGTAACATCTTTCTCTTCATGCTGGGACCACCTTCACTGAATTCGGAGACTGTATAGATGTTTTGGGTAGAAATAGCACTACAAAGCCTATGCTGTAGCCATAAGCCACTTGGAGGAGGGATTCTTTATGCTCACTTCTGAAGGTATGAAGTCACAGAAGAGGCAGCACCCCTTGTAGAAGACACTTTCCTAGTGATGAAACAAAACAAATATTGACCTTCACACATGACAGACATGTATAATCTTGTTCATGATTGGGAGGCAACCTCTACAGGTATTCCTCGGTTAATGACCACTCGTTCAGTGACCGTTTGAAGTTGCAGTGGCACTGAACGAGTGGTGGTTACGACCCGTCCTCAAAGTTTCAGCCATCCCAGCACCTCCACGGTCACGTGATCACAATTCAGGCAACCAGCTTGTACTTAGGATGGTTGCAACATCCTATGCTCACATGATCGCAATTTACAACCTTCCCTGCCAGCTTCCCACAAGCAAAGTCAATGGGAAAGCCGGCAGGGAAGGTTGCAAGTTGCTCAGGAAAATCTCTCCCACCTGTGCATCATCCCTGAGGTTTGCTGTGCTTGCACTGGCCCCCGCCACTCGCACACCCTTGTGCACCCTCCCCACTGGCAGCAGCCACCCCAAGCCCCACTGCATTCATGCCATGTCTCCCCGCCACTTGCACACCCTCACACACCCTCTCCCACCTGGCAGCATCCACCCCAAGCTCTGCCACTCGCGCTGTACCTCCCCAGCCACCCTTGCACCCCCTCGCTTCTCTCTGCTTGGCAGCAGCCACTTACCTGCCTGCCAGCCTGCTTGCCAGCTGCCTGGGTCTTGCAGCTTCATGCTGGTTTCCCCACTGACTTTGGTTGTTGGAAGCCATCAGGAAGTTGCAAGGAGGCGCTCGCTTAACGACCCATGATCCTCACTTAAGGCTGACAACAGGGACTGCAGGGATTGCCGTCGCTAAGCAATGTCATCACGTGACATCGCACTTTATGACTGCATTACTTAGCGACAGAAATTCCAGTTCCCGTTGCCGTTGTAACTTGAGGACTCCCTGTACTTAGCCCAAGGGGGACTTTTATAGTGAATTAATAGAAGCTGTTTGCCAGAAAACTGATTTGACAACCTGTGCTTCAGAATGTGGATAACACGATTGATACGTAGTAAATAGCCACATTTTAAAGGGCAGTGTGAAATTTTCAGTTTGAGGATTTGTTTATTTGTTTGCTTGACTGTGATAACTTAAGCCGCAACTCACATTACCCTGTCTCTCTGGATTACTCAGTGATGTTTAAGAGACTTTAGTTAATTGAACGTTGCAGGGACAACCGTGGCAGCAGAAAGCACAGGCAGTAATTCTCAATTGTGGGGAACCACACAGTTGGGATGTGGTTCATCAAACTATTATTTTCCAGAATTGCACCCCCTTTCAATTTCTTCATGCTCATGTTTCTTCATTCTTCAGCTGTAGCCAACCAATTTTTTGTAGAGCAAAAAGAAAACAAGAGAAGGGAACTCTGTTCTTTTGACCTAGGTTTGATATTGAAATGGCTCTTTGGATGCCATGAATGATTACTTACAGCAGGTGCTCTGATTCCCCTGCACCTAGTATTACAACACAAAGAGGACAATGCTTTCAGTATTGTGTAGAGCTGCAAGTAAGCAACTTGCTTTGATGAGAATTGGAAGCACACTGTCCCTGTCTTCTCTTGGTCATTTCCAAGCTCTGGCATTTGGCTCAAGGAGAACAAATTTTTGAAGGGCATACTTGGTTTGGACTAAAGCAGTTTTTCTTTGCTCAGTGACCTATCTGACGTACTTCCTTTGCCATTAGGGAGACATGGAAGTGCAGGAGGCTGTTGGCTTCTCTGTCCAGCTCTTCAACTTGGTGGTTCAGCCAGTTTTATTCTCTTCTGAGTTTCAGACTGAAGTTAAAGTATTAGGAGAAAATCATGTTAGTTCCTCTGGACTTCTGAGAAACTTTTGATATAGTTAATCCTACTTGCAGATCAGAAGTCTACCACCACCAGTAGGGTTTCTAAGTTTTTACCTGCAGCAATTCCTGTAAGATGCCCTAATCTTGGAGTGATGATATTATGAATTCTTCTATTTATTTTTTTAACTGAATGTTTATTTTGCTTCTATTTTATCTTAAGTTTTAAATTGTTTTACAATTTGCAATTTATCCAATGTCTCTTTCTCTGTTTTTAACTCTTAATTTTTTAATATTTTTATTAAGAGTTTTTACATAAATAAAAGACCACTAGGAAAATATATAAACCAAAGAAAGAAAGACAGGCGGTAAAAGAAAGAAAAAAAAGATAATTAAAGAAACAAAAATCAGAAAAAATAAGCAACTTCTGACCTTCTTTTCAACAAATTCATTGTCCCTCCTCCCTCTTAAGTATTACAAAACTCCCTTCAGCTCCTTATTCAATCCTTTTTCAATCATCAAATCCAGAAATCATCATTTCACCTACAAAAGACTGGAATGCCTTTATGGACTTTTTTCTAAAAATGGAAAATTAAGTCTTAATTTTTTCTATATCACTGCCATACTGTATATGTTGTATTCAATTATTGCTTCTGAATTTTTCTTTTTTACCTTGCTGACCGTTGACTGTCATAAAATAAATTTGAATTTGACCATGGCATCCTTCTGGAACGTGGCTATGTTCTTTTTTCCAGGCTTCCATGCTCTTAGTAAGCTGCGTTTAGCAATCTCTGCATGCTTATGCATGCACAACCCCTTCCTTTCACCTCTTCCAAACAGCTGTGCGTTCTGTTTTGTAAGGTAAAAGAAAATTGCAAAATTTTGCAGCTAAATGCAGCCATTTTAATTCGGCCCAAGGGAGTCAGCTTGTGCTAATTTGTAACCAGGCTCCATTTACACCTCATCGTATTTGTTTAGAGTAATTTGTTTAACCAAGGTATAAATAAAGCAAGCATTTTGATCGGACTGTGTAATTAATAGTAGAACTTGATGTTTGACTTTGGAATATCTAAGAGAAGCCCTTCATTTTCATTGTCTGCCCTTGTCTGATTTTTCACCCTTCATTAAGGGGGGGGAAAAAAAAGAATATGTGCTTGTTTTACAGTTACAGGACCGTACACAATTCAGTGACCGAGATTTAGCTACCCTTAAGAAATATTGGGATAAAGGTATGACCAGTCTTGGATCGGTTTGCAGAGAGAAAATCGAAGCAGTTGCGGCAGAGTTAAATGTTGACTGTGAAATAGTGAGGGTAAGAAACTTCTGTTCCTTTCATTTCTGTTTGTAGAAAGCAAAATAGCCTTGACAAAAGTTTTCTTTTTGAATTGCAGGAGTTAGACTGAAATACTGTAGATTGCAGATGTTATACAATGAATGGTCACATTAGGAAGTGCTCTGTTTCCTGACTATTTATAGCTAAAATGCCTTAGGTGAGACATTTATTGATCAGTACTATGTGTTAGATGTCTGATACTCCAGTTGTACTGGGATTTATATCAGCTTTTTTAAAGGGAGGGGCATTCTTGAAAGCTGAAAAGGAGTAACAGTTGCTTTTCTGTTCTTCATGGGGTAGAAGGAAGCTTTGTTTGGTCTTCTTTTCTTTTGACCTTGCAAAGGGGGGGGGCGGGAAATGACAGGAGCGATGCTTTCCATGTGTGGAGTCCCAAGTATAACGCCTGGCATCTTCAGTCAATTCATCTTCCCAATTTGCAGACTTGGCAAACTCTGCTTGAAAACCTGGGGAGTTGAGGATACCATATACTAATTTGGTACATTTTATGCTCAGTGGTGAGGTGAGGAGAGGCTGAGAATTCTTGAGAATATGAGTTGTTCCCTCGAACATTGAAATTTCCACTCAGTTACTAGTTCACTAAGTAAGCTAACTGCTATTCTTTTAGATTTAGGTGCTCATCGGCAATATAATTATACTAACTTACTTTATTGGGATATTGTAAAGACTGTTGACAGTATTTGTAGGAGGGCTTTGAACAATGTCAGATTTCTCTTTAAATGCTAACTATGATTAATTTTGACATTTTTATCTTACCCTTCCGCCAAACACCTTAGGATGGCATATATGACTGTCCACCCATACTGATACCATCTTGACCTGTGAGGTTCATAGCTGAAAGGGAATGAGTTTCATTGTGAGCAGGAATTTGAACACAGATATGCCATTTTATGGTCTAGCAACTTAATCAATATACCAGCATTTTAGCCCTAAAAATAATGTCTTTAAAAAATCAATGAAATCCAAATAAAACCTTTCCCCTCACTTCAAATATTTATTGAATATTTAGAGCTCTGAGTGTTCTGTATCCTTCTATCTCCCCTTCCCTATCTAATACTGCATCAAGACCAGTTTTTAGAATAAATAATCCTGTGCACATCCCATTTTTGCTTTTCAGGGTTTCAGTTTAGAAATCAGATATAATTAGGGCAGCCTTTCCCATCTGATTCTTTCCAAATGTGTGTCTCCTTTTCCAAATTCTTTTCTCCCTTTCTTTGCCAGATCTGGTAATTGCCATTAAGGTGCCTCTAATTCTAGTACTTCAATATAATACATTTTATGCATTCATTCATTCATTTATAATCAATAAATAAACCACTTTTCATTCAAAGATAATTGGATTAGAGGTGATAAAATTAGAAGAGAGGAATGGGAACATATGTTGAAATTCCATTTAGTTTCTCTTGGATTCCGACTCCTTATGTAGAACTGCTATCCACACATCTCCAAAGAAACTTCAATAACGCCAGTGTGTTTCTTCTTCGGTGATTGTAGTTCAGCTTGGGACGTGCACATGTGAAAGAGGTCAAACACCTTTTAAGAAAAATCTTTGCAAAGATGGCAGTTAGTAGAATCGCTCTCAAATACCAAATAAAATAGAGGAACTTAAAACTTGATAACAGTGGTTAAAATCATGTTTTGAGTGAATTGAAAAGGGGAAAATCATCACCTTTTCTTAAAAGTGGAAGCAGTAGCATGGAATGCAACATCCAAAGGAGTTGAGAACAAGGCAGGACAAGGCTTCCTTTTATGTGTTTAAGAAATTAATTTTAGAAAATGGCTTGAATTCTTTTATCTGTTGGGAGGCCTCTGTATTTAACTGCAGTTCACTGTTTCTGAAAAAAGAAAGGATTAACATACCAGTTATGTTGTTGGTCTTCTGAATTAAATATTTAAAATGGAGTAGGTTGTATTCTAATTTTGTACAAGTACTGCAGTAATAGAAGAAAGGACAAGGCATTTTGTGCCTTGAAAGCATTTAGATATCCTATTCCTTATTGTTGTCCCAAATGGTGCAAGTTTCAAAGGCTCTATACTTTGCAGTTAGCAATGCAGAAAATTGGGCATTGCATTGTTAAACGTGTTATTGAGATGAAGGCAATGTACATTAACTGCATTTATTTAAGCTTTCATGACACACTTTTTTATTTCAGCAATATTCAGACAATTCACTGTAATTGTCTAGAATTGTTTCAAAATTTGGCTGTAATGTTTAAAAATAAAAGATTACGTATATGTCCCTTGAAACAAACTTGTAAGAAATGGTCCTCTTTGCATAGCTCTCCACTTAACCTTAGATGGTAAGGGGAAATAGTACAGGATACTAGCAGATATTTATATGCGTAGAGGCAGCCTCTAATATATCTTGGTCCTAGGCAACTTGGAGCTTTAAACATCAATCCAGAAGGCAACAGGGATGTCCACCCGCGTACTAACCATTTCCTGTTAATAGGGAAAATTGTAGAGGTTGCAACCCTATTTCCTTAACAAAAGACATTCCCTGTGGCTTTCATGCTTTTTCTTTGTCCTTGAAGAAGATATACGTTGACACTTGTATGATTCTTCTAGCCATAAGTTTGTACAAATACAGTTTGGCTTGTATCTTTGTGGAAACTCTTCCTGTTCTTTAGTGTTAGGAAAGACATACATCGTTTCTTTGTGTTAGGAAACTGCAATCTGTCTCCTAGATTTAGAAACCTTGGGGGCTTCCTTAATTTTTCAGCTTTGGGATCAGCGATAACTTCTAATATTTTCCATATCTGTTTTCTTATTACAAGACTTGGATTGGAAATCGGAGACGAAAGTATCGTCTAATGGGAATTGAAGTCCCTCCTCCTCGAGGCGGCCCTGCTGTTTTTTCGAGTCAGTCTGATTCCAGTGATAAATCAGTACCCATTCCAGGAGATGACACTCTGACTGATATAGGAGATGATAACGACAGGAATGATGAAGTATCCATCTGCTTATCAGAAGGAAGCTCCCAAGGTATTCAGAGCTGCCATTGGTATTATATTGTAACACGCGGGGCCTTCAGGGTTTACAGCATGGAACACTTCATTTAAGTTCCAGCCAATCACCCATGACTTCTAGGATGGTCATTCTATCTTATCCCTTCAGTTTTCCAACTTTTCCTTTCCTAATAGGATTGGCTGCCATTTATTTCTTTCTCAGTCCTGCCTGGAGATGCTGAGATTGAAATTTGGATCTTCACCTTGCTAATTACAACTGCTGCTGCTGAGTGATTGCCCCTCCCCAACTAAAAATAAACAGCAATAAAGAAAGAGTTGAAAGATCAAGATGGAGAATATAAAATTTGCAAGAAGCATATACGTATCAAGTTGAAATCAGGTTTATTTGACATATAGAGAAATCATAGAGATCAAGACCCTTTGCACATATTTATAAAATACAAAGCAGTAGAGGAATCTTCTGGGAATGGGACATGTAGTTATTTTTTAGGTCAGGGATGATTGCTCAGGCATCTCCCTGGATTAAATGTTGTGTTGTTATCTGAACTCTCCTGCATAGCAATATATAGCTAGCAATCTGTGTATCCTGCTTTATTTCCTCCAAGCTGACAAAAATGCAGTTGAAGATGCAATATGGTATTTCTTCCAAAGGCATTGGTGATAAATCAAGAAAGGGGCTTCCATGGGTCCAGCTCACAGCGATGTGCCTCACGCTTGAGATGGTGTTAAGAAATTCTCTACCTTTAGACCCTAATCCTAGTTAAAAGTCATTCTGGGCCAGGATGTATGCCCAACATAACATGGCTTATACAGCCTGTCTGAATATTTCATTGCTCATTTGGACAACACAAGTCCAGATTAAAATTTGTTTTTCAGGCTGACTGTAAAAGGATAATTAATATTTCAGTAGAAGAGAGGCGTAGAATCATGGCCTGGCACTGATCATTTAATATGGCTGAAATTATCCTTTAGTGTTAGAGCCCATTCTTAGCAACCCAACAAGTGATAGAGGCAGGCTGTTATGAGGCTGGAAGTGGGTTTTAAAATACACAAGCAGCAATGACTGTGTCTGATGGAAGCGAACATGGGTTCACATTTCACCGACTTCACAGTTCAGCTAATTGCTCCTGGTGCTTTTGACTGGAACAAATTGGCAAAGACTTTGCCTTGGGAACTTCAGAAATAGCCTGTTTCTAGGGCACATTAATGGCTAGATAGATAGATATGCCAGGTTTGATCTCATCATTTTGTTTGAACAATTTGGAGAAAGAAAGAATAAAAATATCTGAGAATTTGAGAACTTGTGATGAGTCTGTCAGAATTTCAGTTTCAAAGAGAATACAATAACAACACAAAATTGACTAGAAGTAACTGGAAGCCAAGCAGGTTACTAAAATCTGCAAATCTTCTTTTCGCCTGAGGTGAAAGAACTCCTCCAGCAGCAAGAGGGCTGAGGAGTAGAACGTTCTGCAGCTCTAGCGAGAAACTGTCTTAATATTAATTGGGTCTGGCACTCTGAAGCTTACAATGGAACCATCAGGGAGAGGCAGCAAGAAGATCACTCTAATCAATACATGCACAGCTGCAGGATAAATAGTGGGTTTTCTTAGGGAACAAGGACTGAAAGATTTGGTTTCTTATGCATCCGCAATTATGATTTTGCGCCCACCATAAAAGACAAAGCTACATCAACTTTGCTGTATCATTGTTGAATGCTTCCTGGATGTGAAATGGATTGCTGTTTAGCATGAGCTGTTCAGTTATCTGCCTTTTGGAGGATTTGGGAAAGCTTAGCTACAATTAAGAGGCTAATATATTTTTCACACAGGTGATTCTTAAAAGAAGAAAGGTTTTCTGTGTCAACATGCTACTACAGAATTTTCTGGTTCTGATTGTGCTTGTTACGAAGTTATCACTACGGCTGCTGTTTTAGCTGGGCAATGAAACTTGGAGTATACACAACAGCTAATTGCCATGGTATATGATTCAGTTTATTCCCACAACATAATAGCTCATAGGAGTGGTGGGAGATATTATTTCTTGAAATGAAAGGGGTTAACTGCAGGGGTGATGACTTATTATGAATTTGTTCTATTTTTTTTTATATTTACTTGTATACCTGTATTGGTTTTATACTTTTGATATGGTCAGATGACTAAATCAATAAATTTTTTGTTCTGTTCTGTTTGAAATAAAAGTAACTAACATTAGGCATGCTGTGTTATTCAAGTGACATCTATCTAAGAATCCCCGAAGCCTTTCATTTAGAAGGTGTCTGGATCGTTCGGTGCATATTTTCTTTTAGACTTTCTATTTACTCCAGAAAGTATGCACAGATGTACACACAGAGGTCCTCAGAATTTTTTCTACGATGTAATATGCAATAGCACATAGCATGTCATATACCCACATTTCTAGTTCTATAAATAGAAACAGAGCCTCTGTAAAGCAGTGCTTCCCTTCTCTAATCTGGAGAGTTACTCTAGAAGATGCTATGGTTGATGATATCAAAAGTGACTGAGAGAACTAGGAGAATTAATTTTAATTTCCTGTCAAAGAAGATCAGAAGAAAGACCAAAGCTGTTCTAGAACTGGACCCAGAATAACACGGGTCTAGAAATTTTGTTTCATCCAAGGGTAGCCTCATGTTGAACTAATACCCTTTAATTCCAGGATCTCACCAAGAAAGGGAATAATTGTACTCTCTTTTTCTGATAGCATCAGTATAATGTTTTACTTGATCATTTTTTAATGGCAGCCAAACTGCTTCTAGCATTTGTTCTCTAGGATCTTGGATCTGTAGCTTTATCCCCAAGATTGATAAACATGGTTAGTTTTGGCAGTCGATATCTTTCTCTTTTGGTCTTGTTTGGCCATTGTGAGGTTTGAAATCCAGTTCCACAGCAGTAACAGTGGATGGATCAGAAATCTCCAGAACATGTCCTAAACACCCAAGTTTAGCTGTGAAATGAACACACACATTTTTTTTTTCTCTTTCTGAGGTATAGTGGATTTACTGACAGTCCTTAGATCAACACTTTACTTAGAACTATATAACTGTTTATTTCTGCAGAAGAACACAATGAAGTTCTTCCAAGTGAAGACATTGGTCACAAAGAAGAGGACCACACTACTGTATCTTCAGATAACGTGGTAAGAATGCTTCCTAAAATCAACTTATTTAATTAAAACCAGAAAGCATGATGGACTGATATCTGAAGGGCTCTGTGTTGTGCCATAGAATTGGAAAAAAGAAAAAAAGGAAAAATCAAAACCCAAAATACCATATCTTGGAAAGCTTTTGTGGAGGAATCAGATCCTGACAGTGTTAAAACGTTTGGTTTCAAAAATGAAATAAACTGTTTGCTTTTTTTTTCTTTAAGAAAATAGAAATAATAGATGATGAAGAAAGCGATATGATCAGTAATTCTGAAGTGGATCAAATGAGCTCTCTTCTGGACTACAAAGTAAGTACCTTGCACTTATATTTAAAGAGAAAAACCATCTAGCATGCAAACTTTGATCAAATAATTGAATTCAGAATATGACATTAGTCCAGTCCAAGACAAGGGGTTGCAGCTTCTGCTGTTAGATATCCGGAAAGCAAGACAATCCTCAGAGCTCAAACTGTTGTTCAAAGAGATCCATCCCCTCGTTTTTCATCATCCGTCTAACGCAAGAAGGGAGGTTGGACACGGACTTGTTTTACTATCCCCTCCTGCCCCTCCTCCTCCCTCCCACTCTCTTGTGTTAAGCAGAGATTGCATTTTAATCAAATCAGAATATTTGAAGTATCGTGACCCTCATTTGTAATCTAATAACCCTGTAATACTTCTGATAAACTGGTTAAATTTATCAGAGGGTATGGAGGGTAAAATAATTTTTTTAAAAAAAATCACAGTGTAGCACTTCTCCATTATGAAGAAATGTGGGCCTTTTAAGATAACCATCTTTTGTCTGCTTCAGATTCTTGTCCTAATATAGGGGCAAGTGCTGCAAAGTCCTGAGTATGAACTAGGGATTGTGAGAACATAACTACAGGCAGATGGTGCTGGAGGAAACATTTTTAGAAGTAGGATGACTTTTTTTTTTTTTTTTTAAGACAAAGCGTTCCAATTTCAGCAGCTTGTGGATTACAGGCTAACGTTTGCTTTTGATGCAATATAAGCAAAAGCAGTTGGGAACTATGAGAAGCGCTGCTTTTTGCCAAATTTGCAAAGGTTACATCTGTACATAAGAATTGGAGGTGGATCACTTTTAACTTGGGTTTCAGTTGATGTTACCATATAGAATGCATGTTATAGTAGAACATTGCCAGGTTTAAAGTAAGTAGAGTGTCTTTGAAAAAACACAATATCCATGTAACTGAGCTTCACATATTTAACTTCATGATCCCTGCTTTAACAGAAAGTACAGTGCCAGATGAATAAAAATGTGAGGAACGTGATTTTTCTTTAACATCACTTGCCACCAATCTGAATAGTGTGATGTGATACCTACAGAAACTTGCTATTGTTGAATTGTGAGAAACAGCTATTCTTGGATAACTAAGCAAAAATCTGAGAGAAATAGGTTATCCATATATTTTTAAGTGGAGTTCTTATCCTATTCCAATTCTTGTTGTTGAAATAAGTGGGAAGAGTATTTTCTAATTACAGAACATGGGAAAGAGATATATATCTGGATTAAGAAAGATAAACTCGTTTAAATCAGGGAAATTAAATCAAACAGTGAAACATTCTACCTCTAGATGTTTAAAAATTGGGTAAACAGGTATTACCTTTATCCTTGCTAATCAAATAAGGTAAGTTTCATAGATTTGGGAGGAATTTTAGAAATACCCATGCATGGTGGCTGGGGAATTCTGGGAGCTGAAGTCCACACCTCTTCAAGTCACCAAGATTGAGGAACCCTGCTTTACAGTATCTGGTCTTTCATAGCTGTGAACCAAGTTGTCCTTCATGCCAACTAAGCTGTTCTTTCACAACCTTCACCCAAGACTGCTGTGTCTTTTCGTGCTTCCACCCAGTTTCCCACTGGTACACACTTAGCAGTACAAGTAGCATTTGTACATTTTCCATAATTTATTTTGCCACCAGCAGGTTCCATCTGCTTCAAAAGTGTGTGAAGGGCACGGGAGGTGAGCAGCTGAAAAAACTGCTACTCTGCCCTGCAAATGGGTCCTCTGGGTAGTCACTTCAGCTGCATTCAAGAGGTTCCTCTAATACTAAGGGGAAGTTTTAGGGAATCTTGGTTGTACATACAAAATTTATCAGTTATGGTATGTTCTTCACATATTTCATCTGTTTAGATTAGGGATGTGGGTATATGAACACGTGCACAGGCATAGTAGACAAATATTTATACATATTTTTCTGTCAAATGAGGAATGGAAAACCAATTGTCTCACAGCCCATTGTTGAATGCCATATATCCATTCCATTCTCAAAATATATTGGCTCAGAAAAAACATCTTGGAATTCCAGTTTACAAATTCATTCTCGTAAATGGGGGAAAGGAGTCACTTAGTAAAATATTTTGTCTGGGTATTCTCTTTTTCCAGAACTTTTCAAAAGCATGGGAGGGCTGGGAGTCTAGACTAAGCACTCTTAAGATGAGTAGCTAAGGAAGACACTGCGGTATAATTTCTCATACCTTATTTATAGCAGTAGTTACTGAATGATCCTGATGGAACATCATTATTCTGTCATTTGAATTTTGATTAATATCTTATTCCTTTTTTTGTAGTAATAATTTTATTAAGCATTACAATTAAAAAGATAAAAACTAATACAAACTAAAAGAATAAAAGAAAAAAATGGAAAGGACAAAAAAAAGAAAAAATAGAAAGAAAAATAGAAAAAAATAATATAGTAAAGAAAAAGAAGGCATATATAAAGAAATGACTCCCCCCTTCACAACAGCAAGTATAAACAATTTTAGTAACTTATCACCTTCACTTAAAATGCAACAAATGATCTCTTCTTCCCATATCCCATCTCTTATCTATAAACAAATCCTTGAAACCTCGTTGCTTCAATCCTGATCAACAAAAGTCCAGTAAGGGTTAACAGAGATAACATATCTATTTAACCTTGATCAAATAAACCAATGTTATATTCCTTCCTTTTACTTTTAACAATCTTGTTTTTTAGCCCCTTCCAATAATGTCCTAGAACTTGATTTCTTTTCATTTTTTCTTTGTCCCTTCTCACAAAATTCTTCAAAGCTTTAACAAGCCTCTTTTGTAAATCCAATATAGGAAAATTATCCAAGTCACTCTTTTGGTTTGTTATTTGTATATCCCTTTTAATTATTAAGACATCAGCCAGTTTCTTTTGGTTCTGAAGGTTCCTGATAATTAAAACGCAATTAAGAAGTAATTCCAAAAGTTATTAAGAAATTAGGTCTTGCAAACCTTGGTTTGCAAATTAGGTCTTGCAAACCGTGTCCATATGGCTCTGAGCTTAGTTGGAATCCCTCGACTCCCAGCCACTCGACTCACAAGTCAACCACAAAAAAACATGGTTCCTGCAGTCTACTCATGAGGAGCAGCTGTCAGGAGCACAAGTGGGTGATCTCACAATCTCTCCTTTTTCTGGAGAGACCTCAGAGGCCAGAATTCACCGTCTGGTCGCCGATCTCCACCACAGCGCCGTCCCCACTCTGTCAGGGACATCTAGTTCACCATGAATCATCACCGGAAGTCCAACATCTTATTATTCCTAAATATACCCACACAATTTTTTTTAAAAAAGGGGGGGTAAGAGAGGCTCACTCATCATCTTATATAGCCTGATGGAATACGAGAGTTATAAACATCTAATCCAGCCCCATGAATCATTTATTGTCCCTGTTCTGCTCTTGTTAAGTCTGGTTAAACAATCTTTTTACAGATTGCAATAATTAGATGCTCAAGGCATGACCTGAGATGCAGGGGTTTGCTAAATTATTTCAATTTAACAGCTGTGGTGGTGTTTTTTTAAAGGATATAGTTGCACATACCAAATTTTGCTTGTGGATTTTAGTGTTTAATTTGATCATGCTCCTTGGCTTTAATTTTTTTTATTTGCCATTTCTCATTTTGAGAATATTTTTGTAAAAGATTTATAAATTTATTATAAATAGAACTACAGGTTTTATATCTCAGAATTGTCAGTAAGCAAATTGTCCATTTTTATTTTAATATTTTTTCCAAGCGTAAAACTTGATTCAGTTTGCACCACATATCTGCAAATATAGCTCCTCTTTAAACAGAAAAAAAAAAAGAGATGCATTTGAGAACAATTTAGTTCACTTACAGAATGAAGCATTATTTTGAGAGTTATATGGAACTTTTTTTCTCCCTCTAGAATGAGGAAGTAAGGTTTGTTGAAAGTGAACTGGAGCATCAAAAACAGAAATATTTTGAACTTCAGGCTTTCACAAGAAGCTTGATACTTGCCGTCAAAACAGATGATAAAGAACAGCAGCAGGTAAGACTAAACAAAGAGGAAGCAACATTTTGCCACTTTTGAAAGAACTGAAGGCCTCTGGTATGAAGATATAAATCAGTTTTGGTAATCATGATGGGTCTCCTCATTCACTTAGGTTGAGAGCAACTCTCTGCAACTAATGTTATGCACATAAATATACACACAGAGATGGCATTTCTCTCAATATTTCTTTATGATAGAGCTTTTTAAATGTGGATTGGAGAGATTGGGATGTATGTGCTTTACAATAGTAATGAAGAACCTCAGAAATGTAACTCTTGACCCAGCATCAGCACAACATTCTTCCTATCATTTAGTCTCTTCTTGGCTGAGACCCTCTCCCTTAGGTGGGGGACACACATTAGACCTAGTTTATGCCTTGGAGCAGTTGAGACATGAACAGGTAGTGGGGGGATTAAAAAGGACTGCCTTGTCATGGACAGATCAATACCTGGTAATCATGGGGTTAACCAGGTCCACCAACCTCTATAGAGAGATAGGGCCAATTTGAATGGCCTTCCTCAAATGTCTAATAGATTCCACTGGTTTTCAAAGAGCCCTTGGAATTTCCCAGTAGTTTGGATGGCAGTTCTGTTGGGATCCTTGTCAACCTCTGGAATATGGAGGCAGCAAAGGTCATGGATAGGATTGCTCCTGAGTAGCCAATCCCAATTTTTCTGTAGAGCATTGGGAGATGCCAGAAGAGATGAGGTAGAAGTCATAACCTGGAGGGCATAACCATGTGGTGAAAAACAGGCTGAGACTGAGCTACAGAAAGACAAAAGGGTTGCTGTCTCAGAAGCTGACTGACTTCAGAATAATATCAACTTTAGCTCTTGATGGGGTTATGCTCCCCCACAAAGAACCAGGGTGCAACTTGGTGGTTCCCCTGGACTGTAGCTCTTGCTGGATCAGCAAGTAGAAGCTGTCTGCATAAGGGCTATTGTCCAACTGTACCTGATGCACCACTTCTCACCATTCTTGCAGCAGGAATTTCCGGCAACTGATACTCATGCCCTCATCACCTTAGAGCTGGATTACTGTAATGTTTCTTAAATGGGATTGCCCTTGAAGACCATCTGAAAACTACAGTTGCTGCAGAATATGGCTGACTATGTGCTAAATAGAACTACCTTATATAGATATAGAACTATCAGAGCTGCATGGGCTCTTTGTTTCTGAGTGCAATTGTAGGTGCTGGTTGTCACCTTTAAAGTCCTTTGTGGCTTGGGGCCTGGTTAACTGCAAGACCGCTTGCTCCAGGTAGAATCTGCTCACCCATGGCATGTCTGCCGAGAATTCCCAACCATGCAAGGTATGGCTGGAGGGCACTTGAAACAAGCATTTTCTGCAAGGGTTCCCCTGTTGTAGAGCATTGTATCCCTGGATATAAAATCTGCACCTTCACTCCTAGTATTTAGAAAGTTATTGAAAACCTGGCTCTGCCAAAGAGATTTGGGACTATGAAGGGAGGAATGGATGCATATGAGGTGGACAATGGCATGGGATAGGGTCTGGTTACTCGAAGGACCACCTGACTCCCATAGCATCTGCCTGGCCGGTTAGATCTGGCAGGGTTGGCACGCTCTAGGTTCCATGGATTAAATAATGCCAACTTTCGGGACCCTGGAAGTGTGCCTTTCTGTCACAGTGCTTGCTTTCTGGAATGAGGTTCCTCCCAAGATTTGAACAGCCCCTACCCTACTTAGTATTTCAAAGGGCCCTGAAGACGTGGCTATTCACCCAGGCCTTTGGTAAGGACAGTTGATGCTTCTTTTCTTCCTTTCCCTTGTCCCCATCCAGGTTTCTTTTCTCTGCCATCTTTCTTCCTTTGTTTTATGTATCTTGTATTGTTACCTGGCTTTTAATAATTTGTAAACTGCTCAGAGTTGCTGGGAATCAGGTGGCATATAAATTTAATAAATTATTATTGTTCTTCTATTAATATGGGATTCAATTATTGATGGATTAGTATCATATGGCATTTATATTCAAGAAATAACATTGTATAAATACCATATGTTACTAACCCATCAATAATGGATGCCAATCTCTATATTGTTGATGATGTTTTTGCTGTAAACCACTTGGATTAAAACAGCATAAAAATAAATAACTAAATGTCAGTAGAAATAGGAATTGAAGAGTGAAAAATGAACATTCCCTTCCCTGTTCCCTCATTAATCTAGAAAGCCATGATTTGGTAGGATCCCGAATTCATAAGAATGAGTGGCAACTTTTCATTATTTATATTTTATTTTTAATTCAGGCACTTCTAGCAGATTTACCTCCAGAATTGGAAGAGATGGATTTCAATCATACATCTCCAGAACCTGATGATACCTCATTCAGCTTGTCATCTTCATCAGAAAAAAATGCCTTGGACAGTTTGTGATCTTTTGACAAAAGAAACAACACAGTATAGTTTGTCTAATGTGTATGTTTTGAACCAATTACATTTTGTTAACCAATATCCTTAAATATGAAGGAAGAAGTAGGGTGGGAAGGCAGGCAAGCCAATTGTATATTGAGTGCATTTTGATAGTATCTACAAATTCAGAGTTTTGTTGCTGACAAATGTGAAAGCTACTTGAAAGCTGTTTCTAGCAGCTATATCTTGATGATGGTACCTTCATAATAACATGAACTTGATAATAAACCCCTGACCTAATGAAGGCACCAAGAATGGAAGAATAATAGTCAGTTATGTTAATAATTCAACAGTCCTTCCTAATGTTATCTGTCAGTCCTACAGTGTGATATTTTGCCTTTTCTTGTTCTTTTCTCCTTCTCAGGTAGGTGAACTGATCACTGGAAATTATGGGTTTCAAGAGATCAGTGGGGATAATTTGGGCCTTCATTCAAATGATGATCATTCTAACCAGGGATCAAACAAAGAAGTATTGGTCTTTTTCTTTTTCTGTATATAGCAGCAAATCATTGTAACTTCTCTTCATCTTCGATTGATGAAATATCCTGGAATATTTTCATTACCGAAAAAGCAAATCTATTTATCTTAGCTCTAATAAATTATTTTGTGTATATCAGCAGATGGAAATTCCAAACAAAAAACAAAACAGTTGACTTTTATAAATGCACAGTTTAGAAAAACAATTTCCAGTAGCACAGCATTCCCCTTTAGTAGTTCCCCCATGGGGGGGGGGATGGGCGGTTGAAAAATTTAATAAATAAATAAATTTAAAAACTGTAGAGATTGGTGATACTAATCCTAGGAAAGCTACAAAGATCCAGTATATACCCATGTTTGAAGGTCTGGTAGATGCTTGTGGCTTACTTACAAGCTAGTGGTCCATGAGCAAGCCTCATATAAAAGTTTCATGGAAATATAAAAAGTTTTGTAATTTAAATTTCCCCTCCAAGTGTGTTTGGTGGAAATAGTGACTCAAGAGAAAGAAAAACTTCATGGGTGGTGTGAGAAATTTTGATGAAAATTCCCCCCAAGGGGAATTACTTCTGGAATTGTAATGTGGAACAGCTGCTTAGTCCATATACCTGTTAAGATAATTTTTTAAAAAACAAACTAATCGGCTAGCAATCAAACACTAATTTATGAATTAGCTCTGAATAGGATTTAGCAAACGTACAATACATTTATGCATCCTGGCTTAAAAGTTACTTTGACTTGTTAGGCAATAAGTGGGCCATGTAGACCTGAACTCAGTGACAAATACACTGGAGTTATCCATCTTCGCTGTGTGCATCAAAATCCTGCTCAGAATAACGTCTCAGAGTCCAGTGCATAATTTGACCATTGTCCTCTTTTTCAACTACTGCTAGCAACAGAGTCTGTTTTAATCTTAAACATTTTTAGAATTTTGATCTAAAGTTATGTATGTTGTGTCTTAAATAGGATAATGAAAATGTTACTTACCAATTTGTATGCTTTGTTCTTTGGGATAGTATTTCACTGATTGATTAGGTGCTTGTCAAGTCCATGTTGACTCTTAGCGACCACATAGGTAGACTTTCTCCAGGATGATTTGTCCTCAGTGTGGCCTTTAAGGTCTCTCAGTGCTGCCTTCATGAAAATGTGAGATAAATAAGAGATGCTATTGATGCTCCATAGCACAGACATAGAAGGCACAGTCTTTACATTTTATGGAAATGTTGGTAAGCAAACTGCTATGTAAGAAATTTGTCCTCCCTCTTCTAAAGTCCCCTTGTGTGTTATTTTTAAATTCCAATTCATAGCTTCTTCACCATAGCCATCACTGCCTCCCTGCCCTCTTCATTCGTTTCCATTTTATCTCTCTGCTTTCCTCCTCGTTGCTGTCTCAGAAAGAAAAGCACAGGAGAAGCAGGATTGCAACTCCCCTTAGCCTAAGAAGATCTCTGTAATGGTCACCAGGGAAGGGATTTGCAATTTCACATCTTGCAGAGGAGGAATCAATGTTTGTCCCTGTCTGTTTGCACCTCCGTGTAGAAGCGAATGTACTTGGCTTTCAGCAATGATGTACATACTCTCGAGTGAAAATGAAAAGGGGGTGGGATTGGGTACCGTTCTGCATCTGAGAAATCAAAATCTTATGCCAAAGAAGGCTGTATTCTTTTGGCCCATATAAATTATGCAAATTTATTTTACATAGGTTAATTATGGCTTCCTTTTCCTTAATATTACTCTGGTTTGCTTTCTGGAGAGGGGTCAGGAGGACACTGATGTTCTTTACCTCCAAATACTAGAAGGCTCCTGAAGCCACACCTCTAGCTTCTGAGTTTTCAGCAAGCATTCCCTCAACATTTTTATAGCACAAGTTAGCAGCAATAAAACTAAATAATAAACACGTTAGGTTCTCAAGAAGCTGTTCTGCGCTCACTGCCATGTTGATCATTACGTCTGCATTATGTGGCATGGTGACACGTGTTTAGGAGTCATGAAAGTTAGCTTGAAGTATGACTGTAGTAAGCGTCAACATTAGATGCATTTTTTTTTTTAAACCTGAATGTAAAAGGTAGGAAGCAGGCTGAGGCAATGCATGTTAAAGCCGTCATAATAGTTGGAGGAAGAAGGTTGTGGTGGGGAGCATAAAAGATGGCCAGGGAAAGGTCTGTACAGATCTGAATTGCACTGCGACTTATGTTTAGGGTAAGCGCCTGTTGTTCCACATGCCATTTCAGTCTGTATTTGCTTAACTAAATGCACTGCAACCAATGGACATTGTGGGGAGAGGGGGTATAATAAAGACCACCATGATTATCCAGGCCAGTGTTTCTCAACTTTGGCCCCTTGAAGATGTCTGGCTGGGGAATTCTGGGACTTGAAGTCCAGACATCTTCAAGGGGCCATGGTTGAGAAACACTGATCTAGGTACTTCTCATTTTTGCTTTCTAATGCATAGTCAGCAGCAATCCAGACATCATATAAATATGGGTTTCAGTGGAAATGCAAGGTGAGCAGAGTTTTGAAAGAACTGAAAAGCTATTTCATACGAAAGTTTGCTTTTTTTGTATTTAGCTACCTCGGATGTAGATGCCCAGATTCCTAAGCTATAAAGATGCCTTTCAGCTTTGCAGCTATACCAGAAGTTCAGTGGAAGGCTTGTGTACTGTTCAGGCAAATCTTTTGTGAACTGGAAAATGTCATTCTTCTATCAGTAATTTGTGTAGCACTTTGGTTGTGTATCTATCCATCTGCCTAGCTCAACATCGAGTCACTAATTTTGACTTTGAAAGGCATGACACAGCTAGTTATTCCCTGGCCTCCAGTGTGATCTAAATATAACTCTGCAAATTATAAATATAAACTTTTTTTTGGCTTGGGTTCTTTTAAGCTTGTGCATCATTTGATGCTGAATGTATGATCTGACTCTGCAATGAAAATATTTGTTTTTGAAAATCGGTTTGTTTGAGAATATGACATGTCTTGTTGAGCTGTGATGGCTCACTGATGCGGAACTTCATCTGATGCTAAGACTCATCGGATGATGAGAATATGCATTTTATTTATTATCTGTATTAAAATAATTTCTAGGACATCCTTCAAAACCTCCTCACCACAATTTATAATAAAACAGCTGAACACATATGTTTGAATTAGCTCGCCCATATCCACTGAAACTGTAGCCTTTATTCTTTTCAAATCCAAGAACTGCTTTTTTAACCAGAAGCTTCTGTAAGGACCCATTTTTAACTTTATAATCTTTCATACTCATTGTTTCTCTCCCTCTCTCAAGCCTCACGAGTTTAGGGAGATACGGCTCATATACCTTTTAACAATTGCACTGAATGGAGATACATTTAATAGAATCAGATTCTTCTGTGCTAATACAAGAGGCCTGCTTCTTTTTCCTCCCGTCACCCTCTCCCTGTCCTCCTTTCCTTCCTTTTTTTTTTTAAAAAAAAGACAAAAACAACAAAAGAACAGTTGGTAATACCTCTGCTGCAATCCGTTCTTGGTCCATGATTCACCAGGTTGAGGATTAAAACACTAAGGTATAATGTCCATCTTGTGTATGGGTGAACACTCCATTGATCAAGATATTTTAACACAGGTAGTATTTTCAGGAAAAGGGTTGAAACTCTAGTCGCTCTCTGAGTGAGATGAGCAGTGACTAAATTTGAGATTTGAAACACTGAAACTGTATTTGGGGACAGACTCCATTACTTACCCTTTTTTTGTAGCATAAATTCTGATGTTCTCTTTTCATTGGAAGATAGATCCCCATCTTGGTCGCCAGGTGGTATCAAAAGTCAACCTTAGATCAGATTAAGTGCTATTTTATTTTTTTTAAAAAACTCTGGGATGTTATAGACAAAGAGCTTAAGCACAATAACATCTGGAATATGAAATATTTTACTGAATTATTTAATTTACGCAGTACTTAAAACACACACATATACACACATTTTACAGGCTACCTCTGCGAGATGACTCAACCTTGGATGTGCCCTAGACTATAATGTGACTTCTTGGTGTATCTAATAATTTCCGGCCACTTGATGTTTCCAGGTTCAGGAAGCGGGGATGGGTTATTTTGTCCTGAATATTGTCACCTTTGGGTAGGTTGGTTAGTTGGCTCTTTTGGCTAACCTAATGTTAGCAATATGAAAGTAATGGATGGTTATATGCATGGGAAGTTGGAAAGAAGCTTGTGGCAAAGCACTTCTGTAGTGTTGCCAAGTAAACATGGCAACATGTCCATGGAGCTCCCAGCTTAGTTCCAAAGAAAGTTGATGTGTCCTTTGACAGGCAGCTGTGTCTGCATATGCATGTGAAAGACCTTGTGAAAGGGAAATACACTGTACAATAAAGGTACTGGGGAAAATTCCTTCAAGATGTCCATTGAAATGAATGGGAGTCATTGAGGTTCCCCACAGGAATGTGCCTTAATTGGATTCTAATCACTGGATCAGTTTCAGAATTGGGCCTACCTTTGAATTGCCCAGCTATGACCTTATACCAGGCGCTTCTCCATTGCGGATGCCGGTTGCTTTGGCAAATAAGTTTAAAACTGGTCCCTTTTAGTCATCTTATAGCAGATACTTCAACTGGAAGTGTCTTCCTGCCACTTCTATTCCTGGCTTTGATAGTTGGCTTCACTTATCTCTTGGGTCCTGACTGGCCCATCCCCAACACTAGCTATCTCTTATCAACATTCCTAAAAACATCCCTTTTTAACCGAAGGGGCGAAAGACGTTTGAAACATTCAGTGTGGTTCTACAGAAATTCACATCGTACTTTATGCAGTCTGTCTACCCAGCCTGCTCTTTGGGGAATGGTTTGGAACTTTTTTCCCCTTGTTAGGGACAACATGCTTAATATTGTAGTAATTGACTAAAACAATTAAAAACATATTTTAATAGTGTTTTCCTTTTCTAATGACCCTTTTAATTTCCCAGTAGTATTTCATCGGGAAAAAATATTCAGGTGGCAAACAGTCTCCAAAAACCAAATTAATTCTCCTTTCCTATCTAAAACACATGGAGCACAGGATTCAGGGTAGATGTTTCCAAAGAGCATTTACAAATTGAACACATTGATAGAATTTCCTAGAAAAAAACAGGAAAAGGGCTTGCTGTCCCACCGAGAAAGCATGCGGCTTGGTCCTTTTGCTACCTGTAATCATGCTAAGTCTACATTGTGTTAACCCAGTCACTGTGATTGACAAAGTGTGGTTTACAGCTTACTGGGTGAACCCATCACACATGACGTCTTCAATTAAAAGGTTGAACAAGCTATGGCTTAGAATGACATATGAGCTCAGACTTGGAAATCACAGATTCAATTAGAAAAGTGGGCAATTCAGTTCTTCCTTGACACTGCTGATCTAGGAACACAAGTCCCTAAGTCATGCTGGTTTTAGTGGATATTGCAAACATGGCTTAGATTGTATCAGAACATTGCGCAATAGGGGTTTTTTTTTTTAATATATATATATATGTAAGAACTCAAGTTTAAGGTGTTCCAGTGCACAGTGCATCCAACTTCGTATTCTTCTACCGTATAATAAAAATGACAGGTTGAGTTTTTAAAGAGAAAGGTGAGAGCGAAATACGTGTATATAAGATTCCTTGTTCCATTAGCAGAGTGCTGGGAATCGGGCACCTAAACAGATAATAAAAACTATTTCTCTTGCACAGCGTACCACAGAAGACCTGCTCAAAAAGCTTTGGGTAGCTGGAGGAGCGGCAATTTGCAATTTGGTGCATTTTCCAGCTATTAAACCTGCTTTCAGTAGCAGAGAGAGAGAGAGATATGAAGAGGATTTTTGTCCTCTGCTCCTTTTGCCTTGCTACAGTGCTCCTTGGTCAAAGGATCTAGAATTCACCTTCTGCTGGTCAATGCGTGGAAAGAGTGAAGCATGTAATAGAGAAAATGTTTTGAGTGGTCCAATATCCAAAAGCAAACCTTTCAGCAGGAGTATCGGTTCTAGGTTCTGTAATTCCAAAGCAAGATAAATGCAAAAAAAGAAAGTTTTGGATCAAACATGAATACACTGTAAAAGTTCGTTGTGAATTATAAGCTGGCAGCTCCATAAATGATGCTAAAATTGAACTGCCCATCTGACCTCAGATGAAGCCTCTCCTTAGAAAGTTCTCTGCTCTGGGGGATGGTAACACATGATTTAAATTTTTGTTGAAGCTTTGGAAAATTTGAGTATCTTGTTTTTGTTTGTTTGTTTGTTTGTTTGTTTTTTTAAAATGTAAGCTGGTTTACTAAAATGTGCCACTGAAGTTGAAGTAATTAACATAATGTCCGTTAGGCCAACTTGAGTGAGTTTTGTAAATTTAGTGTGATTTAAAGCTGAATTTCTCTGTGAAACTCAGTATTTATACTGCAAATTTACAATATGTAAATGGTATGTGTAGCAAGAAGTCTATGACAGATATTTAACTTGAGTACCTCCATTGTAACCCAGGATAAACAATCTTGGTTTATTGGGAAAAGGGATTCCACCCATTTGTACTGATCTTATTTCTATGTGTGTGTGTGTATGTGTATGTGTGTGTGTATATATTATACACACGTACACACATACGTACACATATAGCATATTTATAATCTTGTATTATCAAAATCCAGAACACACAAAAGGTTATTCATAAGAAACCTATTCAGCTATTTTTATATGAACTGTTGGTCTCTGCCTTAACTTTTTTTGTGAAAATTTTGTGCCATAGGATTTTTAACTTATCAACAGATAGCTTGAGAAGTTTGGTTTGAAAAAATAAAATGTGAATATTGGATTTGGGCTAATGGATACTTTCAGAGTTTCCTGTCTTCATTAAGGGTTCTGCAGATAAGCATCTTGTATAGTTACATCTATTTCTTTTCTTACCCCATTGGTCCCACCTGCTTTCCCCCCCCCTTTTTTTTTAGGGGAGGGATGGGGCGTGGGGGGGAAGATTGCATCCACACTGAAATGCATGCTCTTAATTTCAGGAATTGTCATTTTGTTTTCTGAGTATGCCAGTTATAGTTTGACAGACCCTTAATAAACTGAGTTCTTTATTACAACACTGTAATTGTTAGGTCAACTTGGTTAGAATGAAGGGCTACCTTCCTTTCCTATCTTTGTCTACTGCATTCAAGGATATTTTTCTACATCTGCCAGATCTGAAAGACTGGAAAAATTCAATAAAGGATAAGTGAGTTGATTTCCTACATAAAGTTTCCAGTTTCTGTATTCATAACCATTGATTTAGAAGAGTTTGCTCTGTTACTAAAGCTAGATTTTATGTTCTCAAAGTCAATTCTATGGGTAGTAGCATAAGCTCCCCAGCTTTACATTCAAACCCTATTTTGCCTTCTGCTCTCCTGTTGTGTGCCCAAATTAGCTGGTACATTGGCTTGGTTCACACATTAAACTCAGCCAACTTTGTTTTGGGGTGTAACGCACACCCAGCCAATGTGATTTTAAAACTGGGGTTTATAGCTTACTGTAATATATGAACTTAGCCATTGTGGCTCAACTCTGCAAAGTTAAAATAGGACATGGGTTAATATGATGCCCAAGGCCATCCATTCTAATAATTACAATGATGACTTATATAAGAAAGGAGTTACTGTAGTAATACTTATCTTAGAAAGTGAACTTGTCATTTTTAAAGCAGGTTATACCTGGTTGACAGCAGTAAGTGATAAGGTGGTTTGTCTGGTTTTTGCTTAGCCTAATGCGTGAACCAAACAATTGTGCTTTAGCATTAATGTGTACATTAGGCTGCTGTGGCTTTTTTTTTTTAACCAAAGCTTAGGTAAAAACGACAACAGCTTCCCAAACCCTGGCTTAGTATCGTGTGAGCTCAGCCATCCTGCTGTACAAGTGGATATTAACAAGTTTGTTTAATTTTCAGTTGTTGGGTACCAAATCAGTGACATAGCAGCCTCTAAAAATGAACTTTGACATCTTCCTGTTTATAGGAAAAGGTTATCTGGAAAACAGCATATGTTTCCACTTCACTTAAACAGAAATTGCTGATAGAAGCTGTTTCTCTTGATGGCTTCCAGAACTATGGTTACCTAGGCAGCAAAGAATCTAGTTGTGTGGCTGAAATAGGGTAATTGATCACCCCCAGACCACGGGTCTCCTATCCCTATCCTGCTGATTTAATTGCCCAAATGTCTTGCCAATGAAAAGATGTTGCAAAATGTGGCCATCCTTTGATAGGGGAGGAACTGAGCATTGGGCTGTAGCAAAAGTGTAAATAATAATAATAATATTATTAATTATTATTATTATTATTGTTGTTGTTGTTATTTCTTCAGTCATCTCTCAAAAGGCCAATCGGTAGTCAGAATGCGTCTGTTGTCACAATCTTGGGCAATATGTGTGGGTGCATCTATATCCATCTTACAAATTTAAGAGTTACAACAAATTAGCAGTAAGCCAGAATCATTCTAATTTTGCCACTTTATGTGTACGATTCAATATTTGAGGAGATTTTGGTGATCCCGGGCGTATTAACAACCTGCTATTCTTCGGATGACGTGAACTGCAGCTCGCGAAAGCTGATGCCTTTTTAAATAATATTAGTTAACCTGGAAAGGTGCTCTTAGACTCCTGAGTGTTAGTCCTGGGCAGAGTCATTTCAGGAAGACCCAGGATCGGAGCGCTGAACTTTGCAGGTCTGAGAAGCTAGCCAAAAGGTGTGCGAACTCTAACAGGAGAGCAGCTATGTTTGATCCTTCTTGGCTGTGCCCCGGATGGAGGCTCAGCGTGGCTCCTTGAACGTGCTCGCTGCCTTTGGGCAGCGCTGAGAAGAATTTACTGAAACCTCAGCTGTATTGCCATGCTTGGGACCTTGGATTTCATTGGACTTCTCCGTTGGATCCCTTGCCTGATCGGTCATTTGCCGGTCCAGATCCCCGTTCTGCCTCTTGGGCTGTGAGTGCAGTCTATCCTCACAGGTAGCGCAACAGGATTTTTCCAAAGGACGTTTTATTTCAGCCGAAAGAAAGCCCAAGCTCGCTTACCTCTAGCCTGTGGCCAGTCTACAGTTTTCTCATTTGCCTCCTGGAAGCACAGAAAAGAGTGGGTTATGACTGTCTTGATACATCATATCTGAGGCAGGCCTGATCTAAGCGTTCACATGAACAGATAGGAACAGGATATAACTCCTCCCTGTTTAAATAAGGTTGATAAAATCCATGCCAAAGAAGCCTTTGGCTTCTCTTTGAAAAACCAGGTTTTTCACCCGCTCTCTGCTGCTTGCTCATCAGCACAAGGAAAGAGGATCCTTTTAGCCTCTCTGGTTCCTTGCCAGTTGAAGCTGCTTGTGTCGGGCAGAGATGAAAGTCCTACACAGACCTACCTGCATTTGCTGCCCTTCTCCATCTCTACAAGAGGTGAATCAGGAAAGGCTAGCTTGGACTCATTAATGCTAGTGAGCTTTGCAATATTGATGGAGCTATTAGCAGCCTGCTAATGGGCCTGAATACTGAGCTGAAATGTCTAGAGAGAGTAAACCAGGTAGCATCTAGAAGGCAGAACAACAAAGGATCCATGATCATGTCCCGCTCAATTGGGAGCCTGAAATTCCACAAGCTGGTAGCTTCTAGCTGTGCTTGGGTGATCTTGGGGTGAAAAAAAGCCTGTTTCCTATCTGGAGAGGAGACTGCTAGGAAATGCTAGCACTATAGGCTGGAGCCAATGGGGTACAAGAATGGGGAGACCCAGGTTCAGGTCCACTCTCAGCCATGGAACCTCACTGGATGCCCTTGGGCCAGTCACCCTTTCAGCCCAACCTACTTGACCTTCTAGAAGAAAAGCAACAGGAGGAGGAGGAGGATGCAGAGAATGGGAATAAATTTGTCAAGAAATGTACATGGATGTGTCTGCAGTCAGTAGAAGTCAAATTCAACTCAGCTTAGGGGCCCCTTTACCTTTTTAGGGCAGAGAGGTCACACTGACTATGCAGTAGACTGCTGCTTGTCTCTTGCTGGGTGACATGAATGCAAAACTGGCTTGCTAATTCATCTACCAGTAATTGGGAAGCCCAGCTCCCCATGGGTGGGGATTTCTTTAGCAATTTTGGCTGCATCCTTTCTGTGAATGAATAGACCCTTGAACTTAGGTCGCACGCTTGAGCCTCTGCAGAAGTTGTTGTCTCAAGCCTGCAGGAATAATTTTTCCATGGAGAAGCTGCTCATAAGGTCCAGTGGGAAATGTAGCTGTTGAGATGGCATTTTTTGTCTTTTTTAGAAAATCCCATTTCTCCATGAAGTAAAAGTACGCCAGTCACAAGACAATGTTCTGTGACTGTATATTTGATTTGTTTGCTTAAATCCACAAATTTACCATCTGGATTTCTATCCTCATCCTTCTTGTAATGGCCAGAAGGAATGGCCTTGAGGAACAGGAGGAAGAGCAGCAAAAGACAATGATCAAATAAAAGAAACCTGAGTCTGGGGCAGATCCGTTACCCAAGTAAGCATCTCAGACAGGACCTGAGGGAGGGAGGGAAGGGGGAAGCTCATTCAGACTTGCAAGATTCTGTTACTATATTTTTACAATAAATGTAATATTGGCCTGCCTGACCTTGGTTTCCTAGTTTGGTCTACTCTGAGGGCTGACAGCAACCCTGCAAGTCTGACTGTGCTTCTCCCTCCCTCCCATTATCTTCGTGAGAACTAGGGAGGGTCCTGTCTGAGACACTTACAGGAAGAGAAGCACACCCAGGGAACAGCAAGAATCCAACAATTTATCAAATTCTGCCTCTAGACAGGTTCCAAATACGATTGGTTATGCATGCCTGCTTCCCTATATTTGGTAGCGTTCTGCTTGAATGTAAGCAGCAGCACTCAGGCATGGGCATTTATAAACAATAGCCACTTCACTATAGAATTTCCACTACAGGCAACTTTATTTAAAGAGATTTGGGCTCTAGCTGCTTTTTCTGCATTGCTTTATCCTGTAATCTGATGTTTTAAAAATTCAGTTGCATTTTAGCTCTAGAGGCTCCAGTGTGACGCCCAACAGGCTCTGTACTTGTTCTTACTTTGGTCAAAAAAGTGTATTTTTCTCCGTTAGGAGTGAATAGGTGGGAAAATATAGAGCAAAGCCCTAGTCCCAAATGTCATCTAGATTGCTCCTGAGCCCCACATTTTAAATGATATGCAGCCCAGCGCACTCCTATCCAGAAAGACAAGGGGGAATCGAGGTAATAGGGAGCCTTCCTGGAAGGGTGAGAGAAGTTGCAAGGTATCTTCACTAATGTGTCTTCTAAAGAAAGCTCATGATGGACCCTGTCCTTCCCAGCAGTTGTTGAACAAATGGCCAAGCCTATCTATCATGCCCATTTTGTGAGAACACCCTGAACCTCTCTCAAAATTCTAAACGTGTCCTTCAGTCCAAAACTTTTGGGAACCCTATGGCAAGATGGGGTAGTTAATTGCTTGATTCTTTATTTCTGCTCTTACTTCGACTGTGAATTTGTGGAGTGATGCTGTTGACTTCCTTGGGCAGCTCACAGAGGGGTGAGCTATTAGAAGGATCCTGCAGCAAGTCTTAGAAGATTCATCTGGTTTGATAGAAGTTGGCATCTTCGCTTGAATTTCCTTGCAAGCATCTTCATCTTCAGAAACCCAGGAGTTGGCCAGCAGTTTAACAAAATAAAAGCCAGAAAACAGGTTCTTAGGAATGAATGAGTTTTTTAGAAAGAGAGAATGTGTGAAAAGCCTTGGAAGGACATTTCTTGTGAAAAACAAAGTAGAAATGGCAGCACGATCTGTCCTCTTCAAGGGTGAAGTTTTTTCTTAGAGGGAAAGGCAATGTGTAAACTCATCCTTTGTGTAATACGTGCTGTTGTACTGACATCTGGTGGCAAAGAAGGACCAAGACTCAGAGGAATGAAAATAGCTGGCTTAAAGGCTATATCCCCGTATTTCCCTAACCCAATCTTTTCACTTTCCTGGTTTACGGATTCAGCCATACGGCTCTTGCCCAGCACGTGGCTTCATACATCATCTGGAGCTACAAAGAAACAAATTGCCATGGGATTTGGTCTTACGTGCAAAAAGGCAAACTGTCCCATCTATTGAGTGGACAGAGTAGCCAGCCTTCCTCGGTTTCCAAATGTGTTGCGATGACTACGCCATGAATTCTGAGCCAGAAGGCAGGGGCATCTGTAGGGGGGACTCCAAAAAGTCAAGATGGTCATTGCCTGTTCAAAGCCACACCCTTTTTTATGTGGGTCACCTGGGTGTACCTAGAACTTTTTTTTTTTTTTTTTTTTGGTGCCTTAGAGTCAGCCTTGACTCCTGGAGATTGCCTGGATAAGCCTCTACAGTTTTCTCAGCAACGTTTTCAGAAGTGGTTTACCCTTGTCATCTTCCTGGGGCTGAGAGAGAGGGACTGGCCCAAGGTCACCCAGTTGGCTTCGTGCCTAAGGTGGGACTAGAACTCATGGACTCTTGGTTTCTAGGCTGGTGCCTTAACCACTACACCAAACCTAGAACTTTCACCTAGAACTTTACTTCAGCACTAATCATGAAAGAATGTTCTCCTTGGCATCTGGAGGGGCAGGTTTTTAAGAAGGGAAGAACCGCCCTCTGTCTACCATGAAAGAGGATTCCAGAGGAACCAGGTGGCCTCACTATTTGCTACTGTGGCAACACCTGTTCAACCTTGGCTGACCTGGGATATCTAAGCAAAATGAAACCTATAAATACCTGGATAAGACAATTCTAGAAAATTTCAGAGTTGTAGATAGATACTTTTTTTAATAGTTGATAATATGCAGGACAAATTAAAGTAAGTAAGGTCCTTTGTCTCTTTCTTACTTTAATTAATTTAGTTAATTTAAATGGTGGTCATGCAGGCTCTTCCTTAGCAGTATTACCCATATGGAAATCCCTTCCTGGGAAAACTTGGACCTTCTGGGGATATTCTGGAGCATGATTATCTCTCTCACACACGCATGCTCTGCCAAACATTTGGTTGAACTGAGGACTAAATTATAGGACATTGACTGCCAGATCAGTGTTTTAATTCTCCATCCCTCTGTTTTGGTGGTTTTGATTCAATTGTCAGAAGGTTCAAAACTGATACTTTATATATAATTGTTGTAAATGGAAGCATAATAGGCTGAATTATGGGGTATACGAATGGAAATAAATAGGCTCAGAAGCTAAATGTCTGTGATGAAGGAGGCAAAAACGTGGGATACATGGGCCAACAACTCTGTGAGGTAGAAAAAGTGAGGAATAGTCACTTGTCTGTTGTGGACTTAGGAAAAACAAAGGTGTTGGCGTTGGGAACAAAGATGGCTTTCTAGTGAACCACCTTTATGGAGAAGGAACAGAGAAGAACATGCACAGAGGGAAGAAATTTGAGTGTAGATAATTTGTATGTGAGTGTGCTGGCATGTCCAGTTAGGGTGGCCCTACCCATTGCTGGAACACAACTCCACAAGAGCCAGTTTGGTACTACAAACTACGACAGTTGGTACTCAAACTACAAAAAAAAAAAAAAAAAAAGCTTTGTAGTTTGCATCGTTTAAGTTGTAGGCAGAGTAAAAATGATATTTGTAATGTAGGGATACTATGTAAACCATCATACTTTCTATCATTAACCATTTGGGGTATCTTTGTCTAGAGAAGTGCATGGCAACGCTTTCAAATGCATAAAATAGGCAGACACCACATTCTCCGTGTCTAATTTTAAGCCCATTCCAATCCGTGATACTGACAATGGACCCTCTTCCTCCTCCTCCTCCTCCTCCTCCTCCTCCTCCTCCTCCTCCTCCTCCTCCTCCTCCTGTTCTAAAAAGGAGCAAGAGCTGTGTGCAGAGAGTGAATCATGCACACATTCCCATCTGTACTATAAACATGTTGGAATAATTCTGCCAAATATTTCTTGTTGAATTTAGGCTTCTTTCCTGCACACAAATCCCTCTGCTTGTTGTTCTAATTCTGCCAACTGTTTGATTCAGCCACTCAGCTCCCTCCTTCTACAACCTACCACTCAGAAAACTTACCTTTGTTTCCATGGCGGATTTCATCTTGTAACAAACCCTTCTTCTGAAGATCTGAAGGATAATGATCTGATGGATCGTCTAATGTTCCTTCATTAATGCTGCTCTGAAATAAATCTATCCACCCACCTATAAGATGCTGTGGAACTAATCATCCTGTACAACCTTTACATGGAAGGTGGGCAGAGAGCGTAGGACTAATCTCTCCAGATGGGTCATGGCTCTGAGAAAATGGCTGACCACACCAGTAATAGAATAAATGGTCAAGTGGGGCTCTCCTGAGGTAGCTCTCACAAAATCGAGTTTTTCACACAATACCCAAGCCCTCAAGTCAAGTCTGAACTAACCATAGTCTTCCAGGATCTACATTAAAGCACACGCATGCCCGTATAGCTGGGTTTGCACATTTCACGAAGCTCTCATTTACTGAATAAATAGCAAATTTATTGTCTCAGTTCTCCCTAACCTGCTACATCAAACAATCACCATTATGGCTTAATATTGCATGTGAACCTGTCATAGAATCATTGTTCCATTTAGATTTTTCAAACCAAACATACTGGATCCTGTGTAAGGCTTACATACAAGCTGTTCAGCAGTGGGGATGATGAAGATGGTGGATTCTCCTTCACTGGAGGTGTTTAAACAGAGGATAGATATCATCTGTTGGGGAGGCTAACATAGGGGATTCTTGCACTGAGCTGGGGGTTGGACTTGTCAGTCTCCAAAGTCCCTTCTAACCCTTACATTTTATGATTCTATGTTCAAATTGTTAAATGTGTATTCTTGGTTACTGCCTTGCTGGATCTCTCCAACACACATGCAGCGCAACATTCAGTGCAAGAATATTAGCAGGCATAAGATGGTTAACCTCTAACAAGACTGTGGTCTACCTTCTGTTTTAATTTTGGAATTTGCTGCTACCTGGAAACCTCTTATAGACTTTTTGCATGAAACAGAAAAAAAAATGCATGTATGATTTGCGGGTTGGATGATTAGGAAAAAAATGGATAGCAGAAAAAAGTGAGCTATTTTTTTATTTTTTTGGTAATCATAGAGTAAGATCATTTTGCAATTGTACTTATATTTGCTGCAAAGGAAATCGGAAGCTTCTTTCTATTTTTTCTATTTTTTCTTTTTTTCTGCACTTTTGCTTTTTCTCTCCTTTCCTTTCTTCTTTACTGTTTCTACTCTTTATTAGTTTGTGTTAGTTTTTATGTGCTTTGTAAAACTTTTAATGATAATAATAATAATAATTTTAATATAGATAAGAAATTTGCTGCCTACCTGATATGAACCTGGCCTGGATAGAAAGATGCTTTAGCTGGCTTCAGGAAAACCCTGATCTATTCCCAATTCCAGGCTCAAATTTTCTTTGGGTTCTGCTGGTTATAGATGCTTCCAGCCCATCCTACTTTCTTGCTTTTTTTTAATTAATAGTAAATTTATTAAAAATTACAATTGCAAACATAAAAACTAATACAAACTAAAAAAATTAAAAGAATAAAAAGAAGGTGCAGAAAAGCAAAAATAGAAAGAAAAATAGAAAAGAAAAAATAAGAATATAGTGAAGAAAAAGAAATGACTTCCCCCTTCATCACAAGTATAAACAATTTTAGTAATTTTTCACCTTCTCTTAAAATACAACAAATGATCTCTTCTTCCCATGTCCCATCTCTTATCTATAAAGAAATCCTTAAAGCCTTGTCATTCAGTCCTGATCAACAAAAGTCCATTAAGGGTTACCAGAGATAACAACATATTTATTTTAACCTTGATCAGATAAACCAACTTTATATTCCTTCCTTTTACTTTTAACAGTCTTGATCTTTAGCCCCTTCCAATAATGTCCTAGAACTTGATTTCTTTTCATTTTTTCTTTGTCCCTTCTCACAAAATTCTTTAAAGCTTTAACAAGCCTCTTTTGTAAATCCTGTATAGGAAAATTATCCAGGTCACTCTTTTGGTTTATTTGTATATCCCTTTTAATTATTAAGACATCAGCCAGTTTCTTTTTTATGCCCAGTATAGCATCTTTTTCCATATCATTCTTGTAGCCTGTCATTTTTAAATCCACTTTCAGATCAGTCTCAGTCTTGTCAGGTAAAATTTATTCCTCTCCCATAATATCTTTTAAACACAGTCTATCTATAATGGTAGACAATCTTAAAATTAACTTCTGGGTTCATTGTTCAAAAATATCCTTCAGTATGTGCAGTGTTAAAATATTTTGCTTCATTCTGTATTAGTAAGTTAAATTTAAGTGTTCTTCTCCTTTAATCATAATCTTTAATTCCTTCTGGTTCCCTCTAATGTCCAACCTTCAGAGTCTCATCTTATCATTTTTTTTAAAGAGAATTCAAAACAACAGCATTTTCCCATGGGAAGGATTCTTATAATTAATTCCAAAATCTTCTTTCAAATCCATCTGGACCCTTAATCTGTTTGTAACTTTCCAAAATTGAAGTTCTAATCACCCTTTTGCTGTTTATCCCTCCCCCCGCCCCAATTTTTTAAGTCATTAAACTTGTATTTAAAACTTATTTCGCTAAGGATTGAAGAAGAATCACCTGGTGTTTTCAGACTTGTTGATCCAAAGGTTCCTAATAGCTAAAAAGCAGTTAACAAGCAATTTCCAAAAGTGATTAGAAAAGTTAATATGAGAGCCCAGTGTCCTTAAAGGTGCCAACTGTGGTTTGAGCAAGATGGTTATTCCCTCATCTCCCAGAGCTCTAAACCCACTGGGGACCACTGTCTTGCAGTGTCCTCATGAGTTGCAACTATCTGGACCACTGGGTGATTTCAAGTCCTCTCTTTGTGCAGAGGAATTACGAAGAGCTGGTCTACTTGTTGACTCTTCATTCCGCCACAGCCATCGGCTCCACTTTTAGCAGAGCCATCTTCAGTTCTCTATTTCTTCCCTGGAAGTCTCTACTTTCTTGCTTAAGTACTAGATGTTAATGGCTTTCTCCTCATCATACTGTATGGCTTGTCCAGAGTCTGGTTTCTCTATCTCTGGTCTTATGTCCCTGAAAACTATGGCTTCATCTGTAGGATTTGGAGCTCTTCCCAAAGCTATTTTTCTGACTATGACTTGAGTTTGGCCATTGATCTCAGCGTACACTGTGCTATGTCTTGTCACAAACGCATAATATGAATCCCAGAGAATGAAGGGACAACAATTTCATTTATTCTTTGGGTTGTTCCAAAGCTTAAGGATTTGGGAGCATACTGTGAGCCTATTAATGTTTTGTTTTCCAGCCAAGATGTACAATGCAAACCGAGACTAGGAACTCAGTCAACTTGCTATGAAACAGGAACATCACCCACTCAATGTTTAATAATCACAGTGTGTCACAAGCCAGAAAAATAAAGGCACTGCAAGAAGGGAATCCACAGAGCAAATGCAGAGTAGTAGATGACTCAGACAATCAAATCAGGTCATGTGTTTCAAAGAACCCGCTGAGTTATTGGCTAATCAAATTCATAGAAAATCATCTTCCTGACGCCAAAGCTCTTAATGGTTTTGGTTCTTAGATCCAAAGGACCATAAATCTTGGGCCCAGCTTGACCATTAGTTAGAACAAAGCAACCATCTCAGACCCCCTATAAGGCAGGAACAACTGAAGGGCAGAAGACAGTGTTGTGTGTTCCACCCTTCACTTGAGCAAATGTAATCAGATGCACAACCTTGTCAGCTTTTAAGAAAGAGTCAACTGCCAGTGTAGGAATGGGGGATAGGAAAGGCTGCATCTTCTCCTTCACTTTGGGCAGCAGAGTGCCCAGCATTGTCCCAGGATAGACCCTGTTGCAGGTAGCCCCATCATTTAGATGGGTGGTGGTCCAGACCTGGGTCTTCTAAGCCAGGGATGGGCATATAACTTTCCAGAATTAAATTGTTTTAATTAACTTACATTGTATTTAGATAACCCAGAAGCTTTTGAACTTCAGTGTTCATGAACCATAGCTAGCAAAGCCAATGGTAAGATGTAATAGGAATTGCAATCCAGGAATATCTGGAGAGCTGCAGATTGGCTATAACTATCTTTTTTTTTTTTTTTTTTTGGTAGTTTGGAAAAAGTCCTCACATTTGTTTCATCCCTAACTTTACTGGGGAATTAAATTGGCTACTCATTCACTCTTAGGAGGATTTTAAAAATTATCTTAATGTTGATTATTATCATTGATGGACAGTTTTAATCAATGCGTTGGCCTCTAGATCTGTAGAATAATGAAGAACATCATCCATTTTATTGTCTGTCTTGGCCAGTTGTATTGCAAAGTATTACAGCTGGTCTTGGAAATACTTCTTCGATGTTTCATCTTCACTGTCATGTTTCAAATATTCTTAAATATATCATTAGAATGGTTTGCCATTGGAGTGGAGGGGATAAATTATTTGGCTCTTTTGTTAGAATAAGCTAACTGAATGAGACCTTTGAAAGCTTGGTTTCATACAAAAATGAAGGAACGAAAGTGACAAACCATCATTCTGGTGTGAGAGAAGACAGCTTGTTCCCTGGATCATCCTTCAAGCATGGATTCTGCCAAAATTGATGGAATTCTAGACACTGCTTCCTGGAGACCCCCAATACATTCCTGGGAACCCCAACTTCCTGCTCAATTTAATGGATTTTATTTTTGACTTGACTTGGCAGGATTTCGAGCCTGTCCCAATCTCAAAAGCTTCTGGGTTATCTAAATACAATGTAAGTTAATGAAAACAAAGAGAGAAAACAACAAGAGATTGTCAAAACACATGATCATAAATATTTATCATTCTGCCCCTCAATTAGCTCAGGCCAAAAGCATCTTGGGAAAAGGCTCTTCTGACTTGTTTAGGGACCATCTGTACCTCCAGGAAGAGAGAATTCCTATCACTAAAAAGGTCGGCTGTCATGTCGACATTCAATGCCCCTTTCAAGCAAGGGGGCTCTCATTCTTTTGGAGCTCCCTTCCACCCTGCAAAAGCCTAGACATGCACCCAACAGCCCACCCAAATGAAACTATTAGCTATAAGCTATTTAGTGTGATGCCTTTTCATACCACTAAATGTGTTTGGATTGTGTCTCTATCGACACGTGGAACACTTTCTTCCTTTTATTCCAACCTGAGCCATGTCTCAAGCATCTTCTCAAGCAGGTGGGGCAGGTGCAGTGGCCCCCAGCTATGACAATCTATCTCAGAAAGACTTACTAGTACCTCTCCTGTCATTCTTTTAGGCACCAGACAAAGACCTTAAACACACACACACACACAAACACTTTGGCCTTTTAATTTGAATGTTCTTATAGTTCTTTGGGCTGTCTTTTGGAGATTGTCTCTGAGCATTGTGGTCTCCAATTATTTAAAAAAAAATGTTTCATTCATATTTAAGAACTTCTGGTTTGAAGGCTATTTGTTTGGAGCAGTGCATTCACCCCCTTTTTAAAAAAAAATATATACCGTTACTAAAAAATTTTTTATAATATTTTATTGAAATTTTAAAGATACATATTTAAAAGTTAGAAATGAAAAGGAAAATTTGAAATACAAAATATAAAGAAAAGGAAAAGAAAAAGTGAAGTAAAGTAAAAGAAGAAAAGATATGAAAAAATCGATAACTTCCAATCTATCTCTGGTCTTAGAAATAATAAGGCTATCATAAGTGCTAGTTTTTAATACATTAAATAGGAATAATTCTTTGTCTAAATATATCCCATTACATTTATAATCTAATCTTCAAATCCCCATGTAAGCTTCACCCCACCTGCATTTTGCAAATAGTCCATCAATGGTTTCCATTCTTTAAGGTAGTAGTTGTTTGAATTTTCTTTTAATAGGCAAGTCAGTTTGTCATTTTCTGCCATATCCATCAGTTTTAACAACCATTCTTGTATTGTTGGTAGCGTCTGGGTTTTCCAAAATTGTGCATAAAGAAGTCTTGCTGCGGTAATCATGTATTGAGTAATTCTAATAAGATGTTTCCCTATTTGAAAGTCCATTATCCCCAACAGGAATAATTCTGGTTTGAATGGAATCTGTATCTGTAGTATGCTCTGCATCAACATTTGTATTTGAATCCAAAATTTCTTTGCAATTTTACATGTCTACCACATATGGTAAAACCATGTTTGTTGGTTACATTTCCAACAAATGTTGGAAATTGTCCCATACGTCTTTGTAGACTTTGGGGTGTCATATACCATCGATACTTCATTTTATAGAAATCTTCTTTCAAGGTATAACATAAAGTAAATTTTAATCCTTTAGACCACATATTTTCAGTTACTAAAACTGGCTAACAGATTTTTAAAGACAAATGCCTAAATAAAGAAATCTGTCCACATTTCAACCCCAATGAAGACTGCTTTAGTTTCCTTTCCCATCTCAGGACACCTAAACTTACAGAGGAAAGATTGTTTTACTAGTGCCCATCTAACTTAAGTCTTGCTTGGTCTCTACCATTTTGGCATCAGGCAAGGGCCACTCTTCCCCCTTGTGTTTAGGCCAACAGATTTCATTTTCTTTATCTGCTCTTTGGGACAGCTTGCTGTTGGCTTGAGTCTTCTGCATTTGTTCAGTTTTCATTCTGTGATTTTTGTTTTGTTTTAAATGTGATATATTCATGTCAGACAGCAGATGGCAGCATCTAGCCAACCAGACTGATCTCCAAAAATAAATAAATAAATAAATGCTTAGGCAGGGGCAGACCTGACTGGTACTTTGATGGGAAACCACCCCAAAACCCCACGGTGATGGAGAAGTCAGAAGGCATCTTGTCCTATTGCCAAGAAAGCCCCATAGATGCATTCATGTGATTCTTGGAAGTTGAGCTTGACTCAAGGGAATCTTTAGCTGGAGTTTTTATTTATGCAAGAGAGCCCAAGCACCTGGGCTTACGCAGGGCTTACAACAGATGGAAGTGTATATGAAAGAGTCTGTTTGTTAGTACAGCCAACAAGTCCCAGTTGCAAACCTTGTGGTTTGTTAAGATGACTGCGTTGTGAATGCTTTCTCTTTCCAAAAGGGTTCCTGCTACCGTATATATATGTGTGTGTGTGTGTGTGTATAGCCATGTGTAGTCCAGACAAAAAAACATGACTATTAATAATCATCTTTATTGTAAGGTTACAGTAAAGAATCTTGCAAATCCGAAAGCAGTCTCCCCCCCCCGCCCACTTCCCTTTACTTTCCAGAAAACTAGGGAGGGTCTCTTCTCAGATGCTTTCCACACTCCCATTCCTTCCGTGGGCTGAGATGTCTCTTATCTGACTGTTGCCCTGGCTGCGGCTCTTCCTCCTCCTGTCTTTCAAGGATATTCCCACAAGCCATTACACCATGATACATTATATATGTATTGCTCATATCATCATTGTTTGTATCCAGCGTCACATAACATAATTAAAAAGAGAACATCTCCTTTGCACTGAACTCAACTTCATGGACATTGTAAGAGGGTTTTTGTTTTTGCAGCTGTACAAATGTTCTTGGCTTTTGCTTTCTTTCAGGATACTTTGACTGACTTCCCTTCAGTCCTGGGATTTCTTATAGGTCTCACGGATAAATAGTCCTGGCCCTACTTAGTACCAAGATTAGCTAAGAGTTGCCACCTGTGTTGAGCAGAAGACGCCCTTGAGTTGAGCTTGGCTTCTGTCCCTACAGTTTTCTTGTAGAATATGGAAGCGGTTTGCCATTCCCTTCTTCCAAGGAGAACAATAAAGGCAATCTTGTGTTTTAATGTTAAATTTTGACCTTTGCCCTTTGAAATTCACATCACTCAAGCTCTGCTAAAGACAGCAAAATTAGCTGCTCGTTGGACTAACTGTGGGGAGCTCTGGGCTTGATGACACGTGTTGTTAAACATTGTTCTCTCTGTCTCTCTGCCTCATGATCGTTGGCCATCCAGGCTGTACAATAAAATACAAGCTGACCTCATCTATTGCTCAGTTTTCCCATGCTGAAAGGCTACGTTGACTCAGAATGTCATTAATCTGGGCCTCTCAAAGCTGCAACTCAGCCACTTTTTTTTCCAAGCACCCAACTAAGTCCACCCATTCCATGGCTGGAACCCTTGTCAGATAGTTTCCATTTTTACCTCTCTGTATTACTTGCCTACATGCACACACCTCTCATAGCCATACAGGCTTTGCAATGTCGCGTGCGTGACACATAATGCCAGTAAGCTGTTGGCAATTTTGCGAGGAGCTTTTAAATCTGACTCAGAGCTGAAACAAAGGCTGACAACAGGGCATTACCGTAACAGGACTTCTGAATAGTTCTTATTTTCCACGAAATTCCAGCCCAGGCTTGAACATAAATGGGTTGGGCTAGATCCACTTTGGAAAGTGGGCCCCTTTCTACCACTGTTTTTTCTGGCTTGCCAACGAACCTGCTCTCGTCAAGCAGCAATTTCTGCAGTCATCCATCAACGAACAGCCATCCAGCATATTCATTCCATCTTGTGCAGAATGCAATATACAGAAACCATCCATTGGTTAAACATACAGTATAAAACTAGCCCAAAGTGGTAGATTCCAATGTTGTTCTTACATTCAGTTTTCATTGGGTTTAACCACACCACATCCAGGCTCCAAAAATCCAGATGGTTTTTAGATTGCACCAGAAAGCTACAGAAATCTCTACCTCTTGGATACTATCTAATGGTCATCCAGCTTTTTGCAGGGCAATGGTGCTGTGCCAAAGTGGGCTGTTAGTAAATGTATTTTTATTTCTCTAAGCTGCAACCCCAGGCCTACTTAATCAGCAGTACGTTTGGCAGCACTTGATGGAATTTCCTTCTGAAACAGCACATACAGTACAGGATTTCATTGTTCATCCTAATATTTCAGGGCTGCAAAATAAAATATATCGGGACTTGGTGGATTTGCAGAATGGATTCTATTTCTTACAATGTTTGATAAGTAATCCTTCCTTCCTTCCTTCCTTCCTTCCTTCCTTCCTTCCTTCCTTCCTTCCTTCCTTCCTTCCTTCCTTCCTTCCTTCCTTCCTTCCTTCCTTCCTCCCCTCCCCTCCCCTCCCCTCCCCTCCACATTACAGTGGTACCTTGGTTCACGAACTTAATTCGTTCCATGGTTCTGGTCGCCAACCAAATTGGTTGCAAACCGAATCAAATTTCCCTATAAGGTTCGATGTAAATAAGGTTAATCCGTTCTGAACCATATGTATTTTTTTTTAACCACAAAAATATGAAACGAAGTACAGTACAGTACAGTATGAAGAGAGAGAACACTAACCTTGCTTGAGGTGACACCAAAAAGCTTCACAGCAAGTGTCTGTCTGCGACCGCGATCTCGCCTAGAGGAAGCCACGACCACGTGTCAGAGCAGGGAAGATGGCTGCGGGTTGTGTTCGTCACCCGATGCGGAGTTCGCGAACGGAAGCAAAATTTTGCGAACGCTGCTGTTCGCGAACCGAGGTATTACTGTATTTTATAGTTTAAGAATATGGGAGGCTATACTGGATTTACCTATAAGATCTAGAACTCCATGATGTAAACTCCCCAAGAAGGCCATGAAAAATGGAAGACAATCATTGTCTAAGGCCCCTGTGTGAATCAGCACCCTGTCATCCTAAAGAATATTTTTATTAGCAGTGAGGTTAATACTATCTTGTAACACTACGCTTTTAAAGCAAACAGGTAATTGGAGGCAACTATCTCAGGCTTGTCCCAATCTGCTCAAATTTTTATCTCTTTCCTGCACCGCAGGCCGGCTGGCCCATTATTATGGGATCTCAATTATCTCTTCTATGCAGGCCTGGCCAGGAACACAGCCTGCTCATCCATCCTGCGCGGACCATTTTGCATGATTTGTCATTGCTGCACTTCAGCACAGAAAGGACAGTGGGAACAATCCAGGACTTAACAAAGAAAGGGGTAGAAAGCAGAAACCTTTAATTGGGAGAGGGTGGGTGGGACACCATTGTGACATGTACAGATGTTCGTAAATCGTAAAGTACTTAAAGAAGATGGGTAGATAAAAGGGGTTTTTTCTTCGAATGCTAATGTTCAAGGCAACCAGTGAAATTTATCTCGATGAAGTGGGGAGAAAATAACAGGAAGTATTTCTTTACACGGTGCCTACTTTAGCTCAGAGCCGTGTTTCTCAACCTTGAGAACTTTAGGATGTGTGGACTTCAACTCCCAGAATTCCCCAGCCAGCATGGCTGGCTGGGGAATTCTGGGAGTTGAAGTCCACACATCCTAAAGTTCCCAAGGTTGAGAAACACTGGCTTAGAGCATTTGCCAAAAGCGGATAGTCCTTTCCTTGTCCACTTTCTCTGCTTTTCATCATTTCTCCCAAGATTGCCCTGGAAAAATCAAACCATGGTGGTCTTCTGTCTAGGAGTCCGCTTTGTATGAAGTCAGGCTAACCGACTTTCTAGCTCAATATAGACTTTTTTTGCTGGCCATCCTTCTCTGTTTCATGAGCAAAGAAAGTTCTTTGCCCATGACCTTTTGGATCAGAAGTCTAGACCTTTTGATTGGAAAAGGATGATGGTTTTTCTATTGAAGAGGAACTAGAGTTCCCTGGGATGGAAGAGCGTCTGCAGGGGAAGCCAACAGAGCAAAAGTGGAGACCACCACTGTGGGATTGAAGCCACCATCTTGAATTTTTTGACATCCCCCTTGTGGATGCCACCGTTGAGAAGAAGGCTGTTGTCTTATGGAAAGAGTTATGTTTCTTTCTTAATCCTCCCATCTTTGGAAATGAAGTGGTTGATGGCAGAGCCATTTGTATTATGGCACCCCATCTTTTAAATCCCCTTTTCTAACGTTATTGCTGAATTCTTTTTTTTTTTTAAATTATCTTCCTTCCTGCAACGTGGCAGGATGCAGAGGAGAAGGTTTGCAATTCTCCATGCTTTCATAATTAATCTTATTAATTATGTACTTGATTGTTTACTCGTTATGTTTTCCCTTCCGTTGCAAGCAATTTGAGAAAAACGTTGGAGACCAGGCAAATGATTGGCGAGGGACTTCTAGCTTGGAAACATGGAAAAGAATGGGAGGAGGGGGCTTCTAGTGCATCTTGACCTTGATGTCCCCTTCCTGCAGTTTCAGACAACATTATTTCTTGACCTTATAAATCATCAGCCCCAGAAGCTGACAGGGAGTGGAGACCTAAGGTTGCATTTCACTCTCCTGGGGTCAGAATCCCACCTCTAACTTCAAAAGGAAGAATCCACCAGTTCCGATGGTCCTGCACACCTTAAGAAGCTATAAGCTTGTACCCACAGATGCTGTTTTACTTTGTTGCTGGCAACCTTTTCCATTTCTAATTGTAAGCTGCTCTGAATAGACTATAAACACGTTTATCATTTATAAAAATATACCCGTTAATCTAAATAAACCACTGTTATGTGTGTTCCCACTTGCAATACTGTTTATGGTTCATCTTTCGGTGTCCTGCAAATTCAAGTGCTAGGTATAAGCTGATACAGGTAGTCCCCAGGTTAAGAACGCCCAGGTTACGGATGATCCATAGTTAAGAACAGAGCCTATTGTAGCAAAAATCAAATTAAATACACCATGATTCAAGTTAAATACACAATGGTTCAAGTTCATTACACAATACTACTTATTGTAGTACAACAGTATTATTGTTCTGACTTATGTACAAATTTGACTTATGGACAGACCTTGGGAACTGAACTCGTTCTTAAACTATTCCTTTGTCCCTCAATCCATAAAGCTCAGTTTAAAAAAGAAAAGGAAAGAAAAAAAAGGATGTTTCTCAGGTCATTCCATTCAACGACACAGAGTACAGTTCAAACCGGATATTCAGGAAAAAGCGGTAACATGTGGCAACCTGCAAGATGATTATTTAGCACTTTCCTACTTCCATTAAGAAGGAAGCATGTAAACTGTCAAAACTGGCTGTCTTTATTAATTTTTTTTACTGTCTTGCGCCCATAGCATTTCCAGTTTACGGCGAGTAATTAAACACGATGAAAAGAATCAAGAATTGCTTGTTTGCCTTTGGCTTTATTGCATGTATAGTTTTAGGGCTTTAAACTATTCACAGTAGTGGGAGGAATACAATTATATCAACTGTGATTCACATAGCTGTCGTTCTCCGCGGAAAAGGCATTATTTAAAAATACACTACAAAAGTAATTGCTATTTTGGATCTGGCCTCTAAGTACAGAGTAAGTTAAGTCGTCTCTCTGAAGTCGAGCTGTACTTCTGGGGACTTCATAAATACCTCTATATGGTTTTCTGGGACGTGGTGTGCCGTAGCCTCCATCTTGGATTACTGCAACACGCTCTACGTGGGGCTGCCCTTGAAGAGCATTCAGAAGCTTCAGCTGGTGCAAAATGCAGCTGCGCGGGTAGTAAATGGTGCTGGATATGTGGCATGTGTATCACCACTACTACGGGAGCTGCATTGGTTACCAGTATGTTTCCCGGTGCAATTCAAGGTGCTGGTGGTCACCTTTAAAGCCCTGCATGGCTTGGGACCGGGTTACCTAAGGCAGGGTTCCTCAACCATGGTGACTTGAAGATGTGTGGACTACAACTCCCAGAATTCCCCAGCCAGCATGAAGTCCACACATCTTCAAGTCGCCAAGGTTGAGGAACCCTGACCTAAGGGACTGAAGCCTGGCACTGATTGATTATAGTAAAGTCTTCTTCCAACAGTTTCTGCCTGTCCAACTTGGTCTAGTAGGCTGGGGATGCTGCAGATCCCATCAGCCAAGGAATGTTGGCTGGTGGGGACCAGAAGGTGTGTCTTCTCAGCAGCAGTTCCTTGGAACATTCTTCCTTTGGAACTCAGGATGGCCCCCAACCCTGTTGGCCTTTCGTAAGGCTTCAAAAACCTGGCTAGGTGCCCGATCCTGGGGTCCCGAAAGGGGCTCTCTCACCTGGTTAGGGGCTCTCTTACCTGGTTGCACTATTGATTTTCATGTAATTTTTATGATAATTCTTGACTGCCTTTACATATATAATTTGTAATGGTTTTAATGATTGAAATGATTCGCCGCCTAGAGTCACTTGGATTGAGATGGGTGGCTATAGAAATTGCATAAAGATTAAGTAAATAAATAAAGCTTACTGTTTTTTGTCCAGACAGATAGTGGTTGCCTATCCAGGTTTTAAATGGACCTCACCCAACTTAGCTTCAAAACCCAGACCATGTTGGCCAGCTGCTCAACTCTGTCCACAGCACAAACTGTGTTGACATCGTTATTCAAATGCTGCCGTTCTAGACTTGCCTCCTGATGTCTGACACAAGTACGTTAGTTGCGGCATTTGAATGTTGACATTGTCAAAGACGGGTGCTCCTTTGTTCACCTGGTCCAGCCCTTATGGATGCCTTGCTGAGAACTGAGAGCAGAACAAGAAGGAGGTGAATGATGTCTCTTTGGTGCAGCCAGTTTCAGCACAAGGCATAGATTCAGGACGGCTTCCGCTCTTAATTTCAAACAAGATCCATTTCTGAAGCTGCAAAATGTGATATCTAACATAGATCCTCAGGTGCCAACTGGTTTCATCACTGTGATCAGTTGAAAGTCTGGGATCAGTGATGAAAGAAAAATGCTGTATTGTTCTTCAATATTGATCCACATGGAATGAATTACATTCCTCCATTACATTCTGAGATTTGAGGACTCAGTTGAAGGATTATTGGTCTCATTCTTAGTCCTTTGATTTCCATTTTGGTAGCATAATAGTGGACAATTTATACATACAGGATCAATGTTAGTTTATTTAGTTTCTAGAAGTTTTATTGTTAGGCTTAGAGCTAAGGCTAGATTGCTTCATGCTATTCAATTTATGTTAAGTCAATACATTTTATAGTCTCTCATAGATTTTAGAATTATAGATTCATTCGCGTATAGCTCTTAGCTTTATAGATTTTAACCCAATTGCTATTTTATTGTATACATTTTATAGTATATAGCATGTACTTTTATATCCAGGGACTTAATTTCTTTGCTATTGCAATTTCATAGACATTTTATGGTAAATATATTTTACATTTCATAGATATCTTATGGTAAATATACTGTAGGTATAAAACTAACTACAGGATTCATTTTGTGTTCTTAATTTTATATTTTATCCTGCTCTTTAAAAAAAAATCAAGATAATTTCTATTGTTTGGCATGAGAAATCTAGGTCAAATCTTCTCAGCTATGGATTCACCATGTACAGATCAGTGACTGGACTGATATAAGAGATACACCATAGTTTAACTGTAGTTTCTTTTAAATTTTTTTTATTGAACTATGCTTAACAAATATTATCAAGTAACTAAATGAACATAAATCCAAGATGCATAGAGAAAAAAGCTATAGAAAATGCAAAAAAAACCCAAACCCTATGAAAAATTAAATAAAGACACAGGTACTGTACCTGTACATAATTATTTATGTACATACATACATACATATACACGGGAACCTGGAAGTTTAGAGGTACTGGTGACATTCAAATACAGTAAGCAATCGATATTTCATTTTTCTTTCTTTCCCCTTAAATCAGAAAAAGCCATCCATATATTTGATATTGGCCTGAAGCCGATGGCCTGAACGAGGAGCATCAAGCTATGCAAAGATTGGCCTCAAGTGGTTTGGGTTGGATGAAGGAAAAAGCATCTCGTTGGGTCTCTGCTTTTTTCCATGAGAGACACAGAGAGCTCCAGTGGCAAGGACGACCAATGTCCACTTTCAACTAGTGGACCAACAATGATTCTGCCTGGATTTGGGGTAGTTTAGTTCCAGGGATCCACTCCCTAAGAACATAATGCCTGGAGTGCAAAAGTACACTCTACACCACAGTTTATCTTTTGAGGTGGATCTGGAAGTTACAGTTGGGGCTGCCTGATCGTGAAGTGGAGTAGCCAGACAGAATGATGTAACATTGGTCCTCAAAGCACTGCTACTGGACTCAGTTCAAGGGGTTGACCTTAGTTACCAAACTTCTAAATGGCTCTGGCCCCAAGTCCTTAAAAGACTGCCTCTTCCAATGTCACCCAACCCATGTGCTAAGATTAACATGAAAAGCTCCCCTGATTCTCGGACCTTGGGTCCACCTGGCAGTGCTGTGGCCAACAATGGAACTCCCTCCCAAGGGAATTACGATGGATCCCACCCTGTCTTGCTTTAAATATCAATTAAAGCATTTGCAGGGTGACAATACCCCCAAGGCCAGACTCTTTTTAGTCTACCTTTTAAATTATCTAATTCCCATTGCTTAATTGTCTTGTTTATGGGAATTTATTCTATTCTTGACTGCTTTTATCTAATTGTTTTATGAACTTTTTTTGTTCTGTTTTTTTGGTGTGTATTCCTCTAGGCTCCTTTCTCTAGAAGGAAGAGCAATATAAAATAAAATAAAAAATAGCAACAAAGAAATATGTACTCGGTAGGGATGGGAATGTGTCTTTGAACATGCATGGAAAAACTCACAGAGGCGGTGCTATCTTGCTGAGAACAATTTTGACTAAGTGAGTTGTGTGCTATACCCAACTTTATCTGAACAGATTGTTCTGATGGCATTTAATCATTTTCTAAGCTTGCGTAAGGTTTTATTGAAAGTACTATTCAGGATGAACAAGAAAAGAATGGAAAGGAGCTGAGATTAGCCTGTTATCAAGGTATGACTAAGATGGGAAGATTGATAGAAATTGCCAAGCTATTGTTCTTGAAATAGAAATCTTGCTAGCAACCCCTCCTGGGAAAAAAAAATTGTAGGGCAAAGTTTTACTAAAATCTTCAGAGTAGTTATTTGCTCTAAAAATCATGGAAATAGCTAGAAGTCAATGGCATTCAGGTGGTAACATCCATATGTACAATGTAATATCAGTGGTTTGTATAAGCCAGTATTGCAGTTTAAAAAATGGCCAATACTTTAGACTACAGTTGAATTCACGGTAGAAAAGGACAACATATTCTGATACTCTCCTTAAACTGAGAGCAGAATTTTGTAGGGTAATTCTTCTTAAATGATTTGCTTTTAGTAAGCACTTTACACATAATACCATGGGACTTCTACAATCTGCTTGATGCTGAAGTTTCTTAAATCCAATGGAGTGCACACGTTTATAGGCTCTCTTCCACCTCCAATGAAATGATCATTTTCAGAAAACACATCCAATGCTTTCATATACATGCAAAGTTTAGGAGAAGTTCACTCCTTCTGGTTACAATATTTTCAGGGAGATGTGTTTTCCCTTGCTCTTCTCCTTCCTCAAGTTTACAAAGCTTCCCTTGAGTTGGAAGCTATTCGTCAAGGAAAAGTATGTTCTACTAACCAGGAACATTTCTATCCTCCATTAATTTGACCATCATTTCCAAGAAGAAAAATGAAACACATGCTATCAATTTAAAAGACAATTGGATTTAATCTTTCTATTTTCTTTTTGCAAGATATCTCTGTCAAAAACAAGAGTTTGCGAATTGTCACATGAAGGACTTTTTCATTCTTTAGAACGGGTTCACAACTTACATGAGCATCCAGATTTCATCATTTTCACTGGGTTGGCTGAGTAGCACGTTATAAAGACCTTTGTATTAAAAGTGTGTGTGTGTATGTCTGTGTGTGTGTGTGTAAACACAAGATGGACCCCAGCATGCTAAGAACCAATGCTGAGTTTTGAAAAATTGCATCACACAAGGCATGGGAGACAATGGAACAAAGAGAATCTTTTCTTCTCCTGTTGCAGTCTTGAATAAAATCTCTTCTGCAAAGTTGTCATTAACGTTGGGAAGAAGTCTTTACTGGTCTCAGCAATAGATTGTCCAGGAAAACAGATGCCAGATTCAGAAAAGGGATTTTTTTGAGGATCCTTTTAATTATCCTTTTAATTTAATTTAATTAATTTAATTTAATTAATTTTAATTAATTAATTAAATTAATTAATTAATTAAAATTTAATTAATTAATTAATTAATTAATTAATTAAAATTAATTAAATTTAATTAATTTAATTAATTTAATCCTTTTAATTATCAGTCACCCGCTCTACCTTTTGGTTTTGAGGTTGCACACTTATCCTTATAAAGTCTGGCCGTGAAACCCTGGAGAATTGCTGCCTGCTGACACTAGGCTATATGGCCAATAGTCTGACTTATTGTAATGTAGATGAGGGTTGCGTAGCACTTTGGATGTGATTCCAAGAAACTGCTTTGGGGTGTTTGGAAGCATACATAGAGCATCCAGGTGCACATCTCCCTAAATTGTTTTTCTCCTGGGATCATGAAGTGCTGAAGCAGACATCTTTGGGATCTTGAAAAAGGCATGGCTACTTTAAGGAGTTTGGGATAGCTGTTTTGTCAGTACCTCCCGCACCCCAAAGTACCTTTAGGCTTTGAATCCAAAGGAATGTACAGCCCTAATGTAGATCTAATGGTTCGTGGACACCTTCCCCAGAGTGTGAAAAGCAAGAGCTAAGATGGAAGGAAATGCTTGCCGGACTTGACCAAAAACCTATCTGAGTTCAGCATGCAGCATTCGTTTTTGTACTGGAAGTGAATTCAGAGTGTTACCCTTCAAAAAGCCACTTCTAGTTTCAAGTTGGTCCATTCAGATTGTGTTATTTACACCATCATCCTATTGAATACAATTGGGCTTCTCAGTAATCATGCATAGGATTGCACTTTTATGGGGAATGCCTTTCAATAATAATTAATGATGAGGCATGGTCAGAGTCAGAAACTCTTGCTGATCTATTTCAACCCTTCAGAGAACTGTAGTAGATCCTGACCCCAGCCCAGACCCTTCCAGCAATACCCGTTAAGACCTCCATTAAATATCTCCCTTTAAATTATGATTTCTCTGTAGCAGCACAGCATTAATTGTTAATGGTTATTCCATATGAGGAAACTCCACTAAATGTATTTAGCTTTCTGTATATGTTTGAGATCCATTTAGCATAGAATCAGGGGTAACCACATGCATAAAACTTCCTAAATGCTTTATTGGAAAAGTACACATTCCTGAAATAGAGCGTTAATGAGAATTCTGGGTAGAAAGTCCGATGACTGTAAATCAATTTGAAGGAAGGATTAAATGTCCATTAACTGGTGACATCACTAAGAGTAAAGCTGATGCAGCTAAGAAATGTAGTCCAAATAAAGAATTGATGAATCAAGTTGGGCCTCTTGGGGAGCTGAGCAGAATATCTGAAAGTGGCCTTCATGATAAAAAAGAAATACAATGGAGATAAATGATGCAGATGAATGGAAGCTGTGAAATCATGTTTGCTGGAGAAATCGGTGGGATTTCTCAGCTCTTGCAGCCATAGATTTTGCTCATGAAATCAAAATAATATTTTCTTTTTATATTTTTAAAATTAATGTCCTGCAATCTTGGACCAAAGTGGCAACAGCCAGGGCTGTAAAGTTCAACTGCTTGGTTACTTTTTGCCTGCAGTTAGAAGAGTTGTTTCTAGTCCCAATGTGGCTAGAGACAAATTTCTATTCCATTTCCCTTCTCTACCTCCCTCTGCTCCTCTTGTCCTTGGCCCCTAATTAGTCCATTGTGAAATGTTTCCCATTCATTGGCTCAGCATATTCAGCCATTTTTTAGATTGCCCTCAATCTCAGAGATGTCATCCGAGTCAGCCCATAATAACATTTATTATCCCTGGAAAGCCCATTCTGATAAGGAGTCTCCCCTTTGGTTCTTCTCCCATAGCATACAACTGGATCCCACTGTCATACAAAGTCGTTTACAACCTACCATTCCAAAACAATGACATTGCAGAGATACAATCTGCGACCCTGTTATTAATTACGATTATTTTAGAAGAGACTTCTCATACATCTCAAAAGATATATAAGCAATAAATCACACTTGTTGATAATTGGAGCAATAAGTCTTTCTAAAATACAGACATCTCTCACTTTGCCTGGTAGAAAGGAAAAACAATTCATGGAATGATTGTTCTTTAGGTAGTATAAGTGCATTTAAAAAATGATTGTTATGATTAATTCATAATCTAGCATCCAAAGATGGCCAAACGGCATTGGAGGGCTGGACAACAGTGGATAATTTTTCATTCAGCACACACTAGGGCAACAACTGTTAGCTGATCTTCATTTTTTCCAATCACTCGCCATCTACACTCACAGCTTCGGGAAAGCAAAAGAAAACCAGGATGCATAACTGGTATGGACTTTCTTCTTCTTTCATGGAATCATTAAAATAGATCTTATCTCCTGTTACTTCTAGGCTTTAAAAAAAAACTCAGCGAAAAACATACATTGTTTTAGAAGTTTCTGTGTTCAGTTATCAACTACAGCCGTTCTGCCCTAATGGGGTAAGACCATTTCCATTAAAATAGAAGAAAAGAAGAATTACTAGCATCTGCCCTGCTAATTTGGCCAGGGCTCAAACCAGCCATTTGAAGAATAAGAAGAGTTGGACATAGTAAGGAGCCTTATGTTAAGTAGCAACTGACTGACCATCATGTGAATATGAGTTAATTAATAGTGGCAAAAGATTTAATGGGGAAATTATCATTGGGTGGTTGATGTTGCAACTAGCCACAAAAATTATGATTATCTACTTGAAGAGGGCAAGGATAAATGCAAAAAAATGGGCATTTATCTTGTCGAGGAAATCAGTCCCTTACGTAGTTGCTGATGCCCTAGAACTAAAGAGTTTTTTGATAACTTCTTTATAGCAGAAGGCTTGGGTATACATGTGATATCTATAAATATTTAGTGACAGGAAAGGGTCATTGCTAAAATATTGATGCTTGGAGGGAATGCAAGGTGGTTAATGAATGCATTGGAAAAAAGAGCACCGAAAATTGAACAGCATCAAGTCGGAAAAAAATATAAACTTCTCTTAGATGCTGGTATCAAAACAAAATAAAATTAAGAACATGCAAGGTGATAAAATGGATAGCATGTTTCTTTCTGTACAGCAATTGATTGTGTATGTTCATGAAACTAAGAGAGAGGGGAAAGATGCAATACATCTAATAAAGGCGGCCTGATCTTGTGGAATGTAGTTGAGAGATACATGCAGGGATTTGAAAATGTAGGTTGAGTTAAGAATGGAAGGGTTAAAATGCACGTCAGAAAATATTAATTGGTGTCACCAAGGTTATTGGGACGATGAAAGCAGCAATCCATAAATTGGTAAAAGTGGCATGTTATATTCCAGTGAATGGTGGTTATAGAATAACTGTGGACGAGATTGGAGGGAAAATGATACAACATTCTGAATGAATGGGAAATTCTGCTAGTTGATCCGAATGGATCAGTGGGGATGAGTTGAAAGAATACAGAAAAAGTGACTAAGCCAGCTAAGGATAAGCATGGTGAATAAATAAGAATGGTGATTGGGGAGTATCTGCTTGGAAGAAGCCCTGTGCCTGTATGGGATTTAAACATAATTCATATGCGCACATGGCACAGTAATGAGTATCAATGTAAAAGCATGATTGGATGGTTTATTATTAAAAATGGAGAGAATTAGTGATGGATACAACGTTGAAGAATGCTTCTGAAAGTGGTACAGTCCATTTCTGGAAATGCCGGAAGAAAAGGATGGACGGACGGATGGATGGATAGGATAGGATAGGCATGGAAGTAAAGGAAAGCCATGAAAGAAACCCGAGTGAAAGTACAATAACTGGATGAAGGGAAACTATGAGCGCTCTTGAAAAAGTACTGCATTAGAAAATGTATTTTCCCAACAGAACAAATGGAAAGTGCACATAGGGAATCAAGAATCAGAAGCTGCTTGGAATAGAAACAGAAAGAAATGAACTTATGATTTATGGTTTTGATGATTAGAAGAGATTGTAGAAAGAAGAGAGGTATGTTGTAACCGTAGAGTAAGAGGTAAACGTATAATTGTGCTTATAACTGCTGTAAAGAAGATGGGAAGCAACTTCTTTGTATTCCCCCCCCCCATTTTTCTTTTACTACTTTTTTCCTTTCTTGCACTTCTAGGTTTCCTTGATGTCTTTCTTTTTCTTACTTTATATCATTTGTATTAGCTTGTATTTTTAAAAAAAATCTTTAATAAAAATGAGAGAGAGAGAGAGAGAGAGAGAGAGAGAGAGGAAGCTGGTTGGAATAGAGTGAAAGGAATTATGTTACATGGTGCCACAGAAATATGTTGAGTTCTATTAATGGGAAGTGTGAAGAGGGAATTCGGTAGAATGATAAGGTGAAAGAGGCACTGGATGAGGAAAAATGTATAAAAGAGAATTATCACTGCAAAAAGTGAGGCTCAGAAAAAGAGATTGCATGTTCATATAGAGAAAAAGAGAATTCTAAAGAATGGTCAAAGAGAGTAAGAAACAGTTAAGTTAAGAGGAAGAGAACATTCTGAGCAATTTTGGTAGAAATAAAATATTGGGGAACTGGGTGATAAAGTCTAAACAAAAAGCCTCCAGCAGGATGCATGGAATTAAAAATGGAATGAAATGATTTGGAATGAAACCAAAGCGATGAAACGCTTGATGGAGCATTTTTAGAGAAGTCATGGGAGCGATAGTGATATGCTGAAGAGTGGCATTGAAGTGAATTCTAGAAACATTAGTGTCCAGGACAGAAATGATGAAAAGGAACTCATAAATGCTGCGAGAATGTGGAAAGATGGTAAAGCTGCAGGTAGACGTGAGGTAAGTGGAGAGATGTTAAATACAGGATGGACGTAATTTGCTTATGGAGTGGCTGTACGACTTTTCCCATGTGTGTGAAGCCTACATCTCTGCCTAACGATTGGAAAAATGCCATTTTTGGGTCCCAGGTATAAAAGGAAAGACAGCAAGAGGGGGTGAAAGAACTACAGGAGGATTCACTTCTTCAGTGTGTCTGGGAAGGTGTTTGGTGGAATTTTGATGAAAAAAGTACAAGAGGAGGCAATTTGGAAGGGCTGTGTGACTTTATGCTAGGCAGGGGGGATTACTTAGCCAACCTCCGACCTCTGCAAATATCGATTAGATGGTGCCTTTTAGAGTCCCATCTGGAAGCTGTGCCTGCCTGACCTTTTCTGGGTTCAGAATCAGGCCTGAAGTAATACTTTGATGAGAGACAACCTGAAAATATCCAGCCTACAGACTCAACTGAGAAAAAAAATGTAGAAGAAGGCGTGAATAAATCCTTTTCATGCCAAGAAAATGGCATGGTTATGTCCAGGTCTGACTCAACGAGGCCTTTACGTATGTATGTTATTGTTCTGAAATGAAAGAGTCTAAATTTCTAAGCTCCTGACAAATTCACTTTGCATTCTCTTAGGAAAGAAATCTTGCCATTCACAATATGGCTATGTGTGTGCAGTTCTTAACACCCACCATTTGGAACCCTATAGCAGTGTTACGATGTATTAATGTTAGTTGAATAAAACATGTAGTTCTTCCCAATATATTCAGATCAACAACACTACAACAGCCTGTAGTTTGTACCCAGATTTACAAATATGATCACTGACTTTGAACAAAGAGAGAGAGAGAACCTTCTCCTGAGCCATGTGGCACACCAGATTGTTCCTTCATCCTTGCCAATGTTACACAAGGAGGGGGAAGGGATAATTAGTCCCAGCATCTTCCGCTTGTTGCTTCCTTTCCTATTGTCCCTCCTGATCATCTGAAGGCATTAAGGCACTTTCAGGTTTTGTAGGTGAAAAACTCATCGGAAGGGACAATATCTCTATGGAACCTAGAGCTCGGTTACGCTAAACAAGTACCAGAAATCACGTAGAACCCTGTTCCTATTTTCTGGGACTCTGTTCGGTGTAGTGGTTATGGCACTACACTAATAACCAGGAGATTGTGTGTTCCAGTCTGTCCTTGGGCACAAAGCCAGATAGGTGACCTTGGGCCAGCCCCTCTCTCTCAGCCCTAGGAAGAAGGCAATGGCCAACCACTTCTGAAATCTTGCCAAGAAAACTGCAGGGACTAGTCCAAGCAATTGCCAAGAGTCAACACTGACTCAAAGGCGTGTGTGTGCACATGCGCGCACACACACACACGCTTTTGGTAAAACACTGCCTCTGTTTTACTCTTTCAGGAAGTTCTGAAAGTCATTTAATCCAACGTACAACCCACAAGCACCAGATGAGTGTTTCTTTTCTCCATACTATAGCCACCTGTTCAAGTAATAAATAATGCTGGGTGTCTTTGACAGACAGACATTCTATAATCTGTACCGCCAGAGCCAGTGCAGAACCAAGTGTGCTGTTAAACCTTTGGATTTTTTAAAATGTCAAGCTTTTTAAAACTGGGATTATTCTTCTGAGTTGCCAAATATTAGTCTTTCGACGGAAGATAACACAGACCTAGCTATTTTGTTTCAGTATCAATATAAATGGCTCATCGCAGCCAGAAAAGTAGCGGGCTGATTTCTTTCTTTCTGAAACAATAAGCAGTTGTATAATTGCAAGGAATTCGGGAATTTCAAGATGTTGGACTCGCTCTGTATCGAATGATGCTCTTAGCCAATTAATATGATTTTTTTTTCATTTTTTAAAATTTAGCTTTCACACATGGAGGCATGAAAGCAAACATTAAAAACACTGCATACTGACACTGAAAAATCAACAGAGGATGAAAGGAAAGGAAAAGGGAAATAATCTTTCATGTTAAGATAAGGGTGTGTCTATACACACACCTATGAATGCATATATGATCTTAAGGAGAAATACAAACACTTTATATAACCACGCTCAGTATTTCTATCCAGAATGACATGAATAGAAAAATAATTGGGAAAGCATCGTGAAGACAACTAATAATCAGCGGTGATCAGATCTGAGTAAAGTTTCCCTTTGGTGCTGATTATTTATTTCAATGTTGTCCAAACGTGGCCACTTTAAGATGAGTGGACTTCAACTCCCAGAATTCCCCATTCTGGGAGTTGAAGTCCACTCATCTTAAAGTGGCCAAGTTTGGACAACACTGATTTATTTGATTTGTACCCTGCAATCCCTCTTCCATTCTTTCCCTACAACAACTCCATCTGGTGGGTTGGACAAGGTGACCAAAAGTCACCCAGGAAGCTTTCATGGTGGAGGGCGGATTTGAACATAGGACTCTATTCTTAACTACTTTAAGAACTTAAACTTAACTACTATCACATACAGTACAGGTAGTCCCCGGGTTAAGAACACCTGGTTTAAGGATGACCCATATTTAAGAATGAAGACTATTTTAGCAAAATTTGAGTTACATACACAATGGTTCGAGTCCAATATTATATTATTGTATACAATATTATACAATAATACTGTTCCGACTTACATACAAATTTGACTTAAGGACAGACCTTGGGAACGGAACTTGTCCTTAAACTGGGGACTACCTGCACTTTCTCTCCTTTTAAATAATCTTGGTTGTTTTTAGGCAGAACAATTTTCCATACTTTAAATACCACTCATCTGGTGAAAAATGTATTTAAATTTTCCAGCGTTTTGCTGTAACAATCCTAGCAACTAGCAACAGGAATTGACTCAATTTCTTAAGTTGGGTGAATTGATATGCCTCAATTGGTTAAACTTGCATAAACGTTATATTTAACAGAGCCAGGAGACAGTGTGTCTATGTGCATACACAGGTACAGAGAATCTGTATTCTGGTTCACTGGTGTAAGTAATAGTTTATTAAAGACATTGTAATAAATGAATTTATTGAAGCGTCGGAATCTTCAGAATAATGTGGAGGGGAGGACAGGAAAATGCAACGAGCAAATCATTCTTCATGTGAAGATAAGGGTGTTATCAGCACAGAATTGCCCTACTGTTTTCATATATGGGAAGAAGGGAGGGTAGAAATAGGAATATTGCATCTGTTTATGTATGGATAGAATGGAACATGGCACGAATTATAGCCAATATAGCCTTTTAATGTCATGGTTGTGCAGAACTGTCTTTGATAGCCACATTTAGGCTTTGCATAACTTGTGCGATTCTTTGGGTGCAATGGGTGGGCGATTGCTTGAATGTGGCCCAGACGAAGATGGAGAGAAGGATGGCGTATCGCCCTGCAGAAGCCAAACCAGATGGCCAAGCAAGTGATTGCAGGAATGTAGAGGAAGTAATTGGGGAGTGTCTTCTCCCTAGCCCAGTGGTCCTCAAGCTTGGCCACTTGAAGATGTCTGGACTTCAACTCCCAGAATGGCTGGCTGGGGAATTCTGGGAGTTGAAGTCCAGACATCTTCAAGTGGCCAAGCTTGAGGACCACTGAGGAAGCCTTATAGATGCTCTCCCTACTAGGGTGTCTGATCCATGGGCCAGCCTTCCATAAGAAGACTGAGCATGCCTTTGCTCAAACACAGTTCAGCTCATAGTTCTTTTCTCCAGAAAAATGTTCTCTCTCTTTTTTTTTTCTCCAGGTCTGGTCTGGTTTTAAACGGCATCAGTCCTGGGGGTGGCCTGGGCACAAGGAGAGGCCTGCCGCACCAAGGGGGGCCTTTCCCTGGCCACCAGCTGCCCATCGCAGAGGCCTTGAGGGTCAGGGGAGGCAGGCTGAAGACCCCGGGGGCCTGGCAGCATCTGCCCGGTCTCTCTCTCGCAGTCCTCCTTCTGGTCCCCGGAGTTGTGGTCTCGCCGTCACCGCCCGCAGGGCCAAGGGAAGGCGGCGCTGCCTTTCGCCCAAGGGCACCCGCCCCGGCTGCAGGGCACCGGCCCCTCTTCCGCCGTGCCCACCTGCCGAGCGGCTTTCCTCGCCGGCTGCTTCCTCCCACGGGCTTCCCCCTTTGCCCCGGCCGGGCCAGCCGCCAGCCCCCCGGCGGCCTTCGCCCGGCTGCCGACCCCGCGCTGGCCCTCCTTTGTTCGGAGGGGAGGCGAAGGCAGGCAGCCTGCGCTAACGTCATCGCCACCCACGTCACCCCCGCTCGGTGTCCACGCAACCGCTGACGTCACGCCTCCCCGGGGGTCCTCCCCCGTCTTTAACCCCTTCGCCCCCGCCTCCCTCCGCAGAGCGCCCGCCGCCTCCGCGGGGGGGATTCTCCCCTCGCGGCTGACGTCACACCGCCCCACCGCCCCCTCCCCACCTTGAGGCGCCGCCCCGGCCCGCCCCTCCCCACCCCCGAGGCCGGCGCCGCGCGGAGCCGCCCCCGCTCGCCGGGTCGCCGGGAGCAGCAGCAGCGGCGGCGGCGGCGGCGGCGGCAGCCCAGCCTCCCCGCCTCCCCGCGCTCCGCCGTGAGCCGAGGGGCCGGCCAGCCAGCCAGCCAGCCAGCCGAGCCATGCGCCGCGCCGGAGCGCACCCGGAGGCTGCCTAGCCGGGTCGCCCAGCCCCCCCGCCGCCCGCGCCGTCCACCCGTCCGACCGTCCGTCCGTCCCCTCCGCGCGGGGAGGGACGAGCATGAGCGGCTGTCCCGGCTCGGAGGCAGCAGGGCACAAGGCAGGGCCCCCGCGGCGCCGGCGGCGCCGGCCCCGACTGCCAGGAGCGCGCCGGCGGAGGCGGCGCCATGGTGCCCTTCGCGCCGCCCGAGGGCGCGGAGCAGCCGCCGCCTGAGCCCGACGCGGAGCCCTTCTGCCCTCCTCCTCCGCCGCCGCCTCCGCCCCCGCCGCCGCCGCCCGCGTCGCTCCCCGCCGCCGCCGCCGCCGCCGACCTGCCGGAGATCGCCGGGGGAGGAGGCGCGGGGGGAGGAGGAGGAGGAGGAGGCGGCGGCAGCAGCAGCGGCAGCGGCAGCCCGGGCGGCGAGGTGAGCGCGGGGAGGAGGCTCTCGGACGGGCGGGGAGAAGTTGGGGGCGCGGGGAGGGGCGCCGCGCGCGGGGCGGAGGGTCCTCGCCCGGCTGGCCGCCGCCGCCGCCCCCTCGTGGCGCTGGGCCGGGGGCGCCCCTCCCGCAGGCGTCGCGACCGGCCGCCCTCCCTTTGGGCTGGGGGTCGTTGCCCACCCCCCGAACTTTTGCTGACATCTCCTTCTCCCGCGGCCCCGGATGCGGTTCGGGGCCGAGGCCCCTTCCCCGGGACTCCTCCGAGCCAGCATCCTCCGCTGGTGCCCCCCAGAGATGTGGGGCGGCCCCGATCCCCAGCCGGCGCCGCCTCCCCCAGCCTGTCTCTTGCACTAGGCTCTTAGTCCTGCTCCAGTCCGGTTCTTCTTCCATCGGTGCCCTCCAGCCCCATCTGCCCCCCTCCCCGCCCCAGCGAGGCCATCCGAATGATTTAGGGCATCGGCTCCCACTTTCTTGGGTCTGGTTTAGCACAGTCACTCTCAGGCTGTGGCGCTCAGACCTGCCTCTCAGTCCCCGACCGGCCTCGCTCTCCTCTTCCTCCCCATCTGATAGTTTCCTGCCTTACCCCATTCCCACTTCAGGCCTCCCCAGCAAAGTCGGTGCAGGAGTGCCAGGTTGGAGAAGGCTGCCCTGATCATTCTGACTCTCCCCCACCCCACCTTTGCTTGTCCTTACCCTGTGAGAGCTGAAGTTTTTTTCCATATGTAAAACTTCTTCCTCACAGGATCCTCTGAGCAGAGTGCAATCTGAAACCAATATAATCAAAGGGTTTTTTTTTAAAAAAAGCAACCTTTCCTCCTTTCTACCTTCTCTCTTCCCTCCTCCTCCAGCTTTTGGTCCTCTGCTGCATAGCATCCAAGAGTGGGTCTCACATTCTGTTTTCTTCCCTCATCTTCCCTTGGTTTAGATAGTTCCTTCAGCACTGTCCACGTTTGCTTGTCCGTACCTTACCTCGACTGATTGTACCTACCTTCCGAATAAATCTAGTTTTGAACTGTTGCCAGAAGCTTCCAGTTCCTATTTTTAAGATCTTTCTTCCAATGTCTCCTGGAATTCTTCTGCTCCTCACCCTAGAGGAGGAGATGGCCCCAGGCATGAAGGATCTATCCATCTCTTTTCTCCAGCTCCCCTCTCCTAGAATAAGGTGCAGGACTGTTTTTCTGGCCCTTCAGAATGACTTCTTGGAATTAAACAGTTCGGATGATAAGGATGTGTTACACTTCTTGAGTTCACGAATCTTTGCACCAGCAAAGATCCTAAAAGCCAGGATGTTCACACCTACAGTCTCAGTCTGCGATAAAGGTTAGGACATCCTGAACTGGAACAAAACTGGATTAATACTTAATTAACTATTATTATTTGCTAAAGTGATTCTTCTGGGTGGTGGTGTTTTTTAGTATTCGTTCACTTTACTCTAAAATGTGTGGCGGGGGGAGGAGAAACAAGAAATCTCTACTTCTTTGGGGCATTAACGTACATTCAGCACTGTTTGTGCTGAGAGAACAAATTGTTTGTTGTCATCACTACTTGCGTATCAACAGAGATCTTTGTATTCTGAAATTGTCTCTGAAGTAATTGAGAATGCTTTGAACCCCATACTGAATGCTAAGTGGCTCTAAATTATTTTCTCCCTTTTTTTTTTTTACATCCTTTTAAAATACTTTTGCCCTCCATGTGTTTTGTTTGTCCTTGAGATGTACCCTTTAAGTAGTCCAGAGAACCTCCAAATTCCAGCCATGTTTCATTCATCAGCCCTACAGGATGATGCTAATATTTCATTTCAAAAATAGGAGGTAAGCTGGAGGTTGTCTTCTTTGGGGAGGGGACATAATGTCCTGTAACTATGAAAACTAAAGTGATTATTAAGAATACGCTTTCTTGCTGATTTGCCATTATAAACTTTCAGAAAGCCACGTGCGTTTCTATTATGTCCATATTTGGCCTTTCCCCCATGGAGTCTAAGATAATATTTATGACCCCCCAGTGAGTGATCATACCCTGGTCACTTAGTTTCAAGGAATCCTGTCCCATCACCTATTCTTAATCTAGTCCAAGTCGTAAAGTTTGCTCTGACCATTTAAACCCTATTGTAAGAATCTGTGCATTATACAGTGCATGCCATCGTTGTTTGCTGATCAAGCTGCAATAGGCAGAGTCGACCTATTGCAGTTAGCCCCAAACCATGGTTTCCTAACTGTAAATGGCTAGGTTGGCAAAACAAAGTCAATTCAGCTCAGATCGACCAGATGCTTCAATCGGGAAGTCTATCACGGCTGCTTCCCTGGATTGATCGGCATTGTCTTTCCACCCTGTATCTTGTGTGTCTGTAGTCTGTCTGCAGTTGGGTTCGCTGGTCCTTGGGGGATGAAGAACTGATGTGGTTACTGTTTCTAGCCAAGGAGAGGCAAGCAGCTTCAGGGCCTCTCAAGAGCTCATTTACCATGGAAAACAACTTGGTTGGATTCCCACAAGATGTTCTAGCGTAAAGGTTGTCTGCAAGCTGGTCTGCAGAACGTCTGCATTCACAGGATGTTGGGAAGGGCCCTGGATTGGCAGGGCTTTTTAACCTTGGTGACAGCTTTTTATCAGAATGGTTTTTGTTCTCTTTTAGGCGGGTTAATTTTAGCAGTCTTTGTCCCAGACACTACCAGGAGTTTCATTAAACAAACATACTGGATGCATCCGTTACTGTCAGAATAGGGACGGATTTATTTTTAAAGTTAGTCAGCAGTTTCATTATAAAAATAAGCAGTGACCTCAGCAATCATTTCTTTAATTATTGGTCAGTTTTCTTGGCACCGGACTAATTCTACAATGGCTGTGGCTGGAATTGCAGCATCTAATACAGTGAGTTCTGAAAATTTACACTGGGGAATCACCCCGTTGGTCTATAGACTGCTGTGTGAAATACTGAAATATTTGTGTTGCAGAGATGTGAAGGGAGGCAGACTGTACCCTGGATCTCTTTTTTCTAGAAGTGGGTGATGAGAGTTGGAAGGGAACTCTTGCATTCGTGCCAGGTTACATGCGATGTTAATGAAAGATCTTATCCAAATACTGCTCTGAAAACTGGTCAGACTTGCCTCCAATTGTACTTCAAGTTTTTTTTTTAAGATACTGGTTTTGAAAGGTTCCTCTGAGAGGAACTTTTGCTGCTAGTGACTGCAGTTTCATGTGGCAGAGTTGCGAAGGAGGGAATACATTGAATATTCTGCTAGACCATTCCAAATACAGCGCCATGCTACAATGTTTTCTTGGAAGCAAGTCGTGTATCACTCCGTGGCGCTTAACTAGAACGTGAGATTTTACAAGAACCAAGTCATGGTGATTGAAACAACTTTTGTGCAGGATTGTAGCCTTTATATTTTATACGCTCTCTGTTTGTGGGTCCGCAGAGTGCCGTTCGTAAGGACTGTAATTACCGTGCTGTTCTCTATTATAGCGGCATGTACTTTGAAATATTTCTGTGATTGAATGCTTAATCAGATTTTCTTTGCCTCCGTAATTTAGGCGAATACGGGAATAAAGTTTCATGATTGGGTATAGATGCTGAAGATTAGTACTTTTATTTGGAAATGGCAGATTTGATCCCTGCAGTATTGCCAATAAATTCTTAATTTTATTCTGTAGGGTAATGAAAACATGTGGTTAGGGCTTATCCTCGTGCGCATGGCACATTGTAAATGCAGTTCCTGCGGGTTTTTTGTACACGCTTCTGCTTAAGAGGGAGTCCTGTCACTTCTTCAGGGATTTAGAGAGAAATATTCACACGCACTGGATCTCTAAGCAGAAGGAATGGAGGAATTACTGGCGTGGCGATCTGATACCTGTCTTTTTCCTCACTTGTGACCATGAGAGCTACTGGGTAATAGTTCAGAGAGGGGACATAGATTTCCCACCCACACCCTACACAGGGCCTCTTCCCTCAGTGTTTCCGACCCCTTATTTTAACTTCAGTTTCCTGCTCATGCATTTGCTAATCGAAAGACACCAACTGCTAACTGCAAGAGAAACTCGGCTATTCATTTGATACCGAAGTCAAACGTGCGTGGCTGCGAAGCAGGAATTCCTGGCATTTACACTAAATGATCAAAGCATCTGCCAATCCTGTTTTTTTTTTTAAAAAAAAACAGATTTAAATGTAGTTGAATTAACTCTTAGGTATTTGTTTGTGCGCCACAGGACAAAATGTGACTGGGCTGGTTTTGAAAGTAACATTGGCTTAAATGTGGATACTATACAATGAAGCAATGAAGCAATGTCTGGTTTTACGTTTTTGTAGTTTAGCATGAAACGGAAACAACTGTAAATATCTTTGCTTGCTGGTATGATAACCCTGTGGAATTGCCACTCCACAGTATGCCCTAATGTTTTCTGCAGCTATTCTGAGGCCTTTATACAACTCGTAGTATATTTGATATATAGCAGCTGATACATAAACTGTTCCTCTGGAAATTATCCGGATGTATGAACTAAGGTCTTTCAAATGTAGAACTGCTAGTATAATCTATCCAGTTTGTCTTTCCTTGTTAGTATTTTAAGATTTGTAGGTTATTATGTTTCTCCATTCCAACTTTTAGCTACTTGTCATGTAGAATTTGTGCAAATTAGGTGTGCACAGGAGAAAACTCTTGTGCACTAAGTTCATGAGGAAGTCAGATGCCAGAATAATGTAATTGCCTAAAATGAAATTATTCAGCCATATCAAAAGGGATGTTTGTTTAGGGTGATACTACTGGATTTGGAGAAAGCAAATATTGCCATGAATATGAATTGAACCTTGCACTTTCAATTGCAATGCCTGTCAATGCCTCTTTTGTGTATGTGCTCAGTGCAGAATATGTGCGAGAAGAAAGCATCATTAGATTATCAACGTGGTACCCCAGTTTATTCTGGGATTGAAATCAATCCTTTGTTTAGATTTGTGTGTGTGTGTGTGTGTGTGTGTGTGTGTGAAGCCTCTTTTCTGGATTGGTAGGTAATTGAATAGAGGATATCGTTTTGGGAAATATTCTCATTTTTGAAAGTGAATTGGAACTCAAACTTCCTGTAATCGTAGCTAGTATTAAATGTAGATCTATAACAAGTAGCAGTTACAATTTTTGGGGAAGGTTTGCTTATGTGATGTAAAGTTCAGCTGGCTTCTTGGCTGTTACACTTGGAGATTAAATTACAATATATTTCCTTATACAACATATAGTTAAATAGTGATCGGATGTGGTGATGACCACCATAGATGGTTTAAAAAGTTGGAATCATGAGGGGTTATGCTATGAAGAGCTTGTAATCATCTCCTCCTCCTCCTTCCCTTCTTCTTTTATTCTTCATCTTGTCTTCCTGAGAAATTCTTGAGTACGTCTAGATGTGATAACTGAATCTCAGGCAGCAGACGTTGAAGATCAGCTCTTGAGGTTCAGTGGTGAAGATCTTCCATTTATGCTTGTGAACTCCTGAATGCATCTGAGTGGCCATTATGTGACCCAGAATGAATAGGGAGTTCAGGTAGTGACTGTAAGCACATTGTTCAGATATATGCCTCATAGACTTTGCCATTATTATGTTTGGCTAATGGTTCATAAGTGCCTGTTTGTTTACTGGATGAAGTAAGGTGAGGACTTGTAGTCCAATGTGCAAAATGGATCTGTTGATTTGGGATGACTTGTTTCCAAAATCTAGTTGCAGTAGCATTGCAAATATTAATGTGTGAATACTCCCCAAGATTTAGCTTCATGCCCTATCTGAGGCTTAGCTTCATGCCCTAAAATGCAATTTTGGGGTCCTTGCTGTGGTCATGTGGATCGAAGCATATGGGAGTTGAAGTCCCAAACACTTGGGAATACTAAATTGTCTTTTCTCATGTAGAGCACAAGTAGAAAGTATAAATGTTGGGCAGGGTTGAGCTTCAGGGGTTAGTGACTGTGGTATAGACCAGTGTTCCCAACCTTGGGAGCTTTAAGAGGTGTGGACTTCAATTGCATGGCTGGCTGGGGAATTCTGGGAGTTGAAGTCCACACCTCTTAAAGTTCCCAAGGTTGAGGAACACCGGTCTAGACAACAATTTCCTGATGTTTCGACAGCAACTGTGGCTGGTATCTTCATAGTTTGCTTATTTATTTATAAATGCCTATGGGATTTCATAAGTGCACATTTTACATGTGGAAGACCTGTGTTTGAGTTTCTGGAGAAATGCTACTGATCAGGGTTTGCTTTGGAGCACTCATAGGTGAAATATGAACAAGTATCTTGCCTTGCGTGGTGTTTTATTTTCCCCTTCCAGTGTCAGCCCTTTGAAATAGGGCAAGTCAGGAAACAGCTACTGCAAGGAGGACTGGAACTCTCTTGTTGTCATAACAGAATCTTGAAAGAGTCTCTGTCTTGTACCAGACAGAACCAAGACTGGGTTATCTTGAGTTTCTGTCTCACCTCTCTTCATTCCCAGGCCTGAATTGATGTTTACATCACAGTTCTTGCCTTTCTTCTTCAACGTTTTCTTCATATTCCTCTACTCCAGCGTATATAAATGAAATGCTTTAAGTCGCTAGTCTTTCCTGGTTGAGAGGAAACAAGAAATGATGGTTGCCAGTTCTGGAGCAAGTTGAGATAGGAAGCTATGATCTGAAGGCAGCTTGGGATCCATACTTGGTTATAAGTTCTCATTTTCTCAGAACTGATAAACAGTGAAGGATTGAAAGCTATGCATGCCTTTGAGCAACACTGTGAAAAGAAAAGAGTGATTATGTTTGCAATCAAAAGGGTTTACTGTATGAATCTTCACTTGGTAAGGAGAAGGATGATAATCAAACAGCGTACTGATGTTTGACTACTAGTTCAAAGTACTTGCTGTTATTCATATTCTGTAATTCACATACCTGTTTAGGTTCTGTATTCAAATAGCCTTGTGAAGAAGAAGATAAAAGTTACTTCCTCCCGCTTTTCTCCAATTTATAAAGTCTTCTGGTCATTTAGACCAGTATTTCTCAATCTCAGAAACTTTAATTCCCCATACTGGTTGGGGAATTCTGAGAGGTGAAGTCCACACGTCTTAAAGTTGCCAAAGTTGAGAAGGACTAGACTATATTCTTATTGACCATAGGTGTCTAGGCAAATGGCTGTTGACCAACCTACATTAACCCTTCTGGGTATTGCAGGTTTACAGGCAATTACAGGTATTATTTGTTGTAAAAATAAATACAGTTTCTTATATGGCTTGTTCCCAAATAAGTGAGCATCTCGTTCAGCCTAAGATGGTCTGGTTTTTTTTTTCCCCTCATCCGGTTGCAAAAACAGAAAAAAACTTGGCAGTTTATTAAGGTGTTCTCCAGAATTAATGTGGGGTACTTTTAATCGGTCATGAAATCTAGTACAGCTGTTGGAGTAAATATTTAGAGTAAAACTTATACTTTACAGAGGGATAATGAAACATTGATGCGATGGGTGTTTACAGTTGTCCACCCCAAATAAATTTTGAAACTATTTGGCTGCAGATAATTTCTAGATTTTATATAATTACTTGGTGTCTGAAAAGCAGATGTTTGTATCTGTACATAAACTTAGAATGGTGGTATTACAGAGGAATATGTTCTTAATTAATGTTGCAAAACCCTTGTTTTCCATGTTACTATTGGTCTAGCCTCTTGTTAGTTTTTCATGCTGACAAGAATTTGGCTCAGTTTGTTTTATCTTGCTGGAACTGTGTTTTTGGAACTGGTTGATAGTCTCACAATTAATAATTGTAGATTATCTGTTATGGCAGGAAAAGAGTTCCATGTGTATAGAATAGATCATTTAAAAAAGCAGTCATGAAACATAAGAATTTGGTTCAACTGCTACTGCTTGCAAGGCAGAGTTGAGTTGAAGCAGGAGAAAATAACTTAGTTTTGGTGAAGCGTTATTGGTTCTGGTAATCAAGTAGTGGGTCTGAAAAGCCTCCAGCGTCTAGACACAGGAGGCTTTTCAGACCCACTACTTGATTGCCAGAACCAATTTCATTTGCTCTTTTATAATTGAACAGTGTTTCAAAATCAGTGTTTTGTTGAAAAGAACCATCAAATGATGGACTTCATTTACAAGCACTGGGGGAGTTATTTAAAGTCATGTTTTTAGACTGAAAGTGTTGCAGAGCCAACCCGTGTTATGTATTTTATTTCATTTTAGACATTTATAAGGCTACCCAACTCTACAACAACTCTAGGTGGGGTACAGTGAAAACAAACATACAACACAGTTAAAAAAAAACAAAACCCAAATGTCATAAGAGAAGCAACCATTAACAGCAATCAAGTATGCAGGACCCACCACCCACTCTCACCCAAGACCCCAGAAAAAGCCCGTTTTTTCCATACTCTTTTGAACGTGGCCAGGGTGGGGGCCAGACCTATTTCAGGAGGGACGCTGTTCCAGAAGGCAGGTGCTACACTAGGTCTATCCAGTGATATTGCTTAATGGATGGGACCTGGAGCATGACAACTCCACCCAATCACATAGGACAGGTAGGAGCCATAGAACCAGAAGGTCCTTTAGATAACCAAGCTCTGGGTCATGAGGACTTTATAACTTTATAACCAGCACCTTGAATTGTACCTGGAAGCCTATCAGGAGCCAGTGCAGCTCACAGAGATGTTGTGTGGGCCTAATGAGATACACTCATCATTGCCCATGTTGCTGGACCATCTATAGCTTCTAAGTGGTCCTCAAGGGCAGCTCCATGTAGAGCTCACAGCACTATTAGTCGCACTTCGGCGTAAAGGGTTCTGGACATATGGAAGTTCTGTCAATATTAATGTATTTTTAAGGCATTCAAGGCTCTTACTGTTAATGAAAACTGGTCCATTATGGGACATTACCTGAGAAGAGCTGAATATCAAATTAGAGGCGAGAAGCGAAATGCAAAATTCTCAGTGCTGTTCTTTGTGATACTGATGCTGAGTAATGCACATGCAGGATGCATTAAATGTTCCTCTCATCCACCGGCCCATCCTCTGTTACGTCCACTCCATCCTTGCACTTTCTGTTACCCCCACCTAGGTTGGGATGGAGATATGTGCTTACCACATTTGGATCTTGGCCAGCGTTTAAGCAGATGTAAGTCACAATGCTTCATGGAAGGGTTGTGATGAAGAGAGCAAAGTTCTCACTAATATAAGAGATGTTATGCAATGCTTAACAAACAATACTATGCTATGCATCTTTATTTCTGATCAGAATTCAGGTGCTGGTTTCTCAGTGGTTTGGGAGAAGGATATTTGAAAGACTGTCTTTTTCTGCACAGACCTGCCCGTCATTTAAGATCTGCTCCAGAGGCCTTTTTGTCCATGAACCTATCTGGGGTGACATCCTGCGTTGTGTTTCCTAAAGAGATAACATTGGCCTCTTCTTTCTTTAGTTTCAAGCGAGCTACAAAAGCTTCTGTTCTGTTTGGTTTCTGGTATTTCCCCCCCTGCTCTTCCTTTTTCACCTTGCAATGTTTTAAAGGTGGTAAACTGCTTTCACGTTCACAAACCTGACTTGCTTGGTGTCAGAAAATGGAGTTAGAATAAGTTCATAAACAAATAAAGGTACAAACAGGCAGATGGATGGGGAAGTAAATTAACATTATAGTCTAACGTTCTTGGCAGGGGTACCTCTAGAACCTCATCGGTTTCTGCTGCCGCTTCTTTGCGTAGGGGAAAAAAATTGCCAGCATCTCTCAGGATGTGATTTTAACCATGGGCTTCTCACCCCCTCCCGAGGCATCTACCACAGGGTTATTTAAGGCTTATCAAATCATCTGCCAATGACTTCCACCCACTGCTACACAGATAAATACTCCTAAAACTACTGATGGGTTATTTTAGCTTTGCATCTCTTATTAGCAAGGGGTGAGTATGGCAGGCAGAGAAGGACGCCAAACAGCTTAAACAGCCCAGTAGTAACTGAGTGGGTTGGAGGAGGAGGCCAGTGATTGGCTTCCCTGTGCTCACTTAACTGTAAGCTTTGACTAGCGGGTTGTGGGAATGTAGTCTCCAATTGAGACCTGCATGGGGGCGGCTTTCACAGGGATTAGAACTGAGGTTCATCTCTTTTTTAGTCCACTTAAATGACTATCAAATCAAGGGACCTGCTGGGGCTGAAGTTCAGTATGAAATGAGCTGAATCCTTTTTTCCCCCTTAATGGAAGTCGCTTTCCCAAATGGATCTCTTCGTTTTTCATATAAACATCCTGACTTTACCTAGAAAGGGATTTGCTTTAATCATTTAGCAGTCTGTTCTCAGGCTTGCTGTATCTGCAACGATACCTATTGTTAGAAAACCTGGCTCCTTGTATGACCATGAGGTGACCGAACGCTCTCTTGTTTGCGACTAATTTTTAGACATCTCCAAGAAGGTTGCACGATTTTTATCTGTAGCTATGGCTTAAAGAAGCCGTCTGAGGACCTCTTCATATTACTGATGGTTTCAGGCCAATCTTATACTTCTTTAAAAATATAAGTATGTGTTTGATCTGCTGTATTTGATGTATTTTAAATCAGGGTTCTTCAACCTTGGCGACGTGAAGATGTGTGGACTTCAACTCCCAGAATTCCCCAGCCAGCCACGGAATTCTGGGAGTTGAAGTCCACACATCTTCACGTCGCCAAGGTTGAAGAACCCTGTTTTAAATGATTGGTCTTGGACTGTAAAGAAACTTAGATGTCTCATTTGGTGATGGACAGTATTTGGTAGGACACATGTCCTACTGCATGAGAAGCCAGTGCTCAGTAGAGGTCAAATGACGGTTCAGACTGCAAGGGAGCCAAGCTTAAATACTGTGGAACAAGTTACATTTTACCCAATTCAATTTAACTCTGAATATTCTCATAAAGAGATATTTGGGGGGGCTTTTGGAGGGTGAGAGTGCATGGCTCTGGGAAAGAGATCACTTGGGTGATGATACCCCAACTATGGAATGTCTTTCCCAGAGATGGTCTTTTGTTCCCTACATTGTTGTTTGGCTTTAAGCAAAGATTTAAAAATCTTTTTTCACAAGTGTTTTGATTTGCTTTGGTTTTGTTAATTTTATTCTTTGCATTTTAGTTTTAATGGCTTGTTATGCAGGTAGTCCTCAGTTAACGATGGATATTGGGACCGGAATTTCCGTCGCTAAGTGATGCAGCTGTAACGTGCAATGTTGTGATCGTATCGCTTGGCGACAGCGATCCCAACAGTCCCCATTGCCGGCGTTAACCGAATGCACTGGTCATTAGGCAAGGACCCATCCTGATCCAAGCCATTCCTGGCTTGGTCCCTCCCAATCCTGAGCCTCTGTAAGGTCAGAGACTGCCTCCTCTTGAACTCCCCCCCACCTATCTCCCCCCCATCTCTGCTCTTTGGGCTGCCCTACACAGCGGCACTCCTCGGCGGCAGTGGCAGTGCTGGGACCTGGAGCCTTCAGCAGTCTCACCCAGCCGCCGCCTCTGCTCCCAGGCCTCTACTTCAGCCCCACCGCTGCCACTGCTGCCGAGGAGTGCCACTTCAAGTCCCGTACCTTGGTCAGCCACCCCAGTGCCACAACACAAAGCCCCAGTTGCCGCCCTGCCGTGCCCAGCTGACCTTCACCGTCTTCTTCCTCTTGCTGATGAAGAGGCGCACCTGTCCTGGCCCTATGTGAGGCAGCTGTTGGCTGTGCCAGACCTTCTTCCCAGGGCCGCGCATGCCCTTTTCCAAGTTGCGCATGCTTCTCCAAATGGCTTGCAGGCTTCTTGCGAGCTTTCAGAAGTCCTCAGTGGGAAGAAGACGACAAAAGTCAGCTGGGTGCAGCGGGGACAGCTGGGGCTTTGTGCTGGGCACTGGGATGGGTGGCCATGGTGTGGGGCTTGAGACATTCTGTGGTGGTGGCGTTGCTGGTGGTGGGGCTGAAGTAGAGGCTCAGGGGTGGTGGTGGCTGGCTGAGACTGCTGAAGGCCCTGGGCCTCTACTTCAGCCCCAGTACCACCACTACCACCAAGGTGCGCCACTGTGCAGGGTGGCCAAAAGGGCAGAGATGGGGGAGAGACAGGAGGGTGGGGAGAGTTGAAGCACCCCTGTGGTCATAAGTGTGGGCAGGCTGCCAAATGCCTGACTTTTGATCACGTGACCGCAGGCGCTGCAACCACCACAAGTTCAGGGACCGGACATAAGTATCATTCATTCAGCACCGCCATATCTTCGAATGGTCGCTGAACGAATAATCGTTAAGCAAGGACTACCTGTACTTTCATCAATATTTAACTGTTAATATGTACAATTTCATTGTGTGGACTACCCTAAGAATTTTGTGGTAGATGGTTGGTAACTCCTGTTGTTTCAATAATCAAGAAAGTCTGATTCCTGGATTCATTTTTCAGAATGTGTTATTGGGTGTGTGCAGGTATGTGTACATGCTGTAGGATGGGAGAGATGATGAGCTTGAGTTGTTACTGAATTATATGATAATTAATATAGCAAAATGAATAATTATCCTTGCGTTCTTTATCAGGTTTTTCCAGTTTTTAATTAATATAATCTACATGTTAGGACAAGACTGCATCCTTGTTTCTAAAGTTCAACTGTTTGAACAAATTTAGCAGCTTCATAGTAAGGGAAAAAAGATTGAAAAAAGATTAATTTTGTATAACTTCATTAGATGGGACCAATTATTTAACATTAGATTGAGAAGAAAATCTCATGAGCCATCTGTCTGGAATAACAGTCTTTTAGCCATTGATACTGTTTCACTTGATTTTTTAAGAATTTAATAAAATTCTAAAATAATTGGGTTCCATACACTTCAAGCCACCAGACTCATTTGCCATTTCCAATTTTATTTCATCACCTTTGAGTACTCAGATACAATCAAAAGGATGGTTTCATTTTGAAAACCAGGACATTTGCATCATTGATTAAAAATGATTTCAAATCCCTCACCAACTTTCCTCTATTTTCTGAAAAAGTGTAAAACCCAGTGAGTGCTAATACAAATAAAAAACATATTTTCCTGTCTTATTGTAGGGCCTTTATGTTACCAAGAAACATTATCTAAGATTTCTAGTTGTTCTCATCTTAGAAAAGAAGTTGTGGGAAACTGTTGTTTGCACTTCTGTTCCTTTATAAACATCTGAGAATATTACGCATAAATATTCCTGGTATGATTTCAAAGTATGCAGGGCTTATTTTAGTGTATCTGTTCTATTGCACATTATTACATTCTGTTGCTATCAATTTGTTGACCTAACCAAGTTAATAGGAGTGCATGTTCTACAGGTAGTCTCCAGTTTAAGAGCGAGTTCCATTCCCAAGGTCTGTCCTTAAGTTGAATTTGTACGTAAGCTGGAACAGTATGTATATTGTATTGTATAATACTGTAGAAGTATTGTTATACAGTACAATTATATAATTGTATAATACTGTACAAGTAGTATTGTGTAATGAACTTGAACCATTGTGTATTTAACTCGAATCATTGTGTATTTAACTCGCATTTTGCTACAGTAGGCTCCGTTGTTAACTATGAGTTGTCTGTAACCCTGGCATTCTTAACCCGGGGACTCCCTGTATTTAAAGATGCAGTTGCATTCAATATTACTTTCTGTAAAAAAGAAGGTTGGTGCAATCTTGGTGCAATCCTATAGACTGAAGGGAAGCTGCTATTGGCAATGACCATCTCCTAAAAGATCCCTTTGGGAAAATTTTCTCAACCCTTTCTGTTTTGCTGTACATTGTGGTTCTCCCCATCTTTTGAGTTTCGTGAGTGAATTTGAGATAGCCCTACGGCCTTCATCTGACTAATTAATCAGTGGTGGGAAACATGGGATGTCACAAAACACCCATTTCACTAACAGGAAAGTACCTGGTTTAAAAAGGTAAGCAGAAAGTCCAGGCCAGAACCAAACTAAAATATGGATGAGGCCAATTCTTTGCTAGTTCTTTGCTCGGCGGTACAATATAACCACATTCCAGCATTCAGTACTGCTTAATTTATTTTGGATTAGCTAATGTATGTCCCTAAAACACGGGCCATTGGAGTTGTGCAACAGCTTTCTCAATTTCTATTTGATCACGCTGTTAAGAGAAAAAATGATGTGATTGCTTATGCATTTGAACTCACGATTACTTTTTATTTTGTAGCTGAATGGCATTAAAATGGTGGATGAACCTATGGAGGAGGGAGAACCATATTCCTGTAATGTAAGTACATTTGCGGTATTCCTAATGATAGGAATTACTGCTGAAGTTTTTTAAAATAGTTTTATATTATATGGTACTCATGTAAAGAGGAGAGAAAGGAAGTTTTCTGTGCTTCTTCATCGGGAAAAATTTCTTTTTGGGCCAGGCTGATGGAAAGTACGTACAAAATTATTTGGTTCGTCTAGCTGTGCTTTTGAAATGATTACATATTTTCAAGATTTACAACGTGTAAGTCTGCGTTTTTTCAAAAAACCCTAATTCTGTAAGAATTGTGTTCAGAGCTCCTGCTTCTTTGGGGCAGGGAGAAGTGGTAGCGAACAGAATGCTTTCGTCTGAACATGCAGCTGAAATTACACCATTGCAAATTTCAGGGTTTTTTATTCGAAGGGGTAAAGATGCCCTTGAGTCAAACATGACTCTTTGGGACCATATCCATGCAGTTTTCTTGGCAGCCCAACAGAAATGGCTTGCCATTGTGCTTTTCCAAGATTCTTTTTTCTGTTTTCCAGTCTAGCCAGCTGCCCTGGAATTCCCATCTAATTCTTGCAATCAAGTGCTAACCAGGGCTGATCCTGCTTAATTTCTGAGATCAGCCATGACTAGCTGCATGCTGCCATCTACTGAGTCCAGGAGTGAAAAACAACTTTGAAAATAAGTTTGCAAAAGTGACTTGGATACAAAAATGCTTTTCCTTTCCTGCTTGCAGAAAGTGGTGGGGAGGAATTGTGTTTGATACCTTATCAACTTGCTAGCCACACTTACTTGGTCTAAGCAGTTCATACAGTGTCTAGTTACAGATCTAGTTGAAAAATAAAATAGCTCTCAGCTCATGAATTTGAAACCCTCTAGAATGGATGCAGTGTTTTCCTGTGTGTCAAATTCATTATCAGAAATGTCAAATTAAAATACCCCAAGCATGTTTTGGTCAGTGTTGGTGCTTTAGAGCATTTTTAATTCCATGGTAGTTTTTTACATGGTGTGGTGTGCTCTGATTTTATTTTGACTTTGGGATATCAGATTTATCCTCTTCCAGTGGCTTATATGTTTGCTTGCAAACTTAACTGAAAGGAATCCACAAGGGGATGTGGAAATTCTCCGTGGATTCTAATACTTGGAAGAAACTCTCCCACTCATTTCCAACAAATTACATTGTCCATAACATCAGGACTAACATTCTAACCATATATTAGTGGGTCTCAGCAGTAAACGTGTTGGCTGTTAATTAGAGAAGCTTTTGGGCCAAGGATCTTTATTTGTTTTGTTCTATTTGTTTTATGTTATTCCAGAAATTGCTATACACAGTAATGCTTCCATATAAATTCGAATCAATAAGATGATTCAGGTAGTCCTCATTTAATGACCACAGTAGGGACTGAAAAATTGATTGTTAAGTCGAGCGGTCATTAAGCAAGTCACCACATGTTTGGACCTGATTTTACTACTGTTTTTACAATGGTCATAAAGTGAATCACTGTGGTCGTTAAGCAAATCACATGGTTGTTAAGCAAATCCAGCTTCCCCAATGGACATTTTTAGCCAGAATTCACTTAATGACCACATAATTCACTTAATGACCATGGTGATTCACTTTATGACCATCATAAAAAGTCACAAATTGTGATCACGTGACTGCAAGGGTGGTGCAATGGTTGTAAGTGCAAATACAGGTCATAAAGCACTTTTTCCGAGGCCGTTTGTAACTTCAAACTGTCATTAAACGAATGGTCATTACGTGAGGACTACCTGTAGGATTTTCATTTCCTACAAATTAAAGTATGTGATATATACTGGTTGCTAATGTTCTAGTTGGTCTTGGGAATATTTAAACATGTCGAAATGATAACCATTCTTTAAAGATCCTAAATAGAATCTAGCTGATAAATTTGACCAGTATTCAATATCAAGAATACATTCAGGGAAAGCTGAAGGTTTCTAACATTTCTAATCTTAATTAACACTTATTGCACTGGTTCTGGTGTAGTCACAGATAAAGTTGCTGGATATAGTATAATAACTTTAAAACATAGTTTGCCAATATTGTATTATAACATTATTATAGTGCTATAATACAATTCAACACAATACAGCGGAAGAAGCTTTCACTGCGTTATTGAAACTATCTGGATATGTAAAAATAAAAATCCTGGGATTTTAATTGACAACAATACAATATTACATATGTTTATGAAATTAGTTATTTCTGTTCAATTATATTGTATAGAAATTATACTGTATATCACTGCTCAAGTCACCAGTCAAGGTGGTATGTATGGGTCAGAAGATAGATGAATCCAGTTCTTCAAATCAGGGGCTGAAAATGAAAACCTTCTTGTAACTTGCTTGCTCTTTTATAGTCTATGTGAATTTGTTTCTAGCTTTTAAGTAGGATTGGGGAAGAAGAAAATAAATAAATACTGTAAAATCCAGTTGATTACTTAAGCTAAATCTTGGCGACATTGTTGTATGGTCTCATCTATGCTGCAAATGTTCCAGATTGTGACATCTAGTTAAAACACTGCGGTGGAGAAGCTAAAGGAATTAAGGTATTAGCAGATCAAATACATAGGTGAAGATAGGACCCACCAAAAGGGGAGAAGGTTGCATACATGTTGACATTGTCATGCATATGCAACAATTTACATACTTGTATTTGACATTAGGATACAAGTGTTTGATGACGTCGTAAAGTGAGTGTCGACATTTTGCTGTTACTGTCGTTAGGGGATTCAGAAACAAGGAGTGAGAACATAGATCTTTGGAAGACAGTAGGCCAAGTCTAAAGAACCTTGAAGCTGATGTAGCACTATGCATTTGTACAACACCTGTTTTCTTTCTCCCTATAATGCTGCGTGTGTAACTGCTGCCCACGCTTAACAGCTGTTGAACTTCCAGATTCTGTTCAAAATCCTTTTTCTGCTCTGTTCTGCGGCTACTGCTCAGTATTTAGAATTTGCTGGAAGTAGCATTTCAAATCATTCAGTTGCGTGAGGTCTACAATGACTCAGCCAGCAATGTTCCGATTATTGTAATAAGAGAGTACAACATCGTTTCCACTGACAGTGGCATTCAAAACCGTTGTTTTCTTAAGTTCTTATTTAATTACTATTGTGTCAGTTTCCACAAAAACCCATTGTACTATCAAATCAGGGTGACTTAAGATGGCTTTTAAACATAGAAACAGATGAACTGCTAAAATCCGTTCATGCAAGTGATCATTTTTTATAACAATTAAAAACAGCATTGTGGAACATTTGATGTGCGGCTTTGGCTAATTGATACAGTTTCTGGATGGGTGTTTTTGTCACTAGGCAACATGGATTCTAGCATATTTTTTTTTTAATTTTTAGAAAAGAATACCTTTTTAATGCACCCAAGACTAGTGCTAAGATGCTTTCTAGTATCATGTGAAGGGACGAATGAAAGCCATTGATGTAAATGATGAAGGTTGGAGAGATGGGCAAAGGAATTGTTGAGTAGTTTGTGCTCAGTTGCTTTTTTTTTCAGGAAAGTTCTGAGTAAATTAAAGATGGGAGAGAATCTAGATTTCTGGAGAACATTTCTTTTGCAAGATCATTATGAATCACACAATTTTCTGTATGAGAACTCAGAATAAGTCAAATTAAGTTTAGGGTAAGTTATTACTTGGTATATAGATATTGGATTGCACCCCGACTTTTTCCCCCAGTAATATTTTCTTACTGAGTTTTTTGGATTGTGAAACAATCAAGACACTTTAAAGAAAGAGTCCTAGCCTTATAGCCGAAATAAATATTTATATTTTTATCTTGAAAGCTAAAGGTAAAGAAACTTCTGCAGGTGTATTCAAATGTCTATAAAATAGTGCACTTCAGGTCTTTTCTGGATACCTTTTCACTGAATTCTAGAATGATGGAGTGACTTTAAATATCCAAGCCTCAAATTAAAAAAAAAATAGCTTCACTGTACATTTTCTCAGATGGTGAACTATAATTCTGGTCCTCTGATTCTGAACATTTATGTTGAGTAGCCTGTCCACAATACGGGGATAGCTTTTCTTCAGTATCTACATGACGCAAAGCATTTTTGTACAGTGATTGGGAATGTTTTACACTCAACAATTATAAGTCTGTTGTTGCTGTTCTTTGTAGGCAGAGTTTAAATCGTCACTACAATCACTCATGCCTTAGGCATCTCTTGACTGGACTATGGCATCATACTCTATATGGGGTTGCCCTTGAGGAGTATTTGGAAGCTACAGCTGGTCCAGAATATGGCAGCTTAGATAATTTGGGGCCCACGCTTAGTTGCCCATCTAACACCACTACTCCAAGAGCCACATCAGTGCCGGTTGACTTCCAGGTGCGATTCAAGGTCCTGGTTGTCGCCTTCAAAGCACACCATGTCAGGAGCTGGACATCTGCAGGATTGCATCTTCCAAGAGTACATAGGCCCTGATTCTCTCAGCTTTCTGGAAAGGATTGAAGACCTGGCTCTGCCCGCTTGCACGGGGCAACAGGAATCTTACCCAAACCTGGGGGTGGCTGGCATCTTGATGACGCTCCCCGAGCTACTTTCCAGTTTAACATCTATTCTTGGATTATATTTATTTTCTATTTATTCAGGACCATTTTACATTGTATGTTTAATTGATTTTAACTTCTTTGTAAACCGCTCAGAGTCATTTTTTAACGAGATGGGCGGTGATAAATTTGATATATAAATAAGTAAATAAAATAAAAATAAAAGATGCATAAAAGATGTCCAGTAAGAAGAGGTAGAATGAGGTCCCTCTGTGTCCCGTTGCACAGGGACTGTCATCTCCAAGCACCACAGAAGCATGCCTTCTGTAGAATCATACTCTTCTGGACTTTCAAATGGCCAATCCCTACCGTTTTTGTTTGTTTGTTTGATAATGGTTTTTATTTAAACATTTCTCAGATATAAAAGATAAACATGAAGTAATATAAAATGAAATGAAAGAAAAAGAAAAAGTGAAGTGAGAAACTGAGAAAAGAATAAGGAGAAAGTACAAATAGAAACAAGAAAAGAAAAACATAAAGAAGCAACTCCCAATCTTCTTGACAGCAGTTATAAACAAACAGATCTTCACACCTCCCTCTTTAAAATTACATCATATTTCCCTTCTTCCCATATTCAACCTTTTTAATCAGCAAGTCCATAAATCACCAGATCATTTTTTTCCGTTTTCAGCAAAAAAAGTCCATAAAAGGTTTCCAGTCTTTAATAAAAGTACTTGTCTTGTCCCTGGTCAGACAGGTCAATTTTTCCATTTCTGCTAACTCCATTGTCTTCACAGTCCATTCCTCCATTGTGGGCATTTCAATATTTTTCCATCGTTGTGCATATAATAACCTCGCTGCAGTCACCATATGCAAAACCAGTCTTCCATAAGTCTATTCTCTGTATCGATATATCCAATTTTTTTCTTTTTTGCTTTTGCACAAGTCCACCATGCATGGTAAAATGATCCTTCATGCTTTCCACATGTCCAACATTGATTGGAAGTACCTTTATACATCTCAGATAATTTCTCTGATGTCATATAGCAACGGTACATCATTTTATAAAAATTCTCTCTTAAATTATAACACAATGTAAAGTTCAGTCCTTTTAAGCACATTCTCTCCCACTGGTCCATCCGTATATTATAGCCAAAGTTCTTAGCCCATTTTATCATGCATTCTTTAACTTGTTCTTCTTCCATTTCAAATCTCGGCAAAACTTTATACATTTTAGCAACCATGTATACATTCTATGTACTTAATTGAGTTTTAAATTCCATCTTATGTGGTTCAATTCCAGTTATTTTTATCTACGTTAAATCTTTCTCTTAATTGTGCATTGGAAAGCCATTGGAAACTAAATCCCTCTTCCATCAATTTCTCTCTTGACTTTATCTCCTACTGTTTTTTGTTCTTGTTTTGGAAGGCCATTAAAGTTTGGTTATTTTCTCAGGTTTTGGGGGGTGGAATATTGTGAGCTTATTCCTTCTGGCACTAGAAGGTTTAATTTTGATTTAATGGCACTGATTAATGTTCCTGGTACTCTACAGATTGATCTTGTTTTTATTGTGTTTTTCTTAACACAATGTAAGGGAGATGGGATGTATGTTACTCAGTCATTCATGATTGGTGTAAGCCCAGTAAAATAAAACAAATAAATAAAATGTAGTGTTCTGCAAGTATAATTTTCACTAGTAGTATCTGGATATCTACAGGTAATCCCCGGATTAAGAACACCTGGTTTAAGGATGACTCATAGTTAAGAACAGAGCCTATTGTAGCAAAATTTAAGTTAAATACACAATGATTCAACTCAAATACACAATGGTTCGAGTTAATTACACAATACTACTTATGCAGTATTATACAATAATACTGTTCCGGCTTACATACAAATTTGACTTAAGGACAGACCTTGGGAACGGAACTTGTTCTTAAACTGGGGAATACCTGTATGTTTGTATTACCAATATAAGTGAATGATATAGCAGGCAAGTTTCTTTTTCTTCTTTTCTTCCTTTTAAAGTGGATGTTGGACATGCAGGTTCCCACTCTGTTTAATTAAGAGAAGGAAATACAGTGGTATCTCGGTTCACGAACTTAATTCGTTCCGCGACTCTGGTTGCAACCCGAATTGGTCGCGACCTGAATCAAATTTTCCCACAAGGTTCAATGTAAATACGGTTAATCCGTTCTGACCCCTACGAATTTTGTCGCCAACCGAATTTGGTTGCGACCCGAATCAAATTTTCCCATAAGGTTCAATGTAATTACGGTTAATCCGTTCTGAACCATATGTATTTTTTTTTTTAAACCACAAAAATATGACACAAAGTACAGTACGAAGAGAGAGAACGCTAACCTTGCTCGACGCGACTTCTGGCGTGGAGGACAGGAAGGCGGGTGGGGAGGCGGTTATTGCTTGGAGGGAGAGTCCCTCTCCCTACAGCAAGCCATGACCACGTGTCACGGCAGGGAAAATGGCCGCGGATCCTGTTGGTCACCTGATCCAGCTTTCGTGAACGGAAGCAAAATTTTGCGAACGGTGCTGTTCGTGACCCGAATTGGTCATGAACAGAAGTGTTTGTGACCTGAGGTACCACTGTAGGTACTTTTTGCAAAAGTAACAGGGCTATTCTAGCCCCATCAGATCTTTCAAACTGCCTCTGAGGATTGTGTATACAAACTCTACTGATACTTCTGTGGAATATTCCCAGGTTCTAGCTTTAGGTTCCCCAAGGAAAAGTTTTGTGGTGTGGTTGGAACCAAAGTAACAGCAACTTATTTCTCCTTGGCTAATTCAGGGAGCTGCTGGTTCCTTACAAGAAAGATGATTTCAGCAGATAGAAGAAACATTCTGCCATTGAGAATTTTAAGAGCAGAATTCTCCCGGGAATTCTTTCAAGGTCCTAAAATTTTAGATAATAGAGAGTAGTTCCACAATCTGATTCATTCTCATGATATGGAAAATATAGCTCAATAGCTATGAAATATAAAAAATCCCAAATTCAGTTTCTAATTTCTCCAAGAGAGAGTTTGCAGAGTCCTCTGGAATGGTGGAAAGCTGCTGCATTCAGTATAAATGATAATGAAAGGGATGATCTGACTCACTGGCTGGATTTAAACATTGAGTCATCCAGTACTGTTAGGTACTAATGCAAACACTAACTCTTTATTAAGACATATAAGTCTACAAGAGCACCAAATAGACATCAGGAATAAATCATGAATTGGAAATAGGCTTGTTCTAAACTAACCATAAGTGAGATTAACTACATCGTGTCAACCTAGATGACACAACAAAGTTGTAGACAAGAAAAAGTAGAAAACAGAAGCTTCTGGAGTCCTCTGCCTACGATGTGCAAGTTCAAGGGTTACTACAATTTGCTTTTCTTTGTGAACAAAGTATAGTTTACTATGCAATTTTACCAGTACAAAAGAGATTTCTAATAGATTGTCCTCTGAGCTCATCAGCACCATCTTCCTTCCTTGTTATGTCCTGCTTCATCCAACAAAATGCTTGATGAGCGTTTCTGTATTTGCTAGTGATTCTAGTTGGTTGTTCAGTGAAAAATATGTATGACACAGTTGATCATAAGTATAATTAAGAGCAGCGTTCCAACCCCCCACTTCCCTTTGCCTTAAAAGTGATAGCATTAGATCTACCACAGGCATTTTCACCTTTAAGTTTGTTACCAATCATAAAATATAAATAATATCCATTACAACTATTGATACTCTGCTTTAGGAACCTTCCAGGTAACAAACAGGGTACAGATATCTTAAATAACGTGGCACTCATTCTTAGCAGCTTTTCTTTCTTTTTTTATAGGATGAAGGAAGTGTCAAAGAGATACCTATTACCCATCATGTAAAAGAAGGATGTGAAAAAGCAGATCCTGCACAATTTGAATTGCTTAAAGTCCTTGGTCAAGGATCATTTGGAAAGGTAAAGATGAAAAGAAATCATGTTTATTTTAAATGTTGCATTGGGTGTCCTATATAGCCCTGATTCTGTTCTTGTACTAGATACAAGAATAGTGCTTTTAAGTGATGGGGAATTTAATGCAGTAAGTCCTCTAAGAGCTTCAGTAGGTTTCCCTGCTCTCTGTCACCAGAGATTTTATTATATGAACAGTCTTTCAGACATTAAATGAAAATTAGAATACTTTGCATTTGAAGGAAGTAAGAAGATAAAAAACCATCTTTGCTATGTTGAGTATAAACTATCAGCCATCAGAATTTAAAAACTATATAAACAGCCTGTAAGCATATGTGTGTTCATCTGTTGCACCATTGCTGAAACATTAAAATGTGTGAATCTTTGGGATAGAGGTCCTAGATTCTTTACAACGAAAGTTAAAAGATTTTTTCCTGTTCCACACTCACCTACTACCTCGATTAGCTTTATGTACCATAATATTTGCAAATCTACCTCTTGCATTTAATAAAGCTTGCAATAGGTTTATACATTTCAGGAAAGTTAATCTGAAGGCAGAAAGTTCTTTTGGAGTGCACTGGGAACGGTAGGATAGCATTTATCTGCATTCCTTAAACAAAATGTGTCTTTTCCTAGGATTGCTCTGCAGCTGTGGAGGGTAGTGATGCAATCAAGGAAAAGGATGTAGTTGCTTTAAAGAGTTGCCTACAAGTGTGACCAACTTTAAGTTTTTGAATCCAAAGCACTCCAGAGCCTTTTGTGATAGGAAAATAAAGTTTTATACTTCTCTTTCTAAATAGCTACAAACAATTAACTATTTCTCTCTTCTTCATCATGTACCTAATGCCTTCTTTTCTTCTCTGGTTTCAGTGTTAACCACCATGCAGTGCTAGATTTGTACTGGTGTTGGTTAAATCATTGCTTAATTCTTAAGGAGATTAAAAGTGGCTTTTAATCTTTTGGAAGATCTGTACTTTCCGGTTCAGCATTTGATTTTAATGACAGCGAACCCAGAAAGTACTAAAGATTGTTTAATTCTATGGACCAAGTTCCAGAATTCTCAGCAACTGCCTCTCTGGCTAGGGAATCCTGGCAGTTTAAGCCCACACATCTGGAAGGATTGCAGGTTGGGGAAGTCTGATTTAAGGAATAAGTGAATAAAATTTATATTGAAGTTTTAGATGTGGGAGGTGATGTTTTCTCGCACCAAGGAACTTGGCGGTAGGTTATCTTTTTGGTGTTTCCATACTGAAAAGTGACATCATCAAATTTGCAGAGTTTTAGGCTGTATCATTATAGGATTGCATAGTATTTCCTTGGAGTGGAATATTTTATTTCTATAGAATTAAGCTTGGAGAATTGGGATTTTGGAAAAAAAACCGGCATGCAAGGAATTAGATGTATTATTCTAGACTTTCATAGCATGTCTTACATCAGCTCATTTAGAGACTGTTATCTGAATCTTTTCGGTCACCAGAAAGAAGTTTGTTGGACTACACAAGATATATGTGTACTTTAGTAATGTCTTGTAAAATATTTAATCTTTCTTGTTTGCTGAGGTTTTCCTTGTAAGAAAAATAATTGGTCCTGATGCTGGACATCTGTATGCAATGAAAGTTCTGAAGAAGGCTTCATTGAAAGGTATGCTTGATTAAAAAAAAAGTTTCAAACATTAGTTATTCTGGGTTTATTTTTATTTGTGAAATATAACCGTTTATAGCTTAATAATCGTCCTTATCTTAAAGGTGTTGATAAATTCCATTGAAGGCTGTGGCATTTGAGCAGTAATATCTGTAGGAATGAATTTGTAAATACAAATTCAATACTGTGCATATGACTTGCTGTTTATATGGAAGCAAGTAATTTCATTATGGTAGATTTTTTCATTAACCCAGCTGATTCTAGATTTCTTAGTCCTGTCATCAGTCCCTGTTGCAAAAAACCTCTTTGTCTAATCACAGGGGTGTAGTAGTGACTGCTTAGACCAAACTTGTTGTCCAAACTTGGCCACTTTAAGATGAGTGGACTTCAACTCCCAGAATTCTGGCTGGGGAATTCTGGGAGTTGAAGTCCACTCATCTTAAAGTGGCCAAGTTTGGACAACACTGGCTTAGACCATGTAAAATGAAAGGGAATCAGCATTTACTTAGCAACATTTATTCTAGGATTTATTCCCAGCATTGATAAAATGTCTAAACTAGATTCACATGAAATCATTCCTGTATTACACGTTGGTAAGTGGCAGCATATGGCTGACCTTGGCTGACCTCAAGAAGCTAAGCGAGAATCCTGGTTACAATTGGAATGGATTAGACTCTAGAAGACAATGGCAACCACTTCCATATCTGTATGAGTAAAACAAAAATGATATTCCTATGTAGTCATCAGAAGTCATGCTCATTTCAGTTGTATTTTTACCAATAGTATAATTTTGAAGCAGCTGTTTTAAATGACGCAGTGAAAACTTGACACCAGCTCATGAATATGCCATACTAGTGAGTCATACTGCAGTTGTGACTTTTTCATGATGTTTTGGTGGTTTTGATGGTTGGACGGGCCTGGTCACTTGACATTCCTATGTAATCTCCATGGAAATCAGTGGAACGCTTCTGCAGAGTGACCAGTAGAAATTTGTTCATAAAAATCCTTTGTAGGTTGTACTTATTGTAAGAGGCGTGAATTTGCATTTGGTTTCACTATTCTTGGAAATTTGTTATCTCTGTTTGCAGTTCGAGATAGAGTTCGCACAAAGATGGAGAGAGATATATTAGTAGAAGTAAATCATCCATTTATTGTCAAACTGCACTATGGTGAGTAATTTTGTGTGTGACTTTGATCAAGGTTTATCACATAAGTGTCTTCATTTCTGGAGCTTCAATTACATCTAGTAGTGTGGTAGCAGAACAGACTTTATATTGTGTGATTGTGATCCACAAGCCATTTAACCAGATATTTTTAACTGATCTCTGTGAAACTGGATTCATTTAAATATGGGTATTTTGCTTTAACAGTTTTCTAAAGCTTCTACTAGTTGGATGTTCCCCTCCCTCATTTTAAATTACTTTCAGACAACTTACACAAATCCTTCTTCCCTTTCTCAGAGTAAGAATAAATTGCCCATTCCCATTAGGGTGCATCTCATATTTGTACACAAGTTGCTAATCCCAGTGGATGTCTTAATTGAGAGATGGCAAGCCCAAAGGAGTGACTTGTGAAGATGTGTTCTGGGCTGCCAACTTGGCAACTGTTTCCTCTGGACTTCTAAAGAATATTGGCCTCTTTGCATCACACTGAAGACCGATCCAGTGTGGCACCTGGTTCTTGATGCTAATAGCAACAATGGACTTGACAACAATACCCACTTCTGCTCTTACTCCCCAGCAAATAGCATTAATAAGTATATTGTCTCTTGGGAATCATTCCAACTTTGGCCTCTTTCGTTGGCCAATTTGCTGTTGCCCCAACATGTGGAGAACTTAGGTTGATGGCTATATAACATACAGTCTTTCTTGTAGCAATACTACCATTATGGAATTCCTTCTGTAGACAACTCTGTTCTTCATTTTGCTTTAAGTGGGTGTTGAAAACAATATTGGTCTACTGAAATTTAATACTTTTACGGTTTATTGATTTTATTATGATGAATGCTCTGGTTTTACTCTAATAATTCTGTCAGTGTTGCCTTTCTCCTTGGGTATCCGGGGGCAAAGGGAAACATCATAAGTATCTGAAATATTAATTAATTATTTGGATTGGCCCATTAGGTAATCCTGATGGCGACAAAGAAATAAAAAAAGTCAGTTTAGGGTCAGATAGATTTTGTCTCTCTCCCCCCTCCTCCTTGCTCTCTCTCTATATATAGAGAGATGAATGCTCTGCTTAGTTAATTATGGGCCGTCAGTTGCTCCCATAATCCCATATTAGCATGGAATGCTAAATGTGATATTTTCACTTCAACATGACTAGATGGGAGTACAATTTCTCTGAAGGTTGTTTGTTGTTTATATTTTATCTGTCCTAATAATGTTCAATTGAATTCAAGTTGAAGTTTCTCCATAAGTTAATATGAAAAGAGATAAAGGTATTGTGAATCTATTCCACGTGGCTTTCAGCTGCAGTTCTTTCAGTGCATATAATAGTACAAAACTTCACAGTATACACAAAAATGCTACCTCACTTAGTGTAATGCTATTAGATACTAATAAACCATTTCGAGTGATACCTGAATATGTGGATATCAATTTGGTATTTTGGCCAAATTTTCATAGAATGCTATTGATTCCTCTTGTCTTGAGTAGTTAAAGTTTAGAGGCTCCACGTGTCTCCTGAGGTTAGAATGCATTATTTAGTATTGTGTATATGCTATATTTCTATTGTTCTACAAAACTGATTCATATTTTATGACTGATCTTTCCAGCCTTTCAGACCGAAGGGAAGCTATATTTAATACTGGATTTTCTCAGGGGAGGAGATGTGTTCACAAGATTATCCAAAGAGGTACGTATTTATGGACCTTTTAAAACGTAATCAATACTAGAGTGAAGTGATTGCCTTATATTTAATTTTTATCCTTGCCTTTTCTTCCAAGTACTCACTTCTCTCTTTTTATATTTTCAACATCCACGTGAGAAGGAAGTTATGCTCAGAAATGATGACTAGTGCAGATCCATCCATTCTATAGCTTAGTTTCAAATCTGGTTCTCCTTGCCTAAATCTGACTCTCTGTCACTATTCAGCAGTGAAGAGACTGGATCAACTTGCCATTAAGGTCTCTTAACCTAAGCCCCCTCCAAATCGTGAGGATAAAATGGTCCTGAAGTTAAGAATTTGGTATGCTGTTTTTTGCTCCCTGGAGAAAAAGCAGAATTTAATAAATAGATACCTCCTACACTGTTGTGACTACATAAAAATTATCCTAGTGCCTGGTTTTTGAAATGTTTTTTTCCACTCAAATGAAAGGTTTCTGCGTAAAGAACACAATGAGGTCAAATATATTAATAAGTAATGCATTTCTCGCTACGTGGGCAAGGACGTCTTTTTTTCCATGAATGAGAAATGTCTTTTAGAAGGGATTCTAAAAGAAGAGATGCTTCAAAGCACACTGGAGTGCAAAAACCACATTATTTGGCTGCTTTAATGAGTCACCGACGGGCGCTGCGTTCATTGTTTTGCGTGCTCCGATCAAGTTCAGCTAATTGCAGAGTTTTGTCTTTTAACGGTTGGCTCTTGCTTCCCCCCCCCCCCAATCTTGGAGACCTTCCCATCATCTGGAATTGTTTGAGATACTTAAATAATCTTGTTCAGGTAAATGAGATTGGATTGAAATAGACAATAATTCTAGAGAGAATCTTCAACTGTGGGCGTCTCAAATTACAAGAGTCAAAAATATAATAAATGTTATGCAGGGAGGTTGTGACCGAGGTCTGGTGATAGCCTGAATGCTATACAAACAAATAAAGAAGCTGACATCTTTAATTAGCAGATAAAAATCTTCTGCGGTGGCTGTATTTCTTTTAATGAGCAATAAGCGGAATGTTGTTCAGTATAGACACTTACCTTGGAGGAAGCCCCATGAAGCACAGTATAACTTATTTGTGGGTAGACGTGCATAGTTTGCATATTAAAATTATTCAATTCAAAAATATGCTTTTGTGTGTGTTCAGAACTCCCTTTTAGAACATGAAAAGCTGTATACGTGCTTCGACATCAAGAGAGATGGGTCATGCCTTTATTTATTTTGGGGGTTGAACTTTGGTTTTGTTAACAAGCATATGGGTGCTGTATTTGCCCTTCCTTTTTTCCCCCTGCTTGGTTTTTAAACAACAATTTTGTAAAAAAGCTGTGTTCTGACATGTTTATGTGAAAAGATATTTATGTTGCATTAATAGCCACCTGTCCATTGGAGCTGGGTAGCTATAAATCACCATCATCATTCATCACCATCATCACCCACCACCATCATCTTTATAGGAAATTATTTTGTTTAGGCATTAGAAACCCCTTATCTTTTTAGGCAGCTCCCTACTTCCTTTAGTTCCCAGCCATGCAAGAACCTTTTTTGAATATTTCTTCATCCTGGAGAGATGAGGAATGGGAAGTGGGGAGTGAAGGGTCTCTAGACTGCATTCAAACCTTCTTTTCATGCAGAGGAACTAGGTGTTCTGCTGGCCTTCCAGAGGCCACTATTCCACTTCCCTTCTGATCATTCGTTTGTCACTGATGAGGAGCAGCAGAAGGTGCACTCTGAATATTTACCCTTTGGGAACTAGTAGGACCAGTGTTTGTCTTTTTTGAAGATGTATATGTGCATTTTCAGCTGGATTAGGGAGAACATCCTGTACTCTACTAGTTAATCCATATCACAGATCTTTAAACATTATGGGATTTGCTAACGTCTTTTGATATACAGAAATGTAACGAGACCGGAATGTAAATCTATATAGTTCTTATTAGGTTATGTTTACAGAGGAAGATGTGAAATTCTACCTCGCAGAACTGGCTCTAGCTTTGGATCATCTGCACAGCTTGGGAATTGTATACAGGGACTTGAAGCCAGAAAAGTAAAGTAAAATGTATTTTATCCACTACTACAGTATTCTTATTTAAACCTTCTTTGTATTTGCCGTAAAATAAATAGAGAATCCCTGCAGAAGAGCTATACTCTTCTTTTTTTCCAAATATCTGTTTTAAGAAAATAATTAATTAATCAAACAAATTTAAATACTGACAACGTTCTGATTTGCTCAATTGTCTTATTCAAATATTCCTGTTATGTGCATTGGTGAATGTGAATTTTAATTTTCAGCATTTTGCTTGATGAAGCAGGACATATCAAGTTAACAGGTAGGTGGAACTTATTAGTATAGCTCTTTTTAACATTTATATAAGTAGCCTCAACAAATTAGAATGGCAGGTATTTTGAACTGGGTCAAGTTGTCCATGGAAAAATTAATACATCATTTCATCTTTTAATCCTTCAGTTATTCTTAAACTTTTTATTGAACGAATACTCTATTCTGGCAGAATTGGTTTCCTGTAGGCTGTCTGTAATCTCTTGTGAGCCTTCCTCCAGTGTCCACTCCAGCTGGCCGGGGTGTCCGCAAGTGTGGTCAAAAAGGTCAAGAGAGCAGCCATGATGCTGCCATCAAAGTCCCGCCCACTTTTATGTGCGTTGCACATAGAAAACAGGTGGAGCATCATCACACTGTTGTAGTTGCCCTTTTGACTCTTCTGACTATGTCCTGTGGATACGCCTGCCAGCTCACTACCGTATTCTCATCTATCATAGTGGTGCATATTACATCAAAGTACAATGCACGGTGGCAGAACTCTACATGATGTGCAAAGACAGGCTTGCAAATACATAATCTTTAACTGCAAAGCTAACATTTCCAATGTATAATCAAGCAGAAGAGAGTTGGTTTTTTGGAAGGCTATTAATTTGCTTCACCCCAGAAACATGGGACATATCAGTGCTGATTATAAACCATCCGTGTCTCTGATGAACAGTAGTCAAAGAGATTGGGGGTCTTAATGCTCCCATTTTGCCTTGTTTGAGAAACAAGAAAATTATGCTCTTGTAGGATGACATAAACCTTTAATGCATGCAAAATTACAAAAGAATGCTAAAAAGGCATTTAGGGAGAAATCTCTGGATACCATTCCAGGATGCTAAGGTTTTAAGTGAAGTTTATGTGGATCCATCATTTATGTTTCTACAGTCTGTTTCCTTTTTAGTCCATGTTCTTCTTTTGCTAATTATTTAAAAGAAATTATGTTTTTAGATTGCTGATAGAAGAATCACGTGTACGAGTCTGGATTCATTACAGATGTACCTCTCCGATTCTTTTTAATGGGGCCCATAAGGGAACTTAATGGCTGTGTGCTTAAATGATATAAATATAAGCTTAAAACTATTTCTGTTTCATTTCTAGTACTTGGTCAAACAGTTGCTTTTCAATGTTTTGATTGCACCGTTTTGCTCTAAAATATTTAAGAAGCATTGCCTTGTAAAAAAGAAAGTGGGTCATGTAGGAGGTTGTACAGACGCTGAGCAGCATTTGAATTCTGTTTTTCCCTGTGAGTTATTAGTGACTGCCACAACCACAATGTGGTTTCTATAGGTCAGTTTTGCTACAGTAGTGGGCTTTGGGGCAAGCGAGGTATGGGTGTCATGGTGTCCTTGTTTGATGATGTCGTGATGCAAGCAATATCATTGTGGCTTCTACTAGACACCTATGGCTGCATCTTAATAATAAGGTAGTCTTATCTGTAGATCTTCAGAGAAGAGAACTATCTTCTGAAGAAAGGGGGGAAAAGGCTAAAATATACTGGAAAATTGCTTGCAAAGCCTCTTATCTTGGCTAGCTAGCAGTCTTAGCATTCTCGGCCCTTAAGTAAGAGGAAAAATAACAGTGTGGGCAGTTATGGGTGAATTTTTGGCTGCTTTTCATATTGCTGTAGCAAAAGGAATCAAGAGACTTCACTTTCAGTGTAACAGTGCTGGCTGGGTCAGAGAATCTATATCAAAGTTGTTAAGGTGTGAAAATTCATAGTTTTAAAGGAATGTCAGATTGCATTTATAAAGCTCTTTCTTAACTTTGTGGGTTGAACCTAATTCATGTTTGCTCTCATCAACTCAAGATGATATGAGATATTTGCTGAGAGAGTGAGAGGATCATGCATAAAAACATCAGTATAAATTATAAGATAAAACTAGCTATGCTTGGATAATATCCTCAGATTACCAAGTGAAAAATACCGATATTTTTACAGAATTACAGAAATAGGCACCTGGAACTAATACTGAATTGGTTCTACACTAAGATGTCAAGTTCACCACAGAGCGCCACCTTAGGTATCATATGGCTTGGTTTTCCTCAATCAAACCTTCTGTACATTTTTTCAGAACGAATCCCTAAAACATTGAGATTTGTCATTATTGGGGCAGAATCTTTTTTATTATGGCCTCAAGGAATCTTCTGGAGTGGGCAGCCATAATACATTTAACAAAATACATTTAAATAATTAAATAGGTTTGATATGTATGCATTTTCACATCATAACTCTCAAATACTTTGATATGAAATATTTCTAAAGAAATATTTTTAAGTGGCTGAAATATTCTAACTGAAGCACTTGGATACCTAATTGCAATCAAGAAGCAGTAATAACTCAGTATCACAAATCCTTGGGGACTAGACTCTTGGCCAGACTGAAAAATAATAAAATAAGGAGATTGTGGCAGGTATAACTTGCCAGTTTCTTCTGGATTCCAATATATCAGTGGTTTTGAGCATTCCTTCTAATTTGGCAATTGTATTTTAAATGACATCATGAGATCTCAAGCAGTGCCTTCACAACATTTGAACTGACACCAACCTCAAATTCCAGTAGAGCAGCACATTTATATTGGTGATACTCTCCTATAAAACATATTTGTTATTTACATTATGGTTCTTCATATTTTGATATGCTTTCAGCCTAGTAAAAGATACTCGATTATGTGCTGTCAAGTTGGGGACCACACAGATGAACCTTCTTCAGAATGAAGCGCTAATGATCAAGCTTAAAAAAACACTCCAAGCATTGACTGAAATGAGTATGATGCGAGTAAAACAATAAAGCTATCCTAGCTTCATGGTCTTTTAAGTTTATTTATTTACTTATTGAATTTATATAGCTGCGCATCTCATGCCTGTGACTCTGAGCGGCGCACACAATTAAAAAAAAAAGCTAAACAACACAATTCAAACACAACCACTAATAACGAGTTGAAAACAGCTGTACAGTTGTGCAAAGTACAGTTGAAAGTTGTCCTTCCGGAGGCAGCTATGTGGATCTCTTACCCATTTTCATCCTCTCTACAATATGTAAATTTTCACTTGCGTTTCCGATTCCTATTTTCATGCTGGTTAAAGTATCTGGTGTGCCTTACAAGAAGCAGTTCCCATTTGGATCTGTCAGAAGGTAGTAATTGCTTATTTACAACATTTCTTAGGCACCAACTGTTAGGGCAACTAATATGTACGTACAATAAAAGCAAAACAAAGTCTCCAATAAAATAATAAAACAACTAATCAAAACAACAAGTGCTACAACAACAAAGCTCTCTAAATAGATCACAGAAATACAACTAATTTAAAACCAGATAGCAGCTTTTAGCCTATTGGAGAAGCACTGTGCTCATTTTTCTAATTCAGTGCTTAACTGCAGGTAACTTAGACCAGGGTTCCTCAACCTCAGCAACTTTAAGATGGGTGGACTTCAACTCCATGCTGGCTGGGGAATTCTGGGAGTTGAAGTCCACCCATCTTAAAGTTGCTGTGGTTGAGGAGCCCTGACTTAGACCACATTTTATCACTGAATGGTGACTTAAAATGACCCCTGGGAACTACACATGCTTAGGAGAAAAGCTGTGTTGGCCATCTTGCTGCCCTACGGTTGCATTTGTGATCTGATGCACAGAGGGAGCCTGCCTTAAGTGGAAATTCTCCACTTGGAGTAAGATCCTGGACTGTTTATATAGTTAAAAACGCGAGCTTGGTCTTTATACTGTTGTATAAATCTGTCGCCTCTATTTCTGGACACTGGTGGAAGCCATGCAGAGATGAAGGCCCTAAATTTTGAGGCCTAAGCTGAAGAAGCTTTACAGAAACTGGGCTAGAGTTAAGTCCTATACCGATTCTCCCCTGCAAATGTTTCATTGACACAGTGGTTAGACATACTGCTTTTCCATCTAAAGGAAGTCCATATCTTTATGGAGGGTGCACAATCATAACTTACTTTATGCATAATTTACTCTTCAAACCAAGCATAATGTTAATCATTAGTTCATGTAACTAGGAAGGGACAGGAAACCTAGCATTAAAGCAATGTTGGGTTGTTATGCAGCTTGTGGGGATTTCAGTGGGCTTGCTTGGGGCCATTTTAATTGTTTTATTTATTAATTGGTTTAAGAGGTCACGATAGTTGTATTGGGTCTCAGTCTACTGAAATTTAGACTATAGAAAGCAATCACCTTCCTGGTGTTGCTGGGCTCAAGGGGTGTCTGCAGCAAGGAGAGATTTGGTCAAAATGATGACATTTGCATCATGGCACGTTGCAAGCTTGGCCCCTTATGCACTGCATACAACATTACAATGCAAGTACAAAAGGGCCGGAGTTTGTACCATGATGCATGATTTATCTCCCTTTGTGGACCCTCTTGGATGGGCTATACCTTCCATTATCTCTTCTCATTGGGTGGGGCTGAGGAAAATAGACTTTTAATGGTAGCTGGAGGGCCATCGTTTTCTCACCTCTAGGCTGTGTAACATATATATTTTTTTCTAAATAATTCACATGCTGATCTTAACCTTCTATGGCCGATCTTGCTCAGAATCTCTTTACTTGGTATGTCTTTGTGATACTCTTTTAGACTTCGGCTTAAGCAAAGAATCGGTTGATCAAGAGAAGAAAGCGTATTCTTTCTGTGGTACTGTAGAGTACATGGCCCCTGAAGTCGTGAACCGGCGGGGCCACAACCAAAGTGCTGATTGGTGGTCATTCGGTGTTCTAATGGTACTGTGCATTAATGGCCCAATTCTGCATTGCATTTCATCAGCTTTTGAGATGGTGCAAATTGACGTATTATGATTGTAATAATACAGTGTTTGGGTTTGGTGCTATTAGAATTGTGGGATAAAAATATTTATTTGTTTAGTTTTTTATTGCCATGGATATTTTTTGTTTTGTTTTCTTTATTTTTTATGCACACACACATACTCTCTTACCATGAGAGTTTTATTATTTTATCATGTAAGCTGCCAATAATCAGAAGGATTCAGTGGCGTACAAATTTAATGAATTCTAATAAGTCATAATTTAAAATTATAATGCTGCTGCTGAAATTACAACATGAGGGAAAGTGTTTGATTTGTAACTGTTCTCTGAACTGACACATTTTATGTTAATTAATCTAAGCAAAATAGCTGATAAAGTAACACTTAAAGCAGCATTTGATGATGAAAATCATATTACATAATGCTATGGTAAACGTGGTTGTAATGAAGTGTTTATGGTTGTGATTAACTCTTTAAACAAAGTTATAAATATATATTTTAGCCAATATAGTTTTTGTTTGAACATTTAAATATCTCTATTAAAATTAATCAAATTTATATAGTATCAGTGCAAAATGTTTAGAAGCCTTCTAAGGTTACCAGAATTGTTTAATATAGATTTATTATCTAGCTGCTTTATGAGTTTATTCATTCTGTTATTTTTAGTGCAAGTTAGTGTACCTTCACAATACATTATAATAAGAAGTAGGGTTTTCTTAAACCCAATTCTAGAAGTTTAAGTCTTGTTTGTTTGTTTTCTAAATGTGGTCTTTGTTTCTTTCTCAGTTTGAAATGCTCACTGGTACGCTACCTTTTCAAGGTAAAGACCGAAATGAAACTATGAATATGATACTCAAGTAAGTAATTTTCTATTCAGAGATGGTTCCATTGCTACATATTTGCAAACTAACAAAGATGGCATGGATTACATATTATTGATACCATATAATGATTGTCAAGCGTCCCCTCTGCCCAAAAAATCTTCATTATCTAAGTTGTTTGAAAAATTCATATATGGGCAAAACATACAGTGACAATTTTTGCAAGTTGGATATTTTTGTTAATGTTTTCAGGCTTTAAATAGTTTCTGGGTATTTATCAAATCAAATTAAAACCTTTATTACAGCCTTTAGGCCAGAGAACCCTACAATAAAAATACATAAATCCATTTTTAAAACAGACGAAAAAACTTAACAAGCATTTGGTTTAATCCTTAGGATAGCATTGGCAAATAAGGGATTAGTAATAAAGTTTTTCTATCCCATGTTGCAGGAAATTTGCTGTGGAACAACTGGTGTCTGTTGTGCAACATAGCCAGTAGAACTCCAGACAATAAGCAAGATATAAATGTTATAAATACATATTAACATCAGAGCCAGTTTGGTGTAGTGGTTAAGGCACCAGGCTAGAAACCAGGAGACCTAACCCTATGTTAGACATGAAAACCAGTTGGGTGACTTTGGGCCAGTCATTCTCTCTTATCTCCAGGAAGAGGGCAGTGGTAAAACACTTCCAGAAAGGTTGCCAAGAAAACGCAGGGACTTGTTCATGTAGTCACCAGGAATCAAGACTGACTCAAAGGCAATGAGAGCCAGTTTGGTGTGGTGGTTAAGGCACTAGGCTAGAAACTGGGAGACCATGAGTCCTAGTCCTGCCTTAGGCATGAAGCCAGCTGGGTGACCTTGAGCCAATCCCTTTCTCTCAGCCCTAGGAAGAAGAAGGCAAGGGCAAACCACTTCTGAAAAAACTTGCCAAGAAAACTATAGGGACTAGTCAGGCAGTCACCAGGAGTCAACAATGACTTGAAGGCACCAAAAAAAAAAAAAATTGTGAAAACTGGTTTCTAGGATATCCAAGGCAGTGGCCATTTTAGTTCTGGGCACATTTAAAATTTCTCATATCAGTTTCATGTTTTCTGGACTGTCCTAATAAGGGCGTGTGGAGGATTGTTTTCAAGATAGTGTGTGCGTAACCTTAACTTTCCAGCTGCAGTGAGAATTTTGAGGCCTTAGTTCTGAGAAGGGACACCTAACCTTATGGGGGATGTTAAAGTGACAGGCTGTGATGGAATGGAATTATGAAGGCCAGGCTCAGGGAGATAAGCATTTTCTTAGCTTGCCGCAAGAGCGTGGGAACTACAAGAGGATGAGGCTGGCACCTCCCTGAGGAATTCACAGTGTTGTGGCTAGCTAACTTAGGAGCTGGGGTTTCAGTCTGGGAAGATTCTTGCTCGAGATTGTAGCTAATAAACATAGCTGAACTGATTTTGCACTGTCTCTTGGAGTTCTTTGGGCTAAACCTGACACAGGCAGTGGAATCTCTGGTTTTCCAGATTTTGACTCTGGTTGATTATGGGAGGTGAGGTGACTCCAGGAATCATGCCCAATGACCCTGGCTGAGTTATCATCTGGTGACGCATGAAGATCCACAGATTTCCCAGCACAACAGCCTGCATATAATCCCATCAAACAAGCAGACAGTTTGAGCTGGTTTCTAAGATGAAAGCACCATAGAATGTTTTAGTCAGATTAGCGTAAACTAGGAAAGATAATGTGGTATGTCTTGCAGGCTTCAAGTTGGTGCTGAGAATGCTGCTTTGTTATAACCTGGTTAAATGCACCTTTTTAGAATACTTAGGCTAGAACAGTAATTTCTTGTCACTCTGGACAATCTCTTGTCCTCTGGAAACTGTTACCAAGCTCAGGTCCAATTAAATTCGCATTTGAGCACATTGTTTGCATTTGATTTCTTAATTAGGAAGCACATCTTGAATCTGGATTTTCTCTTTTCACAGAGCAAAACTTGGAATGCCACAATTCCTTAGCCCTGAAGCTCAGAGTCTTCTGAGGATGCTATTTAAAAGGAATCCTTCAAACAGGCTAGGTTAGTACTGCCTACATTGGTCTTCCTTGAGGTGGGGATTTCCAGATGTTCTAGACCTCCACCCCAGATACCATGGTCAAAGGTTAGAGAAGAGAAATGCCTTAGTCTGCAACATGACAAAAGACCCAGGCTGGAGGACTGTGTTGTATCATTTCATAACCTACCCAATATAATCTATTGTGGATTGCGGTTCTTGTCTTTCAAGCTGATTTAGGAAGATACCATGTCTGAAAGAAAGAGATGATAGAATTGGAAGCCATATCTTTCACAAAAAAGTACATGGGTAGCTGTGAAACTATAGTATGAAAATCTAGAACACTACAGAGTCAAAGCTAAGATAACAAATACTGATATTATTATGGTTGGTCACACAGCCAGCCAGATGTTTAGACTGGATTTGGCATTTTTATCCACCTATCAAGTCCTTCCCGAGAAGCTGGAATAGGCAGATGTTGTTGCTTGATGGTGTTCAAGGTATCATCGCAGGATATAAGCTGTACCAAGTAAAGCTGCCTTTTGCAATTGACTGATGATGATTTTGTCAATGCCGATGGTCTTCAGGTGGTGCTCCAGATGTTTTGGGATTGCACCCAAGGTGCCTTTTACTATGGCTGAATATCTCAGCATTCTTGACTCTTGGTTTTTGTTTAAAAGTACCTTTAAACTAGCCTCGGTATATTTTGGTTTTAAAAAACCAAAAACCAAACATGCTCTGTCTTTGAAAACAATAGCCACTTTCAGTGCTTAAGCACCAGGTTGTGTCCTGCGATTTATGTTTCATTTGCAGTAGCATGACTCTGTGGGACCACAATCTCCCTTTGAAACTGACTTGCAGTGCAGCAAGAGCAGGGCAGACAATGGGAAGCCGATGATTGGGGGCTCCAACTCAGTGCTGCTTTTAAGTGTCGGAAGGTTTATTTTATTTATTTATGAATGTACAAAGCACTTTGGTCAAGGCTCCTCAAAGCAAGGTCCAAAAACCGCAGCCATTGCCATCCTAACAGCAAGTTGCAACCCCACAAGTACAATATATAATTAAAGTAAAATGTATTGTGAGGATTCCTGGCACTGGGAGCTCTGCCCCACTCAAGGTCCAAAGGCCTTCAGGAAGACCCACATTTGTACAAGCTTCCAGAAGACCAAGAGAGGAGGAGCTACCTATCCCAGGGAGGTGCAGACTCTTCCAGAGGAAGGGAGCCCCCATCAAGAATGCCTGCTTTTAGGACCCCTCCTGTTGCATCTGTCAATAGGTGGAGCAATAGCTGCCTTTGCTGTTTGATTTGCCATAATTTTGTGCCTGATGTTCCTTGAAATTGTAGGGGCTGGTCCTGATGGGGTAGAAGAAATAAAGAGGCACCCCTTCTTCGCAACCATTGACTGGAATGTGAGTCTATGGAATAAATCTGTACTCAGGATACCATTCTAGTAAGGACTCAAGTTTAACATAAAGCTTGGCAACTCTTGCATTTTTTTAATGTTGGGAAATACCTTGAACAGGTAAAGCAATAATAGCCAACGTACATTATTTGTATCAAAGAAAGAGAGGACGAAAGGGGCAATAATGCTACAATAAACTGGAAGAAAGCTTCTCCTCCTCCTCCTCCTCTTCCTCCCCTTCCCCCTCCTCCTCCTCCTCCCTTCCCCTTCTCTTCTGTAACTCATATGTACCTAATAGGGACTTTTCATTTCTTTTCATAGCACTTAGAAGCTTTTTGTAAACCATTTACAAAAACAGGAGAATGCAGGTTGAAGAACAGCCTGTTACCTTTTGATTTTAAGGTGACTGCCTAGTGCTTGGAATCAAGTAGTTTTCCTTTGCTCACATAAGTCTCTTTGAAGAAGCAGAGGCTTCTGTAACAGAAGGAGAGGAGACATTGACTTTTGCTGATTCCTCTTTCCGTTGCTCCAGATGGCTCTGGGGACAATTGCAAGTGTGGGAAGAGGCACAGGGGCAGAAAGGAAATGTTTCTAAAATTGAATCTGCAGAAGCAAGAACCTCCCATTAGGAAAGCAATCTAAATCCATGGTAATCTGTGAAATAATCTTTTGTGATTCTGATTCCAGAAACTTTACAGGAGGGAGATCCAGCCTCCATTTAAACCTGCTTCTGGACGACCAGAAGACACTTTTTGTTTTGATCCAGAATTCACAGCAAAAACTCCCAAAGGTAATATCCATTGCAGAGATTATAATGTATTAATGTATTGTATCTTCCCTACCCCCATTCCTCTTTTACAACAGAAGTTTCCATTTAAAAGATATAATAATTCATAACTCCATAATAATTGGAGTAGGTATAAATTGTTAATAAGAGTAACCTATATGAATAAATATAGGGCATTCCTATTGATCTCCACCAGAAATATTCTAAAGATGCTATGAATTTTTAGATTTTTTAAAATTGCTTTTATTTAATGCTGCTGATTTGAAATTAGTTTTCTGTGCTAATTACCTGGTTAAAAAAAAATCAAGTGTGCCTGCCTTCTACCTTTCACTCTGTTTATTTCTTGGTTACAGCATGTAAATGAATTCGGTATTTAGATTTGCCATTTTTCAGAAATAGGATACTTTGATAAATCTGCATTATAATATAAAATACTTTGCATTGTGGTATATTTGGAGCAATCTAACAGATCATACTATGCAATTAATTCAGATTCTCCAGGAGTTCCACCAAGTGCTAACGCACACCAGCTCTTCAAAGGATTCAGTTTTGTGGCAACTAGCATTATAGAAGATCACAAAATCACCCCCCTCAACAACATTTTGCCGATAGTACAGGTAAAAAAAAAAGGGGGGGGAGTTTCTACTCTGAGTTCTGTGTGCATGCAGAAGGATTGAAACAACAATTTCTCACCAATTTATGTAATATTAAAACCTGTGCGAAATGTTCGTTAAGTAGTGTTGCTTGTGTAAGAGCTTGAGTTTCTGGTTTGTAAATGTGGATGTTCGGCTGGGCTCAGAAAAAATATGTAGGGATGGTAAGAGTTCACATACTTTCCTAGTTGAGAATGGTGGTTTCTGGATTGGGAAGATGAAGAGTGTTTGTTCCTTCTTCTGAAAAGCGCTGAAAATGAAGGCTTCTTTGGAGCACTTAGGTCACATAATATCTGTATTTGTACTTGAGAGTAAACTGTTAAATTGTGTTATGCATCCACGCAGGAATTATTTTCAGTGAATGTCATAAGCTTTCCCCTTATCCTATAGAAAATGTTAGAATATAATTTTCTTGTCATGATTTGTTACTACATATAGATAGAAAAAATATGGTTAATTATAGTTATTGCTCCTTTCAGTCACTCCAGATTCAGTACAGTTGGAAAGTGGATTCTTTGGGACTAGTCATAGCTAATTTAAAATAAAAAAGGCCTGGTTCACACCTAATATTAACTGCTGATGTCATAGAGTCTTGGGGAGGGTTGCATGTGGAAATGACAAAACCAGCCTCATGATATCACAGTGCAACCCCACTCCTAACATCCATGTTTGTGTCTGACATTGAGACACAAGTACCTAATTGTAGGGTTTGGCTTGTGATGTCACCCTGAGTGTTCATTTTTTCCATCATTATAGTTGGCTGCAAATGTCTGTGGCTAAGGTGGTTTGTCTTGGGTTTAGGAGGATGTGCAGACCCATCCTAAGAAAGAAACCATGGCTTACAGACTGCAGGAAATGGGTACCATACTAAATCCAAAATCAACCAAAGTCTGATATAATGTTGTATGTGAACCAGTTGTGCTTCATCAGCATCTCATCCACTAAGCCTAAACCTTAAAATTTACACGATGGTCCAAAAGTTGCTCTTTTTAGGTCTGTTTTCCCCTTACTATTATATTTTTTTACAAGTTGCCTAGAGCAGATAAGAAGTAGGATGCCTGCAGAAATGTTCCAAAAATTTTTATGCAGAAATGGCAAGGTTTTAAAAGTTGCTTTACACGTTCTTTAGCAACTTCATGGGAGCAGTGCACTCTTCACCGACGCCTACGAACTCAAAGAAGACATTGGCGTGGGCTCCTACTCAGTGTGCAAGCGTTGTATCCATACAGTTTCCAATATGGAATTTGCTGTGAAGGTATGCAGGGGATTTTAAATATCTAAACATTTATAGCAACCTCCATGGTTAGGCCCACATTCAATCAAAGTTTTAGATCTCTTCTTAACAATGTTAGGTTAAATTAAGATGTAAGTTCTTTTCATCTTATTTAGAATGAGCATATATAAAACATTGGACTCGTTTTAGTTTTCTGGAAGTCTGCTCCTAAGCTGCAAATTTTGCAGTATGTGGTTCCTCCTTGGGGGACTTGAAATATTACTGTATTCAGTGATTTGTGGATGTGCTATCTGGAGGTTTAACATTAGGCAGATACTGTTCCTCTCCATTTCCATCTAACTGGCTTGGAGTAGAACGTGGGTACTTGAGTTGTATCTACTAACTGATGGGTTCCCTTAGCATGCTCTTCTTGTCATTTAGACAGTTCAAGATTTGGTTTGAGGTGGCACAGCCCTTCCATAGATAGGCTTTTCAGGTTTGCCACCTTGTTTGTAATCCATCTTTTAAGTATCTCAGAAGTATTACTTTTAGCATGTCTCATCTGTCTCCCTGCCTTGAACTAGAGTCTGTGGCCAGACAGATTCAGGACCCACTTCATATGTGAGGAATTCCCATACTTTGAAACATTCCAAAGATATTGCCTCTAACTAGGACTGTCCAGATGTGTTGGCTCTCAACTGTAATGCTGGCTTGGCAATTCTGGGAATGGTAGGGAGGAAGGCTGTTGTAAGCCCTTGTTTCAAGGTGGCCTTGAAAAGTGAGTCTACTCCATTCTTTCTGAAATGGCAGTAATGTGCTGAACTGAGTATCCTGTCATCCTTCCTTGTGGTCATTTTCCCCCTCCAGATAATTGACAAAAGTAAGAGAGATCCTTCGGAAGAAATTGAAATCTTGATGCGCTATGGACAGCACCCTAACATTATTACTTTAAAAGATGTAAGTATTCTGCTTGGTTTCTAAAAAGCGTACAGATTGTAAATATTGATAGAATAAAGTTCGTTCCTCTGGTTCTGTCTCTACTGGAATGCAGGAGAGACCCTCTCAATATTGGTCAGTAAAATATGATTTGGCTTGATTAATCTTTTTAATTAATTATTATTATTATTATTTATTAATTAATAAAATTAATTAATAATGACATGCTTTGTCATGGCAGATTATATGTGTACACTGATCTGTGGACTTACTGTTCCCACCTGAGCGGAAATGTAATTTTATCTGTATTAACTTTGTAGCAAGAGAAAGACCCCACAGCACCTGATCTTCTTTTTTCCCAATCCCTGAAGACCTCTTGTAATAGTGGAGCAGCAAAAGACTGTTCAGTAGGTTGGAATCTTTGCAACCTTGAAAGGAAAAGTTGTTTGTGCAAAAGCAGTTCCTTCTGCTCAGTGTATTTCTAGGCAGGCCCTGTGTTTCATGCACCTTTTTGGAGTGTGTGTTACTCAACTGTATTAAACTTCTACAGGTGTACGATGATGGTAAATATATCTACCTTGTCACAGAATTGATGAAGGGAGGTGAGCTTCTGGATCGTATTCTCAGACAGAAGTATTTCTCGGAACGAGAGGCGAGCGCCGTGTTATATACTATCACTAAAACTGTGGACTACCTGCATTGTCAAGGAGTAAGCTGTGCACATTTTGATAATTTAATTGGTTTTTGGTTTATGATTTTATGGTTCTGTGGTTTTATTGTCGCTGCGAGCTGCCTGGAGTTGTGCTTTAAGATGGACGGCCATACACATCTTTTAAATACATAAATAAATATCCATGTACTGAAATCCTCGAGAGCCAGTTTGGGGTACTGGTGAAGGCACCAGGCTAGAAACCAGGAGACCTTGAGCTCTAGTCCCACCGTAGGCACGAAGCCAGCTGAGTGACCTTGGGCCAGTCGCTCTTTCTCAGCTCTGGGAAGAAGAAGACAAGGGCAAGCCACTTCTGGAATCTTGCCAAGAAAACTGCAAGGACTTGTCCAGCCAATCGCCAGGAGTCAACACTGACTCAAAAACACACACACACACAGACACACACACAACAAACCAAAAAACCAAAAATAAACTGAAATCCTTGTATTTTCTTATATGAACATCATTTTAAGAAACAGGACGGTTTGGGGAGAAGAGCTAAACGTGCTGCTTGGCATAGCAAACAAAGCTAGGTGGGATATTGGCTTTTAGAATTTAGCTGGCAATTGCTAGAGACAAAGTTAGAGGAAGAGAGAGATGGTGTTGGTTGACAACCTTTTAAGATGGTTTGCCACTCAGAGTCACTTGTTGAGTTGGGTGGCCTACAAATTGAACCAATGAATGAATGAATCAATCAATAAACAAATAAACAAACCTGATTTAGAATCTGGTGTTCGCAAGCAAAAAAGAAAATCAGATTTAATGATAGCCTTTAAACTACAGCTGAATAAATTGATTCTGTGGTCTGCTCCTAATCTTGAGGTCGCAATTTTGTAGAAATTGGCTTTGAACAATTCTATTCTGTTCTCCTATGTTTGTGTTGCTCCTGAGGCTGATAGAATTACTGAATCTTTTTTCATGTTTTGGAAGAGTGGCTTTTATTTTTCCTGGCTTCAGCCTGAACAGTTGGATTTTGTATGTGTTTTTAAGGTTGTGCATCGGGATCTTAAACCAAGTAATATTTTATATATGGACGATTCTAATAATGCTGATTCTATCCGGATTTGTGATTTTGGCTTTGCAAAGCAACTCCGTGGAGAGAATGGGCTTCTCTTAACACCTTGTTACACTGCTAATTTTGTGGCCCCAGAGGTATGCATTTCTCTATTTAGTTTTACACATCATCTTTTTAAATCTCCAGAAAATATTTCTGTTGCATATGATTCTGGGGACTTGGGGATAGATTGTTCTGTTCTGTTGTTCCTTGCACCATAATAATTTATTTACTCTCTCTCACAGGAGCATACATAAATGGGCTCCTTAATGCATAGAAATAAACATGGAAAGCCAAAAATTATTTATTTATTTTATGTATTTATTTATTTAATTTCTCCCCCGCCCATCTCCCCCCCAATGGGGGACTCTGGGCGACTCACACAAAACATATTTAACTGAATATTGATTATTGCTCTGTATAATAGTGCAGTATTTCAGGGAAAAGTAAGTATTTTATTTGTTTTTCAGCCTTGGCCACTCTAAGATGTGTGGACTTCAACTTCCAGAATTCCCCAGCCAGCCATGCTGGCTGGGGAATTCTGCAAGTTGAGGTCTACCCATCTTAAAGTGTCCAAGGTTGAAAAACACTGATTTAAATTTACTTCTAAATCTGAGTATGGCGGGGCCTTGTCTTTCTAACAATAAAATAGAGTTTTTGTTTATCTTCTAGGTTCTCATGAGGCAAGGCTACGATGCTGCTTGTGATATTTGGAGCTTGGGTGTTCTCCTTTATACAATGCTGGCAGGGTGAGAGGTCCCTTTCTCATGCAGACATAGCTTTGAACTTTGCAGATATTTAAAGCCATGACGCTTTCACTTATTTTATAGGATCAACCCAGTGTATGGAACCCATCCTAAATAAGCAAGTTCCATTTATGTTTCTTAACTACTGATGTCACAGAAACTAATGTTCTTTTGTTATTTTTTAGATACACACCTTTTGCCAACGGTCCCAATGATACCCCTGAAGAAATCTTGTTACGAATAGGTAGTGGAAAATTTTCTTTAAGTGGAGGCAATTGGGACACCGTGTCAGATGCTGCCAAGGTATGCATGTATTTTATTTCATGCTTTATAAGATTCAAGCAGCTGTGTAAATGCAATTACAAGTGAGCCTTTGGTTCAAAAGACTTCACATTTAACAGACTTCAGATGCAGTGAACAAAATTTATATCTAGACATAGCCCCCAAATCATAGACCAGACCTGTTGTATCCAGAGGACTCCAGTTGATTCATGCAACAGACACTGATAAAATAAATTACCTCATCTGCATAATTATGCAAATGGAATTTATCAGACATTCGGGTGCGACGCACGTCCTTTTCTGCAAAATGTCTGTTAAATCAGGGTTTCACTGGGAATGCATTTTTGCTAGTGATCAGTAACAGGAAACTTACGGCCACCTTTCATAAATAATTTTTAAAGCATTTTCTACAAACATCTGAAAATTAACTTTATCTAAAAAGCAAGGCATTCTGTGTCACTTTTGGTCCTTAAATCTTCTATCCCCAGAAAGTACTTAGCATGCATGTGCTAAAATTATTCAGATTATTTTTTAAAAACAGGGAGGCCAAAATTTTTCCACACCTGAATCTCAAGCTTATAAGTTTCCTTTGATTTACATTATATACATCTTATATTGTGTAAATTCTAGCCATACCTGTGTATTTTGCTGTGTTCCCATGCAACTCGATACGTGGTGCTTTTCCTGTTCTACTGCTTCTAAAAAATTCAGATCTACTTCATAGTTTTCTGTAAGCCATAGGATTATTCAAAATGTCATAGTAGAAACATCCAATGAGATATACACCACTCAGGGTACATATTCATCCTACGCTGAGTTTTCCATTCATTGTTTTTTAAAAACGTCTGCAGTATGCAAGCTATATCGCTTTTCATTTCAGAGGGGGGTTGGGAATCTACATCTCAGTTAAGAGCAATGATGAAGGCCTATTTCAGTGTTGTCCAAACTTGGCCACTTTAAGATGAGTGGACTTCAACTCCCAGAATTCCCCAGCCAGCCATGCTGGCTGGGGAATTCTGGAAGTTGAAGTCCACTCATCTTAAAGTGGCCAAGTTTGGACAACACTGGCCTATTTCCAACCCGAAGCATCCCATTTTCAGAAACCTTAACTGCTCCTTCACAATTAAGGTTTTTGGTTTTTTTAAGTCATCCATGCCTCTATATTACGTCTTGGTTCCCTCTAAAGTCAGGAACAGAACCTGAAATTAGCTGATCACGATAGAGTTAGGGTTACTGATACCTTTAGAATCCAGTAGCATGAAAACCTTGGGGGGAAGAATCACTGTTATGATCCTGACATGAGTGACAATATCAGAAGGGCCAAGTCCACCTCTCTGTGCCCTGCTCTTCTCTGAATTGTGCTTATAACACTTGTTATCTGTTTAATCCAGGATTTGCTATCTCATATGCTACATGTAGATCCACATCAAAGATATACCGCAGAGCAAGTTCTGAAACATTCATGGATCGCCTGTAGGGATCAGTTGCCACATTACCAGCTAAACAGGCAAGACGCGCCACATCTAGTGAAGGTAAAGTTGCCATCCGCTTGTCACAGGGATGGGAATCAGTGTCTTAATTACAGTGGTACCTCGGGTTACGAATTTAATTCGTTCCATGACTCTGGTTGCAACCCGAATTGGTCGCGACCCAAAACAAATTTTCCCATAAGGTTCAATGTAATTACCGTTAATCCGTTCTGGCATGGAGGACAGGGAGGCGGCTATTGCTTGGAGGGAGAGTCCCTCTCCCTACGACCATGTGTCAGGGGCGGAAAATGGCCGCGGACCACGTGTCGGGGCGGAAAATGGCCGCGGACCACGTGTCACGGGAGGGAAAATGGCCGCATATCCTGTCCATACCCCGAGGCGGAGTTCGCACATCGAGGCAATTTTTTGTGGCCGGAGCTGATCGTAACCCAAAAAGTTCATTAACAGAAGCATTCGTAACCCGAGGTACCACTGTATTTCTGTGGATGGTTGGGTGATTTGTTATTTAATGTTGTTATGTTCCAGGGGGCCATGGCTGCCACATATTCTGCACTGAATAACAAGACATTTCAGCCTGTTTTGGAACCTGTTGCAGCTTCAAGCTTAGCTCAGCGGAGAAGCATGAAAAAACTAACCTCCACAGACTTATAGGTCAGCTGGGGTGTTTAGCCCATGTGGAACAGAGAAGAAGTCCAAGAAGCAGATCTGTATTTGCCTGCCCTGTGAATTAATAGGCATATACAAGTTCCTCCTACACTACTTGAATTCAGTTGAAGAAAGGAAAACAAAAAGCAAAAAAACCTCTAGCAGTTTAGAGGGTTTATTGCTGTTCGTAGGTTGATGTCAGTAGCATCAGGGTACTTCGCAACAATCATGAGGAATTTCGGTACACATTCACTTCAGAGATGTATTGCATTATGTTAATACTTTTAAATACTGTATAGTTTTCACCCGGTTTATAAAGATATGTATTAGGGGACCATAGACACTGCTCAAGTTGTAAATTTAAATTCAGAAGAAAAAGTCAGTGTTTTCATATTTTTGCTATCTTGGCCCTATTGTAAAGAAAAAAGAAAAAGAAAAGAAAAAAAACCATTAAACATGATGTGCTCTGGTTTTGTAAATTGGTCACCTTACCAATGGACTCCATTCATTTAATTCATTGGTACAACAAGCCGAGGACCATTGAAATGGATATCCCAGTGCGAAATGCATGATGGAAGCCCTAATTTTCTGTTGGTGTCAGACAATTATATAAAAAAATAATGTACAGATAGAATAATCCATGAACATACACTGAGACGATAGTGTGTACGCCTTCATTAGAACTGTAGATTTGATCAACCTAGCCGTGTCTTTCTTAAGGCTTTTGAAGAGTGGTGGTTGTTAGGATAATAAATAATCTGTTGTACTTTAACATTATGTATGACATCAACATCATTGGAGCTTTTCAAGAAGGGGTAAGTAGGTCTCTACTTGATATACATTAGATACAGCATAAGGTATATAGAACTTACCCTGTATCTAAAGGCTACGAATTGATCTCAACTCCTCGAGTATTGTGATCTCATGTCCTAAGGCTCAGATTTGTTTCATCATCTGTGAATATTTGTGTAACACAGTCTGTGCTCATTTCATTTAACCATAGGAGGACTGACACTGTATTTGCACTGACATTCTGGATGCAAGCCTGCCATAGAGAGACCCTAACACTTCATTGGTATTAAGACAAGACAAATTAAGCTACCTTAGAAATGCACTGTGCTCTCAATTGTTCTTCCGTTTATGATTTTTGGTTGTCATTGTGGCTGAATTTTCTCATCCTGGGATAGCATTTTATTCATTCTAAGTTGTAAGATAGTGATGTTTTTAATCACATACCATATTTCACAACAGACTTTATTTATTCACACATTGAAAAGTTCTCTGATGTCATTTTTTCTGACATTTTATAAAGATTTTTGAAGATAAATGCTTATATTAATGTCTTCTTTTCTTTCCCTTATACTATCAACTTTGCTATCTGCTGGAAAGGTGCAAGCTTTGAAACATTTCTTGGTCTTTTCTGATCCAAGCTTTAGGATGTCTCAGTAGGGAGAAACATCTGCTCTCAGTCTAGCTTTGTGGACACTAATAGCCCATAAATTCAATGGAAAGGAGAAAGCCAATGATGATTAGAATGATGACTGGGAAAAATTAGGAAGTTGGTCAAGTTAGCCCATATTGGATATGGATTAGTTTGAAACTGGCCTGTTTTCTTAGAAAATACAAGATTCCCTCCTCCCCCCATCCCAAAAAAGAAAGCTGTTCCAATATGGATTCCTGAGTTATTTTGTTGTAAAATTAGATTAATGCAGTTGATCAAAATCCTAAGAATAATAGGATCAGCTTTTTTGATTGCAAGTTCCTTGAATAACCATTAATGAATTAGAGAGCTTGTTGCAAGAGATCTTTTTTCATAGGGTTCTGAATATTATGCTGAATAATATTTTATTCTTTTATTGATGGCTTCATTTGGGATTAAATAAAACTGCTGAGGCTGAAGTCTGAAAATAGAATGTATTTTTTAAATTCATTAAATGTTCTCAAATATGCCAGACATAAAATATATGAGGAAAAAGACTACCTTTTCCACCCATTTCAGTAGCAACAATAAACATATAGATTTATTTGGCTTAAACTCACCCTTCCTTTAAGGAGCTCAATATATTATCTAAGTTATATGTTTCTTTTTATGCATATAGGAAATCGGACTTATCTCAAGTCAGAATAAATGCACTTTTAGACCAATATCGTCCACTCTGACTGGCAGGAAATCAACAAATCTCAGTTTTTTTTTTCAACAACTAACCTTCAGAACCTTTTAACTGATTGGAACCTAACCCTAAGATAGGATAACTAAGACGCGGTTGGTCTTACGTCATCAAGAAGAAAGTGCTGCTTTGGTGGGATATAAACTCAGCACACAAATCGTTTGACATTCCAGTCATCCTGAATGAGCACTGAACCTTCAAAGTTTTACCAATTAATTAAGTTTGAGGGAGATTGTTAAATAATTGAAGAATCCTGTACTGGAAGAACAGGGTAGTAAATAGTTTTCTTAGTCAACAGAAAATTGCTTGGTCATATATAGTACTGTGCCTTAACCATAAAAAATAACTGACTTCACGGATTGGTGATTTCAGCGTAAACAGTTGTAGAGAGTTGAGTATATGGTGGGTTTTTAAATCATTTTTCTGGTGTCATGCTTATAATTGTTTTAGGCCATTTAAATAGGAATAATAATAGCGTCTGCAGGTAGCAGTCAAAATGGGCAAGAAAGCAGACACAATGTCATGAGACCCTTTTGTCTGTGCATACAAAGAAGGGTGGGTTTGAATCATGACACCTCATCTGCCATCCTGCCCATTTTGGCCCATTCCCTCCCCTCCAGCAGATGCCCCTAAGCATCACGCTCTTAAAGAGCAAAATAAGGATCACATCAGTGTTCACAAACTGGAAAAATATATCCCTTGAGTAGTTTTCAGGCAGCTCATGTCATTCCTTATCGGGATGGGGGGAAAGATGGTAGTAGAATAGAGCAATATAAAATGTTTTCCATGTGAGGAAAGACAGGTATTAACCCATGAATTTTCACCCTGATCCATGCATGCTTTTGCCATAATGCGTGTGATAGTCTTCCAGGTGACATCAGGTTCATTATTTATATCTTTCTTTGCTGCAACAAGTACATTTATTCCTTTGGGGTGCCATGGGCAGGGAGGAGGTAAAGCTTTCTCCTGCACCTCTTTAGTTGTAGTCAGAACAGAATTGCCAATTAAGACTGATGATCAGACATCCTTCGCAATATAGTGCATTGCTGTGAGTCATCATTCCCAACGTGCAGTTTTCCAGAGTGATGGGCTTTAAGTCCCACGGTTTCATTGCTCATTCTGTTAAGGGGTTATAGAAATTGTACTTCCAACATGCTTGGAGGGCACAGGGTTAAGGAAGCATGCTCTATTGTCTCACTGGCTTATAGTAGGAGAAGAAATGCTGAGGTGGGAGATCGTGTTTTATTGAATTTCGCTAGGTATCCGGATTTCCCTGATTAGAGAACAGGATTGAGGGCTGAAGGACAGTAGTGTAAGGGCTGAACCTGGTGAGGTGGCAACCAGTGGTTCTCAGGTTAGAGAGAACCATTCTATCACATAGATCAGGTGCCTCTCAAGGCCATCAAGAGAATGGTGATGTATCTATTCACTGGCAAAGGCAGGAGAAAAATGCTTGAGTTTAAACCTCAGAGCATAGACCTTTATAAAGGCTTTGACTTATGTGTACTACTGTAGGCAAATCATCTCTCTGTATACGGCTCTATTCATATCTGCAATAAAGAGACCAAACTTGCCATGCCATGTCTGTGAGCCTTCTGCTGAATAAGCCTCTTCCTGAATATGGGGTTGACTATCTGGAGAGGCAAGATTTGCTGCCAAGCTCCGGTGTGAAGTCTAATAACTACTCTCCTTTGAGTAAAACTCTTAATGTCAGGTGCCTTCTTCAGACTCTTGACAGGTACCCATATACAACATGCATTCATAACCCTATAGAGACAAACTTGAATGATCCCCAGTACTCCTGGTTTCCATACTCTGTATTGTTAAAGTTGATTAGGATCCATTTGCGAGCCTTGAGCATGCTCTTGGCTTCACCGTGGCACCCTGGCAACCGCAGGAACATATCGACCTTGAGGTGTGCCTACTTGTCATATTTTCCTCCAACCGCTACAGAAGACAATGGGGACAGGGGTGAGCCACTGCAATTGGCTACAATTAGAGGTAAATCAGAGGACTTGGCTTGTGTATTTTTGTGGCTCCTTTATGTATAGCTGCGGGTGATTCGATTTTTTTCTCTCTTAAGCAGCCCAATGCATTCCAGATAGCTTAGTCTAAAAGTCCGCTAGCCTAGCTGATGGCCAGCATTGATGGAAGTTGTATTCCAATGTCTGGTAAATACCAGGTTGGGGAAAATTGCTCTAGGATTATGCATTTTTATTCCTAGTCGTATTCTGGTTATTAAAAGCATTTCTTCTCTGGAAATATTTCTGGAGAATGCTTCAAATGGAATTTGCACTCAGTGCACAATTGGAGATTATGGTGTTCAGTGGAAAAAGAATGGCAATGCCACACCATAGCTTAGTATTTACATTTAATATTGTATCTTACTAGAAAGCAAGGAATTTTCACCTTAGGTGTGGCTTGAAATGCAATCATCTGAAAAAATATTAACTGGGTGACAGATAAGCCATGATGGACTAGCCCTTGGCAAGTGTTACGCAATGCTTGATGGGTTGGAGATTGCAAATCATGGCCTTCAGGAAGCTGGGATGAACTCATGGGAAAGTTGTTTTCATTATGATGATTTCAAGGGTGGGAATATGTTCAGGAAGGTTCTATAAAATAAATCTTCACTTTAACTCTCCCAGTACAAAAAACCCACCCTAAACAGGGTGGCCAATTTTCTGCACTAAAGTGGCCCAATTTTGACTGCACAGTTGAGTTATCTTTGCATTGTGGGGGCTGAAAATGGCATTGCCTCCCTATTGCTTCTATTCCTACCTTTAATTCTGCAAACTATCTAGAGGGGCTGGGGGGAGAAGGCACATATGATAGGCCCACCCCTAAACTAAACCCAAATCCTATCTTCTCCAGCATTCTGGACTGACAAAGCCTAAACGGAAGCCTAAGAGAAGGCTTAGATTTGCACTAAGATTTCCTTAAAGCAGTGTTTCTTAACCTTAGCAACTTTAAGATACGTGGACTTCAACTTCCAGAATTGCTTGCTGGCTGGGGAATTCTGGGAGTTGAAGTCCACACATCATAAAGTGGACACAGTTGAGAAACACTGCCTTCAGCAAATGACTAGGAAATTTAGCTCTAAAATCTAGCAGGTTTGCAGCCCTTTCTAGCCCAAGACCTCTTTGAATTCCTAAACAACCTTGAAGAATAAAGTTCCTAAGAGTAAATGATGGGCATACCAATGTTTTCAAATATATTCAGGTGGAAAAATCTGTCATATATGTTGACTAGGGGAACAGTGTCATGAGCAAACCTCATATTTTGGGTATTTTATGAGCACGTTTGAGGCTTAGTGACATTTCTTAAGGGTGAATTTCAATAATAATAACCTCCTAGCTAGTCAATGATAATTAGTCAATTATAAGCTGCTGGAGACAATATCCAATAGCTCTATGCCAGTGTTGTCCAAACTTGGCCACTTTAAGATGAGTGGACTTCAACTCCCAGAATTCCCCAGCCACCCATGCTGGTTGGGGAATTCTGGGAGTTGAAGTCCACTCATCTTAAAGTGGCCAAGTTTGGACAACACTGCTCTAAGCAATCACTTTGCTTGCAAAGTGGAATCTCTTCAGGCATAGCTGAATATGTGATCATCAAGAGTGAACTTGGTGTTACAGAGATGTCTGGTTTATTTCTTTAATCTGCCAAATGAAAGCAGTTTTGAAGACAGGGAAGAGGTACCCCCTCAGGATGCATCACATGAAGGGAAATGAACACCAATGACTTTGAAACGGATGGAATAAACCAAAATGGGCAAAACCTTTTAGTTTTTCTCTTTATAGCACTTGTTGAATGCCTTTTTCTAAAGCAGATCTTTGTGTGTATCTTCAAATGAAGTATGTAATCTAAGAAATAAATAGCCCCCTTATAAGTGCCTCCTTTAAAAAAAAATGCTCCTAAGGTTAATTATTTAATACAGGTAGTCCCCAGGTTAAGAACGCCCGGGTTACAGACGATTCACAGTTAAGAACAGAGCCTATTGTAGCAAAATTTGAGTTAAAAACACAATGACTGGAGTTAAACACACAATGGTTCAAGTTCTATGCACAATACTACTTATACAGTATTATACAATAATACTGTTCTGACTTACATACAAATTTGACTTAAGGACATACCTTGGGAACGGAACTCGTTCTTAAACCGGGGACTACCGGGGACTACCTATACAGGAATTTCTCCCTCATTATACAGACAGTCCAATTTTGTCCATACTTAGAAAAATTCCATCCTTGGAAAGTGATAGATGTACCTTTACAGACCTGTATGCAGTCTTTACTGGGCTGTAGGTTCTTTTTGTGGTTTGGATATGAATGGAAGTATCCTCAATATAGAGGTTTGCTCAGCTATGATTTTCTACAAAAATCACTTCTACCCCAAGACAATCGAAATGAATGGCAGTGGTTAAGAAGCCCTCAGATCACAGGTGTTCTCCAGACTTTGATATTGTGAGAGGTTACAAGTTATAATTCAGCTAGCTAGTTCTTTATGTTAGCTGATGTTAAGATTAAAAAAAAGGTACTGATTAGCCGAAACTGCTGGTGATTAATAAAATTCGATTTAGATGGAATACTATCTTTTTCAGCGTCAGTCAGTACCATTTTAAGTTCCAAATAGGCAGGTCCGTTCATGGGAACTTTTGAAAAATATCTTGTTCTAGTATAATCTTTTCAAAATGTTGACTTTAAAAATGTTTTGGGTGAGTTGAAGAAATGAGTGAAAGCTATATCTTCTTTCTGTATGGAAATTTTGATATTGTGGTCTGAGACTGTTGATGGGGGCCACGTCAATATGCATACTTCCAGCTTCCCAACTACTTTGCATTCTTGCGCTGAATAGGCTGATTGGGACAGAAACTATTTCAGTTTAAAAAGCCAGGCTGCAGTGACCTTTTGGTTTCACCATGCTATGCTATCCCTTCCTTTTTCTTGCCATGGCTTCACATGAAGACTAGATGAACTGGCCAGAATTTGCCATTAGAACCAAGGCTTGATAAATAACAAACTGGAGTAGGCCAGCATCTAAAACCACCCTTTGAAATTGCTTTCAGACTGTGGTTTCTTCCAATCTTACACCTTCTTTGGATGTAAGGGGAAGCCATGGTCAGGAAGTTTTCAACGGTCGCATGCAAGCAGGGGAGGAATAGTGTGTGCTAGCACAAGTTTTCCCATGGGTTTGTATGTTGAAATATGTTGTATCTGAACCTGGCTATTAACTAGTTTATAAAACTCTTCTGACCTGTGACTGGTCTTCAACTGCAGAACCATAGAAGCATTACAGGCTATCCAATTGTTCAAGTTTTCATTACATGGTATTTGCGGGTGCAATACTTCCTAAAGATTTCAAATCACACAAAACATTCTCATCTACCACCCTGTTGTCAATATTGTAACTCTCATTTCTCAGACAGACTGTGGATTTGTACCATATTGTATTTATTCCATTCAGAATTTATTTTTTTTCCTTAAGTTTTTATTTCAGACTCTGTATATATTGACATTAAAGTTTGCATTGTACTACATTATTTTACAGAATTGTATTGAAAAATATGTTGTTTATATCCTGCTGCTAAAATTAGTACAGTGTGTCATTTCCTTTCTCTTTTTCTCTCTCACCCATTTCCTTCCTTCCTTCCTTCCTTCCTTCCTTCCTTCCTTCCTTCCTTCCTTCCTTCCTTCCTTCCTTCCTTCCTTCCTTCCTTCCTTCCTTCCTTCCTTCCTTCTGACATAAACCAAAGACAACATAGGAATGAGGAATGGGGTGTATGGCGTGTGAAAGCTTGCGAGGCATGTCTTTAAATAAAACGGTCCATGGCTACTAGAATAAAAGCAAAAAAATGTGAATTCATAAAGTTTTCAATTTGACAACATTTTGATTGTTCTAAAGTATTTAAAGCTAAGCTGTTTTCTTCCCCCTTTCTAATAATTTATTTTGATTTATAAGCTGCTTCCTAAGGCATTGTTCTTATCAACTCACAATAATAAATACAAAAATAAGATATAATAAAACCAAACTCGATAAAACAATATAGCAGCATAGAATTCCATTATAAAACCTAGGCCCTGTAACAACAGTGGTATCTTAAAACAATGCTAAAGTGGTGTCATTAGTTTGGAAACTAGTAGTGTGAAGGCAGTTGATGTTTTTCAAAATCAGTTTTAAAAAAAGGCAAGTGGGAAGGGAGCCTACAGGTGATGGGATCATCACTAAAAGGACACGATTATGCTTGTCAAAAAGAAATACTGTTGCCTTACAGACAGGGCTTCTTCTGAAGCAGAAGATAGTTGGGTTGAGTTCAACCATCCTAACTCAGTGCCTTCAGCTGTGTTGGTCTACAACTCCAATCATGCCCAGCCAGCATATGTTGTTTGAAGGGTTGGGAAAGCTTTCTATAAGGGCTGTATCACATGCTCCATTTCCCCCACCATCATCAATATCCAAGCAACCATATTCTGCACAAACTGAAGTTTACAGTCCATCTGTGGAGGCCTTTGTATAGAAGACACTATAGAAGGCTTAACTGGTATAGAAGTAAAATGTGGGTAAGCTTTCAGGTCAGAATTCCATCAGCGCATTCTAGTAGAAGACATTCCATTGCTGATGTCCTCTGTAGTTCCATAAATGGAGAATTTTCAGAGGAAAAACTAAACCTTTAGAGTGGTTCCATCTCAGCCAGTATTAGATTGTCATGTCTAGCGTACGTTTCAATGTGTGTGCCTTTACTTATCCCAAAAACAGAGTTCAGATATTTGTTTGGGCTTTTCACACACTCTGTTAGACTTGTAGATGAGAATGGGAGGTAGACCTATGTATTGTTTGCATGTTGTTGACACTATTGCTCAAACTTCTGGATGACTGCATCCAACGCTTCCATGTTAATAGGAAATAACATAGGTGGGACAAGATCTAACCTTGAGGCACCAGCCTCACTTGCTGACAGTGATGTGCTACAAAAGAAAGAACAACCGATAAAGTGTCTCAGTCTAAACCAGATCTAGAAGAACACCAAAACTGACACTCACCTACTGAAGGCTGATGAGAGATCTGTAAATGCTAACAAAGGTTGAATCTTCCTTCATTATCTCAAAACCAGAATAGATTCTGGATTGAACTATTCAAATAAACAGTAATCCTCCAATACCACATAATAATCACCTTTTCCATTACTTAACTCCTCAAAAAGGCTAGTTGACATGAGGGTTAGCACAAACATCATTGGGTTTAGATTTGATAAATTTATTTCAGGACAATAGAGGGGCAACCTTCTCTCTGAGAAGCATAATTACCTCCCCAAATCTGACCTAAAACCAACCTGGTTATTAAGACCAAAGGACAAAATTCAGACTAGATCTTAGTCCTCCAGTCCTATTTGGGAAGGTTGCAATAGTACTCTTTTCTCAAAGCATTCATTCAGAAAGTTAGTCTATCTATTGCTGTGCAGAAGAGAAAAAAATACAGCAATTGGGTCTCTTCACCCACCCACCCCCAACAGCAGAGGATAATAACTATTAAGGACAGTCCTTGGCTACACCAAGTGCTAGCAACTATGATAAGTGCCTATGATGACAAGCTAACTAGACCTGTTTGTAACAACCTTCCAGGTCATATAGCAAATTGCTTTGAGTTGTCTCATTCAGCATATAACTAAACTCAAAGGCAAATAGAAATCATTTAAAAAGACTATAAAAATGATAGGAGAGCAGATCAAATTAAAAAGTTGCTTTCCTTTCAATGCCTACCTTAAAAGTACAAAGCAAAGACCAGAGGCCACTTGGAAAATAATTCTAGTTTAGGCTTCAGAATCCTACAAGAAGAAGAGAAATCCAAATCTCTGCTCAAGCATTTGATCTGTAAGATAGGAAGTAATTATGGCATCCTTCATGGATGGCCATCTGTTGCAGGGGGTTGGACCTCATGACCTAGTAGCTCCCTTCCAACTCCATGATTCTATGATTCCATTTGCTACTAGATACCTCCAGCAAAGAAAATCCCACCATTTGCCCAAGATGATAAACACCTCAAACATTTAAGCAGTTAATCCAAGTGTATCTCCTCACCAAATTAATAACTTTGTTATAACATTGGTTTAGTTTGAAATTAGGAGTCTGGTAGCAACTCATTTTAAATCCTACATGAGTCTAGCTACTCCATTGTATCTGATGAAGTGAACTATAGCTCATAGAAGCTTATGCCTTTTAATAAAATGTGTTAGTTGGGAAACATGATATCAGGCTCTTTCTGATTTTTGGTTATCATAGACCATTGTTTCTCAACCTTGGCAACTTTATGATGTGTGGACAGCAACTCCCAGAATTCCCCAGCCAGCCACAGGACCACATTGCCATAGACTAACATGGCTCTCCTCGTACAATTTCTTCAGTTTAGAATTTTATTTATCTGATGTAATTTGATTTAATATATTTCCTTCTTTGGTCGGGAGATGGCGGCATTGTTCAATTCATGTCATCTCAGTGCCACTGCATTGGGTTATTGACTCTAATTTTTAAATCTGAAACTGGGTGAAGCACACTTACTGTAGAAAGCAAACAGATCATTTCTCGAGGAGGAGAAGGGGGAGCAAGAGAAGGAGGAGAAGGATAAGGAGAAGCCAACAAATTGGAAGGAAGGAAGGAAGGAAGGAAGGAAGGAAGGAAGGAAGGAAGGAAGGAAGGAAGGAAGGAAGGAAGGGGCGAGGGAGGGAGGGAAAAGTAATATTGTAAGTTAAAACATAAGACAAGACTTAGGATTCCCAACTTCATCTCTATCTTCAGCCATGGAAACCTAGCAGGTGATGGGAATATTGACTGAAATCTGGGTTGAACCTCTTCAGAAGACATTGTAGCTAGTTTTACTAACCCATCCACCATACCCTCATTGAATATGAATCCTCAGTTGTGGCAATCCTAACACAAGTAGATCCAATCTACAAAGTCCTATAGTATATTCATTATTTTTATCATTCAGATATAATGTAAAATCTATAAATCACTGGATGCTGGTGGAAAAGTTTTATTTTTTGGCTTTTCATAAAGCAGCAATGCCACCGTATCAGTTGATCACTTGTGGAACTTCCAGAGAAGACTGGTCCCATCCTGTTTTTTTTTCCTTACAAAAGAAATTTATGAACCCATTTTGCTCCAGGCTGGGGAGAAAAAGACAAGGCAAGGGCAGAATTAAACACGAAAGTAACAAATGGCATAATTTTGCAGGAAGTCAATCCATATTTTTCTACTGCCTGAAGTGGCAAAAATCATTACCTGTATGAATGTGTGGGATGGATGGGATTTTACTAACTGAGAATGCCAAAACCAAAACACAATTTTGTTTATTATTTATTATATTTATATCTTGCTTTTCCATCCAAAAAGTGCTTCCAAGGCAGTTATTAAAACAAAAACCAAAATGCAAAAACGGGTTAATATTAAAAAAAAAAAAAAAAAACACCTCAAAGGAAAATTAAAATACTAAAACCTAGAACAATCTTGAAAAAGGTTATTAGAGCATTTAGAAAGCTAGATAGAAAGTACACTCTAGTGATTATTTGGGAATAAGCCCCTAAGACAGTGTTGTCCAAACTTGGCCACTTTAAGATGAGTGGACTTCAACTCCCAGAATTCCCCAGCCAGCCATGCTGGCTGGAGAATTCTGGGAGTTGAAGTCCACTCATCTTAAAGTGGCCAAGTTTGGACAACACTGCCCTAAGAGATCCCTATGAGAATTCCTTAAAAAAAAAAGCATGACATCAGGCTTTAACTAGATAGATGCACACATGGCTTACATTGTACCTACAATTTTCTTTTAGCATTTATTTGTAACTAACAGGTATGGGGAGAAGGGACTTCTTTTTCTGACTTTCCTTCCCTTGCAACCTATTACCAATATTCTCTTAGGTCTCCCCCCCATAAAATTGCTGAAACGGAGTCTGTTTTCTCCAGACATGAAACCAAAGCAAATCATTCTGTATAAAGTCTTCCAGCTGCCCAAACTTGTTTGTTTCCTGTGAAAAGGGGTTGTGTTTTTCTGCCTCATTCTCCAAATTGATTTTAGTGGCCTCATTGGGCTAAGGTTATCTTGGCAAGATGGCAGCGGTGGTTTGGGGTTTCATATCTGGCCTTCCTTCTGCAGCTTTTCCAGCTGCCCGTTTCCCACTTGGGAAGAAGGAGGAAGATGTCCTCCTGATGTCTTCTCCTGGGACTGAATGATGGTCTGGGTAAGCAGCTAAGCTATAGGCTGTTGGGAAGGTGAGTATACTATGAAAAGCAGAACATTAATACACACCCTTGGCCCCACAGGATGCCAGAACCTTACTTCCCAACATATAAATTGGACCCAAATTTGTTTCTCTTTTGACATTTTGGGACAGAATTTCATGACTGAATGAGAATGGTTGAGAGACATCTGCAAAAGAAAATTTCCACACAATTCTATCAGTAGCTCACCAGTGGTGCCTTTCTGGATCCTGGTTTGGGGGGCTTGCTCCCAGATTCTTTTGGGGTTTCTCCTGCGCCCTCTGCTTTTCTTGATGAAGCCAGGTGATCATGTTTGAGACGTGGAATGTATGAAGGAGCCATCTCCAGCTGGAAGTGTGCTGCAGGTAAACGACAAGCCATCTTCTCAGAAGGCCGAGAAGGTGAGGTGGAGAGAGGTGGGGGAGACTGAGGTAGGAAAGACAAAGATAGGGAAGAAACAGGTTTAAGGGGTTCAACTGATGGAGTTGTCTGAGTAGCTGAATCTTTTGTGTTAACTTTCCGTGTTAGAGGAGCAGTAGTTCTGGCAAATAAGGGTGTACGTTTCTGTGATTTGAGAGAAATGGCAGGCAATTCCTCCTTCTCCTTCTCCTCCTCCTCCTCTTCTTTGGCCTGATCAGATGATGATGAGATGGGTTCTCTATCCCGAGGAGGCAATTGAACGGAGCTTTCACTAGTGACTTGGGAAACCTCCTGACTTTTAAAGTGGGTTTTTGAAGACTTCACAACACCCTCTGGGGGTATTTCAGTCTTGTCCATTTCTGAAGGTAAGATGATGGAAACTGATTTGCTTGGCTGCACTTTTTCTTCTGAGGTTTTCAAAATCCCTTTGGGTAACTTAGAGGGTTCCTGAATGTAGACCTCAGTTGGTTCTTTGGTGGGATCAAATATAGAAAAAACTGTCTTTGGCACAGACACATGGGTTGAAGAACTCTTCCTTTTGTCCCTTTTCTTCTTGCTTTGTGTCTTCTTAGACTTAGACTCCTGAGAGTCAGGGAATGGTGGTGATGGCATAGTAGAGATACAACGTGTTTCGCCAACCATGAAGGACGTTTTATCATATGCCCCTTTAGGGTCAGGTGCAACTTGTACCAAATGTCTTTCCAAAGGTTCTTTAGGTGGGGGCTTCTTTTTCTTCAGACATGGGAATATCTTTTCCCATATTGTTGGTTCCGGCTCTTTGCTTTTTGGAGCTGCTTTCGCTAAAGTAGCTGAAGCCGGCTGCTTTGTCTTTGGGGCTGCAGGAGGCCCACTTACAGCAGGCACTTCAGGAACAGCAGGCACTGGCTTCTCAGGGGGTGTCTGGGGCTTCTGAGAAGGTGGTTGTAGTCCTTTAGTGGGTGGATGAGCTCTCTAAAGGAAGGTGGGATGCCCCACAGGCAACAAACACAAGAATAAATAAAACAGTTTGGTGCTGGCTTAGCACAATGTCACTGGATGCACACAAGACACCAGGTGAGCCCAAAGTAGGGTTTGGTAGCTTGTGGTTTGACTGAGCCATTGTTTTAGGACGTTGCATGATCCAGATCATTGTGTGAAGCCATAATATCTTTGTTGGGGCATAGCATGGCATATGATGCTTCTTTGTTAACCTGGGTCTATGGTTCAGCCTGAAGTGTGAGCTCAGCTAGAGAGGTTTGTAAATTATGGTTTATGGTTTAGCATTGGGTGTAATCCAGGCAACAGTGCCCATCAGGGGGGTCTGTCTTAATCTCAACTTCCAAGTTGACATGGTTTCTGCAAGCCATCTTTAATATTTCCTACAAAGCCTCACACACTGTCTTCCAGGGCGCTTTATGAGACGTAACTTGTCTCCCATTGCTGTCAGTAAATCTAGTAATGTTGGAGTACATCAGGGGTGTTTCACAGTTAATAAATTAGGTTGGGTCCAGCTCCTGATGACCGTATGGAAAAATCCTTCTGTTTTGCAGATACCTAACTCTGAGCCCACCCTTGCTCAGGCCACCTCCTACTCTGGATCCCTGGCTCAGCCCTGATAGGAACACCGAGAACTGGAAATGCAGACATCTAGTCTGCACAGCTCCTTGAGAGCTACAAATATTTTGACTCAACGTGCGTGTCCACTCAGCCTGCAGCTGTATCCTAAATCAATGCAAGACAATGCCTCAAGCAAAGGAATCCACTCTGCATATGAGCATGTCATTAAATGGAATTCATGATTAGTCTTTGCCTGGAGATAATGTTGATTTTTTTAAAAATAGGCTATCTGAATGAAATGACTATGTGGTGGAGAAGCCCAAGGAAAGCTTTATCTGAGGCATACTTCTTTGTAGAGATTTGAGGGGTGTGCGTTTATGAGTTCGTTTTTGCAACCTCCTACAAGACAGAGAGAATATCTTGTTCCACAGTGAACACCTTAGCAAAAGACTGAATGAAATATGTATCTGTTGAAGTTATTATTTTGGGTATCAATGCTATCCAGATGAATACGACAATAAAGTGAAAGTGATATTTCTTTGATATCAACCATGATATTCTTCTTCATCTCTCCCTCCCCCCTGACTTTCTCTTTTTCTCTCTCTCTCTCACACACACATACACACAAACCTTTTTCTGCAATAGCCTAGTTCTTTGCTCCACTTCTCCATCCTGGGAGTTATTAACAAATCACAATCTTTTGCTTCCAGTTAGAATTAGCCTAACTGTAGCTTGAGTCCTCTTTGGGCAACTATGATAGACTACAACCCCCTACCCCACCGCCCATGTAGTTTGTTAATGAAAAGAGAATGCATGGAAACATTGTCTCTATTGGACTTCACAGTCTCATAAGGCTATGCCCTTTCTCTGGATTCAGAACATTAAGGGCAGCATATCCATGTTTAAAATTAATAAAAAAATAAATATAATTCCAACATGCCATTTCATTAGTATCTAGTAGCCCTTCAGATTTTTTTCAACTACTGCCAAGGTGACAGTGGGATATATATGATCAAAAATAAACTTCAGCAGGTACTACTAGATAGATATATACTGAAAACAACATGTCTACACATGCCACATTTAGAGTCATATTAACACCATGATCTAAATGGAATATTGTGATCTTGAGTTGACATGGTTTGCATGAAAAGAGCCTCCATCTATTTCACAAAAACTTAATGGCTAGCATTGTTTGTTTAATGTTTAGTCTTTTCAAACAACTGTAGGAAAACTACTTGCCTTTAAAGCAGAAGGTCTGGATCTTGCTTTGTTACCAGGGCGAGATGGTTTTGGGAAGTCTTGTGGAAAAGTTATTTTGGGCAGTGCCTTTTGTAAGGAGGTACGGCTTTCAGACCCTAAAATACAGGGGGCGGGGGGAAAGGATTGGATTTTGAACTTGAAAAAAAAGTGGAGTAATGGGGGCATATCTACAACTAAATGAGAATATAGACAACTAACTTATGGGTGGATCTGAATTCACTTTCTGAACCCATAAACATAAGGCTCTATAAAATCTTGGGTAGGAATCCAGCTACTTCCAAAAACCTGTTACCCAAATGTGATTTTTAATGGGACAAGAGGAGCCCATATATTAACTACATCATAAGAAGTTGTAACCACAAGTATTTATTTTGCTTTGCTATATATTGAATTGAATGCTCCTTGCCTGTCTTGGCTTGGAAGCTAAATAGGTATAGTTCTGTTTAGTACTTCAGTACATGATTTAACTCTCTCCAAAGTTAAATCATGGCTCTCTTCTTTCTGTAATCTATCCTGTCTAATTATCAAAACCATAAATCACAAGTTCACTTTTTTTCATTTTTATGCAAAAAGTCCAATAAGGGGTTTCCAGTGTAGATATTGTCCTTTCTCTAATCCAGTGTTTCTCAACCTCGGCAACTTTAAAACTTGTGGACTTTAACTCCCAGAATTCTGGGAATTGAAGACCACCCATCTTAAGGTTGCCAAGGTTGAGAAACACTGCTCTAATCAAAAAAGCCAGTTTGCCCATCTCAGCAAATTCTGTCTATTTATTTAGTTATGTTATTTTATTAGTCAAATTTATATGCCACCCATCTCAAGTGACCTCCAGTGGGTATTGCTGAATGTTTCCATCTTTACTCCCTTCAGCTTTCAAAGGTCCTCCCTCTCAAACCAGGTTGACCCTAGGCATCAACAGAGCATTCCTTCTAGTTCCCTACTTTTCGGCCATCCTTTTGAAAGAGAAGTGCCCAAGCCAGCTAAAGCAAATAATCAGGATCTCTTTCGTCCATTGTCCAAAGGCTCTTTATCCATCCTGTGAACCATTTGCATTTTTCAGTGCTGGTCCTGCTAGGCTGTTGTAGCAAAAACCCAAGGAATTACTTTATGACATCATTCATTATGGCCTGGGATTCCATTGGGGAGGGAAGGGTTAGGGTTACGGTTAGGGATTAACCCTAACCCTAACCCCAAGCTGTGCCTCTTCAGATGTTTTGGGATGATCCTTCCCAGAATTCCATCTTAGCTCAGGGAGATACTGTCTACTTTATCAGAACAGAGTAACAATGCTGGAAGTACATAATAATTAATAGGACAACATTACATGCATTGTTCAAGTATTAGTCCTTCACCAAGACAGCCTCTCTATCTACTATCTAACTTCACACCTGGGCTTCGTTTTGCATTCTGTCCACGTCGTCCATATTTACTGCAAGAGAAATGGAAAGATTTTCTTTTTAAAAAAACCATATTTGGATTAGTCTAGTAGTATTTCTGAAATCTGATGGGTAATCGGACATCAAAGCTATGCAAAGCTGCACATCCCCGCTTAGAAGGAAGAGCCACTGAATTTAATACAACTTACTTCAACATAATCAGCTGCAGATTACCGCCTAAAATAAATTCGCTTTTTCAATGGCAACCACTGAGCACCTTTGTATGGTATACGTGTTTCCAAATACTATGTATGTATGTATGCATTGGATTTTTTAAAACTACCCAACAACCAAAGCTCTCTGGCTGGTTTACAATAAAATACTTGCTAAGGGTATTCACCTTTATCCTTCCCCAGGCGTGTGATAATCCAAATGAATAAAAATTTAGGGTGCCTTGGAACACATTATGTCTGATACTGCCCTATGCTGGTTCTATGTCTAGCAAACAAATAAAAATAATTTAAGCTTGTAATGCCAAAGAGAATTTGGACAACATTTGTTGGAGAGGTTAAACTCTGCTGACCACTGAAGACCAAACAGAAGCAGCACTCAGAAATGTTGCCATCAGAAGCTATTCTGGTTACTTATATCAAAGATAAATAGAGATCATCCCAGGATTACCTTGTTATGTATGAAGATTCTCCTTTCTTGACATGTCAGTAAGTAGCCAGAATCATAGGGGGAAGTAGATCAGCATATTTGTGCCCATCAGTTGAGTTAAGACCATGTGCTGTACAGTACTTCCAGAAATGCTTCACAGTTGTTAGTGCACAACATAATATAACCACAATATGTAATAGCACGAAAGAGCTGATAACGGGATTTTCTGCTTTTCCTCTTCTTTTTGATTTATATTTTGGAAACACTGACCCATTATTATAAAGAACAAAGTATCTGAGTTCAGTGTTTGTGTAGCTGGTGTGGCATGAAGTCCAGGACATTTTTTTTTTTAAAGCATCCAACTGCAGACAAATTGTTTCTGGATGCAAGAATGATGTAGTTAATCAGTGAAAAACATCTGCTTATTATAACACCACACAAAACAGAAACATAAAAGTTTAAAAGCAAAGCATTTCCACTGAAGAAGTCAGAAGCCAAAACATTTTGTTTGGAATCTGTTTCTTTTTCATTAGTCTCTGTAACACACAATCACACACACACACACAAACACTAGTTGTTTAATGCCCTTTCATTCTGAAATAGACTTTCATTCTCCTTCTGCAGAGCATCAGCTCCATATTTTTCCCCTTCTCTAAGTATGTTCCGGAAAGGAATCTTATAGAGTGGACCAATTGGAGAGAGTTAAAAGGAGAACATCAGAAAAGTCCTTCTGGATCAGGCCAGTGGCCCATCTGGTCCAGCATTTGGCATCCAACAGGGAAACTTTGCAAGCTGAGAGTAGAGGATGAATATTTCCTTCCACTATCCCTCCCCAGCAACCAGTATAAGGGCCTGATGCTGTGATTCCAGAGTCAACAGGCAACAATATTAGTAGACACTGAGAAGCTGATTCTCCCTGAACCTGTCCAGTCCCTCCCATTTTTTTTTTCTTTTTTGGTGCCTTTGAGTCAGTGTTGACTCCTGGTGACTGCCTGGACTAGTCCCTGCAGTTTTTTTGGCAAGATTTCAAAAGTGGTTTGCCATTGCCTCCTTCCTAGGGGTGAGCGAGAGGGACTGTCCCAAGGTCACCCAGCTGGTTTCGTGCCTAAGGCAGGACTGAACTTGTGGTCTCCTGGTTCCTAGTCTGGTGCCTTAACCACTACACCAAAATGTTTCTCTCAGTCCCCTTTTGCAACCATCCAAGTTGTCTGCCATCAAAACTGATGGCAGTGAATTCTGTACTTGCAATGTATGAAAAGATTTCCTTTTGTGGGTTCTGGATCACCCTGTATTTAATTTCAGTTGACCACCTTTAGTCCTAATCTGGTCAGAAAAAGTTTTTCTCCTTCTCTACTTTCTCTATGTCATTCATATTTTTATATATTGGTATTGGGTCTTCCTTTACTCTCCTTCATTGGAAGTTTAAGAAGACCAAACATCTGTAGCCTGTCCTCGTAGGAGAACTGCTCCAAACCCCATCTTTTCTAGCTTTGTAAAAAATTTTTTCAGGACTGTTCAGCAGAACTGAGTTATAAAAGAGCATTATCCATACAGTTCTATTTTCAGTACTCTTCCTAATGACCAAGGCTTTTATACATCCCTTTTCAGAAATACAGAGAAGATGTAGAACTTGTACTGCACGCAACATTCCTTGCTAATGTTAAGGACAAATACTGGTTGTCTTTGGAACATTTTGGACAGTGGGCCATGAATCCAGTTTTGTCCTCTTCATGCCCATACTATTCTATGCCACCTAGGATCTCTACTCTAGAAACTTCCTTGCAAACCACTAATTATTGCCTGCATCTTATGTCTTTAATTTCTTTCAATCTATCAGAATGGGAACTATATGACTATAGAGTCATCTTTTCCCTTTCAGTCTTATCCAAGAATGACTAGAAGATTTTGAAACCCAGGAGTGGGTTAATCCTCATTCTTTAGGGTTTCCACAACTGAATCCAAACATCTACGGGATGGCACCAGTGAGATACAGGAAAATCTCTATGGTGCCATCTAATGGTCTTCCAGATTGTTGCAGCTCATATCTAATGGTCCTACCATTGCTGTCAGTGGAAACTTCCCCCAAGAATCCTAGTCACAGGTAGAGAGTGCAGAATGAACAGATGAGATGGGCAGACACATCTGACCTTACTATCAAAATAAGCCAGCATTATTTGCTTGCACCAGAAGGATTCCCTTCCTGGTGTTCTGCATTTCCTGTAAGATCATATCCCCCATGTTTGCTCTTATTTATGTGGAGGAAGCCTGGTAATTAGCTGTATTTCAAAAGAATATCTGATTTGCCCTGAATGGATATAGAAAGCCTGTTGGAATTTTCTCTTTGGGTTCAATGAACTCCTGTTTTCTTATTTGTTGTTTTTCAATAATGCCAATTCATTCTTTTCTTCTTGTGTTTTGTCCCTCTCAGACACCTTAATTATGTTCTAGTTCAGCATTCATCAGTGTAAAAGAGAATTCAAGGGAGGATTTTTCTAGGCAACATTCTTCTTGATGCTTTAGAGCCTGGGGCAAGTTAAATAGAGAAGAAATTACTTCTTTGCTGTGCATCTTTCAGAATGTGTTTGGCTTAAGTCATTTATAAAAGTAAAACAAAATAAGTACCTATTTCCCATTTGAAATAAAAATACAATTAAAGGTTGCCAGGTCTAGCTGTGTATTTACCACTGTGCTACTATTAGCTTGAGAAATATTTAGCAGTGTCACCGTTGGGCAATGAGGAACATGGAGATTGTTTTTTTTTTCTCTCTGCAGTTCTTCACTTAATCATAAAAGATGTTTCTTTAATGAATACTTAAGACTAGAAGATATTTGCTTAAATGAACATGAATACATATATATATTTAATGGATGCTGACCTCTGTCTAATTCAAACAGTCAGTTGGATTAGGATTAGCAAAGAACCAACTAGGGAGTCTTCAGAAAGAAAAGTTGGTAGTCTGAAGGCATTTGTTGGTCTACTCTTTTATGATTTCAGATGTGAGCTTGTCATTTGGGGAACTGATGCTAATTTAGAACACAAGGCTTAGCAACCTTTCCAAGCCTTAGGCAACTATCTCCTGCCCTACTTAAAAAAGGGCTAGTGTCCTATACAATTATTGAATCTTGCAAAAAGGTGTAGATTTCACTCTTTCCTATTGGGGCATGCCAGAATGCTGAGTGGTTGGATGACAACTAAGATATTGGCCATTTTTATAGTGTATACCAGTGTTTCTCAACCTTGGCAACTTGAAGATGTGTGGACTTCAACTCCCAGAATTCCCCAGCCAGCATGGCTGGCTGGAGAATTCTAGAAGTTGGAGTCCACACAGCTGAAAGCTGCCAAGGTTGAGAAACACTGGTGTCTACTTTTATCTTTCTTTCATTTTGGAGTGCAGTTCTAAATCTGGCACCCACAGAGTACTGTGGTTCAACCCCCCCCCCCCTTAACATTTTCTATCTGGATTTTACTTCTGTCTTTCAAGAGTGATATTGACAAATTAATATCAAAAGGCATCACATTTCTCTTGTATTTGCTTTTCACAGAAAGCATATTTGTTGCAAAAACAACATTGGAAGGGAAATGAGAAGTAGTTGCATTTTAACAAGGAATTGATAGCAGGAGAAAGGGTTTTAAGTAGTTTTCTGATATCCTAGCAATTTTGCAGTACTGCATAGGACCCAGTGTGTGTCTTTTAACTCTCTTTTCAACATACTTTTTGAAATACATATCTAACGTAGCATGACATACATAACATTGGCAATCTGGGTGGGTGGAATGGAAAGAGCAGCTGTTCTATGGGGTTATAAGAAGAAACGTTGCAATCTCCAACCAAAATATATCCAACCAGTTTCACACAACACTTTAAGCCTTTCATGAATTGTGTTTGGTTTTGGTTTACTATAGCTGTTTGAACCTTTATTCAGATAGGGATTGCCATTCTAAACTGCAGAAATCCAACAGCAACAAAGAGATACATGATCATCTGGATTTTCGCAGCCCAGTTAAGGTAACTCTAATTCAGCAATTCCTAGTTACAATAAACCATGCCTTGGCCCAGTATATAGATCCAGTCAATGAGTTATTTCTCCAACATTGATGATGATCCTATCAGAAGTGGTAGTGTGTCTATTTATGCAGATATATGTTGCATCCTGTAAAGGTTATTGTGATATATTAGCTTCCACTCTCCATCCATCAATTTATTGATTACTATTCATTAATTTCATTTTATTTTATAATGCATTTCCCTCTGGTGGACCCCAAACAGTAGACCAACCTCCCTCCATATAAATAGTTTTCCATAAAACAATTTGATAAATGCAATCAACAATAAAATGAACTCCCATAAACTATGGCAATAAAAAAATGGCAATTTAAAATGAGGTTCACTTGGAAAACAGTCTAAAAGATAGTTTGTGCCTGGAATAGTGGTTGCCCTGCAAATTCCTGAGTGAATAGGACTTTCTTTAATTGATGTTTCAAACAGGGTGGTTGGGGGAGGAATTACATGTTCTCTACCTTCAGACTGGAAATTCTATTGGCCACTCTTAAGACTGAAGCTATCCAAGTTGCCAGCTCAGACATACAATATACATTCTCACAGGCTCAGACATCCCAAATGCATATTGCAAGGGAGAGATGATTGTTGCCAGGTACACACAGATCTCCCCCAACCCCTTCCTCTGCTACTGATAGAAATGTTTAATAAAGGGCAAAACATAGTTTAACTTGGCTAGCCAGAAGATAGAGGGAGGCAAGAATGAAGATTTACCTTCTTTTCACTACCTTCTCATGAAAATGGAGTCTCCTTTCATTTTCTGTGATAGTCTATGATATCATAGTGCAATTTCTCGTGTCTTATTGTGAGAAGACATTCACTGGTAGCAGATCAGCACTATCTTGTGGTTTGCCTGGAACACTGCATGTACTTTTTTTTTTAAAAGAAGTATTATTTTGTTTATCTCTGGTGAGATTGGCGTACCTCCCAAGAAAGAGCTGAAACCTCTAGCCACATGCTCAAGGTTACATGGCCAGTAGTTGCATTATAGCAGTTGTTTCATTTTCTTACCACCACCACTATGATTTTTATCTTTCAAGCACAGTTTGTGAGAGAGAGTTTATCGTTCACACACACTGCGGTTAGGAGGAAAACAGCAGGGGAGACACCTCTTGGGCAGTAGGTGGTGGCAGAAGGAACTACCAAATTTCTATTCCAAGGCAGGAGGTAGAGATGGAGATGAAGGCCCAGGGTCTTTGAGAAGATGCGTGAGGCCTTCAGCATTTCACCCCATGGACATAGCCACTCTACTACAGATACATGATAAAGGTTAGCACTATTTCATTGTAGGTTAGTTACAGAATTAAATGCATTTCCATTTAATTATCCCAAACATTGGTACTACTTTTTTTCTATCGCTACCTTTTGGAGACAGGAAAAGAGAGATTCTATTTCCAAAGCAAGAGAAAAATAAATATAAAAAGAGCTGAAGAATTATTTTGGTCATATTCCCTAGCGTCTTCATTTAAAAAAAAACATGTTGAAATTATTTTTCTCAACAGCTTTTTAAGTGTTGAAAAGCCTTTCCCCCCTTGTTTTGTTTCTTCCCTTGTTAATTAAACCATTCATCCGAAACTCGTGGGGAAAAGAGAGATCTAATTTATAGCCCTAGCCTAGTGAAAAGAAATGAAATGAAGAAAAAGCTGGACTGTTCAAAGGATTTATTACAACTGTAGTGAAAGCTTTTTAAATAAACTTCAATGGGAGGCTACAGGGAAATGTGGCAACTTCATTCTGCATGAAAAAAGCAAAGATAATGAAGTGAAGCTTAGAGAAACAGGTAGAAAAGATTATTTATATTACAAAACCTTATTTGGAATACAGATAATTGGAGTTGATGTTGTTGTTGTCATGATGTCCCCCAATAAAGCAATGTTATTGAGTGATGCACTGCTTTGCATCTTATTCAGTTCAGGTTCATTCTAGAGTGGATTCATAACACATAAAAAAAAATAGAGAACAGAGTACAAAATAAAGGCTCGGCTTTACTTTCTGAGAAACTCAGATTTCATTTTTTTAGAATTGTCCTCTTTTTTTCCCCCATCACTTCATAGCTGCTGAGAGAACAAATGCTGACCCCCGTTCCTTGCACTTTCTTCTATTTGTGTTCCTCCCTATATGCCACCACGGGAGGCTATGAGTGATCCATGGGTCATTCAGAGAGAGAGAGAGAGAGAGAGAGAATGGATGGATGGATGGATATGAGGATAGATAGATAGATAGATAGATAGATAGATAGATAGATAGATAGATGGATGGATGGATGGATGGATGGATGGATGGATGGATGGATGGATGGATATGAGGATAGATAGATAGATAGATAGATAGATAGATAGATAGATAGATAGATAGATAGATGGATGGATGGATGGATGGATGGATGGATGGATGGATGGATAGATAGATAGATAGATAGATAGATAGATAGATAGATAGATAGATAGATAGATAGATAGATAGATAGATAGATAGATAGATAGATAGATAGATAGATAGATAGATAGATAGATAGATAGATAGATGGATATGAGGATAGATAGATAGATAGATAGATAGATAGATAGATAGATAGATAGAAATATGATAGAGAGATAATGGATAGATAGATAGATAAATAGATAGATAGATATGAGGATAGATAGATAGATAGATAGATAGATAGATAGATAGATAAATAGATAGATGATAGATAGATGGATAGATAGATAATGGATGCATAGATGATAGATAGATAGATAGATAGATAGATAGATAGATAGATAGATAAATAGAAATATGATAGATACATAGATAGATACATAGATAGATAGAAATATGAGATAGATAGATAGATAGATAGATAGATAGATAGATAGATAGATAGATAGATGATAGATAGATATGAGGATAGATAGATAGATAGATAGATAGATAGATAGATAGATAGATAGATAGATGGATGGATGGATGGATGGATATGAGGATAGATAGATAGATAGATAGATAGATAGATAGATAGATAGATAGAAATATGATAGATAGATAGAGAGATAATGGATGGATAGATGATAGATAGAGAGATAGAGAGACAGAGAGAGATAGATAGAGGATGGATAGATAGATATGATAATGATAGCTAAACAGCTAGATAGAGATAGATACGATAGTTGATAGATGGATAGATAGGTAGATCGATAGAGATAGAAATGTGGCAGATCAATAAATAATATTACTTTAGTACTGAATTTCATCAAAATATTTGAAACATGGTTAGTGGCTTGCATTGTACACACGCCTTATCATATCCAGGGAGTTAATTTTAGCAACTCACTGCCGATACTGTTTTTCAACCAGAATGTCAACCTTCTCAAGGAACCTCTTCTACATAATCAAATGACTTGTAATTGATTCATTGCTTGAATCTGCATTAATTTCCATATGATTGGGGTGAATGCTTTGAAAGTTGGAAAGAGCTTTTTTTTTTTTTTAATTTTTAGTGATGCCATCTTAGGAAAAGAAATATTCCCTTCTGAGTAGTTATGAAAGAATACATGTATCTCTCATGTCCGGTATCTCTATTTTTTAATTAAAAATATACATGTCTCTGCTACCATGCTTTTTTCATGCAGAATGAAAATGCCAGGAAATGTTTTTATAGACCATTCTTTTCGATGAAGTAAAGTTGCAGCTTTTATTCAATTAATTGCTTAGATAAATTAGCTAAAATGATTTTTAAAACTAAAAATTAACGGGGAATGCCTTTTAAATTTGAGTTTTAAATATTTGCAATGGATCAATTCCCATCCAAACATTTGGGCCTATAATTATACCTCTAGCGTGCTTTTTCAGAAGTGCAATGTAGCTCTACCAAGATTATCACTTGCATGATAACAAACAGTATACAAAGATTTCCACCACATTCTAGCCAACATTTTCTTTGCACACAACAAGCGTCTGGGTCAAATAAAACAAAATCCCCCACCATCTCTAAACCCTACCCCAATTTTTGAATTTGGGATGATTTCTCATTTCAATCAGTATAAAAAGTTGGAATTGATAGACATTCTTGATCACAAAGCCCACAAGAAATTTTGTTTTTGAAACTCCAAGGAACAAAGAATGACAATAAGAAAAATGGAAGAAACGGTTGATTACCTCCACGAAGTCATTGCTTTGTTTCATCCAATGCTAATATAGAAAATAGGTCCCATATTTTTTTTCCTTCCTAGAATAGAACCTAACCCAGGTAACCAGCTGATTTTGGAATCAACACCCTTCCTTTAGTTTTTGTTCTCCAAGATATCAATGGAATTTAGCCTGGGAAATATGAAAAATAGCCAAAATAATGCATGTAATTCATTTTAATGAGATCTTGCTGTTGGTGTAACCAATTCACTTTTTAAAAGATGCTCTTTTTCAACCGATAGAAAGTTTATTCTTGTTAATAGTGGTATACAGGGACTATCAGATCTGGCACACAAAAATCAGAGAACTCCCTTTGCTCCATCTGGGGGTCATCCAGACCATTGCAGCTCAGATATAGCTGCCTTTGCCACATACTGTATGTTCATTACAATATTTTTTCCATGGGTTTGAATGGGTGCAGCACATCCACTGGTGGTTCCCATAAAACCATAAGGAATCCTTAAGGATTGTTGCCCAAACCCAGCACTTTTCTTGAAGGGTGGGAGAAGGGCAGCCTTATTTCCTATCTTCTAGATTAGCACTACATTCTTTTGCAACCAGCAGTGCAGAAAACGTCCATGGAATTGGAATTCATCCCAGGAATTAAATGAAACAATATTAAAATAAAAGAGATTGTTGGGATGCTTGGACTGGATTTCCCCTGTAAATATGGCTACCAGATGCCCTTATTTAGGCTATCTCTCCAGCTCAGTCTCTTCCTGGAATGACACAAAGCAGCCATAGCTTGCATGAGCAGATTCCAGAGGAAGACTGTTTCCTGTTACGACCTCTATCTTAAAATGAAATCCAAGAAGCTCATGCACAGGATGAGCCCCCCCCTTTTTTTTCCAGTTTGGATGAAAATCTGCCAAAGGCAAGAAGGGATGTAAGATTTGAGAGAAATGCTCAGATGTGGTGGTGAGAACCTGCTTTGGATGTCAAAGAGCCCAGGTTCAACCTTCAGCATCATCAGAGAGAGCCAGGAAAATTCTGGTCTCATATCCTGGAGAAGCATTGCTTTTAGTGCAGGCTGCATTGGGTTAGATAGAACAATGATTTATCTCGGTTTTAGAGCACTTCTCCACCATCATCATTTCTACTTCCCCATCCCTCAAAAACAATCTCAGGGCATCTTCCCTTCTGCTGTTCTGAAAACCCTGAGAAAGAGGAGAATAAAGGAGAGCACTGTCCTTGCTTGAGATGGGACAGCAATGATCTCATATTCCATGCAGAAGGGCAGGGGGATTTCTTGCACCCCAGTCCATAATTCATGTTGGATGTATCTGCCTAGTCATATGCAAAAAAAAATCTCAGCTAAAAGGCCATCAAGCCATCTTTCTTCTTTTGGAACCTAAAGCTTAGGACTTAGAAGGTGAAGTTAGGCAAGAGTCTCTAAAAATGAGGAATCATTGCTCCGAAGTTCTACAGAGCCACATAATTGCTTTTTATAATGAAAGATTAGTTTTACTACAATTTCAGTGCACTGCAACTAAAGTAGAAATACATTGGTTCAGCTCTCAAACTCTGCTGACACTGTGTGATCACACAAGTCCAGAGAGCTGCTTTCAAACTGGTGAAGAATTCTTCTATTGGATGTATCCCAGGTAGCCCTGAGTGTCATCTCCAGGACTCAGCCAATGTTGATGCAATGTCAATGGGTCTTTTCTTTGAAAGAGTACCACTCCTACCCTAACTCTGGTTTCTGTTTTCTTCCAGCAGAGGTGACTGCAAAATAACAAAAGCAGCTTTGCCCTGTTGGGCTGCTAGATTCCTCCTTTCATACATGCATGCAACGTCATGATGCAAGTCCAAAAGGAGTGAAGTTGTGTTGCGATGACATGACACTGCTTACATAATTTGCCCCCTTGACTTCCCCTATGGCTGGATAACAGTTTAGGAAGGAGATTTTCCCTGGGATCAGCAGCATAGAATTAACCCTGTTCTATGCACTCTAAATTTATTTCCCCTCTCAGTTCCTGCTGTTCTTATTTTCTTAACTGAAAGGAAATGTTAAATACATGCACATATTTTGTCATGTCTGTGATGTCCATTAATTTTACTGACTCATTCAGGGGTTAAAAAAACAGGGAAGTAGAGGAGGGACAAAACTGGAAGTCTGTCCAGGTAAATGTATCCTCTGAGCAGGTGGATAGCTTGTATTACCATAGATAGAACCCCACTTATGATGTAGGCCAGATGATGTGATAGTTCTAGGCCCAGCTCTTGGCTGGAAAATGGCAGATATAGTTGGTCTCCATTGGACTGACCACTAAGTCTTAAATGTCTCTGAATGGGACCCCTGTACAGAAATCACAGAAGAGATACCATTTGAACTGACACTTTGCTTCAATCTCAGAAGCAATTCTGTGTGGAAGAGTACCCACCAACCCAAATGACACATGTAAGTTCAAAAGTCTGTCACCTGTCCTGCTTCTTCATTCTTCATGGGGAAACCTGTTTTCTTCCAGAAGCCATTTCTTTCCCTTCCTCTTGAGAATTTATATTGTGAAGTCATTGGGTGGATCCGTGGATAGAAAACAATGATGTCATAAAAGAAGAGGAGGGGAAATGAATGGAAAGGCGGGTTGAGTTTTGTGACTTGTTCTTTATTCTAGGCTTAAATCTGTCTTTCAGTTTCTGGAAAGTCTTCTCTGTGAAAGAAGCTTCTATTTTGCTGGCTGGTTCTCATGGTTCTTTGGAATGTCCTTTGTTGATGGTTTTGGGCTTATTTAGTTGTTGTGAGACAGTGGATAGTGTCACTATTTTCTGTTACACCCATTTCTCTCTCCTTCTGCAGCCTCATGGTCAGTTTCCTGCTTTTGTGATCTGGAAGAGCTCATGGGAATGTTCTGACATGATGTCTTTTTCTGGGATTTAATGGAAGCTTGAGAAGCCACGGAGAATGTAGATCACTAAAGCAAGATGATGGTATAGTCAAGGAAAGACTCCCCTAGCCATCTTGTAATTAAAGGGATGGGGTCCAATAACATATCCACCCATTACTCAAGATAAACAAAACCCAACTGCTAGATTCACGTAATATGTTATACCCCACCCCACCCCAAATTGTTCAAGAGCATAAAGGGATGGCGTGGTTCATATAACCTACTCAGAAACTGACTGGTTCCCAAAATAGGCTAACACACAAACCACCCAACCCTTACAACTTAGCCTAGCATGTTGGGTGAACTCAATATAAAATACAAGAACCTCATATTCTATCCATGAGGATTTTACAGAAATAATGTCCTCTGGTGAGTGGGAGGGGATTCCTTTTTTAAATTTCATTGAATGAAAATTGAAAAAGAATGCAGACAGAAGGGCAAAAGGAACACATATGAACCTGTATCACAAATTTTATGCTAAGACACACTTCATATTAAATCATATTGGTCTTAATTCTACCTGGCTAATCTGGACCTCAGTAACACATGGTGATTCCTAGAGCATCTTTTTGCTGTTCTGCCATGAGGAATAATTATTTTGCTGTATTCGGCTGCAAGTGTTGGGATTAATTTTTGGAATCTGAAGCTGAGGGACTTGAAGGCTCAACTGTTGACTGTCCAGAATCTGTAGGTTGTAGATCTTTAGACTGCATAGATCAGTGTTTCTCAACCTTGGCCACTTGAAGATATGTGGACTTCAACTTCCAGAATTCCCTGGTCAGCCTTGCTGGCCAGGGAATTCTGGGAGTTGAAGTCCACACATCTTCAAGTGGCCAAGGTTGAGAAACACTGGCATAGATGGATTGTTTGGTAATTTATTACTAAAGGTACCTCTGAAGGCTGCTCTGGTGTCTATCTCTGGCTGGGTGACATTCCTAAGAACGTTAAATGCTGTTGATAGATCAGTTCAAAGCATCCTGTGTCATATGCCAGGGCCAACCAGGTGCCTTTGGGAAGCTAAGCATGAAAGCAACTGCCCTCCAGCAGCTGTTGCTTCAAGGCATACTGCCTTTGATGCTGGAGGATCCATATAGTCATTAGCCACTGATCCACCAGTCCTGTCTTCCATAACTCTTTTAATCCTTTTTAAAAGCTAGGTAGTACCTCATCAGTACATCATCACCCAGCAGTGAGTTTCACAAAGTCAATACATGAAGAAGTAGAGTTTCTAGCATTATGATAAAGGAGGAGAAACATTTTTTTTTTATCCAAGACTTTTCATCATATGCATGACATTTTATATTTTCCACTTGCCCTCCCTCTGTTGCCTTTTCTATTTTTTTTAAAGCCTCTACAAAACAGGCTTTTCCCATAGGGAAAATGGTCTTAATCTTGATTTTTTTATCCTTTGTTTTGCATATTCTAGAGTAGGGGGTTGTGTTCAAAAACCAGAAAAGGGAATAAAGAAATTGAAAATCTCACATTCTCCCTGCTACGTAAATTTTGTAACAGGAAACCAGGATTCCCCATGAAGCACAATGTCAGCTGGAGTCTTTCTGCTTTTGCTTTATATTCTATGTGCAACTTAACATTTTCTGCAAATCATTAAGTAAGCTCCTCTCTAAAGGCCAACCTTTTGTATCTTTATTATCTAAAATGTAAAAGTGCCTTTGCATTTACCAGCTCCTTGCTCTTCTTGGAGGTCTCAGACTGTTTTCTTTTACTTTTCCTCATCTGTGAAAAGTGGACCCTTTGCCGGAACTGGCATAGCCAGCATGCCTCCAATACGAACAAAATGTTTCTTCAGGATTTCTTGCTTTTTAGTCTTTTCCAGAGCATCTGTGATAGATTCTGGAGTCGGTTCTTCCATATCTGTGCAAGTCTTAAAATAACAATAGCAGGAAGTATAAGGCATTTTTCCATGAAGTCTTTAAAAAAAATGGATTAACTAACTACTTGCTGAGTTAGATGGGTTCCTTAGATTCATCATTAACTCAATTAATTATTAGATTCATCATTAACTCATAATTAATTCAACATCCACCATGTTTTTATGATAAGGAGGCCCCATAGAACATAGCTGCCTAGCTGAATCTGAATCTGACCAAAGACCATCTCATGACCAGTGTTCTTGCCCAGGTAATGCTACTCCCACTTATTTTATTTCTGAACAAGAGTGCAAAGAGGCTAAAGCCACCCACAGTCCCTGGGAGTTGGATGGCACAGACATTTGATAAATAAAAATAAAATAAATAAAATAATGTTAATCAGTGTAAAACAAACAAGCATCAGTGAAACCATGCAATAAAACTGATATGCACTAGGTAAGCTTGTATTGCTATAAGCTGTATAGTCAGAGCCATCATCAGCCATCTCTGGAAGGGCTGGAAGAATGCTGTAATGCTAAATCCAACTGGGAGGACACATTTCAAACCTTTGGTACCACAGCTGAAAAGGCTATGCTTCCCAGATTGTCTGCAATCACTGGGAACTATAGTTACCTCTATTGTAAAATGAGTTACTCAAATACAAGTGGCAACATCTCAATAAAATATCTTCAAGCCATGGATCATCTGATGATCTTTCTGGACCACAAATACCAAGAGAGATTCCTGTTCCAGTCACATTTGAGCATTAAGGCCTTCTTAGGCTCTGGTGTCTTTCTCTTTCTCTCAGTTCTCAGGAAAATCAGGTAACTTTAGGCATGAAGACAGAATTATGGAAATTGGGGCAAATCTGGAACTATGTCATTTCACGTATCCTTTCTTGAATTCCAGTTCTGTGAACCTGCCATTCAGCTATTAAAAGTAGAGCACAGCCCACTTACTTTAGTGAAAAATAAAGGTTGCTTTGTTTTTGGTCTTTGTAGAGGTTGGGGTGGCTTTGGAAACCGAAGTTGGATCTTGATCAATGATTTTGGAGGCAGCTCACCAAAAATGGAATCTAGAACTAAGAAGTTGAAGTAGGACAGTTAAGAATAAAAGCACTGTGGAAGGATAGACTTTCTGGTCTTCTCTGTAGAGGGGGTTGGAATTGTTCTGATGGATGGGGAAAATATTTAAAGCCAAGTTATATACCAGGTTATCTTCCAGAATATTGCTCCTGCTACCTCCACCAACCTTTGAACATATTTCTTCCCTTAATCCAGCAACAGGAATGATGGAATAATAGAGAAGATGACAACAAGGAACGTATACCTGTTACCTGGCATGATAAAGTGATGGAATAGAGGGAGAAAAATGCCCTTAATTTTCTTCTCTCTTCAGTCATCACCACCCTCCTCATCTCACTTGACTCAGGAGCACTTGGAATTCAATGAGTCCTAAACTGCTTTATCTTAGGAAGTCTATTTGGCACCTCCTTTTGTCCAGGGGTGTCCAATGGAGGTCTACTACTGGTATTTGGGTGCCATGCTAGGGAACTGCATCCCCCAAGGCAGGTAAGCCAGTGCCAAGAAATGTCTGAATCCAGGATCAATGTTAAATTGAATCTAATGCTTAATTTAAATTTAATTAGAATTGAATTAACTGCAGTCAATACGATTACTTCCTGGCTGCATTCACGGTGTAGATATAACATCCTTAACTTAATTGCTCATTATCTGAGTATACCCCATACATTGAATCATAAGCCTGACCAGCAGGCCAGATCCACAAACAGGCTAAGCCAACAACAGTAAGAACAAAGGTTAACATTAACCAAGTTTAGCATACTGTGCAAGGCAACTGTTTGGTCTTTACCTTGACTGGTTAAGCATGCTGTGTGAACACCATCTTGAGGTATTTTATATATTTATTTTTTTGTTTAATATTTCCCTCATCTATCCTATTAAACGTTGCAATTCGGGAACAATTTTTGAAGGGGCTGTCATGGCCTTACTCACGTTTTTGCAAAATTGTGTGTGCCTTGATGCAGCCCTGCAGTTTTCAGTTACAAGAGGCTGAATCTATCTCAGAAAAGCTTCTACTCAGCTTCATATCTGACTTCTTCTTAGCCTACCATTCAGTCTTTCAAGAGTTACCATTCAACCTTCTACCTTACACTAGTTGGGAATTTTGAAGATTGTAGTCTCAAAGCCTCTGGAGAATACTGGACTGGGGAAGATGGCAACTTCTTTAGATCTGAGTCAAAACACTCTAGGTTCAGCAGGCAGCTGCAACATTACTTGTGTAATACAAAACAATATTAGGAAAAATGACTGCTTCTGAACCCTCATTTTCCAATATAACAGCCCAGAGATTTAAGATTAAAAAAAAAAAACTTGCACAAAAGTATGAGTGTGTTTCGGCTTTTGTATATTATATTTTTCTAACACATTTTTGTATCTTCCTTTCCGGAATCAATGCTGCATGTTTTAAAACTGGGAAATAGTATGGTATAATTCAGAGGAGCGCAGATTTTGAAGGATCACAGAGTTTGAGTTGTGAATTGGTTCCAAGGAAAGTAAAATTAATTAAGCTGCATTAAAATGGAAAGCAAATCTCTTTCTCTAGTGCCAGATAGTTGAGGAGAAGGCCAGTTCAACAAGACATTATTTTTCTAACTTCAGAGTCAGCAATATTGTGTTTTTGTGTGCGTACATGGGCAGGAATGATTTTCTAGTCATTCCTTTTCCCCATACCTACCTGGTTTCTCACATTTTTCCAACTTCTTGTTCTCTGTTATTAGACAAGGCAGAAATGAAACTCACGTGTTTTCTCGGTCACTTCTGGTGAACAAGCAGCTTCCCTGGAGGAGAACAATTCAGTGGTGGGTAGTTCAAAATCACTTCCATTTGAATATTCTGGTCCAGAGTCCATTTCATCATCATTGTACTCTTCTTTTATAGGCTCTTCACTTTCGTCAAGCTTTGCAGCAACTTGCAAAAATGCTTCCACTTCGGTTTCATATAGTTCATCAGCATGGCTGAAAGAGGGAAGAAGAAAAATCCAAAATATGTCATACAAATTTTCTGATCATTAGTACACAGCCATGGATTTTTGCTTCCACTCACATAGAGTAAAGCTAAACTTTGTCATATTAATAATAAAAAGCAAGAGTTACAGGCCAGCATTACCAAAAAAAAAAAAGACATGTGAGGGAGAGAAACTGGTATCCTATACAATCTGTACTTTGCTTTGTATATTCAGTCACGCCAAGTCACTTTTTTCTGGGCTTGAAAAAGAACACAAGATAATTATTTTATTTTTTCCCCAAAGTTCCTGAAAGCCTCCTGTATTTTACCTTTAGGGGGGAAATGCATAAGACGTCATAGCTTTGAACAGGTTATTCCTCTGCCTTTATTTTTTAAATAGATTTTTTCCCTAGAAATAACATCCCCCCCCCCAAAAATCCACCAAATTGGATCCAAATCCATTGGACAAATATATTCTAAGGGCACCCTGAAATCCAAAATTCAGAGCATATTTAGGGTCATGAATGAACAGCCAGAGATTGGGTGGTGCTGAACCACTCGGTGAAATTATATTTGGATCACTGGTGAAAGCAAGGAGAAGCAGTCGTTAGTCTACTTGGAAAGTTTGACCACTGATAACTAGATGGTCAGTACCCCTTTTCTTGGTTAATACTTGCCAATCTAGGTGCTCCATTGTACTTTTTTTTCCCCCCAACTCCCTTTGCTGGATGTTTGGTCAGGAAGCTGGATTGGTACCTTGCAAATCAGTTGATATAGGGAATGAAGCTGTTGCATCATTGGGAAAGACATTATGATGCAATGATTTCAAATTTCTTTTCAGCCTGTCACTTATAGCTTTCCCAATGAAGGATTTCTGGCTTCTTGACTCTTATCTTCACATGAAATAGACCCTCTACTGGTAAAAGAAATACACAAGATTGTCACTGTCCAACTCCCTGCCTGAATTCCTATAATCAGTAAGTTGAATCTAAAAGGTTGAATACTTTGGTCATTCCAATTACTTATAAGTCCCCTTTGAATCAAACAGGGCTGGTAACATTTTTAGCTGATGGGCACACTTTTGGCAGCATACTATGAGCATTTTCATCAAAAGCCTTGCAGGAAAATTGATGCACATTCCCTAAATGCATCTTTAATGCATGTGGCCAGTCACTGATTGATCCTCACATCCCTTCCAGCTTCCAGGATATTCCGTTTTTTCTGGGAAGGTAGTCCAACTTCTGATCAAAGCTCTAGGCTGCAGCCCTGGATCTTTTAATTTTCTTCAAGTATTGTTGTGGTCACCCTGGAGCCCAAGAGACCTTCTTGGAAAGAAAGATGCCAGAGACTGGAGGTCTGTATTGGCTTGGCAGATTTCCATTTTGTTTTATAAAAACAGGAAAGTGAATAATAAAGGGTGGGGTGGACTTGCAAAGCAGGTGAGCACCAAGAGAAGTAAGTGTGGGTATCCCATTGGAGGTGAATATGTGTAGCTCAGGGTTGAACTGTGGAGTCCTTGGGGTTCTCTGAGTTTGGTTCTTTTCTTGCAAACGTTTCATTACCCATTACCCAATTGGGTAATGAAACGTTTGCAAGAAAAGAACCAAGCTCAGAGAACCCCAAGGACTCCACAGGGTATCCCATTGCCTACAGTTGCTTTACAGCTGTTTAGTTTGGCTTTCAGTACTACATTATAAGGGTTATCTGAGGGATCACCTGTCCCCAGTGGTGTCTGCCTGTTCCACCTGTTGTAATAGGATAGGCATCCTTCAGGTCCCTTCCTTGAAGCAATGACATCTGGTGGGACCCATCAGGCACGCCTTTTCCATGACCGTGCCTACCCTCTCGAAAGACTTCTTCCCAATATACAGTTGCCCCCAACCCTTCTTGCCTTTAGAAAGGCTTTAAAAACCTGGTTCTTTCCTAGGTGTTGGGGCCAAGATGATTGGAATTCCCACCTGGAGGGATATTTATTTGTAATATTTATTTATTTTATTTAATTATTTTATTTATATTTCAAATTTAGATACCACCCATCTCACAGATAGTGACTTTGGGTGGTTATATATATTTGGGTTCCCAACTGCCTATTAATTTTCTTTTCTTTCCTTTTTAACTCTCTGGGTTTGTTACTGTTGACCTGTGTGTTGATTGTACACCACACCAAATCACAATTATTCAAGTTGGGTGTCCATATAAGTTCCTTAAATAAATAATCAGATAAATAATTTGTTATTTCTGTTTTCTTTATGGTTCCTGAAAGCAGGATGATATAAAAGGCTGAGTAGCAGAAATAGGAGGAGTTGGGGCAGAACCCTGATAACATTTTTAAAACTCAGTTCGTAGACTTGATGCACTCTACTTTAAAAGTATCCTTGCTTAAAAGTTCATTTTCCAGGAATTAAATAGAGCATTTTTGCATCCTCAGTTGAGGGTATGTTTAACTGTCGATGCATCAAAGGAGACTTAAATAAATTGTCTTGTTTCCTAACAAAAAGGAAATCAAAGAGAAGAGAAGAGATAGTTGGCGAATATACAAATAAACCCCATATTTTAAAAATCAGCATTAAACATTCTGGAATTGCATTTCTTAGATTATTTTCATAATCCTCTTTTTAAAAAAACCTAACAAATGTTGGCCATCATAAAGAAGAAAAATAACACTCTTCTTAAACTCTGAATAATTCCTAAAAAAGGATGTTACAGAGTTTAACAATGTGCTCTATGTAGATTTGCATTTTTAAAATAAGCTAACCCACAGACCTCTGTTCTTTGCATGGATTCTATATGCAAATCCTGATTATATATATACTTGGAAGGGGGAAGGGGGCACATTTAGTTGAGCAGAAACTGTGGCCTTGTTTGGCAGTTCTCCAAAGTTACAAGGTTTTTCTCACTGAAATCCAGAGCACTTTGGTCATGAGATTGGGAAAAGTTCATAAATATCAGTGTTTGTCTTTAAATACTTGTATGAAACTGGTTGCTTTGGCAATGAAAATTGGAAGATCTTTGAGTTACATCCTCTAGGCCAGTGTTTCTCAATTCTGGGAGTTGAAATCCACACATCTTAAAGTTGCTCAGGTTGAGAAACACTGCTCTAGGCTGTGCTAGTTCTTCTGTAATTTTTTTAAAAGTTTAGTTAAATATTATTATGGATATGAATTTGGGTTTATCCACTTTCCAGTTGACCAAAAAATCCAGCCCAACCCAATACCCAAACAGTTGCATGTTCTGTTATGGTATAATATCTGCTGTTTGTCTCCATCATACATATCAACGGTTCTGTGTGTTATCTTTAGACTGGGTTCACTCAACCTGCTTACCAAATTAAACATTTTTCTGGGCTGATGCAATGTATTAATACATAAAGTAACCCAGCTCATTGGGATTATGCAAGACTGTGTATGACTTAGACATACACACATGCATACAATAAAATCCACCAAGGTTTTAACCAATATTAACCAGCCTTTGCGTGGTGTGTAAAAACAGCCACTAGATTTGTAATTAAATCACTTAAGTAAGTGAATAAAGCTCATGAATAAAGTTGGAAGTCTGGAAAGGGCAACAGATAGTTAGCTATCTTCCTCCTCTTCCTCCTCCTCCTCCAAAGAAGGTGAGGGGAAAAGGTCAGTTTTTTAGCTTCCAGGGCTGAAAAACCTGGTCTTTTCTTGGTTACTTTGCACTGTGACCTAGCCAGGAATTGGTGAAGGCACTTTGTGATATTCCATGCCATTGACCAACTCCTGTCCCCCCCAAAAACATCCCCAAACCCACCTATTCATAGGAAAAACCACAGCCATTTGTTCTGTTTTCACAGAAAAGGCAGTCACTATAGCTGGCAAGGAAACTTAGCTCCAAACATTGCCTTCAGTTACAGTAGCAATGAGTGCACCATTGGAAGAGCTGAAGGACCACGTTAGGGGCAGATCATCATGGAGAAAATCTATCTGTGCCGTTGCTAAGATCTGACAGTGACTTGATGGCATGTAATTGTCAATCATCCTTTCCCAAGAGGTCCTCTTCTGGTCACTCTAAAATCTGACAGGCAGATTTTAATAATAATCATACAACATTTCAGAGAGCTTTGTCATTTACCCCATTCATTATACTGTATATATAATCTTGTTCTCACTTTTTACTGCAACCCAATAATGCTAGGATGTGCTAGAATGATGCCATTACAGATGGAAAACTGGAGGCAAAGAAATTTGGGTTTCCCAAAGTCCATCTAGTGAGGGGTTAATAGAAGTTATCATTTCGGCTTTAGCTGACTGGCATGGTTTTGGGCAAGAAATAAATGAATAAATTAAGTGGTCTTGACAGATTGAAACTGCTCCACTGTTACATAGCCAGGCGAGACCACGAAAGCAAGAATATTACACATTTCAGTCAGATGCCGTTAATACTAATCTGGGGTAAAGGCAGAATCTTGGAAACTATAAGAGGAATTGCCCAACTTCATTCAGTGAGTTAATTAAGGTGGAGTCTCTTTGATCTGAAATGCTTCTTCCCAGATTTCTCTCTAGCTGGAAGGAGTTGCCATATAGGACAGGGTTCCTCAACCTTGACGACTTGAAGATGTGTGGACTACAACTCCCAGAATTTCCCAGCCAGCATGGGGAATTCTCGGAGTTGAAGTCCACACATCTTCAGGTCGCCAAGGTTGAGGAACCCTGATTTAGGAGATAAGATGTCAGTGCTACTGACTCACCTTCTGTTTCTTGGTAGTTAATGTCTATGTTCTCCATTCCTTTCCCAGCCTCCCTAAATCTCTCACACCCACCAAGGCTTGGACAAGGATGCTATAAGCTGGTGCCACACCTGAGTGAGTCAAGTAGATCCATGACAATACTGATTTATTTATTTTAGAAAATATATGTGTTGTCTTCTTGGCTTTGGACAGCTTGCATAGATACAGTAAAGACAACAGCATGAAAAATGTAACTAGTAAAATCACAAACACAAACCAAACCAGAGTCCCCCATTGTGGGGAGATGGGCGGGGACAAAATAAATAAATAAATAAATAAATAAATAAATAAATAAATAAAATCAAAATATTAAAGGCTGTGGAAAAAGAAAGTGATGTTAACCCTCCTTGTAAACCATAATGGGGAGGGATAGCTTATCCCACAATAAAGTTCTCACCATGGAAGAAACAGAATTTCCGATCACTGTTTGATGGAGGACCTGCAATGATGCTCTCTTGATGATCTAACAGGGCACATTGGGAGGAGGCGATTCTTGAATGGGTCTCCAAAAGCCAAGTGAGATCAACAGGACTTGGCATAACGAAATGGGATGTGTTTCTCTCTCGGTCCTCCTGTGTATCCCAGGCAGCCATGTCCCACCCCAGTGTCCCCCACCAAAGGGAACTTAATGGTGGTCAAAAGCACAGAATTCTCTTCATTCTGAGATCTTTAGAAGCCCTCTCCAGTTTCAAGGAGGAAACTGCTGCTGGTTCCATCACCAACACTGTTTTTTCAATGAGGTTGTTCAGTTGTTGTGTGTGTGTGTGGTGTTTTTTTTTTTTCACAGATAATAATCAAGAGAAGACAGTGACACCCTTTGCTGGGGTTCTGTTGCTAGGGAATGATCACGCTTTTTGGATTTGTGGTGCAATTGTGCCTGGAAGGAGAATTACTGAGCATACTGCACGTTATCCTGTGAATTTAACACACACACACACACACACACACACACTCCATTTCTGGTTGTTTCTTCCTCATTCAACTTCCCCACCCATTTTTTCTTTCTCCTTTCTATTCCTAAGCTTCTCACTGGGGAGAGAAGGGGCTGTGTGCTGCTTCCTCAGTTGATGAGAATTCAGCTCATATGATGTCAGTGAATCTAACGGTATGGAACAGGACTGGGCAATCTTCAGCTTAAGGTTGTGTGTGCCCTCAGGCCCAACTTTTGCAAAGGCTTGAAGCCATAAAATGTATTCCTGTATTTAAAGGCATTGCTACTGCCAAAACTGGCAGCAGTCCCACCACCACCACCACTTTGGAGGCATAAAAATGCAATATTTGTAATGTACGTCCTACAATAGAGTCAATCTAGTTTAAGAAAGAAAGGAAGCCCTTCATCTTCACTGGGGTATATCCCTCCAAATTGGAGCAAAATCCAGAATATCTCAGACCCTTCTATGTATGTGACCTGGACCCATCCATTTTATGTCATCACCCGGTCCATTGTGACTCTTGGCTCCTCCCCAAAATTATTCAGTACAGCTGTTCTACTGTGAAGGTTGCTTCTCTTCCTTGTTCTACAGGCTGATCCTTGGTTTGAAGGCATCCTTTATTTGACAGGCTGTCTACTTGCAAGTCCACAAACCTCGAAAGAGGAGAAACTGAGGACCTTCCTGTTGCTGTTGTTGTTGCTGTTCTTATACAACACCATGGCAGGGAATTTTCTGGTGCCATTTTCTTTCTTGGAAACCCTTCAAGTTTCACTGGTCCCCATGAGGGTTCCTACTTCTGCCATGTCGACAGCGTAGATAAAAGTGAAATAGGATTGCTTTTGGTGAATCGCCTCCTTTATTAGTGGTCTTTCTTTTCAAGAACAATAAAAGTTATGGAAATCTAGGAAGCAAAGAAAAAAAGAAAAACAAGTTTGGGCCAAGTCATCAAAACCTACCGAAAATGTGCAAGCAAAGTTTTTCCCATCTCAGTTTTCAGAGCAGTTGGACAACAATATTCAACTTTTCTTGACAGGTTTTCTTACCACATTTTAATTACTTGTCCTGTCTATTTATATACAGCTGTATTTTGCTGAAGATCCAGGGTGTTGGGGTTTTTGTTGTTGTTTTAAGGGATGTAGTTAGGAAATCCAAAGCTAGGGTGATGCTTTGCTCAGGTGCTAATTTATTTACACCAATTAATTCCAGGCCCCTGATGTAAACCAATTAGTATTCAACCCTTAATGGAGTCATTATCTGTCAGATTAGCTTTTCGTAATGCTTGTCACTGTTACAGGACTAGGCAGCAGAACTTTGCTAATAAAACTAGCAGAATTAATGGAGTGAACAGCATAGATAATGACTTAATGTGGAACGTACACTTTAGACAAAGCGACCTGATCAACAGTATTCTCAAAATGAAGATGTCAGAAGTAGCTTCTCTATTTTTTTTTTTTTTGAAAGAAGTGGAACAGGCAGAAGAGAAAGTTAATGCTACTCATAGCGGGAAGGAAGGCCTCACAGAAGCGTTGCAAGGTTATGCAACTTTAAGGATTGCACTTCCAGCTCTTGGGCTTCGTCTTGATCATGCACTCATGTCCCCTTCTAGCAAAAGAGATCTGGGCACAGAAGAGACCATTGTTGGATTCTGATCTGTTGGAATGGGCCATAGCCGAATGATGAAACCCATGTTGTGCAGGCAAAAGTCTCTAGTTTGGTTTCCTCCATCTCCAAGTCCAGCTTCCATAAACACATGTGTGAAATCTGAAAGAGCATTCCCAGTTCATTGTTCACCAGTATTTCCTGATCTGGTACCCAAAGACCATGCTGGCTGGAAATTATGAAGTCCAACAGTTTAGTGGATCCTGTCTGATGAATGTAGTACCTAAATAGAAGAGGTTCAATCAGTTCACATTGTGTCTGAGAACTACTGATTATACTGCTGGATGCAATAAAAAGTCTCCTGAAGTTCCTTGAAGCAGATGTGGTCCACCTTGCCAGTTCCTGTTCATATAACTGAAGATGGGAATAACCTGGGTATCTTTAGTTTGCCAGTCTTGAAGTTTTCTATGATCAACATTTGGGAAAGGAAGAGAGCTGGGCATCATGAGAACTGACATTCAAGGACACAGATCATAAAAATAGTCCAATAAACTGATTACAAGAGCCCTGAAAGGTAGTATTCCTAAATCACCTCTAGGCTGTGGAAAGCCACTACTTAGTAATTTCATAGCCAAGAGGATAGTTGAACCCAGGACTTCATAACTGGTGGCATTTTCTCTTTAATCCACCTTTCCAAGACTATTGTCTTCCAGATGTATTGGATTACAGCTTCCATAGTCAAATACTGCATTGACTGGGGCTGATGAAACTGGAACTTCTGATCCGATATCTCTGTGGAGCATCAGGCTGGGGAAGGCTGTTCTGTACCATAGTTTTCTGATCAATATGGGATTACTTGAACAACTTTCTCTAGTCCGAAGCTGAGCAAATGCCTCAGCTTCTGCATGACAACTCTGACCATTTTCCTTTCATCTTTCTACTCCAATTATTTTGGTAAGTTCTATTATTTAACCTTTAGGAAAAACTATGGATATACTAGTTGCTAAATATAGCATGATGGAATCTTCAGCTTCTTCTTTTGTAAAACTCAGAGATTCACAAGTGAAATATACTAACAGAATTGAAAATGCACCCCTCGTCCTCCACAAACAGCTTGAGTTCTTTCCTGCTTTCAGAACTGAGGACTGTAATTACACCTAATAAATTAAAGAATTAAAAAAATGTTGGCTTTTTCATCACACCTATCTGGCGCTGAATCAGGAAGTTACACTTTCTGTACAGCAAAAACAGGAAAAAAGAAAGAAAGAAAGAAAGAAAGAAAGAAAGAAAGAAAGAAAGAAAGAAAGAAAGAAAGAAAGAAAAGTAAGGAAACCAGAGGGTTCATTTAGTTCTTCCCTTTAGCCTTTTTTCTCAACTTGTTCATATCATAACTTTTCTGCGGAATTAAAATCTTCCCATTATGGAGTAAGCTTGATCCATCCCTTGAGAACAACCCAACCCAGCCCAGTCCAAATCTGTTCACAAGTTTCAAGGTTTTCTCATATTCATAAAATAAAAAAGAGCTATTACTGTAGTGTCTCCAAATTCTTTCATTCTTCTTCATGAAATAGACAAATGTCCATCAAAACGAAGAGATCAAATAAACCAAGATGTCTATGGCAAGTGCACCAAAGATAGTGGTAGCCGTAATGAAATCTTTGGTTGTGATTGACATTATTGCTCAACTGTCACAAAGAGCTGGAACAATGGAAGTGGGTTTTTAGCTTCTCATTGTCTCTAAAAAAAGTTGGAACGGATTCTAGAAGTTATGCATTATTAGGATTCCAGAATAGAAGATGATCGCTCTTCCTTAGCCATCTATTTGCTGCTCTTAATTTCTTCTCTTCTATGCAGCTAGAAGGTCAGAAGATTTCTGTACTGAGGTCAAATCCATCATGAAGGGTCTTAAGAGAGAAACAGTAGATGGCAAAAAAGCTCCCTGCATCTTTCCTGCCTCTTCCTCTGGAGGTGAGTTTTCCTCTGTCAAAATGGTGTCCTCTTAAGCTTAAAGGCTACAGTTATAGATGTCCTACTAGGTGATAACACCTAGCAGATTTCAGCTGTTCTCAGAAGAACAAAGCAAGGTCAGAGTAAGTTAATACTCGGATGAGATACCACCACAAGATATTGGCTAGATTAGAAAGTGGGAAACAAAAACTTTCTGGAACAAGGCAATGGAAAATGACTTTTTTTATGGACATATCCATAATGTCAGCATCAATGAAGCTCATCTCAAAGGATGCATTCATTTTACTATATTTGCATTTAAAAACTTATTTGATTTTAAGGCTTGCTTTGCAATATATATTTTTCAATAAATTCTTACTTCATTTCATTAGCCAGAAGGGGGTGCAATTGGAATAGCGTGTCTTATTCTCCTTAAAATTCCTGTCTACAATATATCTAGTTTTATATCAACAGTTTAATTTTTTCACTTGGGGGGGGGCGAAAGGTGGGGAGGAAATCTGCCCTGCAACACTGAATTCATAACATATGCCTTCTTTATTTTTTAAAGTTTTGAGCATCAAAAAGTCAGAACCTGGCTGTGGCCGATTGGATTTAAGCTTTTCTCCCTTTCTTTGAAAGAAAGAGACTGTTTCTGTTTCACTGGAGTTTGATTCCCTTTTTTGGACCCAGCTGGGAATTATAGGCATTGGTATCCAACACATCTGGACAGTCCCCAGTTGAGGAAGACTACTCCAGATATTCATCGGATAATGTCTGGGGGACTGGGTAATATTTGGCAGGAATTAGCACTTGGTTTGTTGCTTTGATACTGCAACAATTCTGTCTCAGAATTGTTGAGTTATATAATATTATATATAATATTATCAACCCCTCAGCGATGGAAAACAGGGAGATGCCAGGCAGATGCCCGCCAGGAATGCTGCACCTACCCTTTGGAACAGCATCTCCCCAGAGATCATATGGCCACCTTCTTGTCCAGCTTCAAGCAACCTTAAAAACCTGATGCTTTCCTCAGGCCTGGGGCTGGGTGCTTTGGGAGATCTTTTTCTAATTAGGAGTGACATAGAAACACATTATGTTCTTATACTTCCATCATACTCTGGTTGGGTATGCTGTCTTATGTATAATTCTGTGTTTTGTAATCTTGTGAAGCTGCCCAAAGTCGTTTTGAACAGTCTAGAAATTTGGCTAAAGGGAAGGAAGGAAGGAAGGAAGGAAGGAAGGAAGGAAGGAAGGAAGGAAGGAAGGAAGGAAGGAAGGAAGGAAGGAAGGAAGGAAGGAAGGAAGGAAGGAAGGAAGGAAGGAAATATCAGTCAGTCAATCAATCAATCTATCAATCAGTCACTGGGCATAAAGAAAGTGGCCTCTCTCCCATTGATGTCTTCCAGAAACTGATATTTCAGAAGCATTTTTCTGGAAGCTGCATGCAGGTATCATGATTGGTAGTTTTTGATCAAGACTTTGTCTTGTCCTCTTTAAAAGCCATATAGCTATGGCTATATGGGTCTACCATCCCATGTTGCTGTAGAAAAGTCCATAAATTATCTATTCTCTCTCTCTCTCTTCCCCCCTCTGTCTGTCTGTCTGTCTGTCTGTCTGTCTGTCTGTCTGTCTGTCTGTCTGTCTGTCTATCTATCTATCTATCTATCTATCTATCTATCATCTTCCCTTCAACCATCTCAAATTACATCGCAGCAATTTCCACTGATTCCTCATACTGTTACTAAGTCCTTTTAACTGGAGGTGTAGATGTAACAAGATTTGAACCCTGGATTTTCTACCTTGAAACTACAATGCACTTGAACATTTACCATGAAGCTTTCCCTGACTTATGAGAAAGGTATGCAACTGAAGGACCATCTCATCCCTGTCACAACAACCCGTCCCACCCGGTCCTGCAGAGAGGGCATGCTATGGGCCCCGTCTGCAAGAGAATTTCATCTGACGGGGTCCAGGAGGCAAGCCTTCTCTGCAGCAGCCCCTGCCCTTTGGAACACCGTTTCCCCAGAACTGAGGTTGGCCCCCTCCCTCTTAGACTTCCGAAAGAAACTGAAGACCTGGTTTTGTTATTAGGCATGGGGTGGGGACGGGAATGGTCAGTTCTGGGGATGGCTGGTTCCCTAGTCCTACCTGACCAATATTCTGGTCCCAGGCTGCAACAATACCACCATCGCTTGGATTTTATCATAATTAATCATTGTATTTATGCTGTACTATTTATGTTTTTATTGGTTTTAACTGTTTGATTGTGAACCGCCCAGAGTCCCTCCTTGTGGGGGAGTTGGGCAGCGATATAAATTTGATGTATAAATAAATAAATAAACAATCTGACTTATTTTTATTTTGTTCACACATTAGGCTCAATATGTTTGTTTGCTTTGAGCAATGTGTGTTGGGTAAATTCAATGATTGTGACTCATAAATCACACTGTACAGAATAGCACAAAGTGTGAACGCCATCGACTGTGGCTTACTCTATGAAGTCACAGCTTAGCACAGTGGTGGGGATCCAGCCACTGAGATGGTCCATCATGGTATAGGTTGTCTCTGTGAATGAGCTACACTGGGTACATCTTTCTAAACTGGGAGACTTCTGCCCCAAAGCTTGTGCTGCATTGGGACATGAAGCACTGATCTTTCCCTATGATTTAAAAAGCCCACCTAGCTTCCTATTCTCTGTTTTGACTGGGGTAAGCAAGATTAACACACTCGTGAGCTACTGTATATAATTGTAACTTTCTCACGTCCTTCCCCCACCCCCAGTGGTTTTCCTGCACTTGAACTGATTAATTATGTAGCATGTTGCTTTTAAAAATGGAACGAGTGGAACCGAATGCATCGGAAGATGGAGTTCTAGTTTCTGAGTATGCAGTCACTCAGGTCTTGGGGAGGGTCACAGCCAACTCTGTGCTGGAGGCATGCTTTCCATAAATCACAGAGCTGGAGTGCCCAGTTTTTGTGTTAATCCTCCCTTGCTGTGGAAGGGCTGTCTCTGCAGCTTGTGATAAGGCCAGGAAATTAAATTGTTTTCCTGGGTACATGGTATGGCAAACGCTTATGCAACGTTTTAATGAAACACTGGCGCGGCTGCAGTGGTGGTTAATTTAATGCCAGTTGAATTTGTCTTCTTAAGCTTGATTGCATTTCAAACAATGCAGATGCCTGAAATGTCCAGCTTCTTGGTGTAGAGACACTTGCCTGGGTGGGAAATGAAGGAAGATTTGAGAGTGGGGAAAACCCTCTGACTCTCTCTCTGCTTGCACTTTAAATGGGCACCGTTATGCGCCAGCAATTCTGATGTTCCCCTTGAGCACACAACACTGACCTTATCTAATTTCCTGCTCAGAATTTAAGCAGACTTTTGTTATCACTTCACGTCCTGGCTTTAAAACTATTTTACCTGCTAAAACTAATTGGCCCTGTTAAAGCAGCAAGGTATATAAAAATCCATGCGCTGTGCAGCATCTTTCTGGGGCAACTGGCTGTTCATAGGATTGCGGAGTTTGAAGGGGCCACAAACATCATCAAGTCCAACCCTCTGCAATATGCAGGAAGACCACTTAAAACATCCATGAGAAGTAGCTGTCCATCCCTTCTTAAAAGCCTCCAGAGATGGAGAACCCACAAATTCCATAGGTACATTGTTCTACTGTTGTGTAGATCTTACCATCAGGATTTTTTCCCTTATATTTAAACAAAATCTAGATAACTGAAACTTACACCATTATTTCGGGTCCTAGTTTCTGTGGCCATGGAAAAGCGTTCGTGAACACCTTCCTTTTATGAACCTGAACATGTCTATCATGTCTCCCCGTGTTACCTTTTCTTTAGACAGAACATTCCAAGTTCCTTCAGCACCATCCTCATTGTCTTCCTCTGAACCTTCTCTATCCTGTCAATATCCTTCTGGAAATGTGGTCCCCAGAATCATACCCAGTGCTCCAGATGGGGGTATATCCAGAGGTCTGTTCATTCCCCCTTCCCTTTGATCACTACTGGCATTTGATGACATAAGTTAGGACCAGATCCAAGAACATTTTCTCTCCCCACCTCCCATTGTTTTTTTTAATTAAACTTTTAGAACATTTAGTTATAGTATATGTAAAACCTGTTGCATCTTCTAACGTGATTTGTTTTTTCCCCTCTGGTCCCATCCTCAACCTATCCTCTGCACATCAGCCCAACATCTCACTGCAACATACCTGGAAAAGGGAAGGTTTTAAAAATCCATGAGCTGTAGAGGTGAGGAAAAGTGAAAGGGAGAGAGAAAACTTTAGAAATCCCCAAAGATTCCTTATCAATGGCAAAAGATTTCCTAAACACAATCTGGACAATTTCACATTCAGGGCCCAACATTTAAGTCTTTTGATCATGAACCACTAAAAAAAAGAGACTGGGGGGGGGGGGAGGGAGCAGAGGACAGGCTGTGGGGGTTGTGTAAAGCTGAACTGGTATAAACCTGAAATGGTTTTTGCTATCTTCTGGGTATCTGGCGCAAACTTTGATGAAAAAAATGACAAAACCTGTGATGATGTTACTCCACAAATCCTGGACTCTCATGCTTGCATCCAGATGTAAATAACAAGGTTTTGTTGTGATGATATGGCACACATTTCATCATTCACCCCCCTCCTGGACCTTGACACCTGGTACAGAATCCTGAATTGTGCCTGTTTTCTGCCAGCAGGTGACATGACAAAGGGGCAAGGTGACAACCCCAAAGAAGAAGAGAGATAAGGAGGAAGATGTATTGGCGCACCCACCAAGGAAGATAACACAATTTGGCACTGAGCTGCTCCAGATATTACAGTGCCAGGATGGAGTCAGTGATTTAGAGGACTAAATTTATTACAGTGATGTGTTTTTGCTAACACAAGAAAGGAGGGGTGACCTTTAAAGCAATAGCAGAGAGATAGCCTGAGAATTTTGGAGGTGACGGGGTTACCATGCTTGGCCTGCAAAAATCCAGCTAGCCACTAGGGATCTCATGGGTTTTTCACCAGCTGATATGGTAGCCCTACTTGTTGGTCTAAGAAAGCGGGGGGGGGGGGCAGAGGGATCTCAAAGACCATTATGGGGAAATATCTTTATCTGAAACACTTGAAGTCACAATACTGTGGACGTATTCACCCAGCATGCTCAACTGGGTTGGTTTTAATTGCATTGACTGGATCTGCCAGAATAGCTTAGTTCACCATACTTAGGTTGACCCATTGGGCTAAGAAATCTGAGTTTAATACAATTCATGAACCAGGCCCAGTGATTTGTTTCATCAACCATGGTTACAGCAAAATGTAGTCCTGGGTTTTCATGTTTGACCAAGCTAAATAGGGGAAGAAAAAGGGGCAGGAAAGGAGGGGGGAGCTAGATATGGTGACATGGTCCACACTTGTAATAATATTACCATGGAATCTGTAACAAATAGTAAACAGATTTGCTTTAAAATGTTGTTATGGTCGTTTGAGTTCATTCTGCATCCTGGTGACTATAAAGACAGATCCATGCAATTTTCTTGGCAACATGTTAAAAACACGGTTTACTAATAAATTCTTCCAAGATTCTTTTTTTTAAAAATTTTTTTCCAGTCTAGAACTGAAGAAAAATACCTGGCCTAAAACCACACAGGTAGATTTTGTGCCAATGGGAGAACTAGAATTCTTCTTCTAGTTTCTAGTCCAGCACCTTAACCATGACACCAAAATGGCTCTCTTGCTTTAAAATAGTTTGTGCTAAATACAAAACACCATTTATGCCAAGGGATAGACAGACAAAAGCCAACACAATTCACATTTACCCATGTCTGGAAAACCCAACCAGTTATAGTCAAGGTTGTTTTATTTTCTTCCATTTAGTTTACAGTAGACAAAAGCAGCTGAACGGTAAACAAGAGTCACTTGTTGAGATGGACGGCCATACAAGTTGGATTAATAAACAGTTAAACTAAATAAATGAAATAGGTATTCAGTGGAAACAGGGCCTTGGAAATCTGTTGGATTTTGAAAAAAAGACTCCGTTGCAAGTGTGAACTGTGTTTTTCCTGGTATTTCTATCTTCATTACTACATCTACAAACAATTCATTATTGGTAATTAATATTCATTTCATCCATTTAATTGCTTGTATTGTCAAGGGGGGAGATCACTTTTCCTGTTTTAAATAATTTTTGTCAATTGGTCTTGCTCTGCCTGATGCTCTCCTAATTTCCCAGCGGCTTCATCTCTTCTCTGTCTTCAGCTGAGGGACAGGGGGATTAGAGCTTCTCCCAATCAATAGACCAGTCGCATGCACAAGCAGGGAGATGCAGATTTGCTGGAAGACAACAGGCGATGGGGACAGATATGGGAATCCTAGATGCAGGAAAACCATTAAATTGGGACTGTATGAGCTGAACTGCAACCATCTTCACTCTTCTTTCCCCATGCCAGCGCCAACACTTAAGCAACAGATTAAACCAGTTAGTCTGAAAGGCAAACAAGGGCTGAATTTGGATATTGCACTAAGCAGTCTATGTGGTTACACTGTGGGCTGTTTACTAGCCCACCTAGGCTGGGTTTAGACAGCATGCTAAGCCATAAAAGCTGGCTGAATTCACACAACAGATTAAACTAAAAATAAATTAAAATTAAAATTATGGCTTAGGACTATAGGTGAATCTACCCAATGTTTCATTCCGGTGTGTTTTCTGTGTTCAGGCTAGAAAGGAAAATGGTGTCATTCTATTAGCCTTGTAGCCTTACTGCACCTTGGTGTGATTCATTCAACCCATTTAAATCATATTGAATGGTTAGTGTGTTGCATGAACTCAACTAGTTGGAGTTTATTCAACAAACTATTATCAGTGAAATCATGGCTTAAGATATGGACCTAGTCTTATATACTGTATGTACTAGAATGTAAAAGAAACTCAATGATTGGGTTAAGATATCACTGAATGGAAACAGCGATGCTCAATATTCATAAGTAATAATAATAGATATATTTTTATTTCATATGCATTTCCACTAACTACAGTGATTTCTCTTCAGTATGGCATACTCTGGGGTAACATTCATCACAGTGTGGTTGTAATGAGTTAATATATTAATCTGCATTCATCTGCATAGATTTCTGAAGCAAGAAGCATTCTTTTATTAAATAAGGCAGATATGTATTGTATTCTACTTCTAAGATGGTGGCTAGTCGCTACCACTTTTGTAATTTAATCTTTTTTTTTTTTTAAATGCAGTAAATGGGAAATACATTTTAAACTATTTGTTTGCTTAATAATGATCATCCAGCAAGGTTTATATAGCTAAAACCATAATGTTAACCTTGGTAGAAAATCATTAGGTCTAAATATTTACTGTTCAAAGTTTACTGTAAAACAGAAAATGCTAGATCAGAATAAATTATGGGGGGAAAAGCCATGATCCTGCTCCCACTTCCCTCAACAGGCTTTATATCTGACATACTTACGAATGCATTGCATGAAACATCACATATGAAAGTAAAATGCACAATTCTCAGGTCCTTTACAACACTGGATGTATCTTGGAGGCTTTATAATTCCTTGTCCAAAAGGGTTCTAAAAAATACAGGAGCTAAGAAGAGTTCATCCTTCCCAGGTCCAAATATGGAAAGCTTAAAAAAAATGTAGATCCTTTGCACATCTCCATCTTATTATCATCACAGATCTAGCAGCAAGAAGGATTGTGACGGTGTGCTTTTAATTTGTGTGCATTTGTACATCCAGGAATGGCTCAGTTGGAACCGCACACCATTTTCTTTTGAAAAATGCTCTTGCCTTCTTTCCACCCCCACTCTTTTTCACTGATTATCAACTCCGCTTTCAAATGATATTATTTTCTGCTCGTGCTACTGTGTTTGTTACAGGAATAAGAGATCATAATTCTCATGTCTAATGTAGACTGTAAAAGACTAGGAACATTTCATGGATCCATAAACAGTGACTTTAACCTTTTCAATATTCCATTCTTTGATTGGCTGGCTAGCTGCTTTCATATGGGTTATCAAGACCTATAAGCAGAAAAGATGAAAGGCGTGAATCAGTCAAAAGCTCCCACCTTGATACAAGGAACCCTCATTTGAAAAGGTCAAAAGTAGCACAGTTTATTGTAACCTTCTGCAGAAGATTCCTGTGCTGAAATTCCAGCTTGGCATGCCTGTTAAAGCAAAATCCATTCCAAGTTGATGATGATTAATAACATATTACCGTTTTCATCATCAGTGTCATTGTCATCATCACCATTATAGCCTACTTTTTCATTTTTTGGTATGGATGTGCCCAAGTGGTTTACATTGCCCAGATCTGGATTATTTTTTTTTTTTAACTTCTCAGTATAGCCTACAGAGCTGGGCTTTAAGCATAAATCATTAGATGTCAAATATGCATTTCTACTGAAAAAATTCTGGAGAAAGATACCTAGCATTTTTCTTCTCCTCTGTCTTTGTGTTAGTCTAACAATATTACAATTTATGAGCCTTCTTATCACCTCATTTGCTTTCCAGAGCAAGAGGAAAGTATTCCGATTGATGATACAAAGATGTCTTTTCAGTATCTGAAAGTTCTGGAACTTGCTCAAGAAAGCAAACATTATAAAGAGTTGTCTTGTGACATCTAGGATTTTCTCTTTTTTAATGGTGTAAGTTCTAGTAATGTAAAAGTCTGCTTTCAATGGAAGCATGCCTTGATGCCTGAGGAAAAATGGGCCTTCAATTTTACCTTGTCTCAGGTTGTTTCAAGCTTGGGAAATCAAAGCGATTTGAATTGGAGACTGAAACAAACTAGGTGCTAAAGAAAGTCATTCAGTGCAACTAAAATATGTTTATTATTATGGGTTGGTGCTTACAATGAAAGGATCAGTTATAACACGTATATGAAGGAAAAATGAATGGGCTGAAAGGAAGGAGAAGGCTGAGAAAGTCCTGTTTGGATACCACTGATGAGTTCCTCAAAAAGAGAGAGAAAGAGAGAGAAAGATGAGAAGTATAGACAACATATGACAATGTGTAATGGTCTGTGGGAATGAACTTGGGAGACAGGAGGAAGAGCTGCAGCCTAGACAATGGTCTGATAAATGAATCTGAGTCCGAAGGAGGATGGGGGTGGAGAAAACATCTCTGAAGAGACCCTCCTTAGTTTTCTGGAGAGTAAAAGTACAAGAGGGGAGGGGTACTTTCAGACTTGCAAGATTCTGTTACTGTAACCTTACAATAAAGATAATGGTTGATGTTTCTTGTTGGACTACTTCAAAGGACTGACATGATGTGTATGAGTGTGCAAAGATGGTGTGGAAGGATAGAAAGGGATATATTGGCATCCGTGGGGGGGGGCAAGGAGGGGTAAGTGAAGAGCTGAAAATTGTGTGCAACACAAACTCCACCGCCTTGGTACAGGTGTTATGTCATTGCCCAAACATACATAAGGGCATGAGCATCATTCTGACAGAGCCAGATTCTGGAGGTACCTTTGAAAGTATGGAAAGGTATAGTGAATGTGCTGGTGTAAACTTGATTCAGCTATATTTCCTCTCTTTTTTCTTTATCTCATGTCTTTAATTTCTTTGGCTTATCATTCCTTACTCCCTTTCTGCTTTGCATAACATTGCTTACTCAAAATAGAAGTACAGTGATGCGTATAAGTTCTTTATTTTATTTATTTATTAATCAAATTTATATAGCTGCCCATCTCATGAGAAGTTATGCAAAGTTATGTTTAATTGTAGCCTTTTTCTTTTCTATGGAATAACAGAGGCAAGTCTTTGGCCCAGGGGGTTATAGCCTTTATTTAGGTACATGTAGCAGGTACCCTCTCCATTCAAGTTTTGCTTCCAAATTTCTCCAGGGAAGAAATGTCTTCCAGAAGAAGAAAGTCTCCAATGGTTTTTCAAGGCAGGATTCCTGCCTATGAATTGAGCTTGTAGGCTTCTTCTATCATAGCCAACTCTAAGTGGCCAACACTCTCTCTTTGTAATAAAGATAAAACTGTATTAGAAATAACATTAACGGTTGGCATTGACGCACCATAAAAACAGTTTCCCAAATGAACAGGCACCAGCTGTGAAGGGCTATCTGTTTTTTGCTCACTGAAGTATTCCCAGGAACAGCCAGTTCTTGATGGCCTTCCAAAATGTCAAAAGAGTTGGGGTTACTCTAATCCCTAGCAGTTGTATAGGGGAGAGAGCAACAAAGAGGGCTCAATTCTGAGAACCCTGATGATGATGTTCTTTTAGAGTAGAAACTGGAAGACAGTCCTCCCCAATCTCACTGGTCAAGCCAGCTACCACTGGGAGCAGGTGATCCTAAACCATATAGAGCGTTAAAGATGAGAACTAACACCTTGAATTGCACCCAGAAGCCCACTGGCAACCAGTGCATCTCTCAGAATAGTACTATTAGATTGATAAAATGAGGAGGGTCCACAACTATTCAAGACACTCTGGACCAGCTATTGCTTCCAAGTGGTCCTCAAGGACAGCCCCAGGCAGAGAACATTGCTGTTGTTCAACTAGAGATGAATGTGCACAAGGCCTCCTAGTCCAGCGGTGGTTGTAAGTGGGACAGATGCTGAAGTGTTCAAAGGCTCTCTTGGCCACAGCTGCCACTTATTATCAAGCTGGAGGTATGAGTCCAGGAGGACCCCTAGATTATGAACCAATTTGAAATTGGAGAGCAGAATCCAATTCAAAACCAACAGTGGAATATCTCTGGATTCAGATAGCCTCTGACCCTCCACCCCAGATCTGTTATTAGTGGTAGTAAACATCATTATTGGGGGAAAAAATGGATTATTTCTCTCCAGTTGCTTTCCCTTAAGATTGCATAGAAACATATGAAGGTTATAGACTACCAGATTGTAGAATTAAAGACTGGATCTCTGCACACACCCTATGCCACCTCATGAATAATAAATGACAGCGCGGAGGTGATCAAAGGAGGCACATAGACTTCCTCACACTTAATAAGTGCAGCCAACACCACACTCCATCCATTGAAAACTGGAAAATTGGAAAGGAAATTCACTTCAAGGAATTGAATAAATGGTTGAAACGGTTGGAGAATTTATCTGCCTGGCCTTAAGACTGAATCAGGTGGGAATTAGAAAAAGAGAGCCACAAAGAAAACAAAGAGGAGATATGAACTCAAGAATATTATTTTTTTAAAGTTATAGATTAAAAAGAAAGTTTTCTTTCTTTCTTTCTTTCTTTCTTTCTTTCTTTCTTTCTTTCTTTCTTTCTTTCTTTCTTTCTTTCTTTCTTTCTTTCTTCTTTCGAAAGAGCAGAGAGACAAATAAATAGATAATGTGCCATATCTAAAATAGCAGAATTTGTGAAGTAGATAAATATTATTTGTACTCTTGAGTGCAGGAGTTCAACTCCTACCTCATTAAGAAAACAAGCTACAGGGAGAATCATGCATTGACTTTGTGTCCTGTGCTGCTAATGATTATTTTGCAGAACAACTATTCATTTCTTTATACCTTAAAGAAAAAAAAACCCTAAAGCAATGGGTTAATTATTGAGCATTGACATCCAGCAATTAGAGGGGAGTGAGAATGGGAAGGAACCGAGACCCCGTGTTATAATTTTTTCCACCGTTTCCTAGAATGCAGGTCCCAGCATTCCATGGTAACACCACTGAGGGATCATGCAAAATGCAGAATGTGTTTAGCAGTTGGAAAAGAGAACAGAACACACACCTCATATTTATTTTATTTTAGTTAGTTTGGAGAGACTGGCAATAGTGAAAAATTGCTTCTTTGATTCATCAGGACTCATTCTATTCTACAATAGCTTGGAATCGAAGAAGGACACGTTCTTTCAGACACACCTTAGAATGTCATCAGGAGGTATAGTACTCATTCATTTGGAGATGCCAGAAAACCAGGGTACATGTTCCAGCAGGACCCCCAAAACTTTGGATAAAGATGAAATTTTGGAAAGGTTTTGCAAGTAGGGTCCTGATCTGTGAGGAGGTCACTTGGGATAGGTGAATGGGGTTTTTTTCTCCTTACTTTGCAACCGTCCCTAGCATGAAATATTTCTACCAATCAGGGTATGGGAGAAGACATAGTATAGGGAGGGTTTAAGGCTTACAGAGAATCAAAATAATGTGAAATAAATAAAAGTATGAGAAGACAACAAGGCAGAAGTAGCCACAGAAGGGATGAAGTGGGATCCTACCAGAGTTGTGCAAGTAGCCAGCTCTTGAAGAGCTGAAACTGACTAGCTGTTGGGCAACCAACCTCTCTTACGTGGGCAGAGAACAGTTTGAAAGCCACAAATGGAGGGAAACTGGCAGACAAACATCAAAGTTGAGTTCAGACTATAGTACCTCATTATTTTCAGAATGCTGAGTTGTTGCATCAGGAAATAAATACATATTTCAGAATAACATTAAAGCAGAATAGGGCAAGACTGCCCCCTGTTTTTCCCTTAAATGGAAAGGATGGTTAGATCATTTCAGGATACTATTAAAGATAAACAAGGCTAAGATATCACCTCTTCTTCCCGAAACTAAATAATGAAGGTTGGGTTTTCCTCTGTTTTGTCTGAAACTGGGGATAGGTTGGTATCAAAACTAAGGAGGCTGAGAGTTCACATGGATGAAAGGAACTTGGAAAATGAAGTATCAATGTAGAATCAAATGCTAGAGATAAATAGCAGAGGCTGGCTTGTGACCAACACAAAGGGGATATGCTTCTTGCAAAACACACTTCCATTTATGCATTATAATGTTCATGTATACCAGATCAATTCAACTCTCTTTCAAGATAATGAATGGCAGAGCATTACTGATTTTATACACCTTGAAACTACAGTGGGACAGCTTTGGCTTAAGGGGGGGAAAACTACATTAAAGCTAGTACATGGAATGTTTGGTGGAAATTTGGAGTTGAAGGCTGGTGTAATGGTCTGTGGGAATGACCTTGGGAGACAGGAGGAAGATCCGCAGCCTAGGCAACAGTCAGATAAGAGGCACCTTAGCCCGCAGAAGGAATGGAAGTGTGGAAAACATCCCAGAAGGGACTCTCCCTAGTCTCTTGGACTGTAAAGATGAGGGGGAGAAAGATGAACTTTCAGACTTGCAAGATTCTGTTCATGTAACCTTACAGTAAAGATAGAGGTAGTACTCCTGGGTGTGTTTCATGTCTGGACTACCTTGCAAGGCTGACATCTGATTGCTGAATTCAGCAATTCATTAAGAGCAGTATATGATGGAAGAAAATATAGAATGCATAGCAAATGGTTCAATAGTGAGCAAGAATTAAAACAAGCATGCATAATGTCCCTTTGGTTATTTAATGTATTTATGGATGAATGTATAATGCTTGTGGTGGCATTAGAGGTGTACCAGTTGGGGCCATAAATGTACCCATTTGGAAAACTTTGGGGAATATCAAATATCTGGGTTAGTCCACTATAGAGCAATTAAAGAATCTGGAGCTACATTTTCACAGCAGCTTTAAACCTGGTTAGTGTTTTGTGGCTTAGTGGGTTGTATGAAGCCAACCTGAATGGTCTAATGATGACTCAATATACAGTGAGACTTTGTTTTAACAAACTTATTAGGGAGGAGGAGGTATATTTTATTCACAAATGTCCATTAAATGCAGAAGTACATTTTTATAGTAATTTATGTCCTTTACAGAATGAGATTATTACGCAAGGGACTTAAATGATATCATTTGTATCAATTTATCTCACCTGGGTCACAGGAATGATGTCAATAGGTGCTAAATGATATCATTTGTGTAAAGATGATGTAAATCATTGCAGCAATTTGCAGGTGAAGTCTGCTATATTAAAGTCGGTTAAATCGAAGTTGCACTATAGTGAGCAAACCCAGAAGATGGGTTAGCCAAGTTGTGCGTGTGATATGAATGCAGTCAATATGTGTTTTATTTGTCCACTTCACAAACCTATCATTCCCAGGTTCTCTGGAGGGAAAGCCATGACAGTTTTAAGTCAACAGAAGGACAGATGCTCTGTAAGGAATCCTTCCCATTTTTATCCTTTCCCCAAGAAGTTAAACTTATGTAAGGATTAGTCACCATCCCTTTCAACCTTACAAGAACTGTTTGAGCTGGGTGGGTGGAGAAAGAATAACCTGTTTCATCCATCAGGCATAGCTTATTCAATACCAAAACAATTAGCTGGGGAAGGTTCATACCTTGCATTCTGCCATAAACCAAGGTCTACTAACCAAAATGTCTAAGTAACCTGCACCATGGCTTAGAAAGCTGTATGAACCTGGACAATGATTCATTCCAAATCCTTCAGTGACCTTGACTGGACTCATAATCATATCCTACATCATACTTTCTCCTTTAGAAGTCCAGATTGTATATGAGCAATTTCCATGGTTAGTGTCAAGTTGGTGCAGTATCTTTCATATGTTCTCAAAACCTCCTCAAAACATCCAACAGAATTCAAAACATTCAACTCATAAATTCCATTTTCTTTCTTCTTTTTAACGTGTAGAACCAACCATTCAAGCTCTTCTCTCTAGGCTGAACTCCTACAACTGACATTGTTGGGAAAAATCCATTCTGATAGTTGACAACATGCATTCATGTTGTTCTGTTTTCTTCCCTGCTTGAGGGTTTCAACAAATAAACAAACGAAAAGAAGCTTTAGGCATGGTTTTAATACAGGCATTATTTAGCAAGTTGTTTTAAAGTATAATTGCTTTTGATATTTAAAAAAATAAAATGGAAAACAGCTGAGAGATGGTGGTTATTGGGAGGTTTTTATATAAAAACAAATTGGCTGTTGAACATTTGAAATAAATTTTATCCTGCAATCGTTTATAAGGATCTGCTGCAGCTATTGCATATCCTAAATGCATAATTACAGTGGAGTCTTTCTGCTCTGTTGGGAATGGGAAAAGAAAAAATATAGGCCCTGATCCTGCTAAAGGCCAGGATAAAATGGGACCTAAAAACATCTTATCTCACATTATTTCAACCATATCCAAAGCTGCTTACATAAAATCAAAATAATACCAAATGTGATAAAAGACAGTATTTTTTTAATTGACTTTCCAACAAAATCTGGAATGATTCAAGCAACCAGCATAGAAAACCAACAATAGATGCAAATTAGGTTCATTTATTCCCCTAAGCCATAATGTGCTTTATTCTGTTTGGGTTTTGTATCTTATGTGGACCCAGCCAATTGTTTATTCCATAAACCATGGTTAAACACAGTATATTGCACAATGTATGAACCTAGGCATGCTCTAAATTGTGATCCTGAAAAGGCTCACATTAGTTTAAAACCATCTACATACCTATATTTAGAAGACGGCTCCAACTCCTGGGTGCTGTAACTTGAATTCTCCTTGCAACCTGTCCACCTTATTTTACTTCATACCAGAGACCAAAATAGCTTTTGTAGAAAATAATGTATACTTCTTCTGAAAGAACTTGTACACTTTTGAAGGGGTCCAAGTTCTAAATCCTGAATGGACCTAGAAGTCCAAGTAGCTTCAGCAGTATAATTTTTGCTAACTTTGATTAGATTGTTAGCCATATGTATTTCTGGAAAGCTTCCTTCAGATTACCATGATGGATTTATTTAGGTCTACTTCTGAAGTGGGTTTGGAAGCTTCAGCTGATGTTAAGAATTTGGCCTGGAAGAAGCAGATTTTAACACCAATTTTGAAAGAACTTCTTGGCTACTTGCTAGCTTCCAGGAACCTAAACATGCAGATGTTGTGACATTCTTAAAAGGCAGCCAAGATTTCTTTCTTCTTTCTTTCTTTCTTTCTTTCTTTCTTTCTTTCTTTCTTTCTTTCTTTCTTTCTTTCTTTCTTTCTTTCTTTCTTTCTTTCAACATTGCTAAATGGGAATTTTTATTCCTAATCAGAAAATAGAGAGTGAAGACATATTATGACATTTTTCCAAAGCTAATTTGCTAGGAGCATGACCAGTGCCTAGAAAGGTGTGGGACTTCACACCTTAAGATGCCATCTTAAGTCCAACCATGTTGGAAGAGAAGAAGACTATACAGATGTGCTTAGTAAATAAAATGGCATTGCATTTTCATGCCACCATTCCTCTGAGGTTTTCTCCTTCCCCTTCATGGCAAAGAGATTATTAGGAGTAGGCAATTAACCTAAACTCATTCATTACATAACTTTTGGATGGGGATTTTCAATTTGTTTTTCCTGACTAAAATCAAATGCTCAGTTTACTTTACCACACCCTCAAGCAGGATGTACTATTTTGATCTTCTGTTTGGATGGTGACCCTGGATCTTGGATAGGGCTGGTCCTACTGAAGTAGATCTGATTGCTTTTTCCTTGGATTTTAAAGGTTATGAAAATCAGATTTTTTTCTTGTATTTTGACTGCCAGGTAGAGCAGAAGGCTAATTTGCTTATAGCCTGACTCCGACAGAAGGTACCATTTTCCACTCCACCTCTGGCCAATCCTGGATTTAAGCATGCTCAGAGTCGTTTCTTCCTGTTTGTCTCATTTCTTTTTCAGTACTGTTGTCTTCACTGCTGGCATTGCAGAGTTGTATGTGGAAATCCTGAGAGAAATCAGAGAGACCAGGGCTGCCAACAAGTTGCAAATATATCCTCCCATGTATATGCTGTTTATGATTGGCAAAGGAAGGAGAAAATGAGAAATTGTATCAACATTCTTTGAAAATCTTTAATTACATGCACAGTCTAGGTAAGTTTTTACAAAGGCTGTATGGTTTGTTCTCACCTGCAATGACGTGCATCTTTGCAAAAACTCACACTGCATGCCTATCGAAGTTTTTGCAAATTTCTACCTGAGAAGGCTGCCCAATTGCTACTATGAAAGAGTGAATCCACTTTTATCAATCCAGCCATGTTCTACAACCCTGCTATAAACCTAGAGTGTGGGGTTAACCACTATGTATTGATTGCAAGGGGTTTTCTGTGCGCTCTTGAGTGGCACGGGGAGTTTTTAATCAAGTTTTCCAGTCCCATGCTGCTGTTTTAAAATCAATTGCTTTATGTTCCAGAATGGATTTACTCCTAGATAGAAAGGTCCTGGGAGAATCCCAGGGAGTTTGCAGAAACTCTTCATTATGCCCTTTAAAGCCTGGATTTTTGATCTGCAAGCTAGAAGCAGTGGCTGAGATCCAACATTACATTTTCCACTCATTTGTGGGTTTTCCTCCACCCACCGCTCCATAAATACACAAATGCAAATGTTGCTTTTGCAAAAATGTCCCCCCCCCCCCAAAACCGGACGGACACTATACAGATCTAGAACTGCACATCAGAAATGCATAATGGGTGGAAGATATATACGGAGGTAACTTCACAGACACATCCATGTAATTTTCTTAACAAGAAGATGAAAATGATTGTCCATCAACTTCTTCTGGACAGTTTTCTGATTTCTCCAACTAGCCTATGGCCATAGGATATCCTGATGGTCTTCCACACCAGGTTCAAACCCGTTTTGTTTCTGAGGTCGGCTAAATTTGGCTATGTGCTGCCACCAAGCTAGACTGGTCTTGGGACTGTAATTCCCACTCTATCCAACTATGGTCGTGACAAGTAATCAGATCAGTTGAGGTTTGCTGAATGAGACAAAACCATCAGGGAGATATGGGTCTGCTGCCACCAAGCTAGACTGGTCTTGGGACTGTAATTCCCACTCTATCCAACTATGGTCGTGACAAGTAATCAGATCAGTTGAGGTTTGCTGAATGAGACAAAACCATCAGGGAGATATGGGTCTTTACCAATCTAGTTGGATTTGTTCGCATTAGAAGAACAGTTTTCTGGTCCTTTGGGAGTTTAAAACGTTTTGTAAAGATCTATTTCAAAAGCCATGTTCATTTGTGTTTCTTTGCATATCGCATTTCGTTGTATTTGACTTCACCCAACATACGTGTATTTGCATGAACATTTCCTGAGAAACTTTACACAAAATTCCCAGATGCCATTTTGATGTATTTGTTCCCAATGCAAGAATGTTAAATGTACATTTTCTCAGTACACAGAGTACACACTTTCTCTTTTGTTTTTGAAAAAACAGAAATGCTCTCTGTTTGCATGCACATTGCAGAAACATACAATCCCTTTGGAACACACCTTTCAAAAGAAGTGGGGATTTCTGACCCAAGAAAGATGGACCTCAGTAGACTTCATTTAACGTTAGGGTGTGTCTGCTATGTCTTATAGTCTATTTTATTGAATCTTGCAATTGTTTCCATTGAAACTAAGCATGTCAGTGCTTAATCGCAATTTACTGAATAAATTACAACTAGCTGGACTCTGACATACTGATAAAACTATACCGCTGGGTTCACACAATGTGCTAAGATAGAAAGAAACCACCCACATGGTGGCTTGATCGTATTGCGTTATCATCATTGCCCAGCTATACCTCCCCGATCAAATTGGCTACGCCTTGATACACTCAATCATCCTATCAGCGCATTCCCACAAACCATCTAACCAGGATGGCTTTTGGAACAGCTTATACTTAGCATTTGTGCTCCATTGCATAATACAAATGTCCCATATGAATGAATGAAACATGAAGTACATCGTGATAAAAATTCTAGTTCTCTATTCACAACTTGGTAAAAGAAAAGTAGCAGTGACAAATGTGACACATTTTTGTGCCCCTCCACTAACGTCTTTACACACAGCAATATTGTAACCTACAACCCGCTCATGATTTTGATCTGTCTTCCCCATCCTGGTGCCTCCAGATGTTTCAGACTGCAAGACCAGTCATCAATTAGTGTAGCAAAGGACACCGGCTTTCAGAAAGCCTGATCATCTAAATATTGACAATGGGGCACGTGTGAGTTGGCAAAATCTATTTTTTTTCTTTTTATTCATAGCCAAGTTCCCCAAACAGAACCAGAGTTGGAAGAACAAAGCAAAGTATAAGGGTGTTCTGCAGGGATGGGGTCAAGAAAGTCAAGCCTGCAGCCACAACTATGTGATTAAAGATCTATCCTTTTTTATATGTGTATTGTACATACCTCTGGCCAAGTGAAAAAAATTGGGAGGGGGACACAGTGCTAAGGACCTGCTCAACCAATACAAGTCTCCCTCTGAGTTACTATAAACTGGGGATTCAGCACAAAACTGTAAAACGGGATAACGAAGTGTATAAAATAACCAGTGAATACTATTAGTACCCAAGGATAGCTGTGTATCATAACTCACTCTTTAAGCAGACCATGGCTTATGCTAATTGGAACCACTGTGCTCCAGGAGGGAGCACCTGATTCTTCCCCCTCCAGCGGAACTATTTATTAAAAATCTCATCTCCATTTTTTAAAATGCCTTGATTGGTACCAATGGATATTTTATTCCCTTTTCATGTGCCCAGTGGGAGGGAAGTAGACTTTTTATAAACATAACCATAGAGTTATTTTAAACATCCACATCCATGGAAGGGGTGGAATTTTTATAAACAAAGGGGCAAGGGGAAGATTTAGCATGCCTGGTTCCCACACACCATGGTTTTGATCTGCATGGGCTACAGTGCTGTTACATTTGAGAAAATAAACAGAAGACCTACAGTAAGAAATGCCTCTAGTTTGCCCTGAATACAAATTTGAACCCACTTCCTCTGTCCAGATTCCAGTTAGCAACCAGTATTCCATCCTTTTGTACATTTCCACATTCAGCATTTTCCAACATAAAACCCATTGGGATTTTGGGTCTTTGTACATGCATTTCAGATCATGGCTTTGCCATGTTAACGTCTTTAGTCCTGGATAGAATTGACCACTTGCTTTTGCTGTACAATGGCTTCATGAGAATAGTCGCTGGGTCACATTCCCCTACAAGGATTGGGGAAGATTAATGAAATCAGGACTACAGCCCCAGCTGATTGCTCTGTTTTTCACTGTTGCTAGGTTTGTGTAGAGATTACCTGCACTCATGTTGGGCCAACTGAGTTGATGGACCGATTGAAATCTACCGAAGAAGTCACTTAGGCCATATTGATGCAATGACCATAGCATATATTTTAATGCCCAGAGACACAATCAGGGCTTGCTTTAGCTGTTCAATCTACATTTGCAGAAAAAGGTGTGATTTTTGAGAAGCATTCTGAAAGTAGAATGAGATATATTTTTATTCTATTGGTATATTTAAGCAAACCATCCCAGTTTACTTATCCTGGGGGGGTGGGGGGGGAAGAGTATGGTTATTTGCTCTGGATTTGGTAATGCAGTTCTTAGCTTAGGGGAAAAAAAGGAAATATTAAGAAAAATGGTACAACAACATGAAAGGAATTTCTGTGTGTCTATTTTCACACTGATGTGCAAAAGGAATGGAATAATTTAAGCCTTAAATACTGTAAATCTGACCTGGATGGAAAATCAACAGCTTCCTTCATTTCCATATGACAGAATTAAATATCTGAATCAGGGGTGTGTGCAGGGGGAGGGGGTCAAAAAAGTACATTACAACAGCAGGTAAAAAAGGGTGAGGCTTCAGTCACTATCCTGACTTTTTTTTAATCTCCCATGTACATACCCTGCTCTGAGTCAAGCTTGAATGAATGTATTTTCTTGAAAAAGTACAGAACTGGTTTGCCGCTGCCTTCCTATCTATCTATCTATCTATCTATCTATCTATCTATCTATCTATCTATCTATCTATCTATCATCTCTATCTTCCCAATCTAATTTACACCCTTGCTACCTCCTGATAACTTTCCATCAAAATACTAACCAGGTTTAACCCTGCCTAGTTTTTCAAGATTGGCCAAAGTGGGCTAGGTGTCTGCCACCTGAATGGGCCCGTTCCCAACTAGAAGTCAGTAAATAATGCAATTTCAACAATATGGATGAAACGGTGCTGAGTTTGGATTGAGAGACAAGAGGGAGATATCAACATTCTTTGAAGAATCTTGTGTTCAAGTCCCTCAAAATGTAGATTATTGGTATTAACCTCCTTCAAAATAAGGAGTTCAAAGTGTTCTGCTAAAGGAGCCTGTCTGGGACACTCAAAACAAACAAAAAAACAAAAAAACCAGTCCATGCGTGCATAGCTTGAGATACGCCAATTTAAAAAAAACTGAAAAGACATTTTTTACATCAAAGAGTCAAAATATCTTCAGCATTTAGAACAGAGCAATCTGGGACTTTTATGAGACAAAAACATGGTTAGGGCTGAGGCTTAACATACCAATTTTTCAGAAATCATAAGGGAGTAGGGACTAAAGCATTTCTAAGAACAATTGACTCTATGTTTATAGAATGCATATAACATAAGTACGTCTGTAGAGTTCATGCATACATACACACACAGATGCACACACAGATTTTTGAGTGCATGTTCTAAAGCTTGTTGGCTGATTCCAGAAGAGAGAGCTTCTCCTCTTATCTATCTATCTATCTATCTATCTATCTATCTATCTATCTATCTATCTATCTATCTATCTATCTATCTATCTTAGGGCTGCAACCTGATTAAAGAATTATTAATTGATTAACCAAATTAATAGCTTGACTAATTAATCTACTGATCAGATTTGAATGTGGACGAAGGCAGCCTTTCTGAAGGCAGCTGTTTCCCTTGTTTGGAGAAGCTGTGCGCATATGCAGAAATCAGCCACCCTTCAGCCAATGATTTCAATGTTTGGTTCATTGACACTCAATGGTTCATTCGGTACCAATGAAAACCCTTCCATTCCTTGTCAACTACTGCATGCAAGGTGTGTTCTTTCCCCTGCCGGGCATCCTATTAAAAGAGGCTTTCCTGTGTAAGGGACTGGCAAATGTTCATTTCAGGGAAACATTATCAGCCTTGCACTTTAAAGCAGGGGAGGCACCCAGGTTCAGTCATGTGCATGATACTCCCATTGGGACAGAGATTAGTGGTGGCTAACTTGCACCCCATTGATTTCAGTTTTGAGAATGACTTGACTTGGATCTAAGGCCATTAAACCAAAATTTGCTGCCCAGCTAATCAATGTCAGTTAATCCAGTTACTTATCCAATTCGCCATTTAAAAGTTGCTGTCTACACACACACATCCCTGCATATCATAAAATGCATCAATGCATGCCACACTGGAGAGTTTTTATCAGGCAATCCCTCTTGATCAGAAGAACTGGTGAACTGTTGAAATTCGGGGGAGAAAATACTGAAAATACAGCCAATCTGGAAATTCTACCTGGGCTAATTAACTTGCAATGTCTCCTTCAAGCATATATAATTGTCTTATGCTAGTCAAAGTGTTATGAACATGTTAGAATAAACCAGTGCAAGGATGCTGACAGTGAACAATATTTAACATTAGGTGGCAGGAAAGAGTTTCCGTTGGTTAGACAGATACCAGATTTTAATATCTACAATGCAAAAGATTTTTTTTTTGTTTTGGTTTCTTTAAATGGATTTAAAATGGATTTCCTAGCAGCAATGTTCCTCTAAAAAGTTCTTCTAAACCTCCTTTGTTTACATCTGCATTTTATTCCTTATCTGGCTGCAGCTGAATTAAATTCAAGTATTTGGGGAGGTGGGGGGGGGGGGAACAAAAGGAAATCTTCCAGTTGCACAAAAATAGGACTGGCAGAGCATCAAAATTACACCAAAGGATCTGAACATGAAAATAACTAATAGCGTAGACCCTGTTAATATGGGGAGCATTTCAATCTTTCATATAGAGATTCGATAATACAATAATAGATAGAAAATAAATGCCCCTAGGTGACCTATCTAGATGGTTTCAATGTGTCCCTCGTGCTACAATACTTTAATTACATGGATGGCTTTAAGCGTGTGCATGTGTTTGTGAGCATAGAAAGAGTGAGAGATCCTAGTTGTGCATCTTTCCTTTGTGTGAACAATGCCTCTACAATTATGAGGATAGGTCCAATTAACAGATAAACACTGTATACAAAACGGAGACTATCAAACTGCAGCACCCAAGCAAGTTCTTTGGATTTCACATTTCATGAAGTAATGGACCATGGTTAGTTGGAATAAGTAAGCCATAAACCATGGTTTATTAACCACAAGGGCTGAATTCACATCATATGCTAAGGCAGAGCCAAACAAATTACATTCTGGCGTAACTTGCTGTATAATCTCCTCTCTCTTTCTTATCTATGCATACAGAGGCACACAGACCACCCAACCCAGCTTTTGTTCTGCAAGGACTTAAAAATAAATCGGTTCCTTGCATGACAACCTGCAGGACAACCAGAGGAAGAAAAGTGAACTGATAGGACTGCAGAAGAATTTGAGACACTAATAAGTCACCCCGAAGCAAAAGGGGATCCCTCCCAAAACGCCAACAGTTTTAAGAACAGAATATCAATAAAAGCTCCATAATACTTTTCTCTGAGATTGTGCACAAGTTACCCATCTATATGATGATTTCCATACATATCATCTGCATATATTAAGAGAAAACTGCCCAACCGATGGCTCAGGAAGCCCAATGTAGCCTGCCATAATGGATAAGCCTATTTGCACTGTCCATTTAGGCTTCTGAGAGGTGGGCTTGCCAAGGTAGCCAGGATGAGCTGGCTGCCATAACAAGACAGCCCCCATTAAGTTACCCTTCACTTGCCTGGTACTTTTCCACTGTGTAAAACTATGAATCCTAGGATTCTGGGGAATGTAGTTCCAACACTGGGGAATGTAGTTCCAAGAGCACCAAAGTAGACTTTCATAATCCATGGGATACCTTAACGAAAGCTTTAGAATTAGATTTTCTATGACATACTGATGGATCTGGTAAGACCTTTTCAGACCAGCACATTTTATTACAAGGCATAAGCTCTCATGAGCTACAGGTTTAGCTCATAAAAGTTTATGCCTTTTAATAAAGCATGTTAGTCTGGAAAGGTGCTGTCAGATTCTTTCTCATTTTGGGCTACCGTAGAAGAACACAGCTGTTCTCCTACAATATCTACTATGAAATACTGGCCTCCAACCTTTGACACAACAAGGCAAAATGGAAGGGCTTGTTAGGAGAATAAGGTGATGATTTTTGGAGTAGCTACAGGGCCTCAAGAAGACTGTCCAGATAGGCTCCCTCAATCTTTATCCTGGTATGAAGCATATGTGGTTTAGTGTTGGCATGATCATCATCTGACCCTACTTTAGCCAGGTCAGATCCCCATCAAGACTGATGCTGCCTGATTTCCCAGGTTCTCAGGAAAATGACATTTCCTTTCACCTGAGATCTTTTCCTAGAGAACAAGTAAGGGAATGAATCTGGGACTTTCTGAAAATGCTTGGCCACACCGTCTACCCCCCATCCCAGCCTATGGAAAGCTCCCCAGTCTGTTTTCCCATGATTGCTTTCCCATCACATTAAGCTTGATTTGCTTATTCAGTAAGCCACACTTGGCTGGTTTTGCATGACACTCAACCAGAAACCAGGTTTGCAAGCCACAATGGCTGGCTTTGCCCAACACAGTAAAACCAAACCAACCAAGACCGTGAGAGTATGGGTGAACCCATATTCCTGACCTAATTTTTGAAGATGCAAGGTATCTCCTGTAAGGCAGCCTTCCTTTTATTGCAAGTTGGCTATAGACAGCACAAAAGGCTTAGGATACTTATGTGAAAAATAAACACACTTTGATAACAATCTGGTCCAATAAAGCAACGATCTTTTAAGCTTTCGTCCATTATTTAAAGCTGATCTCCATTAGAACTGGAGAATATAATTCTTAAGCATTTTTTTCTAAAAAAAAAAATACAAAACACTGCACTCAGCCTAGTATTAACAAGAAGTCTTTGCCTGCAGGTGCACAATCTTCATTCTCCTTCTAATTCTTTCTTTTCTTTTCTTTTCTTTTCTTTTCTTTTCTTTTCTTTTCTTTTCTTTTCTTTTCTTTTCTTTTCTTTTCTAGAAGCTTTTATAGGAATCTCTCTCTTTAAATAATATATAAAGAACCTTGAGGAACTAGCATGTACATGCATACCCACAGATCATTTATCTTGCTATTAAAATAAATATTCAGCAAGCCTTGCACCCTCTCTCCCCCTCCCCCCGCTTCTGTCTAGATTAATTTTTTTGAGCTCATGGATGGATGATCTTATATTCTGGTTTAGTTTGCTGTCCATGAGCTTTATTTCTCTCCTCCCGGCACAACACCTCTGGCTGAGGGAGAAAGGGAGGAGGAACTGGGGCTGTATTCAATCCCATTACATATGATTAACTGTTGTTTTTCTGTGGTGTCCTGGGTTTTTTTCACCCTCCTCTCTCTCTCTCTCTTTCTCTCTCTCTCTCTCCCTCTCTTTTTGTTCGGCTGGAACAGAACCTCAGCCCCTCTGCCTCCATCCATATTTTAATGCTTCGGTGGAACCAAAGTCAAGAAGCACTGTTGAGTCCAAGAAGGAGGGGAGGGGGACAAAGAGGAACCCTAGGCTGGGATGGAGACAGCCCTGGGTGCAACCAAAGTCAACAACAACAACGAACAACAACTACACCTTAACGCTCCTGGTCTAGCCTCTCAAGAGCAATTCCACCCGGGACCAGTTTCTGCATCCCACGCGGTGGGGATCAGTTCAAAGAGGAAGGGGTTGGGGTGAGGGTTGCACGAGGCAGAAGCCCCTGCCGGCACCAGAGAACCGCAGGGAGGTGGGAAAGAGGAAGGGGGGCAAGGGGGGAGCGAGTTCCCCACTCCCCGCCGGCAAAATCATCTCCAGGGCAGTTTGTCCATAGGGATCTCGAGTTTGGGGACGGGGGGAAGAGAGACGAGGGCTCTGCTCGCACAGCCATTTCCGCGGCTGCCGGGTCCAGAGGGAGAGGCGTGAACTTTCTCGGACAACGGGAGCGACCGGGCGGGCGGCGATCTGCCGCAAATCAGGCCTGGCTTGGGGCTCCCCTTCGGGCTCCAAGCAGCGCTTCCTCCCTCCCTCTCTCTCTCTCTCTCTCTCTCGCTGGCCGCGGAGCTCCTTCCCCTCCAAGGCCACCTCCTCTGCCCCAGGCCGTTGGCCGGATGGAGAAGGAAGACAACAAAGGCCGGACAGTTCCTCTGCGCATTGAAAAGTGCTGCGCGGGTCCAGCCAGGAACGAGGGGCGCGCCAGGAGCTCCGCTTCCTTTGCAACGCTGCCTTCCGTCGCGGGGAGAAGCAACCTGGCTCTCTCGGAGAATCTGCCTTCTCCTGCTCCCGCACCGTCCCCCCCGCCCCGCTTAGAAGTCATACGCAACCTCCCCCCCCAACAAAAACAACCACCACCGCGACACAAACCGGTGCCTCTGTCCTCACAAAGGCGACGCCGTCGCTTCACCCTTTCTACCCCCCCCCAGCCCCCTCCCTTTCGAGACGGCTTCTGTGTTTTGAATTATGTCTTTGCAGACAGGGTGCGGGCAGGGAGAAGTCCGCACAGGCGCGCGCGCGAGAGGCGAGCGCGCGCACAGATACCCAGACAGCCAGCCGGACGCTCGAATCCGAAGTCGTGCCCCACGTTCCGCTGCTTTGTCACTTCCAAACGGGTGGTCGAAAAGGAAGTCGTACTGAGGGAGGGGGGCGGGGGGGCTCCCCGAGCTGGGTGAGAGAGACACATATTCGCCTTCCGAGCAGATGTCATGGCCAGGCTGGTTTTTAAATCGGCCTCTCTTCTCTGACCCCCAACTCCGGTGCAGACATACATACATACATACATACATACATAAGTACATACGATATATATATATGGCATAAATATAAAATAATATTATGCATGCATAATATATTATACATGCATATATATATATATATATATATATATATATATATATATATATATATATATAATTCCTCGTTCCTATCTGTTTATGAAATTGTCTCGATTCGCTCATCCAGCTCGGGAAAAAGAGATTTGTAGCCAAGAACAGCCCTCTCTCCCTATAACAACAGCAAAGGGGGGGGGGGGAATCCAAACGCCTCCGAACAATAAGCCCCTTGGCAGATTTAGCTTCTCTTACGTGGATCTTTTAATTTGAAGATTTTGTTCTCAGTTCCTCTCCCTGCACAGGTGATTAAAAGGGAAGGGGTGGGGGGAACAGAGGCTTTTTGACAGGCCTTATAGATAAGCTCTTTTACTATATTCTGTTGGGAAAGAAAATGATCAAGAAATTTCAAATGGTTGAGAAATTTCATATAAGCAGGAATCTCCATTTAAAAAGTCAGCAAAAAAGGCTTAACCATAAGAGTAATAATAATAATAATAATAATAATAATAATAATTTATTTATTTATTTATTAGATTTATCTCCGCCCATCTCCCCCTAATAATAATAATAATTTTTAAAAGATTAAGGTGTCAAGTGATGTTGAAGGATGCTGGATTTGCCCTCCACACAAATAATGCAACCTTTTTTTTTTACTTTGTAAAAATGTTTTTATTTGGATCTTTTTGTGTGTGTATGTCTTTACAACAATAAAATATTGCGTCAATATAAAGCCCCTTGACTAAAAGTGGTTGACAATCAAACATCACAAGCGAATCTTTTTTGTTTAATTTATTTGTTTTAAGCCTTCCTTCCCTTGACAACAATCGCTTCGGGTATTCTTATTTTTTTTATTGATTTTTATTACTTTTTTTTTAAACATAATGCGGAATTTATTGAAAATAAATAATTGTCGGTAATTGCAATAGGCAATTTGGAATAAAATAGTTGAAAAAGCAACCTTTAATGAAAATAGCGTTTATTATACCTCAGTTACTAAATGAATAATCTAAATGATTTTTTCTTTTAAATTAATAACTTCCCAAAAAACGTTTAGAATATACAAAACTGTACAAGTTTTTTTGTTCTTTTTAATTATTATTTCATATAAAGTTGGCAGAAAGATAGCGGGGTTCTTACCTGCTGATTCTTTAAAAGCATATTCAGAATTTCTGTGAAGCATGTGTGTTGGGGCGGGGCGGGGGGGGGGATAAAAATATTTAAAAATTAGCCTTGTGGAGTGGGAGAGAAAGAAGTGGGAAAAATAAAATTGGAGAATCAATCCTTCTGGGGTATGGGCAACGATTTCTAAAAAGGTGAATTAAGGTTGGTGGAACTTTCTTAATTTAAGGAGGCCCATCCGAGAGACGAAAGGGAAAGCATTTTCTGGATTTTAGGATTGGCAGAAAATCTCCCGATTGCTTTGCCACACACGTGGAGAAACAATGCACTAGAGATTCAGGCCTCTCCGGGGTTTTGTTTTGCGGCAATAGTGCATCTATTCTTATATCTACACGCACATACACACACATCTGGTGGGTCCGTGTACGTAGAGACCGCAGACAATGCACCAGAGGTCTGCTTGTGCATGTGCGTGCCACTCGATAATCCGTGCTTCTGTAAACACACACATAAAATTATATCGATCAATCCCGCACAGCTATTGCCTATCCCAGATGTTTTTTATTTTTTTTTAAGGAAAGAAATTTCTCAGCAAAATCATCTGCTCGATTCCTTTCCTTGGGGAGGCCCAGGTTTAAACCACTACAATTAAACAAAATCCTTTTTGACCACATCGAACTTTTTTTTCCCAACAACAGCCACGCGTTAATCAAACGGTCACCGAATGCAGACCTATTTTCTTCCATTCTTCCCGACTTCTCTTGAACCTCTACGACACTCGCCCATCTTTCCATTGATTTCAACCCCAGCCGGATTCCCTCCGGCTCCCAACGGGGAACGCAGGCACAAGGATTTATTCCGAGGCGAAAGATCCCAATCGGAGAGTGGGAAAAGGTTTTAGTACAGACCGTAAGCTTTAGGTGCCGGCCAAGGAGAGATCCAGCGAGCCGAAGAGGACCAGGGACCGGGAAGAGCCGTCTTTCGATCATAGGGGAATGACGTTTCGGATTTTTTTTTTTTAATCTTTGTTTAGAGGGGCCAAAAGCAGAAAAGGAGACGGTGAGCCAAGCGAGGGAGAAGGGAGAGGAGGAGGAGGGGTTTCCCTTAGAAAATGTCCATTTTGACATTGTACAATTCGGAACCTTACTCAACAGAAGAGGAGAACGGCAACGCGCATTTACGGCCGCCTAGTCGCTTCGCGTTTCTCTCTTTGGGGTCAAAAAAAAGAAGAGCTCCAGTTTGGTCTTCCTCCTGCAGAGGACTGGGGAAATTCGGAAAATCTCTTTCCCCGGCCCGACTCCACTTTTTCTCCGCGAGAAGTCTGGGGGGAAAAAGCGGGGCGGAGGAGAAAGGAAGGGCCGATCAATGGATCGCAAACGTGGGATCCTAGGTGGAGGAAACCCTTCTCGGACCTTCATAAGGCCGCCAGAGCGAAGGGTCATTTTTAGCAACGAGCAAAGTCCAGCCAAGCGTTTTAAAAAGTCTATCTTAAAACGAGATTCGTCACCTGAAATACACCGGATCTCACCAAGGCGCTGAAAGGTTATTCGTAGGCACGTCTTGTCTTGTCTTGTCAGTCCTTCTTCCTTCCTTCCTTCCTTCCTTCCTTCCTTCCTTCCTTCCTTCCTTCCTTCCTTCCTTCCTTCCTTCCTTCCTTCCTTCCTTCCTTCCTTCCTTCCTTCCTTCCTTCCTTCCTTCCTTCCTTTTCTCTGTATCGGCGAGGGGGGCGAGGGGGTAAGCTTGCTATTTAAGCATAGAAAATCGGCCATGGGAGAGGAGAAAAATTGCTTTATAGCCAGGAAAAAAAAAAAGCGGGGGGAGCTCGCCGGCTTCCCACGCCCTCTCCCCTTTCCTACCGTTTTTCTGTTGCTGGGGTTGTGAGGATGCGATGGCACGTGATAAGAAAACGGTCTTTTTTCTTCAGGTGATGATTGTTTGATCTATATGGATGAGGCTGCTAAGTAAGTCAGAAAATCCTGGCCGGGGGGGGGGGGGGGAAGGAAGGAAGGAAGGAAGGAAGGAAGGACGCCGTGAGGTCGACTCAACCCCCGCCCGCCCGCCCGCGCGCCCGTCCGGCTGGGCGCGCCGCTCCCCGGGTCCTGAGCGGGTCCGTCACAGTCAAAGGTCGTGACACGAGGCGTCCGTTTTCCCGCTGTGCGCGTACACTTCGTGGGGCTGGGGCGGGTCGCCCGGCGGCGTCATGCGCTTCTCTTTCTGCCGCCGGTTGCAGAACCAGACGCGCACCACTTCCTTCTCCAGCTGGAGGCTGTCCGCCAGGGAGGAGATCTCCTGAGCCGCCGGCTTGGGGCATTTCAAGAAGTGCGTCTCCAGCACTCCCTTGACGCTCACCTCGATGGAGGTCCGCTTCTTGCGCTTGCGGCCCTGCGCCGCGATCTTGTCGATGCTGGTGGGGCTGCCGGTGGACGAGTCGGCCTCCTCCAGCCACTTGTTCAGCAGCGGCTTCAGTTTGCACATGTTCTTGAAGCTCAGCTGCAGGGCCTCGAAGCGGCAGATGGTGGTCTGTGAGAAGACGTTGCCGTACAGGGTGCCCAGCGCCAAGCCCACGTCGGCCTGCGTGAAGCCCAGCTTGATCCGCCGCTGCTTGAACTGCTTGGCGAACTGCTCCAGCTCGTCCGAGGTGGGCGTCTCTTCGTCCGAGTGCTCCGGGCAGTGATGCGAGGCCAGCTCGCCCGGCTCCGGCGGCGAGTCGCGCAGCACCGGGTGCAGCCCGGGCGGCGGCGGCGGCGGCGGCGGCGCGGCGGCGGGCGGCGGCGTCAGGCCCCCGCCGTGGTCCAGCATGCCGCTGACGGTGAAGCCGGCCTGCGAGTAGACGTTCAGAGGCGGCGGCGGCGGGGGCTGGCCGCCGCTGACCGGCAGCGCCGAGCTGTGGGCCGGGGTGGCGCCCCAGGCGTTGGGGTGGCTGGCGTGGTGCGGCGAGTGGTGGCTGGCGTGGTGGGGCGAGCGGTGGTGGAGGATGGCGCCCAGCTGCAGGTCCTCCCGCCCCGGCTTGACGTCCGGCTGGTCCAGGGGGCTGCCGCCGCCACCGCCGCCGCCGCCGCCTCCGCCGCCTCCGCCTCCGCCGCCGCTCAGGGCCGCCGCCCAGGGCCCCGCGTCGCTCAGGCTGGTCACCCAGTGATGGCCCAGCGGGTGCCCGTTGCCGGCCACCCCTTGCAAGTAGTCACTTTGCAGAAGTTTCTGCGGGTTGCGGAACGGGCCGCCCTGCTGCATCGCTGCCGAGTCGGCGTGGACCAGCGCGCCGGAGTTGAGGATGCTGTAGGGGTTGGTCGCCGCCGTGGCCATGCTGGGCGCCCGCGCTCGCTGGCTGCTGGCTGCTGGCTGGCTGGCTGATGGCTGGCTGGCGGCTGGCTGGCTCCGGGTCTCCCCCCCCCTCCCCGACTCGTTCTACTGTGGCAAAGAGGGAGCTCGCTCGCGCCTTTGACAGCTACCCAGCCGAAAGAGAGCCGACTCAGCCAGCGCGCCCTGACCGGCGGGCCCGGCGGCCAATCCGAGAGGCTCTTCCCGCCGGGAAGGGGACGCCGCGGCCAATGACGGCGCGCCAAAGAGGTTGGCTCAGAGCCCGGCCTCCCCCTCCCTCTGCAAGCCGAAAAGGGGGCGGAGGGAGGCGAGGAGGAGGACGGCGGGAGAAGGGTTAAAACGAGGGAGTCGACCCGCAGGAAGTGCAGCCGTCCGGGCTCGCCATTGGCTGTCGACGGCGATCTGCCTGCGGGTCGGCGAGTTAACCCTTGCTTGGCTGCAGGACCAGCTGGCGAGCGGAGCGGCTCTCCGTCTTCTTTGAAGAAGGAGAGGGGAGGGGGCGCGGAGCCTGGTTTAAATTTGCAGCGATTAATTCAGGACAGAGCGTGTGCGTGGGTCTTCCCTTCCCCGCCTCCCTTTCCCGGGACGTGCGGCGGGGAGGGGGGGAGGAGAGGTTAAATACCTGCTCCCGAGACCGCCAGCGCCTCCTTTGCCAAGCTGAGGGGGACGCCGACCCCTCTGAAGGTCTTGAAGTCGGCCTGGGAGCCTCTGAGCAGGACAGTCCTGGGTGGGTTTACTCTGGAGGCGGGATTTACTGTTGCAAAACCAGCGCGTTTGCGACCCCAGCCTTGGGGGGAAAGGGGGTCTAGCGGAGAATTAAAAACGCGCTCCGGAGCAGTTGCCCTGGAGGCTCGCAAAGTTATGCCTTGCCAAGGAACTAGGCGCGTGTGTCTGCGTGCCTTACCCAGACTTCTAGCTCGCGGGATCTGAGTGCACTGCACACCCATGCAAAGGGAAAGAAAGGAAACCAGGAGCTGAGAAGGATTTGCTAAGAATTGCGGAGCCAACTCCTCCTGTGCTTCAAATGCAAACGCTGCTGCTAAACATTTCTTTTTCTTTTTCTTTTTTTTTTTTTGCGAGGGGGGGATATAAAATTTGCTCCCAATCCAAGCTTCGTCTTCTCCATCCCGCCTCCCCTCCCTCTTCAAGTGGGGGAGCGCGCTTTCCTATCCCTTTCCCCCGCCGCCCCATCACTTTTCCAGCTCTGGGAGTGGAAGCGACCTACTTGGGAAAGCGACCGGCGCAGGGTCGCCGCGCCTTTCCACCTCCCGCGCACCGAGAGCCCCCTGGATACACGCGAGAGGTTATCGGGCCTTTTGTTTGCCGAGCCCGTTCAAAATACGGCGCATCCCCCGCGCGCCGCCCACGGAGAAGTTGGCCAATGGAATCCGGCCGAAAAAGAGCCACTCACCGGACTCCTTCCAACTTCGGCCGAAAACGGTGCGATCTCCGTTGCTTTTTCCCCTCCAAACGTGGTTTTGCATAACACAAAATGTCCAACGTTGCATAAGTAGAAAGACCAGGAACAAAATCTGGGGAAAAAGAACAAAAGAAGATCGCTGGTGAATAATAATAATAATAATAATAATAATAATAATAATAATAATAATAATAATAATAATAATTACAGCGTACTATGTACTCCCCCATTCAAAACGTCAGTAAAGGAGTAGAAATCGGGGCGTTTGGGATTTGTGGTGCTCCAGCTGAGAAAATTAAACCTTAATGCCTTGGGGAAGGGAGGGGGGAAGACAGAGAAATCTGTGAAGTTGTTGTTGCTATTATTATTATTTTAAATGACCTTTCATTGCATAATTCCGAGGTAAGCTCGTTGCGTAATTATATTTGCACTTACAGAACGCTGCATCACAGTCCCCTTATTGGTTTGAAATTCCATTAAATATATTACAGGAGCTCCCAGGTTAAGCTTGATTTAAATTTGCATACATTTTCATATATTTAGCAGAAATAAAAGAAGGCTTGCAGCTACCCCAAAGTCATTAAGGCAGTAAGTTCTCTAGGAAGACAGATCTGGAGTAAAATTCAGGAAAATGAAAATATCGCCCTAAACAAGGTGAGCTTCTTTCCCCACCCCCGTTTCTCTGCCCCTGCCGTGTGTGTGTGTGTGTGTGTGTATGTGTGTCTGTGTGTCTGTTTAATCTGAACTGTCTCTTTTCTTTCACTGTTTGTTTGTTGTTTTAAACTTGGGACAAAACAACGACTAATACAATTTCTCGGCAAAGTTTCTCAGATGAGGTCAGTGGACAGGTGTCTTTGGAGCTAAAAGTCAGGTGGTTTTTTTCAGTTTGGATTCAAAGTTTGCAATAAAAGGAGATAGTTCGATAATCGGCCAAGCTTGACTTTGCTTTGGTCGACTCGCCCTACGCCGTCTTGGCCTTTTCGATGGGGTCGTTGGACTGGATTTTAATTCGGAATCGACTTTTGAAGAAAGATGCAGTCGTTGGCACAGGAGGCTTTTTCTGAGGACGTGGGAACGTCCCGTTCTCGGTTTGCATGGCCGGCTGGCTGGATTTCCCATTATAATCCTTAAAGGGGGGGGGGGGTAGATAGCTGGCTGTGGGGGGTCGACGTTCTCCGAACAGGGTTGCCTTTCCATTAAGAGTGGGAGGAAAACTCGGCAGTCCAGAAAGAAGTTTGGGGTGGGGGTGGAGAGTCGACAGGAGACCGAAGGGGTCCCGCCTGGCCTGGCATTGCCAATGGAGCCCACTCCCTTCCCAACCGTTTCTTCCGAAGTCTTGGAGGGGTGCTTCCTCTCTCATTGCTCGATAAGAGCGGAGTCCCCCGCGAGCCCTTCGGCTCTCACGATCCCACTCGAGACGCGAAGCAGTTAAGCACAAACTCCGGGATCGAAGCCGGGGGCTGTCCCGACCTTGCCCCCCACGGGCCGCGGTCGCCTCCAGCGCAGAGACGCCGCGGGTTGTTCTCTCACCCGTCCGCCTCGAAGCAACCCGGGCTTGGCCCGAATCAGCCTCTCGACCCCCGGGGCCAGGACTGAACGCTTCATTGCGGCGCAAACGACGCGGCCCCCAAGCTTGTCCGACGGGTCGCCTTGAATGGTTTGGGGATCGCAGGGGTGGGGGAGCGGAGAGAGAACGGGGGAGGTTTCCCTGAGAACTTCGGAACGAAGTTTTGCCACTTTTGCTCCTCTCTGCCCCGGGGGCCCATCGCCCTCAAAGCCTCAAATCCACTCGGAACGACCGGGCAGGCTGGGTTTACAGAGCAAGAATCCCCCTCCCGCCTCAAGAGTAGGCCTTGAATGCGGTATTCAAGCAAAGCAAAGCGAGCCCTGAAGGTTAATCACAATGGCACCCAAGCAAAATTGTCATCCTGTCTTCTGATTTAAACGTACGCGCAAAATATCTTCGGCATTTTTTTTCTTCTTTCCCTCGACCTGTTTCTACTTTCTGTTCTCCCAGAGCGATTTAAACACACACACACACACACACAACTATCTGCCTGGAGCTGAATCCCCCCCCTTTTTTTTCTTTCCATCCAAAGCTGCTGGAGTGGGTTTCTTTCGCTTTCCCCTGTCAGTCTAACTTCCCGAGTGTAACAGATGCTCCACTCGGGCGCCCTTTTCTGCGGCTCGGCTCTATTCAGCCTCGCATAGTTCGCCCCCTGATCCGGGTTTCCATAGAGAGGGGCATAAAAGGGAGACCAGAATCGCGAATGCGTTGCCCCATGCGGAATAAAAGGACCTCATTCAATAGGCCGACCCCGTCTCAAGACGAGAGGGGAGAAAGAGAGAGCGGGAGAGGAGGCGAGAAAGGGGGGGGGGGGGGAGAGATTTCCTTTTGCAAGGGCCCGCTGCGTAACTGTTGCAAGAATCCTCGGTAACTTATTTTTCATGGACTCCAGAGGAGACGCTGTGTATTCTTTAAGTCTTTATTTGGAGGAAGGAGAAGAAGAAAAAGAAGAGGAAGAGGAGGAGGAGGAGGAGGGATGAAAAATCAGGAGCCCACTGGAACCTAGAAATCAATTCGCGCTCTTCTTCTTGTAACTTGTTATTCTTTTAAAAGCCGGTCGGCCCTCTGGCGTTTTCTCCCTCCCCTCGCCGCCCCCCCCCCCGGGATGAGTTTACTATCACACCTCCTGCCCGCCTCCCCTCCCCTCGGCTGAATAAAACCGCCGCGACCGCCCTCCCTAGGAAGCGTTGCGCCTGGTCGGAGGGCAGAGAGAAGGAGCTCTGGAGGGGAAGGCAAAACCAGGCCGGTGGGGTTCGCCGAGGCCGCGAAGTCTTTGCCATAAATCTCTCCTTCCCGCCAGCACTCTTGGCAAACAAACAAACAAACAAACAAACAAACAAACAAACAAATAAATAAATAAATAAATAAGAAATGAAATGAAATGAAATGAAATGAAATGAAATGAAATGAAAGCAGCCCAGCCGCCCTCAGGAAGACTTGAACATTCTTATAACTTTGCATTAACAGTGGTGCGCCGGGGGGGATTAAGAAAGACGGCTACCCGCGAGTAACACGCTCCACCCAGAACTGGAAAGGCGCAGAGGCTTGGTTAAGCCCTCCTAGGCACGCTTACCAGCGAGGAAGCCCGTTGAAGTCCATGGGACTGAGTTCGGGCTAAGGTTCCGCGCAGGGGGAGGGGGCTGAGCTTCCCCGCCGGCAGGTCCCTTGGAGGCCTTTGCAGCTTGGAGGCCACGATCCAAGGGCGGTTAGACCTTCCAGATCCACACAGGTAGATTTCTGGGAGATAAGAGGCAGTTTCTTGAGACGGCAAACTGGTATGTACGCACTCGTGGGTTGTGTGTGTGTGTGTGTGTGTGAGAGAGAGAGAGAGAGAAAAGGACAGTATTTCTTTGCTGAATTGGAGTGCCGCCTCTCGCCAGACCTCGGAAGGCAGTGTGCAATCCAAGACCGTTACCGAACCAGTCTAAGGTTGGCGCATGGGTGGGAGGGAGGGGAGGGGAAGGGGTCCTACTGGATTTGTTTCAGAGTAGACCTGTATTTAAGGTGAGAGTGTGAGAGAGTGAGCCTCGCAGGGGCGGCTACTAAAGCACACACACACACATCTAGGGCTATGAAGAAAAATGGACTTGTGTAGGAGCGCCCGCACCCTTACACCCTGGATTAGTGGCTTCCTTCTTCTCGTCCCAGGGGGAAGAAAGGAGAGCCTAACTGGAATAAACTAGAGACGTGTTTTATCCCCCCCTCTCTCCTGGGGCTCTATCTGAGGAAAGGGAGAAAATCCGGCCCTCCCTCAGGATGCAAAAAAATCCATTGCAAACTGGGTGGGGCGCAATCTTCGATGGCAACTTCTTCAGATATGACTCCTTTGCAAGAAGAGAGGCGCGGGGTGAGGCTGGTGGAGAAGCAGAAAAAGACCCTTCCCCCCCTCCTTTCCTAGCCACCCCCCTCCCGCCAAGGGTGCAGTTTTGACTGTGTTTAATATAGCCTAAAGATCCAGGCGGGAGGTAGCCAGGCGAGGTTGCGACCTCTGGTCAAGGAAACTTCACCAGTTCGCCCAGGTTCACTGAAGAGGCAAGGGAACCACTTGCAGTGGGGGAAAAGTGAATAATAATAATAATAATAATAATAATAATAATAATAATAATAATAATAATAATAATAATGCAAACTGGGAGGAAAGGTGCAGGAAAAAAAGAGAAAAAGCAGGGAAAGAGGTGGGGAGAAAGTACAACAGCGAAAGTGTGTTCTGGAGTTCTTAGCTTTCTTTCATACAAGCTGGATAGATTTTCCCATTTTCCACCCCCCCCCCCAGATTCTCCCCCCTCCTACTACTCAAGGTAAGCTTGACTTATGCAAGAATTGGGGGTTGAATTTAGGGTGGGGGTGGGGGTGGGGGCAGGAAGTAGGATCACACTTGGCCAAAATAATTCTACTAGCCAATTAGCAGAAATGGGGGTCTTTGTGTGTTTTCTGGAGAAATTGTAGTTTTTTGCTCTTCCGGAAACCAAAAGGGCAGGGGGACTGTAAAGGGAGGGAGAAAACTCATCTTCCCCAACCACAGCTTTAATTTTTTGGGACTCATGCTCATCATCTTGACTTAAGTTCACACCTGTTAGGGTTTGTTCTGTTTTAATTTATACAGCATTGTCTTAGGTCTGGGACACTGGAATAATAATAATACCACCACCTTTAACACCATCAAACAACATCTGCCTATCCCAGGTCCTTGGGAAGGACTTGACAGGTGGATAAAAATGCCAAATCCAGTGTAAACATCTGGTTGACTGTGCGACCAAGAGCAACAACAACCTTTAGCAGGGAAAACAAAGGCACCTTCCTTATTTATTTAATTGTTTGTTTGTCAAATTTATATGGCCACCCATCTCACCCAAAGTGACTCTGGGCTACGTACAAGAAAACCTTTTAAGCCTCCTACCCCACCCCACCCCCCATTGAAAAATGCTTGGTCTTCATCTGATGGAAGTAATGCCTCTGCTCTTCTCCTGTAAACGCCTGGCCAACCTACCCCACCCCACCCCCCATTGAAAAATGCTTGGTCTTCATCTGATGGAAGTAATGCCTCTGCTTTTCTCCTGTAAACGCCTGGCCAAGCGACTTTGCCCACCAAGCCTCGTCCCCATGGGGTGAGGCTTGCGGAATGAGGAAGGCTGTGGGTCTGGTTTCACCTCAAACTGGTCCTGGCGTATTTCTTTTGTTGGGCAGAGATATCAGGCATTTGGTCTATCTATTGGTGCTAAGAATAGAGTCTCTTCCCATGCTTCTAGAGTTCCTGGTGGATCTGAGAAGGTTCAGAACCTCTGCAGAATGGCAATCTCTTCTGCTCTGGGAGAATGTCTAGGGCAGTGTTGTCCAAACTTGGCCACTTTAAGATGAGTGGACTTCAACTCCCATGGCTGGCTGGGGAATTCTGGGAGTTGAAGTCCACTCATCTTAAAGTGGCCAAGTTTGGACAACACTGGTCTAGGGCAACTGCCATAGAATTTTCAAATATATATTTAAATGAGATACTCTAAGGTGGGGTATTTTCCCCTTTTCCTTAGCTCTGGCTAAGTTTAGTTCTAGAATTTAGTTCTAGAATTATGTCTTCCCTATCCTATGACCCACAGGAAATATTTTAGGAGGACAGCCATGTTAGTCAATGGGAGCCAACATTTGGAAGGACCCTGCTAACACCTTTCCACATTAACACGTTTTATTAAAAGGTGTAAGCTTCTGGGCACAAAAGCTTATGCCTTTTTAAAAACATGTTATTTTGAAAAGGTGCTACCAGGCTCCTGAATTTTGGCATTGTAGGCGAAGTAATCCAAAAATGTTTGTGCTCTTGAGTTTGGTGGAGCGTACTTCTCACTAAATGCTAACATTTACAACTCCACTTTTCTTAAAAAAAAAACAAAACCCTTTCTCAGGGGTCCTTCACCAATGTTTCTTGATGTTTGTTTCTTGATGGTTGTGTTCACACATCACCCCTAACAAGCCAGCAACAGTATTTACACAATAGATTGGGTACGTGTGTATTAATATTAGCCTTAAATTGGTGGTTTGGCATGTGCTAATATATGATGGAGGATACTATGCAAATCCAGAAAATGGGTTCATTCTGGCACCAAATGATCCCTGTTGTGCGAACTCAGCCTATAAAAACTTGACAGTATTATCAGATGGACCCTGTTCGTAATTCATGGTCCTGTTTCGGCTTCTTTACTCAGATCCGAGTTCAAAACATTTGAGCATGAGAACAGGATTTGGCTTTCAGCCAGCAGATGCTGCCTTGCCAAACTTTCCCCTGCTGGGTGGTTCATTTTAGGAAAGATACGGTCCAAAGAACGAGAAATTGCTTATAGCAAAAAAGATCTTCCGATCCTGAGCAATTCAAGATATTAGATATAAAGATATAAAACCTTGGTTTGGTGCAGATGTGAGAATGTAGGGAGCAGCTAGTCAGACAATTCAATAACTTTTTGTTGCAATTCTGCAACGCAACGTCTCTGAATTTTCCATTAAGTAAACAGGTCTACTCAGAAGGAAGCAATGGATCTCCCTGCTGAATGGGCAAATCTTTGGCCAATCGTATATTGTCAGCCAAAGGGATGAATTTGACTCACATCACCTTGAAGTTCCTAAGTTTTAATAAGTTTATATTCTCGTGTGTCACCGCCCTGGGCACCCTAGGCTGAAAAGGCAGAGTACAAATTAAAATAGCAGATTCCTCTTCTCTTCCCCGTTTTCTCCTCCTCCTCTTAATATTGGGAATTGCTACGTAACTGCTTCTTTCTGCAGGAGGGCAGCATTTGATAGTTTCTCTCTCTCAAAGGTGAAGAAATGGAGGAGTTTGTATTAATACAGAACGTTTCCCCTCCAAACTATATTTCATTTAATTTAGAAGTTCCACTGTGCAACAGCATTTATTAAAACCATTAAAAACAAATACAAAGCACCTTCTCGGGGTACTGCCTTCATGGACAGACACACAAGGCATATTTTAGTTTTTCAGATTTAGAAAGGGAAATATGTACCGATTTGGGGTTTTTTAGGAGACATTTCAAAAACCCGCTGTTCAGAGTGAAGGTTTTTTGAAACACACACACGCACAGAGTTAGCGCAACCCAGTATTTCTTAACCTTGGTGGCTTTAAGATGCGTGGACTTCAATTCCCAGAAATCCCAGCCAGCATGGCTGTCTGGGGAATTCTGGGAGTTGAAGTCCACGCATCTTAAAGCTGCCAAGGTTGAGAAACACCGGCGTAATCGGCGTAATGGTTGCATCTGCAAAAGAAGTCTTGTGTTAATCCCAAGGCGACCTTCTACTTTATCTTGGTAGAGACACGGAGCCCAACTGGAGTGAGATCTTCTCATTTGCAGGTTACAGGGGCCTTAAAATCTTCTTTCAAGCTTTGGCTTCACACCTTTAGCGGTGAGCAAACCTCCTGCTCTTGAGCGAAATGTTCATCTTTCTCTCTCATCTCCCTCCCCATTCCATTTCCCCCCCCCCCCCAGCTGCTTCTCAAAACAAGCTTGTGAGGGAGACATGCCTGAAATTGCACTCGATGCCTGGAACGGGGGTGGGGGGCACCGAGGGGAGGAAGAAAAAGTGCTCCATGTGGGAAGGAAGGAAGGAAGGAGGGAGGGAGGGAGGGAGGGAGGAAGGAGTTTTTTTTTTCATCTCAGACCAAGACAATGCATCTTCCATCATGGATGCCTCCACCTTCAAGCAAAGGCTTGGGGAGGTGTGAGGTGGTGGTGTGTGTCATGAGAAACTCACTTTTTTTCTGGGTGTCCTGGGAACAAGGACAGCAGAATGGATGGGGCTTGGGGGAGCTCTGTGTTTGGTTCTCTGGTGGGGAATTCCTGCCCCTGCCCCTTCCAAGGTGGTCATCTTTGGATTGTGATCACCCAGAAGGACTAGCAGCCATGGCCTATCTTTCCAGCTATGTTCAGATGAGATGCTAAACCTGAAAGCCTGTGTGCTTTAATAAAGAAGGGTGTGCCCATATGTTCAGATAGGCTGGGGGGTTGGGGAGTCCACAGTCCCTGGTTTTTTTTGTTTTGCCCATGCTGATAGGAACTGATGGTCATTGAAGTCCCAAAGCATCTGGTGGGTGTCCAGTGGCCTACCCAAGTGAAAAGCCACAGTGTCTACTTGCAAAGGATAGTCCATACCAACTCCACATCTAAAGATTGCTATAAATCTGAATCCAAGATGCTCCAGGAACTGTCATGCAATGGCTGTGGTGATGGGCTGGATTTACATCACCTGCTAAGCCAAAACCAGGAAAACGTGACAGCATGTGTGAATCTAGCCATCCGGTCAAGAGGTCATTTTCCCAGCCACAGGGCCAAATCCACCAGCTTTCTCCAGCTTGCTTCCAGATGGATCAGACAATAACCCCTCAGTCTCTTTCAACCAGAGGGGCTTGATGCAAGCCCTCCATCAGATCTAAGTCTGCCTGTCACTCTTGTGTTGCAAAAGGGGGGGGGTCCTTTCATCCCATCCAAAGCCCCAGCTGCTCCCTTCCTAGCTTCTAACTAAACAGCTCAACTGGTCCACAGCAGTCAGCTAATCATCTTTCCTTCCTTCCTTCCTTCCTTCCTTCCTTCCTTCCTTCCTTCCTTCCTTCCTTCCTTCCTTCCTTCCTTCCTTCCTTCCTTCCTTCCCCAACCCATTTTCCCCACATCCTGATGTGTAATAAATCTGGTTAAAACCTGGATGGGAGACCATTGGGGCGATAAACTACATTGGGAAGTTGTGAAACATTCCAGAAGAAGGTAGGAGCAAACTGTTTTCATATTGTTGCCAAGAAAAATACATGACTTGTCCATTAAATCCCAGGAGCTGATCTGGACTGGAAGGAGAATTTATCTGTCCCTACTTTGTCCCAAGAGAAGACCTCTCAGGCATTTCAGCTGTGACAGTCGAGACAGAGTCTCTTGTCTCTTTCTCATTGGGGCAGATAACATTGATTCTCTTAAATGAAAGCACCTCTTTGTAGGTGTCTGTGCGTGTGTGAGCAGAAGTTAGTCAAAGAGTCATTGCATTATTCATACAAGATGTTTCATCTGGTTACTATAGGACCCCCCCCCCCCCACCATGAAACTTGCAAATAGCCATGCACTTCCCTCAGAGTAAACACTGCCCTGGAGAACCTCTTTTGAATTGAGGTGCCCTCAGATTGGCTGGCAACACTTGGTCAATTTTTATAGGGAGAAAACTTCTGGTGCAACCTTCTTACCTGGTTTTGAAGGAGGAGGAAAGGACAAGAATAGGGACCTAGCATAGGCTTTTTCAATGCTTGGGGGTGGGGGGAGGGGCAAGCAGATGCATCTCCCTTCACCTAAATCTCTAAACCAAAATCCCATAGTCTTTTCCTTTCCTGCTTCTGCCTCCTTATCCCTCTTCCAGGGAAGAAATCGAAACAGAAACTTGAAGAAGAGGTGTGCCTTAGTTTTAGCTGTCAAGGTAGAATGTCATTTCTTGAGTCTTGGCCCAAGGAATTAGGCCAACACAGAGCAGCAAAACCACAAAGCTGATCCTGCTTGAGTTGAAGTGCTGGCCTATCTAAACTTTGAGAGATGTCCAAAAAACAAACAAACAACAAACAAACAGTTGTTTAAGTTCTACATAATCATGTTGCAATGCTAGTTTATGGATTATTGTTTAAAATCCCTTGGAAGCCATGGGGATATTTGCGGGATATCGGTGGGGCCTTGGTCCAGGTAAATCTGGATTAAATCAGGAGTGTTGACCCTGGAAATCAGAGCAACTGTAAGCCAAGCCAGAAAAAAAAAAATGATTTTGAAGTCTGGCACAATCAATCCATTTTATTGCACTAAAACAGCTTAATAGTAAATCGGCTTTGTAGACTCGGCATCTATATCTGTTGGCTTGTTCCAAGGACGAGCGATGATGTTTCTGTCCATTTCAGCACCATCCAAGCCTCAGGCTCTCTTTATTGATTTCTCTTCCTGTTGTTGTTATTCAGAATTTAGGTAGCAGGATCATGGTTTGTGGGGGAAACAAAAACACAGGCAATGACTGACTAGTATTAGCAGTCTTGGGTCAAAGTCAGGGGTGGACACGAGGTGGAGGTTAATCACACAAGCTAATGTATCCAAGACATAATTTTGGTTGGTCTTGCATAATAACACTAGACTAAAATGAGTTTGGCTAGTTTGCATTTCCTAGCTTCTTGTGAAGGGTGGTATGTGAACTGAACCCAGGAGTTATTTTCTGGTTCAGTATGTTGTAGGAGCAAGCCATGCTCTCTGCATGTCATTTATGGGTTTCACATTTCCCTCCAACTATGTCCATGCATCACTTAGTTCACTGCACTTACATAATGGAAGCTAGCAGCTGAATATCCCTTCCTTCCTCCACTCAGTATGTCTCCTTTTCTCCAAGAACTTCCTCCAGTTCTCCCACAACAACAACCCTGTGAGGTAGGGTGACCAGAAAGATTGTGATTGACTCAGAATCACCCAATGAACTTCTGTAATGAGGTGCGACCTATCTGGTCTTCCCCAGTCCTAATCTGTCATTTTAACCATCATATGACCTGCCTTTTTTTTTTTTTAAAAAAATGTTGCTTTTGAGCAGAAGATGTCAACATTCCAGGAAGAAAATACAAAAGGGTTTTATAAACCCTTCTTTCAGCGCTCAAAACCACTGGTAAGATCCCACTTGGAAGACTGCAGAGCGATGGTGGGACAGCAGCTTCCTCACTGAATCCAGCCTTGTGAGAAAAGGGGCAATAAGAGGTGTTGCTTTGCTGCAGATAGCTCTTTCGCACGTGCGGGTTCGTCTGTGATAAATGCTTCTGCACTCAAAGCTGTTATGTGTGAAGAGTTGTACCAGTTAAACCTCTGTGGATTTTTTTATTCTCCTTCATGACACCAGGAGGAGGAGGAGGAGGAGGAGGAGGAGGAGGAGGAGGAGAAGAGTGTGTGTGTACATTTGGGAACAGGACTGGCCTTTGCCAATAGATGGGAAATGACCATGTTCACCACTGCATCTGGGGGCTAATGGCTGAGATTTTTAATCAGTCTCCATATATGGGACACTGCAAATGGGCTCTGGCACTGAATCATGATTCCTGTTGAATCTTGGCTTTTGGAGCAGCTACTGACTAATGACTGAGTATCCATGACTAGCGTCTCATGCCTATCTGAGATCAAGCCTTATCAGGTCACTCTGCCCTTAAGCTGGCCTGCATTCTGTCCTGATCCCCCTTCTCCCTACCCATCTTCCTCCCTTGCCTTTCCCTGCCTTCTTATCACCCGCTGCTCCTCCAAACTGCTTAGAAGACGACTAGTAGCGACAAAGTAATTTGCCAGCCAACCTAGTGAATTAGGAAGCGCCTCTCTTGGCTTAATTTATGTTTTATCGTTGGCTTAGCCTTCTGATTTGATTGCCTTAGTAATGCAGGTTGCCTCCAGCTGCTGATGATACAGCTTTAATTCTGTTTTAAAGGTCATGTAAACATGTGCCTGTAGCAGAAGGAATGCAAATGAAATCTCTCTCTCTCCCCCCATCCCATAATAATGGTGCCTCCCATTTGCTCGGCAGCTTTTGCCTAGAAAATGAACAGGAAGGTACCCTAGCTGAGGAAGAAGAGGTATATATATCAAGCCACAACTCTGAGCAGGCATAATCTTTAACTTTACTCCTGCAGAGAAAGCAATAATTACTACTAGCCCAGCTTTTTCCCTTTTATATTTTTTATATTCTGTAATACTTAAATTCTGCAGTATTTCACAGTACTATAACCCAGTATTTCTCAACCTTAACAGCTTTAAGATAGGTGGACTTCAACTCCCAGAATTCCCCAGCCAGCATGGGTGGCTGGGGAATTCTGGAAGTTGAAGTCCACCTATCTTAAAGTTGCTAAGGTTGAGAAACACTGCTGTAACCAGTTCTGTGACCAACCTAGCAGATGAATTTATACAACATGCTAATCTGGGTTTTAATCTTGGTTTGTGTGTGTGTGAGTGAGAGAGAAGAGAGAATTAGTGTGCCGTATTAAGGGGGAAACATTCATCTGTCAAGGGAGCAGTGCAATACTAACGGTGGGCCTGAATTGAGAACTTTTCCTGGGCTTCTCTCGGTTGGAACTTCTCCCAAGTTAAAATAAGGTGAAATAAAGACAACAGGCAGGAAGAGCCACAGTAAGGAGGATAGTAGATCCTGTCCACGAGGTCTCTCCTGCTGGGCCACCACATCATTTTGTCCTGCAGGGAAGTGTGTGAAAGGGATAAACGTAAGAGAACCAGGCAAATGAACATCAAAAGTCCAGATTGACCACCCTGATTATCCTCTGGGCACTGCGATGAGGAAAAGCTGGCTCTCTCATCAGAAGGTATACATACCCCTGTGATGCCATTTCAGACTACCGTTCAAGCAGGATGTGCTGAATGTGCCCCATCTTCTTCCCGAAATGAAAGAGGGCCGGGTGATTTTAGAAACCCGTTCAAATGGCTTTGTGCTGATCCATTCCTTCCGCTTCTCCAGATAAAAGAGGGGAACTCTCCTCTCCTCTCTTCTCCTCTTGTTGGAAATCAGGAGAGACGTTGGAATCAAAAGCAGAGATGGGCATGAAAGGAAGGGCAAACTCTGGGAGATGAAGGGCCGTGATGGAGGCTGGCTAGTGGCTGGAGAAAACCTGAAGCTTTCCCCCTCCCAAAATACAACTCTGTGCACACAAGGAGGTTAAGGTTAGGGTGATGATGTTGTGGTGGGAAGCTGTTGACTTACAGAGAAGAATATGGCTTTTAGACCACTGCATATATTCTGACTCCCCACTTGCATCTAACCAAGGCATAAACATGTCCTTTGGGGGAGAGGGGGGTTCATTTTGATTTCCTTTGGTGTTCTTATAATGTTGCCTTCATCTCATTTCCAGCCCATGAGAAAGGATTGGTTGGTGGGTTGGTTGGTGGGTGGGTGGGTGGCTGGGTTGATTGATTGATTGATTATTTATTTATGTATTTATGGTGCCTTGGAGTCAGTGTTGACTCCTGGCAACTGCCTGGGCAGGTCCCTGCAGTTTTCTTGGCAAGATTTTTCAGAAGTGGTTTGCCCTGGCCTCCTTCTTCCTAGGGCTGAGACAAAAGGGACTGGCCCAAGGTCACCCAGCTGGCTTCATGCCTGAGGCAGAACTAGAACCCACGGTAGCTCAGTTTCTAGCCTGGTGCCTTAATCACTATACCAAACTGGCTTCTTTTTTCACACTAAGATTTAGATAATGTCTCTGGATTCCAGACAATATTTCTTGGGAGATGAGGCACAGTGACTAGGAATGATGCTAAATCAGGATCATATTTTAGGGATGGGGAATTGTAAAACTTTCAGCAGAAGCAACCCTTCCCATCCAAGGGCATGAAGGAGGGGGAAGAAGCCTGGTTACTGCCAGCAGTGAGCCTTATCTCCAAGAAATTATTTAGAAAAATCCTCTTTTCTAAGGGGCAGAAACATATGAAATAGATCCTCTCGCTCTCGCATCCAGATACCAGTTTCTTGGCTCCCCTTGTAAGAGGCCAATAAAAATGATGAAGGCAGAGATAAAATGGAGTAGAACCTGATGGAGAAGCGTGAATCACTAGTGATCCAATTTGACTCGCCAATTGGATTTAACAAGCTGCATCAGTTTAATCTGAATCACTGATTCAATTTGAAGAGTCAGTTTGAATGGTCAATTCAACTGATTTTTTTTTTAAGAGCAGGCACAAAAATTCACTTAATCTCCAAATGAGTTTGAAGGTACCTGATCAAAGATTCAGTCTGAAGAGATGATCTGAATGAACTGCTTTTGAGTGGAATCTTCATAACTCTAGAATCAGATTCAAAAGTTCTCTTGGACTAAAATAGCATTCACCTCACCTACTTCACAGGAGAGGAGTAGCATGTAGCATGTTTTAGATATGAAATTGTCTTCATTGGTAGTTTCCTGATAACTCCACTTAAAGCCCAGGTGAAGTGCCTACTGTTGTATTGACCCAGGAAAACATGCCTTCTTCTCTGAAAGTGAAGCAATAGATAGAAGGAAGTCAATCTCAGAATGTCAGAATTGTATGTACTCTGAATCCCCAACATTAAAAGTAGTCTCTTCTAAATAGAAGTGTGTATTGGTGGAGAAACCTCTGTGCACCTGCACACAATTGTCAGAAAGGTGAGCAGGAGGGAGGATGAACATCACTAATGACATAGAAACCATCACTTCATCCCCCATTACTAAGCTGTAGAAGTGAAAATGTGCTTTTCTGTTTCAGGACTTCCTGCTTTCCTCTAAAAAAGGCTCAGGAGATCGGCTTCCCCAAGTTTTTCTTCTGCTGTCAAAGTCCTCTTCTTTTCTTCTCCTCTCAGCTTCCTTCTCCTTCTTCTTGGGGGTTTTGAGAACTTCTTTCAATTTTTCTTGGTAGTGTTGGAACATCCTCCCATTGAAGTCTCCCAGGTTTTCCAGTCTGAAAAAGCCCAACCAGGCGGAATCCCTTCCTGGTGTCTTCTCTTGGGATTTAAAGTAAGATGGGAAGGCACTGAGGTTCCACAATGGCCAACAAAGGGTTGTGCAAAGGCAAGGCTACTGACATTGCCACTTAATAACTAAATAAGAGCAGGACCACCGTACAGTACTCTCTCTTTTTTAAATGAAATTTCAACAGCAAATGTTCTGTCATCAAACTGAAGGAGTCCTGGTTTAAAAAAAAAATCCATTTTTTTCCCCCACTTCATGTGCAGTATTTTGTGTTTGCTGACCTGCTAAGTTGTGACAGGTTTCGTCCCAAGAAAGCAATAGCTAGGACAGTAGTGGCTAGAAAGTTTGTGATTGCAATCTTTTCCTCTCCCCCCAAACAATATAAATAAGGTATAGCAGTCCAGTTGGGATCAGGGCTACGGTGGGCTGAGCTGAGCTGAGCATTCCCTCTTCTGTGAATTCCTGTTTTGTTCCCAGTTAGGGCTGCAGATCCTGGGCTTGCTTACTTGCTAGTTATGTAGGATTTACTAATGTGCTTGTAAATGGGTAGACGGCCTAAAGAAAAGTATGAAATCTATAAGGTAGAAGGTGAGAACAGTTAGGATGTGGGAGACATAGATTCAAATCTCTCCAGAACTATGGAGCTCATGAGTAGCCAAGGCCCTATGTATCTCCCTTTCTATAACTTATCTCACAGGGTGGCCTGGAACAGGGTTCCTCAACCTTGGCAACTTTAAGACGGGTGGACTTCAACTCCCAGAATTCCCCAGCCAGGAATCCTGGCCTGGAAGATAAAATGCCGGGGGGAGCTCCTTGGAGGAAAAATGAATGAAAATGTCATAAATCCTTAAATCAAGAAAGCACTCTGGGTCCTTCTTGCTCATGCAGAAGATCTACTGCCAAAGCATTCTAATGAAGGGAAGTCCATCATCTTCTGAAGCAGAGGCTGGGTGTATATCTCTCTTCTACTCATAGTTTGGCTAAACCTGGTGTGTTGACTAAGCTACAATCAGTTCCTTCACATATTAGTTTAAGACTAACCTAAACAAACCACTTTATGACATGCCAGCCCCTTTCTTCTACTGAAGAACTCATAATCAAGTGAAGAAAACATCTAAGCCAGATACTCTAGGAGCAGGAGCATTTCCCTGGGTCCCTTCCTTTATGTCCTTCCCACCCCTTACATTCTCAGAAGGCACATACAATTTAGAATTCATTGGGGATCATTGTTAGGAGGCACTGCTGTGAACTGGCATCGTGCCAATCTACAGTTAAGCCTGTGGCCTGTTGCCTATCATTAACCCTATTTTAGGGGGTTATAAACTCAGTCATGCAGAATTTGCTCTAGGCCAAGAAAAAAAAAAAAAGCAGAAAAACAGGATGGGGAAGGCTTTTGCTACAGCTCAGCTCCAGGTGCACAGGAACAGCCTTTCTAAAAATCAGCCTGATTCGGTTTTGTGTAGGTTTCCAGCCATTGAAGGAGAAAACTTGATGTAAAGTTGGGTTCTGTCTTCAACTGGAGACTCTCTGCTTGACCTCATTTACCAGCACAGTGAAAGTGGGAAGGAGACAATTTTGCTTCCCTAATGGGACTTGAGATGTATTATGTTGAACCCTGAATTCAACAAACACACAATTTTTTTTTCCTTTTATTTTTACATTCCCTTTCAGAAGTCTCCTAAATAAGCTGCCTGCATTAATTTTCTAGGGTGGGGGAGAACTACTGCCAAACCCCTCTCCTTCTTGCATGTTCCTTCTGCTTCTTCATTTCAAAAAGTGTTATATGTCACTTTTAAGGGGTAAAAAACAGCTGCTCTTGGGGGTTTCCAAAACAAATGAGAAACAGAAACCAAAGTGATACCACATAAAACATGTCTAAGAACTAGAGCTAAAATGGGTGGTGCAAGATTCTTGCTTAGACAAAGACTAAATATACGAATCAATACAAGATAAAGTAACCAGTGGTGATCAATCAAATTTTACATCTGAGAAATCTGTAATGCTTTTAGAAGACGACCTTAATACATCATCATAAGTGGTCTGATGCAATCTGATTGGAATTGCATTCTTCAGTCAGGGGACCAACAGTGCAGAGAGTCTGTCTCTAAACTAGACAGAAATAGAATGCATGCAATGCAATATGGGTGTTGCAGGATCCAATCCTCATCCTAAGCCAGTTACATCTTGTGCACCAGCTGAAATGTGCTTTAAAGGCCACCCCACAAAGACTGCATTACAGTAGTCTAGTCTGGATGCCAGTAGAACATAGATAATGAATTAGGACATCTAACCTCATCTTGTCAACTGCTGCCTTTCCCCAACACAGAGTGACCCATTAGCTCAGTCTGTTGGCCATGGTGGCTGGGGCCCATGAGAGCTGAGGTCCAAAGGATCATCTACTGCCCTTGATTGGCAAGAAGTTCTCTTGCTCCATTATTGCTCTCATCCTCCATCACTGCAGTTCTTTCAAATAAAGTTAGAATCAAAACTGGGTTTGTTTTTTTTTTGCATGTTTGTATATCTTTTCTTAATATCTTTTCTTAATGTAAAAAAAGAGAGAGAGAGAGAAAGATCTGTAACCATTCACCTACTGTTTAAATAAAAGAAAGGGCATTGTGGTAAAAACGTTCAGACTTGTTTGACACCAGGCTGACTTGCTGTTGTCTCCAGCCACCTGGTGTAATTTGGCTGATCATTTGGGTCCAGCCCTAACTGCTGCATCATGACCTCTGACCTCCAGCTGTCACTCTCTGTGGACAATGGTAAGGGATACTGGAAGCTGTAGTTCAGCAATGTTTGGAGAGAGGTGGGCTTCTTTGATCAGGTTTTGGAGAAGTTTCTCTTGATCATTCTCTCCAAAGCTCTTCTGCCCCCTATTTATAAGGTCAATTCTAGAGAAGAAAAGCAATTAGGGAGAAACAAACACACCGTCCCAAGGCTGATCATCATTATGCACAGCTAGCGTCTGAAAGCACCGAGAATTGCTCAGTCACAATTCATAGCAAATTTTGGTGTTGTGCTTGAGCTGGTATAAATAGAACTGAATAAGAAAACCTGGTTTAATTTCAGCAAGGATGCCCTATCACTTTCCCTCCCTGCTATAATTCAAGAAGTCATCTGTAGCTGTTGGGTATAAAAGGTATAATTTTGCAATTCATCTTTAAAGCAGCTTTTAATCATAAAATAGCACCACATCTATGTAAACCTCTAGCAATAGAAAAAAAACAACAGCCTAAAAGTGTGACCATTAGCCGTGTTGACTAGGGAGGATGGGAACTGTAGTCCGACTCTTGTGGTCCAATCAGGAATGTCAAGAACTCTCTGCTTCTTAATGAGTTGTTCAAGGTGAAGTGGGATATAAATTAAACAAGCAAATCTGTAATAAGGTAGATATCTAATGTTTGCAAAGGTAGCTCGGAGGGCAGTTCTCAGAGGAAGTTTCTCTTCCTTCAAAATGGGGGTTATGCAGAACAAGGGCTCAGTAGACGTTTTTAACAATTAGACTGGTTTGCAGGGGAGAAGACAATTGTCTTGCATTATAATTCTTAACTAAATAAGTAGTTCTGTGTGTGTGTGTGCGCCTTTGACTCTTGGTGACTGCCTGCTCTAGTTCCTGCAGGTGTTTTGCCTGTGCCTTCTTCGAAGGGCTGAGAGAGAGTGATGGGTCCATAGTCACAGGCTGTTTATCTAGAAAAGGCAACAGAAAAAGAAATGAGATTAAGAGGGAAGTGGGGAGGGATAAAGTAGTTTTAGGAATTGGTTTCTTAGTTACCAAGTTCAGCAGACAGCAATGCACTTGGTCTTGGCTGCATCCAAACATGAAAATTAGGAAGTCATTAGTAGGCTTAGCTATGTCGCATTATTTGAAGGAGGCAGGATCCTGGCTCGACTGCATCTAGGCATGGTAAATGAACCAGTTTAGCATTTAATGTTACTTATATTTGCTCCTGCGGAGCTTGCTTCCAAACAAATATGCTTAGGATTGCAACACTAGGATAGCATTCTCAATGGAGCCAGTTTAAGACATTATTCTGATTCTTGCTAAGGACAATGTCTCTTTCTGCTCCTTATGAAGGAATCAAGAAAGTATCAGTTCAGTCTTTTGCAGTGCTGGTAAGACAACCTCCTCCCCACCCAAAGATAGCTTTGGGTTGAGAAGGACAGGTCCATAGTATATACACAAGGCAGGAATGGCTCCTACTGTCACGAACTTCTGGGATTGGTTAAGACTTGGCCCTTCTGTAGGGCTTTTGAAAATAAAGACGTTGTTCAGAGCCAGGTTTACACCACCTAGAGCCTTTGGAATGAGGGGGCTTAAACCTCTTATGAAAGGATAATGTTCTTCAAAAGCAGGAATAGTGGTGAGGGAATCAGGAGTAAGGACTGGATTGTCTATCCCCAAACACAGATGCTCCAGCATCATTGCTTAGAACATTTGCATCATGTGCCGAAAGGCAAGATTTAGCACCAAATCTTCTAAGGTGCTCAAAGGCCATTATAACAGAACCCCATTAGTCCAAGCCCCTCTGTGTATGTTTGGTGATACCATATCCATGAAACATTGTACAGCAGTTTTTATAAAGAAGCCAGTGAAAGACAGATGTGAACTTTGTTGCCATCACATATGGATCATCCTGATGATTAGCTTCTAGCCATCTACCTGTGGGTCTAACCTAGATGTTAGTGTGAAAGTTGCCAAGTACTTGAATATTGTTATCAGATCACACTAGAATCAGTGGCAACTCTGACTTGTTATATGGATGTAATTGTATAGTTTGCATAGTCAGCTGACTAACAAAATTAAATTCATTTATTTTGCCTACATTCTAAAAATATTGGCAATTTCTCCTCTAAAATGCCCGTTGGGATAGTGTAGATCTCCAAAGACGTGAACAGGCCCATGAGTTTGGAATGATCTTCCCTTTGTCTAACCATTCTCAGCATCCGTTGCAAAAGGTGTTTTAGGCCTACCCATGTTTGAACAAACTTGCTGTGTCCTAGAGATGCTTTGTTTGAAAAATATTAAGACTTGTTATAAATAAAATGAGGCTTTTAATCAAATGAAGAAAAGTTAGCAGTTATCCAAAGTTCCCATACAGATTCAGAACATCAAGGTGAGAATGAGTTGCTAGAGGCAGTGGCATAAAATTTTTGGGATATGAATAATAAATAAATTAATGAGGACCCACCCTTGATTTTGGAGATTAGCAGCCCTGTTTGCTGGAATGTGTTTTGGAACATCACCCTGCCTTTTGCAGAACTAGGTAGATCTCCACCTGCAATTCCTTTTCTAGCTGATAGGAGAGACTTCTTGAAAGTATGAATGCATGAAAATTATGAATGGCTGGCCGGCCAATGAACGTTTCTCAAGAGAGCTTCACAATGCTTGTTGAATGACACCCACTTAATTGATCCAATCGTTCCTTTTCCTCAGGCAAAAATAAGAGGAGAACCTTTAGCTGTCCAAGGTCTGATCTGGAAGGAATCTCCTTCTTAAGTCATCATCTTAGTGGCAGAAAAATAAGATAGAAATTATAAACATAAATGTATATATATTTTAAATCACAGCTTCCAATGTTCTTAAAGGCTCTCCGATTAAGTGATTCGTGGATGGGGAAGCAGGTGTAGGTCGAAGCAGCCATCCTGTTAGGAAGATACCTCCAGAATAAGAAACAGCCCTCATAAAGGCATTGTCCTACCCTGGATCTTGGAATTTCCCCTCTGGATCATTTCAGGCACCTTTTGCAGCCCTCAGATTTATTTATGATCACTTGGGAGAGAGTTCATGCACGTTCCCATGTTCTCCATAGGTGCGTCCGTATGATCTAGCCAGGAGCCTACCTGGTTCCTCTTGTTCTGCCTGCGTCTGGACTCAGTCCTCCTTCCTTATCTCTTTTCCCAACTGAAAGCTCCTTTCTGGTTCTCCGCCCCCCCATCACTCTCCTTATCCCCCCCCCCCGCCCAAGCATTTGATCATTTCTTCAAATCCCTCGCCTGAACCAATCTCTTTTCATGCAGAGGATAAAAAGAGAAGGACTTCAAAGTCAGTTCAGGTAATTAACAGCTGAGGGGAATATTATCCAAAGGAGAGGTTCTGTTTTGCACCCAGGTCTGCTTTCCAAGCCAGCCGGCATGAGAGCCCTTATTCCCTATAGCATCCCAGTCTGCTTCCTCCGAACAGCTTTGCTAGGCCTCCAGTGATCACATCTGCATTTCAAACACTGGGGCTCTGGCATTAATTATTAATTAGCCTACAGTCACCCTGCCACCCCCCCTTTTCAGGACTTAAGTTCCAGCCCGCACATACTTATTCATTGACCTCTATCTTAGTTTTTGTTGGGGGGGGGACTGGGGGAGGACGTGGCAGGTTGAAGCCACCAGAATGTTTAATAATTCCCTTTCTCTTGGACTCTCTCGGTTTGAGCTTCATGGAAAGAGAAAGGGTTGTGTTTTTGTAGCATCGCAGGGAAGAGGCTAACTAGAAGGTTCTGGGGCTGTTTGTTCACATACTAGGATGTGAGTTGTGTCTGTCTGCTTTTGGAAGATGCTAAGAAGACTGTGATTTGTTTTGTAGGTAACAAGTCCTTCCTTCCTTCCTCCCTCCCTCCCTCCCTCCCTCCCTCCCTCCCTCCCTCCCTCCCAACTGGATACTTGAAAATACATTCAGTGAATTTCCATTAGAAGAATTAATTAAATTAACATTAACTGGGGATATGAAATTGTCTTTCCTGCACTGAACGCTGGACTCATGGCCGCAAATAACCCTTTCTACCTCCATGTTTCTGTGAGATTTAGGCAACCAAGCTGTCACTGTGTGCACATCTGAAGGGACCTTTAACAGTTCAGTTCTGCAGATCCAAAGTCCCTTTTTTTTGCACAGCAAGGCTTGCTTCCAAGATAATTTGCCATGGTTGCATTCTATATTCTGCAATCTGTTGTCATAAAATGTGTGTGTATTCATGTGTACATGTGTCTGTTTTCTAGAAAAATTAAGAATAAAAAAGAGAGTTTAGTTTACCACTCTTCTGCAGGTTCTTCACTTAATGATGATTTGTAAGTGTTTTTTTAAAGTAAAGTTGCATTATAACTGACTTTCCAGTCTCTTTTTATTATTTTTCTTCCCACTGAGTTATTGTTCAGTTAGCAATTACTGGGGTAAATTTGAAATGACCACTCTACTAGTAAGTGTACTTTGTTCCAAGATTTTCTATTTGATGTCAGTTGTTAATTTTTGTTTGCTGATATTCTTCTATCCAAACGAAGCTTCCTAGATCTCCAACTTAGTCTCGTTAGCCCCTAAGGACAAAGTTATATCTAAACTGTCCTTGCATTTAACTTTTTTGCTGAAACAGGAGGCATTTGTACACTTGGCCTAATTCCTAAAGGAATGATAGTAGTGGCATTAGAAGGCCAGACCAGTTAATTTGTTTGACATTCCTGCATTGATTTTTGATTGATTTTTGAGACTAATTTAAATACATGATCATACCTTTTGGAAAGATCGTAGCTGGCACGCACAGATGCACGCACACACTTGTGTAGCATAGTCCTATGCCTAAGTCCCACAACAGTCATGGAAGCTTGCTCACTAGTCTTTAGGGGTTCATCTTTTGCCCCTCCTAATTACAGCTATTATTTCTGGGCTGCAAAAAAATCCAGATGGCCACCAGAGGGCAGCAAATGGAGGCCTAAAAACTTCAACTGTTAGCTGCCCTCTAGTGGCTGCCCCGATGTTTGCAGCCCAACTATGGTGGATCTTACATTAATACAGCAAACTCTGCCAGGTTGCCTCTGAGAAACCCTACAAAGGTTTATATTGTAAACACCACAGATGCCCTATGGGAGTGAAAACAGCTTAACTTCCGTCTGGTTCCTATCTAAACTCCAGATCCATTATTAAGGCTGCAAAATGTGTATGATTAACCAATTAATTTAATGGATTAAAATGTATTTTGATTGACTAAAAAATGTGCCCTTGATTAATCATTCAACAGATTTTTTTTTCTTTTTAAAAAAATGGGATGACTGCTTGTGAAAACAGCAGCTGAGAAGTCCCGAAGAGGCATTTCCTTCTGTTTGGAGAAAGGATTTCCTTTTTCTTCTTTTGATTCCCTAACTCAGTGCCTGTAACCATGCATGTCACCATCATTTCAAAACAAAGAAGGAGACCTACTTCTTTTCTACGCGTTCCTCCCCTCCTATGCAAACACCTGCAGATTTCATCCATTTATTAATTGGCTGCAACACACACAAATACCTAAGATTGTGTAAGCTTAGGTGTTTATTTGGTACCAGCTCCTGCTACATGCCAAGGAACAGCTGCCTCTTTCAGAAATATACAGGATGACCACCTTCTTTAATATCTATGTTGTTCTATAAATCCAAAAGTTGGAATCCTTCTCCAGAATAGCTTTCAGTCTATGCCTGGCTCACCCAATACCCATGAAGCACAAGATGATTGATTTGGAGGTTTGGATACTTCCAAGGCATTGGGTTTAGAAACCATAATTTCTGGCTTGGCTCAGCCTTCTCCAGGCACTTTCCAGTGTGTGGAGTTCAGTTCCCGGAATTCCTCAGCCAGCGTTGCTTAGGATCCTGAGAACTGGACCTAGGCTGGAGAAGACCGGTTCAGCATGATATGCAAGCCCAGCCAATGGTAGTTTATTTGAGAAACCATGCTTAAGCAAGCCATGCTTTAGCATTCATTTTCCTTTGAGAAGTGCTGGAGGGTCGAATGCTGTGAAGATGGAACAGTTTAGTGCATTTCAACTTTTTTGGAAAGGAGTTTCCCCTCTCCAACTTCAGCACTTCAGGGTTTTCTTTACTCCTTTCTCTTTTTGGCTGTGCCCAAGCCTTCTCTATGATCATTGCCCTGCATTTTCACCCTCCCCCTTTTTGACTATAAAACCAGGCTCTCTTGGTTGCCAGCAAAGGGCCTTAGCATAATTTGGCATTCTTTTGGCAGCCACCCAGCCTACTGCCTCCCTGCTAGGAAGAGGAATAATGCACGCGTGCAGTTCCATAAGTGCTAGTGCCAGAAAGTGTATCTGTGCAAGCATATGGACTGTGCCTCTTGGCCTCTAGGTTCACAGCCCCCGTTGCGATCAGCCTATAGAACCTGCTTGTGGGAACTGGGAAGCGCTGCTTTCCACCCACCTCCAACCCCTTTGTGTCTGCCAACAATCTTTGCTGGCAAATGCTCGTGCATAAACAGCAGCCAGATTTGGCTTATTAGCTGCAGAGCTATGTAAAGGGTCCCTGGCCTTTTACTCCGTTTTCACATGCGTGACTTGTCGTATCACAAGGACACGGCTTTGCTTTCGTGTTCAGAGATACTGCACAGGATGTTTGCCTTGAATGAATCCTACAGCTCTGGGTTGTTTTCAGCAGACTGTGAAGACTCTTTGCACCTCTGCAGTGCGTCCTGGTTAGCTTTCTTTCAAATTGGGGTGCTTGGGAATTTCCCCCCTCTTCTCCCAAAGTTCTAGATTTTGGAATTCTGGATTTTTTCTGCCCCAAAGTGGAAATCTGCCACTCATTTCCAGATTTTGTGCTGAGTTGTGTGGGCATTCCTTTGTGCACTTCCAGCCTTCGGTGCACCCAAGTGCATGAGTAATGGATTGTACTAAAGGGAGTTAGATTATTATATTACTGTGTCAAGGCACTTTTTCTGTGATAGTTCACTGACAGGTAAGGAAGGCATGTCCATGTGATCAAACATCGACTTTCCACATCACAGAAAGGCAGTCAACAAAATTGATCTTTTGATCAAATTGATAAATCCTGGTGATATTTTGTCAATGTATACATGCACAGAAACAATTATGCAGCAAAACTGAGTAGGCATGAATATGATGTTGAGCCCTTACACCCAAAATTCATGTTGTTTGTAAGGCTGGTGACCTTTCATCCTATCTTCTCACCAAGCTTTCTCAGATAACTCTCAAAAAGAGGCTTAGTTTTCACAAACTCTAGAAACTACATGGCTTGTTCCCAATAGTTTCCATGCTCATTTGGGGTGTCTTGAACTCTTTTTTTGACAGCATTCCCTGATTTCCAAAATTTCCTTCCACTGAGGAATGGGTGGAGAAGGGAAAGGGGATTCTCACTGAGCCTCCTCTCCGGTGGTCTTTTCTGGTCAGGAAACCACAATCCTAATGATTCTTTCATCTTTCCCAATCGTAAGGGAGGAGATGGGGGAAGATCTCAGACCATCAGTATCCCCAGAAACCATGACCAACAATAACATTCACAGGGGTCATCAGTATGTGAACTACTTATTTGTAAGCCTTGTGATCACCTTTTCTAGCCTGCAGCCTTCCAAATGTGTCTGGCTTCAGTTCCTATAATGCCAGACTGGGATTGGAATTGCCCAATAAAATCATTATTTATTTTCAGATGGAAGGTAAAGCAAGCTCCAAAGTTGGTAGCACGGCCCTATCTTGTCTGGCTTGATAGACCCCTGTGAATGTTATTGTTGGTCATGGTTTCTGGGGATACTGATGGTCTGAGATCTTCCCTGATCTCCTCCCTTACAATTGGGAAAGATGAAAGAATCATTAGGATTGTGGTTTCCTGATCAGAAAAGCCCGGCCCTATCTTGTCTTGAAGCTAAGCAGAGCTGATCCTGGCTAATCCTTGGATGGGGACCACGATGGAATCCCAGGGCTGAAGGCTAGATGGCGAAGCTGGAAAAGCATCTTCTGGCAATGGCAAATATCTTGCTATTCCTGCCCTCCAAAAGCAAACTCAAAGGAATCTTTATCTTTTCAAAAATATATCCCATTCTTTTGAACTTTTAATATTGTTTTATAAGTTGTCAATTCTTTTAGATTCTGTTTACTCTTTTTTATTAGTGATATGGCTGTGTTGCTTTGCATTTTTCTCTCTCTCCCTGTAGCTTCTTCACCAGGTTTGTTCTTACGGTGGCTTCACATTTATATGTTTTTTTACTTTGTTTATTCTAACCTGCCTGGAGGCTCTGTAACAAGATGGGACATTTTGTTTATAAATAAAACATGAAATGAAGGAATATATCAATTAAGAGAAGCCAAAGACTTAGAATCAAGTGGTACTTATTTTCAAATTGAGCAGAAAAAGAAGTGGTTACTTGGTAAACCCAAGTGGGTTTACAAAATGCAAACCACCTTCAATAAAATAATAACAAAACATTAACAACAGCTGTTTAAAAAAGAGTAGTTAAAATGAATGCCACGAAGAAAAGCATTCCTTGTTCTTTTTCCCTGCCAGTTCTCACTGAATTTGAGGAAAGAGAATTTGTTTGCAGAATTTCTTTCCAAGGAAAAGTGAATGTCGGGGAAATGTGGCATCCCCAGGGGATGGTCAAATGTGTTGATTTGATGAAAGCAGGGTTGTGCCATCCCAATACAAGCCCCACCCCATTTGTACATGTGCCATTTTGATGAAAGCAACAGGACTCTGCAGTGACCCATAGGCTGGTGTGTGGGATGGTTGCAATTATTTAGTTATGAGGTGGCTAAGATGTGTCTGCATGTAGTCCTTGAGGTTCTCTGAGCTTGGTTGTCTTCTTGCAGATCTTTCATTACCTGTCTAGGTAACATCTTCAGTGCACTTCAGTGCATCCATCTATCTCAATGGCCAAAGATTGATTCCATAGAGGATCTAATGGCACCATGTCTTCTTCTGAAGATGTTATCTCACTGGGTAATGAACTGTCTGCAAGAAAACAACCAAGCTCAGGGAACCCCAAAGACTCCACAGTTCAACCCTGAGCTACAGACCTTCTCTTCTATTGTGGATGTTCTGTCTGTTCTTGGACAATCCTTTGGCAAACAGTTAGCAGCCTCCCTGGCTTCCCAACCTTCCATAAAATCCCAAAGGAAGCCATTAGGCAGGGATCCCTCTCATGAGACTTTTTCCTGTTGAAGACGTACAACAGAAAATAATGCCAGCAGGGGCCAGCAGCTCAAAAACAAGGTCAAGAGACGTTTGAGATAAATTCCCCACTCACCTGAAAGGGAAGAGAAAAGCAAAAGCCTCTTTCACGGGGGATGAAAGCTTCTGAGAATTTGTAAGGTGGATTTCCACACAGTCTTACTAAGAACTCTACCCCTGTTCCAAAATTAGTTAGCAGAACAAAGGAGCAAAACCAGTTTAGGCAGAGGCTTGAGGAAATAAACGGGTCTTTCAGCTATTCTGAGAGGCTGGCAGTCATGGGCCTTGACCAAGTCCGGATGCAACTCATCCGTGAGGTGTGAAGCCACTTCAGAAAAGGTCTGCCTTGCAGCTACAAATGGGGAAAGATGGTCAGGGATCGAGGTGCACGGTGTGGGACCACTTCCTTTTAAAAATGCACATTTTAAGTAAAGCTAGATTTAGAAAATGTCAGTGTTGAAGAAAAGATACATTAAGCCTGCAAATGAATGCAGGAATGGAATAGAACAGAGGATTTGACTAGCCATTTGTTACCAAGCTGTTATCAGGGGCTGAATGTAGACTCCAATTTATTTAGTAAATTTGGCATCCATTATACCTTGTTGAGCAACAAGTCAGTTTTTACCATCCTCTCATTTCCTTGGATTTCTGAGAACACTTCTTTAACTTTCTGGAAGGACACTATTAATTTGGTTATTCTGTTGAGATGAAAAGTAGAATTTTCACCACATAGTGGCTGCAGCCGGTGTTAGAAATGTGCTGATAAATATTCTCAACTGAGTCCTTGTAGGGTTCTGGTTAACAAGTGATGACTAGAGATGGACCAATCTGTCAATTTTCTTGTTTTCGTGAAATTTCTCAATTTCTCAGTTTCTTCCTTTCCCGTACAGTTTAGTTTGTGCTAAAGCTGGTGTGTGTTCCGTGCCACTTTCCCCCCTAAAAAATACACCATTCATTAGTTCGTCTGCGTTGCAAAGAATTTCCCCTAACATAATGCATGTACTGAATGTTCTGTTGAGGAACCTATCTCTGCCTTTTTGCACTGGGGTTTCCTTCACACGCCCACTCCCCCCCCCCGAATTGTCCAACCCCATGACAAAATTCAGATGCGCGCACATTTCCAAGAATTAGCCAAGGCTCGAGCGTTGAATCCTGTGGAATGTCAATACGTTCAGGGTCCCATGCAAACAAAGCCTATGTCTCCCCATCCTAGGGAGATCTGCACTTCCCGAGCAGTGACACAGATATTATGGTATGTCACCATGTGGGCCAACAGCTGTTTGAATCCTCCCCATATTGGAAGGAACAGAAATAGAAGGATTTTGTGGGATTCTGGGGCTGAGCCAGCTGGCTTGGAGAGCGGCATCTGTAATTTCTTTAACAAACAAACAAACAAACAAACACATTGTCGACTCTGTTCCAACACCTTATTGGCTTTGTTGAGTTCCGCCCCCTCTGCTGTGCCCACAATGCTCCCCTCCCTCCCTCCATCCCTCCCGCCTCCCCCCCTCTCAGCAGCCACACACAGCTTGCTGAACAGGGACTCCATTAATTCTACATTTCCTAGATGGTATCGAAGTCACAGAGGGTTTCCACAGAAATTAATTTGTCCTGACAACAGCCCTAAAGATTGGAGTCCAGGGGTAGCTTGGCATATTCCTTTTAAACTGAGCACAATAATAACGGGAGGCCGATAAGCCCCGTTCTTAAAGACCACACTAAGGAAAGGGTCAGGCTCGGCTTCCTCACTGGATCGTGGTGGATGGGGCTGATAATCTATTGTGTCAGGGGTTGCAAGTTTGATAGAAACACAAACGTGTTGGATAAATGTCTTTTGCAAAGGCAGCGTCGGGCTGAATAAAGCCGGTCTAAGAATAGACATTTCTGGCTATTTTAAAGCATAAAAAATGTTCTCCAAGTTTCCATTGGAATCCTAAAGGGGAGAATGCCTTCTTTTCTATGCTTCGCTGAGCAATTTGTGCCTATGTGTAGAGGTCTGTCTGTCTGTCCATCTACGTATCTATTTTGCTCCCATGCGCTCTCTACTTTCACATGGCCTTTTTGACCCAAATATGAATCCCAATATATATATGTTTTCCTTCCTTGAAGATCTAAAATGCTATTAGGAAAGAAATATTATAGCATATAAGATGGATTTAAATCATTCCTTCCTCCTCCTTTTCTTCCTCCGTGTTTACAGTTTCCTGGTTTTCTTAGTATGTAATCATTCAGACAAATGTGTACGTGGCCATGGAACCTCTTAAAAAAACTACATCCTCTGTTTTGTCTGTTTTTCCTGTTGTGCTTGTACAGGAGGAACTCTCAAGTCATCTTAGAACAGTCATGAAAACAACCACAGGGAGTGAAATGGAATAATTGTAGAACTGAGCTATTCTGGTTAATAATTACATTCTTCTAAGTGTAGGAATCTAAGAATGTTGTGTTTCTCATCCCTTGGTATATGCCTGAATATAATATGCACAGAGACACAGACACAAATAGAGGAATGGATCTTTCCACATCGTTGTTATTGTTTATTTTGTGGAATGAAAAGTATATTGTGTTCCTGCGCATATTTGTATACAATATAATCTTGGCTGAATAACCCAGAAAGCTTTAAATGGGTTGCTGTTTGTCAATAAGAAATCTTGGCACTTTGAAGAATTATGAGTTACGGGATTGTCGATAAAATCCATTTCAGTAGATTTATGAAAAAAGCATCATAATATTGTGAACGGATTACCGTATGAAACAGAAGGAATGCTGTGAAACTTTTTACCATTCATCCATTGAAAACATAACGGGAAAATTATGTATTGCAAGTAGCAAATTTACATCTAAGCAGAAATATGGGGTGGCTTCCAGAAAACCCACTTTCTCACCACTTTTTGTGCAAAAGTGAAGCCTGATTTTGCTTTTAATGACCTAAATGCATTAATGAAATAAGACAGGAATATATAACTCTCTTAAAAGCAAGGTGTTAATCCACTTGGCATGAAGGGATTCTCTTCTCTGAAATGCTACAATTAAATATTAATTTAATAATATTCTGATGGTTCGTTCCTTCATGCTGAAAAGTTAGCTCTTTTTAGTTCCCAGCTCAAACCCAAACCATCTAAACAATCAAACAACAAAAAATCAGCATGGTACATTTTCCAAACAGTTTACAATAAAATGAAAAAAAGAAAAGAAAAGAAAAATAGTCCTTGAAATACCCATATAAGTAATAACACTAAAACAGTGACTCTCTAATGCCTGGAGGTGAAATGAAAGAAGTTAATGGATTTGAAGTGGTTGCATAGAAAAGATTATTTAGACTACAGTTGGTTTACTTGTGTGCTGTTGTGGGGAAACTGTCTGCCAGCCCCCCATAACTGAGTAACTGAGGGTAATTTCTCACAAAATGCCACAATGTACAAGGTTTTCTAAGTCTGCATAGAATTGTAGCTAACGTCTGCTTTGTAAGATCCTAAAAGTGGTTAACCTGCACAAAATTTTACTAGACAGTTAGGGCTAGTAGATTTGAAGACATTCTGATTCTGTTGGATAGTGTTGGGCTTCAAGGTTTAATGAACATGGTCTAAACCAATGTTTCTCAACCTTAGCAACTTTAAGATGGAGGACTTCAACTCCCAGAATTCCCTAGGCAGCCTGGCTGAGGAATCCTGGGCATTGAAATCCACACATCTTAAAGTTGCCAAGGTTGAGAAACATTGGTCTAGACAACAGATTTCCTGAAGTTTTCCTGGCAACACATAAGGAAATATGTTGTCTACATCATGGTCACTAAACCCTAAAGTCCAACACTGTCCAACAGATACCGCCCATGAAAGCCTACACCAGTATATCATTCTGACTGTTGCCAACTGCTCCATTGCTAGAATGTTATGGTTAGAAGTAACTACTGGAGCCATGAGGTCCAGGTCCTTGGTCCATGAACAGCTAAATTAAAGCAGCCCTGTAGGTTCTGCTTGAACACATCCAGTAAATGGGAGGCATTGATTCCACTGTTGAATTACTCCTCCTGTTGTAGAAGTAAGTCCTTCTGACTTTAAACTGGCCTACTTTAGGCCTCCTAATTCCTTTTCCCACACTCTTGAGACAACAGACCTTAGCTCAGAGTTATCTTCTCCATGACAACCTTCAAGTTCTTGAAGAGTGTTATCAGATCTCTGTTCACACATCATTCCTCAGGACTAAACATATTCACTTCCCCTAAAATTTCCTTGTAGCACTTAGTTTTCAGGCATTCTCATGGCCTTTCTCTGAATTTGTCCCCATTTGTCTGGGGCTTTCTCAAAGTGGTGTTCCCTGGAACCGGCGGCACATTTCAAATGGGACCCAAGCTACACAGAATATCATGGAAGTATTCTTTATAATACACTGCATGCAGCCCAAAAATGTAGTTTGCTTTTTTTACAGCTACATCTCACTGCATATATGAGCAAACTCATATTCAGCTTGAAATCAGCTATACACCCAAGATAGGTTTCACAAGGTTTTTAAACTAGTACTTAAAATGGGGAATAAGACCTGGAATGTCAAATTGAAGGAACTCTGTAGCAATTAAGAAGCAATCTTATTTTAAGTCAGAGCATTGGTCCACTTATCTTAGCATAATCTAATAGGGCTGTGTGGTGTTTTAGAAATAATTCAGAAAAAAGTGATTCAAAGGAATGCTGGATGGGGAGTGTAGGATCAGAACTCTGTAGCAACAAACAGGACTGGAACCAAACAACCAAGAAAATAAATATTTTCAATAAAGCTTTAATTAGTAAGATTTACTAAGAAAAAGGTTAAGATGACAACACAAGAATTCCAACCAATATCTTTGCTTTCAAATGTGAACCTTCCACACATGCAATTTCAAGCAGTTAGTTTCTAGCCTTCTTTTTCCTGCACTTTTGTTGAAAAGAGAGATGACTCCTGTCACTTCTGGGACTGTGAATCCGATTGTACCTAGATAGTGTTTATACAAACAGATAGAAGCCTCCTTATCAGTGTGAGAATCCATGCTCATGAGTAGCACTTACCTCCTCTCTTTAAAGCAGCTACTTTTCCCCCAAGGAATGCACAGCTGGCCTCTGAAGTCATGTGATCCCAGGAAAAGATGCATCTGCTTTAAAGAGCTGCAGATAAATGCTACATTCCCTCCATTGTGTCCTTTCTGGAATTGAATCTGAAGCCTGATTATCTACCTAGATTACTGACAGTTCTCAAGGGCAAGAAGAGATCTGCTGGTGACTTAATGTTTTAGGCTACATATTCTCTAATCGATTTGGTTTCCAAATATCAAAGATGAGACGCTTCCTAAAGATCTATAAGCTGCAGAATTCCTGTTTATTTCCTTTGTACAGTGAAGTAGCTGGCATGGCAATCAGAAATGTGACATGGCCGAAGAATAGTGGAGGCCAGAACTGTTGATAGGGTATAGTGACCACAGGCTCCATTTGTCAGCCCTTAAAGGTAGACCAGGCAACAGACACCATAAAAAATACAAGAGCTCTACTTTACTGAAATAGGCTAAGATAACAGAATCTTGAAAGCCTGAAGCATTTCCCCTTCCCTCCCTTTTATGCCCAAGAGAATCAAGGTGGGGCAATCTTGAGTTTCTTTCTCACACCTTCCTATTTTCTCAGGCTAAGCTCAAGTTTTACTAATGGTTGCTGCATACCTTCTTCAAGGCCATCTCTGTGTTCTTTTACAGTAGTTAGGTAAATAAGTTATGTTTCTATTGTCAGAGTGTTCAAGGGCCACATTTGATTTTAAAGTGGCATGTGGAGGGACCCACTTCAAAAAGGGGTTTGATTTAAATTGAATTATATTAAGTCCATTGACAAGGTTATTTTGTAAGTATGTGGTCACTTCCTTCTTCTCTCACAGTAAAAATTACAATAAAAAATTTAGGAGGTGTTCTTGGGCCACAGAATAACTATTGTTAGCTTTCAGTACAGAAACCATGTGAGTCAAGCTTGATTCTTGATGACTTCTAAGATGCTTCCAAGCAGTATTCAGGGCAGCAGTACAGAAGAGGTTTTCCATTGTTTCTTCCAGATTCTTCTTTTTTCAAACTACACAGCCTGGTTTATGGTCCTGAGATTTCCTTGTACGAAGACATTGTCTAGCTTTTTAAGACCAACCAAGGAAGGCTCTGCTACTGTATCTGAAATAAAAATCTGGCAGCCAACTCATATGGAGTTAAAGCTTATTTTAAAACTTGATACCCTCCAAATGAGTCGGGTTTTAATTCCTCTAATACCGTAGCATGGCTGGTGGCTATAGTGAGCTGGCATTAATGGAATTAACAGCCAACCTTCTGTTGGGACAAGACCAAGTTAAAGGATGTGAATCAGTCCAGCATTTTCTGAAAGCAGACAAGGAGTTATGCACTGCAGCGGGCAGCCTTAAATGCATCTCCAGAACCACCCAAAACCTGATTGTTGAGCTTCTTGGGTGGGTCAGAATACTAGGTTTTTTTGACTTAGGCTGTGTTGTGTTGGGGAGAGAGCGACTATGTTCTCAGCTGCAGCAAATTTTGAATCTTTGTGTTTGGAGATTATCTTCATTAGAAACTCCCAGATGATGTCACATAGGCTTGTTTTGCCTTGGGAATGGCAAGGTGGCTATCTACTTTTCATGCAGCTTAATTCATCATTGCTGATCCCTGTTAGTGCTTCAGAGAGGTATCATTTAGAATTTTTGTGTGCTTTTTTTTTTTTAAATGCACAGTTTTCCATTAACCATTAACATCAGTGCTACTGTTGAGTCACGTTACCTGAGCAGCTGAAAATATAATGCCAATAGAAGAGAATATCTATAGCTCAGGGTTGAACTGTGGAGTCCTTGGGGTTTTTTGAGCTTGGTTGTTTTCTTGCAGACATTTCATTACCTGGCTAGGTAACATCTTCAGTGCTGGAAGGGAGTGGGGAAAATGTAATGGCCATCCCCTTGCCAAAAGCACCTTTACCAAAAACTTGCTGTGGTGGGGAAAGGGGTGAGAGAGAGAGAAAAAACCTTTCCCATGAATGGACTTAAAAATCAGCCAAGATGTTTACTGAGCACTCTCTTAAAATTACATTGCAAACAATTTTGTATTATTTTTATTTCTTACATGCAAAGAGATCTGTATATGGTGCCAAAATAGAGATGTTTGGGAAGAAGTAAGGTTGCTTGGAAGGAAGATCAAATAGAGGAAAAGTAAATATTCTCTGTAGCCTCTCTTTGAATGTAAGGAACTTTTGTCTTCCTGGTACAGTTGAGTTCAGCAACTGAACAAATGACAGTTACAAATAACAGTTGTCAAAACTTCATTCCATATGTTTTAGGGGTTAGTGCAATATCTCAAGAAGGGAAAATCTCTCTTGGTGTACCTGTTAACTTTCCACAGGCAAAATGAAACCATTTCTGGGGGCAATCTTCAAAAGGTCAAGTACATAGTTTCCAGTTTTAAGAACAAATTTCATTCCCAAAGTCTTTCCTTAAGTCGAATTTGTACATAAGCTGGAGTAATACTATATAAGTAGTATTGTGTAATAAACTCAAATCATTGTGTATTTAAGTTGAATTTTGCTACAATAGGCTCCGTTCTTAATTATGGGTCATCTGTAAACCAGACGTTCTTAACCTGGGGACCACCTGTATCTTCTGGCCAAGGGCCATCATATATTTTTTAAAATAATAAGGTTTTTCCATGTCTAAATGAATTAGCTTTGGGGGCAGTGAAGCAATGATATCGCTACAGCATTCGGACTGAACTTTGGGTTCCTTTTTATCACTCTCAAGGGAGTGTTTTTATATGTTGCCAATTTGAGAATTAATATACATATTCCACTTAAAATCAGGAGAAATCAAGAGAATTAATATACCTATTTCACTTAAAATCAAGAGTGTAAAAAAATGTGCCTTTCAGGGCAGTATAGGTAGACAAAATGCATAGGATAGAGTAAAACGGAAGCCAAAATGTCATTTTGGGTGCTTTTTATGCTGACTTGAGATAGGCTAGGCTTACAAAGGAATATTTATGATCAATACAGATTAGAAAACGATGGCTCTATTTGTTTCTGTTTATCCAAATTACGCAAGCTTCTGCTAAACAGGGCAGCCAAAACGGCTGGAGGGAATCAGAACTGTTTAATCATGGCTTACTAGGGTTCCTAACCAACCTTCATTCACTTCAGTGGTATCCCATGCAGGAATCTTTTCCAAGAAATTGAGCCTTTTTGAATTTGGATCAAAACAAGCAAGGTCTTTTCCTGGCAATGCCTCATATTTTTTTTAGCCAGACTATTCTGTGCTGAACATTATCTATTTGAATGCGTTATATATTTGATCGGAGGGACTTCGTTTTGCTTGATGCTCCAGTGAGATAAACAGTCAACTTTTGACTCTTTGTGTCCGTGGGTTTTTTCCTCCCTTTTTCTTTTCCATTAAAATGCAAGCTTCTGGATCTTTCCCCCTGCCTCTTCCACCAGCGTAATTTCCCTGGAGAGTCATTAACATTCAGCTCACACTAGCAGTCACCTACACTGTTGAACTTGCTATCAAATAACCTTCAAAACATTACTAGTTATTATATGTCATAGGCCAGATTTATGATAAACTAACTTTGAAAGAAGCCTGAATCTTTAGGTTTCCCCTCCACCCCCTTCATTTATGTTTTGTTTCTCGTTAACATTTATTTGCCATTTCCTTGGGTTTAATTTTTAAATTGGTTAGCTTTATTCTTTTCCCATCTTTTCTGCTGGTTTCCAAAATGAGTTTTCTCCTCCCTTTGCTCAGATAAGTCTTCTTCTTAAATAACATTTCATGATGATATTTTCATTCTGTTTTGGGGGTGGGGGGGAGGAAAAGCTCTGGATTCCACATTTCCCAGTTGCTCTTTGCAGCTTTTAAGGGCACTCAGAAGCTTTCCTTGATGGTTCAACTTTAGGGAACATTAAAACAGTACAGTTATTGTTTGGGTAACCCTCTTGGACTTGGTAGTAGTATAATAAAGGGATATAAGAATACTCAGGAAGCCTTTTAGATATAAGAGCTCTTGATTTGGGGAACTAAAACTGAAGGCCAGTTCGATCCTAATTTGATGCAGTTCTCCAGAGCAACATTTAACAAGAAACTTCAAAGAGCTCTGGCCTTACACTGACTTTATTAGAGAATTATAAAATCTCTTCTATAGTTTATATTTCAAATGCCTTAGGAGGCAGCCATGACAGGAAGGCAGGATCAGAGGCCAGCAACGTGATCCAAACAAGTCAAGTTCTTGAACTGAAAGGGTTAGAAGCAGGTGGCCGAATCTAATATGGATCTCCAGTTAAGATCTGGAATCATGAGGAAAGGGAAGTCTTATTTTGTCCATGTCACAGATAAACTGTTCAAGCAGAGAAACCAAGACTAAAAGAAATCTTAGGTTATCATTGCCTCCTTCTGGTAGTTTTTTTTTTTTTACTTCCCAGCCTCACCCATAGCTTGGGATTTTCTGGTAGACCTCCATTCCAGTACATTTGGCTTTTTGAGATCAGACAAGGTCACCTAGGTATCATATATAAGTGGAAGTGCAAGGGTCAACAAGTCTATCAGGTCTTCCTCAACCTTATTATCAGAAATCTGTGTCATGCTATTAAGTGATGGCTTTTCTCCAAATAAAGATAGATGCATCTAGTAGAAATCTGTTTCATGTAATACCAGATAATTGGTCTGTTGGAGTCAGCATTGTCTATGCTAAATAGCAGTGGTTCTTCTGAACTTCAGCCATCCCCAGACTGATTCTGGAATCCTCTCAGTGTGAACACTGCACTGTACTATTGAGAAATACCTCTTTTCCAAATGGGGATAGATACCTACAATAGGGATCTATTGAATCAGAACATCAGTTCAACTGGCCAAGTGTTATTGACTATAAGCCCATAAGAAGAGCTCCACTGGATCAGGTCAAGGATGACTGTAGTCCAGAACTATGTTTCTCATAGTAACCAATGAGGTGCTTCTGGGGAGGTTGCAAGTGAGAGAGGAAAACACCTGTCTCCCCTTCAACCTATTTCCTTGATAGATGTGTCCTTCATGAATTTATCCATTCCCCCTGAAAGACAGAAAAGATAGAGAAGCGCAGCTGAAATTTCAAGGTCTTATGGATAAGGTCTGAGGGTAGATCTTTCCAGTGTCTGAAAGGACTAAAAGCTAATCTGATGGGGATGAACTGAGGAACAGTAAGGGAAAGGAATCCTGTAGATTAACTTCCACCCCAACATATCTGCCATAATCATTAGTCAATATAAGTTTTGGATATATTTGAGAATTTATGTACAAAACATCTCCATTTCTTTTTTTTCATTCCTGCTGAAATAAATTCTTCACCCAAATGTTTGTGACTGAAATATTTTATATCCTTCTTCTTAATATTTTATTGATCAATTGATTTATTAAATTTCTCCCCTACCCATCTCCCCCCCAACTGGGGACTCTGGGTGGCTCACACAAAACATTAAAACCATAAATACATATAAATACATAAAACACAAATATTTAAAAAACATTACTAAAAAAGAAGAAGAGAGTCCAAGAAGATAAAGGATCTGGGGCTGAAGACAGCAGGCCCCTATGGGGCTAGCCATCCCCACGCTTGAAGTATTCCTTCCCCACCCCAGGCCAAGTGGCAGAACCAGGTCTTCAAAGCCCTCTGGAAGGCCAGGAGTGAAGGGACCAATCTCAGCTCTGGGGGCAGGATATTCCAAAGAGTGGGGGCTACCGCAGAGAAGGCCTGCCTTCTGGACCCCACTAATTGGAGTTCTGAGGAGGTCCGAAGCATGGCCTCTCTGTGTGATTGGGTGGGATGGGTTGAAGTCATGGGGAAGAGGCAGTCCCTTAGGTAACCTGGTCCCATGCCATGTAGGGCTTTAAAGGTGATAACCAACACCTTGAATTGGACCCGGAAGCAAACTGATACCCAGTGCAACTCACAGAGCAACGGTGTTACACGGGCCCTTCTTGGGGCTTCAAAAATAGCCTGTGAGGCTGCATTCTAGACCAGCTGTAGCTTCCGGATACATGCATTTCTTGTAAGCAAATCACATCTTGTTTTAACTTTTTCAAATAATGATTTTTTTTTTCTCTTCTGAGGAGCATTTGCTCCATTTGTATTCCATGTTAAGCATTTATAATCCACAGTTAGGCCAATATTTTAGAAAAATCAATGCCTATAGCACCCAACGTGGTAGCATCTTCAGTGTCCTGTTGTATCTGTTGTGGCATTTGTTTAGTCACATCTGTCATTGTCACTTCCATTTGCATTTCCTCCCATTCTTCTTTGAATTTTCCCAAGAGATCTCTTGCTTTCTACCCAGAGTTCAGTCTGAATCTCTGCAGTTTAAAAGTAAAAATCACCTCTTCCAACTTATAATATCTCAATGGAATCTTTTTCTGTTTGAGTTTGTCTGTCAGAAAACAACAACAACAACCTCTTTTCTCTTGCATAGTATTCTAATTGGAATTTCCTTAAGTACAATTACATCAATCCTCAATCTAGTATTAAAATGCTGCTGCAACATTTGATCTCTAGTCATCTTCCTGACAAAGTGCACAAGGACATCCCTTGGAATATTTCTTAATTTTGCAAATTGTGTATTGATCCTATAAACCTTATCAATCGCTGCCTCTGTGTCATCTTCATCCCAGTCCAAAAAGTTAGACAGAGACTTAATAATCTTTTCTCTGATATCTTCCCCATGGTCTTCTGCAATTGCTCTCAATCTTAAACAAAATGTTTTTTCTCTCAGTTCCAGTAATGCCAACTTGTCCAAATCTTTCTCCATCTCTCTGCTTCTGTCTTACTTTCCAAAACTTCCACTTTTTCATTAATTTGTTTTACATCTCCAGCCAATTGTCCTGTAGAGTCTTCAATCTACTTAAATACTTCTTTCATATCCTTTTTTATCCCTACAAATCCTTCTTTCATTTCCTTTTTAAAAGCATCCAAACTATTGGCAACTGTTTCAGTCATCCTCTTGCCAAACTCCTCAACATTTTCTTCAGTAAATCTGGTGTGACGCCCTTATCTGTAAGTGGTTCTAGTGAACCTCCCCTTCCTTCTCCTATTTTTGCTGCTTTTCTTGTGGTTGCCATTGTAATAAAGTGAAAGTACGTCAATTACTAGGGCGAAAGTAAAAGGCAAGCCCCCCCCCTTTTTGTTTTGCTTTTCTCTGTCTTTAACACTTTAGTCCCAATTAGCTCTCCCTAGCTACCGTCACACAGTCTATCTTATATTACCCTTATCTTTTTATTTTGTAAAATCCATCAATTATCTACTTTCCTTAATAATAAAAACATCAGCATTCCCACAAAGGTCCAGCCGGTTTGTCTAGTTAATTTTACTATTTTCAAAGGTGCTTTTGTAATATTTTTCTTTTCTAAAATTACTGTCCCCTTTATCTGTTTAAAACTTTCTTAAATCACAGTGTTGTTAAGCTTTTTGCTTTTAAGTCAGAGCGAAGCATTACCCACCATGGAGGAATGGTTGGTGAAATTGACAGAACTTGCTGAGATGGACAAACTGACTTCTTTGATTAGAGAAAGGTCATTATTGACGTTCATCAATGAGTGGAAACCCCTTATGACTTTTTGCACAAAAAAGAAAATGATTTTGTGACTTACGGCTTTGATGATTAGAAAGAATAGGCTATAGAAAGAAAGGAATGATAATGGTCTTAGAGAGACAGGATTCATTAGAATTGTATGTATAACTGCTGAGAGAAGATCAGAAGCTATATATGTATGTTTTCTGTTATTTTCTTTTTCTTTTCTCTAGCTCCTTTTTTCTGTATCTTCTTTTCTTTTCCTTTCTTCTTTTCTTTTTCACGTTTACTTTACTATATTTTCTTCTTCAAATGTATTTCTTATTGTGTATTTACAATCTTTTAATAAAAACTATTTAAAAAAAATAGGGGAAAGGAATCCATAGTCCTTCTGGCTTTGATGTACCTTCCCCAATCTGGTATGTTGCTTAGGGTACCCCAGAAGCTGATATAAATGGCTGAAAATGGGACAGAATTCTTTTTAAAAATGCCACCTGGGGAAGAAGAGAGACATATTAGTCATGAGATATATATGATGTTGCTGCTTCTTGAAGTGATGGTTAGGATCATTATCCTCGAAGAAAACCAGGTCTTTGTTTTTCCCCAGTACCAGTTTGTATTTTTAACAATACTAGTCCCCTCCCTCCCTCCCTCCCTCCCTCCCTCCCTCCCTCCCTCCCTCCCTTCCTTCCTTCCTTCCTTCCTTCCTTCCTTCCTTCCTTCCTTCCTTCCTTCCTTCCTATTTTGCTCAGATCCAACTTGAGGCTTCATTCTGTCAGCTGGCAAGATATAGATATATTCTTCTGTTAATTACCAGCATTTCTCCTGCTGCTCATAATTCTGCTTGCTTCACTAAAAAGCTCTTCAGAGAGCAGTAGCACTCCCTTTGCACTTTCTTTGGGTGTGTGTGTGTGTGTTAAAGGTTGTCAGATGTATAAATGAACTTTACTGTAGAGGTTTTAACTATTGTTCATATAAGAAGAACAGGATTACGTCTGATTGGATATCAAAATGTAAATGACCAATTTTCACAGGAGTGATAGTAGGAGTGATTTGGAATCTGGCCCATCTTCCCCAACCTGGTATCCTCCATGTGCTTTGGATTATAACCATCATCCTTGACCACAAACCATGCTGGCAGGGAATTTGTGGCATAATGTGCCTATCACTACTCTGTTTGAAGCACTGTCAGTTTAATTTAAAGATTAAAGCTAAGAACAGCGAACAGGAGTCTTCAAATTGGCCACCCTGGATAGCAGTTCCAGTAGGTATCAAGGTCATCTTTCCTTATGGGCAGAGGTACTTTTTTTTCATTATAGGAAGAAAATATTAGAACATCTCTATAAGTGGTAGCAGTGGGTTGATTTTTTTTCTCATCTGAAAAGCTAAGTGGGGCCAAGCTTGGCAGGGACTTGAATGGGAGACCTCCAGCAAATTCCAGGCTCTAGATTAGTCCCCCCTGCAAAAAAAAAGACCATCTAACATCTCCATGGGTGTGTTCCTGTAATCACTGAGCCTGATTTTATCTTTTCTAATTGAGACATAAGGAAAAAGGATAAATTCAAAGCTGCGCTGGACGTAAACATGCTAAACCACAGTTAAATTGACTTGGTTAAGCATACTGTATGAACACGGACTAATTATGGCCCCCATACTGACTAGCTCTGGTGTATGTATGACGGGAATCAGCATTCCCCAATCTGGATGTCTTCCATATGAGTGGACTTCAACTCCCAGAATTCATGTGACTTGTGGGTGGAGCAAGATGTTTGAGATGAAGACATTCAGGAATATTATCCCACCGTTTCAACAGTAAGCACAGCCATGAAACAAGGCGTTACAATTACATTTTCTGCTTTTTACATTTGTCATCCAAAATATTTCTGGTTTGAAGCAAAGGTAAAATGCCAAAGATTTCTGCTTTAGGTGGCTTTTCAAACACCCAAACTTGTCCAGGACTTTCTCAATAAAACACTAACAAAAACAAGCATCTCACAATCAAAAGGGAGTAATCTGGCCTGCAAATGATAATAACATTTTCTCCAAGCAACTTTTAAACAAATTATTGACCTTATTCATTCACGGATACTGCTTGAATGATAACTCAGCCAGACTTAAACATTTACGGCTGGATACTATACAATTCCCAATTACGACGACTGAAGTCCATCTTGTCCTACCTCCAGCTACCAGAAGACAACTTGAATCTGTTTATCTACAGTATCTATGAATCTACCTCTTCACTAGGTATGGCTTCATAGATCATCAAAGCATTGACTAGAATCCAGAGACGTGTTAATTTGTAAGAAGCTACTTTATATAAGGTGAGATTACTCTTAGAATTTAGAAATACTGTTAGTATTGCCAGGTATTTACAAAGCTCTGGTGAAGCCTAATCTGACACTAATGAAAAGTGGTGTTTGATCTTGAATCATCCCATTACTTGGCCCTGTAGATCCCAAAAAGATTGGCATTTCAGAGTTATTAGTTCTCTATTGTTTTGACAATTGATTTTGAATCCACAGTCTGTCTTTTTAATCATAACTGTTCCAAACAAATTGTTCTTGTCTGGGTGCACTTGGCACGGTCCTACTTAATTCATCTGGCAAGCAACTTACATGAGAGTAAACGGGTAACTCAGAAATTTATTTCTTTTTCTTTCTCTATGAGCATTGATTTTTTTACTTTATAACGTAATGTCTAAATAGCTCTAGAAATATATAAATTGACCTACAATCCAGTGTAGAATTAGGAATACACCAACTCATGAAAATCAAGGGCTTGTTGGATTGACCTTAATTTTCATGAGTTGGTGTATTCCTAATTCTACACTGGATTCTAGGTCAATTTAAACCAAATGGGCTTAAGGTAGATGTAACCCTTGAGGAAAAGGGAAACTATTGTTTGCCAACCAGGTATAGTTCACTCTGAATAGAAGCAGTATTTTTGAATGGTGGTCTCTCTCTCTATGGGTCCCTGTTCCTTCTCAATAGAAATTCTGGGAAATCAAGCACTGCCTATTAGCAGGTTTTGCTCTTTAAAAAAGTCTGCAGTGGATTTCTGCAGCCCTTAGTCATCTCTGCAGGTTAAATAGTCAAAACTATAGTCTTGTTAATGCTTGCCAGAAAACATAGCCTTTGCTTGAACTTTTAAATGATTATTTGATGATGAAGAGTAACACCCATTTACCGCTGGCTCAAAAAGGCTTCATAATTCTGCTAATGCCCTTTGCGATAATGCCAAGAAGAAGAAGATTAAGATTACATTGCAGTTATGCTGTGAAATTAATTTTGGTAGTTTTAGGGATGTCTTTTGAATGTATGCCCTTGGTTGAAGAATCGTGCACTCAGCTCTGAGATGATGGTTCTGTTTTACTGTTTTGTTCAACTTTGGGAGGGATAAACATGGAGCAATGAGCAAGGCAGGGAACATTTATCTTGCCATCCAGATTAGACTAGTCAATCCAATCTGTCAATGGAGTGACAGACGTCCCATCTAGATCTCCCTCACCTATCTCCATGTCCCTTGTTATTGTATCTAGTGTAGCTAAATGTACATATTATTAGAATGGATGTGCTAGACTTTAGAGAACAGTGATAGGAAAAGGAACACCTCTTTTTCCCCTCTTCTCTCCTATCTTAATAGGTACAGATTTGCATAGATTTTACTGAATGAATATTCTGTTGGAAACATTGATGAAAACATCTTGACTAGTAATACATATCTTCATTTCAAGATTTGCTGCTGCCAGATGCACCAAGGAGAAATCAATTAGTTTTGAACAATTACAGTGTTAGGTGTTAAAAGGACAGCTCTAGTCTGAGTGTTCAAAATCAATTGTCAGAACAATATAAAATTAATAACTCTGTAATTCTAACCTTTTTTGGTACCTTCACAGCCAAGAAGAATTGAATGGTTTGAAATCAGGAGCCATATTTTATTAGTGTTGGATTTTGCTTTACCAAAGCTCTGTGAACAGCTTGTAAGACGGATGATACTCCACAAACAATATTAATTTGATAAATTTTGCTTCATGTCCTCCTACTTCTGGAATGAGTTGGACATTGCTTGAACAAGTGTTGCTGCTAGTTGATGCTACTACCTACTCTGCCCTAATGAGTTTGTAGGAATTTGGCAGCATAGATACTAGGATCATTCTCTCTCCCTTTCATTAGCTACTCTGAGTCCATAGAGAGGAAAAGAAGTTGAAGTCTTGGCAAAAGATGAGTTGAGCTTATCTTTTGAGTTGAGCTCCTGATGACTTCACAAACACATCCATATAGTATTCTTGGAGTTTCCTGCTACACATCCCCCCCCCCATCACTTTTCAGACTTTCTGGCTGCGCACACTCTTCAGAACAGTTTCCCTTGGGAGTGAATGAAACTATAAGAAACCAAGGAAGGGGTTTCTTATACTGGGGAGAAGATTTCACCATGAAAGATGGAAGACCAATACCTATCCCTTGATAGTCCAATCAATACTGAAATACCAGAACACATACCTCATCCATAAGATTTTTTTCACCTCTTTTTTGGGGGGGGCGTCCCCATCAAATATTGGGAATAGGAGAGGTAACCTGATTCACTCCCATCTCCCACAGTACTTTCTCACCCTTCAGTGTCCACCAAGCAACTGATTTTGTTGGATTTTAATTATGTTGGTAAGCTTCAATTTATGAGGCTTTGAATCACGGCAAAGGTGATTATCCAAGATTATTCTTTGAGATACTTAAAACTCTAGCAAGAGAGGGAAAGAGAAAGCTGGAGGATTGGACTGTAAATGTGGTTGCCCTAATGTACCCTCTGCATACCTTTTATGATGTCTAAATCCTTATTTGGTCTTTTTTCATTCAGAAGAATAGATGTGCCATGTTTACGTTTTTGTTTTAGAAAGCAGGTGGGGTAGAAGTAAAGATCTTATCTTCCCTCTTCATTCTCCTTGTTATGTAGAGCCAAGCTGGAACACAACCTGAAACCTATAGTACATGCTGACAATGGGGCAGCCACGTGTGCCTTTGTGATCCCTTTGCTTGACTTCTGTTTCTAGAGATTCTTTATGGCAAAGCTTGGCAAAATGTGTATATGTGGTCCCAAGAGCCCAGCATATCATTTAACTGTCATTTCCTTTGATTAACCTTCACCTGACCTTGCTCCCTTAAGCAATGTTACTTCTTTTGGTTCTGCCACCTAAATATGAGTCACACTCAGGTAGACACATCTCTCGTTAAAAGAAATCCCCATGTAGTCTCCATAGATATTTTCAGATGCTTTGGGACGAGGTTGTTTCCCCAATGTAAACAATGTTCCTGCTTTGGGCTGGTATTTGGGGGAGTAGGAAAAGTGTATTAGGCCACACACTGAAAGGCCAACCAAATGGGAAGGAGTCATAGCATGCAAAATACTATAGCCTGTGCACTGATGCATGACAGTCTGGCTTCAGTAGGCTTCTGAGTACAATTCAATTTAATCTATGAAGCCCTTTATGGCTTGGCCTCTGGGTTCTTGCAGGACCATCTCCACTGGGTAGAATGGGCTTCTCTAGTGTCTTCATCTTGAGCTAAGATGTTGAGAGTCAACACCCATTTCTGTCCCCCTCCCATGCAACCCCCCCCCCCCCCGTGGATAGGATTGGGGTAAGGGAGCAAAAGCATGCGGTTTCCCAGTTTACGCTCCATCCCTTTGAGATATGGATGGTGCCTCCCTAAAGATATTTAGGAAGCGAGTCCAAATGGTCTCTTCATGGAGTATTGAATGGGCAGTTCTGTTGAATTTACTGAGGATTTTAAAAGTACTGTAGATGCTTGCTTATTGGCACCTGGGATAGTATGTATGTATGTATGTATGTATGTATGTATGTATGTATGTATGTATTTATTTATTTATGGTAGTGGTTATGGATTTTATTCTTGTAATGGCTGAGAGTCCGTGTGGAGCCAGCAGCATAGAAATGCTGCAGATAAATTAATAATTGGAATTGACACAGGAAATAGTCATCACTGTGAGGTTTCAGCCACTTGTGCGTCCAGAAAAGGACCTCCTCCCCACGTTCCTTCTAAAATGGATGATGCAATTTCTCTTCATTTTTAAGACAGGGAAACCTAAAGCTGTGGAATATGACACAGATATTTGAATAAGGTTCTCAAGCAGCATGTATGAATGGATACTTACAGAACTGGCTTAATTAGAAAGAGGGTGATCTGTGCATTTCTTCACCAAGGAGGCTTTTCAAACAGAGGGAATTTATTTTCCTTCTATTTCCAGGTTGAACTTTGCCCTTTATGTCACTTTTTGAAACCAGTAGTTTCTCCACTAGGGCTTAAAGCATGGAGAATCGCATCGTTATGTCACACATACCTACCTATCCATTTTCTAAAAATGCAATCTACCAATTAATTCCTTTTGAAGTCAAACCTTAAACATACAATCTCTCATTTCAATCTTTCAGGTATACACAAATCATTTGTGCCTTGATATCTACAAGCTTGTGCAAACCGTTAATGTGTAGGTGGAACATCCTGGAATTGCAGATGTCACCAGGCTATCAGCTAGCCAGATTTGTGAGTTTAGGAACTGACCGGTCATGTTTTTTTTAATGTAGAAATGATTTACACATAAATAAAAATAGCAGCTATAATAACAAGAACATCTAACGATATTAGGACTGGGTCCAACCTATTTTAGTAAATAAGCAATGAAAAGAAAAGACCAGACCTTTATTTGATTTGATTTTTGCTGGAATGGATGGAAAGGTTTAAGGGCAATGATTACGGCCATATATACTGATCTTCCTATTTAGGTTCTCACACTTTGTCTTTTTGTTCTCTATGTATACAATGCTTTCCTACCTCTCTGTTTGATTATTATTCCCAGGAGACCTCTTCTCCAGCCATCTCACAGTCAACCCTACTTTGCTTAGCAATAGAACAACTACTTTCTTCTACTTACATATCGTTGAGTATGATTTTTGACTGCTCTTATTGCCCCTTGTCAATACGATACACAGATCCAATGTGGCAATGCAAACATTTCAGCTCTCCTCGCACTTGGCACTCCACCCTGTCATCCCCCAGTCCAGCTCCTTCCTCCATAGTTCTTCACTGGAAAACCTGTTCCTTCAGGAAGGTGCTCTCAGTGCTTCCAAATGGAGCTTTGATGTAGTGTGTAGAAGGAAGAACCTTGAGGAACAGGAGGAAGAGCCACAACCAAGACTACAGTGAGATAAAAGCAATCTGAGTCTGGGGCAGAAATGTAATTTGAGAAAGTGTCTCATGAAGATAAAGGATGTAATGGGCAGTAAGATTAACCTTGAGGAACAGGAGGAAGAGCTGCAACCAAGACTACGGTCAGACAAAAGAGGCAAAAACATTACAAAGTGGGGTGGGGGGGTGGAGTGGGTTTTGTATTTGGGATTTTTATTCCTGTAATCCACCTGGAGTCACCATGAGTGAGTTGGGCAGCCATATAAATTGCTTGCATGAATGAATGAATGAATGAATGAATGAATGAATGAATGAATAAATAAATAAATAAATAAATAAAGTCAGTTTCCATGATCACATAAGTCTGTCTTGAACCAGGAGAAAAGACCTATTTATAACACTTTCCACTGTCTGAATTTAGTAAGAATAGGCTTGTAAGACAGAGAAACTAGCATATTAGCTGGTGAGGAGATCAAGTGACTGGGCAATATTTAGGAAACTCTCTCTTGGCACTAGTGTGGGCTGTGAAGTGGCCTTTAAAGAACTCTTAAGGAAGCCATTTCTTCAGTGAAGATTGCATATACAGTATTCGAGGGGAAGTTTCAACTTGGGCAAAGAACAATATAGGCTGGCGTCTTCTGTGGTTTCCTCTGTTTTACCTCTCCGAACTAAACGACAACCCTACTGGAGCTACAATAGGAACATGTAAAAAATGTGGGATATGCCTCCTCCCCAAACCAAAATTCCCACCATCCCTTTTTTTCCATTGGGTAAACAAATTGCAAATAATAAATTGCATTTAGTTCTTCAGTTTTTTGGGGTTCTTTTAGTATTTGGGGGGGAGGAGAAGGAAGCAGAAGAAGCATGATCTGGACCCCGCTGCCTCTTGTTAAGAGTCTGATCATTTATGTATGTATGTATGTATGTATGTATGTATGTATGTATGTATTTGCCATGCACTCATCTGGTTGCATTGATATTGTGCTAAAAAGAGCAGTGGGGGGCCATGGGCAAACTTCTGTAAGACGACCCTTCTGCCTTTGGAAATCTGCTACCTTCCCATCAATTTTGTTTTATTTTTTTCCATATAAATTGTATTAAAAGTTTTAAAGCGAACATAAAAACTAACACAAAGTAATACAGAATAAAAAGAACAGAGAAAGAGGAAAGAAAAAAAAAGTGCAGAAGAAATGGATAAGAAAGAAAGAAATAGAAAGAAGCAACTTCCAATTTCCTTTGCAGCAAATATGAGTATGATTACAAAGTTATCTCTTGCTCTATGATTACCAAAAAAAGCTCACTTTTTTCTATTTTCCCATTTTTTTTCTAATCATTGGAACCGCAAGTCATAAGTACATTTTTTTCTGTTTCATGCAAAGAGTCTATAAGCAGTTTCCAGTCAACCCTCTAATCAAAGACGTTAATTTAGCCTTCCCATCTCTTTTGGACCCCAAGCCTGGTGATCACATCTTACTGATTTCCCTAGCAGCATTAACAGTTGGCTGTAGAGATGCAAGAAGATAATAGTATTAAAAGGAATCTTCCATGTTGTCATGGATGCAGTCCAGTCCAATATTGGGAATTGTACACCGGTGGAAACTTATATGATCTTTCTCTCATTGGATCTATTGATTTTAATTTAATCGTAGTGGAAATTCTAATGTCAAATAACAAGGGTACGTTTTTATTGTTTTTCCCCTTCTCCCGCATTATTTTGTCCAGCACTGAAACTGTTAGCATTTTGCAATCGCTGCTCTTCGTCCAACATTGCCTTTCTTCATATACTAAATATTCATCAGTATTTATGATGGGACTCTGTGAAACAGCTTGCTGAGAGACCTTTTAGGGACAAAATGCATATTGCTTGTTAATATTTAGAAGGTATCGATTGGCATTTCCTCTTCAGGACCTACTTGCACATAGCTGACCAAAGAAAGTCATCTGAAGAATTAAGGTGCTTTTCAAGATGCTATTTTGGGGGAAGGAGGGAGCAGGGAGGAGGATGAGAGAGGAGTGCTTTTGTAATTTCCAATTCTTTAATAAGAAAAGACATTGCATGTAATTTGTAAAATTAAAGTAGGCTCATATTGTCAGTATGTGTCAGTACAAGTAACCATTTGCTCAGCTTCTGCAGCACCTAGCAAAAATAATGTCATTTGGTTACCTAGTATATGTTAATTGAAATTGGGCATAGGGGCATTACTTGAGTTTGCATGAAGCACATATGGAAATGTGCTGTGTTGTCTTAGGATTTGTATGCAAACCTAGGTAGGATTGTTGTGCATTACAGCACATGTGCTGATGTGCACTTAGACTTTGCTGGTGGTTCCCTGGCTGAGGATACCTCTATAACTCTCACTGCCCAGTCTATCAATAGCTGTTGGAAGATGATCCATGACTGTGTTCTTTTCAGCTAAATAGTTGAGAACCGAGCAAGAGAAATCATTGCTCTAAATCCTGTAGGAACAAGAAAGCTATCACCCACATTCCATGCAAAGAAGAAATAACCACAAGCCGTGCTGATCCAGTGTCCCATCCCATCAATGTCTATCTTCATATTGTATTCATTTGTTTAGCTGTCTACATATTCCCAACCCATCAAGCTACTTTTCCTCTGAAAAGACCTCCTTGTCCCTTGCAGGCCAGGAGATGGGATAGTCAAGAGTTTTTGCAAATGCCCAGCCACAAACTTCACGAAACACAACATCACAGACTGGCTTTGCAGTGCTTTCAAGGACCTCACAACTGAGTCAGAAATCGAATAGTCAATTAATTTTACAATATCAATATACTGCCCAAATCATCAGACTCTGAGCAGTGTACACAACAACTAAGAAACAATTAAAACAAAAATATAAGCTTCAGCCAAAAATGGTATGACTGCTCGTAATAATCAGCTCGAACCAAAGGCCTGTTGAATAGCAATGGCCTTAAGTGCCTTCTTAATGTCACAGAGGTAGAGCCCACATATACCTTCAGGAGATGTGCATAGCCCCATGTGCACCTTTGGGGAAAGAAATGGGCTTAGTGGCCCAACAGGTACAATGTTGTGGGATCATAAAGGCTCAGACCTGGTTCTGGGATGGTGCAAATCCTCCATGTGAAAATGCCTTCACTATATAGATTGCTGTGGGCTGATAGGTGGTCACCTGGAACATTCTCTAAAATAATATTTCTCAAATGCACTTCAGTTTGGGAAACCCTTAATCTAAATGAGAAATCTAAGTAAGACCTAGAATTGCAGTTCTCAGAACTCCTAACTGGCATGACATTTGACCTTCGGTTATTTGGACAGTATCCGATGGGTGAAGGCTGAGCAAGAGGGATCATTTTCATTTTGTTTTTTTTTTAAAAGAAGTATTGGCAAAATCTTTCTTACAATTATTTTTTTTAAAAATAAAAGCCGTATTTTGAATTCTAGAAGAGTGTTTTCAATCTTTTCACCCTCCGTCTCCATAATTTCCCATTGTTCTTGTTTATTTGTATTTGATTGCTTATTCATTTTCAGAAAAGGACAGCTTTTTCTGCCTAAATTCTGTGCATACACCCCTAATTAAATGACTCTAAAGGTGGATGCATCAGTCAGCAAAATCAGGCAGAGAACATTATGGAGTGAAAATTAAAGGAGCAAAACATCAGAGACTCTACTGTATTTGCCTGCTGTTAGACACTCAAGCATGGAAAACAGGATACAGTTCCATGGATGGATAGCTTTCCTTATTAAAAAAACCCAGTAGGATCCACAGTAGGGGAACACACTAAAACAAGCCTTTGTAGTAATTTCCTTGAAAGAAATTTCCCAAGATAGCAAGTGGAAAAGCTTTTAATCTTACAGCTGGCTTATAGAGGGAGTTTTTGCTGAAGGTGGTTAAAAAACAGGAGGAGGAGGAGGAGGAGGAGGAGGAGGAGGAGGAGGAGGAAAAATGGGGAGACCATTTGATTACAACTGATGAGTGGATCCAAAAAGATCTAGACCCCAAGATAGTTCCTTAAGAGAATTTAAATTTCCATTAGCGATAAGAGGAAAAAATATTGAAAGAACTTTTGACTGAAAATTCTCATCTCTTCAAGGATGTGACACTGATGGAAGTGGGGAGAAGTAGCAGAACATGGCCAATCTTGTTTGAGTTCAACCTTCATGGAAGGACCTGGATAAAATCTCTTTATAAAAAGACTACCCTCATCTTCCTGGTAGTTTTGATGTTCAAACTCTTCTTGGGATACCCCACATGCTCCCACAGTTGGGAGAGAAAGACAATGTCACCTCATTTCAGCTGTCATTCTTACTTCCTAATTCCTTCCAGTATAATGATGCTGAAAATAGCACTTCCGTTGCCATATAAGATGTCCAATTTGGTTATCTCTGTTTCAGAGAGGATATTGAAAACACTTCCACAAAGTGTTAAACTGAATTTCTTAACTTTGCTTTCATAGCTCTCTCTCTGATTTAGCTTATTAATCTTTGCCTAAATTCCAAAATAAAGGAAAAGGAAGAAGAAAGTTGTCAGCTGGAATCTTTCATATTTTAGCCTATTAGTTGATTGAAATAAGTTCTTGCCCCCTCTATTTATGAAGTGTGGCTGAGTGACATGGAAAATTAATATAGTTTTCTTCAAACTGGCAGTTTAGAGATGTATGGAGACCACAATTCCCAGCATTTCCAGCCACTTGGCCACTTCTGGAGGGCACCTGGCTGGGGAAGAGTGGATTAAACAGATGTTTCAGTTGGTGGCCATTTCGGTTTCCCACAACGCAGGATATTTCAGCTTAACTATTATGGGGGATTTTTTTAGAGTCCCTTGCCAGAAATCAGAGGTGCACTGGTGCTGGTTAAGTATACCAAGGGGAAACCCATCCATCAAGCTTTATTCCAGCCTTAATCCTCAGGTCCACTCAGAGATGGCAGAGGAAGAGTTGTCTCCTTCAACATCTGATAACTCCTTCAACGTCTGATAACTTCCAATATAGTAGAATTGTTCAAAATTTTTATTTGGATATGCAGTTCAATAGCAATCAGATCAAATGTCCAAATCAAATCAACTGTCCAAATCATGTTCATCAATTTGGAGGAAACTGTTGGGTGGACTTGGTTGCTTCTGAATTGATTCAATGATTCAGTGGTCTTTTATTCATATACAGGAAGACAGTTCCTGAACTGACTTTCCAAGTGAGATCGATCCAATTCAACACAGAAATCCAAATCTATTGGCTCAGAGATCCAAATCAACCCAGCAATTAAAATCAGATTGCTCTGATGAATTGGATCTGACCTGATGTGATAGGAATGGGGAAAACCTGTAGCCTTTTGGTGATGATGGTAGCTGGGAGTGGTAGTTCAGGGCTATCTGGAGGCATAAAAATCTAACTCTAAGGCATAAAAATCAACTTGAAAAAAATATTTGATAATTGAAGGAAGAAGTGGTAAGATCCAGTAGATCCTTTCTTATTCTTCACCACTTCTCTTTTACCTCCTACCTAGATTTTCACTTAAATATTCTGTACCTAGAGCTGAATGACTTATAACAACCATACTGTATGAATTTTTGCAAAAAAGTATTAGAATTCCAGTCTTTTCTTAGACTTGATTTCATGCATAATCTTACAACAAACAACAGTTAGAAGGGGTTTAGATTTCAGTTCCATTTGCAATAGATGACTAAGCCATTTTTCACCACTTATGAGGCTGTGCTGCTGAGTTCTCCTGAGGTCTAGCTACATTCATGGGGGGCAAGAGTATTTCCAGCAGCTTACAAACCTGAATAGCCCCATAGCTGATAAAAGCTCTCTGTGTTAGAAATGTTTGTGCTGGCCACCAAGGGATAAGAACAGGAAACAAACATGCTTTATAATGCGTTTCACACTGAAATAATTAGAGGGCATGGTTGCTGCAAGGGAAATGTGTCTTTAAAAATTAACCCTTGTTTTTTTTTTTTTTTCTGGCACATTTCATTGATTGAAAGTGGTCCTTGATGTTTCCTTCCCTCCCCACTGGGTCAAGGAAAGACTACCGAAGAAGGTGTGACCAACAGAATAGAAAAATCCATCCTTGCAAAGGGTACTCAATAAATAGTTCTGATGAAGGTTGTGCTTATGGATTTGGACTGGGACCCAAGATTATGAATCTGAAATCATCCCTAAATCCTGCAACAGTGAAGCATGATAAAAGGGATACTAAGAGCACAGGACACAGTGTCGTGGCCCGAAGTTAGAGGAAGGCAGATTCTCAATGAATATTAGGGGGAAAAACATCCCTACCAGTAAGAGCTGTTTGACAATGGATCCTGTGGGCATAGTGGCTCATCTTTATTGGAATTGTTCAAACAGGAGACGGAGAGATACTGATCAGGTATACTTTAATTGCATCCTTATATAGGGTAAGATCTCAGTGGTCTCTTCCAATTCTACATTCTAATCCTAAACTAACTGTTCCTGGTGGATTTCCCTAACTTAAATTAAATTAAATTTGGTCCCTAACTTAAATTGCATTTGGGGAAGGAGACATGGAATACTGTTCCTGCCTGGTTTCAGAATAAACCATCTTGAACCAGCTGGCAATGAGTGTAGATAGGTTGGGCACCTAGCGACTTCAATGGGTTTGCCCAAGAAGCATGAGAGTTCAGATTTGTGCTATTTATTCATGCTCTTCTTGCTGCAAACTTTATTTTCAAAATGCTATTTTACAAGACCTTGCTTCATTGTATTTGTTTCATATTAAGCCAACTAATGCAGGAATGTTCTGAGCAATGCATTCTGCTCAGCTGGGCTTCTGAATCTACACAGATTCTTTATATGGAATAATATTTAAATCACGTAAAAAAGGAGGGGAACTGGCATGACTGTGCTAACTCCATGGCAATTTGTATAAATTATCCTACCCACCCCAAAACTACATAGTTTATTTGATTGAGGAAGGTCAGAATGACTTGCTTTGATCAGCTGCATCTTCAAATAAGAGTTCCAAATAGCCCAAACCAACTGAATTGTGAAGACTTACAGATTACATTGTCAACTTTAAATTTCCCCAGCTTGGTGAACTCCAAATTATTTGGACTTCAACTTCCAAATGAGCTGGACTTCAACACCCTTAATTATAAGCCAGCACAACCATTAGCTGTGTTGGCTAGAATTTATGGAAGTTGAAGTTCTACCCATTTGGAGGGAACAACTAAGGGCTTTAGTCTAGATTCTATAATACAGGTTGAGTTTCTAAAATAAATGTGCGTGGATAGAGGATTGATCCCTTTCTCCCTTCCTTGGGAGATAACTCCTTGGGAGACCAACCCATCCCACAGAAGATAAACAAAATCAAACTTTATTAAAAATAAAATGAAATTTACCCCCCTCCCCATTTACTTACATAGTAAAAGGCCAACATTTGTGTTGCCAGAAAACAAATGATGGAAATTATTATTATTCAACTCATGAGAAAAAGCAGCTGATAAATTAGGTAAACAAAGAAAAATCCTGGCAGAAGTTGCAGAGCTTCAGGTAGACCACACGATGGCTCTGTTTTGCTACAAACATAGCAAGTGGTCTCTGCACAGATATTTCAGATCACAAGAAGAGAGTACCAAGTACTACATATCCAAAGAATATTCTAGAGGTGGGTGGGAAAGTGATATCTCTTTTGGACATGCTTTCAGTATGTGTAAATGCAGGAGTTACACAATGGCTTAACTTCTACAGAGAAATAGCATGTAGACTTTAACACAACACAAAATAAATCTGTTTGGGCACAGATTCTTAAAGTAGATATTTCTATAGAAATAGAATCCTCTTGAAACAAAGATTTCTTGGGATTCCAAACTTGAGTCAGAGGCTGTGGGGAGATGATAAACCCATTTGTCCAGCTTTGTTACAGCAACTTTCCTTGCTTTCTGCCTGAGTTCTGCTCTTGAGTCTGAAAAGGCCCAACCTTTTTTCTATCTCCATCTGAGAAAGGGTCTTGGGGATCTATGTAAGTGATAAAGAATATTTCTCCTTCGGGGGAATGTGAATTTCACATTTGTGAATATCTAGCAAGGAGGGTACAACGGTGACAAACATCACAGGGGTGATTTCAGGGTGGAGGGGGGAAATTCAGTTTCAGAAGGAGAGGTTCAATATTTACGTTTTGTTTTTCATTAAAAACATTGGAGAGGGGGCTGAAATGCATTCTCATTCTTTCATTATACATTATAGGCTATTGGAACAGGGACCTGCATTTTTCTATTTTTCTGAATTGCTCCAGAAGATTTGTGAAGATCCAGATCTTTCAATGAATCCCAAATCTGTATTAATTCAGCCAAGCTGAATTCAGGGTTCACCCAGATTCAGTACATCACTGTATATTCTATAATCATATAGGCATAAAGTATCTGTATGTATGGATTTAGAACATTCTTCACCATGCCAGAAATCTATGAAAGGGAGTCAATTGACTTTAAATATAAATAAACAAAATAACCCGTCCCACATTTACATTATTCTTATTTATAGGACTGTTTTTTAAAAAAAGTTATTGATTTAAAAGCCAGCAGATATATTTTTTAAAAAAATTAAAACCAAGTCAAGATTCCAGTAGTAACTTTTGAATATACTGGGGTCAACAAAAAGAGGATTTTGGCCTATTAATGCTTTACAGAAAGGATGAGCTTTTCTCAAATTGTATCACAAGTAACTTTTCTGGTATATTCCAACACCTCCAATCTTTTATATGTTAATTTTGCCATTACAACAATTTTCCATAGTTCTTCACACCAGAGATTTAGTGATGAAGCCTCTGAGTATTTCCAATCTTGTGTATAGCCAGCTTTGACACAACCATCATAAACCAAACATTTATCTTATTTTTAGTTGAGTTGTCTCACTAAATAACAACAGTAAACATATCTCAGACCCATAACTGACTTTTCCTATATCCATACTATTAATCTCTCTAATCACTTCTGACCAGAATCTTTGTACAAACTCACAGGACCACCATACATTCATGTACATGTAAGTACATACTGTACATACATGTAAAAAGGACATGACTTTTTGACCCCATCACTGTGGACATCTCTGGTATGTACTTAGCCAGAGAGAGAAAGAGAATGAGAGAAATAAAGTGTGTGTGTGTGTCTGGGGGGGGGGGGTTGGTGAGTTCTGTACCCGAATTTTGCTGTCTTTTTCTTTAAAAGTTTTAGCCATCTAGAATTTTAAAAGGAAAAAAAATCCTCCATACCTTTTTGTGTTTTCTATCTAGATTACATTTTAATCTTTTATTTTGGCCAAAAAAAGTGGTGAGTTTTACAAAAATATCCTCTTCTAAAATTATTGTTGTAACGTTTTTGCATTAAAAAATAGATTGAGCGTTATGTTAATTTTATTCTATAGAAGCAGGTGGCCTCTAGATTAATTTAGAAACATGAGGAGCAGCATATACATTTTGGGCTTTAACTCCCAGCTTTAGCCTTTCTGCGGTGTTTATTTACGACTTATTCATAATTTGATTTAAAGGGGTACCCATCTCACCTTGGCAAGACTGAGGAAGAGAAAGAAAAGCTATGCTCCTGAGAAGTTCTTTGTGACATCTACGTACTTTCCACATCCAGAGAATTTGGCTGGATAGCTGAACATTCTCTGATGTCAGTCTCACTGCCCATCCAAACAAGTAATATTTCTAGATCAGCAGCTACTGTGGTGCTGGAGAAGACTCTTTAAGAATCCCCTGGACTGCTAGGAGGTCAAACCGGTCAATCTTAAAGGAAATCAACCCTGACTGCTCATTGGAAGGATTGATAATGAGGCTCAAGCTCAGATACTTTGGTCACCTAATGCGAAGAAAGGACTCTTTGGAAAAGACCCTGATGCTGGGAAAGATGGAAGGCAAAAGGAGAAGAGGACGGCAGAGGATGAGATGGTTAGATGGCATCACTGAAGCAATGAGCATGAAACTGAGCAAACTCAGGGAGGCAGTGAAGGACAGGAAGGCCTGGCGCGATGTGGTTCATGGGGTCATGAAGAGTCGGACACGACTTAACCACTGAACAACAACAACAACAACAACGTGCCAGGTCCAGGGATCTCAAAAGGACTTATGTTTGAAAATGTTAATGTAACTTAGGGACTTGTTTCCCTAGATATGACTCTTAAGCCTTTTTTCACAGCACTACAACTTACCAATGATGTATTTTCCACATTTGGTACAAAATAATTTGAGATGAGGGTGGGGAGCAATGCATCTAAAAGAGGTGTTGAAACTCATGCATATTTTTGCACTTATTGTGAGTAGAAGACTCGCACACATCCCTCAAAACAAAGAAAAATGATGTTCTACAGCCCTGTGACTTAGCTCTCCCCAAAGAATAATATCAAACAGTAAAATAAAAATAAAGCAACACAATAAAAGAGGAGGAAGGGGAGAAGGACTGGCCCTTGGCTGGAGGAAAGGTACCTATTTTGGTGTAGACAATACAGAAGTAAATAAATCAGTTGAAAAAAGGTACTTACATTTACATCTGTTCCTAAGTGGAACAATCCTGCTAATTTTGTCCAGTTATCGTTTCTACCAACGAGTCATTAAAAAAAAAAACCAAAAACCAAATTTGGACATGTTTAATCATCATTACCCAATGCTCTTCATTGACACCAGGGCCCATATTTGAGCAATTCTAACCCAAACCAAATGCATCAAAAATAGCCATGAATTTCTGCTACAATTGTTCCAAAGCTGCCACTGTTACTGGAATGCACTGCATTTTTAGCTGATTCTTGGCTTGCCTTGAAAGAAAAAGAAGAAGAAATAAAAATCTCCATGGTGTATATTATTTTCCACTCAAATAGCATGATACAAGATTTCTTTAACCAGAATGTTAAGTGTCAAGGAAAAAGGCAATTAATCTACTGCATGCATATATTAGATGGGCGTGGGGAACCCTTGGATCAGGTTTTATTTAATATTGTATACAGTTGTTTTTTTTTTTTTAAAGCAAAGTGAATTCCTGCAGGGAAATGGTTAATCTATTTTTAACTAAAGCTTACTTTTGTAATCTATCCAGTGCTTAGAGTTCTGTCATTGATCTATGATTTATGTGTTTTAAACCACCTCTTGGCTGCAACACTGGTTTCTATCCAGGATCCTGGGCTGAATACTAATTGCGAGATCAAATTTATGCGGTTGGGCTAAGCATCTGACGGGACTTTTTCTCCAGGGCTCCCATAAAGCACGCTATGGTGGAACCTTGTTGAAACCAGTTTTTCTACCCCCCCCTTAAAAAAAAAAAAAGAAGTAGAAGAAGGCTGTGACTGTTGGGTGGGCGGGTGGAAAGAATCAGCATGTCCTTTTAAAAAGGACTTTATTCCCAGGGTTAGGGCTGATGTTTTATTTGAATTGTGCCTTGCAAGGCCCATGGATGTGGGGCTGTAAGAAAGCTTTGGCCAGTAGATTCAAGGGGTCACTTAGAATCAGTATGGGGAAGCCTTTTATTGTCATCTCTCAACACTCCTTTGTGAGCACAAAAACTTCATTTTTATTGTTACTGCTGTTGTTCAGACTATGAGGGAAAACAGAGACAGAACTAAATAAAATCTGTAGGCCACAATCCGAACCCCCAAATTTATCAAATTCTTCCTCACAGGAGTTTCCTCTAAATAATAACTGTGGAGGTTATCAAAGTGTTCCCACCGCACCCTATAATTCAACTGCAAGATTTGTCTTATCACTGATTAATGGTCCTCCTACATCTTTCATATTTAAACCCATCTCCACAAGACAATGTTCCTCCTATTCTTTTACCACTTGTCTAGTTTTGGTGCCATTTTCTGCCCGGTCCTCTCTAATCTCCACCCCTTGCTCTCCAGTTATCCTTCTCTGTACAGCACAACGTTCTTCCTTGGCTAGACTACTTCTGGAGGTTCTTTCCATCCAACATCTGTTTCTGGTGGGCAACCATTTATTTTGCAGTTAAGATCAATCAGTAGAGGTATCTAGCATAACTTAGGGATGTGGAGAAAAATAAATAAATTCATGGAACTGGAAATATTTTCTCCTGTTTTGCATTATGTGCCTTTATTTTGACACATGTCGAGCAGGCAATGTGATTTATGATAACTTCATAGTGTAGCAGTGAATGTGCTATAGTATGTTTATTAAGGGTAATGAAGTCTTTGCACAGATCATCCTTGCTCGCGCGCTCTCTCGCTCTCTCTCTCTCTCTCTCTCACACTCACTCACTCACTCACTCTCTCTTTCTCTTTTTCACTCACTTTCCCCCCTCTTTCTCCTTCCCTGAAGATCAAAATATTAGCCACACAAGTCTTATGGCTTTCCACAAATCACACATACACACATGTGTGTCTATCTGTATTAGGGAGAGAAACCTAACAGACTGTTTCTATCGCATCTCAGTTTCATATATGTTCATTCATAACTCCATACCAACTGACTTTCAAATCATCAAATCCTTTTATTTCATCTTGAAGAAACATATATGAAATATATGTTATGAAATATATGAAACATATTCGCATTTTATCCCTCAATGCCATTTTTAAATAGTATTTTTATTAAAGTGTGTATATATATATGCAAATGAATACAAAACTACAAACTAACAAACAAAAAAAGGAATGAAAAAAAGAGAAAAGAGAAAGAAAGAAATATAAAAGGTGACTTTCCCCTCCCTCCAAACAAGTATATGCCATTTATTTATTTATTTTAAAAACTCCACCTCCTAATTTGCACATTAGTCTGTGAACGGCAAATCAGGTGGGTTTGTTTAAAAAGGGAGATTGAAAAAATGGAACCATCTGTGGTTTGTTTGCATGATACACAACTGAGTCTAGGGAGTTAATGTCTTGTGTGAACTGCTAATCAGGGCATTAACTGTCCCTTTCAGCTTCTAAAAACATAAACAAAGCCCTACTGTGGCCATGTCTCTGTTTCTGTCTTCTTTTTAGTTTTTAGTATCCTGGGATGGTGATGGTGAACTAGAATGGTGGTGGTGAAAAGGTGACCGAAAATGGTGGGAATGGGTAAGGGCTCCTGGCTCTGTCCATGGTGCTGATCATCTGGCCACATCAGGATGTCTTTGTGATGTTTAGAGCAGAGAATAAAAGCAGTGCTTTATTTGGCATTTTTCACCAGGCATGTAAGAAGGATTGTGGGCAAAATTGAAAAATGGTCAGCACACAACTAGAGTAATGACTTTTCATTTTCATTGAAAGCAGGACATACACAAGTGTGAATGCATTTGCTTGAACTTCCATCCCTAATTACTCATTCCCCGTTTTCTTCCCCTTTCATCTTTCTCCAAGCTCTTCCCTTTGTCAACTGTCTCAGGACTACATTTTAGTTGGTGAAATCCTTGAGGAAAAAACTTCATTTTTTATGGCTGTAGAGGTCCTAATTAAAAAAAAAACGACTCTTGTATTAATGGCAATTGCAGCTCCTCCCTCCCTCCCTCCCACCCTCTTTCTTTCTTTCTTTCTTTCTTTCTTTCTTTCTTTCTTTCTTTCTTTCTTTCCTCCCTTGCTTTATTATACTTTTTTCCATCCTAAAATAATAGTTGAATGCCACAGGACAGGAATTGGCTATCTGATGTCATCTGATGTTTTAGACTTCAACTGCATACAGCACTGCAGTCAGTGCAGTCAGTCAAGTTCAAGAGACTGTAGAAGCTGTGTTCAGAGCATCTGGAAAACACCAGGTTGCTTAGCCTGCCCTAGATATGTGGGTCCCTTGCTGAAGTAATTTGCCTCTTCATAATATTCCAACTGCTGCATTTGCAAGGCACTGTGGAGGATGCCCAATGCTTAATTTTGTTCTTGAAGAAGAGCTTCTCCAAGCAAGAATAATGCTGCATAAGCAGGATGGAAAGAATTTAGGATTTAAACCATTCAGAAGAATGAAAACCCCAAACAACAGGTTTGTCCATCTCTATTGTCATATTCCTGTTTCAACCAGAAGAGGGAGATGAACATCAAAGAAGAGCCATGGTTAAGTGGCCAAGCTCATGCTTGGCATGAGGAATATCTCAGGTTCAATCCATGGGACCTCCTTCTAAAGAAAAACCTTGGGGAGACGGAGATATGAAGGAACCTGATAATTTTGAGTTATGTGGGTGAAATAATTATATATAGCAATGTTGCTACACATTGTGCAGCTTACCAAGTTACACTGGGCATATTCTTCCATCGTTCAGCTCCAGCATTCCCAGGTATGCAGCCATTCAGAAGAAATTAATCTCTCCCTGTCCTTCTCTGGTTACAGCAGTTACCTCTGGGTAGTAATGGTGGGAGGGAGTAACTGCAGTTAGGTTTTTAGCTGCTCGGATTTGTGCAGATTGAAACTAACTTGTGCAAATCACCAATAGCTAATAAGGTGACCTTCTGAGTCTAATATTACTAGTCTTGCAAGGCTGTGCCCATTAAACACTTACATTTAAGCAACACAGAAATATTTGTATGCTTCTCAAATCTGGGTTTCCTTTCCTCTTTCCTTGGTGCTGTAGATTGTGAGAGACAGACTGAATTACCTGACAGCGGAGATGCTAAGATCATAAATGAACTTACACAACATACCGGACTAGTCTAAAAGACAGTCATGTTCAGTGTGTGATGGGAATGTAGCCATTGTCTTAGCAGGCTGTGTGACCCAGGCTTTCATCTTAAATTGTAATATGATTTCTTTGTTTGGGTATGGCATGTTGGGAGAACCTAGCATTTGTGTAAGACATTTCATGTTGCATTAACCAGTACTAACTCAATGGGAGCATGCAAAGTTGAGATTTGGGGCCCAAACCAGGGCCACACAGCCATGGATCCCCCAAAAGACAACCAGGTTACTGGATCATGATGAACAGGCTACAGTAAAAATGGTCGCAGTCAGACTGCAGCCCATTTGGGCTGCAGTCGATCATCCCATACCTCATCTTTCTTATTCTTAAAAACACTGCACAGCCTCAGTAGCTGGCAACTATGCTCACATTTGCTACTTTTAGGATATTCCCTTTAAAATCCAGTCCCCTTTTCTACAAGAAACTGATGTGTTCCCCCAAATGCACCCCTACTTTTTTCCTTCAGTGAGAGAGAGGTCAGGGGTGAAATGAGCTTAAAATATGAAACAGCATATACACAGATACCGTGAGGATTTTCTCTCTCAGTTGGGAAGCCCAGAAAGGCATGAGGAAGGAGTGGGATCACTGTGCCCTGGAAGAACCTAGAGAAACTGGAAGGAGCATCTCTTCCCATGTGAACAGCATCTATTATACATCCCAAGCCGTATTCAGATGAGGCAAGGTGAATGGCCATTAAAAGAAATGGCTTTTCAACCATTAAGCAGTCTTGGGCTTTATGGGGAAGGTCTACTCTGGGAGGGGGCATGATGCAAGATGCACAATGGGTGGGGCCACATCAGCCCAGGATTTTACACTGTTTCTGGGTTTATTTATTGGACATCATGGTTGTACTTACTTCTTTTTAAAACATGTATTTACTTTAGAGCTACCCAATAATTTTCATGTTTCCAGTCTCAGGAAAATGAACATGGGCAGTGCATTTGACTCTGGGGCAGCAAAAGAAAAAGGAAAGAAAAGATTCAAGTTGCGCCCCCCTCTCCCCCCACACTGGAGGGTTCACTCAGCAGTCAAAAGCCAATTTTGGCTCCTTTCATACTGTTACACTTTGGATAAAGCTCAACATGGTATCTTTGACCTACAGTTGAGTGCAGAATCAAGGCTCACTTTGTTCCTGCACAAATCCAACTGTGAAAGGTTAGCAAGTTGTGTGTGAAATCAGCAGCCCACTGAGCTTCAGGGGTGGGAAGCCTTCTAGAGCGTGGCTCTCCTTCCTCCATTGTTCATCTTTAATTTAATCCATCCCCAGAGCCTTTTTCCCCCCTTAATCTCTTTCCTGTGTCTATGGATGCCAGGATACAAGGCTTTCTTCCCTCTGTCTCGGTCCTTCCCCCAACAAACTAGAGACCCATATTTGTATGTTATGAAGATACCATAGCACACCTCTTCTGCTTTACTTCTTTCATCACTTGGATGTGTTCCTCTGTGTAATTCTATTCTTAAAACTGACCACATCGACAGAAAACTGGCTGTCTAATGACATCTCACCAGCACTTTGAGAGGGCCAGCTGTGGCCAGGTAGCACATTGCAAGCAGCTAATAAATCTGGCTGCTCAGAAACTTCCAAGAACAAGTTTTATTTCCTCTCCGTGCTTCTGCCTCAGGAGCAGTGTGCAGTCATGCATCTTGCTTTTTCATAGGAGAACCTGATTCCCACCCAACCCCCTAACTCCCAGCCCTGACTTGCACACTGAAGCAGGTGAAAGTGATGGGGGAGAGAGAGCGGAAGGGAGGGAGGGAAGGAGGGAGGGAGATGGAGAGAAAGAGAGAGGTTTACTATCAGTTAGGGAAAGCTTGTGACCTTAACCAGCTATGTGTACTAAGATCTGACTATCTTTGCACACACTTACATGTTTGAGAATGTGGACATCTGTTGACCGTATCCACACATCTTTCAGCCATTGTCCTGAACTGCCAAGTGCTCTTGGCAATCAGTGCCTTAAACTGGGACTGGAGTAATACTAGGCTGAAATCCCTCCTCCGATTTTCCAACCACAAGACCGCCATTTCTGCATCTTTTCCAAGGTGCTTTATCATTTCTCAAGAATATCCTTTGGTGGTGTTTTAAAGTACTCTTTAGAGGGTGCAAGGTGGAAGAGAATTTATTTTATTTATATGAATTTATTAGCCGCCCAACCCCAATGTTGGGATGCTGTCGTATCTCTGGTTACACCTCTATCCATCACTTAGTCTGCATCCATGGCTGCCCACAGTTCCTGATCCAGAAAATGCATCCGGGGTTTTAAAGAGAAGCATAGGAAGCCACAGAATATGCAGACAATTTGCAAGGGGGTGGCACAGTGAAAAACAGGAGGTTGATACACCCATAAATGCTATGAAACTAAAGTAAATGCAAGAACCTCCACCCCAGTCATGAAAATTTTCTCAGAATGTTCTCCTGGGGGGATGGGGGAAGAGCAGATAATTGAAATCAATTTCATTTCCAGCAAGTCAAGGGAGAATAATTGAAGCAAAATATGCAACCAACAATTGTCACTGAACTACTCTGGATGGGAGACAATCAGATTGGCATAGGAATGCTGGGCTACACGCAGAGTTAGCCCAGAGCACAGTGGTTGTGTGACAGTTTCAACAGCTTGGTGCCATCATTTCACCAGTTCACAATCCAAACCTTATTTAGTATTCCGTTGCAAAGCTGTTGTAACTGAGCTGAGTGGCAGAACTGCAATATAAACATCAAAACACAAGGACACGTCTGTTGGATTAGGGCCAAGATCTATCTATCAAGTCCAATATCTCCTACCGAAGGTCCACCAGGTCCTGGAGATGTTTACTGAAGGCCCACTATGCAATTGCCCTCTCTCACTGTCACTGTTTCCAGCAGCAGGAATTCAATGACATCCTTCTGACGGTACATGTTCTGTTTAGACATAGCTAATAGCTATTGACTGGAGTGTTTTCCACCAATTGGCCTCATTGCTTTGGATCTTCATCCAAGGCAATGTCAACATTGCATTTTGGAGCAGCAAATTCCATAATAATAAATTAGTTGCAGATTATTCTCTCCCAAATCTATTATAAATCTATTTCAGTGAGTGATTTCAGTTTTTAGTATTATATGAGAGAGGGGAAGGGAAGTGTATCTATTTTCTCCATAATAGGCATAATTTTTAAAGCTTTTATCTTGTCTCCAATCCCTGCTGTGCATTAAAAGAATAAAAATAAAAAGAGTGTATCACAGGACTGGGCAACGTATTTATGCTGGGGAGATTCACGTTTTAAAAAAGATTTTCTTTTGACTTCTGAAAACTAAAAAGATGTGGTTGTAATGCCTTTCTGCCTTTATCTGTTTATTTTTTATTGCAGTCAATGATCAATCAATGCAACAAACAGAAATACAAAGACATTTAAGAAACAATGCAACTAATACAATATACAAGACCTTATCAAACTAGAAGATGTGGGGATCTATCTAAAATATATCACCTGGTTAGGCCTCAGATCAAATTGTCATAAATCTTGTCATAAAGCAAAATAAAATAAAGAGCCACTTACCATCAGTAGCATGTTTAGACATATTTATATAACCAAAATCTTTGATTCATTTCTTTTTTCCTTTTTCTTTAGTAAAATCATTGTGTGGTATGCTTAAATTGGCTTATTTTAAACATGCTGCTACTGAAAATCATACTGCCCATTTTCAGCAGTAAGATCTTGAAGGGTTTCAGGCGGGCACAAAAATGAAGCTGTGAGCCATAGGCAGTCCAAGAGCTGTGAGTTGATGACTCATGCTGTAGACCTCAACATGTTTAGGAAAGATGCTAGAGTTCCGTGAACCTTTTTGATTGTCCATTTGGCACATGATCCAATTCTACAATATCCCTTTGGGGGATGAAAGGGACAAATCAAATAAGGCCCCACAGAAGAATATGGATCTGCTCTGCTGTTGAAACGACCTTGGTGAAAGTACTTGATGAAGATCAGACCTTCTGAAGGGTCATATGGAGAAAGTGAAAGAATGAATTCCATGAATACCTGACCAATGGCTGCCTGCAGTAATGGGTCCTGTGCTTTTATCTTGCGTATCTCACATAGGTTTGGGTGCCTTGGTGGAAAAATAATGCTCTTTCAACAGCTCTGTTTATTGTGAATAAAGAGGGAGGGGAAAATAGGAAACAGAAGGAAGAAAAAGGAAAATTCAATATTTAGTGCAACACTCTGCCTCCTTCTGAGATATTTTAGAGAAAACAATTCCTTTATTTTCCTACTGCCATAGAACTGTTTCATGCAGGACATTTTCTCCACCATGAGAAAACTAGCTCCTGTAATTGTTTTGGAAAAAGTCCACCTTTCAGCAGACATAGTTGTGGTAGCTCTTTCCTTCAAAGTTTTTGACCAGTCATTTCATTTTATTATCTTTGTTCTAATACATACTATATTTCTTATTGAAAATGCCTACCCTGGATAGATCAGAACCACTGATCAGAACAAATTTTATTTGGGGAGAGAAATCATATCTTGGAGCCAAGATAACAATAATAAAACTTTAGAGTGGAAGGCCCATTACACTTCCTAATCCAACCCCAGGTTCATTACAGATTCCATTCAATGCAAGACCAAATTTCAGTGCAAGATGTGCCAGTCGTACAACTGAACAGATGTTTAAATACTTCCAGGAAAGGAGAGCTCATAGTTTCCTGAACAAATTGTTCTACTGTTGAACACCTCTGCCAAAGGTTTTCTTAATGCATAAATATATGCATATATCCATAACTCTCTCTATATATCATCTCATGACCTCTGTTAGAGGTATGCAGATTGAGTCAGATCTGAATTAATGGTTTGATTTTGATCCGTAAAGAAATTGGGTTGTCATTGTTGATTCAGTTAAAATCTCCACATTGGTTTGATTTGTACTTTAAAGCAAATCCTCAGATTCCAGATTAAATCCTCAACTTGGAAATCAAGAAAAGAGTTTTTCACACCAATAAAAAAAGCTATTGAATCATTGGATCACTTCAGAAGCACCCTATTCAATATGATGATCCAATTTGGAAATTTAATATGGTTTAGTACTGAGTATCTTAATTAAATTTTAACACAACCTTAATATCTCCACTATAATGACATCTTCACCTATATTTTCATCCTTGTGACTTCCAATCTTGTTTCATCAAAAATAAAATAATAAAATAAAAACACCCCATCTTCTACATAGCTGGCCTTGAGAAAATTTAAACAACAACAAAAACCCCTCACCACCTTTTTTTTAAAGTGTAAGACTTTATTCAGAAATTAATTCCACTTGCTGATACATTCCCAAGTAAGTGAGGTGGTTGGAACCTCTCAGTGCCTCAAAGAATCATTCTTACCTCAAGAATTAGTGTAAAACTTGATTCAATAAATAAATTTGTAGTTTCTATAGTACTTTCAGGCTGACTGCAATTACAACACCAAGCCAGTTTTCCCCACTTTCCTCCCACCGCATTTGTTTTGTTTACTATTCAATGTACAAGGACTTTGGGAGAAACCCTTGTTTAATAGCCCCTAGGTTCCCATAAGGATTGCCCCAACTGTGAGCAAACATAGATTTGAAAACAAAATATTTAGGCCATAAAGTCTGACCCTCTGCTCACTTTTCCGTTTTGGTTATTAACTAATTATCTCTGGATGGACCATAGGTATAACAAAGTTATCATAAAATATTCTTTCTCTTTTTCCCCTTTACTGGGAAAATAGACAAAAAAGTCCCAAAGAATGTTGCTGCTCCATAAACATTGCTCGGTTGCTTGGTAACCAACAGGACCAAGGTACAAGAAGTCAACCATTCTGAATGGGCAGCTTCCATCTTCTCTGGTTCCAACATTAGTGTTTCTCTCCAGATAGTTTTGCTGATGTTTGAAACTCTTGAGGTCACTGGTCTACCAGCTCTTAGGCAGAAATTGTAGTGATAGAGTACTACCGGTTTGTCCTCTTTCCTGGAATGGCTAGTGATTCATTAATTCTTTGATCTGCAACTGGGCCTCTTTACAGTACCATACCTCATGCTTATAGGCTAAAATATAGATAGATAGATAGATAGATAGATAGATAGATAGATAGATAGATAGATAGATAGATAGATAGAAAGAAACAGGCAGACAGACAGACACACACACACACACACACGAGTTTTGCAGCCAGAGGTAAATGTCATACATGTATGGGTGCTGAAAATACACTTCTCAGTGCTTTCACCCTCAGAAATTCATCATACTGAGGATCATAAATAAATCCCAAAACTGAACTAGGAAAAAAAAACCTTAACTCAAATGCAGGCAATAAAACACAGCAGGTTTTCTTATCCTTGAAAATCCTTTGAAATAGCATTCGCAAGAGAGAATCTCTGTAAAATGGTGTAGGCTTCAGGATTTTAGCCAGTCCATTGCATTTCTCTATCCTGGCCATTTCAGTTTTGATATCCCCTCACCATTTATTTTATCATTTTTAATTCTTTTATGGTTCTTAGTACTTTTAATTCACCTTCTAAGCAACTTTGAGAACTTGGGCCATTAGGTAGGTAAAAAATAAATTTAATTAATATTCATAGTTTAGCCAGGATTCCAAATCAATCCTTATCAATTTTGGTGGGCCCCGTCATGTAATTTCCTTTTCCTCTAAACATGGTTTTGTTGTTGGTGAACCCTGAGACTCCCCCAAGGTTTCTGATACTTTCTTCCCATATCTGTGTAATGCTGTTCTTATGACAGAAGTAACAGTGCCCATAATCTGATTTTCTTCAAATAAAAGAAATATATTTTCTTCATGTCTTGCATTCCCTTTTCCCCAGGAAGTTGAGAATGATGGGAAGAAGACACTTTCATTCTCATGACTCTCATCCTCAAAGTGCATGAGATGAAGTCACATTCTCCCACTGGAATTCTTGGTGTGTTTACTTTGTTGAGAATTAACCACAATATCTATGCATTTTTGAATCACCAAGTGGGAAAAGTGAGGGTCATAATCTGTTGTTACCACCAATTGCCCTACTTAAATAATGCATTTTTCAACCACTTGAGCTATTCTAGAGGTAAAAACATATGAGCATGAGTTGTTAGATTGTGTATTATTATCTACATAGTCTACCATATAGTTAATGACTGGATTTGTAATTGATGGATTGAGATTCTGTCCATTCCTATTGTGTCCAAGTGCTTTTCCTGATCTTTTTATTATCGTTATTATTTTGATTTCTAATTCACTTTTTGTCTTTTTAGTCCTGGAAGGTAGATTAGATACAGTATATGTTACTAATGAAAGATGATGTACATGATTCCTATAAGGGGATTTTTACTAAGTTACATAAATGCAGAGAGACAAAAGGTGGTTTCAGCTGCCGAACCAAATTTGGACTGATTTTAACACTTTGGGGGAGTTTAAAAGAATCCCAGTCTCCATGCCAGTTTCATTTGCAATTTTAAAATTTGGATGTAAGGGTAAAGGATAAGGATGATGATGATGATGATGATGATGATGATGATGATGGTTGGTTGCAGAGTCGGCCAGATGTTTAGACTGAATTTGGCATCTTTATCCACCTATCAAGTCCTTCCCAAGGACCTGGGATAGGCAGATTATGCTTGATGGTTTGATAGTGCTAAGGGTATCATTGCAGGATGGAAGCTGTTCCCAGTAAAGCTGCCTTTTGCAATGGACTGATGGTGACTTTGTCAATGCCGATGGTCTTCAAGTGGTGCTCCAGATGTTTTGGGATTGCACCCAAGGTGCCTATAACTATTGGTCCTACCTTTGCTTTCTGTTGCCACAGTCACTCTACTTCTATTTGCAGGTCTTTGTATTCTGTGATTTTCTCCAACTCTTTCTCTTCTATTCTGCTGTCTCCAGGTATTGCCATATCCACTATCCAGACTTTTTTTGTCTTTCTTATCAACAATTGTTAAGCCTGGGGTGTTATGTGGCAGGTGCTTGTCTGTTGGAATTCTAAAGTGCCAGAGCACTTGAGCTTCTTCATGTTCTGTGACTTTGTCTTGTGGTCCCACCAGTTCTTGCTTGCAGCTAAGTGGTATTTCTTGCAGATCTTCCAATGCACCTTTGTTGCTACTTTGTATGCATGCAAGCCCCACAACCACGTCAAGATAGTGCCTCACTGGGAGGTGTTGTTGTTGTTACCCTAAATGTTCACTCTAACGGGAAGAGGGAATACTGTTCAAGTTACAAAAAACATTTTATCCTGCTTTTCTGTTAAACATGCCTGCAACCCCTAGACCCCTCTAAATTCAACAGCATCTATGAAAAGAACACTTGTACAGATTCAAATTGGGGCAAAGTTGTTCTTCGCATGAAAGCAATTTCTGTTTGTAAGAAAAGGAGGCATTTCTTAAAATAGTAGTTTCCCCCCTTCCAGTGGGTTTCTGCTCAGCTTGGAACCTTTTGGCCATATCATTTTTCACATCCTACCAAAACCAGTAGCATTTGCATAGCAGGGAAAAAACATTGAGGCAACATTGTCTCATGTCTTAAGTTCCTGAAGGGTTGTGGTTTCTGACTATAAAGTATGTAAGTGACCACGAGACAGGAAATCTTCTTTTGGAATTTTCTTTTTAAAAGGCAGATGACAGGAGACCATACTCATTCTTTATCAGTAGTTTGCTAGAGAGGTTTAAATGAGTAAGTGATGAGTGCTAGGAACGTGAGGGGTTTTGGGAAAACAGGGTAAGAAAAAAACTTGGAGTACCTTGCAAAAAAATGTATCCCAGCCTTCTGAAAGTTAATTTCTCATAGAACCGATGATACCAAGAGGGGAACAACTGGAATTGTTCCTGCCTTTCTCAGGGCAAAGATTAGAATCTCTGGTTGGCAGTACCTCCCAAAAGAATTATTTTAAAGGTCCAGGGCAGGACTGACACCTGGCAAACACATTATGTGGTGTAACCTTACTCCAAACATTGCTGGCATTTCAGAGAATCACTTTAGAGTTACCACAAGCAATTGAATAAAGGATTATTTTTAACTTGAAAGAGAGAGAGGGAGAGGGAGAGGGAGGGAGAGAGAGATATTCCTATAAACGCAATTCATCCAAATTTAAAGACTTTAAGGCCATCTGTTATGTGCTTAACCCTCCTGTTGAAATGGCAAGATCATAAAAGGCTGACTGTTTCATTCATTCATTCATTCATTCATTTATTCATTCATTCATTTTTACCCTGCTTTTCAGACTAAAATGATGATCCACTCTTGGCTAACATTCAGTATGTTCTGGTACTCAACTGTATACAGATGCAGGCCAGACACAGGCAAGACGGTCATAACAGGGCTGCCCTTTCTCAGATTTAATAAGCCTTTCCCACCCTGGTTCTTTCATTGATATTTTGGATTACAGCTCTCATAATCCACCACCCAGCAGTACTAATCATTAACTATACTGACTGAGGATGCTGAAGGCTCTTCTTACCAATGGTTATGTTCACACATCACACTAAGTCATGGTTTGTTTAAATCTGATCTGCTGATTAAACCATAATGACCAGGTTCAGAGTAACAGTGAACCTTAAGCCCTAGTCTACAACAAATCACAAATGGTGTGGTTCATGTCAAGCTATGTCAAGACACGATGTCTAAACACGATGAGCAAATGCATTCTGAATGAGGTGCTGAAGAGGATCAATTCCATGCAAGGGTCCTTTTCTAGCCCAGCCAAAGTCCTACACCCATGTTGTTCCAAAAGGATCCGTTCAGAAAGTTCTTCATTTGGGTTGGAAGATTACACAGCGGCAGGGATAAGGGAGAATGGATGGAAAGTTTAACATTCATAATTCTAGGAAGTGATGTTTACATATAGTAATAGGACACAAGGCCCAAAGGAGATTCCCCACCACCACCATGATTTTCTTTTAGTTCAGAATACAAAAATGATGCCAAAGCAAGTTCAGATAATAGGAGATGGGAGTTGATTCTGAGTGATTTCAGAAGACACTTAAAAGAGCATTTCCTTGAAAAATTTTGGATTATTCCACAATGGAGGAATGGTGGGTGAAGATGATGGATCTAGCAGAGATGGCAAAATTAACTTGCTTGCTTAAAGACAGATCAACCACTACATTGATTAGCGACTGGAAACCCCTTATGGACTTTTTGCTGAAAAAAGAAAAAAATGAACTGATGATTTATGGATTTGATGATTAGAAAGGGTAGATTATAGAAAGAAGGAAATTCTGATGTAATCTTAGAGAGAGGGGACAAATATAAATGTACTTGTAACTGCTGTTAAGAAGACCGGAAGCCACTCCTTTATTATTCTTTCTTTTTTTTCTTTTTTCCTTCTTTTTCTATATCTCTTTTTTCACTTTTCTATTACTTTTATCCATTTCTTTCCTCTTTAGCTCAACATTTCTAGTGTTTTTACTCTGTGGAAAAATTTCTTCAATAAAAATTTAATATATAGATTATTCATGGCGTCAAGGGATAAGTCCCGATCTCTCTGATTTTACAGAGCCAAGAGCCATTTTCAGCAGAGGGAAAAAGACAGAGTAAGAGATGTCGTTTGGGATGAGAAGTTGTGATGAGAATTGCTCCCATCATGTAATGAGGGTGATTAGAATTATTCATTTTGGGCTGATCAGGTGAAAGCAGATTGTTCCACCTATATATATTGATGCACAGCAAATCAGTCACTAGCATTTCATAAAGCACAGAAAGTCCTTTTCCATCCCTTTCTTCCCTTATTTCTTGAACAACCCCGTGCCAATTTCCTATTGTGTTTGTGGGAAACACAAACAAATCTGAGCAATGGCAATTTAAATCCTTACATTTCCATATTCATGAAGTCTTCCTCTAAGCGTGGAATGAGATTTTTTCTGAAGGGCTCCCTCTGTTGACAAACAGGGCAGTTTGCATTTTGAAAAAGTCAAATTTCGGAGCGGGGATGGGGGGGAACAGTAAAGCTCTCCAATAGAACCAGATTAATGTTTTTATAATATTGCAGTGGCAATAACCAGCCAAGACCAGAGATTAAGTGACCAGAACTGAACTACAAATATAGCAAAGTCATGGAATGCAATGAGATCATTTTGGAATGTAAGGTGTGTGTAGATGTGTGTTATGTGCCTGAAGGTGCTTAAGAAGAGCCTTGCAAATAGAAATGTAGCACACGAGGCAACAGACTTCTGCCTAGGTCTTTGCCATGACACGCAACAAATTTCTCAAATAGAGTTAATGAAGATCCCAGTCAATCCCAGTTTTTCAGTGATTGGATTTGTGTCCATTTGTGTTTGTTAAGGACAGCTCTGTAAGGTTAGCAGCAGATGATGATCAGATGCTGATAATAACTATTTATTCTGAAATGGATCTGAAATCTGCTTCTTAAAAAAAAAATGGAACTGTGTGGACTTCCTCTTTCAAAGGTGTTCCTGCGTCCTCCTAGATTGCTTATCTATTTTATTCTGGATTCTGAGTCTGGGATTTAAGCAAAGGTGAATTGAAACCTGACTGAGCCCAACAGGGCCCTAGAATAATTTTTTAAGAAAATTCTAAAGTCCAGTGTGGAGTCCATGACACAACTATTAAGAGGAACCCCTCTCTCTTCACATACCATAGAGTGCTTTTCCTATCTAATAATCTGACTGCATCCGTTCAGCCCGTCTAAAATTAAGCAGTAATAAAGAATGGAAATTCTCTAGAGCGGTTGTGTTCCTTATAATTTCTGACCTCATTAGCATCTGTGTGTGTGTGTGTGTCAAAAAAGGCAAGATGGTGGCCTTGTAATAAAAAAGATTAATTAGTAGATGCATGTGACATTGAATTGGAGAGTCAAGAGCACTGCTGGGACATCTTGACTTTTCTGACTTCCTTGAGGAAGCTGGTGTCTGCCCTTCTGGTTCAGGAGCAACTGAAAATGTGATCCATGTGCTTTTATGTTATGATTTTTACAGGGATAGTCAGTTTAGGTAAATTAGTCCAATTAGGTGCGTTACTCCAGTTGTCTTTCAGTTTCCAGACCTTTCAGAGTTGTTTTATTCTTTTGTACTTTTATCAAATAAGGATGGTCCGATAATTCTGTCCATCTAACAAAACAAGGAAAAGCCCTCCTTTATAAACCTATAAATCCACCAAGTCGTGGGAAAAAAAATCTGAATTGTTTCAGCCATAGTCACCTCTAGGTTGAATTCCAAATCGTAAATAATAGCAATAAAAAAATAAACTGCATAGTTGACCATTTTGCAGTTTGCCTACCCCACATTAAGCCATGATAGTTTCCATATGTTCTCTATGGAAGCGGATGATAGTTCTCTCGCACGTTTAGTGAGAAGCAATGAAGACTTCCATGGATGCTAGGGAGACCCAACTTTGAGTTCGCGCTGAGACACAGAAGCTCACCTGGATGACTTTGAGCGAGCCACTATCTCTCAGCCCAGCCTCCCTCCCAGGATTGCTGTTGTGGGGATAAAACAGAAGGAAGAATATTATTCGGGTGCTCCCTGAAGTCCCTGACGCAACACTAGGGAATCAGTCAGTCATAAAGAAGAATCAGTAAATTGCGTACTCCTTGTAGCTCTATGGATGAAGGACAAGATTTTAAAAAAATTATAAATAAAGGATACTACCTATTCATGGCAAAGGTTTTCTTGCTCTATCAAGAATTTCCAAATTCTATATACAGAGGTTTTTTTTTTTTTTTTAAGCGATGTACTTGTTAAAAGAACACAGCAGGGGGAACGGTAACGGCTCTAAACAGACAATGTAAAGCAGGAGAAAATCGCTCCCCCGGCCACATTTGGATTCAGGTACCTTGAGGTAATTTGCAAGAGACGTTGTTTTACCGAGTAGGAACTGCTTTCTGGCTTCATTGCACACAGCAGGAAGGAAAACAGCAAGCCCAGCGCTTCATTTGTGCTTTTTATGTTGCTTCACAACCCAGGAACCATATGGGGTATAAACAGATCACTCCTGAGCAGGCTGTGGAAGGATTGCAGGGCAGGAGCTAAGCGGGCAGCTGGAAGTGGCAACGCGAAAGCAGGAATGAAATATGGATGAAATCTCACCCCAGGGTGCTATATCCCTCACAGCGGCAAGAGGCTGCAGAAAATCCTCCTCCAGAAGATTTTCAGACAGCAAAGGGACTGTGTTCCCCAAACGGATTGAACCTGGTTATGGAATAGAGCTGTTTCCTGGGTTTGCATAATGTGCTAAATCACAAACAACCCAAGATAAGCTCTAACCAAGGCTGGTATGTCGAATAAATCCAACTGCTAGCTTTTCACTGCATCTGGTTAAGCACATTGTGGAAACAGAGCTACTGGGTCTCTGGGGTAAGAAGAAATTGTTCCGGTCGTATTTGATCAGTTCTTCTGGGTGGAAAAATATGTAGAAACTGAAGACATGGGTCAACTATCAGGTTACATTTTCCAATCTTCGGAGGGCTGGGAATATATCCAGTACTTTATACTAGCTTGATTTGCTACCATGTTAAATCATGGTTTGTTCAGCCATGACTTGTGGTGGAATAACTCTCAATTGGCTAGGTTGACATAACATGTTAAGTCATAACCCATAGTTTGCCATCCACAATGATTGGCAAAATTCACACATTGCCATAAGCCGTAACAGAACACGTTTTACTTTGGATTGAGCCCAAAGTAAAACATGTTCTGTTACAGCTTAGGGCAATGTGTGAATTTACAAACTGAGTGAGGCCATTGGTCCCTGTAGCCCAAAATGGTGGAACTGGAACTCCAAGTATATCTCAGTTGGCTACATTGATTGGAACTGTAGGTCGTTCTAATTCAGTAACTCCTTGGTGGGACACTGATTCTTCCACCCATGATCTAACCCAGTGCTGGTTGGCTTTGTGCATTACACTTAATTGCTTTCAGGTGTTATGACTGGATCCACACAACATGTGTATACTTGGTTAGATTTAACGGTAGTTAGATTTTGGATGGCTTGTTTTTGTGTTATGCAAATGCAACCTGTTCATGGTTCAAGGTAGAAACCCAGAAAATGGGTTCATTCACTCCCTTGGCTAAGTAAGTGTGAACACAACCAATGTACAGTATATTCTGACTATAGGTGCCCTTTGATCTAGCAAACAGATTTTACACTAGCCCATCACCTCCTGCTATCACTACCACCACTATCTCCATCTCCTCCTCCTCCTCCTCTTCTTAGAGATTAAATTTGGAAGCTTCTGCCAGAGTTTTACCACTGAGCTGTGGTTCCTTCTATTCACCTCCTTACAGTTGTATTCATTTATGTTCAAGCTCCTAGGAATGAAACAAGCTCACTGTTAGTAGTCCCAGTAAAGCAAAAACATGACCTCCTGCAGCTCTTTCTGACAAATCTTTCTAATCTTTTCTTGTGCATATAACAGTCACTCTATTTTCAGCTGAAGAAAACAGGTTGGACAGGTTTTCACACTGTGTAGAAGTGTTTACCAAGTGGCCCCTGCCATGAGGTACCTTAACTTTCAGATATGTTAGGACCACAACATTCAGAAATCCCAGATAGCATTATGTTGAGAAAGAATGGCATAGTAAGCAAATCATAGTTTCCCAATTTGGGGCTTCTTTGAGAAAACGGAGGCCTTTTCAAAAACGTGGTAAGCTTCAATACACCATGTGGCCAAAATGTACAAGCAGCCTCATTTAAAACTAAAGTTGAATTGCTAGCTAGAACATTATGATCCCATCAAATTCTCTTCCAAGAACTACTAGTTCAGTGCATGTTCAACAAATCTCTTACATGCTTGTCATGGCAAATGTATTGATTTGTTTCAATGGTTAGGATCAAATCCCATTCCATTGATCATACATAGTCCTGGCCACTTCCAAACCCTTACTAGCTCCATTCCCAAATCTCTCAAAAGGGATTTGATGCTCATCCATAGCTGGATCTTATATGCTGTCAGAATGTCAGGTTTGGCAGAAGTGAAGACAATCAATGTCAATGAATGTTCCTTTAGCAAATCAATAGAAGAATACAAAGAATGACATATCGTCTCCTACCCTAGGTTACTGTCAGTCCTGGAGTAGCTAAAAAAGAAATCTATACAAATAGAAAATTGTTATTTTTCCCCATCTCATCCCTTCTCTTTTTCTTTTCTCATGTTATGTGCATTTGGTCATAAACAAAGAACCTTGAAGGATGAATATTAGGGGGAGCTGTTAAGCTGCCAAGCCACCGTTCCTCCATTCATTGAAAAGACCCTATGTAGTAGGAGTTGGAAGATGTTCAGACAAGAAAGCCCAGGATTGGGAAATGACTTTGCAGAGCTACAGCAATGCAAGCAAAGATAAATTTTGTGGAGTCCTTGATAAATTTGCTATAATTTTAAATACTTAAAAAAGGCCCCATTCCTAAACATATCAAATGCCATGAAATCAGATAAATACAGAACTGATTCTAAACTGGTGCAAAGACTTTATGAGAAAATCCCCCTAAAGCAAAATGAGAAAATGCTTGAGGATAATGAGGTAAACACGCACTGCAACGGGCCAAAATAATAACCAAAAGAAAAAAAAAAAAAAAAAGAGGTGATCTGTATTTATTAACTTTTTTTTTTTAATCTCACATTTTTTTCCACAGATGTCAGGATTGTAAAATTCCAAGCACAGATTCGACCCCCAACCTATTCAGCTTCAACCAAGAATGGGATTTTGGATTTCCTGGTGTTAAGATTACAGATTCCCTGTTGTATTCAGTGGACAGTCAAGTGCCTGGATTAAAGTGAAATATTGACTGAATGTGAGACGAGAAAAAAGAAAGGAAGAGAAAGACCTTGCCAATGCTCAATCCCACTGCATTGCCATGTTGCAAAGTTCATGTCATGCTGATATTTATTATTTGCATGCAGTTCTGAAAAGCTACCCTTCCATTATCTCACCTCACTGCGTTTATGGCTCTTTGGTGTACTGATGCTCGTGGCACAGAGATGGGAGAACTCCAGCACCAGAGTTGTCTGGAGCCCATTGAACCTTCAAGTTTTAATGATTTTTCTTTCACTGAGCTCAGTTCTGTGCGTGGATGTGTGTGAGAGAGAGAAAGAAAGAGAGAGACAGAGAGAGAATGTTTGATCGTTTATGTGCAAGAGAGAGGCAGAGCATTGCCTAAAGTTCTTGGGCACCAGGGCACCCATTGCTTTTAGCTGGAACAACATGAATATCAGGCATGATGTCGGTTCAGCATGTTTTTGTTTTTTTCTGGCCAAGAGGAAGCAGGCAACTTTAAAGCGGGACCTCCTTCTGTGACATACAAAAGATCTCTGCATTGTTCCTGACTGGTTTCTGAGGTATCCAGCTTTTATCTAAGAACCCTTGAAAGTCTGTGTGTTCATTACAACATTAAAAAGAGAGAGAAGGAGAAGGAGAAGGAGAAGGAGAAGGAGAAGGAGAAGGAGAAGGAGAAGGAGAAGGAGAAGGAGGAGGAGGAGGAGGAGGAGAAGGAGAAGGAGAAGGAGAAGGAGGAGGACCAGCCAATGTTATGTCCTTAGTACAAACTGCAGACTGTGGAAAGGTGATTGTTAAAATAGTTACAGTTTTCTTTGGGCAGGATCTAGGAGGCAGGCTTGATAATGCTCAAAGTTTAGTAGCAGATATATTTCCTGAAATCACAGAGAGGCAGGGAAATTTGGTGTCAGACCTCCATTATATTCTGCCCAGGAATTTTCAGAACTAGAAACCTTGAGATGAAGGGACTTTTTCTGTGGGAATGTTATTGCCAATCATTCTGATTGCCCTATTCTAGGGCAAGTCTTTCTAGGATCTGGAAGCTTTGTGGAACTGGAGGGTGCACTTTATTTGCTCACTGCTTATTTATTTATTTATTTATTTATTTATTTATCTATTTATTTATTTATTTATTTGCCCACACATTTATTTTATTTGACATTAAAACAATGAAGCACTCTTTTTCAAACCCAAGTATTTTTTTTTTTCAGTCCTCCAAGGACCATGGGGTGTGTGTTGTTTGCTAGCAACATGATGTCACATGAGAGGTTAGTGCTGAGATTTTTTTCCTTCCTTCCTTCCTTCCTTCCTTCCTTCCTTCCTTCCTTCCTTCCTTCCTTCCTTCCTTCCTTCCTTCCTTCCTTCCTTCCCTCCCTCCCTTGAGTTTAAAGAAAAACAAATATAGTAAATATAGTGGTGTTTTCACACACATTTTATAGCAGTCTGCAGAACTTCAATCTGGAGATTTGATTTCAAAGGCAATCCAATTGAATCTCCAAATCAAATTGTCTTACTGAATTGGACTGGGAAATCAAATTGAATCATCAAGTTCAGCTTGATGCTTCTGAATTAATTTTTGTTTGGGATCATTCAAACTGATTCAGAAAATCAGATCAAACCGATTTTACGACTCAGTTTGAAATATCAATTTATACCAGTTAGTCTAAAAACAGTTGATGATTTAAGCAAGATCTGAGTCAATCTAATCACCCCTGCAAGTGAGCCTTCATTTTATTTAAAAAAGGAGAATGCAAACCACCAGATCATGTGGTTGTGAATCACCATTTTGCTACTGAGATTTCAGTGACATAGTTTGGGGGGGCTAGGATGACAACAAAAATAAATCTGCGTGCCTACATGTGGCCAATGAATTGTATCCCAGCCTTACCACAACCAGGATCATCAAGTGAGTATCATGGCTGAGTAATAAATGCTACACCCTGCTTATTCATTTATTTAAAGCATGGGAATGGTTTAAATAAATAACAGTAATAATAAAATGAACTATGCTTTGAAAGTTATCTCATGCCCAGAAGTAAACAACAGATACTACTTCAGACTGTCATCAAAGAAAGTAACAGATGAAAATTATATATTCCAGCCAAAAGAGAATCACTTAGTCTTTTACAGGGAGTGGGTGGGAAAAAAATTCAAGATATTTGAACACTGAAGATCATAAATAGAGTTCACATCTGATACTAAGCAGTTGCTGGTGCTGTTTTGTAAAGGCTTCTTAGCTTTTCTACAATAAAATCTACTTGTTAGAAGTTATTGGATTCTTCTGTGCTTGCTTCTTTCAAGTCCAGCTTGCAGGAGAGAAACCTGGCAAATGCAGATCCAATAAACCTGTTTATATCCACCACTGTTGAAAGGACAGGACAGAGAGAAGCTGAGCCCTAAAAGATAATAATGTGGAACATCACCTTGGGGGCAAGGGAATTCTGCAGGTAGAAGGCTCTCACCAAGAAGGCCAAGAAGGATGTCTGGAAAATAAACTTCCATTATTGTAATGGCCAGGCACATTCACTTGCATAGGTGGGTAGTCACAGACATGATGATGTCATAAAGATCGTGGCATGATCATGCAACTAACCTGAATAATGCAAGTTGCATCAGATGTGGGCCATGACTGATGCAAATTCCAGAGTTGGAATCATTTGAGTAAAGGTGTCTCGTGCAAGTGAGGACATTTGTCCCCTTGCCCCTCTCATGTGGTTGAAATGACAACATCTATTTACTGATATAGCATTTGTCTATCAGGTATATTTGTAAGCCACTTACGGTTTGTAAGTGGCTTACAAACAGGAAAAAAAAGTATTATGATTAGTAGAGGCAGAACATGATTGAAGTTCATGACTAGCAGGGATGCTGTTAGTTCAGTTTTACACAGTTGGCAGTTCATTGGACAGTTATCTAACCTCTTGTATATATCAACACATTGCAGGTGTTGTATTTTATTTGTCTAGGTGACCACAATAAATGGTATTTGATGTATGGAGGAAAACACCTGGAGTTGTGGATTGTGTCCCCAACATGTTGCACACTGGAGTACTTCTATTTACTCCTACAGTATGTGGAACAGTGTCCTAAGAAGCTGATCAGCACTGTCAGCTCTAAAAGGCTGATTAAACATAATCAAGTTATTAGCACTGAATTGGCCATAACGGCAATAGTCTCTCAATTCATTACCGATGTTCATTGGTTGTTAACCTGCCAATGCCTGTCAGCTGAGTGTCACTAGTTGCCAATAAAGCTAATTAGAATTAAGTAGCTCATTGTTGTTAAATAGTTGATTAGCCCTGTTAGCTTACAATGTATCTATATATCACTGCTAAATAATATCAGCCCAGGTTGTAGTAATTCTGTGCTCACTCCATTCAAACCAATCACCAATTAAGTCATCTATGCTACATTTTTCTTAGCAGCAGGACCTGTTGAACTGAATAGAATTCACTTCAAGGAAGCTATGTTTATGGTTTCAGCCTTAAAAATGCTGTGATTGAATATACATCTCTGGGTTGCGAAATCTGAGACCTGGAGGAGCAAACTTTCTTTCAGTCAGTTAGCTTCTGTTGTCTTTCATTGGATTTCCAAACTATTTTCTAAAGAATTCAAGAATATCATGTGACAAACATACAAGTGTCAGGGAATTCTGCTAAAGAGAGGTTTATCTCTTGATATTACAATCCACAGAAGTGAAATGCAAGGAGATTCTGGGTCAATCAAGGCCATGCACGTTTTTTAAAAAATCAAGATGGCAGCCATTACTACATGACTGAAGCTTTGCCCTTCTTTTAATGCTTTGCATAAAAAAGGGTGGGGATTCAATTGTGTGGTCACAGCCACCATCTTGACTTTTTTTTCCCCCCTCCCTTGCAGATGCTCCTGGGGCCAATAAAAGGAATAACTTCTTTGCACAAGAATTCACTGCTGCTAATTCATGAAGGATTGATGGACCATAAAGCTATCAATGGCTCCTGGCCTTGATAATGTTATATTAATATCCACTACCAATTACCCAAGTAATTTAACTTCCTCAAGTTTGGTGATTTCAGAAACATGTTTATATAGTTTTCTTGGCCACAGGAAAGAAGTGCAAGCTCTTCCCTCCCTCCCTCTCTCTCCTTTTCCTTCCTTCCTTCCTTCCTTCCTTCCTTCCTTCCTTCCTTCCTTCCTTCCTTCCTTCCTTCCTTCCTTCCTTCCTTCCTTCCTGTTTGGGAATGTCCCAGTTGAAGGGTGTAAAAATAGGATTCTGTCCCCCTGTTTTGCTTGCAACCTTCCCTGGAATATGTGGACTTCCACTGAGTGGCAATAAAATCAGGATGTTGAAGTAATCTGTGATTCATCTGGAGTCTCCTTAGGTTTGATTAACTTTTTTTTTGGGGGGGGGGGGATAACCCACATCACCTTCTCTTTAACGTTAAAGGGGTGAAGATCTGTGATGTTCTTTCAGAGAGTGGCTTTGGAAATTAATTGCAAATTACGTATTAATGAAACAAAAATCCTGGGCTGTCATTCAAAGCCAAATCCTGGTTTCACTTAATGATTATTTTTTCAGAAAACATATTAGGTGCTTGCTTGACTCGCCAAGTGTTAACAGAAGCAAGCCAAGGTGGTGGTAGTGGGGCGGGGGGGGGGGGGGAGAGTCAGGAAAACATTTGGTCTTTGAATGGAAAACCGAACCCAGCGAGAAAATGCAAGGCAAGAAGAGCCACATAAAATACCAAATCGCTGACAGGATCATGAATACGCTTAGAAAACAGGAAGGAGGTGGTGGTGAAGAAATAGCCAGGGAGAGAGTAATTACAAAAATAAATACATAAAGCTAGGCATATGTGCAAAGCCCAATGGAGAAATTCCATTCTGTTTTCAGTTCCATTTCCTTGATCTCAAGCAGCCAGAATTCGCATAAACACTGTTAATGTCCTGATTTTGAATTAAGGATGTCATTTCATTGAGGTTTTAGTCATTCTTTCTTTAAGCTAAAAGCTGCAAATGAGTTTGCCCCTCTGGGTTCACTTGGAGTTGAACAACATCATGGGTCTTGTAGTCCTAAAGCTGCATGAACCAGGATGCATGAACCTTCCATTACAGCTTTGTTTTGATTCATGCGTGTTAACATAATTTGGGGGAAAGTATTATATTTCAGGATTTCAACGTGAGACTGAAATATATTCCTAAAATATGGATTTCGCCATCTTATGAAGGAAGGCTTACTTAGTCCTGAATCACAATGAATAAAGCATGCATCTGTGCTTCAATATCATGGCTGAAATAAAAGTTCAGTATAATTCTGTAAAGAACACGAGTGGGGTCTTGGAAAAAGAGAAGATGTTTCATGGCATACACAGAACACTGTACTTATTCTTAGCAAACAAAAAGGAAATGTGTATGTGTGTTTGTGTGTTTGTGTGTGTGGGAATACACACACACACAAATATTCAAGAGTATTGATCACTGTTAGTTCTTTCAGTCAAAGTTTAATGTGAACAAAGTGACCAAGCCAGAGAACCCATTCCAACCTTGTGGTTTAAAAGGAAAAAAAACAAAAACGTTCTTTTATCACAATCCCTCATCTCCACATTTGTCTCTCATGGTTTTGCAATACCCTTTGTATCAGCTCTTCTTTGTACATAAAGGAGAAGAGTGGGAATGATGGGGCTGAATCTGATGGGAGGCAAAAGACTGGGTGGTACCACTTCAGGCTGAAAGAACAAGGTTAGGATTTGATTTCATTTCATAACCCTTCTCTAGATCAAGTTAATTCTTTTCGAGCAATAAAGTCGTGTGGCAGGAAATGTTCAGTTTTAGACTTGCTGAGCGTTACTTATGTGAGGGATCAGAAATGATATCCTTAATAATTTACTCAACCATCTCATTTAGCTGTAGGGCTAAACCTCAGCTAATGCTACTTTGTTTTGTGATCCGGTCTCCTCCTCCTCTTTCCTCCTCTCCCTCCTCCTTCTTCCTCCTCCTCCTTCTTCCTCTTCCTCCTCCTCCTCCTTCCTTCTCTAATTCTTCCTCCTCTTCCTTCTTCCTCTTCCTTCTCCCCCACTTCTTCCTTCTCTTCCACTTCTTCCTCCTCCTCCTCCTCCTTCCTCCTCCTCTTCCTAAAACCCCTAAGGCCAGTAAGATCTTTGGAAGTCTGGCCACATTCAATAAAAGTGATTGCACTTCAGAATGAGCCGCTAAAAAATTCTTCTTAACAGAGCAGAAATCAGCAGTTCTATGTTGTCGAATGAAAGCCAAGCTTAAATAATGAAAGAAATCCACCCAAGATAAAAAGATTTCATGTTGGTACTTCTTCACTGTTTTTGCAGTTTGGCAGCTGTCAACATCTCAAAATATCATTCTCCCCCAAACTGCTGAAAGAAAGAAAGTCTTTGATTTCCCCCCTGAGACTCTGAAGCCGAAAATGGACTCTTTGTAGTCTTAACTTCGTTTCAGCTGTGGAGTCTCTTTCCCCCTCCCACCAACCCTAACCCTGTTCTTACAACTAATTCAGAAGCAGAACCTCTGTTAATTAAATAACTTTTATCATTTTAATTCCACTTCTAAAATAATAAAACAAATCATACACAAATACAGTAAATCCCAAAAACGTGTTTCTCAGTTCTGAAATGTTAAGAGATCTGCATTTCCTGCATCTTGCATTTCTTATGCCATTAATAATGCAAACTAGGCTTTATTTGACTCTTTCATCAGCTTATAATTAGAGGTAAATATTTAATGCACTGATCAGGAGATATTTAAGATATGATAACTGTGGCACTTAATGTTATTGTATTGTATATTGTATTGTATGCATTTTGATAGAGCCGAAACAGAAATGTGCAGGAAATCTGTTTTCAGATCTCTGGTTTTGATTTTCTCTTTTCAAGCAGTTGTAGAGTTGAGGAGAAGGACTCAGATTGATGACAGCAAGAGCATCAGATGGTAAAGATTTTGAATCTTTATCCCTTGTTCCATAAATGACATGGGTAGGGTACACACTTGTTGTGAGCTTAAAATAAAGTTGAGTCCATGGTTTATGAATCATCTTCTTAGCTATGATAAAAAGGAGTCACCCTTCCATCATGAAGGATCATGTTCTGGATTCTGAATTCACCGCCCACCAGGGTTATCTTATGCAATAACTATTATTATGTTTTTGTCATTAAGCACTGCTTTCATTTTATAATTGATTTCATATATTATGCACTGCTTGAAACTCCTGAAAACAATACAGGGCATACTGCAGCTGGAAAAGATGAAACTCACTAACTGGGTCATATAAGCACAGGGAAGAACATGAAGCTGTGATTGTTATGGGTGAAGACAAAATAGGTTACAGAAAGTTGAGGTAGTTCAGGATTAACCCACACAGATTTTCTTTTTCTTGGTTCGTTTGATGAAAGAGAATTTGCTTTTGAAATTTCTTTCAAAGGAAAACATAAACTTGATAAACTTCTTAGGGGGGGAATGAGGTGCTCTTGCATAAAAACTTCCAAGGGGGCCATGTTTTTCATAGTAGTGTCTTCTTCCATGGGACAATCTGGAATCTCCCTGATTTCGTTGCTGTAATGAAAGGTCAATGTGTGATATGCAAGGAAACTCCCTTGTGGCATTACTGTCAATGCTAATGGGGGAGATCTGCTGTGAAAAAAAAGAAGAGAATTTTTCCTCCCCTTGGAAACATTCAGAAATATTGTCTACCCCCTTGCTCTGCTTACACATCTGATGGAGATTTTCAAAAGGGTATCAAGGAGGCTTCAGGGTGATGGGAAGAAAGATGTCACAAGAACCACAGCAGTAACTTTTGGCCCCTCCAAATGAATTCAAGACCACCTTCCAAAGATATATTTTTTAAAAAACCCTTAAGCATCCTGAAAGTATTGCAGAAAAACATAACATTCTTTCCTGGGGTGGGGTGGGGGGGATACGTTCTGGGAAATTGCAGGGCAGATTTTGGCAAAATGTTAATTTCAATATTTTATTTATTTATTTACTTATCACACTGGTATGGCCCCCCATCTCACATACTGACTCTGGGCAGTGTACATAATAGAACAATCTAATCTAGAAAAATCCAGTAAAAGCAACCAATTTAAATTTAAAAGATAAAAAAGAAATGAAAAACAACATGGTTGAAAAGCACACCAAAGAGTATTCAATTAGCTATCATATCTCCATCTAGCAAGCTCTAACACGGGGTCCGCAGGCCCAATGACAGAACTGTGTTTTAAGGGCCTTCCAGGAGGCCAACAGCCTCACAAGCCTGATTTCTCTTTCGTCTGTCTGCCTCACAGCATTCCATGTGAAGGCAGATACTGGAAGGCTTCAACCCAATATAAGGGAATGGTTGGACTGTATCTTGGCAGACTGAAATAGGAACTCCGATCACGTTAGTTCTTCAGCTCTTGTCAGGTTCAGCCCAAAGAACTCCACGAGACAGTACAGATATAGTTCTATTGCATTTATTAGCTTCCACCTACAAGACAGAATCTCGCCAGACTGAATCTAAACTCCCCAAGCCAGCAAGCAAACACTGCGAATTCCTTAGGGTGGTGCCAATCTCATCCTCTTCACCTTCCCACGTTCCTGCTGGGGGCTAAGGAAATGCTTATTTCCCCGAGCGTGGCCTTCACCAAACCATTCCCTTGCAGCTCTATAGTACAGCTGTAATGGTACATGGGAATGACAGGGGGAAGAACCACAGCCTAGACAAAAGTCAGAGAAGAGGCAGCTGAGCCTGCAGAAGGAATGGGGTTGTAGCAAATGTCTCAGAAGGGACCCACCCCCTAGTTTCTTGGGCTCTAGGGGGACAGGGGAGAAATTTAGTTTCAGACTTGCAAGATTCTGTTACTGTAACCTTACAATAAAGTCGAATTAGTCCACCTGGTTGTGCTTCTTCTCTGGACTACCTTGCTAGGTTGAGAATAGCTCAGAATATACAGTATATAGCTCAGAATATATATATATATATGTGTGTGTGTGTGTGTGTGTGTGTGTGTGTATTTACTATTCATTTATTTATTTTATTTATATTTCAAATTTAGACACCACCCATCTCATGAGAAAGTGACTCGGGGCGGTTTACAATAAAACAACAAATAAATATTAGTTAAAATACAATAAAAACAGTATAAAAAATAAAATAAAACCATAATCAATCATTGCCAGGCTTCTTCTTCAGTCGAGATCCATGAAGCAAACACAATTGCGACTGGCAACATTTGGTGCTTTGTCTGGGAAACTCAATTTATATTTATTATGGTAGATAACTATACACCCCACCACCACCACACACACACACTTATCTTGCAGAAGAAATCTGATAGTGAAAAAATAAACTGGACAAACAGTTTTCCAGTGATAAAAATTAAATTAATTCATATATCAATCTGACATTGATGAAGCTGGTTTGACCTGGGAGTTAAAACACATGAAATCTGGATGAACCATTTTAAATAAAACTTGTTAGAGTTAAGACATCAGTTTATGGCTGTACTGAACGTTTGCACGCTTTCCTTTTGATTAACAAATATTAATTTTTTTAACAAAACTGACCAGGTCCTGATGCTGTCTCCAAGTGTTGGGTTTGGACTTCTACCGTATCACCTCTGGCCAAAGGTAAAGATAGATAACTGCATGTAAGCCCAGCCCTGCATGGCTTGGGACCGGGTTACCTAAGGCAGAGTTCCTCAATCATGGCGACTTGAAGATGTGTGGACTATAACTCCCAGAATTCCCCAGCCAGCCATGCTGGCTGGGGAATTCTGGGAGTTGAAGTCCACACATCTTCAAGTTGCCAAGGTTGAGGAACCCTGACCTAAGGGACTGAAGCCTGGCACTGATTGATTATAGTAAAGTCTTCTTCCAACAGTTTCTGCCTGTCCAACTCGGTCTAGTAGGCTGGGGATGCTGCAGATCCCATCAGCCAAGGAATATTGTCTGGTGAGGACCAGAAGGTGTGTCTTCTCAGCAGCAGCTCTTTGGAACACTCTTCCTTTGGAACTCAGGATGGCCCCCAACCCTGTTGGCCTTTCGTAAGGCTTCAAAAACCTGGCTAGGAGCCCCAGCCTGGGGTCCCGAAAGTGTCAGGGGCCCCCTTACCTGGTTGCACTCTTGATTTTTATGTAATTTTTATGATAATTCTTGACTGACTTTACATATGTAATTTTAACGATTGAAATTGTTTGCTGCCCAGAGTCACTTGGATTGAGATGGGCGGTGATAGAAATTGCATAAACAAATAAATAAATAGATATCATCCACATGTAGATGATACCTCAGCAATATCACATAATCCTCAAATTGGCTTACACATTTTAAACTCCAACTGCTTTTTTTTTTTTTAAAGAAATCATTAAATAATACAAGCCATTAACGCTTAAACTGAGAACTAATAAAGGGTAGCAGAATCAATGTAAATACAGCAAGAATTAGCACAAAACTATCGTGTTCATTTCACCAAGTGGCTTTAATTGCTCGAACAAAACAAATTATTTTGAACTGATGGCGGAATGCTAATTAAGTGGTTACCTGGCAAACAGGTATGAGGAACACGTTCTGCAAATGGATCGTATTGTATAAAAGAATGTTCCCTGTGACTCTGTAATGGTCTGTGGGGATGGCCTTGGGAGACAGGAGGAAGAACTGCAGCCTAAACCATGGTCTGATAAATGAAATCTGAGCCCGGGGGTGGGGGGAGGTAGATAAAGCATCTCAGAAGAGACCCTCAGTTTTTGGGAGAGTAAAAGTGAGGGATGGGACAGGTACTTTCAGACTTGCAAGATTCTGTTAAGGAAATCTTACAATAAAGATAGAGATTCGTTGTCATGTTTCTTGTCTGGACTACCTCGCAGGGCTAACAGAATCTGACATTTAATGCTAGAATATTTCAGCCTAGCGGTGTGTCAACCTACAAAATCCAGTTTCTCTCACTTCCTCATTTCGCCAACTTTTAAGTTAGAAAAACCTAAAGAATTCTCTTGCTCAACACCAATTACCATTTCAACTGCTGTTTTCCCCCAAGTCTGGGGGAAATCCCTTTGATTTTCTTGGCAAGATTTCAGAAGTGGTTTGCCCTTGCCTTCTTCTTCCTAGGGCTGAGAGAGAGGGTCTGGTCCAAGGTCACCCAGCTGGCTTTGCACCTAAGGCAGGACTAGAACTCCCAGTCTCTCAGTTTCTATCCTTGTGCTTTAACCACTAGACCAGTGTTGTCCAAACTTGGCCACTTTAAGATGAGTGGACTTCAGCTCCCAGAATTCCCCAGCCAGCATGGCTGGCTGGGGAATTCTGGGAGTTGAAGTCCACTCATCTTAAAGTGGCCAAGTTTGGACAACACTGCACTAGACCAAACTGGCTCTCCTATAGGAACATTTACCTGAAATATTTCTTAACGTTTTTGAGTGTTCATGTCTTTGTAAAAGCTTGCATGTTTTTCTTTGTGGCTCCCCTATATTTTAATGCCTACATCCCTAAAAATACAGACTTTACTATTATTGTTGTTATTGTTATTATTTTTATGCCCTTGGCAAAATTAAGAAAAGAACAGATACCATCATACTGCAATTTGTATAGAAGTTCAGTAAATGAGAATTCACTGGCTTCTCATTAAAACACAAACCCAGTGACTATCTCTTCTTCTTGAGAACAAGATCTCCAATGAAATTCTTAACCAGTACTGCACTCAAGATACAATATCTAGCTGAAATGGATCAATGGGAAACCTCAGTCTCCTTCATCCAGTGCTTTCTCTTATGATCTTTTAGATCTTTTGCTTCCCTGCAGAGTGGAGAATGGGTCTGGTTCTTTCTCGCTTGGCATTTATTCAGGGTTATTTTCTCTTTCAGTAGCATTTTCTACATAGAGAGGATATTACTATTTATAGCCCACAGTAGGGGTACACAGTATGGATCCAACTGGCAGCCCATCCAAGAATATCACTTGCTTAAAGACAGGTGGGAAGGCAGACCACCTTGGAAGTTTGTCATCTGGGTTTTACCTCTCCAGCTGTGGCTTAGGAAAAAGATTTACACTTTGGTAGAGCTGCTGAGGGCCTCAAGATAATATCACACGCCTTTGCTTGTGTCCATCAAACTACACTTAACAGTAAGGACACGAGCGAAGTTCTCTTATAACAAGTCATATCTCTTGGATTCTCAAACTTAATGAAACTGAATGGAGGAAAATTATGAGCAAACAAAGAAAGGACTTCTTCATGCTGTTAAAATACACAGGCTGCTTTTCTGAGGTACACTGCTAATGACCAAACTGAATTATTTTTAAAGGATAAATTATGGGAAGATAAAATTAGCAATGGGGCTGATCCTGTTACGAACCCATCTAGATGTTAAGATCTGCAGAAGAGCACATTCTGAAAACTCCCCTCCTGTATCACTCCCAAGTTATGGAATTCATTTCCTAGGGAGCTGCATTAATCCCCCATTCCTTAGTCCTTACAGGAGCAGCTAAGAAGAATCTTTTTCTCAGGCTTTTTGTTGTTAATCATTAATAATGCTAGTATTGGTTTTAGTATTTTTGCATTTCATATTTTCACTGTGGTTTATTGACTTGAAGATGCAAGGGGATATAAGTCAAGTAATAAAACCAATACAGAAATCATCCTGATGGCTAGATGTTATCTCCAATATTAGCAACAATATGCCTCCTAAACAGCAACCTGTTGAGTAACACAAGTAGAAGGGTAGATGCCCACCTTAGAGACAGAAAGTTGAATAACTTTTATTACTGTCAATAGACCAGCAGCAGGTTAAGAACAATCAAACTATAAATACAACAAAAAGGCTCAATAATATAGTCCGTAAACACAACACAGCAGATACCCAAAACAATCTCCATCCTCTAAGATAATCCTTCTGTCAATAAGTTGCTTCCACATGGTCTCAGACTGTACTTAGCCACTAAAAGAATTCTGCATTCTATTATGCAGCCAACATTTAACATGGACCTGCCTGGCAATGCAATCTACATAGATGTTATGAATTGCTGGATGACTAAGAAAGTTAAACCAGAATAGACCTGCATGGGCCATCTTATGTCTACAGTTTACACTGATTAGCAGTGGATCCTCTTTTCTTTCTTCAGCTCCTTCTAGAAATACTAGGATTAAATCTAGAACTCTTTCCATGCAACTCCTTGATATATTAATTACTAGGAGTAAACTAACTCTATGGCTCAATCATACTGGGGCTCTGCTATCAGATCCTAATTTACAGTGGAGGTGGCATATTTAAATAAATGACTAGGTTGCTCCCATATACCATTTGAGCACAACATAGCTCAACATTTGACAAAATAGAAGCTTGGATGAAAGAGCTTAAATCAAATCAAACCTTTATTATGGCCATAAGGTAAACAATAAAACAGGTGAAAATGAAAATATATGAGTCTAAAAAGAGCAGAAATTAATACAAAGCAGATGGTGTACACAGAGGTGCAGAACTGGGCCATCCAGAAAGGTATAGCCAAACAAGGTTTAGGCAGGAGGAACACAACTAGAAGTCATGCCAGGAATTTTTCAGGATAAAAGTTGTCCAGGATACCCTACAGAGAGAGTAAGACAGATCAAATGGCACAAAGACTCTACCAAACCACCCCCACCAGGACATACATTTGATGTAGAGGAGCATTTTTGGAGCACCCCAACAAATAGCAAAGGTAAAGTATTTGGGCCGGACAAAGTGAAGACCTGGTAAATTTCAGGATTGCAATGGATGAGAAATAAGAGGCTGTCACATACTCCTTTGAAAAGACCCCTCATGCTGCCCAACTGGGAAGCACACTTAGTTTCATTTGCAAACCAGTGTCCCCAACACACTGTTTATGGATACTTCTGGCATTTTCAAAGCCTAGTACACAAAGACTTTCTAATGAGAGTCCTATGGAGTGAAGCTTGCTGATGACTGTTTTAAAAAAACCAAAACAGGTCAACTTAAAGTAGTCTCTAAGAATCAGTGGGGCCACTTGGAAAAAAAATTCATCCAAAGGTTAAAAAGATGATCACAAGGTCTAGCATCCCCAGAATCAAATCCCATCTCTAGACATAACGAGACCTTTCTAATCTATCTTGGGACTACAGGAACAGCTCTAATCAACTTAGACTAAATGGCTACATGGATGTCAAGGTTTCTAACAGTACAGACTTGGACACCATAGAGGAGGTGGGAGATGACCTCAGTTACAGGAGGGCAACATATTATGAGGGCTCTAAAAGAACCACGCATATATTGTTGGATGGAGACAGCAAATCACTCAAATGAACAGTATCGTTTTCAGCTAAATGTTGGTACTTTGGAAGAGATGTGCTCATTTATAGCTGAGTTGTACGTCATTCAATGAAAATGATGTAATTATCACATGAATAGCTTGGTGTATGTGTGCTGTGTGTGAAGCTCATACAAAATGGGGCATGCCCAGCCAGGCTGAAAACTTATGCTATAAAACCAAAAGCTATACACTGCTGTAGCCCTCTGTCATCTCTTGGCACAAATCAGGAAAAGTATCTAGTGTGCTGGTTTGCAACATCCTCGTGTTTATTTTACAAACCTATTTCATTGACAACTAACGTTTTCCAGATTGAGATGGGTGATTTCGAGCACAGTTCAGCACCACCAAAGTAGCCTAGTGTGTTAAGCCCTCTTGAGGTTTTTTTAAAACATTAAAAAGCCAGACTTCTGTGATGCAAATGGTTCCCCAAACCTATTCAGCGAATTCTGAGCATGGCATTCTCCCCCCCCCCCACCCAAAGCATTCAGAGATCGTAAATTCAAATGGTTAATTTGCACACTGCTCTGTTTCCACAGAAAGGAAAAACTGTCACCCTGTCATTTGAGAGTCTGACAGGGCGCTTGTCAAAAGAGACAGCTGTTAAAATGAATTACTGTTGACATGCAGAGAAACGGTCCTTCCCAGATGTAAAGGACATCTGCGGCAGTGAAGTGGTACAGGGTGGCTTTTAAAATGTGGTCATAGTGGTATTTAAATAGACTGTCTGTGGCATTAAAACATGGCCTTGACACAAGCTGTTTAAAGCAGTGAACGGGAGCCCATGAAAAATGGCCCAAAAGTGCTGATCTCTTGCTGTATCCACAACTGATGCTGGAATATGAAAATGGCACTGAAGGGGAGCTATTAACCTCCTATTTTTTATAGGAGGAAGGAGACTTTGAAGCACAACAGGAAACATGGTGTGTTCTCCAGGCCCTCAAACATGGAGAGGCAGCGAGGTGTAAATTTATACCGTGGATTACTCAGCAGCTTGTCTTCTAACAAATGCTCTGGCTGAAAAGTGGGGAAATGGGATGAAAAACATCATTGGATCTATCGGTTCTCCTTCTTTCTCTCTGTATGAATCTGTGTGTGTACACTTCAATATAGAAATGGTCAGAGCTAAGAAAACCCTGACCATCTCTATACTGAGCTGTACTATCAGGTTGAGGATCACAGAGAAAATCTGATCAAAAAACCAAAATCCCTCATGTAAGGAGAACCTAGATAACTTGGGCTGTATGTTCTTTTAGAAACATGCTCAAAGAAAGGAAATTGCAGGGCTAAATGGGGAAAGTTTTCTCTGTCAAAGCCTATTTGGTTTTCTATCCTGATTTTACTCTATGACAACCAAGGATATAAATTATTTTTCAGTGATCCTCCATCCAGCCTGTGACCAGACTTAAGCCTGCTTAGCTGTAGAAAGATTCCTGCAGCACAATACCTCTAACCATAATCTCCAATCTTCATGGGGCTTTTGTTTGGAGTTGAACTGAATATGGCACCCATTACCAGAATTGGACCGAAATTTTCTTTATCAATGTTTATTAGCCAGATGAACACAAACTGAAATGGTTTATCTGAAACGTTTATGGAAAATGCAACAAATTGCTTATGCATTATAGGCTTGACCCAAATCACCATGGCCTTACAACCTTCCTTGGACAGAGAGCTCTCCAAATGTGTGGTCTTCAAGACCCAGAATTCTCAGGAATGACCATGTTGGCTGGGGGATTCTGGGAACTGTTATGGAAGTTTTGGGGAATGTGGGTATGTATACTTAAATGGAAACATCATCTGGATCCAAAACAATGATTACACAGATCTAAAATGTGAGGAATTGCACAATTGTTTGTGAATTTGGATTGAATTGTTGTCCTGGCCTGGGCATTTGTACAATTTTCTAATTCAGCTTCTTTCCATGCTGATTTTTATCTTGCAAGAGAACAAATTAACATTGAAAAACTATGCATTTTCCACATACATTTACATTAGCTTCTGTATTTGCTCTTTGATAAAACTCTTCCCTCAGATAAGGAAACACTAGGATAGTGTGGTTAAATTAATGTGGGCGATTCCTCCATGATCATTTCCAGCCAGGAGAATTTCTCCTGCTGTTGCTGTATCCCTTATAGACATCTGGGGAAATGTTCTCAGGGGCAACAGAAAAGATCTACTGTGTAATACAGGAGAAGGAACTGACACCATCTTCCTGCAAGAAATTGTGAGGAGACTAGCAAAATCTCAGGAGAAATGTTAGATGCAAACAACTACAGATAGGAAAGAAGTTCATTAGTAGCTTATCTCATAAATGACACCACAGACCTGGTTGCAGAAAGCCTGGGAAGAAAACTAAACTTTCCAAGAAACCCCTTCTTAATTCCCTAATAAATGAGGGCTGGAAGTTCCTATCACAGTTTCCAAGATTCTATGCCCCTAACCTTTGCATTAAAACATCTGATTGAATCTCTGTAATTTTGGCTGCCCTGCTGTGAGGGCCTGGACACTTCCAAAGCTAGCCCACCACCTAATTGGCATTACTCTGAGGACACCCTCCAATAAATAGACTATGATGCAGATATGTTGGCTGCCTACATATATAGATGCTAAAGATGCTTCATGGGTTCTAAGGACTTCTAAGAACAAGTTAGAAATGGGAGCTTAATGAGAGAAGAGCTAGTTGGTCCCAATTTGCCATCCATACAGGTACTCTTCCCCAGGTGATTGCTTCAGGGTGCCTAACAGTAGAGCTGTTCCTTAGTAAAGATTTGTTCTGCTTTGGCAGTGCCTTGTTCAGTACTGGAAGGCTTCTATAGATTTCTCTCTAGTTCCTCAAGTGCGTTCCTCTCTGTAGGAACAACAAGCTCTTCAGCTGGTGAGTGAATGCAAGACGCTCGTGTTGCATAAACTTCTGCAAACAAATTTCAGGAATGATGTCTGGGGCAATTGAGAGCCAACCATCTTGGGATGTTTGGTGCTTTGTTTCTGGGATTGTGGAAGTTCTGATCTCAGGTAAGGCGAAGGAGAAAAGAGCAGCTGCCCAAAGACAAATGCCAATTGTATCTACTTCAGTAACTGATTTACAGAAGTGTTTTCCCACGGGTAGCTTTTCACCAAGGTAAAAAAAAGAAGAAGAAGTTGAGGGTAGCTTATTTATCTTGCTACTTCACACTTCTTGCCATTTCTTTTGACAGGAATTGATTTTCCCTTTAAAACATCCCTCTGTAAGAATGAATGGTGTCGCCATGTTGGCAGACTCCAGGAAGGATTAATTAAATGAAAAGGGCCAGGGGAAGTTCTAACTTCTGATTACTTATGACCCAGATATTTAGCAAATGCCTTATGTTTCAGGAAGGACATTTCTCTCTCTCAGTCTCTCTCCTTCGCCACCCCCATGTTAACCTTGAAATGGGGCAAGTTTAGTCACTTTGAAGAACAGGCAGAGATTAAGAAGAGTGAACCAGTTCAATTGTCTTTTAGTTGGAGTTGTGTTAACCTTTCTTGATAGGTTAGGAAGGAAACAAAAAGACCAGAACACATCCTCTCCAGCAGCCTACACCCAGATAAGCAGGGTTTAACACCAGACAAAGAATCAAGCAAAAACCAATGCCCTAATCAAGGAACTACCAGGGAGAAAACCACCCCCCACCAACATTGGCAGGGCAGGCTACTGTATATAAACAGGGAGCAAGCCCCACACTCACTAGCACTGATGATGTTACCTAGTCGGGTAATGACATGTCTGCAAGCAAAAAACCAAGCTCGGAGAACACCAAGGACTCCACAGTTCAACCCTGAGCTACAGATATTCTCTTTCATTGGATTCAGAAAAATATTTCGAAAATTTAGACTTACTGGACTTGACACTACTAATTTTGCAAAACACAACCATACTTGGAACAGCATATATTTTATAGCAATACCTCCTTGGCTTTTAGGTCCTTGACAAGGATATGAATCATTGGAGTCTACCCCCAGTCAATTAGACTGTGATGTTCATTTGGATCATCATCACCATCTGTGGTTTTTATCTTATGTTTATGTTTTAAACTGAATTGTAACTGCCCAGAGAACTAGGTAATTTACAAGTACAATAATTAAAGGCATCCATAAATATTTGATTGGTGAACTTCCTAACATCAACGAGATCACCACAGTAGGCTAGCCAAGGTGAAGCGGTTGCTTATCCTCTTGCAAGATTGCCTTTGTGCCAAGGGCAGCGGGAGAGTAGTTCCTGTTGAAATGAATAGGATAGTTGCAACGCTGTGACTTCTGGCCTGACCCAGCTCTCTCATAGTTTAAGCACACCATTTTTCAAAGCAGGTCCTAGGCACCTTTTGCTTTGCACAATTGACCAGTGAATTAGGTTGCTGGAGAAATAAAATGAAATAAAATTACGGGAGAGGGAAAGCAAAAGAAATGAGCCACGGAGCGTTAGAAAGTCTAGTGTTTTCTCCCAGAGTGTCATACATCTCAGGGATGGTGATGATGGGAAGGCTACCAGACTCAGAAACAATGACATTTAAGATGAAAGATTAGCCCATTTAATATGCAGCCTGATGTTGGATGATACGAGCATCAACCAAGTCGTCTGGGAGAGGCCAGCAGAGCACAGAAGGGAAACAGGCAGACCCTGGTGAGTGGAAGATGCCACATCGAAGTTCAAATGAAAATGATACACCAATAAAACAGAGAGTTCCTTCCCCCATGGAACTTACAGGCTCATCAGGGTATGGTAAAAAAATGTCAAGATGGTGGCTTGAAGAGTGATTGTTGCTTCACCATATCTCCTGTGTACGTTACATGTGTCCCCACTCCTTTGGACCCCCATGATTAAACGTGGTCGAATTGAAAATTGGCCACCATTCTTTAAACCATGACCTTATGTGGCCATAGTGAGATGGGCAATACATTAACCCAGCCACTGCTTTTGTAGTAGCTGTAGGTTCATATGCCTGAGGGCAGCCCAACATACAGTGAATTACAATAACCAGGTGATGAGGTTTCCAGGGCATTTGGTCAAATTGGTTCAGTTGCCCATGTATGGGAACAGCAACGGCTGGCCTGCTAGCAGGAGTGTCTGAGAGGTTGAGCATGAACATGCACACACAAATTAATTGGAGCTTCAGTCACAACACTGCATTTGTCATCTTGCAAATTTGGCCATGACCCCACGGACACCCTGACGCCCTAGTTAAAGGTGACAAAAGGTGTTCCTCTAGATTGCAGCCACTTTTGCTTGTAATGACAATGATGTTTCTAGGAGCGTCTCCATCGACATTCATTCAAGACATTCATCGGATGATGGGAAGTTTATGAAATGTCATAGGAAGTGTGCATGAAAAAAAGAAAAATGGAAAGCAGCCCAGCAGCCTGGGCAGATGGTAAGGTTCAAGAGCCCTTCAAGCAAATGGTAGGGATGGGGATAGTCCTCCACCCATTTTTATTCACTCTGATGAAAAAGAAATAACTTTCAATTTGCTTTTCAAGGGAGAAGAACATTTTGGAGAAATTCTGATGGGTGGACAATGGTGTCCTCGCTGTTACTTTAGTTACCAGGCAGTCAAGGAGGGAATGTCTCTGGTGTGTCCTGTTTTTCTTATTACAATCTTCTCTCTGTTGGTCTGTGGCCTTCCTGGCTTCCATTCAATCCCAAGAGAAGATATCAGGAGGGAACTCTTCCCTGTGGTTTTTTTCCGAGCAGGAAAAGAGGTCAGCCACCTGGGCCATGTGGCGATCAAGAAAAGTATCACAGGAAAAAGAAAATCCCCACCAACAACCTCCTTCTACTTACAGCAACTATAAAATGCAGAAATAATAAAATGAACTCAACCCAGGGTCAAAGAAGTGTTAAAGCAAATTGAGAGTGATGTTGAAAAGCAGAAGCCTCTTTGTTGGGGAAGAAAGCTGGGGGAAAATTAAATGACTGATTTTTGATAGAGTGTTAGACTGAAAAATCCAGTTTGGTGTAGTAATTAAGGGTCCTGGGCTAGAATCCAGGGGACTATAAATTCTAGTCCTGCTTTAGGCACAAAGTTACCTGGGTGATCTTGGGCAAATCATTCTCTCTCTGCCCCAGGAAGAAGGCAATGGCAAATCACTTCCTAAAAATCTTGCCAAGAAAACTGCAGGGACTTGTCCATGTAGTTGCCAGGAGTCAAGACCGACTGGAAGGGACAAAAACAAAACAGACAGACAAACAAAAGAATATGCATAAAGAAGAGGCCGGTAGCACTGAGTTGGAAAGATTGGAAGGCGAAGGGGAGATGGCCATTTCTTCTTGGCTTCAGGCATCATTAGAGATTTGCAGCTTTTTTGCAACTTTCCTGTTCAGACACTTGTCTCTCCCAGTTAATGCCCTAGGAGTGTGACAGTGGAGGGCTGGTATCTGCTACCTCCGTAGCAACAGCAGCTTTGAGAAATCCTGAGCTATAGGAATTGGGAAATGCCCCATGCAGGGCCTTTAATGCTGGTGTTGCTTTCTGAGTTCAAGCTGATTGAATTTTTTTTTTTTAAGTTAAAATAGGAAGGAAACTCTTTTTCTTACAGTGGCTTTCAAAGCATGAAGCAGTTATTGTCTGATGGATTTCTGCGAATGAAGAAGCTGGGGTGGCCTAACCCTTCCTTTGAATGGTTATGGTAATCAAACCTAAACTGAAATTATACTTGAATTCAATAAGCAAGCATGATTGCCCTGCTGGTTGATCTGAGACTTTGAAAATAAGCTCAAAGACCATTAGAAGAAGTATAGGAGCTTCCAACGTTTTTTCTGTTTGAAGTAACCCTAGATCCGCTGGTTTCACAGAGACAAGAAGAACAAATCAAAGGCGAAAGATGGTTTGTTTCATTAGAAAAGCCTCCCTCTTCCTCTGCAGGGAGGAAATCTTTGGTTTCAATCCACTGAAGCTGAGCATTTCTTTGAGAGTGATTATAAAAATCTCAGAGTATAGGAAGACTAGGCTCAACATCACTTTGGCCCACCCAACAGACTAGTGGCAGTCCACTAGCCAGATACATCAGCCCTCTAGGACAGCAGTACCATTGCTGTTTCAAAATCAATCTGCATTTGGTTTGTTGGGTAGCAAATAATGCACATTTCACTCTAGACTGGATTTCAGAGCATTGAGAGCAGAAGCAGGCCTCCAGCTGTAATGGAATTAGCATCATTTTATATATTTGTTTATTAGATTTATTGTTTTTTTTAGATTTATAAATTGCCACACTCCAAAGGGCCCAGGCAGTACCATGTGTTGTTGTGTGTGTATGTGTGTGTGTGTTTTACTGAGTTAGACTGCTGTAATTCTCTCTACATGGGTCTGTCCTTGAAGCCGTTCAGAAACTTCTATAACAGAATACAGCTGCTAAGAGGTTTGTACAGGCTAGGTGGTCAATTAATAAAATCCCAATTTTGCATCACTTAACCTTGCTTTGGACTTCAATTCTCAGCTATTTTCAAAACAAGAGCATCCATGGGGGGACAAAGAAGTTAAAATGATAGCTGCAACCTTGTTAGATGCCTTGAGGCCAACATCTTGACTTTTTGACGCCCTCACTGATGTCCCTGCACAATGTCTTTAAACACAAATATGGGGTCAGATTATCTGAAGAAGAGGCTATATCGTCACCTTCAAGGTAGGCCAGGTCAGAAATAGACACTGCAGAGATCCAAGGAATGCTGCTGTACACTATTGTTATAGGTTACATTAGTAGAATTTTGAAGTCTGTCCAGAATCTTCACTGTGTCCTTTTTAAGGACAACAAGGTCAAGGTGGGACTGTTCTGAGTCTTTGTCTCATGCTTTCTACTTTCCCAGGATGAAGTATCTATTTTTCCCCTCCCACCCCTTTCTCAAGGCCAAAGCTAAATTCCAGCACACACCTGTAAGAGCCTATATTATTTACAGCTTGACCTCAGAACTTCTCTATCAACTGAAGAGATCTTATTGGCAACTACTAAAGAGCATCGTTCAAAGTCTTAAGCATAAACATTCATGTGCTTTCCTGTGGCCATTTCTCCTAATATAGCCATTGCTATTTACAATTTTGCCTCAGATGTGTATGTTCTGCAAGCATTTTCCTCTTCCGTAATGCTGACCGTCCTTTTCCCCCATTAGCAGACAGAATTCTGTGCACATTTTCTTATACTGTATACATTTATGTCCTTAACCGCAGGGGTTCTTAAGCAAATGTGAATTGAATGAAAGTCTGCCCCTCCCTAACTAAACTTTGTAATCTCACACCTTGTAATTAAGCATATAGTTGAATCAATATTTTAACCTCACATACTAAGGGAAGAATCCTATTTCCTGTGTTAGATCCTTGTCCCCTAGATCTGTGACCTTCAATGCTTCACATGGATATAATTCTTGCTGTTTTGAATGTTGCACAGTTATAAAGTCTGCAATGAGATCCCAACAGTTTAACAGGGACTCCTTTGCAGACATCTACTCTCCAACTCAGAAATGTCAGTGGAGTTGGCCAACAAGGGTGCATCAAGGGAAAAAAACTGGATATCACATCCTTTCTCTTCCCTTTCATGATTCTAATACCAGGAGGACAAGAATACCCAGCAGAGCTGGTGTGCCATAAAAATTTGGCCCCTTTCTACACAGTGACAACACCTGCCATGTATGTTTTCATTTGAAACAGATCGATGGTTCGCTGTTCAATATATTGAACCTATTCCAGATGGTATTAATCTATCAACTAGAAGCCAGGTAAAGAGTCAAGTTAGTATAACGAAGCAAATAAATGTAAGACAGATGGCTCTTGATTACAGAGGTGAAATGCCAAATTGAATTGGAGGCTGGTGCCATCATTTAATAATAGGATGCTGACTTGTTTTACTTTGTAGTCCAAGGTGAACTCTTTCCTGGATTGTGAGATTTCTCTGAAAACCTGCCAGCCTCATTTAACTAATAGGCTATTTGAGATGAGAGAGGGTCTGATTTTTTTCAAACATTAAAGGTAGGTAGATAGAAGATAGATAGAAGCAGAGAGAGAGAATGAGAGAGAGAGAGAGAGAGAGAGATCTCAGCAGATACATATAGTTCAATGATCTTAACTGTCCTCCTCCAGTGTGGATTTAAAGATGGAAGTCTGTTCCATCTTTAGCCCAAATTTGAATAGGAAAGGAAACTGTTTCCAGTTTTGAAAAATCCAAAATCTTCCAGACCTGTATTTCCATATACTGGAAAAGTCTTTTGGTGTGCTGAAGATCAAAGCAATACTGGGTTCAATCCAAATATCTTGGTTATGGATGAGTGTCTGATTTCTACCACCACGCCTTGCAATATTTTGCTCTTATGTACCTCATTCCAAAAGGTCTGACTCTTTGGAGTCAGTTTTCCAAATGAGAGATGGAAGAAGCAAACAGAAGCGCCTTTTGGAAACATGGCAAGATCTTTACAGCTGATCCATCATTCTGAAAAAGTAAGCTTTGAAAAAGTTTTTTTAAAAAGTAGTTATTTACATTGGATTAATAAGATTTATTTTATCCCCTCTGTTTTGCATTAATTTAGGATTTGCTTGAATATTCTCTAGAGATGCTAATCTTGTACATTTTGCAAAACCTTTCTGAATGTAATCCTCAAAGGTAGAGAGGAAAGCCTTGCATATCATAAGCTCTGTTCAAAGTGCTTTTACTATTATATGTGCTAACAAATGTCTTTGCAGCCATTGCTGAATAAACATTAAAGAAAACTTTTTATGGTGGTACAAATCCTTCCACTTCCATTCCCATTCTTTTAAGATTCACAGTTACATGATGACAAACTTGAATTTGCCACTGAAAACTTCAAAGTTACATTCTGTCCTTATACACCACTTTTTCTCCATCCATCATTCATCCCAGATGTAAAAATATCAATAAGTGAATTGAATCTGAGTTTCATGCAATAGTTAGTATTTTATGCTTATGATTTATTTTTTGAAGGCATCAAGTTCTACAGATGCACTGATCCTTTTAGGAATGTCTTAGACAAAAGTCTGATAAATTTTCTGGGAAGTTTCTTTTACAGGTTTCCTGAACAGTTTCTGAATTTTAGACCATGCCTGGGGAAAAACCGACAACCCCAAGTCACTTCCAGTGCTGCTAATTGCCTGACTACCAAGAATGCATATTGTCATACTGCCTTTAATACTACAGCAACAGGTGGGCAAGAGTTCATTCTCACCCCCAATATGCCATATGCCTTCCCGGCATTCTGCTGAAGATTTTTGTCTGTTCTTTTGCACATTCTGTGCATTAATTCTAAGCAACCTTTCTTGGGTTTACTTCTGGGATGGCTATGCTAGCGAAACAAAGATAACACATTCTGATTGATTGATTGATTGATTGATTACATGCCATCAAGTCGTTGTCTACTCTTAGCAATCACATAATGTAGATAGGTTTTTCTCCAGGAGGATCTGGCCCTAACTTGGTCCTTCAGCTCTTTCAATGGTGCACTCATTGCTACTATAACTGAGTCCACCTCCTTTGCTGCTGGTCGTCCTCTTCTTCTCTTTCCTTCCACCTTTCCCAACCTTAGAGCCTTCTCCAGAGAGCTTGGTCTTTGCATAAGGCATCTGAAATAGGATAGTTTGAGTCTGGTCATTTGTGCCTCGAGTGAGAACTCTGAGTTGATTGTTCAATGATCCATTGGCTTGTTTTCTTGGCTGTCCATGGTATTCTCAGGAGTCTTCTCCAACATTGACATTCAAAAATGTCATTATTCTTCCTACCTTGCTTCTTCAAAGTCCAACTTTCGCTTCCATAGAGTGTCACAGGGAATACCATAGCTTGCATGACTCTGACTCTGGTTTCTCTTCAGATTGTATAAACACATTCTATATATTATAAAATATTTAGTTCCAAAAGTTAGAGTATGAGAAAGCTCAGTCACACTCACGTTTGTGAAGAAACCACATTAAACACAGTAGAATTTTTATTTCTGAGAAAGCACACAGGATGGGCTGTCAATTATATATTCTATCTAGGGATGTGGAAGCACCCACCCCAACATATCATATTCATCTTTATCTACTGCTTTAATCCACCATCTTTAATGCAACTAACTGCATTCTGATTCCCCAAGATGTGTTTGGGCTTCAAGTTGCATCTGGAGGGATCAGGCCATCTGTTGGGGATGTCTTAATGTAGATTACTGCTCTAAAATAGCTACATGGCACCTTCCAGTTCTTTCATTTTAGAGTTTTAAGCGTGTTTCCTCTGCCATTAGCTTCTTATGATGGAAAATAATTGGTGTTGGGCAAAGAAATTTGCCTACTTTTTTTTTTTTCATCATTTTTGATGAAAGATAATTTCCTTTAGTAATTCTTCAACAGGAGGAGAAAATTTGGAGAAAGTATTATGGGTGGAGTGGAGTAAATATCCTCTCTTTTACTGTACATTAATCTTGTCAATAATCTGCAGTTTCTTCTACTTCAGTGGAATCCCAAAGGAAGACACTGGTGTATAGTCTTTTTCAGTAGTGATGCTTCTGTCAGAAGGCTGTTTTTGCATAGCTTTAGCTGGAACTACAGTTCTCTGCAATGAGTACAGTATTAGAAACAAATCAACCCCTTGTCAACTAATCCATCAGAAGCAACATGTGTAATGAAAGGAGAACCAGCCAAACACCAATAATCTCTGTTGTCTTTCTTTGGGAATTAACTGAAGTATAGAAGCCAGAAGACTACTGTCAGGTTCAGCCCAAAGAACTCCAAGAGACAATGCAGATACAGTTCTGTTGCATTTATTAGCTACAACCTCCAGACAGAAAATCTCCCCAGACTGAACCCTAGTTCTCAAGCTAGCCAGCCACAACACTGTGAATTCCTTAGGGAGGTGCCAGCCTCATCTTCTTGAACTTCCCACACTCCTGCTGGGGGCTAAGAACACACTTATCTCCCTGAGCCTTCATAAGTCCATTCCATCACAACTACAGACCATTGGAGAGAGGACAATGCCATCAAAGGCAAAACACTGACCTATGAGAGTATTTCCAAACATTTTTTTTTTACTTCATTGTCCGGTTTAATCGGTCACAAGTTGTACAGTTCTGATATCCTTGGTTGATCTTAATTCTTCCCAACATTGCCTCATTCGTCTGCGCAGTCTCCTTCCACCAAACTCAAGAAGTCAACAAAACTGACTGCATGAAATCCAAATGTTGGTGTCCTGTAAAGCTGCCAATTGACTATCCTCCCTGTGTAGAATCAAATGACAGAGAATCAGGTACATTGACCAGGCTCTGTCTGCCTGTCAGCAGCCATGAAAGGATCTAACCTCATAGAGACCTGGAAGGGCAATGAAGAAACTGATGGGACTGTGAAGGAGTCACTGCATACCTAGACAGAGTGGTGGGCTGGTAAATATTTAACAACTGGCTTTGTCGTCTTCATTGCTACTGCTGTGTTGCTAGCTGCTGAACAGCTGATCAGCGCACTCAGCATTGGGGCTTAGCTTGGCTCTCAACTGGCTTGCAAAATTCCAGAAAATTTAACGATCGGCTCTCGTAAGTGGGTACAAGCCAGCTCCCCCCACCACTGCCTAGAAAGCAGTCTTCCTACCATTTATCCTGGTTTTGCCCTGCTTTTCCTCTTGTTCCTTTGTAACTAGTTTTTTGGAAACGAAAGCCATCCTAAGCGCCTAACTAAATTCATTTTTAATTCTGCAGATCTGGATGGCAGTGTTTTACAATTTGGTTGTTGTTCGGTTGTTTTATCACTTCTGACTCTTTATGACCTGTTGGACAACAGTTCACCCGTAGCTGCTTTTTAAAGTTTTTTTTACTCTCATGCCCAGGATCACAGAGATAAGCGTCTAGTCGTTTGCTCTTCAGCTACTCTCTTTTTTTATTGCCTGGTTACAATACAGTAGTTACATCTTAAAGGTTGTGCTGCTATTGTTTAGTCTCGTAGAAGTCCCCATCATGGTAAACTTACTGGACTGTAAAATGTTGACCTCTGCAAAAAGGCCACTATTGCTATTCACAGGAGGGAGGGAGGGAGGGAGGGAGGAAGGAAGGAAGGAAGGAAGGAAGGAAGGAAGGAAGGAAGGAAGGAAGGAAGGAAGGAAGGAAGGAAGGAGAAAAAAGAGGAGGGGGAGGGAAAAGGAAGGGAGGGAGGGAGGGAGGGAGGGAGGGAGGGAGGAAGGAAGGAAGGAAGGAAGGAAGGAAGGAAGGAAGGAAGGAAGGAAGGAAGGAAGGAAGGAAGGAAGGAAGGAAGGAAGGATCCTAGCTACCTCACATTTTTCCAGAGTTCAGCTGAACCCTCCATTGTACCTAAATTTATAACCAAAAAGTTTATGAAAAATCCAGATATAAATCTGCCAAGCAAGAATCTGTTCTGCAAAGCAAAATGAATGAGCTCTGCCCTGATTTATACATTCCTGGTTTCCAATGAATTATTCAGGACGTTTGGTACATGGATATGGGTCATCAGAGAGCCATCTATCCCAGGCATATCGGACTGGATCTAAAACATCTTCCTGTTTCACAAGAAATTCTTTGGATCCAACTGGCTCTCACACTATGGGGAAAGCTTTTCTGGATCTAAGCCATTCTCTGTATTTTTGTGGCTATCTGTGGTACCCTCAAAAGCATCCATAAACTAGGTTAATAGATAACTGGAAAAGATGTCTGAGGACAGAAGCATGGGTAAACCTGTTCTTTCTATGAGTGTGTGCGCACACACACACACACACACGATTATTTACTGCACTTACAAGGCTACAATACATAGCTTCATTATATTCATTATATTTTCAGGAATGTATCTCATGGGAAAACAAAATTCCATTTGTTTTTGGAGGGGGGGGGTTGGTTTTTTTTTTTTTTTCTTCCTTCCTAAAGGAAATACAAGATGAACTGTTCAGAGACTACGTTACTGTATTTTTGTACGGGGAATGGGATTTGCATTTTAATTAAAATTTGCATAAAATCTCTGTTCCTGGGTCATAATGCTGGCTCCTGCTATCACTCAGATGCTTGAAAAATATAAATTTGTTTACATGGCTGGAGAAAAAAAGCGTTGCTAGCGGAGAATTAATGAGACCTTTGGTGCACCGTTGCAGTCACAATCAATCTCAAAGAGCTGTGGCTACCAGCCTTCCGTAAGGCCTTTGGCAACCTGGGAATATGAGGGCGCATGATGCATTCGGGGTTAGCAGAGCAGTCCCTACTGTGAAAGCCAGTTGCCTGCAGTACGTGGGGAAGATGGAACAACAAAACAAAATCTTGAAATGTTTGCCAAAAAAGACATTTTCCTGTCACCTTCCCCACCCCTTGCCTGAAATATGGAAGGAAGAACTGAGATTTAGAGCAAGCTTGTGTTGGAAAATAAAGTCTCCAGTATTCATTAGGCCTTAGAAGACTCAGCTGCAAGCTTCTATTCTCTGCCAAAATAAAGGTGTCAGGATTGTAATGGAAGGCAAGGTTTACAGCTGCAGTGGGTACAAATAGTAATAATAGGATAAAAAGGGGATGTTTTATTAAGCTGTCTTGAATGTGGCATACTGGAGCTGCCTTGTGTTATTTCTGTGAGTCATATGCCACACTGACAACTATCCCAAGGAAGAAAGCAGAACATGTGTGTATGTGTGTGAGTTGTGGAGGAACTCTCTGCAATATTCTGGGAAGCCAAGTAAACCATCCTTAAGAGGTCACTGTCCAGCCTCTTCTTAAAAACCTCCAGAGATGGAAGACCCACCAACTACATAGACAGACTATTCCACTGTTGTATAGATCTTACCATCAGGGTGTTTTTCCTTATCATTAAACAAAATCTAGAGAGCTGCATGTTATTCCCATTATTGCTCATCCTAGTTTCTGTGGCTGGAAAAAAATGTCCTTGGCCCTACTACATACTTCATCTGCTGCCCAAATTAACACATCTTCTGGATTTGCACAATACCCAGGACCATATGTTAACCCAATAAGCTGAGTTCACATAACATGCTAAGCCACTGAACTAGGTTTCAGTGATGGGATATCACAGCTCAACCAAAGCTGAGTCTCAGATCCTGCTTCACCAAGCCTTTCTCTCCTTTCAGCAACATTTGGAAGAATTAATAGGTGGCAGTGGCTGGGATGGGTCTGTAGATCTTGCCTTATCAAGTGTACAAGTATGGACCACCTTTCCCTTTTATCTTTTATGGTGTTCTTCATTTAGAAGAGTCCGGATCTCTTCTCACACAGGCCACGTGGCATCACTGTAGCACACAAACCAACGAAAGCCCTCCAAAACATTTTAAGCAAACCAAAAGACCCAGTAGCCCAAGAAGAAAAAACAGGAATCATCTACAACAAACAATGTAAGGACTGTAACAGCCACTATGTAGGACAGACAGGCAGAAGACTAGCAGAATCCATCAACAGATACTAACTAGAAGACATGATGAAAAGTCCTTAACCTCACAAAACAGGGATACACTTAACCACAGTTTCAACTGTGATACTACTAGCAACTTAGACCAAGCTAAATCCAAAAATGCTATGGAACTCCTGGAAGCTTGGCATTCAGACAAATCAGCCGACAATTGACACATAGAGATCACCCACATTTACACACCAATTCAAAAGAGACAATAAAAAACCTAGGAAGGAAACAGAAAGATAGAAAGATAGAACACATCTCCACCATCAGCCAACACCCAGATAATCAACACCAGACAAACAACCAGACAGAAAATAATATTTTAATCAAGGAACTACCAAGAAGGAAACTGCACCCCCACCAAACTGGCAAGACAAGCTACTGTCTATAAACAAGGAGCAAACCCAACACTCACTTGCATTGATGATGTTACCTAGTTGGGTAATCAAATGTTTGCAAGCAAACAACCAAGCTCAGAGAGCACCCAGAACTCTGCAGTTCAACCCTGAGCTACAGATATTTTCTTCTATTGCAGCCTTGCTGCATTTCCCAGGCTGACCATATATTCACTGTTAAGCCTGCAGTGTGCACGGTCACAGGGGAGCCCTAGGAAACACTGCCACAGGGAAAATCTCTGACAGAAGATCTCCTCTGAGTGTATGGGGTGTTCATCAAAGATCCCTTGGCCACCCTGTACATCATAAAAGTTCAGTATAAGTACACACCTCTTTTATAAAGATATGGAGCATGACATGTTTGTCTGTTTATTTCTCCGTCAGTTTATGTCCACTAAAATAGTAGCTCAGTCAAGGGGGAAATCTCAGATAAAGAAATAAGGGCCCAATTTTTAAAAAAACACAAAATTCTCCACCAGATTTGTGGGGAGGAAAATTAGCTAGTCAATTGCTCCAAATTCCTCCAAGGAAAGGAAAAATCTCCCAAAATTTCCCAAGAAAAGGGCTCCTCCTTAGCAACGGCTGTAGCATCACAACTGAAAAAATAAAAAAATAAAATAAAATCAGAGAAAGGGTTCCCCCAGGATGATGCCTGTCCTCGTAATTTAAGGGAAACATAAGAAACCAGAGATGCTGAGGTCCAGAAGAGAGATGATGATAGAGCAGGACATTCACACTTCATAAGAACATCACAAGGGCCCAACTGGATCAGGCTAATAGCCCACCTGATCTGGTATTCTCTGTCCAACAGTGATCAACTAGGCCTAGACTGGTGGGCAAACATCTCTTCACACTCCTTCCCAGAAATCATGAAGGCCTGCTATCTCTGGTTCAGGAGGTCATCAACAGCCATCAATATTAACAGCCATTGAGAGCCTGATCTTCCATGAATCAGTCCAGTCCCCTTCTAAAACCAACCAAATGTGAACTATCCTGCTGTTTGAACATTATTTCTTTTGGTTGGTATTAAATCATCCTGCATTTAGTTTCTCTTTGCCTTCCCCTCCTCATAAATGCAAGAACATCTCATTCCATCCATAAGAATTTCTCCCAAATCCTCCTCTCCTCTGAAAGAAATTTCAAAATCAAATCCTCTTTCTTTTTTAATTTAATAATATTTTATTTAACATTCTTAACAAACGCAATGAACGAAACAATCTTTAAACTTTAAAAAAACTTTAAAAAATTTAGCAGGGGACAACCTCAAACAATCTAAAAAATATGAATAAAGAAAAGAAGAAGGAGAAAAAAATTAGTTTATATTTTGTACTTATCAATAGTCACTGGTTTTCCAATAAATACACTACCATAATATAATTAATATAAAATGTTATTGTAAAATATCACAACATCTCTGCCATAGTAACATATATTGCTGCATCCTTTGATTAATAGAAAAAAATATTGCCTTTTCCAAAACCGATAGATCACACATTTCCAACAACCATTCCTTGACATTTGGGATAATGTCACATTTCCAATTTCTCAGTATGATTCTTTTAACCACCCCCCATGCTTAATACAAGCATAATTCCTGATAAACAGATTCCAAAGCTTTGGTACATAGTTCAACATTACATAAACAGCTTCAACATTTAAAGAGTTTCCCATAAATCTGCTTATATACATTAATGCACTCTCCCAGAAAGGTACCAAAAGATCACATGACCATACCATATGTGTCAGTGAACCCTCACATTTTTTACACTTCAGCAAATTCTCTTTCAACAAGTTGAAGTCAAGCCAGTTGGAGGTAAATGCAGGAGAATTTGTCTACCTGGAACTAGCAATAACTTCTGAGATTTGATTTCCACTGCTGCTTCGAATGATGCGTTCACCCAGCTGATTGTCCTAAATCTCTACTTTGGATGACCTGTATTGGCTGTGTGAGGAAATGCCCCATTTCCCTCCTCAAATACACATCTACTGTACATTTTGAACCTCTGTGGCTACATTTTTTGTTTGCTGCTTAATGCATCATATCCCTTTTAACAACAAAGAGATTTGACAGCCTGGCATATAGGTGCTCTTTAATCATCTAACTCCCAAAGGTAAGTTAAGGTCATGCTGAAGCATTTTGCAGATGAAGATAAGTGTGTACACACTCTCACTATGTATTAAATCTTTCTCTACTTTATTAGCAATGTTTCCCTCCCTCCCTCCCTCCCTCTTTCTTTCTTTCTTTCTTTCTTTCTTTCTTTCTTTCTTTCTTTCTTTCTTTCTTTCTTTCTTTCTTTAACATTTCTTTAGATGGAGATGCTCCATTTGTGCCATAAAATAGAAGGTGAAAAAAAGAAAGCATGTCGAAAACATCACAGATCAAAGACAAAGGAAACATAAGAATAAAATGAATTTCTTGCCCTTTATTTTATAATATAATCTTTCAATGCTCTATAATTAGAGCAATGAATGGTGGTGTTTGAAAACCTATAAAATGAGGAACTGGGCTATGGTAAACAGCTTGAAAAATAAGCTCTTTTGTAAATTATAGTACAGTTTTTAAACTTGAGTTATAAAGCCATACCAAACCAAATAAAAACACAGCCCCCCATGTGAACGCTGACACAGCTGTAACTAAAGGATGCTCAACTAAATGCTGCGGTAATTATTTGCTCATTAATTACACATTTTTGCAAGTCACAAGAGTAACACCAATTGGAAAATAGGAATAATTATCAGCAATAACGCCACAGAAACACAGATAGATAGAAAGTATCTTCCATTTTAAATGTAATAATAGCAAAGCAGGCTAGAAATTAATAAGAAATACATAATTGAAAATTAACCTTGCAACTACGTTAATAATCCATGATATGCTTGCAATTCTATTGTCTTATGGAATTGCAAGAGTATCAGATGCTGCTCTAGATAACATTTGGTGAAGGCCAAAACAGTGATATCTCTTTAGGATTAAATTATAATGATAATTGAAAGGAGTGGACTGGTAAAAACATGACCAAAGAAGGGCCTTGTTACTTTGCTCAACTGCCAAATCTCTCTATCTAGAGCAGTGTTGTCCAAACTTGGCCACGTTAAGATGAGTGGACTTCAACTCCCCATGCTGGCTGGGGAATTCTGGGAGTTGAAGTCCACTCATCTTAACGTGGCCAAGTTTGGAACACACTGATCTAGAGGGTAGATTGTTTCCAATAGCTTGTATGATTAGCACAGTGTCTGAAGCTTAATTGCACTGAAGGAGTCATCAGGGGGGTCACACACTTGATGAGTCACTCCTACCACGTTTATGAGAGAGAGCTGGCCTGCTTCCTACTGTAACGTTATGTGGGAATGACTTTGGGAGACAGGAGGGAGAGCCGCAGACTGGACAACCAACATGTAAAAGAGGTCTCAGCCCACAGAGGGAGGGAGGGTGTGGGAAATGTTTCAGAAGAGACCCTCCTTAGTTTTCCAGAGAGTAAAAGGAAAAGAAGGGAGGAATACTTTCAGTCTTGGCCCTTGAATGGTAGTCCAGATAAGAAGCAGAACCTGGAGTAATAACTCTATCTGCATTACATTAACAGAATCTTGCAAGTCTGAAAATATTCCTCCCCTCCTTTCCTTTCAAAGTCTTTAGAAGAAACAGTCACTCTGTCATTATCTGTATGGGAATCATCCCATCGCTGACACCAAACTTAGTGACATGTGATCATTTAAAATCAATGGGAGTTCATCATCAACTAAGAATATTGGTATCAATGGTCTACTCAAAGTATGACTCCATTAGAATTCCACACAGGCATCGTTGGTTGAAGCTTGATTATGGAATTCAGGCTCTGCAAGCCTATTAGTAATTTTAACTGGGTTATTGAAAAGTTCCCACATAGGTGACCCTTTAATGGAGGTCTTCAGTAGGATATATCCAGTTTAAAGGATATTTTATTTTATATTACTCATAACCCACTCTAATCTCAAAAGACTCTGGGCAGCATACAACATTAATAAAAATTAAGGAACTCAAAAACATAATAATATATAAATAAATCCTAACAATGTCAGAAATGTAAACTAGTCACAACCAGCAAAAATAAACCCCCAATAAAACCCAAGGTAGGTGCCCACAGCCAGATAGTTGGGACCAAACGAGTGTTGAAATAAGACAGGTTTAACTCGCTACTGGAATTGTAGCTGAGTAGGGGGCAGGTGTACTTCTAGGGGGGACTATTCCATACCAGATGGCTATTACAGAGAAGGCTCACTGTCTGACTCACTCATGCCCCGTGGACTTCAGGAGGAGAGGGAACTCTCAGCAAGCCTCTCTGGAAAACTGGCCCAGATGGCAGAATATATCCTGGTGTTGCACGGTTTAGGGCTTTAAAGAGGTAAATAAAGTAAAGGGGTCTGGAAAATATGGTTGAATGGACAATTACTTTAGTATTCCTACGTACAGGATAAGTATGATGAAAAAAGGCAATTGCAATGTTAATACGCTGATATGAAATCTTAAAATGAGCCACTCAGGGGTGTCTGCAGGCTATGGTCAAAAAAGTCAAGAATGGTGGCCACCATTCTGATTTTTTTTAAAAAAAAATGTATCGTACCCTGCAGACACCTCCATGTATTTTATTCTAAAGCTTGGTACTTTATATGCTTTTTGATCCATTTTTTTATCCAGCCTCAAGAAAAACTTCACCACATTTACTGTACAATTATAGAACCCTTATATTCTAAGCTGCATATTCACTTGGAGAGAACTTCTCTGGTTGGTATGAAGAGTACAAGTTCCAACAGAAGACACGATGAAAATCCTTAATCTCACAGCACATGGACAGACTCAACCATAGTTTCAACTGGGAAACTCTCAGCATCTTAGACCAAGCTAAATCCAACAATGAGAGGGAATTCCTGGAAGCTTGGTGTTCAGACAAGGCAGCCATCAACAGGCACATAGAGATAAACAACATCTACACACTATTCAAAAGAGACAATAAAAAAGAAACAAAAGACCAGAACATCTCCTCACCAGCAATCATCACCCAGATAAGCAGAGATTAACACCAAGATTATCACCGGACATACAATCAAGCAGTAAACAATACCCTAATCGAGGAACTACCAGAGGGGGGAAAAATAAAACAAAACAACCCCCCCTCCCCAACACTGGCAGGGCATGCCACTGTATATAAACAGAGAGCAAACCCCACTCCCTTCTAGCACAGAAGATGTTACCTGGTTGGGTAACAAAACGTCTGCAAGAAAACAGCCAAGCTCAGAGAATCCCAAGGACTCCAGAGTACAAGTTCAAATACGAGGGAAGCTTCAGACATGGACTGAACAAAACCCTTGAGTGTTCCCAGTTAAAGGATTTGGAAACAGATGAGAATTTGAACTCACGTGATTTAAAAAGCAGTAACTTAATCAAGGGAAGGCAATTCACACTAGGATTCACTGGCTTTAAAGTTTGCAAGCTGGTTTTACAGTGCTGAAATTAAACGGCCAGAATGATTAACTACAGTGATTTCATGCCACATTTTCAGTTTGAAAGCCTAGTGAAAACCTGTAATTCGGGCTTATGTGAAAGGCACCACGTTTGAAACTTTGCAATTTAAAGAAATGTTTGGGAATGGCATGTTTCCTTTCACGCCCATACAACTGCACCAGAGAGATGGCAAGGAAAACCTATTTTTTCAATGAAATGGTGCTCACTCAGAAGGGCGGGTTCCATTCTAACATTTTCCCCACATGAAAACAGCATAATAAAAAAAGAAACATGGAGGTAGCTGCTTATAAACAATTATTTGACAAAGGGCAAAGAAATAGTTTAAACGTAAATACGTTTTTTTAAGAAAAGGAACCAGTCCCAAATTTGGTGACACTGTAGCTGATGGGATGGTAGTAGCAGGGGGAAATCTAGGAATGCAGAGGGACAGAGACAAGCTAAACACAAATTTGTTTCTTCTCCATCCAGGAAGGTCAAAACTGAGGGACTCTCAACTACCTAGGTTGTTAGCAAGGGAAGAGAAAAACATCATGGAAGATGCTCAGGGATGTCCGTAAGGTGAGGTGGAGGAGAGGTAGGTCAAGGAAAGTTAGGATGGCAGTCCTGAAGCTGAACCCCTAGCCCATCATCCACACACTTGTGAAAAAGGAATAGGGCTTCAGTCACATGGTTCATTTTCTCATGGTGCTATTTGAAAAAGAAAGGGGCCAGATCTGTTTCCCTAAATGCTTTTTGTCTTCTCTGAGCCTGTCCTCCTTGCTGCTGGTCATCCTCTTCTTCTCTTTCTTTCCACTTTTCCCAGGATTAGAGTCTTTTCCAGAGAGGTGGGTCTTCTCATAAGGTGTGTGAAGTAGGATAATTTGAGCCTGGTCATTTGTGCCTCAAGTAAGAATTCTGGGTTGATTTTTTTGACAATCCATTTTCTTGTTTTCTTGGCTGTCCACAGGAGTCTTCTCCAACACCAAAGTTCAAAAGTGTCATTACTGTTCTTCAAATATATATATATGAACAAAATTGTTGAACAAAAACTGAAAGCAGTGGGATTTTAATCAAGCCGCTCCTTCTCTGCCTTGTCCAATGCCTAATTAGTGAATTCATATTAATATGACACCCTTAGACCAAAAGGGATGTGCAAACCCTTATAAGGAACACAAAGTTATGCTCGGCAGCATTTCTGATGCGTCCAGATCTTACACATAAATGGGTTATGCGAAAGCCTATCCTTATATTGCCTTCATATTATAACAGGAGGAACTTCGCGACACTTTATCTACTGTTTTTGTCTCATATATGAGAAGTAAATTTGTTTCTTATACAATTCTCATTTGTGGCCCTACAATAGTGTTATTGTTACATATTGCATTACTGGCTTATTCATTAGTTAATTATTAACTCTGTGGTTATGATTTCCAATGCACCAAACTCAGAAAATCTGGACCTTGGAAGCACCTCTCATTTATTGATCCAATAACTCCAAGATGAAAAAAGAGCCACTGAAGGAATTACTGTTCCTCACTGCTTTCCAAAATTCTGTATCACCACAGACATTAGAAGCGGTCTAAACAAAACATCGCTTGCAGGAATCTCAAAAAACTATTTCAGTTCTGATGATTAGTGTGCAAAAACAGATGAGACAGGAAATGCAAATAATTGATTTCTTCCACTAGTGGCTATAAAAAAAAAGAAGAAATTGAAAAAGAAAAATCTTCCTAAAATACTGTATGCATCTTTTTTTTTAAAAAAAACTTCTGCCTTGAACACGGCAGTTTTCTGTTTCTGCAGTTCCACCAGGCAAGTACAAAAGTAACATTCATCATATTCAGCATCCTGAATCTGCCTGCTTTCATTTTTATGTAATGCAATTACAGTTGTAATCCTTAAGCATCTGACAAACTACATGAAAGAACTAAACTGTCATGAGGGATTCAAAACCTAGTATTTTAAAAAATAAGAATAATAAGGGGCTGAGTTTGCACCCTACAAGTTAAAACCAGATTAACAAAACAGGATTGCTGAGTTCATATAGTACAACAGGCAATATTCAAATAAATAAAAAATGTTGTGGCTTCACGTGATGCTCCCACAATTGATGAGTTCATACAACATCGGAACCACAAACTACTTAAACTATTTCATCTGAGCCAAGCTTAGCATGTTGTATGAACCCAACTGTTCATACAGTGAACAGCGAGTGAAATTGTGAGTGAACGAGCAATTTCATCGAAAACAGTGTTGTTTGTTTTAGGTAATGCATAAGCAAGAGTGCCCATTTTGCCAAACTTAGCCCTGTTGGGCAGGGTCTATCCAGAGCAGCTCACTGTGGTCATATCCTAGATTGCTCCAGAACTGCTGGATTCTATTAAAAGTAAAATCCGAATCAATGCATAGAGCTCTGATAGTGGGATACTGAAAGAGTCCCAAGATCTACTCAGAATCTTCAATTTCCTATTCATTCTACCGCACGATGTAAGCGTTTTCTTCCTTGTTGCAAGTTTTTCTTGGAATTATCAATGTGGCCTGATTACCAGCTCCAGCTACAAGAAAGGTGAGATTCCCCTACTGCTAAGCATGTACCCAGGATTTCCTTTAAAGAAAGAGAAAGCCGAAAGAAAAAGAATGAAAGGGAAGGCAAGTGGATAGAGTGCGACAGAAAGTAACCTCATCACTTCTCTTTATTTATTTATTTGGGAGATTTAGAGGCCACCCATTTCCAGGACAATTCTGGGTGGCTTACACTAGAAAACAATCAAAAGGAAATCTTGTGTGTCCAGAGAAACATATTCCTGATAACACAAAACACAACAGACAGGGTGCCTTAGCACCCTACCCCAAGGTCTGAAGGACAGCCAAGTTCTTAAAGATTTCCAGAACATCACCAGTATGGGCATCTGACCTCTAGGGAGATATCATTCCAGAAGGCATGACAGAAAAGGCACACTTCCTGGGTCTCAGTAGATAGCATTGTTTGATTGAGGGGACCTGAAGCACACTGATTCTGCCCAATCATACTAAATGAGCACAAACCATGGATGATAGGTGGTCCCTCAAATAACTTGGCCCTATGCCATGAGGGGCCTTATAGGGATAATTGCCACCTTGAATTTCTGTCCATTCTTCTTTTAATTCGCTCCATTCTTCACAAACAGGGCAAATGAAACAGGAGTGAAATGTTGGCCTCTAATATCGAAACCTCTAATCACAATCTTCTCCAGATTCGGGAATTCTGTAATCAGCTTAACTGATGTCTCGGAGATGGTATCTTGGAGAAAGAAAAGAGGAAAACCCTGATGAAGCTTCTTTTGCTTCCTTGTGAAAGTTCTCCATCTTTGCTCTTCTTAATCGTTTTCATGTTCCCTTAAACTTCATTATGTAATCAAGTCAATTGTTCTGCATCTGTAACTCATGCCTGCCTCTTTCTCACCCTTGATTACTTTTACACGTCTCTGTTTCTTCACTGTGGCCCCCAGAAAACAGTGCTTGGGCAATTACTGTAGAATGGCATGCATTTCCCCTGGGGCATGCATTAATCTGGCTTTGATTGCATTCTGTTTCCCCTCCATGTCCTTTCTCTTCATGGCTTTGCCGTTTTCCATTTCACCTTGCAGATCCTGCTTGCTTTTCCCCCTGTCCCTCTCCCAAATTTGTGGTGCTGACATTCCACCTGTATTGCTGTTTTTCCATTCTTTTCCTCTTTCCAGTTGAGCATTTATCTCAGTGAGAAAGTCAGCAACATAGAAGGGCTGTGTAGAAAATTATTTCTCCCATTCAGAATCACGATAGTTAGGAAGCCTGCTCATCTGAGTCCGTAGCAAACGGAGGTCAACATCAACAAAGTGAAGCATTGTTTCCTTCCTTGCAATGTCTAATGCTCAGGCTGTGCGTGCCATGGGCTTTGTAGTCAGAACAGCACTATTCCTGTGCAAAAGATATGTATCAATAGGGGAAATTCAAGCTGTTCAGGAAGCCCACCAGTTTTGGGGGAGGAGAAGGAGAGAACACAATGAGTGTTTAGATAGTTAGGCTAAAGAAACTGATAAGAATCGGATATATGGAATGGAATGGAGTGGAGTGGAGTGGAGGAAGAAAGCAAGAAAGGTGACTGGTGGAACAGAATGGATGATGAAATTCTGCCCTGGAGCACTCCTTATTACAACATTTGTTGTGGACAAAATCCAGCTCTAGAGATGTACAGAAGATAGAATGTGGGAGGTTGCATGAGACAGGGAGAGTTCTGAGCACCACGCTTGCTCCTCCAACTTGGAGCATGTTCTGCCACAGGGATTTAGAGGCCTCTCTTGCTATCAGTGGGTTTTCATTTCCCTGCAAGGATCAGGGAATGTGATGTCCAGGCTACTTCTGAATTCAGAACTTTCCTGACCGTGAAATGTTGTCAAGGACAAGGTAAAAAATGGCACAGCTCTCAAAGTAAGCTCCCCTTCCTTGCAGAAAATAAGGCTTCTGTTTCTGTACCTTAATCTCAGGACACCTTGCACTTTTTGGGGAGTTTTGAACTTTATTGTTGCAAGGTAGCTGAGAGACCCACTGTTATTTCTTCTTCCTTTTTTCTCTTGAAGGTGTCTTCATCTTTCTCCAGGCTTCCTGGCTACCCCTGTTTTCTGATTTGGAAAAAAAAAAGGAGTCCCTTGCAATGTCTTGGGTTATTTGATAGGAAACCCAAGAAGCTGCAGAATTCATTGGATCATCATAGATAAGACACTGACACAGACCTCTTGACCACTTTGGCAACTAGGCTAACGGCCAATACTTTTCACACCAGTCATGAGAATTTCACCCAGAGTTTCTTTTCCTTTGGAAAAATAAAATCTTTCCTATCAAACTGAAGGGCCATGGAGGATTAAGGGACTGAAATACAAACAAAACATTTGGAATGGCAGTTCTTCTTTCCATACTCAAATCCTTCCAAGCTATGAGCTTTGATCTTGACATATAGCAGGGTTTTGCAACATGTTCTAAAGTGGGATCCACTTGCCTTTAAGCCCAAATGTAGAAGGAGCGAGTCAAAAAACGAAGTTTCATTTCATTGACATTTCAATTTAATTACAATTAACTAAAGCTAATAGGATTATCCTCCAGGAGTGTGCTTAATAGGCTTGTGTGAGTTGTATGAGATGTTGTTCAAATCCGCAGCCTTATTCAATGAACTAAGTTGATCTGAACTGATTTGAATCACCCCAGTCGAGATTATTGACAATATTCAGTTAAAAGTATAGATGTCCATGCACACAGTCTATCAAACCTCCAGGTCAATTCAGAAGTGCTTGATTTGAGCCAGCTTCTCAAATTGATTCAGGGGATGGGATCTTAAGATTCAGTGGGAAGTTTTGATGAAAAAGCTTTGAACTGAATCTTGACCTCAGAAATTTGCACAATACAAATATCTAACATTTGCCCCAGCAGCATCCACAGGATCTTGCTGCTTTCATCAGTCTGATGAAAGTTGCATTGGGTGGTTGCCACACCAAGTCTGCCCCTTTTGTATGTGTGCCACAAAGCCCTTGATTTTCCCCTTTCTGTCACATTACAAATTTCACTGTGGTGTGAACTTTTGGAGGTCTTTGAAGATTTGAAGCCTAGGCTTTCAGATTGTGGTGTATAACCGTGAGCAATAAAATAATGAAAAGCTTTAGTTGTGCACCTCTGATATGTAGTACCATTAGAGCTTCAGACACAGTTTATGAAAGTCATTTCTTCAAATTGATGAAACATGATGCCCAGATTGGCATCGGTCCTGGTCTTATTTTTTTACCTTTCAGTTTGTTTCCCTAAAAGGGAACAGAATGATCCAGACATTGACCCCCACGTCCTACTGAAGAGACAAACAGCAGTCTAAATACCCCAGAAATGAAACTGTGCTTCTCATCCTGTGTTCTTAGCTAGTTCCACCCATCAAACCCATCAAGTCAGCTGCTGGCCTGAAAATAATTGCTCTGTTTCCAGCCTATCTAACATTGCAGTTCAGTTGGGAGCTAAGAGGGATGAATGGTTGCATTTGGTAACTGTCACACAAGTTGTGTGTCATGGGGTAGAGGAGATGCATGGAGAAGCCGCCAGTCACCATTGCTTGAGACTTATGAATGAGTTGGTTTATTTTATTTTATTTATCAAATTCATATGCTGCCCATCTCACTGTGTAAGTGACTCTAGGTGGCTTACGGGTAAAAAACAAAAAATGGTAGAAGTCTTTACAAAAACATACAAAGTTAAATGTGATTTCTATTTAATGTTACTTCTTTTGGACAAGGACTCAAAAATATCTGCCCAAGTTGTCCAGTTGGGTGCTACCATCTGTACGATATGTCGTACCATTACCTAGGTTTGGAATATGTTACAATAATATTTTATTCTGATTTCTTTTAGTATTTTTATTCTTAATTATTTTAGACCCTATTATATGTACTGTTTTTCTGTCACACAAACACACACGCACACTACTGCTTTTATTAGATATTTTGACTTTATCTGGCCTTCGGGCTGTAATAAACATGATTGATTGATTTTTGTGTTGGGCAGGGAGTTGATCTCTATGGCCTCAATGGCTCCTTTCATCTCTAGGACTCTATCATTTGGTGATTCCCCATAGAGGTGTGCATGACTCGCACATACATTTGGTCACGGTGGATAATCAAGCCAACTTAAACCCACCCTTTCGAGCTGCAAGCTGGGTGGGCATTCCTCCACTGGCCCTACTGATCCAGAATTCCATTTCACCCAGGCTTTTGATGCTATTCTCACCATGGTCAATAGTTGTGTGGCCAGTCAGCTTAATGGTGATGGGACACAATTAGCTGGGACAATGTTATTATACATTGGAGCAATGTATAAGAAGTGGCCCTCTTACCTTCATGGATTGTCCAGAAGTGGGGCAATGTCGGGCAAGTGATGCCTGCATCGTGGCATCACACAGATGATGAAAATTACTTGCACAATGGTATCGTGGCATCCATGATGTTATCATACCTTCTATTAGTCACCAATGCTTACCTTAGATGTACTTTTCCCAATGTTTCATACTCAGAGTTCCCAATGATTGAACAGTCTATCAAATAAACACACTATATTCTTAGAAAGCTAATGTACTCTAATTTCCTCTCTATTTTTATACTGTGAAAAGCCCACCTCATTCTCCTGGAAAAAGTAATCCCTCATCACACTGTATAATAATGCTATTTATGATTTAGAACAAACCACTCATACTTCCTTTCATTTTCCTTTCCTTTGGGCATATGAAATAGCTGATCCTGCCTGACTATTGATCTCTAGCAGAAGGGGGAAAAAAGGAATGAAGCTGTTTGAATTATGCAAAATCAAGTGCAATCATGCAAAAGGGATATTTTACCATGACTTCTGGTTGTGCAAAGCAACATTTATCCCTGCAAAATAGGTACCGCTTTGGTTAGAGCTGCATTTAAGCAACAAAACCACAATGACCATCATTCACTTTCCGCTAAGTGAAGTGGATCACTACGTGCTGAATGCATGAAAAGGGAACAGATTTCTGATCAGCTCTAAGAAAACTGTACTGCTTGTAACTCTCTAGATAGGAAATCTTCCCTCTTGATTGTGGATGCCCATATGTGTGCTTTATCAGAGTGAAAGTCCTGGAAAAAAGGCATCTTGCATTTAGATGAAATCTGTTTAATTAGATTAGACAAAATAGCCACCATGCCAGATGTGCCTAGAAACAAAGCAATTTACATTGAGGCTGACCCACCATCATCCTTTCCAATCCTGAGGATGCTCTACTTCCAGCTAACCTTTGTCTTTATTCCAAAAACATGGACTGACTTCCAGCAAAGCTCAGGCTGTCTTCATCTTTCCTTATATTTGCTAAAAACACCAATATTGTCCATGAGAGGTTCAAGAGCAAGCTTAAAAATAAAGATGATTCTGGAGACTGCTGATTTGATTCTTCTACCTACCCACCTACCTGCCTACTTTAAAAAAAATAGGGTGGAACAATAGGCCTAGGAACATTGTTGGCACTGGGAAAGTTCTTTGGACCATTGTTTTCAACAAGCATAATACTGGGACCTAAACTAGGGAATCCTGAAAGCTACTGTATAAAATCTTGGCAGAGAAATGACAGCTGGGAGTACTGTGACCTGGGGTGTTCCATGGAGAGCTAAATAGGAAGAATGCATACTGAGGTGTTCTCAGGTCCCAGTGGTGGGAGAAGAGAAATTACGAGACCTCCGTGTTCAGATACTTTATATCAATTTAAAGCCAGTTGCTGATGGGCAGTGGCAAGGAGGTCCATTCCCTCCTGAAAGAAGGTTTGCCAAACCATCCTTGACTGAGATTTCATCTGCAAGAAGAAAATGACACAAAGTTCCTCTTGCATTCAAAGAGGTGTTGCCCAGCCACTGGAGGTCGGGGCTGGGAATACCCAGCAATTCAGAAATCGGAAATCTGGACCAGATGGGCTTATGGTAATACTGGAAGCATGCGTAGGTAATACTTACTGAAAGAACTCACATCACATGCTCTGCCATTTAGGCTACAATGGGGTTGGGCAGTTTTTGACTCAGTATATGGTAGGAATTCCAGCCATTATCTTACCGTGCTGTATGAACCAGGCCATCTTGTTAAGCCACAATATGATTACATGAACTTCTACAGAATCTGATGACGTCATCCGAATGATACAACATCCACCCATTACATATAGGCATACAATGTGGCAACACCAATACAAAAGGAGAGGAACTTACATCACTAAGGCGCAACATTCGTTGTATCAATAGAGGCGAATATGTGTAGCTCAGGGTTGAACTCCACAGTTACACCATTAAGTGTATTTTGTTAGCCTGGGTTCAGTGTTATGTGCGAAATGCCTTTAATGAAACCTCTCTGTCTGAGATGATGTGTGATGATGCAACGGCTCTGTTTTGGGAGGGAAGGATGTCTCCCATGTGCAAACCTCATCTTAATGCAGCAATGAATTAGCAACATGATGGTAAGTGTGTTGGTTGCCCATTAATCAGCTTAAAATAAAATCCTCCTGCTATAATTAGCTTCTGGCTGGAACTGTACAGAATGGTATTCTCAGCAGTTGTAATGTCAAGGTTTATTCCCCCACCACCACCTCTGCCTCTCCTGGTGCTGAAATGGTTATCACTTATATTTACAGATGTCATCCCCGACGTGCTGCTAAGTTCCAAAGACGATGCTCTAAGAATGTGCTAAAAAGAGGTCCAGAAGGGAAAAAGACAGTGGTGACTGTAAAGCTGTGGGGCATTCTAAGATTTTAATAGGTCCATGACAGACACAGCATGTTCCCTAAAGAGCATCAAAAGGAATGAAAATGAAATCAGGGATTTGCGCTTTTTTATTATGCCATTTTGGGGAAGCAGAAATAATTAATCCCAGGCAAAGTTGGGAATTCTCCCTCAATGATAGGCACGTATCCAGAGAACAATTAAGCAGCCATGCACGAATGGCAGAAATGTTTTATTTTTCTCTTTACCAGTAGTGAGTGTGGATCTAGGTTTCTGAACGGCTGCATGCTTCTACTTAAGCCTTAGTTGTCTGGCAATCACTGTCTGCAGGGACTTCCCATCATTTTCTTTTTGCAAATGAAGTTCGCAGCTAAGGAATGAGTCTGGTAGATGTTTGGCATGGAGGAACAGTAGGGTAGGATAGGGGAATTCACCAACCACATCCAGGAGACAAACAACAGTTGTTTTTAACTAGCTAATTAATTGCAATGGACAGGCAAGGGGTGGGTGTGAGGAGTGACATGGCATTTTAATTCAGGAGTATGTAATTCAGTGTGCACAGAAGAAGAGAGGGCAGAAATTAGATGCAGACTGGCAACAATTAAGGAACTCAGACAGATGTGGTGGAGGCAGTACCATAACTGTGCAATCTTCATGCGAAGAGCTTGATTTGGGATTGAGGGTGCATGAGATGGGCCCTCTTCAGAAAATGGGTTTAACATCCCTGGGTCTCATTTAGCAAGGGTGTGTAAACTAAGGCTAAGGATGTGGGCAGGCAAAGAGGAAAGTGACTGTGGTCAAAGCAGAAAGGAGGGTGGGTGTCCAATTAAAACTGAAGGCCCACCCAAATCCTAGTCATTCTAAAGGAAAGTTAAGCTAAGGGTTGTCAAACGCATAGTTTGGGCTTCAAAAAGGTGCATTTAATAAACTCACAGGAAAGAAAGGATGGGTCACACAGCAGGAGAAGCTAATGGGAAAAGGAGTTCAAGATGGCTGGGTGGGAATTTCTAAAACAGTTAATACTACAAGCACAACTGCAAACAATTCCAGCGGGGAAGGAAAACAACAGCAGAGGAAGCCAATATAACTACCCAAAGAGTTTAAGGAAGATCTATGAACAAAAAAAGCCACACGTAGGAATTTGAAAAAAGGTCAGCCAACAAAGGAATATTACAGACATTTAACCCAGACCTATGGAGCTGGGTTCAGGAAAGCAAATGGTCAGAATGAGCTAAGATTGATCAAGCATGCTTCTTTAGTTATGTTCAAAAGGAAAAAAAAGGGGGGGGGAAAAGGATACCAACTACTTAGTGAAGATTGCAAAATACTAACAATGAAGGAAAAATTGGGCTACTCAGCTCCTGTTTTAATTCAGCCTTCTTCAACCCAAAACTGTGTGTTCTACAAGGAAATTCTGAAGAGCAGGATGAAGGGGAAGGTTTGAAATTTAAAAGGATAAAAACATAGTCAGGGATACCTCTTTACTTTGAATGAGTTTATATGATCAGATGGGTTTTACTCTAGGGTGCTGAAGGAACTAATTTATCTATTATCTCTGAGGAGTTCTGAAGAACTGGTGAGGTGCCAGATGACTGGTGGAGGGCAAATGTTGTCCCTGTCTTCAAAAAGAGGGAAAAGGAAGACCCATAAAACTGTAGACTAACTGGTCAGATATAACACACCTGGGAATATTTTAGAGCAAATCATAAAGAGATAAGCAACTTGAAAATAGTACTATGGTAGTTATAGTCAGTAAGGATTTGTCAAGAGTAGATCTTGCCAGGCTAACCTCATCTCATTTTTTTTTTTATTGGATAACTTCCTTAATAGATTGTGGGAATGCTATAAATGTAACGTGTCTTCATTTCAGCAATGCATTTGACAAAGAAGCCCATGATAAGCTGGTTAATAAGGTGATTAAGTGTACGCATAGAGCATGCAAGAAGCAAGTTTCCACTATTGGAATTGCCAGATAAAGCCTCAAAGTATAGTGAAATGAAGCAACATAGAAATAAAGGGAACATGTCGCTTCACATAACAGTTTCTAAAGGATGCTTCACTTGAATGTCTAAGAGAAGCACTGCTTTGAAGTTTTGTACAAACCTATTAAAAGAAAAAAAATGCATAGACTGTAATCTGTTCTCTACTGGGGGGAAAACAGCATTTTGGACACAGGAACTGATGAAGAAAAGTAGTCATAGGACAAAGTTTAAGCTTTACCTCCCATCACCTTTCTATTCAGTTTTTGAGTTCTCCGCAGTGCCATTAAAGAAAAACAGAACCATCAGAAGGCATTCTTAGGTTCTTCTCCATGCTCTTCTTGTCACCCTCATGTTGAAATCTGAAGCAAAGTCCAACTTTGTTTTTCCTGCAAAATTTCACTTTATTTGATGGTGCGAATGGATGAACAAACGAACGAACGAAATACATATTTATTAAGCAGTGAAAGAGAATTTAGGGAGATGTCCAAAACTACCAGCATGGAGACAATTCCTGACTGAATTCAGCACATTCAAATAAAATGCAAATGATTCAGGAAATAGTTTGTTACACGCATCACATTTTGGAATAAGAGCAACAGAGGTGTTGGCAACTGAGGCAGGTGGGCAAGATTGCCTGGACCGCTATTTTGTAAATATATATTTTAACATGTTTTAATTACATTTTAAAAGCAGTAACCCAGAGAGAAAACTTAATGCCCCCATGTTTACATTACTCATGCACCAGGAAGCATCCCAAGTTGGCTTGTAGATCAAAATAAATTAACATCTTATTATCTTCTGGGCCACAGTTTGGTGGATGAGGCTGTTGCTGCTGATCTTGGAAGAGCTGACTGAACAGACTGCCAGGATTCAAGGGCAGGTCCAAAGTCCTCCTGATGTTTATCTATGCATTACTGGAATGTGGATGCTGAACAAACAAGTCCTTTGGACTGTGATGAGGTTGTGCCTGTCTCTTGTATTATCCTGGGCCTGATTCTTCCTCATGGAAACGTTTTGGAAGACAAGCATTTCATTGTGATGAAAAATTGTAACTGGACCCTACAGAGGTGGACATCTGCCCCTTTCAGTTGCACCCCATTTCCCTTTCCCCCCGTTGTTTGGGGTTTTAGTTTAGTTCCACATCAGTTTGAGAACCTAGCTGAAGCTTTACGAATACAATGTCGGCAGGAAAATTCATAACAAATGTGCACATTTTAGAGATTCGGATTCCATCACCTGAAGATGCATCAGAGTGCATAAATAAATAATCTCCCTGCAACATCTTAAAGCCTTAAATGCCCTTTGCAGGAGACCCACTCCTGATCTTCTGTAGATGTCTGCCTGCTGTCCTTTCTCTTTCATTCCTGGCTTTTGAGCTGTCCTTGCTAAGCAAGAGAATAATTGCAAAACATCCTTCTCCACTCACCTTAAAAACCTGAGTATTTATCGGGTATCAGGCCCTTTCTTTCTGTTTCTTTTTTTAGAGATAGTTAGACAGACAGACAGCAGATAGACAGATGATAGATAGATACACTAGAGAGGTTGCATTCCTCAATGACTTACTAACCATGCAAAAGAAAAAAAATTGCATACACACACAGACACCCTCACACATGTACACATTCATACGCACTGGCAGGGAACTTCTAGGAATGCTGAGATGATAGGATGAAGGATATCACTTCACACTGATGGTCATTATACTTCTGAATACTCTATGTTACTAAAAAATAAATAAAATGCACATCACTTCCTTGAAGGAGCAATGGGCTAGCCTATTTATCTATTTAAAGTCTGATTTTTTTTTTAATGGTACCTCTTCTCCATCTGAACTATTGGTGATGGCCATTTTGTTTGTCATCTTAGTATACGAGGCCTGTTTGACTTCTCTTGGTAGTACCTCAATAGATTCAGGCCTGGTTTCCTGCATAGAATTCAAATATTGTGATGTTACTTCCTTACCTTTTACACCCCACCCCTTTCCTAAGTATTCTGAAGTTTATAGGGATTTTGGATTTGGCTGAAACTATAACCATGCGAGTCAGACAGATGGTTGATTATTTAACTCAGAATCACCCTCTTAGTTTTCTACTAAAATTTGATAAATGAAATAGCTGAATATATTTATACTAAATTATATTTAAAAGGATATAGTGAAGATTATCTCTTATAACTCACAAGAGTGCATGTATTGTGCCTGGAATATATCTAGCAGCAGTCTAGATATATTTTGTTGAACCTGTTGAAAAAAATCTTGCCTGTTCCTCTTAGAATTCTGAAGCCACCTTGAGTTGCAAGGGGACAAATTCTAAATCTTGATTCTAGAAAATAAATATAGCAACTTTGCTGGAATTTGACTTCCTCCATTTTAAGCTATAGCATTTCGATTAAACCAGTTCTGGGTTTTGATGTTGATTTGAGCACTACAGAGTGTCTTTGCTTTCCAAACACCTTCTCCTTACTGTCCCTTCTTCGCTCTTGACTCAAGTCACACCTGACTTGTTATGACAAGGTCCTGGAAAGTCACTGGTTTAGCCAGGTGACATAAGCACCGATTATCCACTTACCAAAGCTAAAAATGCACTAGGTATGGCAAACATCACAGGTGAACTCTCTGTTTATCAGAGCAAAGAAAGAAACAAATGGTCGCCATTACAAAGATGCATAATTTGGCAATTATGACAATTTGTTTTGTTGACATCACCGCAAATAGTTATTAAGAAAGCCAAGTACGATCAGATTATATATTTCTGGTACACAGAGTCATAGAGGGAAGCAGGGGGGAGGTTCGAACAGAGTGGTCCCTTGCAATAAAGAAAAGCAATTGTAAACTATTAATGCTCTTTTGAAAAGAGTAGTTTTAACAAAGTAAGCAAGAATCATTTCCTTTGGTTGAGTGTTGATTCCCCAGCGTGCTCTCAGTAAGTAATTAGAATAGCCCAGTGAATGTCAGCATCCACTTGTTTATTCTCATTATTTTATCATTTTAAAAACCCTCTAGGTGATGAGACATGCATTATAGAACATAATTACCATTATTAGCATACTAATTGGACACAAAAATAGGCCAGCTACAAGGTATCCAACTGAATAATTTCACATTAATCAAACACCAGAGTGAATAAGTCCCATTGTTGAATTGACAGCTCCTGTAATTGGCTATATATATATATATATATATATATATATATATACCCTGAAAAAAAAAATTAAGGATTTCTCGGTACTGCTAGCAAAAGATGTGATGTGATTTAGTCACCCCCCAACTTTCTTTATATCTTTATATTGCTGCCCCTTGTTCAAGTTCAATGAAATATCATGATAAGGATGGCGAAGTCTATTAGCGAGTGGACTTAAACGTAGAAAGGCAGGGCTGTTAACAAGTGATTCACATGATAAGCACACAAAAGACCTTCCAATGAATTGAGATACCTGCTTCCTCAATTCCATTTAGCCTTAAATGCATATCAAGACTTAATAATAACATTGGAGAGAAACGGAGAGAGAGAGAATCCACAGACACACAATTTTTTTTTTTTCTGTAAGTGTAATTCATTATCTTAGGAAATTACATTTAAACACTGCAAGCCTTGTTTAAAAAAAAAAAAGTGTTAAGTCTGGAGACTTCTCCCCTTTCTTTCTTTTCCCCTGATTTCTCTTTTTCTAGTCGCAGTTCTGATGTTACATTTCTGTCCTGGATTTCGAGATCATACTTAACAGCTCTATTAGAATTTATTGCATTTTTTGCAAATGTTTCCATAATTCCTTTAAAATAGGCCAGGATATTTTTTTCCCCCATTCATCCTATTCTTCTAAGGAAGGGTTCTTCCTCTCTCTGTTTGCTTTCCCTACATCTTTTACGTTTAGGGTGAGAATAATTATTCAAAGGGTCACCTAATGACTTTAAATCAAACTTTTTTCAATTGTAAATTTATGCTCTGCAGAAAAATTATCCTGTCCTGCCCTCTCACCTGCTCCCATCCTCACCATGGGTTCTCATTCAGTTGATGAAAAGGAATTTGCTTTCAAAAAGGAGAAAAGAGTTTTGGATAAATTCACATGGGGGGGCGTGCACTTTTTCCATGGGGTGACCAGAATATGTGAACATCCTGTCTTTATTCTTAGGTGCTCTCCCCATGGACCACAATCTCTCTGGCTTCCTTTGGTTCAATTCAGTGCCCAGTCATGATGAAACTCTTCCCATGAAGTTTTTACTGTTCCCGCTAAGGGGGAGTCCTGTTGTTGAAAAATTGTTGGAGAATTTCTCTTTTCTCTGAAAAAACTCAGAGAAATCTCCTGATTATTTCTCTGCCCGCAAATTTGACAGAGAATTTTTAAATACAGTTTTGTGCTAACTCTATTATGCTCTCCAACCACCAACACAGTCTAGACTTCCAACCTCACTCCATTCACTTTCTGGGTAGACTAGTCGGTAACTAATCCAGGATATTTTGAAATCTTCATTTGAAGCAAGGGATAATTGTGCCATACAAAAGTTACGCCCAGCACTCCAGCAGATCTCACTCCTCAAGTCTCCTATCAAATCAAGTCCAGATAGATAAGTGACCCTTTAAATTTCCCACAAGTCCTTAGAATAGCACTACATCACTACATCAGGGGTATTATGGGAAATTCCAATGCAGCACCCAACTATCTAGAGCAATTTTAAGTGCTGATGATGTCTGTGGTCAGGTCTGACCTCTTAGAAAGGCTGCTGAAAGGCATTTGATGATTCTAAAGTAGCCCTTCAGAACTTGGACATGCTCACTTTGGGACATACTGCACAAATCTGGGGTAGCCTTCAAATCAACCAAAGTTACACCTACCACAAACCAACTAAGTTATAGTTTAGTCTTTGCACAGAGGGCTGTCAGCAAACATGTTGCAAGATGCAAACAGAGTACGTATGCCTGGATTGTGATAAAATGAATTTTTCTACCAGCTTCTCCATCATTAAGTCATTCTCTATTTTTGTCTCATGCTTGGTTAAAAGACATACGTTTTTAAAACGTGGTCTAATAAATATCATGGGACTATAAGATTGTTCTCCAGGAATCAAGTTCAAAATTATTGGAATTCAATGGCCTATAAAGGCTTCCTATTCTGTCTGGCTATAAACTATACAGGAAGAGAAAGAGACACGTTGTTCTAAAGGAATATGGGTAGGGCCCATTCTCTTTATATTTTCTATCACACTTGAGCTAGAAAAAAAGGGCTAAATGAAGAAGACATAGGTGGTTGGGAGTGAGTGTTGGATACACCAATTTCCCCCTTTCATGTTTCTCTGGAGACCATTGATACATGCATCACACTGAACTTGTATTTTCTATGTTTTATTTGGATTGGGATAAGATAATTGGATGAGAGCAAGAATGCATCTGGTAACACTTGAGAAGCTGAATTATGGCATACGATACAAGGGGGGGAAACTCTGCTAAAATGGCATGGAGTTAAGGAGAATTGCAAAGACTTTGCAGTGAAGCAAGAGGGAGAAGAGATTTGCATGGCAAAATAGAACATCGAGAACGGATATCATGAAAAGAGACAAAGATATTGGAGACACACCAAAAAACATGGTTTTTTCCCCATGGCTACAGTAAAGATAGAACCATCATGCAATGGCCACACTGCCCTGTCCCCTTGGGCCTTGAAAAAACTGTATTATTGGAAAGCCAAGAGGTTCAACAATATTGTGTTTATACTGTGTTTCCCCCTTTTAAACTTTTAAACATTAAATGAGGTAGAGTTTTTGAATATGCCTTTGAATTTTTAAGGGAGAATCAGGTCTCCCTTGCACAGTGACAAGTCCTTCACTAACCAAAAAAAGTCTGGAATGCTAGGAAATGGGAAAACCAGATGTCTTTCATCTAGTCATCCTAGAAAAAATGAGATGGATTACTGGTGAGGATACTAAGATACCCCTTCTAATAGTACTTGTAGTACTAGTAATACACATCTAGTTGCTATTCATTTACCATCACAACACTTAGCTGGCATATCAGGTCTAAATTTAATCCTAGGACCATATTTGAGAAATAAATCAGCAGATTTTCCTTGGTGACTCCCCTCTTATGTATATTGACCTCCTTGAAGTTAATCCACAAACTTGGTTTGAACAGAACAGCAATGTATGCTTTAGTCCCCCCTTCCCTGAAAAAAGCACCCAAAACAGTTTTGCAGTTGTCCACCATTTTGTCTCCTCCACAATGATAACACATTGAATTACCATAGCAGGGTATTATGGGAGAAATCAAATTATTTCAAATTGTTTGTTTTGTACTGAAAAACAAAACAAAACAGTTTATATTTGGAAAACAGAAGGGTAATTAGTTCCACTCTGATAGCAAAACCATTTTTTTTAATTGAGTTTGGTATTTCGTGTTAGGAACTTTACATATATTAAGAAATGAACAAAATAATTCAGGATATTACTGAACCAATATTTTTGTTAAGATACATTGAAATCTGGGCTGTTAGTTTGTATAACAGCAATACAGCTTTTTATGAAGTTAAGAATAATCTGTGGAACAATACCGGACATAGATTAAAATATCAATGGAAAGAGTGGTAGAAAAAGTATTCTTATGTACGTAGATGATGAGGTTGTCTTCAGGGAAATGTTTATTAAGTAAAGATTATAGAAGCCATCCATCCAATGTTTCTGTCTCCATTTCCTCCAGAAATACTATTGTAGTCTTAGTACAAGAAACAATGGTACTATATCTACTTTAGATACCTTAGTAACCAAGTCCTTTGAAATCCAAATCATATCTGTTCTTGAGAAGGATCTATGTCTTTCTGAAAACTACGTATACTCTCTTGAACTGCCATTTTTCTATCTCCATTATCAACAAGCCCTAAATTGTCCATCAATTAAAAAAAACAACAACTTTTGGTAATTTACCTTGAGTAATTTTAATATTTTTCTGAGAAGTTTTATCTAGATGAAGGGAGATCACTCCATTCCAGTCCCTATCAAACATCAGTTTTCATAAGAAAAGCTTATTGGGCTCTCCATAAATCATTTGTAGAACATCACTTTATCCTCATTTGGGGCATAAATTCCTAACACCATAGTCTTAGCCCTATGCAAATGAATTTCCACACTTTTTTTCTCTTTTAACTTTCTGTGCCTTTAACACTTTTGTCTCTAATGGCACTCCATAATTTCAATCCACATCATAATCCACATCTCCATAGCAATGATCGGCATCACAGTCTGGCTGTCAGGTTCAACCCAAGAAACTCAGCGGGACAATTCAGGAACAGTTCAGTTACTTTATTAGCTTACACCTACTAATCTTGCCAGACTAACTCTAAACCCCAACGACAGTAACTAAACACTCTGCATTCCTTAGGGTGATGCCAGTCTTATTCTCCTAGTTTTCACATGCTCAGGCTGCGGGATGAGGAGATGCTTGAGATTCCTCTCCGACTCCCTATGACCTTGGACCTCCTCACTCATGTCTTCCATCACATCGGCTCATATTACCTTTATCTTTTGTTTTGTAAAATTTGCCAAGTGTTTGCAGCCTTTAGCAGTAAGCAGAAAGCATTCCCATGAAGGTCTGGTCTGTTTGTCTTGTGTAATTCAAGTTTATGCAAAAGCACTTTCACCAAAAGTAAAAATTGTAATTTTTTTAAAAAAAATACTATCCCTTTTTATTTATTTATTTTATTTATTTAGTAGACTTGTCCCCACCCATCTCCTCACAATGGGGGACTCTGGGAGGTTTCCCTTTTACCTGTTTTAAACTTTCTTAAATCATCTCTTTCTTAAGCTGTTTCCTAAATGTTCTTAAGTCTTTCAGGTCTTAAAGCCTCTTTTTATTTTTGTAATCTGGAAAAAAAGTTACACTCAAGAGGAATCTTATCTTGCTGAAAAGAAAATCTTTCTTTATCTATAGATTAATTAAATCCCAACATGATTAAGAAATGAAGATGGCTGAATTTAATGTCCATACAGATTATATTACGGCTGTGAGCTTAGATAGAATCCCATGACTCCCATCCGCTCGACTCATGAGCCGACCACAAAAACTTTTGTTCCTACAGTTTACTCATGAGGAACAGCTGTCCGGAGTACAAGTGGGCTATCTTACGATCTTTCCTTTATCCAGAGAGATTCCACTGGCCATCATTTGCCCTCTGGCCACTATTCTCAGCCATAATGTTATCCCTGCTCCTTCGGAGACATCAAGTTCTCCATAAACCTCACTGGAAGCCCACTAAGATTTCTGAAGTAAAGATATTACCAAAGACCTTTTCAGATCATAATCCTGTGAGTTTGGCTTATAAAAGGAAACCTAGTTCTTTTAGATGGAGATTAAATGAAACATTGTTACAGAAAGAAGCAATAGTGGAGGACTGTAAAAAGAAATTAAAAGAATTTTTTTGAAACTAATTTAAACAAAGGCACTGATTTAAGGATGGTTTGGGTTATAAGTAAAGCTTTTATTAGAGGTTATTTTATACAATACTGAACTTAAGAAGAAAAGGCAACAGAAAATACAAAATATTTTGGATGACATAAAAAGAAAAGAAGAATTAAAGAAATTTCCAGAGAAGATAAGTGTCTCTCAACAAATTAAGCTTTTACAGTAACAGCTATCTATGTTAACAATAAGATAAATGGAATGAAATGAATTATGTAAAGAAAAAAATTGAATTTGCGAATAACCCAGGGAAATGGCTGGTATATAAACTATGAAAAGAAAAAGAAAAGAAAATGATACTGAAACTTCAAGAGGGAGATACTGTATTAGTGGATAATGTGGCTACGCAAAAAGCATTTTATCAGTATTATTCCAATTTGTATAAAGGACATGACATTTATTTGGAGAAAATAGATGAATATCTTAAAAAACAAAATCTGCCGAGGATTACAGAGGAACAAAGAAAAATTATGAATGGACCTATAACAATAAGAGGAGTTTTGGAAACTATAAAAAAGGTTAAACAGGGAAGGTGCCTGGACCAGATGGATTATCAGGTTTGTACTATGTTCTGAGGATGAACTTTTACATCCTGTACAAAACACAGTCAACTCTATCTTACAGGGAAGAAAGGTATTAGAGACTTGGAAGAGGCCAATGTAGCATTAATACCTAAAGAAGGACAAGATTTGACTTTAACAAGAAATTACAGACTGATATCACTATTGAATAATGATTATAAGTTGTTCACAATTATTTTAGCTTATAGACTGAAAATAATTTTGCAAGAATTTATTCACAAGGATCAATGTGGGTTTTTACCTAAAAGACAGTTAAAGGACAATGTTAGAACTGTGTTGGACATTTTGGAATATTTGGAACAACATAATGAAAAACAAGCCACATTGATTTTTTTAGATGCAGAGAAGGCCTTTGTCAATATGAACTGGACTTTCCTGTTTATAGTTTTGGAAGATATGAATTTTGGAGAGAATTTTATAAAATGAGTAAAATCAATTTATATTTCACCGAAAACACAAATAATTGTTATGGAGATCTAACAAAACCATGTGAGATACAAAAAGGAAGAAGACAAGGTTGCCCATTGTCCCTTCTCCTGTCCTCTCATCCTGTCTTATATCTTATTCAATATTTCAAGAACCAAAATAAAGATATAAGACAGGATGAGAGGATTGTGGGAGTAAAGATTAAAAAAGAGACTTATAAATTAAGAGCTTTTGTTGGTTCTGGAAGATCCTCTAAAGGGAATTGAAACATTAATGGGTAAATTAAAAGAATTTGGTGCATTAGCAGGTTTTAAGATTAATAAACAGAAGATGAAGATGTCAACAAAAAATATGAAAATACAATATCAAACAGAATTGATGAAAAGAATGGGTTTTAAGATTGAGAAGAAGGTAAAATACTTGGGTATCACTGTAACAAATACAAATTGTATGTTATTTCAAAATAATTAGGTTAAGACATGGAAGGAAGTTTAAAAAGTTATGTTAAGAAGGGAGAAAATACAATTGTCATTGTTGGGGAGAATCTCTATGATTAAGATGAATGTTTTACCTAGAATGTTATTTTTGTTTCAGACAATACCTGTTTTGACAACTGATGCACCATTTAAACGATGGCAGAAGAATATATCTAAATTTGTACGGCAAGGGAAAAAAACTATGAGTTAAATACAAGATGTTACAAGATGCAAAGGAAAGAGGAAAATTGGGTTTACCTGATTTGAAATTATATTTTGCAGCTTGTTGTTTACTTTGGATGAAACAGTGGGGGTTGCTGAGAAATAGAAGGCTTTTGGAGTTAGGACACAATCTGAAATTTGGGTGGCTTGGATAACTATGGTATGACAAAGCTAAGGTTAATATAGATTTCAAAAATCATTATGTCAGGCAGGCAATTCTTAGAGTATGGAATAAATATAAATTTAGGTTCTGCCTGAAAACACTTTTGTGGCTCTCAGCACAAGAAGCATTTTATAGACGAGAAATGATAAGCAAACACAAACGGTTAACTTAGCATGAGATATTCGAATTTTTTCAAAGGGAATGTAAAATAAAATCGAGAGAAGTTCTGGTGGCAGAGGGATATACTTGTCAATCGTTTTCTTATGTACAATTATTAGAAAAGTTTAAAGTAGACAAAAGAATTTATGGTTTCGAACACTGTAAGTTTGAGTGTGAAATAAAACTGTGTACAAATCATGAATGTGTAATTGCCAAAATGTATAAACTTTTATTGAAATTTGAAACAGAAGAAGGATAAGTGAAAGAATATATGATAAAATGGGCTAAAATTTTTGGTTACAATATACAAATGGAACAATGGGAATATATGTGGCTGAAAGGATTGAAATTTACATTATGTTATAATCTTAAAGATATTTTTTATAAAATGATGTATCATTAGTATATGTCACCACAGAAATTGTCCAGAATGTATAAAAGGTACTTCAAATTTATGTTGGAAACATCAACAACATAAAGGGACATTTTATCATGTTTGGTGGACGTGTAAAAAACTAGAAAATTTTGGATATAAATACATACACTAATTCAGGGGATCTTAAAGATTAATATACAATTGAAACCAGAGGCTTTTCTTTTGGGATTGATGGACAAACAGCTGGAAAAAAGGCATAGAACTTTATTTTTATACATGATAACTGCAGTGAGATTATTATATACACAAAGGTGGAAAGATCTGGCGTTACCCACAATGGAGGAATGGTTGGTGAAGATGATGGATCTTGCTGAGATGGCTAAATTGACTTCTTGGATCAGAGAAAAGACAATATCTACGTTTATTGCTGACTGGAAGCCCCTTACGGACTTTTTGCATGAAATGGAAAAAAATGAACTTATGATTTATGGTTTTGATGATTAGAAAAAATAGATAATAGAAAAAAGAGAGGGTTTTTTGTAACCGTAGAATAAGAGGTAATTTCGTACTGGTACTTATAACTGCTGTAAAGAAAATCGGAAGCTACTACTCTCTATTTCTTTTCATTCTTTTTGCACTTTTGGCTTTTTCTTTGTTTTCTTTTTTCTTCTCTTTCTTCTCTTTCCTCTATATTAGTTCTTGCTAGTTTTTATCTCCTTTTAATTTTTTTAAATTTTTTATATAGATAGATAGATAGATAGATAGATAGATAGATAGATATAGATATAGATATAGATATAGATATAGATATAGATATAGATATAGATATAGATATAGATATAGATATAGATATAGATATAGATATAGATATAGATATAGATATAGATAGATAGAGGGGGGGGGAAGAATATACATAAGCAATGAAGGCAAAAATAAGAATTCATCCAATCAATGGTTTAGCATATTATGAAAGGATACTAAGGTGCTGGATAGCAAAGACTGGTTGTCAAAAATCTAGGATTCCACACTTATTTGACAAAAGAACCTGACATATATATTACATTACATTTTGAGAAATTAAAATATATCTTCCCCTTTTGGGGGCTCATTGTATTTCTTCATTCTGTTTTGAAGAAGACCAGCCAAATATACGGTTTGCAGAATCCTACCATGGTAATATTTTGGATTAATATGTAAATGCTGTTTGGCTGTGTGTCTTTGCGCATGTGTGTTTAATGCTTTGATTTGCATATCCGTGGCATTCATTCTATCATTAACAAGACATCAGAAAAACCTCAAGTTACACATCACACCATGCACTATTTCTGTCTTTGTTTACAAGAAGAAAAGAAACATGCATTTTTCAATATTTACCTTGAAGGGTCTAAAGATGTCCATAAGCTTTCTAGCTCAGAATGTAGACTGATCTTAATGAAATCTATGAGTACTGCTGGTACATCACTGTCAGAAATTGCAAATAGGCTATTGCAGTTTCTATTTACCCCACAGCATCCTGGGATTCTACATTTACCAGCTCAGGGCCTTTGTATTTGATTAGCTTTCCAAAAAAATTTATGACCAGCAAGCAGTTCTACAAACAAGACAGACAAAGAAAGTAGATTTTGGTCCAGCCTTAGCTTTGTCAATGATCTGCATCCCAATTTTGGGAATGAGGTTGCTTTAAAAGAAAAAAGACAAACATGAAGAGAAGCAGATGGCAAGAAGAGGAAAGAAAATGAATTTAAAAGTGTAATGAGTGGCCCTGTGCATAAACAAGTTCAGGGAGGGGAAAATGCAAGCCTGATCCAAACTTATTATTTTGCTTTGGAAGAATTTTGAATAAGTGCTACTGATTAATATAACAGTTAATGAACTGTTTGCAGCCTGGAAACCTGACTTTAAAAAAAAAGGCATTAATGAATAGATAGAAAATTGTGAAACTCCTGCTTTTGCCATGAATTTCCCCTTGCTTCTTCCATCTCTCTTCTTCTTGGCTTTCTGTTGCAAGTGAAACTTTGAAGCTGCTCCTTAGAGATTCTGGAAAATCCAATAGAAGAGAATATCTGTAGCTCAGGGTTGAACTGTGGAGTCCTTATTGCTCTCTGAGCTTGGTGGTTTGGTTGCAGACGTTTCATTACCTGACTAGGTAACATCACCAGTGCAGTGATGCATTGATGATGTTACCTAGTCAGGTGGCAAAACGTCTGCAAGCAAACAACCAAGCTCAGAGAGCAATAAGGACTCCACAATTCTGGAACATGGATAGGATGAAAGAAGTAGTAGAACTTTCTCCAAAACATTCCTAACCCCCTGTCTAGAATCCTGATTTGTCCATCTCATAATATTAGAGTATAGTTCAGATCAGGGAACATTTCTTTGAAGATTCTTCATCTCATTGAATGTTAATTTTAATTTAATCTATGTTGCAGTGCCTATACTCTGGAATAGTGTTCCCCCAGAAATCCTCAGGGCTCCCAATGCTGCAAGCCATTGAAAATCTGGCTATCTTCCCAGGCCATGGCAAAGGGTGATGGATTAGCCCCTATAAGTTTTTGTTTGGCTTGTTTTGGTTTTGTTTTATGTGATCTTTCTGGACACGCCTCATTTGTTTCTTTTCACTGTTCTGGCTTTTAATATATACAGTACCCAGAGTTTTCTGGAGTCAGGTATTTTTTAAATCCATGCAATAACAAATAAATAAATAAGCAAATAAGCAAATGAGCAAATGAGCAAATAAGCAAATAAGCAAATAAGCAAATAAGCAAATAAGCAAATAAGCAAATAAGCAAATAAGCAAATAAATAAATAAATAAATAAATAAAATTTTGACATGCATGCAATCAGATTGGGGATTAGGTTTAGGGTGGAGTTGAGTTACTTGGCTGGATATTTGGTTGTTGACCAATGAGTTGTTTAATTTCTTTCTTTTTTAACATTAATACTTAACTCTTGATAAAAACTAATCCATTTCATCTCTCAGAATTCTCAGCAATGCCATCTGGCTGAGAATTCTGGGAGCTGAAGACCATCAGACATCTGGCTGGTGTCCAGTTTGGGTAGGGCTGATCTAATTCATTGCCATGTAAACAGCATAACCTGTAGAGAGCAGCCAAGATGGCCTCGATGAAGAGAGGGAAGATGTGTGGGCAAGGCAATGAACAGATAGACATGGCTTAAGCCTATACTAATTTGGAGATTTACAAAATACTGAAGACGCGCGCGCGTGCACACACACACACACACACACACACACACCCCTAATTCACTTGAAGATAAAAGAGGGAAGAGGGGAAGCACATCCAGACTTGCAAAATTCTGTTCATATGGCCATTTTAATAAAAGTAGTTTCAGGCCTAAGTGGTGTCTGTTTCTTGGTAGTCTACCTTGCAGGACTGACATAATCTAAACAACCAGGGTGTCTGGGTTTTTTTTTTTTAAGAATCTCCTATATTTTGTAGGGCTGAGTATCTTTTTCATGACAGAATGAAATACAATTCGGGAAGAACAATATGAAAAGTTGTATCAGTGTCTTGTGTTAATAACAAGAATGAACTCTTCTGTATGATGCATTGTGTCTTTTCCGATCAGACAAAAGAATGGGAGTCAGGTGCAGGTTTCTTGGATGCTGATTTTTTTATCCCGCCTTTATTATTTTTATAAATAACTCAAAGTGGTAAGCATACCTAATACTCCGTCCTCCTATTATCCCCACAACAACAACCCTGTGATGTGAGTTGGGCTGAAAGAGAGGGACTGGCCCAAAGTCACCCAACCAGCTTTCATGCCCAAGGTGGGACACAAACTCACCGTCTCCTGCTTTGTAGCCTGGTGCCTTCACCACTAGATCAAACTGGCTCTCTTTGCTTTACTGAAACATCCAGAAGAACTAATTCCAGCGAGTCTGCAGGAAATACAACATATCCAGGTAGCCCAAGATAGCAGAACATAGTAAATCTAGCAAAATATTAGATTCCAGACATACTTAAACAACCAAGGGCACCTGTAACCGAATATATTATACAGTTGACAGGCTTTTTGTCCAGAACAATCCCCAAACAAAGGCTGTAAATGCTAGGCTGCTTCTGAATTGATGCAAGAGAGGTTTGCCCAGCACTGTTGCCTTCTTTTGATTCAAGAGTCATTTGCAATATGCTATTTTTCCTTGAGGGAGGAAATGTTATGTTAAAACCAAACTCCATATCATGAGCGCAGTAATCGCTTAAGGGGACTAAGTGGGATTCTGTTGTTATTGTGATGGAATATAAAGACAATTGCACAGAGTGATCAGTCAAAACATTGTTATTTATCAGATACTCCAGCAACACAAGACATGATCTGAGCAGCTCACAGACCCTGCCTGACAGTGATCCGGCTCTCTCTTGACTGAGCTTGCTGATACAAGTTTCAATAATGCCAAAGATCTGGAGGTGGGTATAAAGGGTTTGGGGGGCAAAATATTCCTCAGGAGAATGGCAGGGTTTGAAGGCAGATTAGCAGCAGGAATACAGTAAATTCAAGGCCACCTGCCTAGTAGAACCTACTGTTTTGGGGCTACAAATCAGAATGGCTGATTGGCTTCAAATCAGGAAGCAGCGCCAAGAGGGAAAAGAGAACAAATTATATATTTTGTGTTATTGTATCCCAGAGACAAGGCAGCAAGATCCAAACATTCAGATATCTACAGCCAAGGAAGGTTGCTGTAAAAGAAGATACATCATTGGAGCTTCTGGGAGTTGGGCGGTGTAAAAGATAGGTAGACAGATAAATAAATAAATCCGAAAGGAGGACTAAGCCAGTACAGATTAATGTTAAGCTGACATGTACTAATTGATTCCTGTAGATCCAAATTGCCAAATAACAAATATAATTTCATTGGAGCACTGTCCATTTTATGTAGTGGGAACTCTGTAAGTAGGTAAACTGGATGCTTCTCAAGGGGCTGCCCTAGGGTTGTGAAAGATGGTTGAGCCATTTTTTAAATCCCTTGTTCAACCTTCTTATGGTCTTTTAGCTCCAGATGTGGAATAAACAGGCCTTCTGTTATAGAAGGCCTTCAGATAGAGGGCTATCCTCTGACAGTTTTTCACACAGGCAGATCTATAAATAGAGGTGAATATGTGTAGCTCAGGGTTGAACTGTGGAGTCCTTGGGGTTCCCTGAGCTTGGTTCTTTTCTTGCAAACGTTTTGTTACCCAGCTGGGTAACATCTTCAGTGCTAAAATGGGATGGGGTTTGCTCTCTATTTATGTGCTGTGGCCTGCCTTAACAGACATACAGAGATAAACAGCATCTACATACTATTCAAAAGAGACAAAAGACTAGAAGATTGCCTCACCAGCAATCAATCATCAGCAATCATCACCCAGATAAGCAAAGATTACCACCAGGCACACAATCAAGCAGCAAACATATGCTAATCAAAGAACTACTAGAGGAGCAAAACAAACCCTCCACCCTTACTAGCACGGGCAAGGCAGGCCACAGCACATAAATAGAGAGCAAACCCCATCCCATTTTAGCCCTGAAGATGTTACCTAGCCAGGTAATGAAACATTTGCAAGAAAAGAACCAAGCTCAGAGAACCCCCAAGGACTCCACAGATCTATAAATTCTATCCTAATTCAGCAGATCACAATGGAAAGCACTACCCAAACCCAAAGAACAGCCAGTCTTTGACATGGGATAGGAGGTATCTACAGTTCCATGGGAGAAGGTCAAGAGTTCTGTTGAACATAAGTTCAGGCCGAAGATCGCCAATTCAGCTTTGGAGAAGTAGCGGAAGAAAAAGGAGACAAAGCTGATGCAAGATAGTTGTGGTCAGAAAAGGTGTTTTGAAGAAACTTCTCTGCAAAATGAGAAGAAACTGCACGTTATTTGGTAGAGTTCAAAGTTGATAAAGAGATTATAAGAGAGAATATGCAACCATAAAATTAGGAAAGAGAAGTTGGATAGAGAGATGGAGTTATAGCATATAAAGCAGTGTTTCTCAACCTTTGCAACTTTAAGATGTGTGGGCTTCAGCTCCCAGAATTCCCCAGCCAGTCATGCTGGCTGGGGAATTCTGGGAACTGAAGTCCACACATGTTAAAGTTGCGAAAGTTGAGAAACAGTGGTATAAAGGCTGGTTTAATGGAACAGAGACCTCCACGTATATGTCCCCCATCCATATTTCTCCCCCACCCCAGCATTCACTGTCTTCTGAAAAACATAATAAGGTAGTTAGCAGAGAAAGAAAGAGTGATCACTAGAGAGAAGGGAAATAATGAGAACTCAAGAGACACAGTAAGGGTTTAGAGATGGAAGACCTTGTTTCCAGGGTGCCTTCAACTTCATCAGTACTCTTTCATGGAGCTGGGCAATAAAATAGATTGTGGTGCCATGGGTGAAAAAGAAGGGTCAGTGAGTAGAGTAGAACTACTTTTATTGAAAGTCCCTCTACTAACAGAATCTTGCAAATCTGATTGTGCTGTACCTCCCCACCACTACCACCATCACTCTATAGCCAAGTGAATCAGGGAGCTGATGCCACTTCTGAACATTATCTTGTGCCCCAGGATTTACAAAATGTTCCAGCCCCCTTTGCCTAAGTAATGGTTCTTGCATATATCTGTCAAAGTCATTTCCCTTTCTCTATATCCCAAGGGAAAGAAGATGGTTAGAAAATGTTGTGGGTTCATATTTCAGTAAAAGCATATCAAATCCTCACTTCACGAATCACTCTATAAGCTGGAACATTTGTAGCTACACTTCTCAAAGCACTGCGTTGCCATTCTCTACCCAGAAATGCATTAAAATATATATGTTAATGGAATAGGTGCTTTGAAAATTCATACATTTGTGATCAAATCAAAGTAGCATTGCATGGAAAGAAACTACTCATAGACCTTTCAACATTGAACAGATATTGGTTCTTCTTACTGTTTACTTTTTCCCTTGCAAACTATCCTTTTATTCTTAAGTATCACTATATTGTTCAATAAAAACTATGAGTGTTCTTACTGAAAGGAGAAAAAAAATGTAATTGCCTGACTTCAGAACTGGCAACATATCAATTGTTCTCTGTGCCTATTTTATTATAATGAAGACTTGCTCTTAATATTCTTTGATCTTCAATGTCCTTTACAAGTAACTTATTTTTACAAACATTAATCTATAATAATCTAATTCAAGTCACTTAAAATGGATAACTCTGCTCCAATTATTATACTGGTAAAGGTTTTTTTGCATAATGTGGGCTTTAATACAGACACTTAACACTAATACAGTGGTTTACAACATACTATATGAATAGTTCACTAAATGACTGTGTAGAAGGAATAGAAGTATTATCAATACCAGCAAGTTATCCTTGATCTAAGACATTAATAAAAGTTTATGGCACTATTTAATCTTGTTTTATAGGTGCTACATTATACTAGCAAGATGAGTAAGTAGGGCAAAATAGCAAAAAATGGTGGTATCTGAAGCCAGATGGAGACAAAGAAGGTATAGAGTAGACTAGCTTTGAAAAGTTGGTGAAAATGTTATACAACTATTCTGTATTTTGGAGAAAGAACTCTCCAAAACTGGTTGTTTTTAAGTAAATATCCTGACATGAATTGGCTTGTCTATTTAAGGGTACAAGGTGACCAAGTCCCCTTGCTTTATTATGTTATTAGTCACCAGGGTGGGGTGGGGGAAATGCCTGTGCTTGTGGGACTGATTATGTGATGTTGGGAGTTTACATGGTCCATCCAGGAAGTGCTGCAAAATAGAATCTGTCTTTATTGAGACCCTGTTCTTCTGTGAGCAGATGGAGCATTTCTCCTTTGAAAAGAAAGAAAAGCGAGTTAGACTTTCTTCTAGAGTAAGATGAATAATTACTAAGCTTTATATGACTCATTCTGCGCTAGATCTACTGGCACTGAAAATGGACAGGCTCCTACAGTTGGAAAGGGCCATTTAGACTATGAAGTCCAACCCACTGCTCAGTGCAGGATCTCAAATTATAGCATCCTTGACAGATTGCTCTCTAACGTCTTTCTTAACACATCCAGTGAAGAAAAACCTACCGCTGCCATCAGCAATTGGTTCCATTGTTAAAATGGTTTCTCTAACATTCAGCCAGAAACTGCCTCCTGGTAACTTAAGGCCATGATTCCTCTGCTCTGGAATGACAGCTCTTGGCCTTCTTCTGAGTGACACAGATTCAAGTACTTGAGTAGAGTTCTCATTTCCTGCTCCTCATCTTTGCTCAGACCTAAGCATGCCTCATTCCATCACTTTCTCTTGGGGTTTTTGCAGCTGTTCCAGTGTGTCTGAATCTGTTCTTTACAGTGTGGTGCCTACAGCTGGACACAATACTCAAGGTGGGGTCTGAGCCAGGAATAAGCTAGTGGGTCTTTTATTTCCTCTGATTTGGAAACTATACTGCTATTGCTTCAGCTCATATTGCATTGGCCTTCTTAACAGCTATGTCACCTTGTTGAATCATATTCAGCTACGATTCCAAGATCCTTTCCACACCTACCCGATTGCCAAGCTAAGTATGCTCCTTTCTATTCCCGTGCATTTTATTTCTTTTTCCTAAGTGAAGGACTTTTCACTTGTTTCTATTAAATTTCATTTTGTTATTTTTACTTCACTAATTTAGCAATTGGTGGGAAAAAATCTATCTATGTGGTCACTAGGAGTTGAAAACGACTTGATAGCACAGAATCAATCAGAATCTAGCATTATCATTTTGAATGTTCTTTGGGTTTGCTAGAGAATTAGTTATCCCACCCCATTTTCACTACAAATTCCATAGAGAAACACTTTGGCATTCTAATCAGGATTATCATCCATCATTAGAAACATTTTCCGGATGAAGCCATAAGAAGTTTAGGACCAGGTTTTCTCTATGACATGTATAGATTTACTGACTACCAGTATAATTCAGGACTTGCTTCAAAGTTTTAGGCTAGACTCCTAATCACCATTTTGGGGAAGCAAATTTATCTGAAACAGAAAGCCATGACTGAATGAGTAGTGCAAAGCAGCATAAAAGCAGAAAGTATGCATTACTACATAGAAGATACTAGGACATTCCTTTAGGTTGTCTATTTATGCCTGTTGGGAACAGAGAGGTTGGATCTGCTAACCCCAATCTTACTGTACTCCCCAGTTAATGCTGGGTTTACACTATAACAGACCATTACACTTTTAGACTATTGTATTATTCAATCACTGAATGAGTTTACTGGATGTTTTATTACTGCAAACAACACATAGGTTGAGTCCTTTCTTTGTTTCAGTAAATCAAGACCCCCAAATATATCAAGAATAAGATGGAAGAATTGTTGGTTTAATGTTTCAAATACTTGTTTTAGATGTATCTGCTGGTCAATGCATTAGTAAAAGTTGTTGAGTGCAGAAAACTTAAAATAGGTTCAACTGTGGTGAAACTGAAATGACCTTAGGTTGCCCATAGAAGAACTCTCAATGTGGCCCTTGCTTCTAGTTTTAACAATGGACTCCTGGATGTTATTGGACACCAATTTCCACATGCCCCAGCCTGTGTCTGCCTGGAAGCCCTGTGGAACTATGAATGGAGTTTCTGCCACTCCAGGTTTAGCTGGCGATGGGATTGGGTGATCGGATGGATGATTACTGAAGCTATCTTCTTGGTGCAAGCGAGACCTGATGAATGCCATCCTGATGAATAGATTAGCCATTGATGAATCTGGATCAGTGCTACATCAGGACAAAACTGAGCTGATTATGGCCAGATTAAACTATCTAATCTTTTTGGTGCTTGGAAAGGTAAATGTTATTTAAAGAACTGGCCATTTTATGGAATTTCTCAAAAGCAGTATAAACAAAGGGTGCACTTAAGTCTTGCATTGATTGCCGTGGAAACAGCTAAACTGTTGTTCTCTTGCGACTGGCTGACCAAGATGAGTAGCAAAGCCACTGGATAAACATTTATACTGGAAATTGGAGCCATTAACAAAGGTATTTTATTTTTTCAACACAAACACAAATGTGGCTTTGACGGTGATCCAGGGGCTGCTTTTGGGTTCCATCCTGACAGGACATCCACACTGTGTTGTTTGGAAGATGTCCAACATTCCCTTCAGGAAAGCAATCTGCCTATTTGCATATCAAAGCAAAGAGAGAAACTAAGCCCAATAGACCTTGAAGGGGAGCCCAGTCAAAAAGTCTCCTTTCTGCACAACTTGATTAAAAAGGAACACAGCCTTCTCTCCTTAATGGATATTATCATTATTTTGCCTTATAAGAGGTCCATTTTGCATCCCTTAAGCCAGAGGCTTTTAATCCTTTGGGACAGATGTTTGAAGTCTGTCTGTCAATCAAACCTCCATGTATGGAATTTCAGGGCATGGGGAAAGATCTCAATTTGCTCAAATGCTCCACCCATTATGGTCCTTGGGCCCCACCTGCCCTACTTTTTCTGATGCTGTACATTGCATTTGGACAAGCAAGCTCTCTTTTCCCACAGCCCTAATATAATTTTCTAGACTGAGATCCATTCAGTCATGTATATTTGTTTCTGTGGCTCAGGGTCACCTGTGGGGGTGTATGTGTGTCAAAAGGTCAAGATGGCATCCGGGACCGCAGTTAAAGTCCCAGCTTTTTAAAATATGCATGACATGTAAATTGGAGGTAGGACTTCAATCATGAAGTTACGGCTGCCATCTTAACTTTTTTGACACCCCTCCCTGGTGGAGACCCTTTGTGGCTTTGTGCACTGTCTTGATTAGTTCTAAAAAGTTAGATGAGTTCAGTTACTCTACATTGTTTCCATCAGTGTGGAATAGATTGATTGATGTTATTAGATACAAGTATTTTCACTTGATATCCATTGTCAATGACAATGAATTCATTGCAAGGCATTAGGCCAGGATACTTGTGGGACTGACTGCCTCCAATGATCACTCCACCAGAATTGGCAGGGTTGATATGCTCCAGGTCCCTTCTCTTAGGAAATATCATTTGGTGAGACCTAGGCCTTCTCTATTGCATCACCTGCTGTGTAGAACAGCAATCCCCTGGAGATTTAGATGTCCCCAGTCTTTCTAGCCTTTCATAAGGCATTGAAGACCTGAATGTTCCCTTAGGTATTTGGACTGGGAGGTTACACCAGCACTATTGATGGATCTGTTTGGTCTTCATGGATTGAAAACAGATGTTTTAGATCCAGGCCTATGTTATAGTATTGCTATTATTTTAGATTAGTCTGTGGATTGCTCATTTTCTCTATTATATTCTTGGCTTTGGTTTTAATCTTTAGTGCACTGCAGCAACCCAGAACACCAGAAAAAGGAAATAGACCCCCTATACAACATCCTGCAACAAAATGGATACCCCTGCAACTTTATCAAAAAGTGCCTGACTATTCAACCTACTACAGCACAACCAACACAAGCTATGAAAAGGATAACACTACTGTACATCAAAAACATCTCAGAAACAACCAACAGACTAGTACAACCACACGGCATCACCGTAGCATGCACACAACTAAAGCCCTCCAAAACAACTTAAGTAAACCAAAATACTCAGTAGCCCAAGAAGAAAAAACAGGAGTCATCTACAACGTACAATGTAAGGACTATAACAGCCACTATGTAGGACAGACAGGCAGAAGACTAGCAGAGTCCATCCACAAACATCAACTAGCAGTCAGAAAACACGATGAAAACTCCTTAATCTCACAGTACATGGACAGACTCAACTGTAGCTTCAGCTGGGAAACTGTGAGCATCCTAGACCAAGCTAAATCCAAAAATTCTAGGGAATTTCTGGAAGCTCAGCATTCAGACAAATCAGCCATCAATAAACACATAGAGACAGACCACATTTTACACACCATTCAAAAGAGACAATAAAAAAGCGAAGAAGAAAACAAAAAGACCAGAACACATCCCTTCCAGCAGCCAACACCCAGATAAGCAGGGATTAACGCCAAACAATCAAGCAGAAAACAATACCCTAATCAAGGAACTACCAAGGAGAAAAACCACACTCCCACCAACACTGGCAGGGCAGGCTACTGTATATAAACAGGGAGCAAACGCCACTCCCTTCTAGCGACTGATGATGTTACCTAGTCAGGTAATGAAACGTCTGCAAACAAACTATCAAGCTCAGAGAGCACCAAGGACTCCCCAGTTCAACCCTGAGCTACAGATATTCTCTTCCATTGGAATCTTTAGTGCGCTCCCAGAGTCACTGCAGTGAGATGGGTGGCTATATAAATTGGATGAATGGAAGGACGGATGGACAGATAGATCAACAGACAGCCTTTGGCTCTCCCCAATTGTTACCTACCTGTTACCCATTTTTATTAGCCCGCCTGAACTACTGTATGTTCATCATAGCTGCTCCTGGTAAGAACGAAAGCTTTAAGCATTGGTCCAAATGTCTGCTTTTTAATAATCCATAGACATTGCAGAGTATTTGCTATGGCCCGATTCAGCCACTCCTTCAGCAGTTATTGATGATAAATACCAAAAAATCCCCTTCCACGAATGACTTTTCCTCTGTGACTCCCACACCACAGAGGATGTTCAGTACTCTAATTTCTATCTGAACCTGTGTGAGGTACTAATTCAGCCTCTCATGAAGGCATTCCCAGGGAGAGACAAGCAATGGCCCATCTCCTACCTTTTAGCAGACCATAAAAGCACCATCACCCATAATGTTGCCAGTTTCTGCCTTGCTGCTATAAGAGTGAGGCAACAAATACTGTCCAGCAAAACTGCATTCCTTCTACAACTTTAGAACTTTTTCCCTTCTCCTTCTTTTCCTTTCTTCCTCTCAAACTCATTTAACTTCTTTTAATTGCCATTTTTAATGTATATTGTATGTATTTTATGTATATATACATATGCATATGTACACGCATGGTCAAAGACTGCAACAGAGGTTTACCTACCTACCTGCCTGATTTTTTCCTTCACCTTCCCCCTCCTTCTTTCCTTGCTTGACATACCTTTTTGATGGCAGATCTGAGAGTGAAGATTATATTTTACTGTGAAACACTCCAGAACGTCTGTGTTTAAAGAACAGGGTAAACAGCAATAATAGCAATCATTTTAGCAACAAGAACAGCAATAACATCCATGAGCCATTTGGGGCACAACTTTGGGGAAATAAGTATATTGATAAATAAATGCCAAAACCTTTGTTACCAGTCTACTTGCTATGAGATGGTTATCTCCGTCGTACTGATTGGCTGTTTGCATATGCATTATCTCAGACATCTTAATACAAGGGCTAAATGCATCCCTGAGTCAAATTGGTCATGTGCAGGAAATCTAGAGTATGCATGGCGCTCTGGGTCAATCTCTCGGTCAGCCCTCCATCCATTGACATCTTCTTGAGAACATGTGCGTTGCCATCTGGAACCCATTTCCATAATCCGTTCCAGTCGAGCTTTATAATCAGAATGATGACTACACCAAATAGATTCCGCCGAGATATCTGCAAATCAAGACATGTTTATAAAAGTAACGTACACTGTGATATCTTCCTCGGCTGCTGTGTATTGTAATTTTTATATTTGCGACGGGAATGGTTTTTAATTTATTTCAAGATTGTTTGCCACCCAGAGTCATTTGTTGAGGGGGGCAGCCGTGCAAACTGAAATAAATCAATATTAAAAAATATGATTCCTCAGGAAACTGACCTGAAGAAATCTGTAGCTGCAATACAGAACACAGAGAAAAACTTGGATAGATTAAAAAAAAATAACTTCCCCACTTTCCAAATACTGGATTTTGCAAGCTGCCCTTGAGACCCGTTGAAGATGGGGTATAACTAGATCAATGGATTAAATGAGCGAACGGGTCTTTTCGCTATCTCCCTTGACTCAGTAGCTCGGCAGTTTAAAAAGAAGAAAAGGCAAGTAAACACTGTATTGTTTTGTCCTGATTAAAGATGAAATTAAGGCTGATTTCTAGGGTTTCTTCAAGGATCTTCCAGGAGCCACAGGACTGAACAACTCTTCTATTCTGTACATGCATAGGAAAATCAAAGGATGCTCCAAAGAGTCAGATCTCAAAAGTTCTTGAATCTACGAGATGCAAGCCCCTTTCATCCCACCACATACTTCTGGTAGAGAAAGAAAATGTGCTAGTTCTGGTGGATCTACTACAATCTTCCAGCCTCTTAGCACAATGTTTCTCAACCTTGGCCTCTTGAAGATGTGTGGACTTCAACTCCCAGAATTCTGGGAGTTGAAGTCCACACATCTTCAAGGGGCCAAGGTTGAGAAACACTGCCCTAGCATAAATCCATTACAACTGGATGTGTACCTAAAGACTGATTTGATTCAAATGGCTGAAGCCATTCTGAAAATGATTCCATTGTTCAGACTGGTTTAGAAAATCTATTCATTTAGAGTCAAACCTCTGAACTGAATCCAGTCAGACAGACTAGCCATCTGAATGGATCCTGATTCTGTTTAAGTTGTCCTGATATCAAGTGTGCATGGAAAGCTTCCAAGTCCATTCAAACCTATCTATGGGTGTATTGCATTTGTTGAACTAATTGGATGTTCAAAATCAGTCTGAATGAGTCCACATCAATTGAGAGTGTCAGATATTGCGCCCAGGGTATTGGTTTCTTTACTGCCTTCATATCGCCCTTTTCTTCTTGAGAATTCGAGGGGGCCTCAAGAGGGTCCCCACTCATTTTATACCCACAAGAACATTCTTGGGTTGGACTGAGAGAGTAAATGGCCTAAATTCATTCAACTGAGCAGTTTGTATGGGACTTGAACCTGAATTATCCAATCCAAGTTCAATATCTTCTCCACTAACTAGACTACATTTCCTTCACCACTGATTTCACCTTCTCTGCCCTTTTTGGATTCTTCTGCCTAGTTAAAGTTATGGGTGGCTGCTAGATAGAATTCTCTTTCTGTCTTTATTTCCGTCTTCAGTAGCTCAGCTTCACCACTGACATGCCACGTTCTTTATTGGTTGCCCCCACATTTATCCATACCACCCTATTTTGTTCAGACTGATTTGTATTCTTCAGGAAAGTCCAAATTCAAGACCTTCCTGGAGAATACAAGAAGAATTGGATCTTTAGTGAATGTTCCCTTTCTCTCTCTCCCCTCTCCTCCCATTTTAGCTAGACACCATCTGCTGGTTCAAACCACAAATGGCAGTTATTTTTATTAGAGTGTGTTGCTGCGGTTGTGTTTTCAAAAATACTTTTACACTATCCTGAAAGCTCCCAGGAATCATTTGCAAGTGTAATGTTACTTGTATCCTCCTCACCTTGCCTTCATTCACTATGGTTGACTTCATGCATTACCCAGATAGTGCCTGACAGACCCTATCTCCAAGATCTTGCCTTCTCTTCAAAAGCCTGTGATGGGGCAACCAACAGAGGTCTAATCTGAGGAGAAACCTATCAATCACTGACTCCAGAGTTTTTATTTTCTTTTATTCCCCTGCCTATCCTGCTAAGGCATTTTGCACAAGGAAGTGCTACAAGGCTTTTATGTTCCTCCTCTTTTGAGAGTGGTTGCTACATAACCAAGGTTTTCAGTGTAGCAGATTTCTGGAATGACAAATCAGTGTGGTGGAGCTACACAGAGAAATTGGAATTAGGATAGGTTATGGCTCCCCTGAAAGCCAGTCTGGTGTAGTGGTTAAGGCACCAGGCTAGAAACCAGAAGACCATGAATTCTAGTCCTGTCTTAGGCACAAAGCAAACTGGCTGACCTTGGGTCAGTCACTTTTGCAATTGACTGACGGTGATTTTGTCAATGCCGATGGTGTTCAAGGGGTGCTCCAGATGTTTTGGGATTGTGCCCAAGGCGCCTATTACTATTGCTACTATCTTTGCTTTCTTTTGCCACAGTCATTCAGACCTATTTGCAGGTCTTTGTATTTTGTGATTTTCTCCAGTTCTTTCTCTTCTCTTCTGCTGTCTCCATGTACTGCAATGTCCACTATCCAGACTTTTTTGTCTTTCTTATCAACAATTGTTAAGTCTGGGGTGTTGTGTGGCAGGTGCTTGTCTGTTGGAATTCTAAAATCCCAGAGCACTTTGGCTTCTTCGTTTTCTATGACTTTGTCTGTTTTGTGGTCCCACATTTGTGCTTGCAGGCAAATGGCATTTCTTGCAGATCTTCCAGTGCACCATTGCTGCTACTTTGTCATGCTGTTGTTTGTAGCCAGTCTGTGCGATCTTCTTGCAGCAGCTAACTAGGTGGTCCACTGTTTCTTCATCTTCTTTGGAGAGGTGGCATTTGCTATCTGTTGCTGTCTTCTCAATTCTGGCCTTGTATGCATTTGTTGTTAAGGCTTGGTCTTGTGCCGCCAGAATTAGCTCCTCTGTCTCTTTCTTCAACTTTCCTGCTCTTAGCCATTGCCAGGTCTTGTTATCTGCTTTACCTGTTAGTGTTTTTGTGTACTGGCCATGTAATACTTTGCTTTGCCATGTCTCTTTTTCATTCTTCATTTGGTCTTTCTTGTAGGCCAGTTTGGTCTCTTCAGTATTCAGTAAGCCTTCATAGTATACTAGCTTCAGTGCATCTTCTTCACTGTCCTTCAGATATTCTTCCAATGCCCTTTTTTCTTCTTCAACTGTCTGGTGTACTTGCAACATTCCATGCCCACCTATGCTCCTTAGTGGGTCTGTCAATGTCGCTGAGTGGATGAAGGGCATGATTCACTGTCATTAGTTTTCTGGTCTTCCTATTAAGGGGCTTCTAATTCAGGGTGAGTCCAGTCTAGCTTCCAGCTGTGTATCTAATGACTGGAATTGCCCAGATGTTAATTGCCTTGATGGTATTTCCACCACTGAGTTTGGACTTTAAGATCTGCTTCACTCTTCTGATGTATTCATTACTAACCTTCTTCTTGACTTCAGTGTGCTTGATGTTATCAGCCTGAAGGATGTCCAGGTATTTGTAGTGATTTTCTTCACCCAGATTCTTGATGTTATCTCCATAGGGCATCTTGATTCCTTCAGTGTTCACTATTTTTCCCTGTTAATGGTAAGGATGGCGGATTTGTCCAGTTCAAACTCCAATGCAGTATCTTGACTATATATTTGGACAGTGTTGAGAAGTGATTTTATTTCAGATGGTGTTTTTCCATGCAGCTTCAAATCATTTGTGTAGAGGAGGTGGGATAGCCTGGCAGATGTTTTTGATATTTGATAGCCATGGCCTGACTTGTTAAGCAACTTTTCTTCCAGTAGTCCTGGAGCTTCTGGCCCTGGTTGCTCAGCCAACAGTCCTGAGTCCTGTAGCCCACTTGTCTCCAGATGTCCAGGAACTCCAACACCTAGCACAGTCCTCGTTGACCCAGGCAATGACCAATCTGGTATAGATTTTTGTAAATTATGTACATCTCACCTTATTGTTTATGGGAGAGACTCTCTTTGTCTGGCACCTCTGATGAGACCTGCCCAGTATGGTTGAACCTCTGGCATAGCTCTCATTCTCCTTGGAGCACACAACCCCCCCCCCAACCACGTCAAGGTAGTGCCTCACTGCGGGATGATGATGATGATGATGATGATGATGATGATGATGATGATGATGGAGGAGGAGGAGGAGGAGGAGGAGGAAGAATTTGGCTGCCCTACTTCCAATGAATACAACTCTATCCCCAATTGCCCTGAACTGTAGTGACTCTGACTTCTTCCTGAGTATGAACTTAATTCTAGAGTAATTCTCTAGACCATCTAATTCAAAGGCCATCACTATAACTTTAAGGTGAGTGAATTTCATTCTTACTCCACAGTCTGAAGAATTATTTTCTTTTATTTGTAAGACTCTACCATTATTCAACTTTGTTGGATGACAAGTTCTAGTATAAAACTTTTACAGTTTAAAAGCTGAGGATAAACAAAAACTGGAAGGAAGGGCAATCTAAACAGGCGAGTGAAACTTGCTCAATTTTTTAGGCTCTGTTTCCATTAAAATCTGATCTTTGTACTCTTTATTTTAATTGCGTATAAGTTACTTTGAGATTTATAATCAGAAGAAGTGGTGTCCAAATATATTAAATCAGTGTTTCTCAATCACAGCAACTTTCAGAGGTGTGGATTTCAACTCCCAGAATTCCCCCAGCCAGCATGCTGGCTGGGGGGATTCTGGGAGTTGAAGTCCACACTTCTTAAAGTTGCTGAGGTTGGGAAACACTGCATTAAATAAACAACAAATGATTAAAAAGAGTATCGCAAGTGTTTAAAGAAGACGTCAAGCCAAATCTAGCTCTGAATATTCCTACATTTTCAACATGTGCTAATTTCAAATCCATATCCATAATCTTATCTCAGCACACCCAGAGCTCAAGTTCTTTTCGTTACTTTTGCAGAGACAATCTTCTGGGTTACTATGTAGTTAAGCTGTGAAACTGGATTTTTTTTCTTAGCCCGGCCCTTGAACTAGACAATGTATCTGAGGGGTGGCATTTTCTGTCCTCAAGTCCAAAGACAGAAAAAGCAGTGTACAGTATTTGTGTTCCACGTTCATTATAATCAAGGCTGATGAGAAACAACAGAACCAATGGGGTATTTTGCATTCAGTGGTTTGCTCTAGGTTGCAAATATTCTCTTAAGGATGTGAATGCTTAAAAAGGATCAGTAAGATTACATATCCTTGTTATGATTTACAGCAAATTCAGTTGCTGGAGGTTTATTTATTCTTAATTAAATTAAAACTGATGAGAGCCCATAGATTTGATCCTGATTAAGCTGCCCCACCAGACAATAACTCCTTTCTTTAAATGCACCTTGGATAAGGATGTCCAACTGTAGAGAAGAACTTTACAGCCACACGTACACACAGAGAGACACACACATACAAAGGGGAATGGGGATGAGAAACCACTGATTTTGAGGCGGGGGGGGGGAATACTCTTGCTGAATTGCCTCTGGCTGTTCTGCCTCTGAAGTCAATTCAATACAACATTGGTATGGAAAGCTCTTCATTTTTCCTGCAAAATAATGCAAAAAGTAGCAACACCAGGTTTTGTTTGGATGGTGTCATACTCTAGAGCTGCATGGTTTCTTATCCTTTAAAAGAACAGTTTTTCAAGATGATTTTTGCTAGTTGGAAGCTGCATGGGGAGTTTTTTGGAAAGCACACTTTCTAGGGTTTGTGCAACTTATTTCTGTTGCTTTGATCTCACCGCGTCTTCTATTTCTACCACTTTCCACTCAACCTGATGAAATAGAATTTGCTTTAGATATTAAAGTAGAAAAAAGAGTTTTGAGAAGTTTCCAGGGATGGAATGGGGTGCTTTTGTACTTCCTTAGATGTGAGGTGTGAATTTCCTGCCTTTCACAGACCAATTTATTCTCTAGGGGTCTGCAGCCTCCATGGCTGCTACTACTATGAATTCCCATGGAGCTTTTTCAGTAGTGGTGGTTATGTGTCAGCTAAAGAGGAAATCTGGCCCTTGAGAAATAGTTGTTCTCTTTCCCTTTGAGAAATTGTCAACCTAGTTTCTCTGCCTATACATTTGGTGGAGAAAATCAAACGGTCCTTTGTTTCCAGCTCTGATTAAAAATCAAAACCCTTTAAAATATTCATCCATTCATTCAATGAAATCATGTATAGGGCATTCCATCACACAGCAATGACTCTGGGCATGTACAAGATTGAAAAAACAATTTCAAAATCCAAACCTCCACATCTGAGGTTAAAACAATAGTCCCAACTTATAGAAAAACAACTGTAACCCATAGAGCTCACCTAACCTTCTGACCCAAATGCCTGGGTATATTTTGGGTCAGCCAGGTCTTCAGTGCCTTGCAAAAGGCTAACAGGGTTGAGGCCATCTGGGTTTCTGAAGGGATGCTGGACAATTGTATAATTGTATAACTGTACGATGCATTTGTCATATCACTTTGTATGGGTCCCTCATTCTCTTCAACTGTATTGCATTCTGCATCATCAAGATAGTAACATATTTGTAAAAGAAAACCAGTTCCTCCATGATAGTGCTAGTGATTGAAGTGTTAATCTTAATTTTCATTTGTGCCTGTGCAGCAGAAGAAAGTTATAACTGTGTCAGGTGGGAAGAGCAAAAAGAACTTTAAAAATGGAAGAAGGGTACTTTCAGGGAGAGATCCTTACTCTGCAATATGCCTTTTTTGGGTGGGGAAAGTGGAACTAGTGAGCACTGCTCACCTATCCACCTGCCTTTTGTGTAAGTGCTACCTGTCCATACCTGAAGGGATGGAAACCTCGGCACCTAAATACATAGAAATGATGTGGATCACCTCATTTGTATGATTAAGTCACAAAATTCATACAAATCCAAGATATACTAGGACATATTGGATCATCTCTTTCCAGCTGTCGGCTTGGCAAAGTACTAGTACACCCAGGAGTATCTAGCTCTATCCTTATTATAAGGTTACATTAACAGAATCTTGCAAGTCTGAAAGTTCATCTTTCTCTCCCCTCACCTTTACAGTCCAAGAAACTAGGGAGAGCCCCTTCTGAGATGTTTGCCACACCCCCATTCCCTCTGCAGGCTTAGCTGCCTCTTATCTGACTGTCAACCAGCCTGCGGCTCTTCCTCCTCTCTCCCAAGGTCATTCCCACATACCATTACACAAACAGCTTTATGGACATGTGACAATGAGCTAGACATGTGAGGTCTCTTCAGAAAAATCTTCCTGCATTTTTTTTAGCCAGTTCTCATATGATTAGACCAAAGTGAATTTCTTTTGAAATGTTCTTTTGAAAGAGAGGAGAATGTTGGATCAATTCTCATAGGTGAAGTGAGTTATTACATTGGGTGGCCCTTGAAGACCACCTGGAAGCTTCAGCTGCTCCAAAATGCCAAGGTGCAGGCAGTGATGGGCGTGCCTCGATATACCCATGCAATGGTTGCCAATTTGCTTCCGGGTGCAATTTAAGGTGCTGATCACTACCTATAAAGCTCTACATGGCATAGGGCCAGGTTACTTGAGGGAGCGTCTGTCTCCCATAGTACCTCCCCAACTGGTTTAATCTGGCAGGGTTGGTGCGCTCTGGGTTCCATTGATTAAACAATGCCACCTATTAGGACCCCGGAAGCATGCCTTCTCTGTAGCAGCACTTGCTCTCTGGAATGAAGATCCTCCTGAGATTCAAACAACTCCCATATTGCTGGTGTTTCAAAGGGCCTGAAAGACCTGGCCCAGATCTTTGGAGAAGACAACTGATGCCTCTTTCTGTTCCTTCTGGGTTTATTTTCTTTACCAGTGTTATTCTTCTGTCTTGTGCTGTTTTGTGTGTCTGTGTTTTCCTATTGTTCTTTGTTTTTAAATGTTTTAATGACTGTAAGCTGCCCAGAATCATTGGGAGTCAGGTGGCATATAAATTTAATACATCATCATCATCATCATCATTATTATTATTGAGATGGTCAAGGGCTGGGGTAATTAACTCACTGTACAGCCTTCTCTCTAGTGCAGTGTTTCTCAACCTTAGCAACTTTAAGACATGTGGACTTCAAGTCCCAGGATTCCTCAGCCAGAATTCTGGGAGTTGAAGCCCACACATCTTAAAGTTGCCAAAGTTGAAAAACAGTGTTCTAGTGGCTGGGAGCCTCCCTAGTTTCCCACACTTTCGTTCAATCCCATGGAAGGCCACAGATTGGAGAAGATTGGTTATAATGAGTCATCCTGCCTTCCTTGAAAGCAGAGGTGGAAAAGGAACATGGATAAGGAAGGTTCTGGAATCATGCCTTTCCCCATCCTCAGACAGAAGCAAAAATGAGACAATGCATACTTCATCGCCAGCCCACCAATCTCATTATGGCCAGTACTTGAAGTTAAAGAACCAGGAATTCTCAGAGTGAGTGTGACTGTGTGGCCAACTGCTCCCTTTAGAAGCTAGGTGGCTATGAACAGTGCTGGAAAAATATTGGTGTAACGTCTTCTCTGTGTTCCTTCTCTGCCAATATCCAGACCTTGCCTGGTATTATAGATTCTCTTTTGGCTTCTTATCTAACAACTGTAGCCACTCCCTACACTGTGGACCATAACACACTCTTTTGTCCAGTTCATGCTCAGTTGTCCAGTCTGTGGCTCTTCCTCCTATCTCCCAAAGTCATTCCCACAGACCATTACAAAATCACACCCAAATCATTAGATTGAGCCTTAAAGACTGTATCTTCCAATGTGAGGCTGTATACCTTTTAAAACAAGGCAAAACTCAGAAAAATCTATGGTGGTGAGTTTCCAGTTTCCAATGAGTTCCAAAGCTCATGTTTTACTCAGCTATTTGAAAGGAGCAACCTATAATCAGCCTATCTGCTAACTTGTTCCACTTTTCTTTTTTTTTTTACTACGGAATGCTTAATACCTGGAAAGTGCAATTTCATTTCTCTATCCTACTTCTACACTAGAAAACTAATCTTCTAAAGGTGCTAGTGATTTGCGTATTATCTTCAAATCTGTTAGTCAAATAACTATAGTCCCAAGTCATGAAAGGCATTGCTTGAGATATGTGTCTATGTAACCACGGACAGGGAGAAATTCATTATAGTTTGCATTTGAATAAGATCTTATCTAATCTTGTGTTTCAGAACCAATATACAGACTGAAACTCAGTTATCCATCATCACTCCCACTTCTCCAAATTTTGCAAAGCAGTTCAATCAAGAAAGTAAGATACAATAGACAACAGTGCAGACTGCATAACCATGAAAATAAGTACAAATTATGCTAGAGAAAATTGAAAGAAGGAAACAAAACACCCTCCAGTCTATTGTGAGAAATGTGCACAAAAGTACATAGAAATGTTAGAATGAACTTGAAAAACAAAAACTTGGCTTGGTGGAGAATGGGACAAAGCAAACTTGTGAATCAAAACATAAGAAACAGAAATAAAGCAAAAAGGGGACAGATTTACACACCGCTGTGTACGATAGGATAATTTAGACCAGTGTTTTTCAAACTTGGCAACTTTAAGATGGGTAGACTTCAACTCCTAGAATTCCCCAGCCAGCATGCTGGGTGGAGAATTCTGGGAGTTCATGTTCACTCATCTTAAAATTGCCAAGTTTGAAAAACACTGATTTAGACCAATTTTGTCTTCCTCCTCCCATGTTTCCAACTTCTTCTAGCATTGACAGTTTCCGATGAACAGGTCCACCTTTATGAACAGACAAACCAGAAGCCTGCAGAAGTCTACCTGTCTCTTAACCTGTAGGAGATGATCTGATTCAGGTCAATTTTTTAATGTTGGATGGCTTAGAATTCAGCTTTATTTGTCCACTGCATGCTAGGCAAGTGATAAGCACCCAGAAGAGAAAGACGCTTGAAAAGTTTGCCCAGTTCACCAAGGTTACTCTTTGGGGTGAGCATTAAAAAGATCGCTTTAAGCCATTCACAATTATGACCTTGACTATGAAAATGTAAGTTAATAAGGCTTCAACAAATTATGGTCTTTTTAGTCGATTTGCCTAGTGAACTGTTAATTGTAAAACTGAAAGACATTATGTTCAGCTTTCTCTATCACATCTTTTGTGTTTTAACAGTGACACTTCATTGGGTGCAATTAACAAAGCCTGGGAGATTTATTAACACACTTCTTCATGGCCAATGATCCATTCCACTTAAGACATAACACTGTAAAATGCACATTATCTCCTTTTGGCACTTACAATAATGCTTCATGAACTAGGAAGGCATATGTTAAAGCAGATAAAATAGCATTATTAGCTGACAAATCTTACAATTTATTAGACAGTTAATTTATCAGCTTAAAAGACACTTAAAACAGCTGTGCATTTAATGTCTTTTTAATGTAACCAGTAAAACTTGCATAATTGCCTTTAGTGCCATTTATTTTTAGCTATGTTGCAAAATGTCTGCATTTACTGTTTACATCTTCTTTAATTTTCCCTGTAAGGCTCATCATAGGAAGGGGTGGATCCCTTCAGCGCAAGGGCAGGTCATCAGCTCAAAAAACTTTTTTTTTTTCCATGCTACCCACTGTTCAGAACTTTGGGAATCATGCGCTGAGTTGGACTGAAGAAGGCCTTGCAGATTTGCATCAGAGTGTGTGTGTCTGTGTGCGCGCGCGCAACCATGTCCCAAGGGTGAAGAGTGAGAGAGAAAAAGAGAAGGGTTCAAACTGAAATGAAGATATGGATGCTAAACACGCAACATCAGAGACCAACATCTTCTGCCTTCACTTTTGCAGCCCGTTTTAGCCGCACACCCGGCGTATAAACTAACAAGATTCTGATGCTACATTAGCAGAGGTGTTTCATTTCATAATTAAGGCAACTGTTCCCCGAGGATCAATTGTAGCAGATCTAAGTACTATCTGAGAGGAAGAGGGGCGGGGGGAGCAAGCATTCTCATTTAATGACTCTGATGCATAAATTGGCTGTGTTTGTTTATGACTCTCTAATTTAATGGAACCTTTGTTAGAGCATTCTATACCTCTTTTATTTTATTTCCTTTTTAACAGACTCTTGCTGCAATGATTTCTTGGTCTTCAGATAGAAGGGAAGACAAAAGGAAGCGGATTACATATTTTTTTTAAAATCTATGTAAAATGTAAGAGGAGGAAATTGTGATTTTCATTCATTGTCAGGTTTGTTTTAATCATTAGGTAAATATTTTACTTGTCCGTGTGTGGAGCAAGCGAGATCTCAGCACTACAGGGAGAAATGCCTTCAGATTGTATGGTTCTCTGGGAACCAGGCCACGTTCTGGCTTGTTGATTTGGATGGATTAAAGATGAGCGTTTTAAAAATTTGGACAAAAGAGATGCTCACTTTACAGACATTGGGCACAGAAAGTCCTAAAAGGTGCTTGAAGGGTGATCCTGATGTTATTGGCAATAATGCATTTTGTAATGCATTTTGAATGCAAAAGCCTGGCTTAATTTGAGTCAATGTTTTTGCTACCTTCTGGATTGATCTCTCCGAGAAGATGCCAAAATCAATTTCGTTTCAAAATAAGAGACCAGAATCAATGACGCTGAACACAAGGTCACAGTCCACAAAATACAAGGGGTATTTTGAAATGCATGAGCATTCTTTAAAGCAGCAGTGTCATTTTTGTGGGGGGTTTTCAGGCTTCCCTGTGAGCCTAAAAACAGATGGTGCGTTAAAGACGCAGATGTTTTAATGAGTCGAGTCCTTTAAGCAGCAGCAGCATCTTTCTTCCGGTTCATGTGGATATGGGGGAGGATAAGATTGAATCTAAAAAGGAGGAATACTGAATTTAGAGTTCCACCAGGCTGTAGGGCCCTAGGCCAGGACTCAGTTTTCCAATGCTAACAGTGCCATTCAACCCTGACTGTCCCGGATGGGGCAGATTAAATCAGCAGTAAGAAATCAGAAATATCAGATAGACAAATAACTGGTTCTGGTTCTGCACCATCCATTATGTTCTAAGTTTTGTATTAGATTAACGCCAAGGGAGCCCCATCAGTAGACTCATCTTCAGCTATGTATATTTGGAATAACTGACCAGGCCCTTGAGCAAGCTATACCTCAGTTACCCCATCTTTAAATACTGGAGAATAGTGACTAAGTAATGCTGAAAATGAAAAATACTGCAGAAATGGGCAGCTTGAGAGGCAGTCTTATGATATAGAACTAACCATCTGGTTGCGTAGGAGCACCCATGGAACACGGTGCAAGTCACAGGAGAGAAAAGGAAGGATACTGAGATACACACGCCTGAACTCAGGTAGAGTAAGGTCTTGTGAATTACCTTTCTAATTAAACACAGCCACTTACTTGGTTAGAAGTAGTCCTCTAATGAACAAGTTTTTATTATTTGATTAATGTGCCATTGCTGATGAAGTTATTGTTATGCTGTCAATTTTCAGAGAGTCATCTCTATCCTGGGTATAATGAGTCAACATCATTTGTAAAGCTCTGGATTGCTTGCAGGTTGTAATCAAGTGCCTCATACGAGCAAGAGGCAGCGTCTTCTTCGCAAGGTCTGATTAGTACAGAAGAAACTCCCCTTGTGCCAATTCTGAGACCACTTTGCTTCTGAAAGTTATCTCCAGCGATCCAGGCCAGCACAGACCATTCCAATCCATTGGATATATCAGGGATGTCCCACGTACTCCAGCTGAGGGTCACCCTTGGCTGTTGAGTGGTATGCTCCAAAAAACTAAACCATTGGTCCGGGACAAAACTGAAAAAGTTTTTATTTCATGTACATTTCAAATGAATTAATTAACTACTAGGATGGTTAGCTAATCCTGTGCTTGAGATTTTCCCCATTAATCACACTGCAAATTATTACTTGGTAACACCTTTGGGGGGTTTTCCTAAGGGTATCCCTGGTCTGTTGTTCTAAACAAACTGGACCAAAAAAAATTGTCCAAACAGAGGTGTCCACAAAGTATGGTAAAAAAAGTCAAAATGGCTACCACAATGGTACAATCAAACACACATAAAAAACAGGCAGGGCTTCCATCAGGCCACTGCTGCATCCATTCTGACTTTTTTGACTTTACCCTGAAGACAATCCTGCAAATATTTTTATTAGGATCAACATTTTAAAAATGCATGGGACTATATAGGTTTCCCAGATCAAATAAGCTCTCTTTCAGGTGAGAAAATGAAGAAGAAAGAGAAATATGTCCGTGGTTCAAATAATATATTTACAGAATTTTATAACCCTGAGCTGGCATGAAGGCGGTGTTCTGTGAATTGGTTTGATCAGACTGAGCTAAGAACTTCAGGGCAATCCACCAAAACAGAATTTATCATATCATGACAAGGCATGTAATTCGTGGTTTCTGCTTGCATCTCTCTCAAAATATTTCTCAGCTTAAGAAATGTGCATTTCTTCAGTGCGTAGACTATATATTTGGGAAGGATGCATAAATTTGTGGAAATAGTATAATGTTTACATTAGGAAAACCAAAAGTCTACAAATTGCATATGTTTAGGATAAGTCACTTGCCCACGAAAACAAATGCAGAATTATTTTATCTTTGATACTGACATGGACTGCATTTGGACTGATCATACAGCTCAGTCAGAAATCTAGG